>NC_087443.1:48335219-49585219 GCF_036321535.1 Camelus dromedarius | reverse complement strand
CTTACATTCTAGATGTAACCAGTAAGCACGTGGCTAATTTTCAACATCAATTTAACTAAGCATAATGCTTTACCAGACAGATAAATAAAAAGCCAAGTATTGTAGAGTTTTGTATCTCAAATTTTAATGTGCTTACAAATCATCTGGGATCTTGTTGAAATTCAGATTCTGATTCAGTTAGTCAGAGTGGTGTATGAGATTCTCTATTTCCAACGAGCTCCCAAGTAATACCAAAACACTCCTAGAACTTAGATCAGACTTTGAGTAGCAAGGCTAGGATAAAGGCAATGTGGTTTTGACTAGATTTGAGTTTTGACTCTGTTTCTTTAATAAGTCCCTGTTGTGTGTGTGTGTTCTAAATAATGAAGACAACTAGAGCAATTATGATGATATAGTTACCATTTATAGAGCATCAACTATGGGTCAGGCACTAAGTTTTTGACCTATATATTTTATTTATTTATTTAATTTTTTTTAATTGAAGTATAGTCAGTTTACAATGTTGCGTTGATTTGTGGTATGCAGCATAGTGATTCAGTTATACATATATATATTCCTTTTCATATTCTTTTTCTTTGTAAGTTATTACAAGACATTGAAGAAAGTTCATACAGTAGGACTTTGTTGTTTACCTATATTATATAGAGAGAGTAGTTAGTATCTGCAAATCCTGAACTCTCAATTTGACCTATATATTTTAATCTTTACCAAAATCCTACAAAGTGTGATTGATTGTTTTTATTTGCAGATGAAAACTACTGTGCTTCAAGAGGTAAGTAATTTGTTTAAAGCCATTCACCCAGGCAGGGGTGGGAGCTGTGCTCCTGCTCTTTGCTCAGAGGGCTCTCATTTGTAAAATGAGGACAAAAAGTGAATGTGATGATGCCTGCAAGATGCTGAAGATGGTTCTTGACATTTAGTAGGTCAGTCTTCCTTCCTCTGTAGGAGAGGTCTAGATTACATGTTTAAATACAATCAGAAAATCTGAAATCATCATGACTGGACAAGAATTGGGAGAAGGGGCACTTTGGGAAGCTAATATTCTTAAATACCATGTTTTTTCTTCCCACTGTATCTACTTCATTAGTCCAGAAGTCATTGTGATTGGTAGACAGACTCTCTTGCTGTTTCCATGGTCCCTGATGAGACTAATCATGAAAAGATGCTCAACTCCACAGTCTTCCCAGCTCCTACCTAGTCCTTCAGTAAGGCAACTGCTGACACCTCCTCCACCCAATCTGCATTCTTAATCCTATCCCTTTGCTGAAAACTTTTTCTGTCTTATTAGCAGCTACACCACTGTCAACTTGGTGGTCTAAAGCTGTGTGGAAGGGAGGAGAAGCTCCACGTGGCAGTGCATGAGTGTGTATGTGTTTGTATTTGTTGGATATTATCATAACTGACACTGCTCCTATGGACCATGGAGCACCAGCACTCCTGGGAGCTTGTTAAAAATGCAATGTCCTTGGGTCCCACTCCAGAAGTACTAGATCAGCATCTCTGGACTTGGGTCTCTGTGTTTTACCAGGTTCTCCAGGAGACTGCAATCTCCAGGAGACTGTATGGTAAAGTCTGAGAAACTCTGACAAAAACTATCATTTTCATAGGAATTCATTTCAGAGGAAAATGTGTTGCAAGTTTCAAATGAACAATTTAGAGATTAGCACCCAGAGACAACCCATTATTAAGTGTAGGCACTGCTGGCCTTATGATAATGAGAAGAGACAGCTCCTGTTGATGCTGTCTCCAAGGAGCAGATCAGATAACAAAGCCTCTCTCTCTACCTCTTCCAACCTCAGGGCATTGATTTATCTACACACTGTTGGTCAATATAAGGTTTCCATGTGCACTTGATTTGTGAAGACAGAAAAATCTCTGGAGAAATGCCGAAATTTGACATTCTTCCAAAGAGTTTAGGTTTATTCCTGCCTCAGCACTCTACCTCAGCAGTCATATGTTCACTTGCATGATGCCTATATTCAGAAGGAAGATTGAGGTTTTACAAAAATATATATTGTTATTTCTTTTGTTGCTCTGTTTTCAGCTTAACTCAGTTAACCCAACTATCAAATGTCACTTCCTATCCAAACTTGACTGACTATAGGCAAAGTACTCAGATCCATGTATTAAAGATCTCACATCTGCATATCAGAGATCTCGTGTCTATGTATTCCTGAAGCATTCAGCAAGGTTTTTCTTTCTTTGTACTTATTAGATTCACTGCTGATTGAATAATAGAGACAATTTGCTTCTTCTCTTCAAGAAAATGCTTGATTTTTATTTTAGAAAACAAATAGCTAAATGTGAAAAAAACCTCTTGGAAGTAATAAAAATAAGAGCATGATTCTATGCAAACACAACAAAACAAAAAATAGTGAATCCAATACTTTCGTTTTACTTCAATGCAATTTAACATTGTTCCTCCCTCCAATCCTGAGAGGTGATATATACAATCACATAGGAAGTATGTGTGTGATGGGGGTTGGGGGAGTGTGTGGCAGAGGGGTGCGTCAGAATCCCTGAGGGTGAAATGAGTGAAATTAGGAAAAAAACTCATAAGTGATTTTATAACTCCTCATTTGACAGCCACAGCTATACCCCAGCAAGAATGAGTTAGATATATGCTAGAATTAAGTCTAATTTGTGCTAGAAACAATATCATAAAATTCTTAGGAAAATCTTGAATAAGAAATGAGAAAGACCTATTCATAAGAAACTACATGATTTTACTAAGAGACTTAGAAGGGAACTTGAATAAGTGTCCAGACATTTAATGTTTTGAATGAGAAGATTCTGCTTGAAAAGTTACGAATTCTTTGAGAATTATTTTAAAAAGGCTTAATGCAATTTTAATAAAAATCCCAATGATTTTTTTGAAAACCTAGTGAAAATGTAAATTCATAAGAATAAGAGGGAAAGATTATATATTTAAGAATATTCAAATCAGGGTAACAAGATAGGAATTACCTAACTATATTTTAAAATGCATATTAAAGCTATTAAAAAATTAAAAAGTTTAGCATAGTATAAGAATTGACTATGCAGTTATGAAATAGAAAAACATAATGTATAATACATTGCATAATATATAATAAAAATAACATTATGCATTCAGTGGAGGAAAAAGGTACATGTTGAAGGCTAAAATGGGAAAACAAACTGAATAGGCCTTGGGATCTTAGAGGAAAAGCATTACACTTAGCAAGAAAGAATTAGTATAAAACGTTCTCAAATTTTGAGCTGACAGAAAACCTATCTAAAATTGGCACTGAGTGGGAGGAAAAGTAATTTTCCCTCTAACCTTCTAGGTTCTTGGCTGAGACACCCCTGTAATGAAAGACAGATTAACAAGAGAAAAAACAAACATGTTTCATAACATGTATACCTCCTGTACACAACACAGGGGAGACCCAGGAATACTAAGTAAAGTAATTCCTTGAAACGACCTGAAGTACCATCTCCAGGTAAAGACATAAAAAGATGTTGGGGGTGGGGAAGCAATTATGAGAGGTGAACAGGAAATCACAGTAAACAAGGGGAAAATAGTTATACACATTTAAGTTACTGTCTTCTCCATGGATAATAATTCCTAGAGATTTAGTCATTCTCTTCCTAATATAGAAAGGGAGACTGCCTTACAAACGGAGATTTCTTTTATAAATGTAAATGTCTCTTACAAAATGGTAACTTCTACTCATTTTTTAGAGATTTTCCTGTGTGTGCTCTTTTTAAAAAATAATCAAGTCTCAAATAATCCTTATGCCAAAGAAGCATAACTTGGGGTGACAAATTTTGCTCCCCTTCAACGCCATTAGTCATTAATTGGAATCTGGATTTAGATCCAGATCTAAAGCATATGTTCCAATATTCTGCCTTGCAATAAAGAAAAAATGTATATAGAATAAACAATGGGAAAGAAAATCTTCTCATTAGCCTACATTTATTTCTTCTACATAAACTAACCAAGACTTTAAGATTAGTATTTTAAAGTATTTTAATTATCAAAAATTTTTTATTAAGAGCTCAAATGTTTTGCTGTACTATTTGGCTCAGTAACTTCAGACTGACAATGCAGTTACATAAAAAAGTGCTCAGTAATCAGCCTAAATGAATTTCTTTGAGTGTGCTACGCACTGAGTTCAACTTTCAAATACAGAAAGAGCTATACCTTAGAACATTTGCCATGAAGGTCCAGGAGATGTTTCTGAATGAGGACACTCACCTTAAGAACTTGAGAACACATGAGAATGACTTTGTCCTGGAATCTCGCAGCACTTGCAGAACAAGTGGCATGTATGATTAAACACCTTACTGTGTCCTTGACGATCAGAGCTCCTCTGGAAAGATTTGCCTTTCTAATTCCAACATGCTGTTTATTTGGTACATAATAAAGATTCCAGGAAGAGCTCTTCATTGTTAATGAGGAGAGTTAGCTCATTTGGAAGTGATGTAAATGCAGTCAGACTGTGACATGGGTAGAGGAGTAATCAAACAAGTTCAGGAAGAAATACCTCCCCATTACATAGTAATTATTTTTGAAAGCATATTTTGATATTTTGATAGGAGGTTGGGAATTCAGGAAATAGCAACTTCTTCTCAAATATTGTTAAAAAACAAAATTTAAGTAAATTTGAAGACCTAATTTGCTTTATTCAATGATCCACGCATGAATCAGCAGCATCTCCCCTAGAAAACAGTAAGTGCTTCCAAAGAACTACAGAAGAGGAGAGGTCTTTAAGGGTGGAATGGAGGTATGACAAGGAAATCACAAACGAAAGAAATAATTATTTAGGGCAAGGTCACCTTTTTTTAAGGGAAGACAAGAGTCTGTCGGTTGGATTATCTCATTAGTGTTGGCCAAGAAATTCCACCTTGACTAGTTAAATTTCACATATCTGGGATAGGCTGAAACTGTAATTAAGTCTTGGTTTGCTGACCTGGGACTTGGCACAAGTGACTCAATTTTAGGCCTTTTTTCCCCCCTAACAATTCTGCATTTTTAAAATCAGATTCTTGAAATAGTTGAGAGATGTGATAAAAATTTAAGGCATTAGTGCTACTTGCAGCTACTGCTCTGGAGTTGCCCCAGTTTTTGCTCATCCTCAGTGTGGTATTCACAGGTCACAACATTTTTGTTGAATCTCTGGGGTATTCACAGTCAGACACTTAGGTTCACACTTTTTTTTTTTTACTTGATCATTCTCTTCATCCTGTTTTGATGTTCCTGTCTTTAAGAAGATCATATGCTTGGGCTTAGTTGCTGGAACATGCATTTAAAATCTTTGAGAGAATATAGCACACTAGGGAACTCTTACGATTATTATAACCTGGGTAATTCTAAATGTCTGGAGTGCACTTGGAAGCCATGGTTGCCAAGACCCAAATCAATTAAAATCAGATAAGTCAAAGAAAGACCACACTGAAGGAGTAATCTTTTTAAGCTAAGCGGTTTACTCAGTGATCTAATGTAACTAAATTAATGTCCCCAGAAGTGTCAAACCAGGTACAGGAGATGGTGTTGGTCACAGCACAGACAACCCTGCTCAGCTAAAAAATAATTCAGGACTATTATATTACAAGAACAACTTCGGCTGGTGAGTCTAAGGATTTGTGTTGGGCAGCTATTTTTTTAGCTACCTTCAGTACTTTCAAGAGTTAAAGAGGGCTTTCTGATTTGATTGTAGCTTCATTTACATTTATAGGCATACCTCAGAGACATTGGGGTTCAGTTCCAGACCACTACATTAAAGCAAATATTACCTGAGTCACATTATTTTTTTTGCTTTCCCAGTGCATATAAAAGTTATGTTTACACTATTCTGTAGTCTATTCAGTGTTCAATTGCAGTATGTCTGAAAAAAAGTACATACCTAAATTCAAAAATCTTTTATTGCTAAAAAATATTAACCATCACCTGAAACTTCAGTGAATCATAATCTTTTTGCAATAGTAACATCAAAGATTGCTGATTACAGATCACATAACAAATATAATAAAAAATGAAAACGTTTGAAATAGGTAAGAATTTTAGTGAGAATTATCAAAATGTGACACAGAGACACAAAGCGAACAAATGCTATTGAAAAAATGCTACCAATAGATTTGCTTGACACAGGGATGCCACAAACTTTCAATTTGTAAAAAATACAGTGTCTGTGAAGCACAATAAAATGAAACAAAATAAAACAAGTTCTGCTTGTATTCTTAGGGAAGTAGGACCCTGCCAAAGAAAGTGAATCCTGGATCATGAAAGCTTCCTGGTGGGTTCTTTCTAACTCGCTGATGTAAATTCAGGGGGAACTGACCAGTGAGGTGTCTGTCTGTCTGTGAACAGTTAGAGGCACAGTTAGGTAACCTAAAAGGCATTGCCTGGCTATATGCCAGTCATTTAGGCATAGATAATTCCAAGGAGAATGGCAATCACTACAAAGAGATAAATCCTGTCAGGGCAAAAATCCCTTCCACGAAGGTGGCACTCTTAATGGACAGATCAGAGTTTCTGATGATAACAAATCCAGCAGTCTGAATGGTTATCCCCTTAGCCATGGCCTGGGAGATACCAATAATGGTATCATCTTTCCAGGCCAATGCCAGAGGAGAGGAAAGGAACAGAAGAGAGGGTTTCAGGTTACCAAAGAGATTTGATGAAGTTTATTTTAAAAGTTTGCCTAAAAATTATTTTAGTCCGCTCAGTTCTATTTAATTCAATTGTTTTCAACAGTTATGTTTAGATTACTTATAAAAATTTCATCATACCAAGTTATTTTTCTTGCTGACAACTCTTCTAACAGTGATAACATGACACTTGTTTGACTACCAAACCCAGACAGAATAAAGGTTGTGTATCTGCATTGTTTTTACTATTGATAACTCTAAAGACATGGTTATTTTAATTAAACCAACAAACTTTAATACCGACTATTTTCCCAGCTTACATAAATCTGAAAACCATTTGGGTTAGTTTTTACTATGTTTCTGACAATTTTATGAATATGCAATTCATATAAGCACTTAATTTTCTATAGGCCAATTAAGTAGAGCTATTTTACAAATTAATTTTCAGTAATGCCAGCTAGATGTAGAAAACACTATGTATTCATACCACATACATACGGACATACGTAACATAGAGACAGATGAAAGCAGAGACCTTATAATAGCTTTTGTTTTAAAATTGTTGCCATGAATCAAGTACAATAATACAAAACTCACCAGTTATAAAAGAAATTGGATCTACGTTATTTTCCTGGTGGATGGAATGAGTTAAGTTTTTCTGCTCAGATGGCTAAAACTTTTTACTAATTATTGTGGAGGAAACATTTAAGATTTTTTTCCTTCACCTGTATTTCAAATGACCTTTTGCCCTTTTGTTTTTCTTCTGGTAAGAGTCATCTCCCTGAAGTTTGTAAAACACTTACATTTAGAGGCATAGGGAAAGAATAAAGTTCCTCTAAGAATAACTTTGGTTTCCTAAGGCCAGTATTCTTATAATACTTACAAGCCTTTTGAGATAAGTAGGGGAGGTTTGGGGATTGATAAAAATAAATAAGTGGACTTTGAACTGCCTCCAGAATTGCATTTCTAGCTTTGCAAAGAATTGTGAGATAAGAACAGTTGTTCTCAATTCCTCAAGGAATTGGGTTGCAGCCTAAGTGACATCAGAGGTTTAGCCACCCACCCAACTATATTATTCTTAATTTGCTTTTTTCTTTTATATATCAAGGAGAGAATTCCTAAGTAAGACAAAATTCAAAAAATTTTTATGTTCTAAATTTAGAGCTCTTTGCCTTTGGAATGTTTTAGTAAATCCTTTCACAAAGGCTTTAGAAGATTTTCTTCCTCTCTGGGTACATAGTTTCATTTTAGCTTACAGGAAAAGGCTTACAAACTTAAAAGAAATTCTTTTAAATATGTTGTCCATTTTCAGCTGGGACACACAGTGAATATTTCTGGCAGTAGTGAACAACCTCTTGGACTCAAGTGGGATCCCCAATGAGGGTGCAAAAGAGATTTTATTTTCCTCTCCTTACCTGGAACTACAGACAGAGATTTGGAACAGCTGACTCTGGTAAGAATTCTCTCTCTTTGTCAACTTTTTTTCCCAGGATCCTAGCTGTAGCTTAGGCGTCTACCAGAATTTGGGAAGGTTTTTTATTAATCTTAATTTTAGTTTTATCTTGGCTGTTTAAAGAAATGTTACATAGCAGTTTACCCTCAGAGTCCCGTTGACTCTAGGAGGGGCACTGGCTCATATAGGGACTCTCCTCTAAGAGTAGATGTCGGGGTGTCGGTAAGACCACCAACTTGGTGACATTTTGTTTATAGTCCTGGAGTCTCTTTAGGGAGGGAAGATAATTTAGGCAGAATTACTAGAATGAGTACTTGAATAAAAGGGGACAGAGGAGAGCAGTAGGAATCTTATCAGTCTATTGTCTTTTGGGTAAATCTTTTGGCTGTAATTTCTCACTAGTCTTTGCAACAACAACAACAATAACAAAAAAAAAAAAAAAAACTTTTTAATGAAGAAGTTTCCATAATGAAGAATCACATTCTGTTCATTTAATTTGGAAATCCTATTTTCATGTGCACTTTTTTAACGACCTTATTTCATTGGAATATTCCTCATAATAGCCATGGTAATTTCCCTGAGGGCTGCCAGCTGTTTGATAGAATCCTTAGCCACAAACAAGGTGAACCCACATTTCTGTCCAGTCATATCTTGGATCCCTCAACCTAATGGTTACCAAGCTATCACCAAGAGATGTTGCTTCGTCCTGCCTGTGAGAAGGCTCTGGGCACACCACCACCAATTCCCACCATGGACTGGAGAAAGGATTGAACCAACAAATGAGGACTGTGGACTGGAAGCTCCACATAAATGGAGAACTGTAAACTGCTACTTAAAGTTTCCAAGTGGATCTTGGGACAAAAATTAAGAAGAAGAGTTTCCACCAATTAAATGAGAATTGTGGTCTGAAATAAAGGTAGGGGCTTGGGTTCTGGGTTGTAATCAAAGAATTATTGAGTTAAATTCTTTACAGTTGAATGACATAGGACATTCCCTTCTGACTGTTAATAGCGACATATTAATGAATGGCCTGAAACAAAACCTTTCCGATTTATACATCTACCTCAGTTATATAATATCCAGCCCAATTCCACTGGAGGAAGAATGGTCTTTCCAAGAGTGCTGTGTTTATTAAGGGGTTCTTCATCTGGCTGCCTAACTCTGCAGACTACAGCCAGAAGATCATCAAGCGTAAGCAAAAATCACACACAAGGAGCCTGAGTGGGTGTCAGTAGGTCCATATAAGGTCAGGACAGGGGACTTCTCAGAATAAACTTGATCCCATTTTAGATACAGTTCTAACTAGGACACATCTAACTTCCAAGAGCGCAACAGATCAGAAGACGTAAATTAGAAGGCAGAAACAACTTCCCCAAATTCATGGTGACACAATGACAAAATGTCCACTGGTGAGAAAGAATGGGAATGTTCAAAATTTAAATACTCAAGAGAGTGGTAGGCTGAAGTTATTTTGTTCTATTTATCTAAATAAAGATCCAAGTGGATCTTGGGACAAAATTAAGAGCTGGGTGTTTCCAACAATTAAACTAGAACTGTAGTCTGAAATAAAGCTGAGTGCTTGTGCTCTGGGCACAACTGCCAGCTCAAGCTGATCTGCCCTGTATTGGAAAATCAATCAAATGGAAAGGTCAATGCAAAGATAGCAGAGATCACAACCGAAAGAAACTTACCCACGACTCTCAAAATGGTGAGAGAGACAAAGAATTCATAACGGTTTGTGGGTACCATATCCGTGTTTCTCACTGTCCCCAAAGCAGCAGGAAATCTCCTTTCGTCCCACCACTGCCACCAAGTCTGTTTAAAAAATAAATTCAAGGTGGGTCGGGCGTAAGGAGTATAGCTCAGTGGCAGAGTGCAGCAAGTGCTCGGAGTGCATGGTTTTGTGTTCAGTCCCCAGTGCCCCTGTTATCTAGGAAATAGAAAGGAAGCGCCAAAGAGCTGCAGAAAAGAAAAGGTTTTTAAATGCAGAAAGGGAGTGGGACAAAGAAGTCATAGACAAAAAAAGAATTATTTCAGGCAAGATCACCTTCCTTTGGGGGAAGGCAGGGGTCCATCAGACGCATTAGTGCTGGCCAGGTAATTACTGATTAATTAGTGTGGTTGCTCATATGAGGCTTAGCACAAATGACTCCATTTTGGGCTTGTTGCTTCTTTTTTAACAATATGCAGGCAGACTTTGTTTCACCATATTGTACTTTGAAGACACTCTGTTTCTTACAAATTGAAGGTTTGTGGCAACGCTATGTTGTTAGGTGATGCTTAGCACTTTTAAGTAATAAGGTATTTTTTCATTAAGGTACATACATTGTTTTCCTAGACAAACTGAAATTGCACACAATAGACTACAGTATAAACATAACTTTTATATGCACTGGGAAACCAAAAATTTGTGATTCACTTATTCTGATATTCCCTTTATTGTGGTGATCTGGATCCTAACCCATAATATCAGAGGTATGCCTATACAATAATATTATTAATATTACAGACCTGTCATATCATGAGGGAAAAGGCTTTAAAAAGAAACTCAGAAATAAACTTGATTTTGATTTAGGAATTAAGCCTTGGTTGGTTAAATCAAAAGCCAGCAACAAGGAGAGGCTCCTTTTGTTGGATTCGATCAGAAGAGATAGAGTCCAGTTCTAGTGCGAGGCTGAGGATGGGAGCCTTATAGTACTGATGTTATATGGTAGGAAAAGATGGTGAAGAGGAATCAGGGAATGGAATTTTATTAGGAATATAGCACTTGCGTAGATTGAACTTAATACGGCCATTTGGGAAAGAAGATGAACATTAAAAAGTAAAATGAGGATATGGATTGCCTATACCTTATGGTCTTAGTGGAAACAACCTGTACTTGGTGAAAAATACAGAATTAACATAAAGTATACTCAAGGATGGATTATATTACCAGGATTGGAGAATACTGTCAGTAAATACCTGACAAGAAAGAAATTAGAAAACAAGAAGGAAGAACTGGCATAAACAGAGTCTTAAGAAACCTATAAAACCAAATACAGTGTATGGGAGTGTTTATATCTTGATTAGGAGAGACTAATTGTAAAAAGCACATTTCAGAGACAATCATGGAAATGTGAACATTGCCTAGCTACTTAATAATACTAAGGAATTTTTCATCTGCTTGATGTTTAGGTGTGGTATTGACATTGTGGTTATATTTATAAATTTTCTTACGTCTTAAAGTTACATAATAAAATATTTCTTGAAGAAATGATACGATGTCTGAAAGTTTGCTTTAAAAACAATCTGTTGCTGGATGTGGTGGGATATAGAAGAGACAAAATTCTCCATATACCAATAATTATTTATGCCGGATGATAAATATTTGGAGGCTGTATTATTTTCTCAGTTTTTTTGTTTGAAAACTTCAAAAATAAAAGTTTAAAAAAGAAGTAACTAGTAAGTTGATGAAGTAAATCAAACTCACAGAATTGTCAGTTTTGTATTAACTTTAGGGATAAGTGCTGCAATAATTGAGCCAGTCCCAAATGTGTCTGCTGTTTACATGCAGTTTTAGAGAATCTGGCACACTGAAGAAACGGACAGCTGAGCTACATGGGAAAAATACTTAACTATTGAATTATTGTTAATAAAATAATCAGCAAAGGCATTAATTACAGATGCACAACGTAATAATCTCCAATAAGTAAACATGAGCTCCTGTGTGTCTGCCTGTGCCCCGAAGTAGAGAAGATATAAGGAGCAGCAACATGGGTTTCCTGAATTTACAGGGTTTAAAAATCTAGACAAAGTGATAAAACAGATCAAACATACCTACTGAACAAAAAGAAAGTGGTAATGAGAAGGAAAAGACAGGCTGGGCTAACAAGCTAACTTGCAAATTTAAGTTTAACAAGTGTCGGATTACTGATCCGAGTTCTGCTGGGGTAACTCGTAAATCTAAGTTAATAAGTGTCAGTTTGCTCATTCCCTGCTCATGTTTTTTTGTTTGTTTGTTTGTTTGTTTTATTGCTAGCCAGCTGGATTTTCAGAGACATATCTGGCCTTGGAATGTCAGTTTGCTGCCTCCCTGCCTCCGCTTTTGCGATAATGATGCTGCTAAAGCTGTTTCATGCCTATTGGCCGAATATCCCAAGCTTTCAATTAACCCTATAAAACCTCATGTGCACATCTTGGAGGTGCTCAGAGCTTCGGAGCAGAAGCCCCTCTGAGCCTGCCGGCGTAATACATCTGAGTACTCCAACCCTCCGAGTGGTGCTTGTTTCTTGGCTGGCCTGTCGTTTCCGTAACAGTAAGAGTGGTAACAGAGGCAAAAATGTGCTATGCACTGTGGGGTTATGTGAAAGATTTATTTGTGCTAGGATTTGATTTATTTGTTGGTGTGGAATATTGGACAAAATTGGGTTTGCAAGTCAGACAGACATGAATTTAAAGCCCGGTTCCACTATTTGCCAAGAGATTTTGCACACACAGTTTATCCTTAATGTCCTTACTTGGTAAAATGATATAATATCACCAATTTTGTAGTATTTTGTGGGAATTGTGATAAAGTACTTAACAAATGCTTGTTTTCCCTGCCTTCTGTTTGTGAATTTCTCCAAGAGTTAATTCCTAGTTTTTTAGATACATTTCCCACAATTTTTAGACACAGGGGCTTAACATGGTAAGTAAAATGAGCACAAACACTAAATAAATAAACCTAATTATGTACCCCCTCAACCAAGAAAATAAAATTGCTTTAAGAGAAACAAAACAAAACAGATCTTCTAAAATGAGCACAAGCACCATCTATTGAAGAAATGCTGTAAACGTCCCGTATAAGGAGAAAAAACACAAGCAAATCTTGAAATTTACCCTCTAGTGGTAAATTTGGGTAACTGCTTAGTTCCTAGAAAATGTCTTTGTTAATACATATTGTGAATATGAAAATTTCAATAATACCAGTAAATGATTTCCTCATAAGAATAAGCTACATGTTTCTGTTAACTTCATAAAATAGTTAATTTTAGAGGCATAAAAGCAAAACCCTGTTTGGCTAATTATGGAATTAATTTCATAGAATTGTTGAATCTTAGAGCTATAAAAGCAAAACTCTACTAGATTTGCAGCAATTCTGATATAACCACAAAACATATTTCTGTATTAATGACGTGGATGCTGGATCTGTGTGTGATCTGAAGTATCTAATATGGGTAGGTTATTTAAAACTCAATTTTGACTTCCAAATCATTTTGCATGATGAAGTAATCAGGAAATATGTTATAGTGGATGGAAAATTATCAACCTCGTTAATTGATGTTGATGTCTGTGCTTCAAGCAGTGCATGTTGTAGCTACACACTGGAACATCATTAACATCAACATTAGGCTCAAGATACGGTTGAGAGGGAATAGAAGCAGGATTTTTTTGTATTCTATCAGCTGTCTCCTTTGTTGCATATCTGAATAAACTGAAGTTGATGATAGAGACGGTTTATCTGGAGTGGAAGTATAAAAATCACTAAGCTTAACCACCTTATAAGACATGACAATCATCTCTAATAAGAGATACATTATTTAAGAGATTCAGTAGTCATAAGTAATTTAGAAATGTGAGTTTCTTGATGATAAAGCACAGAAAATGAAAGCAAATCAGCACTACAAAGCATGGTCTGTTTAATAGATTTAGAACAGTCCTGATGAAATAAAATTTTTATATTAAGGCAGGACAAGAAAAATTCATCATAAAATTCTCTGTGTTTGTTTGGGCCTCCTCGCTCTCTCCCTAATGTGCAGGGTTCACAAACATTACACATTCACCAGAACTTCTCAAAGATGAAAGTATCTGCTCAACTCTAAAGATCAATGCTCTTCTTTCTTCTAATGCTAGCAATGCAGCTTCTTAAAGGAATAGCATTCTTTTCCAGCTCTGTAGGGAGTCGTGGTTGACTTGCTGCCAGCTTTGTAAGTGTATACCTGGACTATGTATTCGTGGTGAACTTTGAATAAAATATCAGTACATCATTTTGATGTACGATCCTTTGTCTTGAAAATGTGTGACTGTGCCTTTGACTTCTAACAGGCGGAACAGTTCTCAGAGCTTTCTGAGAATCTGCTTCCCAGGTTATAATCCTCAGTGTGGCTTGACTAAATCCCTCTTTTTCTTCTTAACTTGATAGTTAGTTGAGTTTTCATCTACAACTATTATCAAGGTAGGAATTCCTGACCAGTAGTATCAGTGTCACCTGGGAAATTGTTGGAAATGAAGATTTTTAGACTCACCCTGGATCTACTATGTCAGGAATATTCATGTTTGAATAAGACTTCTAGGTGATTCAGATAATATACCAACGGTGGATGTAGGGAGACTGTTCACTAAGGTATTTCTGCATGTCTCAGATCAGTTTTTTTTTTTTTTTTCCCAAGGGTGTACCTAGACCAAACAGCCTTAGAAGACAGAGGTAAAGTCTCTCTCCATGGTAGAGGGCAGGTTTGTTCCTCACCAGTATGATAAAGAAAATGTCTCTCTCGGGGCAGAGACTGGACAGGTTGGTTAGCAGCCGCCTTAATAAGACTAAGGGTTCCTCACTGTGACATAGACCCAATACATGTGTAATGCCCCTCTGGGTCTGCCTTTTTTTTTTTTTTTTTTTCTTTTTGGCACCAAGGGGTGGTGGCTGTACGTTGTGACTTAAATATCAGTGGGACCGTTTCTGGATCCATGGTGGCCAGGACGATGGCAGTGATTTCGAAACTCTTTTGGTTAGCTGGTGCGTATTTTGTGTGTATTCGGGGATATGAGGGCAGAAGAGCAATAAGATGAAGAGCCCACCCTTTACCTCCCAACCTCCTGACCTGGGGTTGCCTGTTGCTTCCTGACCTGTGCTTGCTCTCTTCTCCCCAGAAAGGGAAAGTGAGCTGACTTCAGTTCAGTGTACGGTCTAACCTGCTATTTCATGGAGTTTAACAAAAGAGCAAGTGGTATGCCCACAGCACCGATGGAGAGACCGAGCTTTAGCTCAGTAGACAATAGAGAGCAATTTACTCAGCCTCAAGTAAGCGTAAGAAGTATCAACAGTCAATCCCAGGACTGTCTTTTCCAACATTCCTGATTCATGGCTCATTAGCTACCTTGAGTTTAGAAGATAAACTGAATGGGAGGGAAGAGTTTGCAATAATAGCTTTATACTTTCTAACTAACAGGTGTAATAAAATTTAAGATGACTGAACCTAATATTCCTAATGGGCCCTTATCTTTTCATGAAACTTAATATAAAAATTCTTTCTCACTCGCTGTATAAACTCATCAGAGGCCCCTTAGGACTTATCCTAAAGGAACAAATTAGTGTTAATGTTATTCTGACCAAGGCTGTAAAGAGTCAGACCAAAGCCCTCAGATACTGACAGTAGAGGAAGACTAGGAGAGAAGGCAGAGGGGAAGGTGGGGGTGAAGGGGGAGAGCAAAAGAGAATGGCATTCATAGGAAACTAAGACGGTGAACTGTGAGGGACCTATTCTGGTCAACTCTGCCAACCTGACCTTTTTTGATAACTGGACAAACCACAGGCATTCCTTAATGTGATTTGAATTATGAAAATAAATAAATTTTTCCAAAAGACCCCACATACATTGGCAATAAATACTGAGTATGTGTTCAGAATCTTGTCTCTTCTCATACATATTATGATTACAGTATGATTCTACCCTAATTGATTTAAGATTAAGTCAGATTTCATTTCAAGTTGGAACCTGTAGAGCTGAGGAGACAGAGCCCAGTGGCAATGTGGCTCCTGTTACACATTCAGAGCATTGATTATTCTTTCTGATTTTTTCACATTTCCTGAAATCAGGCCCAAAAAGTAGGAAAAAAAGGAGGTAACTTCCTAGGAATAAAATTATTTACATATAACCAAAGTTGAAAGTTTTAAGGGAAGTTATATTTTCCTAAGGTGAATATTAACTTCACATGTACATATATTAATTTTGAGGTCTAAGAAATAAACTTCATAACACCAGAGAGTCCTACTCACTGTCACCAAACTTGAATGCTTTCTGCTTTCTGGAAGGTAAATAAAATTTTAATTCTCTTTTTCCTGTTCTCTCTCACTACATATTCATATATATTTGGGTATAAATGTGTGTTTTGGGTGACCTTTCCTTAAAAGTGTGGAGTCATTGCATTTCCAGTAACTTCCATATTTGCCAAATGGCAAGTCAAATATTGCATAAACAGTCACCTCGCAAAAGGATGTGGTTCCCAGACATCCTTAGAGAGTTAATCTTTTTGATTTATCTCCTGTTGAAACTGCGCCCTATATGCTCATTCTCTGAGTATTCTAACCTCCAGCCATCATCAAGTCTTCTTGCACAGCTGGGTGGGAGCACTTTCACTCGTGAAAAAGCACATTTATCTTAAAACAGTCAGACCCACTGGGATAGTTTTCAAAATCTGAGAGAAAAACAACTTTTACCAAAAGATTTGATGGTTGTTGTTACAAGAGTTACAAAATAACTAATACCATATCTTGTCCATGTGCACAAAATGTAGTTTTATTTATTTATTTATTTATTGAAAATTTCATTTTATTGTGTGAAGAACATTTAACATGAGCTTTCCCTTTTTAATAAAATTTAAGTGTACAATTCAGGACAGGTTTTCCCAATGGTGACTGTGAAGAGTTGGGACAGTTTTAATGTCTCCTGCTAGTTCCATAGCCCATATGGTGGTGTGTCTGCCTATTACCAGATATGCAGGTGGGTTAGTTTTTTTCCTAGGTCCCTTGGCATAGGGTGCTGGATTCCACAACTCCCAGAGAGGTTTGTTTTTTTTTTCATTTATGATAGATATTGATTTTTAGTTGTTAAAAAGGGGAACAAACAAGAGGGACATTTACTACTCCAGTGCTGATGTCACCTTATTATTGTTAAGATGTCAAATTTTCTCAGTTTTTTCCTACATGTTCAATATAATCCCAATGAAAATTTTATCAAATTCTTTGTTAGAAGTTGACAAGCTGATACTAAAATTTCTATAAAAAGCAAAGAACTCAGAATATTCAAAGAAAATAGAAGCAAAAAGAAGATGTGGAGTATTTCTCCTTGTTTTCAAGATTTAATCAAGCTACTATAAAGGTGCTGCAACTTAGAGAGTGCAGTAAACAAAATATTTCCATATCCACACAGTGGAATTCAACTCAGTAATAAAAATGAGCAAACTACTATTACATGCAGCAACATGGATGAATCTCGGATCATTCTGTAGAATGAAAAAGACAAAGGCAATCAAATCAGAAAGGAAGAAGTAAAATTTTGTCTATTTCAGATGACATGATATTAAATATAGAGAACCCTAAAGCCATCACGAAAATAACCTGTTAGAAGACTCACAGACATAGAAAATGAACTTACGGTTGCTTATCAAAGGGGAAAGGAGGGTAACAATAAATTAGGAGTTCGGGATTAGCAGATACAAACTACTCTATATAACATAGATATACAACAAGGTCCTATTGTATCACACAGGGAAAAATATTCAGTATATTATAATGATCTAAAACAAAATGGAATATATATGTGTGTGTGTGTTGTGTGTGTGTGTGTGTATTTGTATTAACTGAATCACTTTGCTGTATACCAGAAACTAACACAACATTGTAAATCAACTATACAATGGAAATAAAAAGTAAAAAAACTGTTACAATAAACAAATTCAGTAATGTTGCAGGATATAAATCAATATTTAAATATTTGTTGCATTTCTATCACTAAAAATTGTAATGAAAGCAGAATTATAATGAAAAAAACCAATCCCCTTACAGTTGTATCGAAAAGAAAATACCTAGAAATAAATGTAACCATGGAGGTGAAAGATTTGTATGCTGAAAACTGTTAAGACATTAATGAAAGATATTGAAGAAGACACAAAAAAATTTAGAGATATTCTGTGCTCATGGATTGAAAGAATTAATATCATTAAACTCTCCATATTATCCAAAACCATATGTAGGTTCAGTGCAATCCCTCTCAAAATTCGCCTTTTTAAAAGAAATATAACAAAGAATCCTAAAATTTGTATGGAAACATCAAAGACCACAAAGAGCCAAAGCAGTCTTGAGAAAGAAGAACAAAGCAAGAGGTGTATCACTCCTGATTTCAAACTAAATTACAAAGCTGTGGTAGTCAAAGCAGGGTGGTATTGACACAAAAATAGACACAGAGCTCAGTGGAACAGAAGAGCAGCCCAGAAATAATTGCACACATACACAGTCAATTAGTTTACAACAAAATAGCCAAGAACATACAATGGAAAAAGAAGAATTTCTACAATAAAAGGAGCTAAAGAAACTGGATAGGCACATGCCAAAGACTGAAAATGGACCCTATAATGGACACTATACCATACATAATAATTAACTCAAGAGGGATTAAAGACTTTAATGTAAGACTTGAAACCATAAAACAGCTAGTAGAAAAAAATAGGAAGTAAGCTCCCAGACATTGAATTTGGCAATGATTTTTTTCCTATTTTGATACTAAAAGTGCAAGCAAATAAACTTAAATAAGCAGGACTACAGTAAACTAAAAAGCTTCTGCACAGCAAAGGAAACCATTAAAAAAATGAAAAGTCAACCTACCAAATAAAAGAAAGTTTTTCCAAATAAAATATGATATGGGGTTAATATCCAAAATACCTAAAGAACTCACACAATAACAAGAAAACAACCAATTCACTTTAAAAAATGAACAGAGGATTTGGATAGATATTCTTCCAAAGAAGCTATACAGATGATCAACAGATAAATGAAAGGGTGCTCAATATCACTAATCATCAGGGAGATGCAATTTTTAATCACAATAAGTTATGAACTTACACCTATTAGAATGGCTATTATCAAAAGACAAGAAATTGCGCATCTGGAAAAAGGTATAGAGAAAAGGGAACACTTATGCACCATTGGTAAAGATGTAAATGGTGCAGCCAGTATGGAAAACAGTATAGAGTTTTCTTAAAATATTAAAAGTAGAAGTGCCAATGGTCCAGTAATGTTGCTTCTGAATATTTATCATAGGAAAATGAAATCACTAACTGGAAAAGAAATATGCACCCTAGTGTTCATTGCAACCTTATTTACAATAGCCAAAATGTGGAAACATTCATTGATGAATGAATGGATAAAAAATGTGGAATACACAAAAAAATTCAGCCACAAACAGAAAAGAATCTTCCGTTTTGGACAACACAGATGGACCTGGAGGGCATCATCCTAAGCGAAATAAGTCAGACAGTGAAAATCAAAAACATACTATCTCACTTGTATGTTATCTAAACAAACAGAAACTGAACTCACAGATGGAAGAAATTGGTGGTTGCCAGAGGTGGGGAATGAAGGGGTGGGTGAAATGGGTGAATAGAGTTAAAAAGTTACAAACTCCCAACTATAAGTAGGTAAGGCATGGCTGTGTAATGTACAGAATGGTGACTCTAGTTAATAGCATTGTGTTGTATATTTTTAAGTTGCTAAAAGAGTAGACTTTAAAAGTTTTTATCACAAGAAAAAAATTTGTGACTACATGTGATGTATGTTAATTAGACTATTGTGGTGAGCATTTCACAACATACACAAAAATCAACTCATTATATTGTACACCGGAGGCTATTGTAATGTTATAGGTCAATTATATCCTAATACAAATTATCAATTTAAAATTAATCTATTAAAAATAGCGTCAGTTTAAGAAAGTTCCTTCTGACTTCACAACTTATAATTAGTAATGCCATGAGTTTTTTACCAATGCTGTCAAATTTAGAAAGCCCTCTGTCAAGGTTCTATCAAACTGTACTTTAAAATTTCAAGACACTTCAAGTCTCTCTAGATACTTAAGTACTCTCTAAACTGACTACAGTATTCACTGAAGTTTTTCAAGATGCTAGAAATAATTTACTTACACAGGAATGACTGAGAACTACAAAAATGTATTACCCTATATTTAGACTATATGTATATTCTCAGCTAAGTGTCCATAAGCAAATTCCAAAACTTCCCATGGCCGCGCCAGCACTAGCCAATGAAAGGGGGACCGTGGCAGAGAGGAAATGAGATTGCTAACATCCAGGGGTGCTCTTCAGTGTGGTTAATATGTATTAACCTTACACATTTCATAGCAATACATCGCCTTGTGAATCAACTAGAGAGCCCTGGAAGGGACTTGTGCAAGTGAAGGACTCAAAGCTTAAGCTCTGTGACTTTCAGTCACTCCAGGTTTGACTTGGAGAGGAGCACTCAGATTTGGAGATGAGCAGGGGAAAAGATATATCCGAGAACAGAACTATCTAAAGACAGTACATATGCTTCAAATACACGCAATCTATTATAATCGACAAGAGTAATCATATTGGAATAAATTTATTATCCTGTACATGCCTCCACCACCCTTTTGTCCCCAGGTACTCAGGAGGTGGGGGCTCAGATGAACATTGCATCTGTCAGTTGAAAATAAAGCAGCTGTTTCCTTTGTGCTTCTGAATATAATATGAATAAACATAGGACAGTATTTTTAAAAAGACAAAAAAGAGTACCTACTGTATTATTCAATTTATAGAAAATTATAAAAAGTGAAAACTGAGCTATGATAACTAAAATCAGACAAGTGTTTGGTTGTGGACAATTATGAAGGAATAAATTACCAACGAGCATGAGGAAATTTTTAGAGTGATGACAATGTTTGGTATCTTGATTGGATGTTGGGTTTCTAGATGTATACATGTAATAAAAGTCATAAAATTGTACCCTTTTCCTATGTATAGATTAAGGCATGTCAATTATATTCCAATGTATATGTAACAAAAAGAGAACGAGAGAGAGTGCTTTTTACACAATGATCTCCACACTCATTCCAAATTTGAGCAGATTGGGTGGGTGCTATGGAGCCTGGGCCTTGGTTTTGTCTTTCTTTGCAATTTCTGGTCTTGATCTTATTTTTCTTGAATTGCCACGTATCAATACCATTTGAATTAACTGGCCTGAGCAGAGGCATAACTCACTTGCTCTTGAAGATTATGGCTTTTTCCCCCTCTCTGAAGCTTACCCTAACTCCTAAACACCTATTAGGGTGATCTTTCTAGACCCTATTTCCACCTGGCATGCATTTCATATAACCTCCCAATGTAAATAGACTACATTCTTCATGACAGTGAAATCCACTGGACTTATTCATTCATTTATAAAAGGACAAGCCTTCAGAGAAACTATTTTACTGAGGTCCAGATAGCAATATACCTATGAACTCTAAAATCTTTATAATTTGAATCATGTGACTTACAGATTAATAATTTAAAGTGTTGTCAAGGAATAAATAATGTGAGAGAACTATTAAATGTGGCGAGAAGTTAACACATCAAAAGGTTAATAATATTGCTTTTCATTTACCTACATTCTGGTTCATAGAAGAGATGCTTAGCAGAAAGCTGAGACATGACATGTGATTCCTTGTCAGCATAATTAGAGTTTTGTGTGATCTGCCCTATCTGGTGTAGCACTCAATGCTGTGGCCTGATGGTACTCAATAGATGAAGATTAAGTTGCTTCTCAGATTTAAAAGAAGTATCTGGGGACTGTACTTCACTTATCTCTGACCTTATACATCTATGGCTGTCTGATCCTATACTCAGGTTTACTTGGTGTACTCAAGGTACTATGCAGCAATGAATATTTTCATATTTATGCCCAGATGGTGCTTTCTGTCAAATAAAACTTCAACCTGAATTAAAGGACAAACCTTGGAAGTTAAAGGGTATTAGAGTGATGTGCTCCATGCAAAGTGTAATCAGTCTTATTTCCCTGGATACCAATGCCTTCATTCTGTGGTAGGGACTTTCCCCTTTCTCTTCCAGAAAGAGTTTGTTCACATTCAAAGAGGTATGAAACTGTGAGTCAAGGAGTCAGTCATTTACATTCCAGAGGAACAAAGAGTTTCTCTCCCTCTCCCAAGGAAGGGTGAGGTGTAGTGGCAGCTAAGAACTGTCCTATTCTTACTTAAACTGAAAGATTCACATATCTAGGGTTCCTCTCTGTAGCTCAAGAACAGCCCTTTGTGCACACATGGGCCTGATCATCAGACAGCTTCAGAAGCGGAACAGACTGAGGCATGAGGAACCGATGTGGCTTTTATATAATAGTCTTGCTGATCCAGAAACTTCATTTCTACATTTAGGATAAAATAAAGGAATATTCATTGCTGTCAAATTGTAGCTGGGAGGAATGGGCTAAAACCTCAAAGAGGAAGAATCAGATTTTTCATAGGTAACTATACTTTAACTCAATACTATTCCTTGGGTAAAATAGTTATCATTAATTTAACTAGGTTTTTTTTTAAATTGAGATATAATTGACATGTAACATTACTTTAAGGTGTACAGCATGATTCAATATATGTATATATTGTGCAAAGATCACCATAAT
Source organism: Camelus dromedarius (assembly GCF_036321535.1). Taxonomy (NCBI): domain Eukaryota; kingdom Metazoa; phylum Chordata; class Mammalia; order Artiodactyla; family Camelidae; genus Camelus; species Camelus dromedarius. The sequence goes on along the minus strand of NC_087443.1, from coordinate 49,562,711 downwards.
AAGTCTAGTTCTCTATCACCACAAGTGGTTGCAATTTTTTTTTCTTGTGATGAGAACTTATGAGATCTACTCTGTTGGCAACTTTCAAATATAAAACACGGTATTATTAACTACAGTCAGGGTGCTGTACCTTACATGACAGGTCTTACTTATTTTATAACTGGAAATTTCTGCCTTTTGACCGCTTTCACCCATTTTGCCCACCACCCCGGACCCCACCTGGCAAGGACAAACTATTCGGAGTTTAGATTTTGTTTGTTTCTTTACATAACATTGAGATCTTACGATATTTATCTTTCTCTGCTTAATTTATTTCAGTTAGCGTACTGTTCTCAAGTTTCACCCATGTTGTCACAAATGGCATGACCTAGTTTCATAAGTAAATCTTAACAATTATTCTTACTGCTCAGAGAAAGTCACCTTTATTCACAGAGCAAAGTGGATGCAATGTTTGAAATCAGTGCTTATCAAACTCCAATGGGCCTGTGAATCACTTGGGGACCTTGTTATACTGAAGGTTCTAATCCTGTATATCTGGAGGAAGAGCTTAGATCCTGTATCCCCAGACGATGCTGTTGCTGCTGGTCCTGGACCATGTTTGCATAGCCAGACTGTTACGGAAACGACAGGCCAGCCAAGAAACAAGCACCACTCGGAGGGTTGGAGTACTCAGATGTATTATGCTGGCGGGCTCAGAGGGGGTTCTGCTCCGAAGCTCTGAGCACCTCAGAGACGTGCTCATGAGGTTTTATAGGGTAAAGTACAAGCTTGGGGTATTCGGCCAATAGGTGTGGAACAGCTTTAGCAGCATCATTACCACAAAAGCGGAGGCAGGGAGGCAGCAAACCAACATTCCAAAGCCAGATATGTATCTTTGAAAATCCAGCTGGCTACCAAAAAAACATGAACAGCAAACCAACACTAATTAACTTAGATTTACAAGTTAGTCCAGCAGAACTCAGATCAGTATTCCAATACTTAGATTTGTGAGTTATCTTGTTAGCCCAGCCCGGCTTTTCCTTTGAAATGTTACGGAAACGACAGGCCAGCCAAGAAACAAGCACCACTCGGAGGGTTGGAGTACTCAGATTTATTACGCCGGCGGGCTCAGAGGGGCTTCTGCTCCGAAGCTCTGAGTACCTCCAAGACGTGCACATGAGGTTTTATAGGGTTAATTACAAGTATGGGGCTATTAGCCAATAAGGTTCAAACAACAAAAAGCAAGGAATCAGTACACTGGAGTTTATCAATTTGGAACAGATCACGTTACTGACACTTGTTGAGCTTGGATTTACGAGTTAGCTTGTTAGCCCAGTAAACTGACACTAAACTTTAGATTTACGAGTTAGCCCGGCAGAACTTATATCAGTAAACCGACACTTACCACACTTAGGTTTGTGACTTAGCTCATTAGCCCAATAAACAGACACCAAACTTCAGATTTACGAGTTAGCCCAGCAGAACTCAGATCAGTAATCCGACACTTGTTACACTTAGATTTGTGACTTAGCTTGTTAGCCCAGCTGGGCTTTTCCTTCACAATAAGACTTTAGATAATTCTTATAAAGTAGAAACTTAGATTTCAACATAAGCTGAAGGAAGTGGATGTGGTTGAATCTTAACTGTAATAGATTGTTTCTACTGTGAACGAAAAATACTGCAAACCATGTCAGTAAACAAAAGAATGCTGAAGCCATCAAGTCATCAGCCGCTGCTGCCACCCCCTACAGTGAAGACAAGCCTGCAGCCCGGCCTCTGCAGCCACTCACAATGGTGCACTCTGAGGGGACTCAGAATAATAAAGGACAAGATACTGGCCCTAGATAGCTAGGTGCTTGTCAAAGGAATGAATTCAATGAGCCCAAATGTTTGCTTCCTCCCATACACAGAAAAGCACTAAATTCTTTAATTTGAGATGCCTGTTTTTCTTTAGATAGCAAGTAATCTTTTATTGTTCCAACTCCCTGGTCTTTGTTGTAAAGCTCCTATATATCCTAGCTCCTCCCCTACCTCTTCGGAGGAGTCCCTCAGAGCGATCTGAGAGGCTGTCATCCCGGCTAGAGTCCTCCCGCCAAATAAAACATAACACTCAACTTTAAGGCTGCGCATTTATTTTAGTCAACACTACCCAAACATTCTAAACTATGAGCTCCTTAAAATGTCCTGAGTCGTTTAGTTTGGCTTTGTCTCAATTTCCCAGGATAGTCATTCGATAGGTCAGCAGTTCACTTAAGTAACTGCATTCGTTAAATAATTGCCCAGTTTTACTAAGTACTGGTTCAAATTCTGAGACAATTTACCAATAGTTCCATTCTATATTTCTAGAGAATTACCATTCTCACATACATTTTTAAAGAGATTCATAATGCAGAACATGGGACAAGAGAATCACTTCTAATTTTCCCACTGTCAACAGAGAATTTTGTTAGTTTTTTAGATCATATTTTCTATAAGTCTAACCCAATATATTAAAATTCAAGTTAGAAAGTACGAATTCACTTTATGTAATATCCAACTTGTCATAGCAAAATATTTTACCATATGCAATTTTCCGTAGTATTTTAATATTTCATTTTATTATATTCCCTTATATACTGGAAAAAAGGGAAAGGTATGGAGAATATCCATAAGAATAAATGTACTTTCCTTCACTTATACTCCATTATTCAAAGATTTCCTATATGCTAGCTTCTGACTTTTAAATTAGTGTCACTTCCTGAGTTAGGCGACAATAACCCTGAGCTGTCATTGGCTTGGTTGGAGGAAGGGTGGGCCTGGGAGTGGGTATTTTACACCAGACATGGCCCTCCAAGAGGGAGTCTCTTGATCACTCCTGTTAGAGCTCAATAGAGAGGTAGAGTTTGTGTTTGGGAGGTTTGAGCAGGTGATGGTTGGAGGAAGAAGTGTTCATCTATTATGTTGAAATTTTTTAAAAAAGCTTTTTGATCTATTATATCTGCGTAGTTGTGAAAAATATTTATATTCATCTAATAAGCTTAAATAATATAGAATACATTATATTGATATTCCTTTAAAAGTATTTATCAAGCCAGACACTGTTCTTGGTGCAGGAACAAAAGACAAACACCTTTCCCTCAGAGAATTTATATTTTAGTGGTGAAGATTGATAATAAATTATAAACAGATAAATAAATTTATATATAAAATTATCAAGTAATAATAATCATTAATAATAAAAATAGAGCAGATGAGGGGGTAGGAAAGACACAAGGCACAGTGTTGAATAGAGTGTTCAGGAAAGGCTACTTTGAGAAGTGGCACTGGAGCAGAGGACTGACCAAAGTGAGGAAATTCCAGCGTGTTTGAGTGTCCCAGTCCAGTAGCTCTGAGCTGTCAAACATGTAAATAGTCTTGCAAGGTAGCAAGCTAGCACGATTTGACGGATGTTGGCAGAAGACAGGAAACCCCCATCACAACAATAAAGGACTCTTATTACTCATGGCACTGCAGGCTTCATAACTTTCACATTTCCCTTTGATCCCCAAGACCCATAGGGGTGATGCAAAAGGAGACCTAGATGAACATTGGACATGTGTGTATGTCTCTGCTGCAATGAGGAACCCCAAGCTTAGGAATCCCCCAAACCTATAAAGATGCTGTTAGCAATCCTGCCCAGTATTTGCCCCAGAAAAAAACATTGTCTTTATCACACTCATCAACAACTTTATTAAGATATTATCTTCATAATCTTAATGGTAACTTCACACCGAATGTTGATATTAATGATATTCCAGTTGACAGTTACAAGGTGCATTGATTGAAGCACAGATATGCAGGAGATAAAAAAAATTTCTCCTGTCAAATTGATATAATAGAGTAACAGGAGGAAACCAAATATAATTATAAACATATGGGGGCCCCACAGAGACCATGAGACCCAAGGACAGGCAGATAGTTGAGGCTTATATGCCATGCCATCTTGAGCTAAGGAACTGGATAGGGGCCTTGGGCTTCAAAGGGGAGGAGAGTGACACAGGACGAAAAGAAAGGCAGAAGTTTGGTAATTTGATGTTTGTCCGGCCCTACAGATAAGACACTCAGATAAAAAGTTATCTCTTGGTAATAGCTCTCTTTCTGGACCAGGCCCGTCTCTCAATTGTTTTAACTAATTATGGGGAAGATAAAAATTTTCCTTGAGTCGGCTGGGTATTGATGTCTTCAGGTCATAGTAGTCTTCATGCCAAAGTGGCATAGTTTGGGAGACTTGTTCTGAACCCCTGCAGATTGTTTCAAAAGTGACAATAATTTTCCATCTACTATAACATACTCTTGGTTTTTCAGCTATAAAAACATTTTGAAGTCAAAGTTGAGTTTTAAATAATCTAATAGTATTCAGATATTTCAGATTACGTACAGGTTCAGAATTTGATACCATTAATACAGAAACGTGCCTAATGGTTAAATCAGAATTGCTGCAGATATACTCTCTAATATTGAACTGTTTTATAAAATAAATTCCATAAGTGGTCAGAGTGGACAGAGACAAGTAGTCAGTCACATTGTGAGAAAAACTTACTGTTATTTAAAATAGTAGTTTCTTTTAAAAGTTATTTTATTTTATTTTATTATTTTTTAATTGATATTTTGTCTAGTTACAATGTTATATTAATTTCTGGTGTACAACATAGTGATTCATATGTGAAAAAAATATATATATTTCTTTTCATGTTCTTTTTCATTATACACTATGCAATGTACTGAGTATAGTTCCTTGGGCTATACAGTAGGACCTTGTTATTTCTCTGTTTGATATATAGTAGTTAGTATCTGCATACCCCAAACGCCCAGTTTATCCCTTCCCCGCCTTCCCCTCAGTAACCATAAGTTTGTTTTCTATGTCTGTGAGTCTGTTTCTGGTGTGTAAATAAGTTCATTCATGGCCTTTTTTTTTTTTTCAGATTCCACATCTAAGTGATATCATATGGTATTTTTCTATCTCTTTCTGGCTTGCTTCATTTAGCATGACAATCTCCAGGTCCACTCATGTTGCAGCAAATAGCATTAGTTCATTTTTTTGATGACTGTGCAGTATTCCAGGAATACTGTAGTCAGTTTAAAGAGTACTTAAGTATTTAGAGAGACTTGAAGTGCCCTGAAATTTTAAAGCACACATTTGACAGAACTTTGATAGAGGGCTTTCTAAATTTGACAGCAATGGTAAAAGGCTCATGGCATTACTAATTTTAAGTTGTGAAGTCAAAAGGAGCTTTCTTAAACTGATGCTATTTTTAATAAATTAATTTTAAATTGATAATTTGTATTAAGGTATAATTGACATATAACATTACAGTAGCTTGAGGTGTACAATATACTGATTCAATTTTTGTATGTATTATGAAATGATCACCACAATAAGTCTAATTAACATACATCACACGTAATTACAAATTTTTTCCTTGTGATTAGAACATTTAAAATCTACTCCTTTAGCAATTTTCAAACATACAACACAATATTATTAACTAGTTGCACATACCAACTAATATACATAAAATAGATAAACAACAAGTTTATACTGTATAGCACAGGGAACTATATTCAATATCTTGTAGTAATGTATGTTGAAAAAGAATATATGTGTGCTCATGTGTGACTGAAGCATTATGCTGTACACCAGAAATTGACACAACATTGTAAAATGACTATACTTCAATAAAATATATTTGAAAAATATATTTTGAAAATATATTTCAAAAAATTATATATTAAAAAAGTGAAAAAATATTATTAACTAGTCACCATGCTGTACATTACATGACCATACCTTACTTACTTTATAGCTGGGAGTTTGTACCTTTTAACCCTATTCACTCATTTCACCCTCCCCTCAATCCCCCACCTCTGGCAACCACCAATCTCTTCTATCTGTGAGTTCAGTTTTTATTTGGTTTTTTAGATAACATACAAGTGAGATACATGGTTTTGCTTTTCTCTGTCTGACCTATTTTTCTTAGGATAATGCCCTTAAGGTCCATCTATGCTGTTTAAAATGGCAGATTCTTTTCATTTTTATGACTGAATTTTTTAATATTTTCCACATTTTCTTTATCTGTTCATCCATCAATGGATGTTTCAAACTTTTGGCTATTGTAAAATATGTTGCAATGGACATGGGTGTGCATATTTCTTTTCAAGTTAGTGATTTCATTTTTTTGATAAATATGCAGAAGCAACATTACTGGATCATTGGTATTTATACTTACAATATTTTGAGAAATCTCCATACTGTTTTCCATATTGACTGTACCAATTTACATCTTTACCAATGGTGCATAAGGGTTCCCTTTTCTCTACATTTTTGCCACAACTTGTTATTTTTTATCTTTTGATAATAGCCATTCTAATAGGTGGAAGTTAATAACCGATTGTGGTTAAAAATTGCATCTCCCTGATGATTCGTGATGTTGAGCACGTTTTCTTGTGTCTGTTGGTCATCTATCTGTATGGCTTCTTTGGAAAAATATCTATCCAGATCTTCTGCTCATTTTTTAAATTAAATTGGTTGTTTTCTTGTTATTGAGTTGTGTGAGTTCTGTATGTATTTTGGATGTTAATCCTATATCAGATATTATTTGCAAATATTTTCTCCTATTTTTAGGTTGACTTTTCATTTTGTCAACTGTTTCTTTTGCTGTGCAGACGCTTTTAGTTGAGTGTAGTCCTGCTTATTTATTTTAGCTTTATTTGCTCAAATACAAAAAAAAAAAAAAAAAGAAAGAAAGAAAGAAAAAAAAATCACCAAGACCCATGTCAAATTACTTACCCCCTAGTTTTTCTTCTGGATGTTTTATGGTTTCAGGTCTTACATTAAAGGCTTCAATCCATTTTGAGTTAGTTTTTATATATGGTATAGTATGGGGTCCATTTTTATTCTTTGGCATTTGGCTGTCTATTTTTTCCAACACTTTTTATTGCAGAGACTCGCCTTTTTCCATTGTTGGCTTCTTTTTGTAAATTAATTGACTATATATGTGTGCAATTATTTCTGGGCTGTCTCTTCTGTTCCACTGATTTCTGTGTCTATTTTTGTGTCAGTATCATTTGGCTTTGACTACCACAGGTTTGTAATTTAGTTTGAAATCAGGAGGGATATACCTCTTGCTTTGTTCTTCTTTCTCAAGACTTCTTTGGCTCTTTGTGGTCTTTGATGTTTCCATACAAATTTTAGGATTCTTTGTTCTATTTCTTTAAAAACAGCCATTGGAATTTTGATAGGGATTGCACTGAACCTATGTATTGCTTTGGGTAATAGGGAGAGTTTAATGACGTTAATTCTTTCAATCCATGAGCACAGAATATCTCTACATTTGTTTGTGTCTTCTTCAATATCTTTCATTAATGTCTTAACAGTTTTTAGTGTACAAATCTTTCACCTCTTTGGTTACATTTATTTCTAGGTATTTTCTTCTTTTTGATGCAAAGTAAGAGGGATTGGGTTTTTTTATTACTGTTTCTGATAGTTTATTTTTAGTGTATAGAAATGCAACAGATTTTTGCATGTTGATTGTTATCCTGCTACTTTGCTGATTTTTTTTATTTGAACATTTAAAAAATTTTAATTTTCTCTATAGTTCATCTACAATTCTGTGTTAGTTTCCAGTGTATAGCAAAGTGATCAGTTAATACACATACACACATAACACCCCTACACACTTATATATGCCTTTTCATTATAGGTTATTATGAGACATTAAATTTCATTCCCTGTGCTATAAAATAGGACCTTGTTGTATATCTGCTCTCTATATAGTGGTTTGTATCTGCTAATCCCAAACTCCTAACTTATCTCTCCACCTCTTTCCCCTTTGCTACCCATAAGTTTGTTTTCTATGTCTGTGAGTCTTTTAACAGGTTTTTTTGTTGTTATTGTTGAAGGTGTTATAGTTTTCTATATTATCATGTCATCTGCAAATAGTGAGAGTTTTACTCCTTCCTTTCTGATTGATTGCCTTTGTCTTTTTCATTCGACAGAATGATCCGAGATTCATCCATGTTGCTGCATGTAGTAGTAGTTTGCTCATTTTTATTACTGAGTTGAATTCCACTGTGTGGATATGGAAATATTTTGTTTACTGCACTCTCTAAGTTGCAGCACCTTTATAGTACACAGTAGCTTGATTATATCTTGAAAACAAGGAGAAATACTCCACATCTTCTTTTTGCTTCTATTTTCTTTGAATAATCTAGGTTCTTTGCTTTTTATAGAAATTTTAGTATCAGCTTGTCAACTTCTAACAAAGAATTTGAAAAAATTTTCACTGGAATTATATTGAACATGTAGGAAAAAACTGAGAAAATTTGACATCTTAACAATAATAAGGTGACGTCAGCATTGGGGTTGTACCATGTCCCTCTTGTTTGTTCCCCTTTTTAACAACTAAAAATCAATATCTATCATAAGTGAAAAAAAAAAACAAAACCTTTCTGGGAGTTGTGGAATCCAGCACCCTATGCCAAGGGACCTAGGAAAAAAACTAACCCACCTGCATATCTGGTAATAGGCAGACACACCACCATATGGGCTATGGAACTAGCAGGAGACATTAAAACTGTCCCAACTCTTCACAGTCACCATTGGGAAAACCTGTCCTGAATTGTACACTTAAATTTTATTAAAAAGGGAAAGCTCATGTTAAATGTTTTTCACACAATAAAATGACATTTTCAATAAATAAATACTACTAAGAGTATGATTCAATTTAATTTATTGAGTGGCAAAAGCTTATGAAGCCAAGGACTGAGCAAGATGCTCTATAGCTACCTTGTTACCCAGTTGTCCTTCTGTTTGACTAGATGTAAAGCTTGTCTACCTTGGGGTTGTAAGAGCAAGCACAAAGGTCCTGAGTAGACCTGAAGTAGAAGGACAGAGAAATGCATGGACAGTGAGGTCAGAAACCAAGTGGAAAGAGCTGGTACTGCTAAACTATCACTAGGTTATGAGCACCTTGACAGCAGAGAACATGCCATCACTTGATAGATTTCTTGGGCTAACCTTTTGGTTCTCAAATCAATGTTTTAAGGTTAGAGCAGAAAAGAATGAAGCTGTGGAAACTACAACCACACTTGGATGTGAGCATTTCAAATTGAGAGTAGGGCAAAATAAAAATCTGAAACTTTGAAAAATTACAGGGCTTGGAATGAAATAGAGTGGAGAAATTCCAAGGTGGGAATTAAATTCCATGTTAATTCAGGCATCCCTTCGGGAAACTATCCATTAAGGTGACCTGTTGATGTAGAATTTTGCAGAGGAATGAAGAGGAATTAGGACACATGAGTTTGAAATGGAACAATTTTCACTGATTAAGTCATATGCATCATGTGTAGTACAGAGAGTGAACAAAAGAGTTATTTCAAGCTCATCTTTGAATCTAGATATTTAAAGCAATAATGCAAAAGTTTCTCTGTATTGTCAATGTTGAGTAACAATTAGTCTACCATTTTGAGGGGATTAAAGGAAGTTCTCACATAGAAAAGAGACAGTGAATCATGAACTGCCTTGTTTCATTCACAGTTTCAGCAAAGAGGATCATTTCCAGTATTAATTTTTTCTCCTTTTTCTGACAGATGAGGTACATTTTTCTTGGACTGATAGAACAAAATAGAACAATTGAGTGGCTTAAAATAACAGAAAACTATTGTCTGAAATTTGTGGAATCCAGGTGTTTGCAGGTCATGCTTCCTCTAGAACTTTCATGGCCCCTTCCTAGTTTCTGGCTGTTTGTCAGCAGTCCCTGCTGCTCCTTGGCTTGCAGCTGCGTAACTTCAATCTCTGCCTTCACCGGCACGATCTGTTCTCCCTGTGTGACTCTGTCTTCACATGGCCATCTTCTTACAAGGAGATCACTCATACTGGATTAGGAGCTCACCCTACTCCAGTATTACTTCATCTGAACAAATTACATCCACAATAACACTGTTTCCAAGTCCACTGGCATTCTGAGGTACTGGGGGTGAGGAATTAAACATCTTTTTTAGTGAGGTGTCAGGGGGAGAGCAACTCAGTTTATACAGATAGTAAATGATAGCTCTAACATCAAGTCTACAAGGGTAGGTTGATAGAGCAAATGTCCATTGGGGAAATAGAATCATGTGCATAACCAAAAATAAATGACCAGAATGGCAAAGGTGTTGGAAAAACCATCTAATCAACAAGGTGATGAGAAACAAGGAGAACCAGAGGATAGGCATGGTGATAAATGCAAAATCTGTGAAGCAAATAGCAAGGCAGCCCAATAACATGACTTTACCTTGTAACAATTAACCACAACATGCTAATAACTTCTTTCCCCTCATAGATTCAAAGTGTGGTGGCTACTTACAACAGTGTGTTTCATCCACATGTCTAGAAATGCATTTTGTTTATTTGATAAAAACACTGTAAACCCTGAAGCTAATATGAATGTTGTAAGTTACTCTTACCACTAATTTAAAAAATCTGTTCCAAAAGATACTGGCACTATTACTCTTATTAATTCTTTAAAAATTTCTTATAATTTTAAAAATTATAAAATCTGAAAGCTTTCTTTATGTAGTACATGTTACCCCAACCAATTGGAAGTTCTATTTTAAGAATCATAAAACTGCCAAGTGAACTCATGAAGCTAAATGTTCTGTCTTTCCTCTATTCAGAGTCAGATGATTTCCTACTGCGGTTACCCACGTATAACGTATGAAGTTATAACTGCAGACAGTTACATCCCTCAGCTCTACCGGGATTCCTCATGCGAAGAATGATGCTAAGCATTTAGGTAGGATTCGTATGAGGAAAAAAAAAAAAAAAAAGAATGTCTCAAATCCTGAATCAAATAGATTCTAGTCAAATACATTCTAATCATAGAAAATGAGATTAAGTTACTCATTTAAAAAACACCTGGAACCTCCTTGAATCTCTGAGATTAAGCTGAGGATCTGAGTGACACCTGATTTACACTGGCTTCTATGATGAGGAAGTGGAGCACACACTGGCCCAGGATTTTAGTTTGCTGTACTGGGTGGGAACTCAGACTCCTTAAACAGAAGCCTGACTTAAATTAACACAATGCTGAGTGTCCTTAGACTGTCATTTTTTCAATAGCCTTTTCAGGTTTAATTGGCATACAATAAATGGCACGTATTTAAAGTGTACAGCATTAAACTTTTTTCATCTGAGAAATTATCAACACAGTTAGGATAACAGATTCAAAAATATCCAACTCAAGCACACATTTAATTCTAGTCATGTGAAAGCCTACTTCTAACTTCATGTTTACAGGAGACTAAGGAATGTATTTATGAAGGTTTCAAGCAATTTTCTTCTTTAGGTCAGACAGCTGTTGTGTTTCTGCAGCATGGTCTGCTGACATCGGCCACAAACTGGATTGCCAACCTGCCTGGCAACAGCCTAGGCATCCTCCTGGCAGATGCTAGTTATGATGTGTGGCTGGGGAGCAGCAGAGGAAATACCCGGGCCAGGAGAAATTTATACTATTCACCAGACTCAACTGAATTCTGGGCTTTCAGGTAAAGAAAGGGACAATTAAAAATGGACAACTGAAGACAAATATGGTGTTAAAAAGAAAAAAAAAAGCATGGGTATTCACCCCTTCCAATTCAGTCTCATTTTAACAAATTACAAACCAAGTAAGAGGAGAAGGAAGCCATTTGCGTTTTAATCCCCTCTTGGATTCTTCCCCATCCCTCATTCCCAGGGAAGTCTTTCCTCCAAACTGTCTGCGATCTCAGTACCACCGTTACGTGATTGTGTTTTTCAACGTGGAATGAGCAGAATGACTGAAGCAAGGAAATTTGTTGCCTCCAACAGTTTCTGAAAGGAATATCTATTCGGATTTAAGAGGATGTTAAACTCAGTTGGAGTTCGTGAACAGCATTTGTCATCATCAATAATCAACTGGTGGGGGAAGACAATGAAATTTGGACACCATGGAGAGATTATCTAAGATTTTCTATCAGTGGCCCACTTGTGCCTTATTCCTGGAAGTTACTAAGGAAACGGAGAACGGAAGAGAATTTGGCTGATGACACTGAGGCATAAAAGTTCTCTGAAAGTTCTGGGAACTGGAAGGAAGCCCACATCTGGAGGAAGAGGGAGAGGGACAGGAGAGATGTGAGGTGCTGACAAGGGCCAGGTCAGGCAGGACTGTGAAGGTCATGGTGAGGGCCTTGGAGCCCCTTCTAAGTATAATGAGAAGCCACTGGAAAGCTTTCAACTGGGGAGTGGCATAATTTGTTTTCATTTTCAAAAGACCATTTTGGCTGATTTGTAAAGAATAAAATAGAGAGGGAAATGGTTCATAGTACATATTAAATCTGACATTCACTTTCAGTGATAGAAATAGTCCCCAGCTAGAGGTACTATTGTGTTTGGATTAAATTTGAAGCTGTAACACTGTGCTTCAGAAATGATGTCAGATCTTTATAAGAAGTCAACTCCAAAAGCACTCACTAATAGTCTCTAAGCAACAATCCTTAGAGAATCTAGTTTTCTATTTCTCAAAGGAAGCCTTAGTTATAAATGTTTGTCTTTTAGAGTTTATAGCAAAGTCAGGTCTTGATTTATTTTTTTCTTACAGCTTTGATGAAATGGCTAAATATGACCTTCCATCCACAATTCACTTCATTTTAAATAAAACTGGACAGGAGAAGCTACACTATATTGGCCACTCCCAGGGTACCACTATTGGTAGGTAAAAGCATGTAGTGGGCAGTTTAGCTCATATGGCCTTTCCCACTGGCCATGCAGACATGTTTGTCATGCTAATTGCTTAAATACTCAAAGGAATGGTACATTGAACTTATTTCGTGTCAAGACAAGCAGTTGTATTTATTTCAAATAATCCTAATGAAATTGTTGCATTGCATCTAAAAGCAAAATTTTTATGACCCAAGATGATCGAGAAAAGTTTTAGACATACTCAACATGCTCTTTTTAAAAAAGCACAGGAGTTGGTCCTAAGTTGACATAAATTCCATCTGAAGAGGTTAAATTTTCAGATAGCTTTGAAAAGTAAAGGAGTAAATTTTGGTAATCCTGAACATTTCCCACTTTTTAACAAGGAATTTGAGTCTATTGTTGACCATGTGATTGTGACACTGTGCTTTGCTGCCCAGGAATCCCCTCAAGTCTGAGGCATTCATTCAGACCCACCTGCATGCAAGGCAGCTCGTGATTTTGCATTTGCTTAGGAGAACCCAAGGTCCCTTCCCGGGACATCCTGCATTTAATAACTGGTCAACAAGTGGGTGAAGGCCCAGCTACCTAGTCCCACTGGTGAAGAGCCATCCCATATAGAGATGGCTGACGCCTTTTGGGGACAGCATCATTGCCCAGCTTCTCCCTTTGCCTAGTCCTGATTTTTGCCCTTTCCTCTAAAAGTGCTTTTCTAAAAACTTCCTGAGTACTAATCCTCATCTCCTTGGGATCATAACCTATTACACAGTGACAAAAACATTGGGAATCTCTTCTTCACTGAATTTCTGTCTTAAATTCAGCAGGTGAGATTGGCATTTTAGGATAAACATACACTAGGAAGAGAACTTTCAACAGGCTCCCCTGACCCATTTCATCCACTTCCCTGCATGTGTCCACATATGGAGATTCTGATGCTCACACTTGTAGTTGGAAGCAACGTCACTGGCTAACAGTGAGGAGCAGCATAAAAAATTCACCATCATTTCTCTCATTTGATCCCCAGTTTCTACCTTCTGCTTCAGCCTATTTCTTCCTTTTACAGATTCTCTCAGGCTGTCTTGAACTCACTTGATTATGCTTTTGTTCCCAACCACTCCACCAAAGTTGCTGTTATAAAGATTCCCTTATAACTTCTAAATCAATGGTCAATTGTCGACTTCATTTCACATGACTTGTCAAAGCTCCTTCCACAGTTGACTACATTCTTCTTCTAACACTCACTCTGCTTGTCTTCCAGAACACCAGATACTCCTGCTTCCTTTATGCTACTGTCATCATTATTTCCAAGTTTCTTTACCAGATTCCTCATCTTCCAAATTAATTGTGGCCCAGGGAATAGTCCTCGGACCCCTCCTCTTTACTGTCTGAACCCACTTCTTTGGTTATTGCATTTTGTCTTATGTACAGATGACTCACATTTTAAATTTTCAGTTCAGTTTTCTTCCCAAAACTCCAGATATGTATCTACAATTGACTGCCTGACTCCTTCACTTCAATCTCCAATAGCACCTAACACGAGTCCAAAAACTGAGTCCCTGCTCTTTTGGCCACATCAGCCTTCCTCACAGTCTTCCTCATCTTGGTTAATGGTGTCTCCACTACTCCAGGTGCGCTGGCCACAAACCATGGTGAGAACCTTGACTGCTCTGGTTCTCTTACACAGCGTGTTCAGTATACAAGCAAAACCTGTTGTTTCCACCTCCTAAATACATAGAAAAAATACCTCTAGAACCTAACCACGTATCATTATCTTTTCTTGATGATCTAGGGTCATAAAAATACTGATTTTATCTGCAGTGCAACAATATCCTTAGGATTGTTTGAGGTAAGTAGAACTGCTTGTCCTGACACAAAATAACTCCAACTTACCATTCTTTTGAGTATTTAAATTTCAAACATTTCCATTTTTCTTTCACAGCAGTGGACAGTTGGTTTTTTTCACCACACTCATAAATTTCAGGACGTTGTTTCTGCTTTCTAATTTATATCTCCCAATCTGCTATGCTCTTGGAAGTTAGGCAAGTATTCTTGTTAGAATTGTGTCTAAAGTAAAATTAAGTTTATTCAGAGAAGTCAATGGCCTGACATTTTATGGACCTACTGATACCTACTCAGGCTCCTTGTCTGTGATTTTTCCTTACTCTGGGTGATCTTCTGGCTGTAATCTGCAGTTAGGCAACTAGATAAAGAACTCAATAAACGCAGTGCTCTTGGAAAGACCATTCTTCCTCCAAAGGAATCAGGGTGAATATTATAAAACTGAGGTAGTTGTATAAATCAGAATGGTTTTCTTTCTAGCCATTCTTGACTTTTGTCAATATGTTGTTGTTAACAATAGGGAGGGATTGTCTTATGTTGTTCAGCTGTAAAGAGTTTAACTTAATAATCCTTTGATTACATCCCAGTCTATTTCTATGAAATCAATTAAATGTGGACAGGAGTTGAGTATATTTACTGTGCATAGATGTTGGAATTACTTCAGACTCCATTTGTCAAGCATTTACTATGTGACTAGCTCCTGGTAAATACTTTACATGATTCACCTCAATTACTTCCTAAATAACCTAAGGAAGCAATCATTTAATTAATTATTTAATTAATTAAATTAATCATTTAATTAATGATTAAATTAATCATTTAATTCTAGATGAGGAAACTAAGGCTCTTAGAGCTTAGGTGACTGTCCCAAAGTCACAAAGCTAGTAAACCACAGAAGCCGGTTTCAAACTCTGGTCAGATTTCAAATTTGTGCTTTAACTTTTCCACTTATTACCCTACACATATTGATGGTCAATTAATTCTCATTGTTATGAGATAAGATAAATTTAAACTCAATAAAACCTGTATGTAATTTAAATGATGACATTTTTGTTACCATATGATTATTCTAAAGTTGGCCTATTTTCTAAAGTCAGGTAAGACAGTTTATTATAACTTTTTAAAAGTTCTAGCCTCATGTCCCCAGAGAGAATATATGAATATAAAACAAATATACTAAAATCTGATCACTTTGCCAATTTCAGGTTGTCTCAGATGGCATCCTCAGTAAGTCCAAAGTAATGTCATACTTGTAAAATACACACACAAGCATACCTTTTCACGTGTTCCTTGTTCGGTTTCAGAATTTATCACCTTTTCCACCAATCCCACACTGGTTAAAAAAATCAAAGCCTTTTATTCATTAGCTCCAGTTGCCACATTGAAGTACGCCAAAGGCTTGTTCAAGATAATGGGACATATACCTTCGTTCCTTTTCAAGGTATGTGATTCCCTTTAACTGGATCTAATATATTAAATTGTTCATGGATTTCATACTGATAGAAAGAGAACAAAAACACTTGGTGGACAATCATGTTTATATCTAAGAATGAGAATAAACATATTTATATGTTATTTCTTGAATCGTGCTGACCACGTTGGAATCCCCATTACGGTTTATGAGAGCTGCAGTTATTTCTTTGTTCCTGATTACTTTGTGTGGGTTAGCAATGCCTGGGAATATTTTTGTTCCTTTGTACATGTTTACTAAGCACCCACACACCTCTGTCAAGGCTGTGATTCCACCCCCCAAGATATGGGAAGGGGAAATAAAAGCAAAACCAAAAGGTCAAATAAGGAGCCTGGTTCAAGAAAGTTGGGAAGAGGGGTAGGAAAGAAAGGGAAGGGAAGAGAAAAGGAGAGCAGGGGGAAGAAAGCAGTGGTAAACTGAGGCAAGGACTTCTAGATTCCTTTTCAAATACCCTTTTTCCTACTATTTCCTTCCTCTTTAAATGCAGATTTCATAGGGCAGCAGCACAGATTCCAACAGGCCATAAATATTAAGTAGGCATACATGATGGGGAATTAATCTTTCCCAATGCTTAATCACCAACTTCTCCTACCCACTGAAACCAACACATACACGCACATACAGTTTTGGTGAGGGGAACAGTTTACATCAGGCTACAAAATGTAATGATGCCATTCTCTTTTATGGTTGTGTCCTTTCATTTCTTTCACTCTTGATTAACACATGTGTCTAAATCCTAAGAGATTTTACCTGCAGTCCAACCTCATTTGTAAAACTTTTACTCAAAATTGAAAATTGTGTGAGGATCATGAGTATGTTTACTGCCTACATTTTTTTCAGAACGTATTTCTTATTTGTCTTCAGATTTTCAGGCGATGTAGAGAGAAGTTAAAAAGAAGCAATGGACCTTAAGTCAGAGACTTGAGGCTTGGGTCAGGATTCTAGTTATAACTGAGTTCTTATTAGACCAAGATTCTGACTATTTATTAGCCTTATGTTTCTCATGTATAAAATGGGGATAACAAGGTACAAACTACCAGTTATAACATGAATGTTACATGGATATAATGACAGCACAGGGAATACAGATACTACCTTGTAATAATTTTGTATGGTGTGCAATCTTAAAAATGTGGAATCACCTCGTTGTACCCCTGAAACTACTATAATATTGTAAGTCAACTATACTTCAATTAAAAAATAATAAAATGGGGAAAACAAAATATCTGCTTTCCTGAAGAACAACTGGGGTGAGTCCTTTCCATTATTAAACAATGCATCCACTTTGCCTTTTTAAAGATTTTGCTGAAAATATGGCTTGGAGTCACCTCCTGATTTTTTAAAGTTATTTATTCCTGAAATTACACATCTTGGCACTTAATGATGAAATTTTACCATGTTGTTTTATGATTTTATTCCATAACTCTTAATACCCCAACTAGTCTCTAACTCTTTGTGTCTTATACTTCTTCTCAGCTGCCAGTACAGTCTTCAGTGCAAAAATAAATACCCAATATTGATACTAGCCCTGCCCACTCCACATCTTTATTGTGGAAATTCAATAAGAGAAAGCATTTAATCTTTCTGAGACAACAAATAGAAATATGAAAATATCATCAGTCTATTCCCATTTGTACTAGTAAACTAGACAAATTATTGAGTCTTTTCTGCAGCTTGATATTTGCAAATCCTTAATGATCTTTTTTTTCAGATTATATTTGGTAACAAAATATTTCCCCCACAAAATTTTTGCCATCAATTTCTTGATACTGAAGTGTGCTCTCAAGATGTGCTGAATCTCCTTTGCAGCAATGCCTTGTTTCTTGTGACTGGATTTGACAATAAGAACATGAACATGGTTTGTATGCAATGAAATTTCTAATCTAAATATTTTAAACAACATTTGAGCACTTGTCTCATCATCGCTTTGGAATGATACTTTTTTAGAACTAGGAATCACTTCAGAATGCTGTCCATGACATGCAGATAAACTCAAATCACAGGGCATTGCTCCCAGTTTGTCATCTCCAGGTTCCTTCCATCCCCCCATTGCACCATGAAATAAACAGCATGTAGAAAAAAATATAACACCTCATTTCTCACTTCTGACCACCTGAATAATTGGTGTGATATTTAAATTCTGTGAGAGGAGGCATTGAACCATATATTTTCCAGCCTCCTCTGTAGGGAAAAAATATCTAGGCATTGAATAAATGTTATTACAAATACTTCTAATGCTGACAGTCATGACCATAAACTTTCTAAAACTTATCTCAGAAAGACTGTTTGTGTAAGATATTGTCCACACTCTTTATCTTCTATTTCATTTTCTTTGTATTGAGTTGGTGTTTTAAAACACCTATGACAAAATCAGTATTACAAAGTAGTTAAGAACTTGGATTCAGGCTAAAAGCCTAAATTTAAATCCTATCTTTGAAACAGACTTCAGCTCCTCCGTCTTGATTTCCTTATCCACAAAATGAGTTGTGAAGATGAAATGAATTAGTATCTGTAAAGTATACAGAACACAGTGCCAAACAATATAGCTCATAGTATACCATGTTTTGCTACCAATACTGTTATGCATTGACAACTATCCTTACTCAGAATTATCAGTTTAGTTCTATACTCTGAAATTTAGCCCATTCAATTGCACTTCGCAAGCTCTAAAGTGATGTACAACTCTGTGAATCATAAACGTCCAGTAACACTGCGCTTAAGCACTTTACTTGGATCAGAAAAACTTAAATCTTAGCTGTTTTTAAGACTCTTAATATATATCTAAGTGTGCATATGTGTGCTTGTGTGTTTGCTTTCTAGAGTCACTTAGATGTGTATTTAGCACATAATCCAGTGGGAACTTCAGTTTAAAACATGCTCCACTGGATCCAGGTATCATTTCTCAAGTGCTGTTCAGAATTTTTGTGGCCCTGACCCTTCCTACTTTACCTAAAGCATGTTCTTAAAGTAGTCTGTCAAATGCTCCTGGTAGGGAATTTTCCTGGCATGTGACAACCAGTTGAGAGTAACTATTAATTCATATTAATGAAAATCATATGAAAACAGGCACTTTGGGTAACAAGAAATAAATGGCTTTTATGACTTGAATGGTAAGAAAAATTATTCCAGGCAAAGGTGCATTTAAACTTGAATAAGTTGTCCTGAATGATTAACAACCTTTATTTTTGGAATGAGAAAAATGTTTAAAAAAATAATTCAATTAAAAGTAAACTACTTGGAGATGCTTATTATTTAACTATTCACACAACCAAGTGATTTTTTAAAAACTTTACACATGTATTTAACTTCTCACATTAGGTTATTAGGTCTGGGAAATTCCAAGGTTTTTACTGGGGAATCCAGTATCAGAACATAATGCACCAGAAGCAGGTAAGCTTATGAAGTTGAAGTTACTCACTTTTGAAATCAAAGATATACAAGTTTAAAGATGAAATTATGATAACTTTGCAAGTATTTTCCAAAGAAATGTTGTTGCCCAGACCTAGGCTTAAGGAAGTTACAAAGTGGGTGATAATTTCCTTGGAATCTCTTCATCGTGTGAAATGTCACACTGGTCTCCATTTCTTCCACTGAGCCCTTGTGCCCCAGCGGCTGTGCCCTCAAAGTGCCACATCACTGCATGTGAGACCCCCCCCCCCAGAACTTATCACCCCTCACTGCATTAGACAGACCTGCCCTGTGTCCCAGACCCCCGCACGCTGTCTTCTTTCCAAAGTGCAATTTTCTGATAGCATAAACCACTAATTCTAACTGTTCTAATATGGAGCTGGAATCCCTGGTCTTTTTAAATAATATTCTCTCCTTTGTTGAGAAGTTTTTCCACCATATCCCAAACATTAAAGAAGTTTGGTGTGCTTGCAGTTCAAGGCTGGAAATATTTTTTAGCAGACAGGGACCCTGTATACAGGTAGATGTTTTGAGCATTCCTCCCACTTTTAGCACAAAGAAGCCAGGCTTTGCAGTTCATCCCATCTGAGATCAATATGAACTGAGACAATAACTTTTCATTTCTCCACCCAGACTCAGAGAGCTATTGAGAGTAATTAATGGGTAATGTGTATAAGCCCTCAGCTCAGAATAAACTGTCACATTATGAGAGGTTAATTTTGAATGAGGCCAGTACACTGTCATTTTTTAAAAATCCTCTCTCCTACTTCACCTCATCCCAATTTTTCTGTCCAAGTAGTACCTGAGCAACCCTATGAATTTTCTTCTGCTTCAATGACTAAATATCTAGAAGGGATTTATGTCTCTTCACCACAGTATCCTATCTGTAGAAAAGATGACCCAGCTTCCTTTTTTAATTTTAATATTCGATGCCTTTAAAGAGGCTTTCTCAACACCATCACATCAAACGTTTGCGGCAAAGACTTATTCCTCCAAACCAACACCTCTTCAAAACCCTCAGGCACAAGTCGACCTTTGCTCTGGGCTCTAACACCAGTAATCAGAGACTCCATCTTGGAGGGAGGGCCAAGTCGGGTGTGAAACACCCACTCTCAATTCCACCCTCCCTTCCACTAAGCCAAACACAGCTCAGGGTGGTTCAACCCACAAGGCAGTGACACTAATTTAAGAGCCAGAACCTAGGATCTGGAAAACATTCTGAACAGTGGCATATAAGTAAAGAAAAGTAGGTTTATTCTTAATGGATATTCTCCACACTTTTCCCTTTTGTCTAATATAGACATGAATATAACAAAGTTTTAAAATACTATGGAAAATTGCATATGGTAAAATATTTTGCTTTGCTGACTTGGCCATAACATAAGTTTAGGACAGAGAAAATTTTAGTATATTGAATTAGAAATCTTGAGACTATCTATCATCTTAAAAAGCTAGAAAAATTCTCAATTATTAAAAAAAAAACTAAGTCAATTAATGATAGCCAGTCCACACAAGGAAGAATTATTGAGTTTAAAGTACAGTTACCTATAGAAACTCTTGATTCTTTCTCTCTTGCATTTTAGCCCACCCCTCCTTACTACAATTTGACAGCCATGAATGTGCCAATTGCAGTGTGGAGTGGTGGTAATGACTGGTTGGCTGACCCCCAGGACATTGAACCTTTGCTTCCAAAACTGCCTAATCTCATTTACCACAAGGAAATTTCTGTTTACAATCACTTGGACTTTTTGTGGGCAATGAACGCCCCTCAAGAAATTTACAATGAAATTGTTTCCATGATTGCAGAAGATGAAAAGTAGTTCTGGATTTAAAGAATTATCCATTTATTTTTCCAAAAATACTTCCTTTTCTTACACATGTTTTTCTGTAATGTTTTAAATGAAATGTTTTTTTCCCTATAATTTTGATTTTTGAAGTATACTAGCATCAACAAACTTTTCGTCATTTTTAATTGAAAAGAATTTAAAGAAATCAGATTTTTCACTTGAAAATTTATCTAGAAATAATTGAGAGAACACATTCTTGGGGAGGTGAAACTTCTCTCCCAGTCCTCGTATTCAATTTATCTTCTAAACTCAAGGTAGCTAATGAGCCATGAATCAGGAATGTTGGAAAAGACAGTCCTGGGATTGACTGTTGATACTTCTTACGCTTACTTGAGGCTGAGTAAATTGCTCTCTATTGTCTACTGAGCTAAAGCTCGGTCTCTCCATCGGTGCTGTGGGCATACCACTTGCTCTTTTGTTAAACTCCATGAAATAGCAGGTTAGACCGTACACTGAACTGAAGTCAGCTCACTTTCCCTTTCTGGGGAGAAGAGAGCAAGCACAGGTCAGGAAGCAACAGGCAACCCCAGGTCAGGAGGTTGGGAGGTAAAGGGTGGGCTCTTCATCTTATTGCTCTTCTGCCCTCATATCCCCGAATACACACAAAATACGCACCAGCTAACCAAAAGAGTTTCGAAATCACTGCCATCGTCCTGGCCACCATGGATCCAGAAACGGTCCCACTGATATTTAAGTCACAATGTACAGCCACCACCCCTTGGTGCCAAAAAGAAAAAAAAAAAAAAAAAAAGGCAGACCCAGAGGGGCATTACACATGTATTGGGTCTATGTCACAGTGAGGAACCCTTAGTCTTATTAAGGCGGCTGCTAACCAACCTGTCCAGTCTCTGCCCCGAGAGAGACATTTTCTTTATCATACTGGTGAGGAACAAACCTGCCCTCTACCATGGAGAGAGACTTTACCTCTGTCTTCTAAGGCTGTTTGGTCTAGGTACACCCTTGGGAAAAAAAAAAAAAAACTGATCTGAGACATGCAGAAATACCTTAGTGAACAGTCTCCCTACATCCACCGTTGGTATA
Source organism: Camelus dromedarius (assembly GCF_036321535.1). Classification (NCBI taxonomy): domain Eukaryota; kingdom Metazoa; phylum Chordata; class Mammalia; order Artiodactyla; family Camelidae; genus Camelus; species Camelus dromedarius. The sequence goes on along the minus strand of NC_087443.1, from coordinate 49,540,417 downwards.
TTATCTGAATCACCTAGAAGTCTTATTCAAACATGAATATTCCTGACATAGTAGATCCAGGGTGAGTCTAAAAATCTTCATTTCCAACAATTTCCCAGGTGACACTGATACTACTGGTCAGGAATTCCTACCTTGATAATAGTTGTAGATGAAAACTCAACTAACTATCAAGTTAAGAAGAAAAAGAGGGATTTAGTCAAGCCACACTGAGGATTATAACCTGGGAAGCAGATTCTCAGAAAGCAATGAGAACTGTTCCGCCTGTTAGAAGTCAAAGGCACAGTTATACATTTTCGAGACAAAGGATAGTACATCAAAATGACACACTGACGTTTTATTCAAGTTCACCACAAATACTAGTTCAGGTATACACTTACAAAGCCAGCAGCAAGTCAACTGTGACTGCCTACAGAGCCGGGAAATAATGCTATTCTTTTAAGAAGCTACATTGCTAGCATTAGAAGAAAACCATTGATCTTTAGAGTTGAGCAGATACTCTTAAATGGTATGTTTAAATTTCATTTTGCAATTATTTGATGCTAGTACATAAACATACAACTTATTTTTGTATATTGACCTATCCTGAAACATTGCAAAATTTTAGGATTATTTCAAGCATCCTGAATGATTTGATCTTTCTCCAGAGAGGATTTACTTTCACAGATGGCTAGGGTATTAGTATTCCCAAACTATCTTAGTATGTTGAAAATACATATGATTCAAAATAGAGCTATAGTTCCTGAAAGGGTGCTCAATTTCCACTTTGACTTTATTCCTAGGGTAGGGTACAGTCCATTGAGGTTCTAATCCAAAGCCTGAGGATGGAGGTTTACCAGAAACTTCCCATTGGTAGGCTAAATTGAATTTTTATTCTCTATTAATTTTTTTCAGGCTTTATCATACTTCTGGAATGAGCAGGTGTTGCTAGGATATAAACATCTAAGATGCTAGGCACACTTCTCTGGGTTTCTTTTTCTGGACCCTGTAATTTTTCACTGCATAAAATTTTAGCTGTTGTCTTCAAATAAATGCTTTTTACATATTTCCAGGTCTGAATAACTTAGTCCACCATTACCCAAAACTTCTAACTTATTCTTTAAACTTCAACATAAGTAATTCTTCTAGATAATTATCCTAATACATTAGCCTTCTTAAAGGATCATTTGAAAGCTTTGAAGTAACACATGCTATGTTACCATTCTTGAACTGTTTAAAAAGGTATCTTTAAATATGTATCCATTCTCAGTGTTCTGTTTTAGTACCAAAGGTTACCAAAGAAAGGAAGAACTTATCTTTAACAATGATCTTCAAAGTTATCATTTGCCTTCTCTTAGTTGCATTCACAATAATGAATGCATATATTTTATTTTTTCTTACTATCTATACATATTCCATTTATTTTTTATATAAAAAAATTTAAAGTTCATAAGCATATGTCAAGTACAATTTAGCAACCTAAAAACTGAACTTGACTTTCAATCTCCATTTTGTTTGAGGAAAAAATTTAATTTTCTAATTCAGTAAATTACAAATCGATTTTCTCAATCTTCATGTGGTAAATTCACAATTTTAAACTTCCCCTTTTCAATCTTGCTCTCCTCAAGGATTACAAAAGGCCAATGAAGTTAGGCATTATTCAGGAATTGGAAAGAAGAGGAGTTTGGCCTCCCCCAAAGCATAAATCCTTGCATGTGATTTTGAAGAAGGCTACAGTATCCCTTCATTCCAAATCCCAAGCTTCTTCGCATCTTCCAGAAATCTGTTGAACATGTCCACACTCTTCTGATGTGTAGGACTCTTCAATCTTTCATTTACTACACTGCAGTGCCTATTTTGCGAGGTCACCCTCAAGACTGCTGACCTAGAAATACACTTCAACTGTTATTGCTCTTACACAGTAGGCTGGAAAAGGCAACTGTAGTCTCCCTAAGCTATTCATTCTGGGAAATGAGGATCCCATCCAGTCTCTATGACCTCCCTACTTCTGAAAATGACCTTACGTGGGGCAGAAGGCAGCAACATTACACTGGCATCCAGGCTTTCTTCCTTCTTTCCTCCTCCAAAGTCCTTTACAAAGCTCAGAAAGTGTTTTTACTATTCATTAAGCATAGAGAAAAATTAGCTTTCATATCAGCAAGTATTCTTCTGAACTCTATTTTTTAGGATGTCATATATGCTCATGCTTCTTTGAAGAAAATAAAAACTTTTCCTCAAAAAGCCATCTCTTGCAATTGAAAATGTTTAAGATTATTTTTTCAGTTTTTAGTTATTTGTATTCTATTTAGAAACTTTACAGACTGCTTTGGCTGAGTTATAATCTTCCATTACCCCTGATATAATAAATGCCACTGATTTAATGAATTAAAAGCCTAGGGGCAATGCAAAAAAAATAAAAAATAAAAAAAAATAAAAAGAAAGAAAGAAAAAAAATCCAGACTTTATTTAAATAGCTGGAAAATATACAAAGTAAGAAAAAAATTGGATTTTAATAAAAATTATATAGATCCTTCAACACAGAGTATCATGGTTCTTTACAGATTGCCTTGGATAATGTCAATGATTTCATGGTAAACTTGATGATATACATCTAATCCAAACAAAAAATCTATGTGATTATAGTAAGAAATAGTTTTATGGTAAATATGGTTTCTGATTTCAGGAAGTAAAATGTTAACATCTTCAGGATCAGCCAGCAAGTCACTTTCACCACTCCAAGTTGCAGTGGACACATTCATGTTTGCCACATTGTACAACGGGGAAGTTGTCTAAATACGAAAAGCAAAAATAAGAGTTTCCCAGGGGATAATACATAGAAGGTGTTATTTACTAATTCTTTAAATGATAAATCGAAATAAAAATTTCAAATAAGCTTAATCTAAAATTATTATTAAGAAAGCAATGAGTATGAGAGAGTAGTTATTATAATTTTTACCTAGAAATAAATCAGGTACAAATCAAAATTAGAGAGTTTGTTCTGATTCAGAGTATTCAGACATTCCACACAGATCATTTCATTTTTATTTATAAACAATAAAGGTATTTTTTAAAAATTTTCTATGTCTATATAATTGTCAATATCTGTATCAATAAATGATAAATATTGGTAGTCAAGGTCAAATTTGATTTTATTGAATTTGATCTTTATATTTTACTTCAGAGTTTTACACAAGCAAACTACACCTGGCATGGAGTTTGGCTAAGGCAGAAAAGTATGACGGAAAAGCATAAATTATGAAGTAGGTAGACTTGGGTTCCAGTACTTCAAGACTTTTGTCATCATACTCAGACAATTTTTACCACTTCTCATTAACTTCTACTTTTTTCCTAATTATTGTATGTATTTGTCTTATCTTCCCAAGCACAATAGTTTTACAGTCAAGAACTATATTATGCCTTTTATATCTTATTTAACCAAGCACAGAGATATGTATATCATAAATAGTAATTTTCCTTTTGAGGGATGATGTATTATTCTATTGCTTGTCATTTTCTCTAGACTTATCAAAGGTATTTGTTGTTAAAATACATAGAACCCATGGAAAAGCCACTTTAGTTGAAAATGAAAATATGGATCCAAATCAACATGATCTTCATCTGCTGATCTTTCTCATCATGTTACTGTATTCTTGGGCTTTTCAGGTTAATTTTTACAGCAAAACAATCTCAACTGACCAGGGAGGTAGTTTTTAGTTTTATACATAATTATGTACCTGATTAAAATGAACCAAGTTCAGAACAGGACTGCCCCAGTCAAAAGCTTTCAAGTGACTAGAATTTAAAAGCTGAAAGAAAAATGGAAGAGTTAAGAATATACTCATTTGTTCATTACAGTGGCAGCTGATACAAGTCAGGTATTCATTGCACAGAAGACCTCTTTGTACTAAGTCTGTTGGTGTTTGTATGGGTGTGGTTCTGTGTTCTTTGCTTCCTTTACATAGGGTAAGAAATGGAAGAGCTAGGAGGTGGGGAGCAGGGGAATTTGCAGACTATAATTCTGCCATCTTCATGTAAATGCACATCTCCCCAAAGGCTTTTACCTTATTAAAGGGGCCCTCTGTATTTAGAGTAACATAAAGTCTCCCCTCAAATCCTCAGCGGCATCTAGAGGTCAAAAGTGAGTGTCTAGGACTAAGTGCACTAGGATTAAGGTAACACTTCCCTCAACATCCTTGCTTTAAAACACAAGGCTCAAGAGCACATCCCACATGCTGTTCACTGAGGTATACCATAAGCAAGGAACAGTGCAGGGCACACAGTAGGTACCTAATAAATACTGTTCCAGTGTATGAATAAATACAAAGGTTGCTTAGACTTCCCTGTTCTAGCTATTACCAGAAATAAAATAAACCTAAAGATAAGCTATAATAAAATTTTAAATTATTTACCTCAAAACAATTACTTAGCAAACATAAACACTTTAAATGAGTAAGCCCTTAACCAATATACTAATAAAACTTTAAATATATCTAGTATTTACTAACTTTAAAGAACACTCATAATCATCATATTTAATTCTCATAATATTTTTGTTAGGTCAGAGAATTATTATCAATTTTACTTTTAAAATTAAAAAAAACTGAATTCATAAAGATGAAATGATCTGGCTCAGTGTCACACTGCCAGTAAGGTTCAGAGAAAAAAATTCAATATCTGGTATTTCCATCTCAAGCACAGTGTTCTCTCTGTGATATTATCCTGGCTCTCAATATTAAGATGATATTCACACTGGATTTTTTTTTCTTCATCAATATTTACTCAACAAATATTCCTGAGTATCTACTAAATGCCAAGAACTCTTAGCCTTGCAAACAGAAAAGTGGACAAAACTTGCTCATGGTAATCATGGAGTTCCCAATTTAACACAGGAGAAAATGTAGTCTAGTAAAAGAGCAGGCACTGAGAGACTTGTGCTCTAGTCTTAGTTATTTGTAAAGAATTAGTTTTAAATATTTGGGCAAGTCAAACGATGGACATGACCTAAATGATCTCTAGTCTACTGTTCTGAATTAACATTTTCTTATTTGTAAAACAGAAAGTAATTATATTGCTCTGATAATTGCTTACATTTAGAGGATCTAATAAGTTATAATATTAACACATAGTATAAACTTTAAAGAATTATACAAATATGTAATAACTTCATTTTACCCTTTTAAATTTATCATTCTATGGCAATGGCATGAAACCTGGAATGATGAGATAAACTGTGAGTAGTATGAATAAAATTTTATCAAAGTACATTTTAAAATTTATACCTGACTCCAGTGGAGCATATTTTGAACAGATGTTCCTGCTGGGTTATGTGACATATAGACATCCATACGGCTCTGAGAGGTTAAAAATTATTTTTATCCTTAGTCCAAGAACAGAAAACAATCTTTGATATTTAGTAAACTAAATAATTTCAAGGAATTTTAATTTCTAATAAATAACATTAATAAAACAAAATCATATTTAAATTAAGTACATAAATGTACTTTATTAAATGTATAATTTTTACATTAATGGGGAAGCTATTACTGGTTTTCTAAGTTATGTGGTCCATTACTCTATACTGAAAACAATCAGAAGTGATGTAACACACACATATACACTCACTCAAACACACACACTTTTTGAAAGCACTAAAGAACTAAGAAGATAGAAAGAAATTAACAGGACAAATGGAAGAAAAAACCCCAAAGAACTGCAAGAGAAAAGCGAAGTACTGGAGCCACTTTTTTCTTAAGTTTATTTGCCAATCTCAGAAGATTTGAAATTTCATTTTAAGAACTTAGCTAGCTAAGGAAAGCAAAAAATCAGTCCAGGGCTTGCCAAGGGCAGTTAAGAAATTTAAAAAGAAACTCTTTCCATGATAAACTGGAGTCTCAAAGTTCTACACAACTCAAAATGAAGTTGAATCAGAAATATAGCAGTGCTCATGTCAATCTGTAATCTAGGTTTGCATTGCCTGCATACTCTCTGAGAACCTCAGTAAACAAGACATACAATGTCAATGTAATAATGTCGATGTAATCCCCACCCAAATCTCAGCACATTATTTTAAGGGTATTGACAAACTGCTTTCAAAGCTTGTATGGAGAGGCAAAAGACCCCAAACAGCCAACACAATGTTGAAGGGGAAGAACAAAATTGGAGGACTGATTTGACACAAACTAAAGACTTACTATAAAGCTACAGCAATCAAGACAGTGTGGTATTAGTGAAAGAATAGACAAATGGATCAATAGACCAGAATAGAAAGCCCAGAAATGGACCTCTATAAATATAGTCAACTGATCTTCGACAAAGGAGCAATGGCAGTGAAACAGAAAAATGATAGTCTCTTCAACAAATAATATTGAAAAAACTGGACATCCACATGCAGAAATAATAATAATAATCTAGACACAGACCTTATAACTTTCACAAAAATTATCTCAAAATGGATTACAGGCCTAAATGTGAAATACAAAACTATAAAATTTCTAAAAAATAGCATTGGAAAAAACCTAAATGACCATGGGTGTGGCAATGAATTTTTAGATACAACACCAAAGGCACAACCCATGAAAGAAATAATTGATAAGCTGGACTTCATTAAAATTAATAATTGAAAATAAAAAATAAAACATATAAATTAAAAACATTAAATTAAAAACTGCTACTCTGTAAAACAGAGTAGTATCAAGAGACTTAGCAGATAGGCCTCACACTGGGAGAAAATATTTGCAGAAGACACATCTGATAAAGGATTGTTATCCAAAATATACAAGAAATTTTCAAACTCCATAATAAGAAAACAAACAATCAGATTTAAAAATGAGCCAAAGACATTAACAGGCACCTCACCTAAGAAGATATAAAGATGGCAAATAAGCATATGAAAAGGTGTCCCACATCATATGTCAACAGGGAAATGCAATGTAAAACAATGATGAGATACCACTGCATACTTGCTGAAATGACAAAAATCCAATTCATCTGTTGATGGACACTTGGTTGCTTCCATATCTTAGCAATTGTAAATAATGCTGCTATGAACATTGGGGTGCAAATATCTTTTCAAATTAGAGTTTTCATTTTCTTTGCATATGTACCCAGGAGTGGAATTTCTGGGTCAAATGGTAGTTCTGTTTTTAGTTTTTTGAGAAACCTCCATATTCTTTTCCACAGTGGCTGTGCCAATTTACCATCCCACAACAATGCATGAGGTTTCCCTTTTCTCCACATCCTCGCCAACATGTGTTATTTGTGTTCTTTTTGTTAATAGTCATTCTACAGGTGTGAGGTGATAACTCATTGTGGTTTTGATTTGCATTTTCCTGATGATTAGCAATGTTGAGCATCTTTTCACGTGCCCATTGGCCATCTGCATTTCCTTTTTGGAAAAATGTCTATTCAGTTCTTCTGCCCATTTTTTAATTGAGTTTTTTTTTTTTAATGTTGAGTTATATAAGCTTATATATGTTGGAAATTAACTCATCAGCCATATCATTTCTACAAATTCAATGCACTCCTTATCAAAATACCAATGACATTTTTCACAGAACTAGAACAAATAATTTTAAAATTTGTACAGAAACACAAAAGACCCCAAATAGTCAAAATAATCCTGAGAAAGAACAGAGCTAGAAGGATCACACTTCCTCACTTCAGACAATACTACAAAGGTACAGTAATCAAAACAGTATGGTACTAGCACAAAAACAGAAACATAGATCAATGGAACAGAATAGAGCACAGCAATAAACCCATGCACTTACAGTCAACAAACAAGTAACAAAGTAGGCAAGAATATACAATGGAGAAAAGACAATATCTTCAGTAAGTTGTGCTGAGAAAACTAGACAACTACATGTAAAAGAATGAAATTAGAACATTCTCTAACACCATACACAAAAATAAACTCAAAATAGATTAAAGACCTAAATGTAAGATGAAATACCATAAAACTCCTAGAGGAAAGCATAGACAGAACACTCTTTGACATAAATCATAGCAATATTTTTTTTAGATCTGGCTTCTAAAACAAAGGAAATAAAAGCAAAAATAAACAAATGGGACCTAATTAAACTTAAAGCTTTTTGTGCAGCAAAGGAAATCATAGACAAAATGAAAAGCAACCTACTGAATGGGAGAAAATATTTTCAATAATTACTTTAAATATCAATGGACTATATGCTTGGGTCAAAAGACACAGACTGGCTGATTGGACAAAATCCACCTGTTTTGTTGGTATATAGGAAAGTAACTGATTTTTATATATTAACCTTGTATTCTGCAACCTTGCCATAATTGCCTACTAGCTCCAGGAATATTTTATTTTTTATTCTTCGAGATATTCTACATAGATGATCATGTCATCTGAGAACAAAGACAATTTTATATCTTCCTTCCTAATCTGTATTCTTTTTTATTTCCATATCTTGCCTTGTTACATTAGCAAGGACTATCTTTACGATATTGAAAAGGAGTGGTGAGAGGGAACATCCTGACCTTGTACCTGTTCTTATTGGTAAAGCTTCAAGTTTCTCACCATTAATTATGATGTTAACTGTAGTTTTATTGTAGATATTCTTTATCAAGTTCAGGAAGTTTCTCTCTATTCCTAGTTTACTGAGTTTTTATCATGAATGTGTGTTGGGTTTTGTTAAATGCTTCTTCTACCTGTATGGATAAAATCACGTGATTTTTCTTTTTAAGCTTGTTGATGTGACAGATTACATTAATTTACTTTTGAATGTTCACCCAGCCTTGCATAACTGGGATTTCCCCCAGCCTTGCATAACTGGGATTTCCCCTGTATATGTTTCAAAATAAAGTTTCTAGTTGTTTTTGCTCAGAGGACAGTTTTAGACTCTGTTATGCACTCATGCCCAGAAGTAAAATTCTCATAATGTATTTGTAATCGTTATGTCACCTCTTTTAAGGTTTTTGCCATCTGGCTACCTGGGGGCTTAAGAGAAAATATCTTTTTTTTTTCCCTTTGCAATTCACGGTACTTGGAACTGGTAAAAGTAAAGTTCTGACAGAATAGTTTAAAATGACCTTTATAAAATTTTTTAACAGAAACATTCTACAATTTAAACTCCTAGGTATTCATAGGATCTTAATTCTTCCTTGGGCTTGAAATAAGCTTCAAATATAATGTTTATCCTGAATGGCATATTCCAGATGTTCCTTCCATTAGAGGTCACCACTATTTATCCTAATGTGAGTCAGAAGCATACTCAACCCAAAACACTTAGCCCTACTCATCTTTCTGAATGAAGTTTACCTGCTTTCATAAATGTCTATGAGTAATCTTAGATATTTACCAGAGTCTCTACTTCAACTTTATCAGAGGTAGTAAGGAGGAATTCATTCTCTAAGGGGACTCAAATCATAACCACATACTAATGATAACTGTACTCCGATATCTCAGGCTCATTTCTCCTTATAAGGGTTAGAATGAATTTTTGTAAACCATCACAGAAGAATTACAAGAAGCAGACAAAGTCAAAATTTTGGGTTGTTTGATGGTACGTTTTCCAAGTTATACTGGTGAGAGTTTTTGCTACCTGTTCCTTCTTGCATGATAGCTTCCTTTCAGTTTTCTTACTTGATTTTCTATGCCTGAGTGACATTGGCCTGATTCTATGTACTGCCTGTTTGCAAATTGCAAGATTCTCTTTCAGTTTTTCATACTGCAGGAAAGAAATTCCAAGTCAGACCCTATCTTCCCCAAAGATCTTGATAGGCTCGAGAAGACTGAACTGAATTGAACTGTACTAATACTCTTACTGTTCCCATACATATGGTGTGTGAAATTTTTCCACTTCAGACTATCCCCAATTCTAGAGAAGTTAGTACACAACCATATTACAACCTATAACACTGTCAACTTTTGTTCCAGAATGGAGACCCATAAATTTAAAGGCTAAGAAACCAGAATAGAAGCTTTCCTAATAGTTCATAAAAAAAAGAGTTCACAAAGACACTATAATCACAGAAAATACAGCAACAGCCAAATACACTACCCCAAACATAGAATAAATGAATATGGTAAAATTATATTTATGATTCTTCCAGTCATTCCATGGTACCTTTATGACACTAGATGGACAGAAGAATATGAAAAGTCTATTTTTTTTTAACCTTTTATGGCAGAAAGTACACTGCTCATATCTTTACGGGAAAAAGGGAGAGGACTGGGTTCATTTCTTCTGCTATAAAGTATTTCTTTCAAATTTATGTAATTGTCTATGTTATACAGATAAAGCCCTCTGAGATTGGGGTAAGATCTTCTTGAGGTTGAATAAAATCAACATATCCTTGTGGTGTGAAAAAGCGTTTGGGAATTAAGAGAACACCTCTTCTTCTTTGAATGAATAAATTAGTTCTCATTGAGAACTTTCTTAAAAGGTCCAGGTGTAAGAACCAACCAACTAGTCCAAATGCCTCAATTGCTTCTGCCAAATCTTAATGTGCTGAAAAAAATCTTAGAATGAATGCCTACATCTTTAAGAGTATCTGTACACAATCAATACAAATGGCCTTGGCAATGGTAATTGGAGCACCAAAACAGTTTTACACTCCAGAATTCTGATGAATGCCAGAAGCATGTAAGATAACTGGCAGGTACCAATTCTAATTATGGAAGGATCAACAAGTAAGGAAAGGAGTGTTAGGAACCAGGATATAAGAGGAGGAGTTACAGAAAACAAGTGAATAAAAGACTACTCAAATACATGAAACCTCAGGAAACTAACAAACAATAGCAAAGACTAATAAAGATACTTATCACTGTAGTGGCTCTCTATTCCTTACAGAGATCAAGACAAATATGAAAGCCAAATAATCCCAGCAGGCTAATACAAGTTAGTTTCACAATGTTGGTATAGTCACAAAATCAGAAAGGCTAAGAATCTACCTATAAATATAAATGGATAAACCATAAAATGATACACAAGGCATAAAATAAGCACTATTAAGAGCTGCTTTCTAAAAATTGACAAAAAAATCTCAAATGCAACTTGTTCTCACCATATTTAAGTTCTTCTGGTCATATCCAGATATCATAAATAAGATATCACGACAAATTTTACCAAAAATCTTTAGTGGACACAGCTGAGAGCCAACAAATCTTTTAAATGAGGTAATAGGTAGGAAGTCTTTGTTGCCAGAAAAAGCCTGTAAAATAAATTCACTTTATTCATATTTGGAAAACTAAAATAATTAATCCAAAACTGATGTGGTATGTCCACTATATTTACAACCAAATGCATTATCTCACAGTTTAAAATATTTAAATTGAGGGACAAAACTTGGGAGCAGGATGTAGACATCGTTCGATTAATGGATTTTCTATCACAATGGGATGTCCAAAGGTATCATGAGTAAAATTCTATCCTTCTGTAGAAATGAGGCAAGAATCCAGTGCAGATGAAACCAAAAACTTCAATTCGTACACGTGCCTGTGCAAAACACAGCCAAGAGCTTTCATTGTTGAAAGTGCAGAATTATTATCATTTTGGGTTATCAACCACAAAAAGGAAAGGGATAACATACCTTGATCACCGACTTCCAATTGTATGCCATTTTAATTAAAGGGCTTTTTGAGTATTTAATGGAAAAAACTGGCGCTAAGGCAAAAAAGATTTTGATTCTTTCAGCTATCTTCGGTATTGTGGAAAATGTTACGAAGGCTGAAAGAAAATAAAATATAAATGAACTATTCTTAAGCAATTACGAGCATGTAAGAAATGACATCATGGTGAATAAGAGTAAGCCCTGAACAATTAATTTACATATTCATTTCTTAATTCATTTATCAAACATTTACTCATCACCCAATTTGAGACAAGCATATTGATCACAACATAATGCTGATTATTAGGATGAAAAACAAATGCGTAGATCATAAATGAGGATAATTCAGCAATAAATCCGTCTTATAACACCACAGTATAAAAATCAGAAACAATATTATACATTTGTATAACTGGCAATGGTGAAAATGAGGTAAGTGAATTTTTCAGTTAGATTAATCTTACATTTTAGGTCAGAAATTCAGTAAATGTTGAATTGTTTTCATACTTACTTTTTTTTAATTTAATTTAATTTTATTTTTTTTACATTTTTTATTGATTTATAATCATTTTACAATGTGTCAAATTCCAGTGTTCAGCACAATTTTTCAGTCATTCATGGACATATACACACTCATTGTGACATTTTTTTCTCTGTGAGTTATCATAACATTTTGTGTATATTTCCCTGTGCTATACAGTGTAATCTTGTTTATCTATTCTACAATTTTGAAATCCCAGGCTATCCCTTCCCACCCTCCACCCCCCGGTAACCACAAGTCTGTATTCTCTGTCTGTGAGTCTATTTCTGTCCTGTATTTACGCTTTGTTTTTGTTTGTTTGTTTTTGTTTTTGTTTTTTAGATTCCACATATGAGCGATCTCATATGGTATTTTTCTTTCTCTTTCTGGCTTACTTCACTTAGAATGACATTCTCCAGGAGCATCCATGTTGCTGCAAATGGCATTATGTTGTCAGTTTTTATGGCTGAGTAGTATTCCATTGTATAAATATACCACCTCTTCTTTATCCAGTCACCTGTTGATGAACATTTAGGCTGTTTCCATGTTTTGGCTATTGTAAATAGTGCTGCTATGAACATTGGGGTGCAGGTGTCATCCTGAAGTAGATTTCCTTCTGGATACAAGCCCAGGAGTGGGATTCCTGGGTCATATGGTAAGTCTATTCCTAGTCTTTTGAGGAATCTCCACACTGTTTTCCACAGTGGCTGCACCAAACTGCATTCCCACCAGCAGTGTAGGAGGGTTCCCCTTTCTCCACAGCCTCTCCAGCATTTGTCATTTGTGGATTTTTGAATGACGGCCATTCTGACTGGTGTGAGGTGATACCTCATTGTAGTTTTGATTTGCATTTCTCTGATAATTAGTGATATTGAGCATTTTTTCATGTGCTTTTTGATCATTTGTATGTCTTCCTTGGAGAATTGCTTGTTTAGGTCTTCTGCCCATTTTTGGATTGGGTTGTTTATTTTTTTCTTATTGAGTTGTATGAGCTGCTTATATATTCTGGAGATCAAGCCTTTGTCGGTTTCACTTGCAAAAATTTTCTCCCATTCCGTAGGTTTTCTTCTTGTTTTACTTCTGGTTTCCTTTGCTGTGCAGAAGCTTGTAAGTTTCATTAGGTCCCATTTGTTTATTCTTGCTTTTATTTCTTCTAGGAGAAAATTTTCGAGATGTATGTCAGATAATGTTTTGCCTATGTTTTCCTCTAGGAGGTTTATTGTATCTTGTCTTATGTTTAAGTCTTTGATCCATTTTGAGTTGATTTTTGTATATGGTGTAAGGGAATGTTCTAGCTTCATTGTTTTACATGCTGCTGTCCAGTTTTCCCAACACCATTTGCTGAAGAGACTGTCTTTATTCCATTGTATATTCTTGCCTCCTTTGTCGAAGATGAGTTGACCAAAAGTTTGTGGGTTCATTTCTGGGCTCTCTATTCTGTTCCATTGGTCTATATGTCTGTTTTGGTACCAATACCATGCTGTCTTGATGACTGTAGCTCTATAGTATTGTCTGAAGTCTGGGAGAGTTATTCCTCCAGCCTCTTTCTTTCTCTTCAGTAATGCTTTGGCAATTCTAGGTCTTTGATGGTTCCATATACATTTTATTATGATTTGTTCTAGTTCTGTGAAATATGTCCTGGGTAATTGGATAGGGATTGCATTAAATCTGTAGATTTCCTTGGGCAGCGTGACCATTTTAACAATATTGATTCTTCCAATCCAAGAGCATGGAATATCTTTCCATTGTTTAAAGTCTTCTTTAAATTCCTTCATCAGTGGTTTATAGTTTTCTGTGTATAATTCTTTCACCTCCTTGGTTAGATTTATTCCCAGATATTTTATTACTTTGGGTGCTATTTTAAAGGGGATTGTTTCCTTACTTTCTTCTTCTGTTGATTTATCGTTAGTGTAAAGAAATGCAACTGATTTTTGAACGTTAATTTTGTAACCTGCTACTTTGCTGAATTCTTCAATCAGCTCTAGTAGCTTTTGTGTGGACCTTTTAGGGTTTTCAATATATAGTAACATGTCATCAGCATATAATGACACTTTTACCTCTTCTTTTCCAATTTGGATCCCTTTTATTTCTTTCTCTTGCCTGACTGCTGTGGCTAGGACTTCCAGGACTATGTTGAATAGGAGTGGTGATAGTGGGCATCCTTGTCCCAGATTTTAGTGGGAAGCTTTTGAGTTTTTCACCGTTGAGTACTATGCTGGCTGTAGGTTTGTCATATACAGCTTTTATTATGTTGAGATATGTTCCCTCTATACCCACTTTGGCGAGAGTTTTTATCATAAATGGGTGTTGAATTTTATCAAATGCTTTTTCTGCATCGATTGAGATGATCATGTGGTTTTTGTCCTTTCTCTTGTTGATGTGATGTATTACACTGATTGATTTGCGTATGTTGAACCAGCCTTGTGTCCCTGGGATGAACCCCACTTGGTCATGATGTATAATCTTTTTTACGTGTTGTTGGATTCTATTTGCTAAAATTTTGGTGAGGATTTTGGCTTCTATGTTCATCAGTGATATTGGCCTATAATTCTCTTTTTTTGTAGTGTCTTTGCCTGGTTTTGGTATCAGGGTGATGGTGGCTTCATAGAATGAGTTTGGGAGTATTCCCTCCTTTTCAATTGTCTGGAATAGTTTGAGAAGGACTGGTATGAGTTCTTCTTTGTATGTTTGGTAGAATTCCCCGGTGAAGCCGTCTGGTCCTGGACTTTTATTTGTAGGGAGGTTTTTAATTGCTATTTCTATTTCCTTTCTAGTGATCGGATTGTTCAAGTGTTCAGATTCTTCTTGATTCAGTTTTGGTGGACAGTATGTTTCCAGAAACTTGTCCATCTCCTCTAGGTTATCCAGTTTGGTTCCATATAGTTTTTCATAATATTCTCCTTTGATATTCTGTATTTCTATTTTGTTTGTTGCAATTTCTCCATTTTCCTTTCTTATTTTGCTAATTTGTGCTCTCTCTTTTTTCTTCTTTGTGAGTTTGGCCAGAGGTTTGTCGATTTTATTTACTTTTTCAAAAAACCGGCTTTTGGTTTGGTTTATTTTTTCTATGGTCTTGTTAATCTCTATTGTATTTAATTCCCCTCTGATCTTTATTATTTCCTTCCTTCTGCTGCTTTTGGGGCTTTTTGTTCTTCTTTTTCTAATTCATTCAGGTGGTGGGTTAAATTGTTTATTTGAGATTGTTCTTCTTTTTTGAGGAAGGCCTGTATCGCTGTAAACTTCCCTCTTAGCACTGCCTTTGCTGTGTCCCATAGGTTTTGAGTGGTTGTGCTTTCATTCTCATTTGTCTCAAGGTATTTTTTAATTTCAGCTTTGATTTCCTCATTGATCCATTGTTTTTTCAATAACATATTGTTTAATCTCCATGCTTTCCTTTTTTTCTCCTTTGTTTCTCTGTTGTTGATTTCCAGTTTCATGGCATTGTGGTCAGTAAAGATGCTTGAGATAATTTCTATCTTCTTAAAATTGTTGAGGTTTCTTTTGTGCCCAAGTACATGATCGATCCTGGAAAATGTTCCATGTGCACTTGAAAAGAATGTATATCCTATTTTTTGGGGGTGTAATGCTCTGAAAATATCCACCAAATCTAGTTTTTCTATTGTAGTATTTAATTCCTCTGTTGCCTTGTTTATTTTCTGTCTGGAAGATCTGTCTAGTGATGTTAATGCAGTGTTAAAATCTCCAACTATGATTGTATTCCCATCAATATCCCCCTTTATCTCTGTTAGTAATTCTTGTATGTACTTAGGTGCTCCTATATTGGGTGCATATATATTAACGAGTGTAATATCCTCATCTTGTATCACTCCTTTAATCATTATAAAATGTCCTTCTTTATCTTTCTTTATGGCCTTTGTTTCAAAGTCTATTTTGTCTGAAATGAGTACTGCAACACCTGCTTTTTTGGCTTTTCCATTTGCATGGAATATCCTTTTCCATCCTTTCACTCTCAATCTATATGTGTCCTTCTCCCTATAGTGGGTCTCTTGTATGCAGCATATTGAAGGTTCTTGCTTTATTATCCAGTCTGCCACTCTGTGTCTTTTGACTGGAGCATTTAGCCCATTAACATTTACAGTAATTAATGATAGATGTGTGTTTATTGCCATTTTGAACTTATCTTTGCAGTTGATTTGGTATATCCTCTTAGTTCCTTTCTTCTTCCTTTTGTGGTCTGGTAATTTTCCTTTGTATTTTCATGGATTTTATTTAATTTTTGTGACTCCTTTGTAAATTTTTGGCTTGTGGTTACCCTTTTTTGTAAATCTATTAACCCATTACTATAACTGTTTTTATTAAACTGATAGAAACATGATCTCAAACCCATCCTACTGTTAAAAAAATTTAAAAAAGAAAGAAAAAGATATTCTATATTTCCCTGCCTCCCTCTCCCACTCTCAGTGATTTGTATGTCTTCTTTTATAATTTCATGTTTACTTTATTTGTAATTCATGAGTTATCACCTTTCCAGTTGTGAGTTTCTCATTTCTGTAGCATCTTGCTGCTTTTCTATTTAGAATAGCCCTTTCAATATTTCTTTTAGCATGGGTTTAGTGTTGCTAAACTCCTGCAGCTTTTTTTTGTCTGTGAAACTCTTTATTTCTCCTTCTATCCTAAAGGATAGCCTTGCTGGATAAAGGATCCTAGGCTGCATCTTTTTTTCATTCAGGGCTTTGAATATATCTTGCCACTCCCTTCTGGCCTGTAGTGTTTGTGTAGAGAAATCAGCTGAGAGCCTTATGGGGGTTCCCTTGTAACTTACTCTTTGCTTTTCTTTTGCTGCCTTTAGAATCCTTTCTTTATCCTTGACTCTGGCCATCTTGATTATGATACGTCTTGGTGTGGGTCTATTTGGGTTCTTCCTGTTTGGGACCCTCTGAGCTTCCTGTACTTGGATATCTGATTCCTTCTTTAAGTTTGGGAAGTTTTCAGTCATGATTTCTTCAAAAACCTTTTCAATCCCCTTTGATCTTTCTTCTCCTTCTGGGACCCCTATTATGTGAAGATTGGGACGCTTTATGTTATCCCATAGGTCCCTTATGCTATTTTCATTATTTTTTATTTGCTTATCTTGTAGTTCTTCTGAATGGGTGCTTTCTATTGCCCTGTCTTCTAGATCACTAATTCGTTCCTCTGCATTATCTAGTCGGCTTTGCACAGCTATTAGATCATTCCTCATCTCTGTCAATGAGTTTACCCATTCTACTAGGCTCTTCTTTATAGCTTCAATTTCATTTTTGACATATTTTATATCTCTAAACACTATCTCTTTTAATTCCTTCAGCAATTTGATCACTCCTTTTTTGAAATCTTGATCTAGTAGGCTATCGATGTCTATTTCGTTGATCTTACTTTCAGGGGATTTCTCTTCTTCTTTTAATTGGGAAAGGTTTTTCTGCTTCTTCATCTTGCTCATACCTCTCTGGCACTGTGGTTTATGGAGTATCAGTTGTTTATTTTGGTCCTTAAGGATTTTATCTATCTAATACCTATTTAGGAATAGAACTTAGGAAAAAAAGAAAAAAAAATAAGAGAGAGAGAAAGAATTTTAAAAGAAGGGAGAAAGAGGGTTTGAAAACAGTGTATAATGAATAATAGAAGAGCGAGTTGAAGCAGAGTATTAATCGGGTTGAGACGTCCTTTTAAAATCTTTAAAAAAAAAAAAAAGGGGGGGGAGATGAATAGATGTATTTGAAACCTGTGTCTAATCAATAGCAGGACATCAAAACCCAAGAGAAATAGAAATGAATTAAGAAGTAAAAATTAAGAGAGTAATAGAAAATAGAACAGGTAAAAACAGATTTAAAAAAAAAAGGGGGGGGGGGTTTGTCGGTGTTCTCCTGGAGTCTGTGTGCTTTTAATGCGAAGTCTTTCTTCGTCCTGTTTTGGAAGCTCAGCTTGCTGTTTTCAGAGGCTCTCTGTTGGCACCCTCTTCTGTGCTGCTCCCAGCACCTGTCGGCAAGCAGATCGCACCTCCTCCTAACACTGGGTCAGGCGCAGCTGTCCTCTGCTGTGGGCGGGCCGGTCGCTGCCCCTCCGGATGCCGCAGTCAGA
The DNA here is from genome assembly GCF_036321535.1 of Camelus dromedarius. Taxonomy (NCBI): domain Eukaryota; kingdom Metazoa; phylum Chordata; class Mammalia; order Artiodactyla; family Camelidae; genus Camelus; species Camelus dromedarius. Next base: position 49,522,269 of record NC_087443.1, on the reverse strand, counting down.
TGTTGCAGACTGGCCGGGTAGGAGGGCGGGTCGTGCCCCCTCCCAGCACTTCGGTCAGGGGCTGTGTTCCTGCCCGAAAGGCGGGGAGCCGCTCTCGCTCTACCTGCGCCGCCGGTAGCTCCGCTGCTCTGTGAGGCTGCGCGCTCCGCCCTGGTCGGCGCTCCGCGGGTGGGCTCGGGGAAGACCGAGGGACAGCCCTGTCCCTGCTCCAAGCCAAAACCCAGCTCCTTGTTTGTCTTTGTGGAGCAAGTTCTCTGAGGGACCAGGATGGAAGGATCCTATCTGCCACGGGCTGCAGGCCCGTCTCAGTCTGGCCTTTGAGGCTGCTAAGCCCTTCGGTGCGGATGCAGGTTTCGCCCCCGCCCCCGCCTGAGTGCTCAGCGCGGAGGACATGGCGGCTGCGCCTGAGCCCCGCCTCTCTTCCCCCGAAAACTTTCCGCGGGATTTCAGAGATGGGGGTGTGCACCCTTCCCCCGAGAGCACATCAACCTTGCTGTTTTATGGAGGGCCCAGGTTATTCTGCCCTGTGCTCCCACAGCCACGGCGCACAGCCCCTTGCGTTCCCCCGGGGCTGCCTCCGTGCAGCCACTTCCGTCCTCCGCCCGGCTTGTGCAGCCTGGCCCTGCCCGCCGCTGCCTGCCCGCGTCTCAGGCTGGGTGTCGGGGGGACGCTCTGTGCCCGTTTAACTTAGTTCTGTTAGTCAAGGGCTGCTCTGTACAGATCCGAGCCTCGGAGGCTCCCCCTCCGTCCCGCTGGCCTCTCAGTTGGAGAGGGGAGACCCAGCGAGCGAGCGCCAGTCCTCCTTTGCCGCTCCCTCCCCGCAGGACCCGTCCTGCGCTGCTTTGCCTTTTGTTCTTTCTTTTTTTTTTTTTTTCCTTTTCTCCTACCAGATTTTTGGCGTCTTTATCTTTTGAAGAGGGCGATGTTCTGTCGGAGTTCCGCAGGTGCTCTGGTTGGCTGAGTGGGTCTGTAGTTGTGGGTCTTGGTGTATTTGTGGGAGAGGGTGACCTGCGAGCGTCCTTCTACTCCGCCATCTTCTCCTGGAAGTCCATACTTACTTTTAATAAGAATTTTCCTTATCTTCTTGTAAAGAGGATACTAAACACTACTTTACTGATAATTCAGAGTCATTATTATGACAAATAGTAGTTTTTTTCTTTTTAACATCCTATCAAACTATCTACCTGCACACCTTCTCTATTTTTACTGGTTCTTTTTTGTCCTGGGTTCTGAGAAATCAAAGAAGTAAAGAATTGTATATCATACTGTAAGTCAATTAGCTCTGGCATATCACCCATTTTTTTTCTTATTTAATTATTTTCTAGGACTCCTGGTTCCAGATAACTGAACAGCTGATGATAATTTGGACTAAAAGTCATAATAAACATCAGAGAAAAAGATCTATGAGAAATGGGATGAGACTGTTATTCAACACATTTTCTCTGGTATAAAGTAGACTATTCCTATAAGAAAATGATACTCTTCAGCCTAGAAAAGACTCATTTAATACTGGTTCCTATTATAAAATGGACTTTTCTACTTCCAAAATAGAAAGATTAAGAGTGAACAGGTTTACAATACCACTGAAGAGAATTATGTTAGGTCTCAGGGTTTTTGTTTTTTTTTTTTTTTTCTGAATGTGAAGTTGTTATGATGCATTAGAACAGAAGCATTAGTACTGTGAGGTAATGAAAGTTCTTTTCCTGTCGTCTTTAAATAGAGAAAGGTTTTCTTCATATTTGTGCATTTCTTAAGTTTAATCTTCTCTAAATGCAAAAACATAAATATCCTTTTAAAGTTTTTCACTCGTAAAGCCCTATGCTTCATTTTTAAAATAAAAATAATTATGAAATTTCTATTTGTGGAATAAGTGACAGTAATGACCTCACTGTGAACTTAAGATGGATATCCAAATTTTACATAATTGGAAACAAACAAAACCTTGTTTTTACAGTCAATTCTTTGTGGCTAGAGAAAACTATGTAGAATTAAAGCAAGATGTAAGCTACCAGGGCACTGCTATGCTATTTTTGTCTCACAGTGCTTTGTTTCACTTACAGGTCTGAAAGCTTATCTACATCCTTAAGAAGGAAAAAATTGTAAAGAGTAATTAAGTAATAGTAGAGGTGATCTTTCTAGCCATACCAATGGTAGTGCCTTGTGAATGGCCAACATAAAATATTTCCTCTTGTTGCGTTTGCTTCACAATGAAATCAATGGAGGCTGGAAGGTCATATTTAGCCATCTCATCAAAACTACAAGAGAAAAAGGAAAATAAGTTCAGACATAGAAAACAAACTTGTGGTTGCAGGGTCGGGGAAAGGGGAGGGAAGGGATAAATTGAGAGTTCAAGAACTGCAGATACTAACCACTATATATAAAATAGATAAACTATAAGTTTATATTATATAGATAGGGAACTACATTTAATATCTTGTAGTGACCTATATTGAAAAAGAATATGAAAATGAATATATGTATGTATATGTATGACTGAACTATTATGCTGTACACCAGAAATTGATGCAACATTGTAAACTGACTATACTTCAATTAAAAAAAAAGAAAAAGGAAAATAAAAATGCACTTTCTACTAATATTATATTAACATTTGAAGATAATGAATAGGTAAATATTAAAAGCATTTTTCAACTCACTTTGGGTATTATCAATAAGTTATGTAGTATAGTATGGCTACTGAATAGAGACTTGTGTGAGAAGACGAAGTCAAGGAAATAAAGTAGCCACAACCCAGTGTTATAAAGAGGGTGTTTGTAATATTTTAAATACAGTGAAGCAGACTAAGCACATAGGTTACAGAGTGAAAGAACAGTTAAAGGAAGGGTGGGGCAGTCAATAAAGGTTACCACTGAAAAGTGAGAAACAAGCTCAAAATCAAACAAGCACTCTTTAATTTCCAAGGCAAAATTTATATAAATTTTGATGATCTACTGAAAGCCCTGAGTTGAGAAAAAGGACATATATCACTTTATTTCATTCAAAAAGAAAAAAAGTGTTTAATATACTTATAAAATGAAACATTACTTGACTTGTTTTGTACCTGAAAGCCCAGAATTCTTTGGAATTTGTTTCTAGGTACAAGTGTTTCCTGGACCAGGTAGTCCCTCTGCTGTTCCCCATCCACACATCATAACCGGCATCTGCCAGAAGGAAGCCTAGGCTACTGTTAGGAAGATTGGAAATCCAGCTGCTGGCAGATGTGAGCAAACCATGTTGCAAGTATACAACAAGCCTCTGAGCTGGAAAAAAAATGCAGAAAATTTATTTTTAAATATTGTGGCGTCTACATGAGTACCTTACCTCAAATTCAATCTCCTAAGACATGATAGTTTGAAGATTTTTTAAACTGCATAAATAGGGCAAATTATAACATTTAATCCCATTGTATATGAGAATTGTTTAACACAGTTCACTAATGAATTTCTTTCAAATGACCAAGAAGGCAATTCGGTCATGTTATACTTAAATATAGAAAATTTTAAGGATATAGAATATTCAAATATCTAACAGTAATCTGGGTACTCATATACATTTTAAATAATGTATTACATAAAATACATTTCCTATGATTTTCCCACTTTTTCATTTCATAAAATAATTTTACAATCACATTTTCACAGGTGTATTCAATATAGGTGTCATTTTTAGAACCACTATTTTAATCACCAGAGTTCCCAGAGCCCTAATTTATACTTTTAGGTTTTTGAGAAGCAACACCTTTTGAATAACATAGGATGTGCTCACTAGTAACTTGATTTTAAGTCCTAAATTGCCGTTGACACACAATCCACATCATTATTATCTACTGTAGTGATGCTGTTGTTGTCCTGCATATATCCCACTAATTAGGCTGATGCTCCTGTTCTCCAGCTGTTGTGTTGGCTGCCAACTGTACACAGCTGCTCTTTCTCTGGGGATGCACTCTTGGCATTATTGGCTAAATGGGAGCTCCCACATTGGGGATGGAAGGGGACAACCTACACTTTGACCAACTGACACAAGGTACAGAAGGATGACTCCCATGCTTCAAGGTCAGACCAACTCTGATGTATTTCATGTTCTCTATCTATCCAAGGGGGCCTGGCTGAAGCTGGATTCCAGTTGAGACCACATCTTCGCTTAACTCCTTCCTCTACTCTCTTCTGTTTCCTCCGTCACCTTTTCCCCCGAGATTCCCTCAATAAACCACGTGCACTCAAATCCCTGTCACAGACTCTGCTTCTGGGGAACTTGGCCTGAGTTACTACCAAAAGTGATCAAGGAAGCAGACACTTAAAGATGAGAGTATGGAGTTGGACTACTTGTGGTTTGCTGGCAATGAGGATCACATCATTGATTGCAGGTGGAGTACTGAAAGAACCTTGAATGTTGTGGTACTCCAATGGCTAAAATACTCACATATGACACAGGAAAGGGCTGACTGCCTTATACAGTATCTCTGACAAAGAAGTACAGCAAAAATATTATCATGAGGTATGGGGAGTTGGGTAGCTATTGCTGTGTGTCAATGATAATCTGAAGAGAGAAAAATTATAGGCTCAGAGCAATCAATCACCAATTCAAAGTAAAGAGTGAATGAAAGTGTAAGACCTCCTTGGCATCACATAAAACCCTCATCTTCTATAGCCAGAAGGCTAACTGAGGTGAAAATCTTGGTCAGGACCTAATTGTAAGAACAACAGAACTTCAGGAGGGTTGAATTTTCAGCCATGGGAAGAACCCATACTATATTTCAGGGTCTTGATAGGGAAGTAGGACTTTGGGACCTGAGATGAAAATATTTGGGTAGAAGAGCTTCAGAAACTTGAGTCTCAGATTTCCCTGAACTCAGTGGGACTACAGAAGTGACCCACTCCTCTTTGTTAGAGGATAATGTTCCCCTGACTTAGATACCTTTCAGAACAAGGATTCCCCTTCCTCAAGATCCACACCAATCTCCTCCTGGGTACAGAATCAGTAACTATGATTGAGTTCCAACATGGCTTGACTGAAAAAGTACTGCATCTGCTGAAGGAAAGGAGAAATTATACACAAAAGAGCTACAAAATCTAGCTAATCGTTATGTAACAGCAGGAACTGAGAGAGAACGCCTGGGTGTTGGATCAAAGCGGGAAATTATATATATATATTCCTGGATAAGGGGGAGTTTATTCATATGAAAGTGCACTCCTATGACACAGGATTTAACACACTGGCACAATGGTTCCAGAGGTCAGTCAGTCCTGACATTCTGCTGAGATTTCCTGGAAGCTTAGAAAATTCCAGAATTGCAACAGCAGATTATGTAAGAAAAAAAAGGGGGGCTTAGATGAAGATATACTAAATCTATTAAATAAGACCAGAACACTCACCATCTGATTAACGTGTCTTGGGAGAGCTTGGAGGAAATTCCATTTATCAACTTGCAAAAGACTCTGGTGAGGACACCAGCAGGATTTAAAATCTTAGAAGTAAAGAGCTTATGCTTCCATTTTGGTAGAAGTATCATTCCTACTTTTAAAATGAATTAAGTTCAAATTCATAACTTTAAGAAAACTCACCAGAAAGCTGGTATCACAGAGCAAAAATCTGGTCCCAAATATGAGGAAAGATAGGTGCTTGCAGGGAGAGAGAAGACATAAGAACCCCCTGATGGGAGAGACACAATCAGAATAGTTCAGGCTGAATAAGTGAAGATAGTGAAGACCGAGTATAGGGTCCAAGGTTAGTATGAAGCCTCTGGATGCTTCATATAAATTGAGAACATCCATACTCTTCTGAAAGTTCTTTGCAATGAACCCTATATGAACCTCAAATAAAATATTGGAGTCTTATGTAAGAGTCCACTGTGGTGCAGATTTGTGAAAGGGAACAAGAGCTATGCAAGAGGGCATGAAACTCTCCTCCAACCCTTTCTCCTATCTGCCCTCTAGAACAATATTCAATCTGTGTGCAGGGAAGGTGGATGGGATGGGATAGTGTACTACAGAGAGTACATTAACTAACCAAGTGCATAGGATAACTCAACAAATAGATGTCAGCCAGACACTGTTTTTAGCTGCCCCAGTGCTGTGCAATGAGCTCATAAAATAAGCAGTCATAATGGTAGAGATGTAGATGACACACTGGCCCATCATTATGGGCCCCCTCATGAAGGCAGATCTAGCTACTATCAAGGCAGTATGTCTGACCTGCCAGCAAAAGAGACCTCACGTGGTACCATCCCTCAAGGAAACCAAACCAGTCACTTGGAAAGAAGCTGGGTATACCAGACCCTTTCTCTCCTGGAAAAGGCAAGAATTTATTATGACTAAAACTGCTACACATTTCTATGATCTGTCTTTTCTTCCATGTAGGACCCCCTCATAACATTACTTTGAATCAAGGGATCCACTTCCAGTCAAAGGAGGTCCATTCAAACCACTGATCCTACCCCAAAACTACCATCAAGCCAGCTTGAAAGAACAATGAAACAATACCTCAAGGGCTCAGTGGAGATGCCAGTTGGGAAATGATATTCTGTAAGTATGGGTGCTATCCTTCATGATTCAATACACACCTTAAAGAAATGGCCCCATAATATATTGCTGATTCCCCTAACTAGTAGAATACATAAGTATGAGAAAAAAGGGATGGGATTAGAGGTGGTCCCACTCACTGCCACTCCTAGTAACTTACTTAGGGATTCACACATTTTGTCCTCACAGTTTTAAGCTCCGTAGATCTAGAGCATTTGTTCCCAGAGGAAAACATTTCCACTGTGGCACCAGGAAACATCCTAATAAACTTAAAGCTCTATCTGCTACGTGGTTACTTTGGGCTCCTCATGTTAGAAGACGGGGAGGCAAAGAAAGGAATTACTATACTGGCCCTGAGATCAGGAGTATTGGCTTTGATTAACATGGGGAGGAAGGGCTATTGATACATAATGACAACAGGGAAAAATATATTTTGTATCCAGGTAATATACAGGGGTGTCTTTCGTTACTCCCATGCTTTCTTATAACTGTAAATGTACAAGTATGACAACTATGACCTGTTATGGACATAGTAGTCCTTACGGATAAAGGCCTGGCTTACCATATTAGGGAAGATAGCTGAAAGGAAGGGGAATCTACAGTGGGTGGTAGAGGTGGGAATACATGAGTACTAGATACGGCATTAGGATCAGATACAATAGCAGACATCTTAATTTGTTCCCCCTAACCTTCATCTTGTAAGTTTTCCTACAAATCCTGTTCTACCAGAATCCTTGAAAAGCTGTACCTGGATGAAATAAACTTAATGTGAAAAAAAAGTGGGTCTGAGTAGTGTAAGGGGTACACTTTATTTGATTATTTTGGTGCCCCACCTGGATTTCCTTTATTAAGCAGCTGAATTATTTTTCTAGCTTTTGTGACTTGCTTTTCAAGGGTTCACTATTGTCCCTTTCTCTGTGGAACTGCCTCCAGGCAAATGGGAATTGCCTCAGCCAGGAGATTTTACCTCTTTCTATGGGTAGCCTTCAGCAGTGACTAACCTATACGGGAATGCAAAAATGCTAGCTCCTTATCTTCAAGATGGGACCTCTTCTGTAGTGCAATTCATATATCCATGAACTCCTCTGAGGTTACATTTTAGCTACACTTTCTTAGTTGAGACACATCCTTCTTTAGCTCCTTCCTCTGCCTTCCCGTGATTTCCACATTATTTTCTCATGGAAGTATTTCAATCAATAAATCACATGCACCTAAATCTCTGTCTCAGGCCCTGCTTCTAGAGAACTCTGAAGCACTTACTATATTTTAAAATTATCTTTAGATCTTTTATTACAGTATTTGAAAAATTAGGTCATACCCTGAGGAATGATTACTATAATTATGTCAAATCTATGTTAACATTTTCTGCTCAGTAGATGTGACCTCTATAAGGATCCAAAATTGACTGAGATTGTTCCAAATTAATGTCTTCTCTGAAATGCACTTTAATGTTCAAAATGAGAACTTGAGAGGGTGTCCTGCAATATGAGAAACATTCTTTTCAGGGAGAAAATCTAGGGAGAAAAGAAAAAAAAAACCCTGAATTTTATTTGAACAATTAGATGAATAAGCAAAGTAATTTGTTACATATTCTGCTAGTAAGTGACACATCTAGAATTCTAACCCTAGTGACAAATTCTAGTGCATTTTTTTGCACCTCATTCTGCTGATAGTAGTGTATCTATTGTTAAAATAAAGAGCCATGAGGCTACTACCAAATGATCTCTTTCCTACTGCTAGAGGAGAGAGCCATAAAGACAAAGAAGGGAATTTTTACCAGCCATGCTTCAAACCTACAGAATAATGTTACTATGTTTCAGAGCATTTTTCACCCCTCATTAAACAAAGAAAATTCTAGAAAATCAACATGTATGAGTAAAGTGATCCACAAAGAAAACTTGGAAGGAGCAATCTGTGTTCCACCATACTTTAAAATCCCTCTGTGAACAGGAAGTTAGTGTAGATTGGGACTCTTCTTGAGGCATGTAGAGAGACATATGAGAAGTTAACTGTTCACTTAAACTTCAAATCCTTTTCTTGTCCTAAACTCACTGAGAAGAAATAAAAAAGTTGAGAACTTCAAACCCCAGATATTCACCAATTTATCTGGAATTGAATATTACCTGAACTGTTATCACTGTTTGTCTTCCCATAAGGAATTCTATAAAGGCCAAGGATATAACCATCTTCAGTTGTAATGTCATACTCTTCATCTGGGTAGCCCCAGTAGGAAATGATTTGGCTCTAAGTAAAGAAAGAGTAAGCCTTTAAGAATAAAATTGTTGGTCAATTAATGTAACCTGATCAATCTAACCTAATCATGTAATAATGAACCTTCATATTTTCTCTTAGCCTCATGCCTGTATATTTTTATTTTCATTAATTCACTGATTACTTCAGTAATAAACATTTAAAGAACATCTACTAATTATCAGTCTTATATACTAGGGATTCACGGATAAAACAAACAAAATCCCTGCCCTCTAGGACATATCTCTAAAACCGACCCATTAATTTTTTTTTCTAACTGCTAATCACTCATACTTTTACCTACTCACCCACCTACAATTTAAAAATATATACATTTATCCAAAAATGTTTGCATGTCTATGAATATAGCTAAGCTTATATCAGAAATTTGTTATATATGTGCATGTATAGAAGAGAGAAATATATCCATGCAGGTAGATATATATATATATAGATATAGATATATATAGATATAGATATAGATATAGATTTTTTTTTCATTACAGAGACAGAATAAAGCTGAAAGGGAAACCTTGGGCTTATAGAAGAGTAGATGGGGAATATCAGTTGGCCCATATCAAAATATATGACTGCAGATACATAAATTTGACTGTAGATCTGTTAAAATATAAACCCTCAAAATTGAAAAGTAGCATTCCCGTTATTTTAGCAGCTTAGCATGTGTTTCTTAGAAACTTACAATATTCATATTTGCTTCAGGGTTCACAGGTCTTCGATTCTGAAAGGTACCGTGAGTGGTTCCAAAAATTAGGATGAAAGACAACATCTTGAAAAGGTACCACATTTGGGATCTAAAAATAAAAGGGAATGTTAATACTATTAAACTGCAGCAATTAATGCTACTTGACTGTTTAATTCTGTGAGGTAGGAAACACTACCATTCCAGATGTCAAAATAAAGGCTCTGAAAAACTAAATAACTTGTCTAAGGATATACTATGTATAACTGGCAGTCAGGATTCAGATTCAGGCCAGCTTCATTCCAAAATCCAAAACTGGATTCTAGTTACCAGGGATACTGTATTGAACATGACAATGTTTCTTACCTCTTGATGCTTACATTCTAATAAAATAAAGACACTAAATAAATAATATATAGTTAAACAAGTACAAAAGCAAGGTAACTTTTAAAGGTGATTAAGTGATATGAAGAAAATAAAACAGGTTAATGGAAAAGAGAGTCACTGAGTGGCTGTTTAGGTCAAGTGGTTAGGGAAGGCCTCTTGTAGGTAACTTTTAAGCTGGACTTGAATGATCAGAAGGAGCCAGTCTTGCAGAGATCAGGAACAGAAAAGAAGTTAAGGGTAAAGTTCAAGGTGACAAGGAAGAGTAAATATAAGTACATCTGTCCCAGCTATTTTAAAATTCTACTTTCTCTATGTCATCTAGTCATTCCCACCTCTCCCCAAAAGATACACTACTGCCAGTAATGAACCATGGACCCACATCATCAAAAGATAAGAAAATCATCAAATCACAAGGGAAGAAACTTGAAGAACATAAAAAGATCTGAAAAGAACTATAAAAACAACCAGAAAACAAGTAACAAAATGGCAATAAGAATATACCTATCACTTTAAATGTCAATGGACTAAATGGTACAATCAAAAAACACTGGGCAGCTGACTGAATGAAAAGTAAGACCCATCTACATGTTGCTTACAACAGGCTCACTTCAAAGCTAAAGACACACACAGATTGAAAGTGAGGGGATGTAAAAAGATATTTCATGCAAATGAAAATGACAAGAAAGCAAGGGTAGCAATATTTATATCAGACAAAATAATCTCTAAAACAAAGAAGGACATTATATAATGATAAAGAGATCAATATGTGAAGAACATACAATACTTATTATCATATATGCACCTAAAAGAGGAGGATGTAATATTTAAATTAAGCAAACAGTAGCAGATAGAAAGGGAGATACTGACAATAGTACAATAATAGTAGAGAATTTTAACACCCTACTTACATCAGTGGACCAATCATCTAGACAGAAAATCAGTAAGGCAATAGTGTACTTAAATGACACAACTGACCAGAGGGACTTAACTGATATCTAGAGGACATTACATCACTAGCAAAGTACACATTCTTTTCAAGTGGACATGGAAGGTCCTCCAGGATAGACCCCATGGTAGGTCACAAAACAAGCCTCAACAAATTTAAGAGGATAGAAATGATACAAAGCACTTTTTGTAACCAAAATGGTATGAAACTAGAAATTAATTAAAGGAAAATAAATGGAAAAACACAAACACATGGAGATTAAATAACATGCTATTGAAAATAACAATGGGTCAAATAAAAAGTGAAAGAGGGAATCAGAAAATACCTTAAGACAAAAAAAAATGGAAACACAACTTTCCAAAATCTGTGGGATGCAGCAAAAGCAGTTCTAAGAGGGAAGTTCATACCCATACAGACCTACCTCAAGAAAGAAGAAAAATCTCAAACAAACAAGATTAATCTACCATCTAAGGAACTCAAAAAAGAAGAACAAATAGAGCCCAGAGACAGGAGAAGGAAGGAAATAATAAAGATTGGAGAGGAAGTAAATAAAACACAGACAAAAGGAAAAAAAGGTAGAAAAGATCAATGAAACAGAGCTATTTAAAAAAAAAGATAAAGAAATTTGACAAACCTTTAATTGGGCTCTTCAAGAAAAAAAAGAGGACCCAAATAAATAAAATAAGAAATGAAAGTGGAGAAATAACTGATATCACAGAAGTTAAAAAAATCACAAGAGAATATCATGAACAGTTATTTGCCAACAAATTGGACAACCTAGAAGAAATGGAGAAATTTCTAGAAACATAAATCTTCCAAGACTAAATCAGAAAGAAATAGACAATCTGAACAGATAGATCACTAGAAGTGAAATTGAGTTAGTAACAGAAGAACTCCCAGCAAACAAAAGTCCAGGACCGGACAGCTTCAAAGAGGAATTCTACCAAATATATAAACAAGAGTTAATACCTAACCTTTCAAATCTGTTCCCAAAAACTGAAGAGAATGGAACACTTCCGATTTCATTCTAAGAGGCCACCATTACCCTGATACCAAAACCAGACAAAGACACTACAAAAAAGAGAACATTACAGGCCAATATCTCTGATAAATATGGATGCAAAAATCCTCAACAAAATATTAGCAAGTGGAATTCAACAATATATGAAAAGTACCATATACCATGATCAAGTGGGATTTATTCCATATATGCAAGAATGGTTCAAGATCTGCAAATCAATTAATGTAATACACCACAATAATAAAAAGATAAAATTTACATGATCATCTCAGTAGACCCAGAGAAAAGCATTTGACAAAATTCAACATCCATTCATGATAAAAACTCTTATCAAAGTTGGTATAGAGGGAATATATCTCAACATTATAGAGATCATTTATATCACACCCACAGCTAACATCACATTAACACTACAAAGCTGAAAGATTTTCCTCTAAAATTAGGAACAAAACAAGGATGTCCACTGTTACCACTTTTAAATACATAGCACTGGAAATCCTAGCCACAACAATCATACAAGAAATGTAAATAAAAAACATCCAATTTGGAAGGGAAAAGGCAAAAATGACACTATCTGCAGGTGACATGATACTCTATATAGGGAACCCTAACATCTTCATCAAAAAACTATTAAAACTAATAAATGAATTCAGCAAAATTGCAGGATACAAGATTACTATGTAGACATCTTCTGCTTTTCTATATCTTAATAATAAACTATCAGAAAGAGAAAGCAAGAAAACAATGCCATTTAAAATCATATCAAAAAGAATAAAATTTCTAGGAACAAACTTAATCAAGGAGTTGAAAGATCAATACTCTGAAAACTAGAAAACATGGATTAAGGACACTGAAGATGATACAAAGAAATGGAAAGATAGCCTGTGCTCATGGATTGGAAAAAATAATATTGTTAAAATGGCCATAGTGTCTAAAACAATCTATAGATTTAATGCAATCTCTATCAAAATATCCAGATCATTTCTCACTGAACTAGAATAGTCCTAAAATTTATATGGAACCACAAAAGACCCAAAATTGCCAAAGCTATCTTGACAAAAAAGAACAAAGCTGGAGGTTTCATGCTCCCTGACTTCAGACTATACTACAAAGCCACCGTAATCAAAACACCTGTTACTGGGACAAAAACACACACAGATCAATGGAACTAAATAAGAGAGCCAAGAAATAAATCCACACACTTAAGGTGAATTAATCTATGACGAAAGAAGTAAGAATATACAATGGAGGAAAGACAGTCTCTTCAATATGTGGTGGCTTAGAAAGTTGGACAGCTACTAAGGATGAGATTACATTTCCCCACAACATATACAAAAATAAACTCAAAATGGATTAAAGATCTAAATGTAAGACCTGAAATCATAAAACTACAGGCAGACCACTCTTTGACATAAATCATAACAATATTTTTTTGGATCTGTCTCCCAGGCAAAAGAAACATGCAAAAACAAACAAATGGTATCTAATTAAACTTACAAGCTTTTGCACAGCAGAGAAAATGACCATCAAAACGAAAGACAATGTACTGAATGGGAGAAAATATTTGCAAATGACATGATCAATAAGGGGTTACTATTCAAAGTATATAAACAGTTCATACAACTTAACATCAAAAAATATTTTTTTAAATAGCCTAAATAAACTTAAATAGACATTTCTTCAAAGAAGACATACAAATGGCCAACAGGCACATGAAAAGATGCTCAACACTGTTAATCATCAGAGAAATGCAAATTGAAACCACAATGAGATATCACCTTACACCTGTCAGAATGGTATCACCAAAAAGTCTAATAAATAACAAGTGCTGGTGAGGATGTGGATAAAAGGGAACTGTGCACTGTTGGTGGGAATGTAAATTGATGTTGCCACTATAGAAAACATTATGGAGGATTCTTAAAAAACTAAAAACAGAACTACCTGCAACTGATCCTGCAATTCCATTCTTGGGTTATTTATCTGAGGAAAACAAAAACACTAATTTGAAAAGATACATGCATCCCAATGTTCATAGCAGCTTTATTCATAATAGTCAAGATATGCAAGCAACCTAAGTGTCCATCAATGGATGAATGAATAAAGAAGTTGTATATATACACACAATGAAATATTACTCAGTCATAACAAAGGTGAAATTTTGCCATTTACAACTATATGGATGGACCTAGAGGATATTATGCTTAGTGAATTAAGTGAGATAGAGAAAGACAAATACTCTTATCAATTAAATGTGGAATCTAAAAAATACACTAATGAATGTAACAAAAGAGAAAGAGGCTCACAAATATAGGGAACAAACAGTGATTACTAGGGGGGAGAGGTAAAGGGGGAGGGGCAACATGTCGTAGAGTATTAAGATAGAAACTACTATGAACAAAATAAATAAGGAACAAGATTATACTGCACAGCACAGGCAAATATAGCCCTTATTTTGGAATACCTTTAAATGGAATATAATCTGTAAAAATACTGAATCACTATGTTGTACACCTGAAACTAATATTGTAAGTCAACTGTACTTCAATAAAAAATAATCATTTCCCTAAGACTTTATATAAGTGTTACTTTCATTTTTCAGATATGTTCCAAAAATTTGTTCAGTTTATATTTTGTCTTGTATATTTTGAACGCAATTTGTAAATGATTATGTATTCAATATTTTCCTGTTCAATTCCATTTTTATGTTCAGTTCAGATTTATTTTTGTGCTTAGAAATGTCTTATTAGGCTATATATGTCCATCTGTATCTTCTTCTAGTTCCATTATCCTTTATCAGATATATAATATTAACCTATCACGAGTGTGATGCATGGTAATTTCTTCATGATGTGTATATAAAGTTAAACCCCTAATTTTTAATAATTGGCTACTATTGTCAAATTTCTCATCGTTCTGAGAGATATTCAGTTTCTCTAGTTTTCCAGGTAATAATTTTTCTACTATTCAGATTAACTTACTTTTTGATTTTTTAATAGTTCAGATTTATCCTTGCTTTTCACTTTTTTTCATTTAGAACTTCCACAACGATGTTGGGGGGATGGGGAACTAGTGGTAATGGCATGAGCCCTTGTGTTGCTCATCTTAATGTCCCTTTGAGCATGTGAAATGTGTTTTGACATAAAATAACATTTACTGAAGCGAGGCGTGATCTAGAATTTTCCGGTGAACCAGCTACCTCTAATTTTCAACAATTTGGACAGTAAACATTGTCCCCATTTCACAGGTAGAGAAATTGAGGTTCAAAAAAGTTACATAATTTACACAGAGCCTGAGAGCTAGTTCAAAAATAATCTCTCCAATTCTTTTTTCTATTACATGAATAGTGGCCATTAAGGCAGTGGAGAAGGAAGCTGGCTCTGGGATAGCTGGTCTGTTTCTTCTCTTCCCCAGTTTTCAGACTTCAACTACTAAGATAGCGAAAGTCCCAACAAGGACACGCGATAGTTACTCTAGTAGTTACCTTCGGCTGAGTCTCCGCTGTAGACAACACCAGCCCTGCGGCGAGGTGGGTTCTCACACTGTAACCTTCACCATCTCCAGGTTTTTGTGGGCGAGGGGCAGGCTGGAATTTACAGTTCATCTGACTGCACCAGCCTGTCTTGGATTGAAGCCAGCTCCCTCCCAGCCCTCAACCCTAGGGGAAAGCCAAGGTTTGGGGTTCTTCCCAGCGGCTCAGCCTGTCGCCTCCTCTCCGCCCCCTGCCGGCCAGCGGGGGCTTGCTCGGGGCGCGCTGGGGCCCGGAGCGCGAAGTGCAGGCAGCTCTAGTCGTCTGGGTCTCGGCGGCTGCACCGAGTGCAGGCCGGCCGGCCTCGCCGCTGAAACAGCGGGCCATGGAGCGGGTGCTGATCGTGGGCGCCGGGCTGACGGGAAGCTTGTGCGCAGCGCTGCTGAGGAAGGAGGCGTCCCGTCCTTTGCACCTCGCCGTGTGGGACAAGGCTGGGGACTCAGGTGGGTCGCCCTCGGGCCGAAAAGGGGATAAAGAAGCCCACGTAGAGCCTGACTTCTGAGGTGGCGTGGGCCCTGCCCGAGTCAATCTGTGAGGAGAATCCAGCGGCCCGGCTCCCGGCGGGGACCCGCGGCGGCGCGCGCCCGGTCACGTGACCGCGGACGGCGGGGAGGCGGCGCGGGCGGGGCGGCGCCCCACGCGGGGCTGGGAGCGGGGCGCCAGGGCCGCGCGCACTTCCGACGGAGGCCCGGCGGCCTGGCAGGCGTCCTGACTGGAGTTTGCGAAGCTTGGGCCTGGCGCTGCCGCCAGTACCTGGCTTTTCCTCCGGGCCGCTCTGTGCCTTGGCAGCTTTCTCCAGACTGTGGGGATCCCAGGGTGCCCGTACACCAAGACTTCCCGAAGATCTCGCTGACAGGATCCTGTCCTTCTCCTGAAGCCTGACTGCAGGAGTGAAAGCATTTTGATTCGTTCATTCTGACATTTCATTCACGGTTTTGTTTTATTTCGTTCGTTCATTCATTCCTTTTATTCAAATTAGTAAATAGATGCAGCAGGCACGGTCCTGAACGCTTGCTGTTCAGCATGATTCGTGGGTTCTTTCTAAAAAATACCTCACACTCAGTGACCGAATTGTTACCTGCTTCCTGACGATGTTAGATGACAAAGACTTTGGCTTAAAAAAATGTCAAATAATCCATTTGTGGTAACGTGGGGTGAACAGCGTCAGTTGCAAAAGGTCCATTCTGATGCACTAAAGACGTTTTCCTGGGGATTAATTCAAGGGGGAAGAATGACTACAGCCGGCAGTCCTTACAATCCACAGAGCACGGTCGACTTGGGCGCCCAGTACATCACCTGCACTTCTCATTATGCCAAAAAACATCAAAGGTGAGTTAGTTGAAAGGGGTGGAATCAGTCATACTAGTTGTATGATGTAAAAAGATGTAAATCATCCATTTTTTAACAGTTAAACGTTGCCTCTAGTAATACTGTAATTGAAATGATTATGTTATCATTGTGGATCGTATTAACAGTAAAAGATTAACCTGCATAAAGTGGGAAAACTGTAAGACATGCCTCATACAGTTGTAAAGATCAGATGAGAGATTATAATGGACACAGTAAGGGCCCAATAAAAGGAATTACTGGGGAGGGTATAGGTCAGTGGTAGAGTGCATGCCTAGCATGCATGAGGTCCTGTGTTCAATCCCCAGAACCTCCATTAAAAAAAAAAATAAATAAATGAACTTAATTAGAAACCACTATTTTGGTGTTCAGGAAAAGGACACATAGCAGTAGTGGAAGTCATTCCTAACCAAATTTAAAATTGGTATACTGATACCTCCATTAAAAAAGATAATAATAAAAAAAACCTAATTACTGCTCCCCACCAAAAATAAAAAATAAAAAATAGAATTGGTATACTAACTACCTTTCAGTTTATATCCACAGACTTTCATTTTGAAATATATGAAAAAATAGGCCTCTGGCTAATGTCAGCAAAAGAACCATGGATTCTCAAAACATTTCTGTTCTTCACCTGGCTTATCAGTTTCAACACAAAACATGTTGAGTAGATCATAGGCAGATACCTAGTTATTATTGAGGATTATAATCTCTAAGAATTCTTAGAAGAGAATATAGTATTTTAGAGGTAGTTATAATATTATAATTATGTTGTACATGTTGATTTATTTCAGCTTTTATGATGAACTGTTAGCTCGGGGCATTTTGAAGCCTCTGATCTCTTGTATTGAAGGAATGGTGATAAAAGACGGAGACTGTAACTTTGTGGCACCTCAAGGAGTTTCTTCAATTGTTAACCATTACTTGAAAGAATCAGGTAGGAATAGGATTTTCTATGCCTTCTTTTAAAGTTAACATTTTTAAATAAAAGTTGTACACATAATTAAATACTAATACTATAAAGAAAGTTATAAAATAGATGTTCTCCTAGTCACCACTCAATCGCTAGTTTCTCCCCCTTAAGTAATCACTAAGTTTCCAATATGTGCTTCCAGAAAAATGTTTACGCATCTATTGTTCTACATGACTGTCTCTACTTACCCATTCCCATATGTTTATATTCATTCTTTTTTAAAACGTAGATGAGATTATTTTACATAAATCATTATATACCTTGTTTTGTCTATGTTTATAATCAACCAGTCTCTTTCTGCCCCCCTCTCTTTTTCTTTCTCTCTCTCCGTATATATGTGTGTATATATGTATATCCTATTAGCTCTATTTCTCTGGAGAATTCTGACTAACTCATCATCATAGACTTAATCATATCTTGGGTCTGTTTTCATATCAGCAAATTCAGCATATTTCACTCTTCAATGCCTGTGCAGTATTACATGATATGTAACTATTAACTATTAACTTTCTGGTAAGTATTTAGGTCGTTTGAGGAATGAAGGATTACTTTGGTTTATGTTAATGCCAATGTTGCTCCAATGTCTAACCCTGACATACTTTTGAAAACGTATCTGTAGGACCAATTCCTAACAGTACAGTATGTCAAATAGTATGTGCATTTTTAATTTAACTGTGTTGTGCCGTCTATTCCTCTTAAAGAATATCTCATCAATAGGAAATAAGAACATCTCTTTACACACATCCCCTATATTATGGAAATTAAATTTTTTTTTCCAGTGTGGTAGGTTAAAAATGGTATCTACTTGTTCTTTGGTTTGCATTTACTTAATTATGAGTGAGTTTATGCATCTTCGTTTTGCTAATCAACTCTGCATTTTTTTGGTAAATGCTGTATTTATAACCTTTGCCCATTTTTAATTAGGATTTTCATTTTTTCTTTATATATTTTATTAGTGTTTTAAAATGGACTTTTTAAAAGAGATGACAAATGCTCTTGGATGATAAATGATTTGTTTTTTCAAATCGAAGTAGGCTTCTTGATAAATCACAATTAAGTGCCCAATTCGGGATCACTGAGGAAAGATCTCGAGCTGAGAATTTGTTTTGTTTTATAAGCTATTTCTAAAATAATTACTGTTTTGGTCTCCTTCATCGACTGTTACTTATTGGATTGGGAACCCCAAGAATCCCGGATACTGGGCATGGGAGAGGTCAATAAGACTGAATATACAACGTGAGAACATAGTAAACACCATTCTGGGTTAGACTGTTTCTCCATGTGGGATTTAGTCTGTGATGGTGTTCATCAAGATTTTCCAGAGAAACAGAACAGAGAGAGAAAGAGAAGGAGAGAAAGAGAGAGAGACTTACTGTAAGGAATTAGCTCATGTGATTTTGGAGGCAGGCAGGTCTCAAGATCTGCAGGGTGAGTTGATATACTGGAGACCCAGGAGAACTGATGGTTTAGTTCCAGTCCAAAAGCCTTAGATCCAGGAGAGCTGAAGATACAGTTCCGGTCCAGAGGCTGGCAGGCTTGAGACCCAGGAAGAACTGATGTTTCAGTTCAACTAGATGTGCATGCTGACTAAAATCTCCGAGTATTTATTAACTGTATTATACATCTATCCATCCATGCATACATACATACATTCATTCAGTAAACATTTACTGAGTGCTTACTATACACTGCTTTAGGCGCTAATGATACAAGAGCCAAGGTTCCTGCTTTCATATAGCTGATGTTCTGGCAGAGGGACAGTCCTTCAATACATTGCACCTACATCCTTTTTGTGTTAGGTGTTCGGGGAAATATATGCTTTATTTTCCAAATTTGCTTTGGAAACTCTTGGGAGAAGAGGTCATACTTAATTATTTGTAGTTCACACAGAATCTAATAGTACCTTATATATAGTAACTAGGTATAGTGATATAGATATAGATTTCTAATATATGTAAATATACATGTATTTATCAGTTCTAATTTAACCAATTCTTAGAAAAAACCTATTTATATTTTCAATTTGTACAGTCTCTTGAGAGGGTAAGTTCTGTAGATTTTCTTATCGGTATATAAAATGGTTACTTTAAAATTAACTTTTAAAAAAGAATTATACACTATTGGTAGAAAATTTAGAAAATAAAGAAAAATAGCAGGGAAAATGTCATAATATATAAATCAACATAAGCTCATTTTATGGCATGCTTTCTGTTTTTTTAAATGGATTTTATATAATTATATGATTTTTAAAAATGTTTTTATATAATTAAGTTTAAGGTCCACATAATTTGAGTGTATATAAACTATTTCTTAGTTTATTTTAATATAATCTTTGTAATGTTTCAAGAATCCTTTTCTCCCTATACCCGGATCTATTATTAAAGGATTTCTAGACCGTATCTATACCATTTTGAATTTTATGTTTATATCCCTTTAGACATTCTTTAAGCTTCTTTAAAGCTTTCTATCCTATAAATTGTTTCTATCCTATTTTAGTGTTTCCACAATGTAAGTCTAGAGCATCTCAGGAATCAGAATGACCTGGATTCAAATTCACGTTCTATCACTCTTTCTTGCTATGTAATATTAGGAAAGTTTTAAAATCTATGCCTTGATTCTTTCATTGGACAAATGAGAGCAATAACAGTACCTAATACAAAGTGTTGTGAAGAATAAAGAATATAATGTGCTCATTGTCAATGCAAGAAAATAGTAGGCCATATACATAGAAATCTCTTGATAAATGTTAGTTTAAAAAATAATCTAGTTGAATGAAGCTGAACTTTGCATGTGCTCAGTGCATAAGAACCGAAATTCCCAAGTCATTCCAAAAATACTGCATATTTTGGAATCAGTTGAGTTCACAACCCCACAATCTGATGGTCCAATCGGTAGTCATTCAGTTTGGGACTAGACTCGGAGGGGAATTATCTGTATAGGATATGTCTAATCAGGTATGCTTTAGAATAGATTCAGGTCTCTAAAGCTAGTATTTAACTAGACCAGTTTCCCCAAATAAGTAAAAGGCAGAGGAAAATAGACACATGCTTCTTGACCTTCTGTTCTGTTCTCATTTATTGTCTCGTGTGTTCACATTAAGCTTATTACAAAGAAATAAGCTTAAATTATTGACATCAATTTTACCTACTGCCTGCCTTCCCAATTAATACAATCTTTTTAAGTGAATGAAATGTGATTTTATGTTGTTTTATTTTTATTTTTGGTTGTCATTGTTGCTGGGGTGGGAGAAATTCAAAATAACAAAAGCTACTCTGTCATTTGTTAAGTCCTAACTATCTGACACTATGTTATGTACTTAATATACATCATTTCTGATTCTCACAGCAGCCGTTCCAAGGTGGTTATCATTATCCCCATTTACTAATGAGAAAAATTAAACTCAGGGAGGTTAAGCACTTTGCTTATGGTGGCTTAGCTAGTCAGTAACAGACCAGCACTCTCTTAAAGCTGAGCCTGTTGTCTTTTCCTGTTAGCGATCCCATGGAGGACAATGAGAGGGGCTCATAGCCTCTGATTTAACATCTGTTTCCTTCTCGACTTTTTCCCAACAGTATGAGAGATTGCTCCCATCCACCCTGGTGCTGCATGTCAGTGGACACATGGCTCAAGGGAACAAATTCATAGTGCTGCTCGTCCCTTAGTCCCCTTCTTCCATTGGTTATTCCCTTCCCCAGGGGGAAGGGGTTACTAAGGATTAATGCCATTTTATTTCTTTATGCAACCAGGGAGATCACTTACCTGATGGTTTCTGCCTATGACATACGGATAGAGATGTGCCAAATCGTTTGTTTTTGAATAAGGCCTGTATTATTAAATAATTCAAATGCTGTCATTCTGAGTGTCATCATAAGAGGATGAATTTAGCTTTCAGAACAGGGTGAAAATCTTTTATTTGGTTTTGCCTAGCAATAGGAAGAACTATTGCTGCATTTATTTGTTTTTATTTTACCATCTACCATTTAAAATGGACATTGACTAACAGTCTGGAAAGTCAGCATGGGCAATGTAACTTGTCAAAGCCGACAGGATCATTTCATTAGAAAAGAAGGTTTAATTTGCAGATGGTGTCGGCTAGGGTCACTTCTTTCTGGTAATACTTACTTTTATCATTTTCTCCCTTTTTACTTTTGTGTTTGTTTTCTTTCTAAAATTGATGTAGGGGAAAGCCTGGGCAGTTCTGTCTCAAAATTTCTCCCAGTCAGGTGATCATGGCACACATCTGTGAGGATAGCTCTGGAGCCTTGGTGAAGCACTCTTCTGTTTAATCAGGGCATGGAGTTAGACATTGTTCACATCTCTTTAGGTCCATCTCAGCAGTTCTGAGCTAAAACCTATTTGTAGGAAATTTTAGGAGGAAAATGAATTTAGATTTTTTTTTCTTTAAAGTGGAGGAAGACAGGGAATACAAATTGAAAAAAATATGTAACAAAACATATTTGCCTTTGTAAAATGTTTAAACCTTTTTGTGTTCTGATATCTTTATACTATCTGTAGATTTTATTTTTAGTCCTCTAAAATATGTGCTGGGGAACCAGTAGTAAATAAAACACATGGTCCTTGCCTTTGTTAACGTAGAGTATAGTGGGGAGGAAAAGACAAACTAATTACACACACAAAAAGGGGTGCGTAATGAACGCTAAGAAGTAAGAGTGAGGGCATCATGAGAGAGCTGTAATAATAGGACCTAACTTTTTTTTTTGAGATTACATTTTATTTTATTTTATTTTATTTTATTTTTTAAACTTTTTTTAATTGAGTTACAGTCATTTTACAATGTTGTGTCAAATTCCAGTGTAGAGCACAATTTTTCAGTTATACATGAACATACGTACATTCATTGTCACATTCTCTTTTGCTGTGAGCCACCACAAGATCCTGTATATATTTTCCTGTGCTACAGAGTACTATCTTGTTTATCTATTCCACATTTTGAAATCCCAGTCTGTCCCTTCCCACCCCCCGTCCCCCTGGCAACCACAAGTTTGTATTCTATGTCTTTGAGTCTGTTTCTGTTTTGTATTTATTTATTTTTAGATTCCGCATATGAGTGATCTCATACGGTATTTTTCTTTCTCTTTTTGGCTTACTTCACTTAGAATGACATTCTCCAGGAATATCCATGTTGCTGCAAATGGCATTATGTTGTTGGTTTTTATGGCTGAATAGTATTCCATTGTATAAATATACCACATCTTCTTTATCCAGTCACCTGTTGATGGACATTTAGGCTGTTTCCATGTCTTGGCTATTGTAAATAGTGCTGCTATGAACATTGGGGTGCAGGTGTCATTTTGAAGTAGGGTTCCTTCTGGATATACGCCCAGGAGTGGGATTCCTGGGTCATATGGTAAGTCTATTCCTAGTCTTTTGAGGAATCTCCATATTGTTTTCCACAGTGGCTGCACCAAAATGTAGGAGGGTTATAATAGGACCTAACTTAGTGTGAGTTTCAGAGGAGTGAGGGAGGGGAGGTGTGTCAGGGAAAGCATCGCTGAGGAACTGATGTTTTCATGGGTACCTGAAAGGTGAGCAAGAGTGAACTAGGCCAAGAGCTGAGTGGTGAGAATTGCATGCAATGGTCATATTAAATTGGGACTGTTCTAAGGTAGGAAGAAGATGGTGCATTTATGGAATTAAAAGATCATCGTGACTGGAGGGTAGTGAATGAGGGAGAGAGTGGTGAAGAGGTGAAGTTCAGGAGTAAGGCAGGGGTCAGATCATAACGGGCTTGGTAAGCAATGTTAAAGGTTTTATACTTTATTCTAAATGCAGTGGGAAGCTATTGAAGGATTTTATGCAGGAGAGGCACATCAAATTTACTAAGCTCAGAAGTAACTCTAGAGAGACTCTATGTAGTTCTCTGACTGTTCTATAATGAGTTCCAGAGCCTATAGATTTTGTCATTTTGAAAGTTATTAGTTACTTTCACAAGGAAATGCCACTTTCCCAGAAACTTTACTCCTAGCAATTAGATAGGAAAACCTCCTTGTTGGTAAGAGCAGCTATACCATTGCCCCTAACTCTTGGAAAATGCTATTTTTGGGGTTGCTTTGTCAGTTTCAGTGTTAGATTTGGGTCTATTTATCTACCCCAGTAGTTCTCACTCTTTAATGTGCATTGTAACAAGCCTGGGGAGCTTGTTAAGTGCCAACTACTGGGTCGATTCCCAGATTCTGATTTAGTTTGTCTGGGTTGGGACCTGAGAATTTGCATTTCTAACAAGTTCCAAGGTGCTGCTGGTGCTACTGGTCTAAGTTCCACACTTAGAGAACCACTGATATACACCTTACAAACACTTCGGGGCCTTTGGGAAATGTGTCCAAGACATCTGACTAGATACAGAAAATTTCTAGTTAGTGGACTTCAGTCTCCTTAAACACACACACATACTCACCACCAACAATAACAATGTAATGCTGTTTTCAAAGGGAATATTATGTGAAACACAATTGGATAAAACATAAAATCAGTTGACTTAGTTGAGGTCCCGGTCAGGGCCAGAACTAGAATGAGGCAAGAGAGGTGGTTAAGTCAGGGGTGAGACTGCCTAAATAAATAAAACAGAGGGAGATGGAGCTGCTCTGCTTGGAATAAAAGGGATGGTGGGTGTGAGCTGAAAGTGCCCATTATTTGCACTTTCCCCTTTCTCTTAATTCTCAATCTTCTTAATAAAGGTAATTGATCCATTGATGAGGATTTGGCTTTCTCTTACAGAGACTTTTTTTCAGATTTAATAGAGAATATTAATTCCTTTAGTAGGGAATATTGTTTTTTCTTGCTATTACTAGAGAGAAGAATTGTTAACTCCTTTACTAAGGTGTATTTTTGCTTCACGAAGATAGTGAACTTTAGTGTCAGATGGATGTGGTTTTAAATCATGGCATGACATTTCTTAATCTATTTCCTGATCTGCAAAATGAATTGTTATAATATATATCAAGTGTTGGCATAGTCTTGGCATACAGTGGATGATTAATGAAGTAGCTATGGCTACTACTATTATTAATTATAGTAGTTTTTTTTTTAAAGAGCAGGCATTGATAGAGAGGTCAAAGGGTGCGAGAAGGGAGAGATGCCCAGTAAATGAGAAAGAGAGTAAATCAAGTGAAGCCCAGGGGCTGTAGAAGACAGATTTCACCATTTCATTCATCTGAATGGATCCAGTTTGGGACTCTTCTCTCCCCTTCATTCATATGAAAAATCCTGATTATGTGAACATGATTTTGCTTTTGGAGCAGGTGCTGAAATCTGCTTCAGACAACATGTGACCCAGATCAACCTGAGAAATGACAAGTGGGAAGTCTCCAAGGAAACAGGCTCCCCTGAGCAGTTTGAGATTGTTGTCCTCACGATGCCAGTTCCTCAGATCCTGCAACTTCAAGGTGACATCGCAAACTGTGAGTCTCTGCCGTGTACCACAGGGAATGGGAATTCTTTGATAGAGCATGAATTCAGTTTAACTTTCTTAGCAAAGGGTATGTTACAGATTCTATTGATCTGCATGTTTTAAAAACTGATACTATGGCCTGGTTTATGATACTAGACTAGGTCAAATCAAAACCCAGGTTTTTTTTTTTAAAACTAGTCAAAAATTGAATATTTCTCTTTTTGTCCTTGCCTTTCAGAAATAAGTATTTTTGATGAAAAGGTAGTTATTTGGCCTAAAAGAACGGTCTCTTTGTGGCCGTTCTGGAGAAAAGAAGGATTTTATGATACAGGCACTGATTATATGACAAACCTGGTAAACTTCATCTTGCCTCGTTCTTGAGTATGTGTCATGCTCTTCCCTGCTTAGGACTTGATGGCTCACCTTTCACTTAGCTTCTCCCCTCTCCTTTTTTTTTTTTTTTTTAAAACAGCTTTGAGAGATAATTCACATACCATCCAAGTCATCCATATAAAGTGTATATTTCGATCATGTTTAGTATATCCACCAACATATGCAACCTTTACCACAGTCAATTTTAGGATGTTTTCATCACCTCAGAAAGAAACCCCATATCCTAAAGCTTTTACCTCCATCCTTCCATTCCCATCCCTGCCTCTAATAATAATCTAGTTTCTGTCTCTATCATTTCCCTGTTACCTGGATTCTTAAGAAAAGCTTTTCTATGGTGCTGCTTTTTGTCTGCCTATGCCAGGTTTAACTGATTATTCTCCTGTCTTTAGGCATGTGTGACTGAGTCCAGCACATCAGAGTCACTGATTTCCAGACTATACCTCTTCTTGCCTTGAAGGCCAGGAGTTATAGTATAGTAGAGTCTGGTGATGGTGGTGAGGCTTTGGGGATGTGACATGCTTTTGACTTTGCTGCATGACTGAAGGTGACATTGGTTGAGAAATGGCCTTTTATGCCACTGTTAGAAAGAAAGCTGGTAATAAATATGGCTTGTATATTTTAGATTTAGAACTGTAAAAGATGTTGTTCTCTGAGGTTGAATATAGCTGCTTATTACGTTTTGAAAGCAGTATGAGTATCAGTTTCACCATGCACTAATGATATAGCTTCTTTCCCAGTATAGTGTGAGATAGGAATGTAGACAGGATTGGAATATTTATTAGCTAGCTATAGGCAAAGTAGAAAACGAATTTCAAAGATCTCTTTCATGAGTCTATCTCTAGTGTGTTGCCGAAGTCCCTTTAAAGTAGGGTAATTTTTTGCCATGGAGCTTGTAATAATTGGATTGATTTTGAGACTGTGTTAACATTTAACTAAAACATAGCTATGGGTCAGTGTATTCAGTTGTACTGTAAATTACATATTCCAATTTTTAAAAGCTGCATAGTTTTTATGAGAAAATAGACCCTTCAATGTTGCATTTTGAAGCAATTTTTCAATATTTGTGTTAGTGACATATAAAACATAACACCATGGCATAGACTGATTCCTAAGATGTTTAAGGGCCTGCTAATTAATAATTTTATTTAGATCATCTGTATCCTCATTGTTTTGAGTAGTTAACTGTGTTAGGCTGAGAGAAATAACTTAATTCTCCTACTATAATTGTATTTTTTCTGTTTTTCCTGGAGTTTTGGGGGTCAAATTTTGCTTTATGATTTTTTTGATAACGTGTATTTTGACTCATAATATATTTTCATTACAAAGATGCTCATTGTTTTATTTTCGTTTGCCTGGTACATTCTTTCTACTTTTAGCCTTTCAAAGATACTTTATTTTAGAAGTTCCTCTTTTGTATTTGTTTATCTTTGAGTCCAGTAATTTCACAAAGATATATCTTATTGTTAATAGTTTTGTGTCAGTTTTTTATGGGTCATGTTGTACATTTTGACTTGAAGATTCAGCTTTTCCTTTATTTAAGCTAAGTTTTCCTCTAATGCTTACATGAAGACTTGTATCTGTTCCATTTATTACGATGTCAGAGTATCGTAAAATAAATACAAAATAGATAACCTTTCATATCTGCGATCTTATCTCTACTCACTTTCAACTTTGGTATTTGTATTATTTTTTCTTTCTAGTTCTAGTCTTCTCTTTATGTCACCCATGTAGTTTTCAAATTGTGTTCCTTTTGTTCCATTCCTTGAAATATTTTTTCACAGAGGTCATATATCCCTTCACTGTTTTCAGGTTACTGTCTGAGAGCTTGTTGAACTAATCTATTTCCTCAAAAATTTTTCCTGATGTGTATTTTTCATCAGCTCATTTGTTAGGTTTTGCTTTGTTCTGTTGTCTTCCTCCACTCCTCTGCATCCACCCCTCTCTGATTATTACTCATCTTTAAATGGGGGCATTTCAGTCAATTTGTGAAGGGAAGTGTTATCACAGAAGGCCAGATGATTCAGTTAAAGTATGTTGCCTCAGAACACTTTCTGCGTACATTTTGTAAATATTTAGCTGTGAACTATTAAATGCTAGTGATCATTAATATATTTACTAACATTGAAAGATTTCAAAGTGTTTTTAATTTTAAAAAGACAAAAGGATGAATCTCTGTTTATTTTCTATCTACCAAAAATAGTTTGACAGAAACGTAAGGACATTGTTTATTGCTCGAAGATGATTTTCATTTTCTTCTTTACAATTTTCTGAGTTGTCATATCTTTAAAAATAAGGCAAGTTTACTCTTACTATAAAAAAATGTTGACAGCATTTAAAAAAGTGTATCATACTGAAAAGGAAACAGATCTTTTTTTTTCTTTTCTTTTTTAGTGGTGGGATATGTCAACTCTTTATGATGAAAAAGTTTAAGAATGATTGACTTGGTACATTTGGCTGAGGGCAAGGATCTTTGGGGTGTTGTAATTCAGGTGGTTTAATTCAGAATTGGCATGCAAGTAATTTTGTGTTCGTTGTTATGTAATAACCCACTGTAGCAGTAAAGGTTTAAAACAGAAGGTCCTGTCATGACCCTTGAATACCTGTGGGTCTAAAACAAAGGGACTGAAAACATCTGCTTTCTCTTTATGTTGTAAATCTCAACAGTGACCTCAGTAGGAGGAATTAGTGTCTTTGTGCTTTCTCGACAACCTTACCTACTCTTGCTTGCTTGTTAGACAGCCTCAGTTTTTATGAAAAACCATTTACAAAGCTATATGTTGCCATCTAGTGGGCCTGGTACAGATTGCAGTTCCCCTCAGAATTTTTAAACTAGGGAGAACTATGAAGACAATCGAAGTACAAAGTATACATAAAAGGTATCTGTAATATAATTCACAAAACCCTGTAATATCACAGGGAAATGACTTTAGGCCCATTATAATTAACTAACTCACCCCAAAGTACATGGCTAATTAGTGACAAAACTAGGGCTGGGCTACAGGTCTCGCATTCATAAAAACTATGAGCAGCCCCATGCCTTTGGCTTCCTTTGTGCTTGTCTCCTCATTCTCCCCCCGCCTCTCTCTCTAAATCATGTCTACCCCATTAGGGTCAGTATAGTATCATCTCTTACATGAACGATTTCCCTTTTGATTACAGCGTGGTTGAATTTCCCCCCACCCGGCCTCCTTTTCCCTATTTTGCTTTTTACTGAAGAAGCAGAACTACTTTCTTGGGGCTGGCAGTTACTTATTTCATTTATGACCTTCTCCCAGTTGGGAGAACAGGGAAGCTTTATGAACCACATAGTGAAACTTTTATGATTCATGATTTGCCCTCTGGTTTTGTAACTGCTACCCTCTCTCTTTTAGTGTTACAAAGACTTTCTCACATAATCCTTACAACAATCCTAGTTACTATGATTACTTCCCTTCGTGGTGGTGATCCTGAGATGTGAACCTCGGCAGTGTGAGTCCAGAGCCCATGTGCACTTAACTGCTGTTATACCCGGCTCTCCAGCATGCACTGCATCTTAGACTATCCCTTTACTTATTGTTTTGTGTAGGTGTGAGTTCCCACAGTATCTTGCTCATTCTTGATCACTATGTTTTCCAGACTTGCCTAGTGAAGACTGCTAGTTAAAGAAAACTTAAGGGTCACCTTTGAGAAGATTCTTAATTCCTAGAGTTTGGGCAGGGCCCAGGAATCTGTGTCTTTAACAAGTACCTTATGGGGATTTTTTTCCTTCCACTTAGGCCTGTTTGGGACATTCTACCCTATCATAATACATTCATCAGATTTTATTGTAATTTTTATTTTTCAGCAAGTGTCTTCCCCACTAAGCCATAAAATCCAGGAGGAAAGGGCTCCTATTGGCTACCCTGTTCCCACCCAGCATCAAGCACCACACAGTGCACGCTGACCCACACAGCACTATTATTGTTAGTCAATATCTGCCAAATGAGTGAGCATCTGTTTCATTTCCCAACTTGATGATAAGCTCCTAGAGGTCCGCTAAACTTAGACTCTACTGATCCTGCCTTGGTACTGGTTCACAGCACTAAGGTAAAAGCGTGAACCTTGGGTGGGTCATAGAATTTTAGGACTAAGAGGAACTTTGAGGCTCATTGCTTCTTTCATCCTGATGAGAAATTTAAGACATGATCTGTCCCATACAAGATCACACAATTTATTAGGGGCTGAACAGGACGAAGTATCAAGAAAAAGGAAGGCACCTTTCAAATATCATTATTGTCCTTTTTTCAAACTTCTGGTAGGAACATCAGTCTCCAGAGTGGCTACAATATATTATGTTTTTTAATGCATGTATTTATTTTATTTTTTATTTTTTAATTGAAGTATAGTTGATTTACAATGTTGTGTTAGTTTCAGGTGTACAGCAAAGTGATTCAATTAAACATATACATACATATTCTTTTTATTTTACATATATCAGGTTTTTTTCCATTATAGGTTATTACAAGATATTGCATATAGTTCCTTGTGCTACACAGTAGGTCCTTGTTATTTATGTATTTTATCTATTTATTTATCTATTTTATCCATCTATTTTAGCAGTATGTATATGTTAACCCCAGAATCCTAATTTATCCCTCTCTCCCATCCTTTTCCCCTTTGGTAATCATAGTTTGTTTTCTATGTCTGTAAGTCTCTTTTTTGTTTTGTAAATAAGTTCATTTGTATCATTTCTTTTAGATTCCACATATAAATGATATCATGTGATATTTGTCTTTCTCTCTCTGACTTACTTCACTTAATATAATAATCTCTAGATCCATCCATATTGCTGCAAATGGCATTATTTCATTCTTTGTTATGGCTGAATAATGTTCCAGTATATATGTATATCACATCTTCTTTATCCATTCATCTGTCAGTGGACATTTAGGTTGCTTCTATGTCTTGGCTATTGTAAACAGTGCTGCTGTGAACATTGGAGTGCATGTGTCTTTTCGAATGATAATTTTCTCTGGATAAATGCCCAGAAGTGGGATTGCTAGATCATATGGTAAGTTTATTTTTAGTTTTTTAAGGATCTTCCATACTGTTTTCCATAATGGCTGTACCAAACAACATTCCCACCAACAGTATAGGAGGGTTCCTTTTTTGCCACACCCTCCCCAGAATTTATTATTTATAGACTTAAATGATGGCTATTCTGACTGGTATGAAGTGATTCCTCATTGTACTTTTGATTTGCATTTCTCTAAAAATATTGTTGTCTTGATTTCATGTTTCATAAACAGTTAAATAGAGCTCTTCATCAGGCTGTAATGGAACATCTGGGCCTGAAATCCACATACCTGGCTTTCCTGCTGTAGTTTTTCCATTTTCCTGCTAAGAAAGTAGAAAAGGGAGTGGAAAGGATGTGGGATAAACATTGTAAAACAAAACAAGTGGGATATGATAAGTGATTATGAGGAATGAGGAGCCTGAGACATCTCAGTGTCTGTCCTCTACACCAGGCCACCTCCCTCACTGGGCTCCTCAGCTTTTTCTCCCACATGCCTAGATTAAAGGAATGCATATTTTCAAAGGTGTCCTAATGGATATACTTCCCTAATGATTTGGTATGCTATCTCACATCCTTAAAACCAAAATGTTAGTTTTTTTCCTTATAAAAAAAAGAAAGAAAGAAAAGAAGGAAGAGAAAGGAGAAAGGAAGGAAAGAAAAAAGAAAGGGGGAGAGAGAGAGAGAGAGAGAGACAGACTGAGTCTGGTGCTAGACTCTCCCTGTGAATGCCACTACTATCTCTACAGTAGTAGGCTCACGTGCATTCTTGCTCTGACCAGACTCCAACAAAGCACTGCTAATTTTGGACCAAAGACCTGAAGCCACCTAACATCACTTCAGGAAACAGACAAATAAAAGCAAAAATGAGGTCTAGGCAGAGCATGTGGCCACAGATCAGGAGAGTCACCAAGAGGAAAGGGAATCGAGAGTTAGCCTCCCTTTCCAGAAGTCCTGGTCTCCTCTTGGTCCCTTGAATGAACCACACATTTTTCGTCTGTGCGTTTACTCACAGAGCTCCCATTGCCTGGAATAATCTGACACATCCTCTGTGTTGTCTCTCTTTCAGGACCCAGCTCTGGGCCTCTTAGTTCTTCAGAGTCTTTTCTGAGGGCTCTGTTCTTCAGGGAAAGCATTTGGAGACTTCTCTAGCACTGGGTTTTTATATCACTTATTTAGCATTGGCTACTCTGTAGAGGATAATTAAGAGCATAGACTGAGAGAGCCAGAATTTGTAACCCAGCTCTGCCACTTATGGTCTGGGTGATTTGGGGCAACTTAACTTCTCTGGACTCCAGTTGCATGTTTATGACATGAGGATAAATAACATTATCTAACCACAGAGGATTATAGTAGAGATTAAATGAGATCATCTGAGTAGAGGACTTAGAGGTGTGCTGGGCAAACAGTAAGCACATAGCTATTATTAATACTCCCAGTAACTTTTTTAGTGTTTGTGACTTCTTTACCATTACAGAAAAGGTCTCGGAAGTCTGTTTTAAAGGCTTGTATGCCTGGTGTTGGGGATTAAATGAAGGGGAATATTTTATTTTCAGAGTTTTATAAATAGGATGTATTACAGATGTAGTCATTGTTGCAAAAGAACATGACAATTGCCTTGAAAACTCTACGTTAATTAACTTTTAATTAATGAACTGATCACTTTTGTAAGAGGAGTTACTCATTATTGGAGCTTTTTCACAAGTCAACTGCGACATTTTTATGAAAGCCACCTCTCTTAGAAGGAGGTACAACCTCACTCCTCCCCACCCATCTTCACCCCACGTGCTCGAACAGTGGAGAGAATAAGCACCCTGTCATAACACCTGCCCCCACCCACACGACCTCCTTGCTCACTGTTCACAGGCTCACCTGAATCTCTGAGGAAGTATGATGGGAATATTTTGTAAGTGTCCTCATGTCCCTGACATTTTTCTAAATGCTAATTCAGGTAAATTTAGTACATGCAATGCCCATTGGCCAGGTGTTCTCACGAAGCTTATGTGGGCACAAAAAGAAAAGATGAACTTTACATATGACAAATGTAAAAGTTCTGTGTGAGGGGAGACCGATGTAAAAACCTGCTTATAAGATGATGTGGTCTGAGCTCTTGGCTATGAATAAGCAAATGGTACTGGGGAATCTCTGTAGACCGTTCATGATTATCAGTACAATGTGTGCCTACAAAAAGGCAGCCACTTTAGAATCGGTTTCATTAAAATCTCCTGTTGGAATATTGGCTTGAATTATATTGAATTTAAGTGTTAACTTAAAGAGAATTGATATCTTTACAATAATTCATCATCCCATCCAAGAAAATCAAACTTCTCAATTTATTTAGGTATTTGCATGTCCTTTAGAAAAATTTTGTAGCTTTTATCTGAAGAACTTACACTTTTCTTATTAGGCTTATTGTGAAATCTTTTATATTTGTAGAGTGTGAATAATATCACTTTTGTTGTTTTGTGTTTACTTAGGTATTTACGGAGAACACCACCTAGCTGAGTTTTTAAAATCTAACGTGAAATATCTGTTTCTTTTAATAGGATAATTCAGCTCTTTTACATTTATTGGTATAATAACTATATTGCATTTAGCCTTTACACTGATGTCTATTACTTATTTTACTTTGTTTTCTTTTCACTTTTTTCCATTTTCTTATTTTGCCAACTTTATGAAGTATTTTTGTCCCTTTCCTCACATTGGTTATTTATAGGATCTACAAACACACTTAAATTTAAACATATTTCATCTCCCACCTATTCTTCTCTACCTTATTCTACAAATATTTTTGAATGTCTACTACATTACATGTTGTTGGATAAGTTAAAAAAATAAGTAGTCCTGCTTTTCCTCTCCCCTCATATACTTTCATTACTTTAAATGACAAAGCTGATTACTACTCTTATAGCAAATGAAGTAATCCAAAGTTGAATAAACAATTCGTTCCTGTGATGTCTTTCTTTCCCAAGCCCTGGAGGTAATCAGCATTAACAGTTTAGTGAGTGCCCTTCCACACCTTGCTCCATGCATGTGGACACCTTCTAAATGCAGTGTTTTGAAATTTGCATTTTAAATTGACATTCCTTCAGATAAATGGATCAAATTTATTTCCATTTACTAGCTGGATTTTCTATAGTTTGGGAATACCAGAATTTAGTTTTTTATCTCTTATTGTTTATTGATGGACATTCATGTGGTTTCTATGTATTCCTGTTTATTGCTATATTGGATGATAAAGTACCAACATTGAAATTTTAGGGTCAAAAGCTCTGTATATTTTAACACATGTTGCCATATTACTTTCTAGAACTTTGGTAATGATTCTCATTCTTAATGTTTGAGAATGCCTCTTGTTCTGTATACTCATGAGCACTGGATATTTTTAATTTCATGTTAAATCTTTTAAGATTTCTGAAAAAATAACAAATGAAAACAGGCACATCATTCTTGCTTTAATTTGCATTTCCCTTGACTGAAAGT
Source organism: Camelus dromedarius (assembly GCF_036321535.1). NCBI lineage: Eukaryota > Metazoa > Chordata > Mammalia > Artiodactyla > Camelidae > Camelus > Camelus dromedarius. The sequence continues at coordinate 49,488,285 of NC_087443.1, read as the reverse complement.
GAGATTGAGCCTCTTTTCATAAATTTATTGGTCATTTAGGTTTTCTCTTTTGTAAATGTCCTGGTTATCTGACTATGCTTTCTCTTCTAGTGGGCTCTTTGCCGTTAAGGAGCATTTTATATATGAGATATTAAAGTTTTTCATGCAGTATTACAAACATTTCCCAGACTGTCATTTATTTGTATTTTGCTTCTGTTTATGTCATTTGCCATAATAAAGTGTTAAGTTTTTTATTTAGTCAGGTCTGTCTTTATAGATGCTAGATTTCCTGACTTGCTAAGGACTATTTCTCTCACCCTTAAAGTCACATAAATATTATAAATTATATTTTAATCATTTTAATTCTTATGCTTTACATTTAAGTCTTTACTCTATCTGTAATGTGTGTTTTATAAGGTATGAAATATTGATCGAGCCTTATGGGCATTTTCCCGCCATAGTGGTATCAATCTTATCAGCCCCATTTATTTAATAAGTTTCTTTTTCCCACTAAATTGAAATTCCACTTTTGCCATATGTTAAGTTCCAGATATACTTGCATCTGTTTTTGGATATCTATTCTGTTCCATTTATTTATTCCTTTGCCAATACCATCACTTTTTTCTTTATAGTCACTTTGTTATTTTTAAGAAGTCTGAACTTATATGGGTGTAAACATGAGGAAGTTTTATTTTTTCCCTGGAACTGCCCTCACACTGTCCTGTTTGAACTCCATGTCTTTCTTTTTAAAAAGGGAGCGCCTTAATAACGTCTTGGTCATTTACTCCAACTTCCTAGTCACTTTTGGCCGTTAGGATAGCGTCATTTTGGTTTTTAAGACTGAGTTGCACTTATTTTTAAACTTCAGTCTCAGTTTAGAGCTCATTCTCTCCAGCCCTAATGTCAGGTAGGCCTGTCTGCGGTACCAGGGGCTTGTGTTAGAGTGAATAATGGGGTCTGTTTTATACGCACACCCCTTCAGTCTCTCTTTGAATATCCACCCACTCCTCCCTTCAGACTCTACATTCTCAGGGAGACATTGATTGCTCCTATGACTGGCTGCTTGGTGGTGGTAGGGAGGTAACATGGCTTCCCTGCACTTCATTCCTGTTGTCTGATATTTGGTGACGGGTCCATGTAGACAACATGTGGTATGTTCTCTTGGTCCGGTGGGCAGATCTCAGCTTCACATTGAACCTTTCTGAGGCTGTTAACACCCCTGTCTCTATCCCAGAGGCAGCAAAGTCTATGCCCCAGCCCCTGCAGGTTCTGCAGCTCAGCAAATACCTACTTAGAAAACAAGGTCCCCAGTCATCCCTTCTTGGAGCCCTGTCCCCAGAGTTTATTTCTGAATCATTCTCTGGGGGGTTCACAGGATTTGGAGAAAAAGTTTCTCTCTAGGAATATAACATTCTGCATAGAGCAGAGATTTCATATCCCCTTGAGTCTTCTTCCTGTATAGACTAGGGAGTGGGGCTCAGAGTAGTAAGACCAGTTCTCACTGGCAATTTCTCAGAACTCTCTGAGAGCAGTTGGCCAGGTTCTTTTCCAATGTCTTCTTTATTGCTTTTTGTCTCCAACTTAACAGAAAGCCAGGATAATGGGAAAAATTCTGTTGCAGTTTTAATTTCAAGAAGGCAAGAATTTCCTTGCTGTGTCTTTGTTCGTATATCCTAATTTAATAATAATCATGCTCCCATCAAGAAAGTTTACTTGTTGACCTCCCTCTGCCCACTTTAACCCCTTACTTATCCTTCAAATTCAGTTCAAAACTGCTTCCAAAATAATGTCTTCCTGATCACTGAGACCAGGCCACTTCTCCCATTTACATGTTATTCTAGTTTCTTCCACCTCGTATGTTAACACTGCCACAACTGCAGTTAAGTAATGGCATAAGCCATTGTGCAAGGTGTGTCTTTCCTAATAGAATATACAGTACCTGAAATACATGAAGACAGGAACTGGTCCTGACTTACCTACTCCTGTTTTCCCAGGGTTCCTTTGTGAGTGCCTCACACATATAGGCCTTCAGTCTCTATTTACTGAGTGAACAAATGACACAATCTGAAATACATCCTGAAGGAACAGGCAGAGGGAGGGAAGAGAACGCTTCAGGGAGAAAACAGGTCTCAGTAAAAAGTTGGAAATAGAAATGCTTGTTTTATATTTGGAAACTGAAAAATAGATTAACTTAGTGGGAGCAGTGGCTCTGTAGTAAGGAATTTGGGGAGATAAAACTGAAAATGTGGCTTTGGGACAGAATGCAGTGAGCCTTGAATGTGAACATCTGTTGAACAAACAACAGAGTTCCTAGTTCATCAGAAATACTGAATCCACCTTTTAAAACCTGACTGGATACATTGAGATGGGAATTAACTTTACCTAATTGGATTGGGAGGAAGGAACATTTGCAGGACATGGGAAACATTGTTCAAAAGGCTCGTAAGCTTAACATACACACTCTCTGTAAACAGACACTAGGAACTTTAGTAAAATCTATACTATAAAAATGTATAATCTCAGAACTTAATATATACCATAGAATATAATGATAAAATATTTCTTATAATGAACACCTTCAACCTCCTTCCTATAACTTATAGAATCTCCCATCATCCTTGATGGAAAAATAAGAACCAATTCGTTTTAATAAAAGAAATTTAAATTCTTCACTTTTCCTTGAGATTTTGCTGAAAACTTTTTTATTACAAGCACAGGAAACAAAAGTCTTTTATTCATCGAATAATATGCTTCATTGCTTTTTCCAGCAGACCATCTCCATAGGAGGGGAAATAATTCAGTTTCTAAACTTCTTAAGATATTAGCTGCTCTATTGGGCTGCCTGCAAGCTTATGAACTGAGATCTCAATTTTAGAAAAAAATGATTATTACCATTAAATTCCTTTTATTTACTATATTTTGATCTTCACCTGATATATCTGCTTCATCTACTTGTCTGTCTTTATTATTATTTGCTAAATAGTGGAAGCTGAGATTTGGTTCCATTTAATCTTTCATTCTCTTTCTAAGTGCCTGAGAGGCAACCCAAGCTAATCTTTGCCTTTCTGCTACCCTCCCAAAACTTGAGAGTGAGCGGAAATGGCAGGGACTTTCATCTATCTTGGAGTGATCTGGCATTGATGTTACCTATACTTTTTACCTACTCCAGAGCCTGACAGAACAGAGGGGGTTTCCCTACTTAAATGTCCCCTTTGGGTAACAAATTACTTGCGTTGAAAAAAAAAAGAGTGAGAAGATTAACAAGATGATGATAATAACCAACATTAAATAGTGCTTTGTGAATTTTTATTTTTAAGCATTTTAACTACATTATATTTTTTATTCTTTACAATCACCTTAAGAGAAGTCTTTTATCCCCATTTTATAGAATGATAAAGTGAGACTCAGAGAAATTAAGTTAATTTATCTTAGGCCACATAGCTATTGGGTAGCAGATCTGGAATCCAGATTTTCTCCAGCTTCTGATAATTGGGGCAATGTACCTTTTGGCCTCTTTACCTGGCACTAATGTGTGTGATCTCCCCATGCTTGATATAAATGCATCTATGATGTAAGTATTTGGGCTTTTTTGTTCTTGTACATATGCTGTCAGTAGACGTATGATTGAAAGTAGACCACAAGGTTGCTACTCTAACAAAAGCAAAGATCCCTTCTTAATGCTACCTTACTGTCTGTGTACTTCCTTCTGAACTTAGAACTCCATTTTTCATTGAGTTCTTCAATAACAGAAAGGCTTTAAAAAGAAATGTCAAAACTAGAGATGGGGTGAGATGAAAGAGCAGAGAGCTATAATTTACTGAATTGCATCTTCATCACCAACTGAGTCACCAACTGAATTGAATTAAACTTTTTCCCATCTGAGCTGGCAAAGACATTTTAAAGAGATAAGAAATTTGAGAACTAAGATTCTTAGCTTTCTGGTAGAAAAATCTGAAGATTCAGATAAAATGTGCTAAACACAAATAAGAACATATTATCACAGTTTACTAACTTTAAAGCAGGGGGTTTTAAACATTAAGATTAAAAGAGAGGAAAAGAAGGATAAAATAATACCAGCATTCTACATTGGATAACCTTTTTCCCAAATGTGTTTTTCTTTTTCACAAATGTATCTCATTTAAGAAGTTTCCTATGCTTTTGCATCAGATCTATGAGACATGACTGTATGCTGACCAGACATTCTGGTCATCTGTCATTCCTCTGAAGCCATGTTTCCAGAGCCTGACATTTTTTCATTCTGACTTGAATGTTTGCTTCTAGAAAAGAATGAGAAAGAGAATCTAAAAAAGTATTTGAGTAGCTAGTACAGAACATTTTATGTTTACCAGTGTAGAGCTCTCTGTTGGTTTGAGGAAGCTATTTAAATATTGGTCTCTCCTAAAATTTCTTCTGTGAAATAGACAAAGAAAATCTCTATACCCAAAGCAGAATTTGCTTTCCATTTCCGTGAGTTGTTAGATACTCTTTTGCATCTTATAATTTTGCTTGCTACAGGCATATAAGATTATAAAAGTTTATTCCAAGAAGAGTAATTAAAATTCAGTTTTATTTTTAAAATGGTAATTGTAATCTTTTATTCAGTTGTTGAATTTATTATCTCATTATACAAATATTTATTTTATATCTACTAAGTGCCAGAAACTGTCCTAGACACCCTGAATATAGCAGAGAACCAAACAATAAAAGCTCCAAGGAATTTCTATTCTAGTGGGAGGAGGAAAAATAAGTAAACTGTCTATGGGGGATGCTAGTAAGCACTGGGAAAGAAAATAATGCAATATGAGAACAAAAAGTGACAAAGAGTACTTTTGTATTTGGATAGCAGATCTGTGACAAAGTGACTTTTAAGCAGCAGAGACTTCAAGGTAGGGGAAGTGTGAGCCATGAGAATATCTGGAGGGATATCCAAGCAAGAAAAGTCCCAAGGAATGGGGAGTTTCACAAGGAGGCCATGTGACAGCGCATAAGGAGGGGCAGTGGTAGGAGATGAGAGCAGAGAGGAAGCAGGAGGCTCAGTTAGGAAGGGCTTTGTGGGCTCTGATGAAGACATTGGATTTTCCTCCACATGAGATGGAAGCTGTTGAAGGAATGACATGATCTAACTTAGATTTGAGGAGGTGTTTTCCTGCTGTTGTGTGGAAGTTAGCCCATAAGAGGGCTAAGTTGACCAGATGGACTGATACTATAAAAATACAGGCCGGAAATGAAGATGGCTTGGATTAGAGCAGGTGATGTGTTGAAGAGTGTTGCAATCCAAATGTACAATAATCTGTAGTTTTTGTATCAGTTCTGATCCTGATATAGTATTTCAAGGGTTCAGATAGTTAGGGAGAAAACCAAGCCTTAGCGGTGCCAAGAAAATGTCTGAAGAAAGAAATGATAAGCTATACCAAATGTTGTCTATAGTTTCATGTTAAGAGTTGGCCATCGGATTTAGCAATATGGAGGGCATAGGTGACAGTAACTGGGAATACTGGGAATGAAAAAATGGGGTACTGGGAGTGAAAAACATTGGAGAAGCCTCAAGAAGAAACAGTAAGAGAGGACACTGAGATAGAGGGTGTAATACAGTGTTTCTCAATCTATTTTTATGTTTATTTATTTTCACCTCCCTAAGGAGCTTTTTAAGACATTTTCCCCCTAATTGTCCTCCACCCACTCCAATGAAGTTATAATAGCATAGATATATTTTCTATTTACTACATATTATATGTGTGTGTGTGTGTATATATATATATATATATATATGCTTTATATATAAAAAGAATAAGAACTTTTTGCCCTGCAAGAGTCAGTTTTCACCCTTTGAGGGTGATATTACTCCTACTGAGAATGTCATGGTTTAGACATCCTTTAGAGGAGTTTCCCTGTGAAGGGAAACAAAGAGTTGGGCCAGTAGCTAGAGAAGGAGTTTGGATCATGTTTTTATTGTTTTGTATTTCTAAGATGGAGTATGTTATAACATGTTTGTGTGCTGACAGAAAGAATGTAGTAGAAAGGGGGACACTGATGTTGTAGAACAAGATTGGGCAATTACAGGAGTCATGGTCTTGAGCAGGAGCTAGAGGATGGGGCCTTAGGTGGGAGCCAGACAGTTCTCCCAATATAACAGGAGGGAAGGCAGAGCACATGAGCACAAGTGGAGCTGGGATGCTATCTTTGGAGATGAGAGCCTGTGGAAGTCCTTTTCTGATTGATTTGTTTTCTCAGTGAAACAAGAAACAAGATCATCAGCTGAGATTGAAGAGGGACAAGAGGATTTGAAGGTTTAAAGGGATAAGAGAGGTATAACATAGTCATCTAGGGGAGCGAACTGAGTAGAATGAAGTAGGGTAGCTCCTAACACCCACTGCCCACTTGAAATTAGGGATTATATGAGACCAGTCAGATTTTCTTCCCTCCAGCACTTGATCTTCTCGAAGCACGTTAGGTATTCTAAGTATATGAGTCAATGAATAAATGACTAAAGTGAGTTAATACTGAGCTCATGCCGCATGCTACCTAAGATTTTTTAGATTTACTATTGACATGTTTTTAATTGGAATGCTTTATACTTGATTTTGTTAAAACTAAGGACTTTAGATGAGAACATAAAACTGTACATCCTAGTTCAACTTTTCTGATCAAAGTGACTAAAACCAACAAGGATTTTTAGTGCCTTTGTTTTAGTTGATGATGTAGCTGAATATGGAAAAGCATGTAAAAATAAACTATTATAAAATATTCTTTTCATTAAAAAGGAAACAAGAAGTAAATGGTAGCTTCTTTGGGGATGTGGTAGACATTCTCTAGAAATTGCTGAAATTCTGAACTATGCTTAGTCATTCATTCACCCATTTACTCATTTAAGAAGCATTTTCTCAGTATATTCTCTCTTAGCAGTCACAGGAAGAACGAAACTGAATATAACATGATTCCTACCTTGAAGTACATTACAGATATCTGATATTACACTACTTTTAGAACTGGTATACATAAATTACTTCCGAGTATATAAGGATATTCTCGAACTGATGTCTTTAGGGACTCGGTTCCTACATGGTACCACATAGAATTAGCACTGATAAAGAGAAAGTGTCATGAAATTTGTAAAATTTAAAAGTCAAGCATGTCAGTAAATTCAATACATTATATATAAAATCTGTTTAACAGAGAACAGTGTGCTCACAAAGACTGCTTTGTCATCACTATGATTGTGTGCTTCATAGGATCTTAATTAGAAATTACTAATTCTTAAAGAATTACTAATTCTCGAGATTGTTATACTTCCCTTTTTCAAGACCAGTTGGTGCTTTTGAAGAGTTAAAAGCTTTGTAAGTCTAATCTATGCTTCCATTCTTCTGTTGAGGCCAGGCCTTTGCTCACAGACTGCAGGACACACAGATGAACAGCATGTGGCAGTGTTTAAATGCTGTTCTGAAAGCCGGTGCCACAGACGTAGGACAATTTAGAACTCTTCTCTGCAGTGATTGCACACGCATCTCGGGATTATATTTTTCTTTTATATTGCTTTGTGTCATGCTTTGTTTGCCAAACAGAATATAGAAAATGAATAGGCAGTTTTCTCGCACAATTCTTAGTAGCTAAATTGTCAGAATGAACTCCTTTGCTTAAGAAAAGCATAAACACAATTTAGTCATTGGATGTGGCTGTATGTAGGTTGTTGCTGTGGGGAATTTTGGTTTGGCCAAAGTGATATTTTCTTTGAAAATTCTGAGGGACCAAGGTTCTCTTTGTTTTCTTAACACTGCCACTCCACCCTGCCCCCCACTGGAAAAAAAAAGAGCAAGCTATCTAATTACTGAGGTTTCACTTGTATAAATGCTGTTGCATGTATCTAACATAATTGTGAATATATTTTGCCATGACTTTAAATTATAGATATTATTTGAATAAAAGAGAACTAAGCTTTTGATTCATTTTTAAAACTTTCATACAGGATTTTCTTTTAGGTAGATTTTTTTTTTTTTTCATATACAATGGAGTGAATTTTAAGCCATCCTAAATACGGATGTGTGTGTGTCCTCCTCATTGTCCTTCATATTTTAAGGTAGTACTACTTGTAGTGATTGATATTTCTGTATAATAGTATAATGAGGGAGAGCTCAATGAACACAGTAGTCATTATCAGACAGTGGATATATAAAGATGTTTTTAGCTTGTGACTGTTGTCCTTATGCATGAATGTTCTTACTCCTCTACCTTTTACATTTACTGTCATCACAAAGACTTTACTTTGAGAGAATGCAATTTCTGATTGCCCCCTTTGCCAATTGCTTTCCAATTAATTATCATGCACATACATCTAATGAGCACTCACTGCATTCTAGGAATTGTCCTAGATTCTGAGTTCACCTAGGTTAATGAGCTCTAGCCCCAGTTCTTAAGAAGCCCATAGTGGGAAGATTCGTCTGTTGTATTTCTCTTCTGGTTGCTTCTGAATCTGTTGTTTTGTATATAGTTAGGCTTAAGAGCAACTTCTGGTCATTTCTCCTGCCCTTCTTCCTAGTCCTGGCTCTGCTGCTTATTATCTATCTGTGTGTCCTTGGGCCCATTACCTAACCTCTTGGAATCCCTGATTCCTCTTCTGTACAACTGAGGTGATAATTCCAACCTCACAGGGCATGTGGAGAGATTAAATAAGATAATGTATTAAAGCACCTAATGAATTGCTGGCCCACAATTGGTGGTTGGAAGCTGCTGCTGCTGCTGTTTAACTTGTGTCTGTCGCATGTCTGGCCCTTATTGCTAAGGTTTGGTTCCCTTTCATTCCCTTGGTGCTTTCCATTCTTCAAACACATGGCCAGTTGGAAATTTGGAACTAGAATAAATAGCAATAACTCCAATTTATGAGCATCTTTTTATATGCTAGATATTTTTACGTGACTTGTCAATAATTCTTAAAATAACCCAATATTGATGTTATCCCTACTATGTAGGGGAAGACCAGGGAGATAAAAATTACTTTCTAAAGCTATGAAACTACCTACTAGAAGAATGGAAATACTGACTTCTGTCATTTTTTTTTTATTACCACACATTCTTTCCAGGATCCCTTCTAATTCTAAATGCTTTAATTTTTTTTTTTAAATGAGTGTGCATTATGGTCACAGGCATTTGAGCACAATCTCAAACACTCAAAACTGGATGCCTGATAATGTCAATGAGCTAAGATATAGAGACCTGAATTTTTATAAATACATGTGACTGATGGTCCACAGACAGACAAAAGTTCCCCAGGTAGTTCTAGGATCTTGCTGTCTGCATCAGTTGATTTTTCTGTATCATCTGAAAGTAGAATTCTTTTTAAGGGAGGTAGTGGTGAAAATGCTTTCCTTTAGGCTTTTGGAAATAGTTTTACAATTTTGATAAAAGTTTATCACTTTCGTTTTTAATGAAAGATTTGTTTTCACATTTTGACTTTATTCTTTAACCATAAGCGGTAAACATTGATAATCTGTTCTTGTTTGGTAGAGTAGTTCTATGTCTTTATTTAGTACTTGGTGGTCCCTGGCAGCCTGAGGACATGAGGCATAAAGAGATGATACAATTAAGGAGATGGACAGCTGACCTGTGTGGCTGCTCAGTTGCTGAGTTGTTACCTTCTCAGTTCAATGTAGCAAGAGTTCTTGCTTTGAGAAAGAGGAACTTAGGGTATGTATTTTCCATGGAGAAACTGAACAAACTGTTAAATTGAATTGGAACAATTCTGTGTAGAATTCTCAATATCAGCTTCTAAATGGTTACTTTGGACAAATGCAATCTATCTGGACTTCATTTTCCTCCTCTATAAAATAAGACCATTGAAATCTAGAACACCAAGATCCCTTCCCAGTCTAAAATCTAATCTAAAATGATTCTGTAAAAAGGCAGGTATGAATGTGTAATTGCTATTTGAAATGTGAGTTATTTGAATATGAGTTCATACAATACAGATGTCAGAAAATGTGTTTAAGGAAATGTTAATGTGGGTGAGTGAGAGAGAAATATTTCATTGTTGTTTACAAACACCTTGGTTAACAGCTTGCACCTTTCCTGAACACATTAGATTTTTGGGGGAGGAAAGAAGAAGACTCATATTTAAACGAAGATTCAGGTTTTTTTGGGGGGGGTAACAGTTTATTTGTCTTTCTCGCCTGTTAGACTTGAGTTTTTTGAGTCCTCCTCTATCTCTGCCACCTTACACTGCCCCTAGTGATATTTCTTGAATGAGTGAATTAATTGAATGACAAAATCCCCAGTGTACTTAATTACACACTGAGCAACTGCAAGAAGGTAAGACTTCTTCATTTGCATTAGCTTCATCTATTTCATCACCTACTGTATACCTACATTATGTTGAAGAGAAAAAAAAAATCAGTTATCAAAAAAAAAAAATCACTTATCCTGTGCCTTCACTGAACTCTCATTAAAGAAAAGCAAACTACTATATTTTTGATGGCTAGCTGAATGATTTTTTGAAGTTTTACAAACAAATAATTTCTATAAAGCAGTTGTAATTGCACAATAAAACCACTGAATGAAATATAGCGGAAATTTGGGTAGGACTTTTCTCCTACTTGCAAGAAGGTATATCTAAAGCAACAACAAAATATAGCAACAACCACAAATAAAACAAATTTGGGAATTGTGTATGTGGATACATGGGGTGGGTAGGGGTGGGTGTGTGTGGATATTGTAAGGAGGAATGGAATTTAAAGACATTGCTTTTTATATATATATTTTGACACAACTCATGAGTTCAGTACTCACTCTAACAATAGTAAGTTTCAGTATTAGTTGTTTTAAATGTGATACTGTTTTATTCATGAAGAAGTTTATAAAACGGATTTCAATGTGTGAACATACAAAAAAACCTCTTCTTTTTCTGGGCCTCAATCTCCTTAATTTATGACATGATAGGATTAGAATAAATGATGTTTGAGGTTCTTTCAGCACCAAACCATTCACTGGTTTCATAAATCATTTGATCAGTTGGTTGTGATACTGGCTTTCCAGCTTGACTCTAGAGTGGTATTTTCTACTTCTTTAAATTCATTTCTTCTACACTGCTTTTTTAACTCCCTTCTGCTTATCTCCTGTAAGCAAATTTTGTTTTTAGTCCCCCGTTTTGTAGTTTGTATCATGAAAAAATTTAACAAACAATGCGGGTATTTTTCAAATATACTTTTACATGATGGGTAATATTTTTATTTATATATATATATAGGACTAGGTTTTAGGAGATGAGGTAGTATAGGGCCACAGCCATATGACAAAAGCTCTAGCTTGTTCCTGTGGCCCCATATGTATGGGACAGTCACTAGGATTTTTCACATGAAATATGATCTATTGTGGTCTAATTAGTCAGTGCTACCAGTGTCACTCCCTTACATGTGAAATTAGGATTATGCCATAAGTTCATGTGTCCACCCTCCTTAGTCATGATTCTGAATAAGCATATCTTAATGCATGATTGATACTATTGTCATATGATACTTTCTTGACAGCCGGGAGCACGACTTCCTGAATTCTGAGGTCTTGCAGAATGCTAGATACTACCTGCATGTTAGATGAATGCTCCTATAATTTCCTGGTCTTTGAATGGGTGGATTTTTCTTATAAATATGTGGGGATATTTGTAGTGATAAAAAAATGTAATACAACCAATTATCTCATGAGGTACACCGAAGTAATTTTTAAAAATTTACATAATTTATCTTTTAGATCAGTTAATTGTAGGACTTGTTCTAGTGATGCTACCTCCTCGAATATTTTGATCGGGAATGCGTCTTTCACAATTGTAGTTTTGCCTACTATTATATTATCTTATGAGGTCTTCGCCCTTTGATATTGCAACACAGCCCCTCAGAGTCTTGACTGATGACTAAATACAGTGGAGTTTTCTAAGCCAGGGAAAACTGGTTTCTGGTCATAAATAAAATATGGTTGGAAAGTAAAAAAGATAACTTTCTTAAATGCCTCAAAAACTGGAATGGAGATTGTGCCAAGAAATTCCAGAGATGTTTTGAGAGGATGCTGGGATTAGGGAGTGTATTGATAAATACACTTCGGAGTTTGGAGACTTTTCTCTGGAGGCTATATTTTTACTTCCACAGTGTTTTTCACAGTAGCTTGCCCATAAAATTTTTTTAAAACTTCTATGAAATGCACTGCATAAATTATTAGGGGGAGGAGAAAACTGGCATGATATTGAACATTTATTACATGTCTACAACTTGAGCACCCATACTATATGTCATATATTTAAATATAATTTCTGCCCTTAAAACCAGCACAGTAAAGAAGAATCACAAAACAATCCAAGTGCAAAAAGAAACAAATGTCTACAATTGTGTTCATTTATCAGGCCTCAGAAATTTCCCTCCCTCACCAGCCACTCTTCTGTATTTAAGAATAAGGATATTGTGAGGCAACGTGATCTGTTTGAAGAGATTTGGGGATACATTAAAATTAAAGTATTTAAGTAAGAGAAGGAACCTTATTCTCTGATTCAGCTTTTCTGTTAAATTTTTAGTCATATTCAGTATTGAAAATGTTAGTTTCTCAGGCTACTACTAAACAGTATGATGCTTATTTGGAATTTGCACTAAAATCTCAAGTCATTGCTGGTATGACTGGTGTCCTACATAAGTAACTCTCAAAGGATTCCATAGCTTCCATATGAACAAACATTCTAAACTATTACAACAATTCCTCTTATCGGCAACCCTGAAAAAATATATAAGTATATTTAATAATTAATGATAATACAGTAATTTTGATAATTTTGTGCTTTTGAAATGATAGTGTTTCAAAAATAGTAAGTAACTTAGTTCTTACAGCAACATGAAGAGGTAGGTACAGTTATTACTCCAAAGTTAAAGATGAAGAAATTGAGAGTTAAGTAACTTGCCCAAGGTGACAAAGTTAATGAGTGAGCTGGGCAGGCAGGCTTATTAATTAATGAGTTAATGAGTTAATGAATTAGTTAATGAATGAATTAATTATTGTGTTTACTTATAAATACACATTTATAATTAATTATATTATTTGTATTTACTAATAATATTATTATAATTATATTATTATTTATAATTAATTAATGAGTTAATGAGTGACCCCAGGAAGGCTGAATCCAGCGGCCTGGCCTTAACCATTGCACCACACTGCTTCCCACTATTTATCCTGTTTCTCATACTAAGCAAATGAACTAGAGTTTGCAATTATAGTAGAACCATAATAGAAGGACAAGATGGACAATCTTTCACTTTCTGTATTTTAATATCCATTGTAGTAGGCAAAATAATGGCCCCTCAAAGATGTCCACTTTCTAATACTTGGAACCTATGAATGTATTACCTTACATGAAAAAAGGGACTTTGCATATATGATTAAGTTAAGGATCTTGAGATGGGAAGATTATTCTGGATTTTCTGGTGGGCCCAATGTAGATCTCAAAGGTCCTTATAAGCAAAAGCTGGAAGGAAGATTATTTATAGTCTAACCAATAAATGGAAAAAGTCAAAATGGCTTTGAAGTTTCAAAATGCTGATATTTTAGAAATATATTTACTTTAACTGAGACAAAATCTACTCTATCTGCAATTAGTTTGACTTAGTATGTTGCAAGAATGTGCCTGTTAGTAAATTTTGTAGAACCCTACTAATTATTTGAAGAGAAATGTTTTTCAAATTCATAAAGTTCAGGATAGCATACCAGTACTAGCATGCACATGCTGGGACAGGCAGATGGAAGCACGTTCGTATCTATTTCCTCTTTGATACTGCACAGACTTGGATCGATCAGTGTTATCATAAATAAATGTAAGAAGAGGGAAAACAATTTAAAAGTAAACAGAAGAAGGAAGTCGTGAACTAAGGACATGATATCTCTGATGATTATCTCAAGGGGTTGTTATCCTCTGTAGGACCATCGCTTCAGAATAATGAAATGAAAAAACTCACACTCACTTCTCCTCAACCTTTCATTCCCAACACACTAATGCATGGAGACACATCCCATAAATTTAGTTCAATAAGTATTTATTGGACATCTGTTGTTGGTCCACCATAATCCTTCCATGATTCTTTTCTTATCATTTACATGGTATAGTCTGTTGCCTAACCATTGTTTGGGTTTCTTGGTAAGAAATGAGTTTAGGATTTGAAAGTTCTTGTTGTTTATAAAATAATATGGTTGAATTTTCTAACACTTATTATCCTGAAATTTTATTTAGCCTGCTCAATAATAAGTTCATGACTAGTTAAGAAGGATTTTAACATTCCTTGTCTGGATAATTTCTTGTTTAATCATTGTTGTCATATGACATGTTTTCTGAATCATGGATTAGATTAAAAATTTCTATTTATCCCTAACATGAAGCCAATAATCAAATATTTTTAACCACAATCATTATCAGGAGTTTCTTTGGCAGTAGAGTTCATTGACTTATTCATTGTTTCTTATGTGAGAGTAAGAAACAGTGTCTATTTGCAGTAAGCACAAAGGGCAATGATTCTCAACCTAAATCAATGAACTCTGTCTTTAACTGTTCAGAGTTTTTAAAAGTCATCATTCTTTATTTTAGAACTCTATACTTTTCATTTCTGGTTCAAGTTGGTGAAAAAATTAGCAAAGCATTTTTTTAAAATAATAATTTAAAATGTTCTGAATAAGCAACAGTGTCAAAATACTCCTTAGCATTTACAAATGACTTCACAATATGGCAGATATAAAAAGTGAATATAGAATTTTATCTGTTAATATGAATATGCCATAAACAGTCAAATATACTTATGACACTTGAAGAATTATGTACTTGGATTTTAGTTTTCATTGTTTATGTGAAAGTAATTGCAGAACTTTCCTACCATTAAAATATGTAAATACTGAATATATTCTATGTTCTTTATGATTACTTCTCAATGTCATAGTGCTTATGATATAATTTTTTCTCAATACTACCCCCAAGTTTAGGACACTTCATTTCACACAACCATACGCATAATTTTTAATTTAATAATTATTTATTGAATGACTGACTAGGTGATTCCAATTTTTGAAATACCTCAGAATGATCATCTTAGCTAATTATTATCATTCATTAGTGCTACTGATAAATATTTTTTTTAGAATTTCCAGTTGATCAAAGTACATACATTTGGATACTTTTTCCTGAAACAGCAAGTCTCACATTGTTTCTAATTAGATTTAGATCTAGATAGATATATCATGGCAGAAACTGATGAAAAAAATGATGTCTTGTGACAAAATGAAACTCCTGAGAACTAAACTGTCAGCCTTTGAACAACATAGCAGTATAATGCTGAACTGTGCTGCTAAATTTATGTTGCCTCTGTTGTTACTTTTCCCTTTTTTAAAAGAAGTCTGTGTCTGTTTATTTAAGTTTTTGGTCAGTATTCTAGAAAAGTGAAGGTAAAAAGTTTGAGATAAGATACAGGGCACATCTTAGTGGTTCACTACATAGAAAATGAGATTATGTTGTAAGATGCCTGAGAAGCAGTGAGTTCAGAAGCACAGCTGTAACTAAGAAGGGGGTTTCTACAATAAGATGGTACTGCAGCAAAAGGACCTTATCAGACAAGCTGCTAATGCTAGAGACCCCAAAAAGCAAAGGTATCCAGGATAGCACACCTTGGAGTGTTACTGTATCTATCAAATAGCTGCCAAATGAGGATTATTCCAGGGCTGCATGGGTCCTAAGATTGGAATGTTTTCTGCATTCTACACTGAACATCACAAACAGCATACTGTCTTTCAGATTTTTATTAAAAAAAAAAAATCAAACTCAAAACAAAACTCTGTCTTCTATATAAGAGCATCCTTTCCATAGTGATATTTCCCATCTAAATCATGAAAAAAGACTGAAAGTCAATGTTCATCTAAATACACTTAAGGAATTGAAGCCTTGTCTCCTAGAGTGGTGTATGCCATTCAGGCACCCATAGTTGTTTGTTATTTCAAAATTAAGCAAAGCAGAGCACCCATTGTTCTCAGCATTGCTTAGCTATATGACACACTTGACATTTTAAGTTGAAGTCATGTTTGGATTGTCAGAATGCAGAATAACCCTGGAAAAGATTCTTGTAAGTCAAAACTTTTAGTTTGATAGCCAAATAATTAGACAAACCTTGCCTGTTTTTTTCCAGCCCCAGATTTCACCAGACTTTTATCCAGAGTATTCTGAAGGTAGCAGGAGTAAATGGGGAAAAGCAGAAGAGCAGGGTTAAGCAAAGGAGAAGACTGGCAAATTGCAGTCCTTCAAACTTGTAGAAATTGGAGGTAAGAGGTAGAAAGAAATGAGGGTGAATGCCCCAGAGTGCATTTGTCTCTGTCAAGGTATTTGCCCTTCCTTATTCCATTGGGTACTTTCAAATGAAGCGAATGGAAGAATATAGAGAAATTCCATCTCTTTAAATAAAAAAGAGAAAGAAGAAACAGGAAATAGCTAACACTTAAGTAGTTGTTACTATCGACTGGGTACTCTTCAAAGTGTTTTAAATATATTAATTAATTTAATTATAGCATCAATCTTAACATAACATAGTTTTCCCTATTTATATGATGAAATTGAAGTATGGGAAAGTTAAGTAGCTTGCCCAAGATCACAGAGCTTGTCAGTGACTGAGTCTGAGCAAGGATTCCCACCAGGCTGTCTGGCTACAGACTACATTGTACTGCTGTGCCTTGAATTTTTCAGACTTAGCAGAAAATAGATATTTTGAATAGAATGTTGTCTCTATATCACATTCTTAATATCCCATAACTATCCAGTTAGAAGCAAATCTCTTATGATGTCTCAGACAAAGCAAATAATATATATTTTTTGAGGGTTCAAATCCTTTTTGGTTATTTGGATTTCATACAATCAGTTGGCCACTAAGACTATTTTAGGAACTGGTTCTCACGTATTCTGGCTTGTAGGAACCCGATGGTTAGGATGTTTTCTGTTGTCATTTTAGTCCATTCAACATCTTTGCATTTGACATATTTTGCATTAATTTACAAATAGTTTATAAGTTATATAAAGTATTTTTGTGTGTATTTAGTACCTTTTAATGGAATATTTCTGTTAAATAAATCTCTTTGTGTATTTCAGGTTTGCTTTTCCAGAGACATTTTATCTAAATTTCTTTATTCTCTATGTGTTTTTCTCAACCAGATATAACTTTTTAAAAGTATAATTTGAATTGTCCTAGGCAACCACTAGATGACCCATTAGTCCATCTAAATTTTAAAATATATAAGGAGAAAGTATGAAGTGGCATTTAAGAAGTTTCAGAAGAAGATGGGTAACTCCTAGATAACCAATTTTAGAAGACTGAAAGAAAAAATGAAGTCAGTTTCTCCCTATGTAGGTTTTTCTTTTTTGTTGTTTTTTGTCTTTGGGTTTTTTTTTTTTCCTGACATTTATCAGCGTCTGAACTTTCCACTTTACAAGTGAGAAGAGAGAGACCTTGGGCAAGACCTAGGGTGGCAATACTAGGAGCTGAGGTGAGAATGTGGAGTTGTGGGGGTTGGGGGAAAACTGGCAGCCACATCAGTTCATCAAATATCATGAGAAACTTAGGCTGGAAATATTGAGCTAAAGGACTGTATAACCGAGGCTTGAGAACACAGGGAAAGGGCAGAGAGCTGGGACTGCATAGGTGGGGGTCAATTTAAATAAGCCCACCTCTTTTAAAAGTACAGTTTAAAAGGACTCCTTAGGGAATTGTCTGTGTCTGAACTAGGTATTGCCTCAATTTGGGGGTAACTTTGTCTGCATCATTGTGTATTAGGAATAGAATGGTTTTATATCACTCAGGGGAGATGTTCTTTCAAGTCCAATGAGAGCTCAGAGCATTTTTTATTATATTTTGTGATTACAGTTGGGGATGATGCTTATCTTATTTCTTGTAAAACTCAGAGGGAAGCCTTCCAAGGGCTTTACAGCTCTTGGGTCCCTTCATAATTAAATATGCTTCTTCAGCAGTAATTTTAGCATCTATTATCATGCTTGAGCCTTTGGCAGCCCAGCAGCCTCACAGCTTTGACATCACTTGTGGTTTGCAGACCATCACGCAGTGCTGCCTAGTGCTCCTGATAATACTTTCTAAATGCATAGCTGATTTATACTGCCTGGAACTGTCCCATCTCTTCCTAGCAATTGAATTTGGCAAATTAATCATTTAACCTTTTCTGCCCCATGCCCAGGCCGCACTGTGAGGCCACTGGTGTCACACCAAGTAAGGCTTCACATTGGCGGAAGGAAGTTTGTGCTGGAATGGTGAATGCCACCCTCTCTAGAAGATGTACATACTGTGTTTTCAAATGAAGAAACAAAAGCAAATAGGAGCAAACTTTTCTAAGTGCACTTAATGAGTCCTCAACAGAACCAAGAAGGGCGATTCATGCTTCTCATTCCAAGTCACACTCTTGGCTCCTTGGGCTTCCTTCTATTCTCACCAGAATTCCTGTGCCTGCAGGACAGAATAATCACGCTTGAATTTAGTCTCATGTTTAAGTTCCAGAGCTGATTCCAAGATGCTAGGTTTGAGGACAGAGAGGCGGATCTCTAAAGGGGGCCATCAATCTGATGTGCTAACTCCCCATTCACTGTAACCTTGAATTTTTGTATCACAGAGTTTTATCTTTAATCAAGGCTTGTACTTAAGCAGAAACTCAGTGGAAAGAGACTCTGATGGTCAGACGACTGGTCCTCCAAACAAAATGCAAAGGAATCTGCTCCCAGTTTAGCCCCCCTACCCCCAGAAATGTCTCATTATGTCCTTGGAGCGAGCTGTGGAGGGTTCCATTTAATACTGCCATCCCTCCTGCCCCCTCATCCCCAACACCTTCACCAGATAGACACTTCAGCCACTAAGACTTCCTTCTCTGTAACGAATCCTCAAATAAATATCAAAAGGCAGAAAGTTCTTGGTAGTACCCTATGCCGACTTGGAGCAGCACAATAGGGATATTCCTCTTTGTCTCAGGGATCAACTTGACTCACACCCAAATCTGACCAGAATTTAGAAATATAAATTGTAGGCCCAAAGAAAGAATTATTGTTAGAGTCAATTGTCTTCCCAAACAAAAGGGGTTAGTTATTTTCTTTTACAAACATAATATTCCCGCCCTGATTTCCTGATTTCTGGTGCGCTATAGTACAGTGTGTTCTCAAGACTAATTCTTGGAACACTCTAGAAAGGTTCATGTGCTTCTTATTTTGTTGCTACTTGTTGAAGTCCAAAGGGGTTGAATGTGTCAGACACAGTGGGTCATTTGTATGACATACTACATATTAATAAAAAAGGATATGTGGGAATTCAAGGATATGTTTCATCCTGTTTCAGCGTTTAATTTCAGATCATGGCCAAGTATCTGTTTTCATTGAGAAAAGTCCAAATTCGCCAAAATCAACATGAAGCAAATGAATTGCCTTGTGATGAAAAAGAGTTAAGACACATGTACACAGACATGTTGTTCCTTTCAATTGTTATCAAAATAGCTTTTTTTTTTTTTTACAAAAAAGTATTAAACTTTCCATTGCAATTTTTTAAACTTTTAGTTATAGAATTCAGTTTATGTACTGATTTATAGTCCATTCTGAAACAGCTCACAGAGTGTAAATATTTCCTGTCTATGTAATGGAAATACTCCGACTACAGTTTTCAGTCAGCAGCCTTATTGTATGAGACAACTGGTAGAAGTTGGTATTTTTTATTGAAACCATATTCTAGAATTTTAACTTCAAGCTAGTTAAGAAATGCAGTAAGGCGGGAAGAGGGCAGTGGGGAGGGGCAATATGGAAGTAGGGGATTAAGAGGTACAAACTGTTAGGTATAAAATAAGCTACAAGGATACACTGTATAACATGGTCAATATAGCCAACATTTTATAATAACTTTAAATGGAGTATAACCTTTAAAAATTGTGAATTATCACCTTGTGCACCTGTAACTTACATAACAACGTGTATCAATAAAAAGAAAGAAAAGAAATACAGTAAGGAGAGAAGTATTGTGACCACACTATATCAGAATGTGATTTCTGATTATGCCAAGAGGGCAATCTGGGGTTTCTAAAACTCAGTTTCTGATTGAGGGTAGCAGATTATCCTGCTTTCTAGCGAATTACCAAACACATTGCTTAATCTAGGTTTGACATATGAAGAAACTAAATGTGGCATGCCTGTAAGTCATGAGACTTGGTTTTTAAGTTATGTCTAACTTATTAAAAAATGTGTATTGTCTTTGGAAGAGTTATTCTGGAAGTGCATACTTCTTCCACAATTCTCAAAATATTTTTTGAAACTTTTGAAAAGTTCTTTTAAATAAAGTTCTAGACAATTGTTTAAAAAATAAAACCAGAACAAAGTATTTTTCGAAACTACAGAAGAAGGGGTTTGGGAATTTGGAGCCACCCTGGAAAAATTTTTCGGATTCTGTTGCAGCCACACATTCTTTTAGATGCACACCTATTCTTTAGCCATGGCCTCAATAATTTTTGACTCTTCTAAAACTATTTTCCACTTTCAAAGGGAAAAGATTTGCTATCCTTGCAGATACTCAAAAGAATGAGCTGTGTTCTCTAGAAGCAATTCCTAAAGGGTCCTTTTCAAAATGTTTAGAATAGAATAACAGCAATAACTTTGGTATAACAGCATCACTTTTGAAACAACATGATTATCTGGGTGTGTTAGTTCTTACATGTTTGTTGAAAAAATACAATACACTGTAGTCAAACATCCAATAGTGAGATAATTGATATCTTGTTAGAAAATTTTCACTTCCTTGAACCTGAATACAGTTGCTGTTCTAGTGGCCTCCATTATAGCTTAGGAAATGCTTGCTGTTGACTTTTGGAGGAATATGTGATCTTGTAATTTTTCGAGTCATGATAGCAAAAACTAGCATAGTTGTTCCACAGGCATTTTTAAAAACTACATCTTTTAGTAGTAAAAATGTGTTGTTAACAAAGTAAGACTCATAAAATAGAAAAAAATGTATTTTGAAAACAGATAATTATTTGAAATACTTTTTATCATAAAATAAATTTTATGTATGAAATTATATTGACATTCTGGTGAAGGCAGTATCTAATTTAGCTCATCTTTGTTAGTTTGTGGCTTTTAAAGTGATAACACTGTATTGTCCATAAATGGTGGTTATAAATCTATTGAACATGAATACTGAAAAATTAGATTATGAACAACATTTGATAACAATAGCTTGAGTAAATATTGAAAGGTAAATACAGATTTACTTTTGTAAATCTTTATTTTGAGTGATTTAACTTTGAGGTATGTTACATTCACTGCAAAGTTATGAACCTGAAATTAGATTCAAGTGGGTATTAGATGTGTTCATGTTGAAAAGCAAGTTAGATATTTACAGAGATTAATTCATTCATCACATCGTTCTTGAAGAACTGCTGTGGTTCCAGATGTTGCGCTAGACACTGAGGATAATGTGGTGGAAAAACAGGTAGCATTCCTGATATATGAGCTTATATTCTAGTGACTGTGGGGCTCTAGAGAGAAGAGACCAAACTAGAAATTTTTGTGGTGACTCTGTATTGCATGGAAAAACACTCATTCCAAATCTCTGGTTCCATTCTGTTCTTTATTTTGAAGTGTGATGAATTCAGACTCATGGTCTCTAAATAGCTCTCAGATTAGAATTTGTGCTATGATTTTCTGAATTCTTCTTTGTCCTCTTAATTGATATTGTCCTACCTCCCAGATTCATAGTATTTTCAGTAGGTATTATGTGAGTACTGTATGTGAGAGCATTTTGTAAATTGTAGAATTTTTTAACTCTAAGGTAGTGTTATTACTCAACGAGAAGGCTTTTGTGCTATAGCTACACAAATTTCAGTATAGACTCACACAAATGCAGATAGTAAGAAAAAAGCTAATCTGAAGGTCTTTTTTCCTTCTCTCTTAAAAACTAGAGGTATTTTTTTTGCCTGACTTAGCTAGTTAATTTGTCAACTGTCTACCTCACTCAGTCTTTGTAGAAACAATTTCTAAATCTCTTGAAACTGTATTTATGTTCACTATGGTTTAGAGCTTACATTTTCTGGCGGGCACAGTATGTGTCACCCCATTAAAGAGAGACTCTCAATGTTGTTTATGGAAGTAGAGAACAAAATGAAGTCATAAATCTAGAAGACACCCTATTTGGCCACTGCCAGTAATTCCAAATAATTAAAAAGGGCCAGTTAATTTTTTCTTAAATATTTTTTAAGCAAAGAGATGTTACAATTTCCCTAAGTAACCTAAGTCAGCAGTCACATACATTTTCTCACGTAGGACCCCTCACGTGGAAAGCTGAAACAAAGTAAATGACAGAATAATGTCTAAAACTATCTCCTAAATCTTTCTCAATTTTTCTTTTGTTTTGCTTTTATTTTAAATGTCTGAAGCCATAGTTAAGCCCTCTTAAGAATAAACTGCAACTGAACATGCTCAAAACTTATTTATAAAAAGGAAAAAAAAATCAGATTTTACCAGCATTGTTTTTCACTAGAAATGAATAAATATTTTATTATTTCTTTTAAGTTCTGCTTCCTTTAGAGTTTTCTGGAAGCATCTCTGAAAACAGGCATTGCAAGAGATTTTGAGGAGAGATAAATGGTGATCAAATACAACCATGGCAGAAATCTCTTTTCTAAGGGTTAATGAGGTTACATTGTTCCTTATATTTTTTGAAGTCTTGAAATACTTGTGGATTTTTATTCTGACGACAAAGTGCAGCTGTTTCTAGTCAACTCCTTTAAATAAAGCTCTTTCTTAAAATCCATTTCAAAATCAGCAAACTTCTGGGCCCAGAGTCAATTTTGCCCTATGTGCATGCCAGATACTTTCATTAATTGTCAGAGTCACAGGTTAATCTCCAACGATAATTTTTTTTCTAGACAGAATCACATGTTAGTAACTAAAGGCACTATCTGGCTTTCTGTATCTGATGCTTGTTGTGAGTTCATATATAAATTCTCTGTTTCCATACAATTGTGCTACATGAACTGAGTCTTGAGCATCAATTACATCTTTCCACTGCTGAAACTCTCAAATGACTCAACTAGTATATTATTCTTCTTTTCTCCCTCCAATGTTTCCTGGGGACCCTAGCTTTGGGACGAGTTCACCTATAAAATTGCCATCAAGACCATCTATTTCCTGCCTTAAAAAAAAAAAACAACTTTTCATTGAAATAAAATATACATCTTGAAAAGTGCACATATTTTAAGTATTCATCTTGATGAATTTACAAATGGAACATATATTCATATAACCAGCACTCCTATCAAGAAAATAGAGCACATTAGTACTCTTAGAAGCCTTCCTTGAATTCCCTTCCAGTTACTAACTCTTCCATCTTCCCAGTAGCTATTATCCTGACTTCTAAGTTTTTTATTTGCCTATTTCTGTGCTTCATTTAAATAAACTCAAACAGTATGTATGCTCTTACAGGTGTTTAGCTTACTTCTTAATACTATTTGTGGGAGTTACATTGTTGATATTATGTAGTTATCATTCTTTCTTACTGCTGTGTAGCATTACATTTTGTAGATGCAGCACACTTCTATCTGTTTCACTATTGATGGGCATTGGCGTAGTTTTCTGGTGGATACTATTATGAATAGTGCTCCTGTAAACAGTCTTGTATACTTAATTGGTGGAGCAATTTGTATATACATAGGAGATCATCAGCATGGTTTAATTGCTCAATTTTACTCATGAAAAACTTACACAACTGAGGATTTCTGATCAGCATGAAACAACTAGAGTTACTGTATTGAGTTGATAGAATTTTTTCTAAAACAACCTTAACATTTTTGTTACCTAAGCTGCCCTCTTGGTTTCAATTAAGCTAGTTTCATTTCTTCCCTTTTCACTGCCCTCCTGTCACCCTCCTTATACACATTACATACTTATGCTTTCTACTTCCTCTTTGCTTTACTTCTGTCTCCTAGAGTGGTATAGTAATAATTAATACTTATAGTAATAAATAATAATAGCAACTATTGAACAATGAGTGTGAAGAAAACAGTTATGATATTTTTACATTATTTTATTTTACTCTCACATAATACTTATGTTATGCAGATATTATTGTCCCAATATTTTTTAAGAAGATTGAAATGATATCAAGCATCTTCTGTAAGCACAATGGTTGAAACTAGAAATCAATCACAAGAGAAAAAAAGGAAAAACCCGCAAAAATGTAGAGATTAAAATGTGCTACTGAACAACCAATGGGTCATAAAGGCCATATATGATAAACCCACATACAATATCATACTCAATGGTGAAAAGCTAAAAGCTTTTCTTCTAAGATTAGGAATAAGATAAAGATGCCCACTCACACTACTTTTATAGTTTTGGAAGTTCTAGCCACAGCAATTAAGCAAGAAAAAGAAATAAAAATTATCCAAATAGGAAAAGAAGAAGTAAAACTGTCATCATTTGCAGATGACATGATACTATACGGAGAACTTTAAAAACTCCAGTAAAAAACTATTAGAACTAATAAATGAATTCACTAATGTTGTAGGATACCAGAACAATCTACAGAAACTTATGGCATTTCTATACAGTAATAATGAGCTATCAGAAAGAGAAATTAAGAAAACAATCCCATTTATAATTGCATCAGAAAGAATAAAATAGCTAGGAATAAATGTAACCAAGGAGGTGAAAGGCCTGTACTCTGAAAACTATAAGATACTGATGAAAGAAATTGAAGACACATGCAAATGGAAAGATATTTCATGCTCATGGATGGGAAGAATCAATATTGTAAAAGTGTCCTTACTATCCAAAGCATTCTACAGGTTCAATGCAACTCTATCAAAATTCCAATGGCATATTTCACAGAACTATAGCAAATAATTCTAAGGTTTGTATGGAATGCCAAAAGATCCCAAATAGCCAAAACGATCTTGAGAAATAAAAACGAAGCTGGAGGTATCATGCTCCCTGATTTCAAACCATATTATAAAACTATAGTAATCAAAACAATATGGTCCTGGCACAAAAACAGACACACAGATCAGAACATACGATGGAGAAAAAATAGTGTCTTCAATAAATTTTCTTGGAAAAACTGGAGAGCCACATGCAAAAGACTGAAACTGGACCACTGTCTTAAAATTAACTCAAAATGGATTAAATACTTGAATGTAAGACCTGAAGCCACTAAATTCCTAGAAGAAAATATAAGCAGTAACCTCACTGACATCAGTTTTAACTATGGTTTTGTGGATCTGACTCCAGAGACAAGGAAAACAAAAGTAGAAATAAACAAATGGGACTACATCAAACTAAAAAGCTTCTGCACGTTTCAACAAAATGAGAAGGCAACCTACTTAATGGGAAAGGATATTTGCAAATCATATATCTGATAATGGGTTAATATCCAAAATATGTAAAGAACTCATACAACTCAACAACAACAACAACAACCCACTTAAAAAGTGAATAGAGGATCTAAATAGACATTTTTCCAAAGATAACTTACAGATGGCCAACAAGCACATGAAAAAGTGTTCAACATCACTAGTTATTAGGGGAATGCAAATCAAAAACCACAGTGAAATATCACTTCATACCTGTTAGGATGGCTATTATTGAAAGGACAAGAAATAACAAATGCTGGAGAGGATGTGGAGAAAAGCGAGCCCTCAATGCACTGTTGTTGGGATTGTAAATTGGTGCAGTCACTATGGAAAACAGTATGGCAATTCCTCGAAAAATTAATACCTGAACTACCACTATGACCGAGCTATTCCACTTCTGGGCATTTATTTGAAGGACACAAAAACACTAATTTGAAAAGATATATGCACCCATATGTTCATTGCAGTTTTATTTGCAATAGCCAAGGCATGGAAGCAACCTAAACGTCCATTAGTGGATGAATCAATAAAGAATATGTAGTATATACACACAGCGAAATACTACTCAATCATAAAAAGGATGAAATTCTGCCATTTGTGACAACATGGCTGTACCTTGAAGGTATTATGCTAGTTGAAATAAGTCAGATAGAGACAGACAAATACCATATGATTTCACTTAAATGTGGAATCTAAAAAAAAAAAAAAAGCAACCCAACAAAATTAAGCAAAAACAAATTCAGAGATACAGAAAATAGATTAGTGGTTACTAGAGGGGAAGGGAGTTTGGGAATAGGAGAAATGGATAAAGGGAATGAATGTATGGTGGTAGATGGTAATTACACTTGTAGTGGTGATCACTTTGTAGTGTATACAGATGGTGAATTATAATTCTGTACAACTGAACTTTGTATGAAATAATAATAGTTTTACATTGTGAAATGTTACAAATATATATGAATATATAAAGAACCAAGAACAATATGGTTAACATTCATGTATGTAATTCTCAGATTTCATTTAGGTGAAGAGTCTGCTGTTTTTGCTTTCAATTTTTTCCTGTCCCCAAAATTTAGAACTAGGTGACTTGCTCAAGTCACACTGCCATTAAGTGACAGAGCTGATATTTGAGCCCAGCTGATATTTGACTCTTCATTAGTGTTCCTATAAGCCCCTATCCTCCCCCTCTCACTTTTTATTTATTTCGAGGTCTCATCCCCTTCAGATGCTCTTCCTTGTATGAGTCTGTCTTGTTTTTGTTCCTTTTTAAGAATACTTGCTGACATTTATTCATTCAGCAAACAAGCATTTATGAATCTTTTTTAGGTTCCAGGAACTATGCTAATACTTTCCCATGCCTTATGCCATTTCTTCTGCAGCCCATGAGAGAGGTACCATATTGACCTCAGATGATGGAAGAGGAAACCACAGATTAAAGGTTGAATCACTTGTCTAGTACTATAGATCTATTAGGCACCCAAGCTAGTGTCAATTTCAGGTGTATCTGACTCTAAAGCTAGTGCTTTTAGTAACCTCTCAAAATTGTGTTCATTGGAGAAGGGATGTTATTTTTTGTTATTTCTTCTAATTGTAGGTAGTATGCAATGGTAGCTCCTCTCTCAAGTCTCTGCCATCTTTTATTTGCAAGTGAGGATGTTAATGTCCAGAGAGATTATATGAACATTACTGGGTCACATGGCTACTCAGGGGAGCCAGTCCTAGAATCCATGCTTCATTACACCTCGTCTAGGGCTTCTCTATCTCATAATGCTGCAGGTCTCCAGTTTAAGGAGACAATTATGCGAACAGGTTCATAAAACAAACTTAAAGTTCTTTTGTTAATCCTTTGATAAAACTATTCTTTTAAAGGCCATCCCCAATGACCTCATCATCATCACATTTAAAGTTTTTCTTGGTTTTAACCCTCCTTATTTCAGTTCTTCTGTTATGAAGCTCTCCTTCCCTTGGCTACTCTGAAACTGAATTCTTTTTGGTTTCCTTTTAACTATGATCACACTTTTTCTTTGTCAATTATTCCTCTTAATTCCTCCTAAAATATAGGTAGTACACAAAACTCCCTTCCTTTCCTTTGTTCTGTTAGCAGTTTCATTTACCCCAAGGCTCTCTGTGCAGAAGACCCGTAAATCTTTATTTTTAGCCCTCATTTCTCCAAGATTTGGACATGGGGCTCAGGCTGCTTGGGAATTCAACTTGTGCAAAGGCAATTTCAACATCTACTCTCCTCACCAAACCTCCCTTATGTTCAGTGCAGTGTCATTCCATTGGCTTGTCATTGTCTTTGTCATGACTCTGTGCATTGTTTAATCTCTTGCCTGAAATTTTATAGAAGCCCCTTATGGGATCTTCCTGTCACTAGTTAAATCCTGCTTCAATCCATCCTTGTACCTGACTCGAAATTAATCTTCTTAAGGGAACTCTGGATCATTTTATTTTCCATGCGTATAAACTTTGAGGGATTTTTCAGCGCCTACCACCTAAAATTGGACCTTCAAAGTCCTTTTCATCTGATTTCTACTGATCTTTCAGGTCAAATTTATCTATTTCTTTTTCTCCTGACATGTCCACACTTTTCCATTTTGTGTCATTTCCTAACATTCTTTCTTTCTCTAGAAAGCATTTTCTCACTTCCTTGAAGACCTAGTTCATCCATCCAGGCCACTTCCTTCTATCATTTCCTTATATCCTAAGTCAAAAGTAAGACTTGATGGTCCTCTCTAACCAAGAATGATTGATAGTAGGGAAAATGGAAAATCCACATCAAGCTGGTACAAAAACTTCATAGTGAATAAGAATAAAAGGATTGATTAGGATTTTAACTTGAAAAATGAAAATAAAATCTACAAATTATAAACGTAACTTCTTTTTTCTTATAATTATTAAAATTTAGGTTATAATTGAAATTATGTGCCAATTCTTATAATGTACAAAGAACATTTAAAACATTTATTGAGTTTTTAGTATAATTTTTCTGACAATTTTTGTAAGATAGAATAATTCAATCACATTGATTTTGACTTTTGCCACACCAAAATAAATGTTTTTTTTTAAAAAAAATTCCAGAAACTCAGTTTTACCTAGGGCATCATTTAATTTAATTTGGTTTTGGAAGTATCATGTTGGTCCCTAATTTCTTCAGTTACCTGGTTCATTTCTGCGACAGTCGTATTTTATAAGTGACTTTGCATGCGATTGGAGTAGTTCTTTCCCATCTCTGTTTCACTGACTTTAGAGAATTGTGTAGATTTTTCAATATCTACAATTCCTCTTTGCAATAGATTGTTATTGATGTTGTAATCTTTAAACAATCTGTGAGACCCTCTGTGATTACTTAACACTTCATCCTTAGGTTTTTTATATTATTTACCATGGTCTAAGTGTTTGAATGCATATCTATTCTACCAGGTTCTAAGTTTTTTGCAAGGCAAGAATTATGCTTTATTCTTTTTTGTGCCCTCCCTTGAATCCATGAAAATAGCTTGTACATAGTAAAAATATGTATTTGTTGAATTCTATTGTCTATTGATTCCCCAATAGAATCAATCTTTGCGTTTTGCTGTATTTCATCATTAGAAACAATACTACAGAATGAGATTATTGAAAAATGAATAATTTATTTTTCCCATAGGAAAATAGGAACAGCACACTAACAGTGAGTTGCATTCCTAATCAAAGACTCAATTTCAGATATAACCAATAATGTATCATAAAATAAAAGACATAATAACTAAAATCTTCTATGGTAACTTAAATAAAACATATTCCAAGTCTTATAAAATGTTTATCAATATATCATGTACAATAGTTATTTATTACAGCACATACATAAAATATAAAGGTGCAAATTAGATTATCCATTGAACATAAATGTCATAAACATCAATTAAGAATGTAATTGACAACAAATTCTCTACTTTTTTCAAAATTTAGAAAGGTCTTTGGAGAATGAATTTAATAGCTCAGTTCTTTTTAAAAGTCTCATTTAAGCATGCCTTAAGCAGATGCTTCCTTTATTCCTAAGTAAGTAGATATGGGGGTTGGGAGAAGCAAACCATCCTGTTGACCTTAGATTTGCCTCATGTTATCCTAGGGGTTACTCAATACTTGTTTTGGGAGATGATAATGATATTGCCTCTACCACTAAAGAGCTGATCTAATATCTTCCACTTGTAATATATTTTTCTCTTTTATAAGTATCTCTTACATGTTGGGTCAGGTCTTGGGTGCAGTGACTTTAGGGGCATTTATTGGAAAACATCTGCTCAGTTCAACTCCTATTAAATAATACTTGAATCAAACTTTTTGTTTGGTCTTCCCATCAAATTTTTTGAAAGCAAATTCTCATTTTAAAAAATTTATTAGAGAGTGAACTAACATGTGTTCTGGAAACCATATGTTATGTCATTAGCCTTCTTTGATGATCCTGCCTTGGTGCTGCTGTTTCCTATAGACTCACTGATTCAGTCATTCAGCACACACTTATTAAGAGAAAGCTTTTTCTGAGCATGACATCATATTAAGCCAGAATCAACACCATATTATGTAAAAAAATAATGCATTTTCCATTATACAAAGACTAAATGATTATTATTATTTACATACAATAACTATAAGAATTTTTAAAGGATATACTTAAACAGGAAGAAAAGCAAAACCAAATGAAAAATATGAGACACAAGAAGCAATGGTGAGCTTAGAGATTTGTAAGTATGTTTATAAATGTAATTAACTATCAGCTGTAAACAAATAGCTATTTTTGTAGTTTTTTAAACGTTAAATTAAAATGCTAGACAATATCAAGGAGATTGTATATATATATGTACGTTCAATGGGTGATTGAATAGTACCACCAAAAAATGACTAAAATGATAGCTTCTAAACTGACATAGCTAAAAACATGGAATTTAGGAATTGTCACTTCAATAAAAGTCAAGAAAAGGGAAAAAAGGAATAAAAGAAAGAGAAAACACAAAATAATGTGATAAAATAGGCTCAGTGTATTAGTAATCAACATTGTGTAAACAAATCGACATCACTATTAAGAAACAAGACTCGTAGATACTTTTGTATGTGCCAGGCACTGCTCTTAGTGCTGTACCCATATTGACTCATTTGTCCTTAACAACAGCTCCATGAAGAAGGGACAGTTATCCCTACTTTGTAAATGAGGATACTGAGGTACAAAGAACTTAAGTTGCTTGCTGGAAGTCACACAATTTAAAGGTCTTGGAGCCAGTATGGGATTCAGATCGGGTGCTCTTGAGCGGGTGTACTATCCACAAGCATCACTTTCTTCTTGGTAATGTTGCCTGGAAAACACAAGGAAAATTCTATGTACAATATGATACCATTAATTTAAATGCTAAAATAAAATAACACTATATGTTGTACACATTTGTGTATAGTAAAAGTATTGGAAAAACACACTCACAGAATGACAGAATGATACTTATTAATTTGGGGGTAGTGGTTACCTTTGAAGAATGAGAAGAATCAAGAAAATGATTTCATCCTCAAAAGACTAGGGATAGACTTACCATATGACCCAATCCCACTTCTGGGCATATATCCAGAAGGAACTCTACTTCAAAAAGACACCTGCACCCCAATGTTCATAGCAGCACTATTTACAATAGCCAAGACATGGAAACAGCCTAAATGTCCATTGACAGATGACTGGATAAAGAAAATGTGGTATATTTTTACAATGGAGTACTATTTAGCCATAAAATGACATGACACCATTTGCAGCAACATGGATGTCCCTGGAGAATGTCATTCTAAGTGAAGTAAGCCAAAAAGAGAAAGAAAAATACCATATGAGATCGCTTATATGTGGAATCTAAAAAATAAATAAATACAT
Organism: Camelus dromedarius; assembly: GCF_036321535.1. NCBI lineage: Eukaryota > Metazoa > Chordata > Mammalia > Artiodactyla > Camelidae > Camelus > Camelus dromedarius. The sequence continues at coordinate 49,457,012 of NC_087443.1, read as the reverse complement.
ACATACTTACATACATACATACATACATATATACATGCATGCAAAATAGAAACAGACTCATAGGCATAGAGTACGGACTTGTGGTTGCCGGGGGGAGGCGGGGTGGGAGGGAACAGACTGAAAGTTCGAAATTTGTAGATACTGACAGGCATATGTAGAATAGATTAATAAGATTATACTGTATAGCACAGGGAAATATATATAAGATCTTGTGGTAGCTCACAGTGAAAAAGAATGGGACAATGAATATATGTATGTTCATGTATAACTGAAAAATTGTGCTCTACTCTGGAAATTGATACAACATTGTAAACTGACTATAACTCAATTAAAAAAAATAAGAAAATGATTCAGAGGACTTTAGCTGTGTCTGTTGTATGTTGGTTTCTCTTAATGTATGGTATGAGGCAAACATGGCAAAAATGTTAAGATTTGTTAAGGCTGGATGACTATCCCTTAGTGTTTTAGTAGTATTTTCTGGATTTTTTGTATGTTGGAATATTTCATAATTAAAACATTTCTTCTTAAAGAAGCAATTATAGAAAGTAGGCTCTGCTCCCTTCTATACCTTGGAAAATTAGTCATTTAATCCTCAATTTTAACTATAAGTAATTGCTCTTTTTGCATATTGCTCATTCAGTGACATACACTAGTACTCATCATTATACATATACAAAACCATGACAACTTGGATGTTTAGGGGAACAATAAATAACAGCTCTTTTTTCCACTCAAATTTGGAACCAACTGAAAGAAAAACAAAGGAGTCAGGCAAATGCAAATCAAACCATGTCTGTTACGTATAAGGCATCTTGGAGTATGTGATTGGGTGTGTGGCAAAAGTGGGCTTTTTTTTTTTAGTTTTCATATATGTACTAATTATTGTTTCTAAGAACAGATTACATCTTTAGCTTTTTAAACTTACATAGTTATCAAAGAAATAAAGCCAACTACAAAATAAGAATCAACAGAATGCAGTAATCCAATCATAAAGGACAGTCAAATGTGCTTACACATATTCAAGAAATCAAAATAATAATTAGTTCATTTGTGTCCTTACTATTAATGTTATTATTTTTTACATTCTTCATATGAATGATGTTATATGGTATTTTTCTTTCTCTTTCTAGCCAAAAGTGGGCTTTTAATACTGAACAGATCTACCTAAGAGGCAGCCCTAGAGAATCATAGACCTTTGGAGGGGAGGGCCTGCCTTTGTAAAGCTTATGGCAGTGAGGAACAGACCAGATTTCAGGTTTCCTGCAGGAGGGAGGAAGAGGTTGAGCTGTGTATACCCAGTTCCTCCCTATAGTCCTTCTAGCTTAAATTGACAACTATAAAGGACTGAGGAGTGGGAGGAGAGACAGAATTTTTCTTGTTTTCAAGCCCCACTAGCCTTCAAAGCCAGACATTCTAGAGGCTCTTCCTGGTGCAGAACTCCCAAGCTGGAAAGCCTGATGTGGTGCTCAGAGCCCTTGCTCCTTGGAGAGAACCTCTGCAGTTGTGATTGTCCTCCTTTTTGTGGGTTGCCTCTGAGGGGGGGTAGGTCTTGACTATACTGTGTCCCTGCCCCTCTTACCCATTTCATTGTGGTTTCTTCTTTATATCTTAGTTGTGAAAAATCTTCTTCTAGTCTTCAGGTCATTCTCATATATAGTGGCTTTATAAATGCTTGTAATTTGGGGGGTGCCTGTGGGAGAGGTGAGCTCAGGGTTTTTCCGCTCCACCATCTTGGCCACTGCTCTGACAGAATCTGTTTTTGATTGGCAGTAGTTGAGATGTTTGATCCTTTGCAAGATTATGAAGATGAAGTAGATTCAAGGGTTAAGGTGCAACTTCACTGGATTCATTGCACCTTGGTAAGCACATTCACTTGGACTTCACATCATGCCACAAATCCTGGTTGGCTTCTGTAGGCATTGGGCCAGTTTTTTGAAGTGAAAGTCATATTGTGATTTCCCAAGGAGCTGAGGAGACCTGGACAGCTAATGCATATCGGTATTATTACTAGGAGGTGTTATAATCTCTAGTGTCTGCTAAAACTGTGATTTAGTGTTGAATACAGGAACATACCAGACCATATAATGTTTTTACCAGCTTAGTTGTACCCCACAGCAGCACTCCAGCCAAATAAATAAAAAGTAATATTCATTACCACCCACTTGACCTGAATTATTCTTCTTTGTGGGTGAATATTTATTTGTAAGACCTTAATAACAAGCCCGAATAGCTAATTTCGTAAGATACAGTTATCTAGAAGTCTGAGGAGCACTTTCTTCACCACAGGTTCAGATCAATTTGAATGCCAGTAAGTGTGTGTGTGTGTGTGTGTGTGTGTGTTTGTGGACAGAGAGATTTATAGATAGATATAGACATATAATTGCACATCTAAGCTATGATTGCAAATTCATGGAGCATTATTTGTGAACATAGTTCTGTATTAACAAAAATAAATAAAATTAAAAATAAAAATGAGACCCATTAAAAAACCTATTTAGAGAAAATACTGCTCCCACCTTACCTTTTGAATGCCCTTCTGCATTGCCATAGCTTCAGTCATCTGAACTGTTTTATGATTAAGGCACTCTCCATGCAGTTATTTAGGGCTTGCTTGGGTCCTTTATAAATGTAAGTAAAGTTTATTGTGTTGTGAAAAGGGGAGGTTTAACAGGTCTTATGTTTGGGAGAATTTATTTCATATCAGGGATGATCAACAGGAAATTTTAGGTTGGGATATACAATGATAAAATTAATTGTGGTATTAAATCTTTGATTCAGGTCTCAAACACACACACGCATGCACGCGCGCGCACACACACACACACACAGAGGGAGCAACATTTTTTGTTCCTCAGATGACTTAGACGAGTAAGTTTCTCCTTGCTCTAGTTTTTATGTGGAGTTTAGATGCTCCTTATCACTGGGTTGCCAGATCAGGAAAATAAACTGTAATGCGATCTGCTTTGGACTAGGACAAGGATTTTTAGTACTTGAAGTGTACTGAAAGGTTAGATACAGCCAGTATTTAGCACAAGATTATATGTAAAGCTAATATTGTATTGATAAATTTGAAAGTGCTCTAATTCAGTACTGTCCCTTAGGACTTTCTTTGATGATAGAAATGTTCTATAATTCCACCGTCGGATGTGGTAGGCACCAGCCGCAGGTGACTACTGAGCCCTTAAAATATGTCTAGTGTGACTGAGGAACTGAATTTTAAATTTTGTTTAATGTCAATTAATTTAAATTTAAATAGCTAGTAGATAATAGAGTGTTCTTTAACAATTGCCTGGGAATATAGATAACAGAATAAAATTATTTTGAACAACAGGACTAGTCTATAATACAGAGAATTGCCAGTAGCCTGACTGTGACACAGGCCATTCATTCACACATCTATTCAACAAATATTAAGCACTTACTCTATTCTATACTTAAACTATATTATGCTAGATATTGAGGTAAACACATTTTATGTTGTTAAATTTGACCCCAAATAAATGAAACCTTTTTAAGGTCACAACATACATGTGAAGCTGACCAACTGAGGTTGGAGAGTCAAGTGGTTCTGTTGCTGTTACAGAGTAGGAGAGAAAGAATAGGGCCCAGGAAGTCATCAGGGACACTGCCTGCAGCCAAGGAAAGAAGACAGAAGCCAAAGGACAGAAGAATTTGTTATTATTAATCAGTTTGAAGAAATGATATGTGGTCAAAAATTATCAGAAGGCAGAATTTAAAAAGTAAAACAGAAATGGACCAAAGCCCAGTAGAAATTATTGTGAGATTAGCACAGTGAATGGCACATCCCAGGAAGCCGCTATTCAGCCAGGATACAGTATTATTCTGAAGTGCAGCTGAGTGACCACAACCCTCAAGTGAAATCCATCTAGCAAGCAAATGTAGGTTATAGTTTGAACAGTGATTCTGCTATTCTGCAGGTGATTCTGAAACTACTGTATCCTTGACAATCATACAGTAACTACAAAGGACTTTCCTTGGCTTCTTTTTAAACTGAGTCTCTGACCTAAAAAGTCTAATGACTCATGAATGTGAGATTCTGGAATCCAAGAACAAGATGGGAGAGAGTCATCTTTCATTTTGTTCCTTGTAATTTTCTAAGCTCAAAGGGAAGGATGGACTGAAGCTGAATGTTCCTGAGCTAGGAACCTGATGCAAAGTGATCCCTTACTTCTAAAGGAGAAAAGCATTGGAACAGGATAATTATGAAAATACCACCATTTAGTCATTTTGCTTTATAGGCTTAAACTGACATTTAAATAATTCCTTTCAGAAGAGTTGTAACTTATTTTCAAAAAGTCTGTAAACTTCCAGTTTTATGGAATAATAGAAAATAAAGTGTCCTTCTACACTTGGCTAGGAATATAGGTAACAGAATAAAATTGTTTTCTGAGTGGCATAGGGGGACATGTGCAAAGAACACTTGCAGCTAATCAACAGCAAAATTTTCCTTTTAAAAAATATTTATATGATTTAAGGTTCAGACTTTACCCTTTTAAGTATCTTAAGAACATATGCTGTTCTGCAAGTTCCTTCTCAGATCTCTTGGTGCCTAAGTGTATGGGATGATCTTGAGAACTGTAAAGATAGAAGAGGACTTCTCTGTAGAATTTCTCCCTTTTCCTTGGACTGCTGTTTAGATACAGAGCTGCACATCTATACTGGGGAAGGGCCAGAGAAAGAAGTGCCACTGCCCCTTAGGATCCTCTCAGATAGTACACCCCTGCCCCTGCAGGCAGGAAGTTCTTTGGGGAAGAACCAGTGGTACAGCCTGCTTTGCTGCCTCCACTGTGGAAGCTTGCCTACAGGGAAACAGAACAGTTGCTTGCCACATTGGCCAGATACTTGAAGACTGTTATTTGCTTATCAGCCTTCTCTTCCTTAGGTTAAATAAACCACATTTCTTTGTCTTTCTGTTTGGGGCCAATTTTCTTATCGTTTTTTTAACAGTCCTCTAATCTCTTTGATCAGTCTCCTTGGGATTCCTTCCAAATCCTCTGTAGATGTTTTCAGGACCTAAGACTGAAGCTAATCAGTACTTTTATTAAGGCTTGCCCAGTGCTGAGCCTAAAGGCATGATCAGTAACATGCTGAAAATACTCTTGTACAAAACTGGATTTTTAAATTATAGCATAACATCATTGGCTCAAATTTGACCTGCATTTTTCATAGGAGCATAGGTTTTTTTGTGTCATGGATATTCAACACCATTGCTAAATCTTTATTGGTACAGGATGGTTTTACTTAGAAAAATCCACACTATTCAATCTTTGTTCTTGCATCCATTTGCCAACTTCTACAATATCATTGCCATTTAGAATTTTTATTCACTATTCCAATTCCTGTATGCAATTTGTGCTGAATTAAACTTTTACACACTCAATGCCTCATTTATCCAACTTCAATATATGTTTATTAAGCCCCTATATTTCAGGCACTGCCTGTTCTACCATGCCCATTTTTAAAGTATTGATGACTACAACCTTGTTTCAGCCCAAGGCAAGAGTGCATTGTACTCATTTTAGGGAAATGCAGTTAATGAAGTATAAAAAATTCCCATTAGAAGATGAGTCTTCAAAGACGTTAGGGTGATGTTCTGGTATAGTACCAGCTAGTGAATGGAGCCTGCCAAAGCTTGTTTGAGCATTTACTCCAGGGTGAAAATGAAGCAACAGTTCCTGTTTCTTGTTTCATTTAACAAGAGTTATGCTAGAAGTCACCCTTTCATGTCCACTTTTTGACTAAAATCTGAATCTCCTTTTTTCATTTTCCATTCTGGTAACTGTGGATGTTCCCCAGGGTTTATTTGGTTCTTGGTGTTCAGTTCTCTGTGTTCTTTTCTTTGGTAATGTAATCGTGTGCAACAATTTTAACTTTTTTCCCTTGTATTTCTGTTCATACCATCTCTGTCTAAGCTCTAGTCCTGTATCATTCGCAACCTCAAACGCCATTATTGGAAATGTGTTTTATCCCAAATCTGGTACATTTTATTCTCTCCCAAATAATTTGCCAGTTCTGATAGTTACATTTCTGTTAGTGACATATACATCCTCCACTTAAAACCTCATTCCTTTTTTAAAAATTCTATCACTCTTTTTTTCTGTTATATCCTAAAAATAACCTGTTCAATGTCCCCTTTCATTAATTCAGATTACCCATTATGGACAGTTTTTTTCATAGCACACTTCTTAAAATCCATGGCTAGTTCTCTATAAGCTACAAGACAAAGTACCCAAATTTTAAGACACACAAACCTGAGAACAAAACAGGATCACAACAGTAAACAATTATTTTATAATCTTGCCTCTGTCACTGTTCATACCTCCCTTCAATACCATTCAATCAATTACCTAAAATTCATTATCTTTGAAAGTTGGGACAAGAAAATAAAGTACCCATGGTTAGGATCTGAACCAGAAAAAGTTAACTCAGGAATAGGATGATTTGGACAGGAAACATTTAGCAAAGTGTGGGACTACCTACTCCTTTACCACCTCAATCATCTCTTCCTTTACTTACCTCAAACTCTATGAAGCAGTTCCATACTGATGTAGGTATTGTGGTGGTCCCTAGCCTGAGCCTAAGCCAGGCCTATCACAGAAATTCACATGTCTGTTGGACTGGTGCAACTGACCAGCTAGAAGGCAATTCATAGGAGAGACTAACTAGGACTTCTGGAGAGAGAACTCCTTTGCAAGGAAGATGAAGCTAGACAAAGTTAACCTAGTAATAGAGCTTTAGTAATTGTAAGGAGTGCTACTTGTGAGACAATTAGGTGTCCATCATTTGATTCATCTACCAGCCATTCCCTTAAAAATCCTCTTAAAATCTTCTGTGAACCATATGGGGACATAGCAGGAGGGAACCATAAAGAGAAACAGAGAGCTCCACAGTAAAGTCCAGGAAGCCTTTGGAATAATACTGCTTCTGTACTAACATGGAAAAATACAACACTGAATCAGAGAAGGAGACATTCCTAGCCACCCAGCCACTTTTCATGCAACACAGAGTAAGTTCTATATGTTCTAACTTCAGAGAGCCCAAAACAACTTTAGCTCTGGAAGGAGCCTGGCTCATTGGCAGGAAAGCACCAGAGGGTAGTTGTATCCCTTGGAAATGGGCACAGTGCTTGACAGAGACAATGGTGTCCAGCAGGTTATGGTGGCAAATCAGTGATCTGTCAGCCAGAGGCAGCTGATAAACACATTTAGACACCACTGAAGACCTCAGAGGCTGAATTTCAGATACCATGAGGGTAGGGGTATCCAAAGCAGAAGAGGAAAGTGTCAGATCACGTATAGTAGCTGACAGGGCTTGTTCAATGCACCCACGAGACAACCCTCGGAGATCCATAAATATTTGTGGAGAGCTTTGCAGGGCGTTAAAGATACTTTGTTTTAATAGGTAGGGTCAGGAAGCAGTACAATGTGGATTTCTAAGCTTCTTGGGTTTAGAGAAAGGCTTTTTCCTGTTTTTTTTTTTAATTTGTTAAGTCTTGAAATGAATTATGATATTTGAAATTTCTAAGACATAAGGTGTGTTTTAGAAATAAGTTGTATCTTTATTGTTTTCATAAGTGAAAGGAAATGGTAACTGGGCCTATATAAGCATTGATCCAGTGTTTACTGCCTACTAAATAAGATTATGTGTGTGTGTGGAGGGGATAATACATATGAAACACTTTTACACAATGCCTGGAACTTAGGTACAGTAGATGTTCAGTAAATATTAGTTTGCATACACTTCTAATCTTCCCCTTTCAACCAGAAAGATGTTTATAATATAGGGAAGAACAGGGATGGAACATTTGCTAGGCTTAAGAAAGAACAGAACTTCAAGCCTGAATAAGCATTAGATTTACCTAAGGAGATTTCTTAAAATAGAAATGCCTGACCCAGACCTTCTGAAGCAGGGTCTCTGGCTGTGGGACCCACATACTTTTTAAATGTTCCTCAGATGATTCTGATGAGCAGTCGAGCTTATGAACCCCTGATTGGAGGCAGTAAGAAGTAATGATTTTCTGCTTTATAAAAACAAAAGCCAATCTTTTATAAAAGGATTATCTTTGCTTTCCTTAAGGAGGCACTATGGCCAAATGGGAAAAGTACTGGGTTGGGATCTAGTCCTACACTTAGCTCTACTAATGGAGAAATTCACTTAATTTCTTTTATCTCTGTTTCTCAGCTGCTTAATGGAGACTGATACTTTCTGTCCAGAGCTGCTGTGCATATTAAAAGAAATGAAGCATCTGTATGGTAGGAGCTGACCTGGAGTAGGTGGACAAAAAATGTTAGTTCTTCTTACTTACCCTTTTCCCCTCTCTCTAGGTAAACAGTGATTCTTCAAAACGAGTACTTCAGCACCCCACTTCACAGTCTAATAATGGGGGAGATGAGTAACAAACTAATTACACTCATATTTATTCAACTACAGTTCTGTTAAGTGTCACAAATGTAAATGACATCTTATAAAGGTCTCTAATAAGATTTTCTGAACTACTTTACATAGTGTTTCAGCCTTCTGTTTTAGCTATGATTTTTTTCATATTGATGTACTGAAATAATTTTTTCTCCAATTTTAATACAGGAAAGATTATTGTAGGGAATATAAATCCTTTATCCACAAGTATAAATGAACAGATGCACACTATTATACTGCCTTTGGGTTATGTTATACATATGTATGTTACTTACTGTTATGGATAAATATGTATACCCTTACTGCCAACCTTTTTGAAAACCCTTTTTCATGTATTTTTAATAAAGAATCTAGATTTTAGATTTTACTTAAGCTGCTGGGTTAAAAACAAAAGGACTGGTTCTCATTATGGTCTAACTTGGCTGAAGGGATAATGAAGAAATGTCCAGACTCAGTTCTCTTTGGCAACACTAAAAAGAGAAATCGTTCCTACCATATTTTTAAAAAACAACTTTCAATTAAGTTTCGTTTGGGATTAGAGTCTGTCCTAGTTATATACTTCAGCAAATTAAGATTTATAACAGAAAAGTTTTAATGTCTTAACACCATTAGTCAGAGCTGTAATCTGTTCATTGTTTCCCATTGTGTAAAATTTAGTGTTCCTTTTCAAATGGCATGAGAATTGCCTCACAAAATCTTCTGGCATTGATAGTCAAGTTTCGTTAGGTGGAAAAATCATTATTCAGTTAAAAGTTATATGACCCTCTTTGGCTTTTCACTTTTCATAAGTAACTTAGGCCATCAGGCATTTGTGTCTGTAAAAAGTCTAGAGGAAATCTCTTCAGTGAAGGGTGTATGTGCCCATGTTGAAAGATTATTTTGAGATTACCAGTAAAAAAAATTAGAAGAATAAAGAATAACTTGTGGAAATCACTTAAATATATCAACCTGTATTATGTATGTATATATGTGTGTAAAACAAAAGGCCACCTCACTCAGTTTACTTCATCTAACCTAAGATAAATATCAGAATGAACCTCTGAGACAATATCATAAAAATTAGCACATTCAAAGCATTTACATCCTCAAAGTGCTGCTAAAACATTAAACCCTTTAGATATCTTCTCCACTAAATATCGTTAGCCTCATTTTATAGCCAGCAATATGGACATCCAAGGGCGATGTCAATTTTTGTTAATAAATGGTGCATCAGATACGTGTACGGTAAAAAAAAAAAGTTGATACATTTATTCTTTGCTTATTATGGGAAGTCTGTTTGTGATAAAAAGGAGTTCTGTACATAGGGCAGTAGATTTATGCACAATGAATTCATAATGATTTCCCAGATGTTCATATTTAACTAGCAACCATTATGAAAGGAGCAAGACTTTCAAAGGTTATCTTCCTGATTAACAGCTTTCACCATTCCTGGCTGGGTGATTTTATAGTCTGTCAGGGAAATTAACCGTGTAGCCCCTTGATCTTAGCTATCATAATATAGACAGAATATAATTTCACACATTTCAATCATATTTTGAGATGAAGACCAGACATTACTTGATTTCACTTAACGATTTATACACTGTCATAGATATCTTGACTTACCCAAAATATGAAGGGAAATGAACAGTTTGTCAAAGTTGGCATATAGTTTTTAATAGAAAAATAATGGCCATCGTAAGACCACAAAAGCACTCTCATGTCCCATGACAGATTTTTCCTTTTTCATAAACCATTGAGTATGCCAGTGTGTCAAATTTTATTTTCTAAGAAAAGCATCTCTTTGAAACAAACTAACCCAGTAGTGAAGAGGGAAATACTAAATCATAAAATACCATCCAACTTTATAGACAGACTGAAAATCATAGGGATTTCTAAACAGTCCCAACAATGCAATATTGCTATGAATGCATGTGCCTCCTTAATCTTGAGTGGCTTATTATAATCAGACTAAATTCTCACATCATGTAAATCCATTTCAGTTTATGACTTAAATCCATGAGAATTATAACTGAGAGAGCCCTACCCAATCAAAATCAGATTTAATTATATGTTCACATTATAATCTAGAGAATGAAGGTTTTAGTTTAAAATCAGCCTCATGTCTTTGTTCCGAATGGAAAATAAAGAATCCTGTTTTTTTTCCCTCAGTTGTGACATATTGGCCAGGACATAATGAGTCTTCAGTATGCCTCTAATGCCCTACATTTAGATAGGCCCTAACCCAGCCATCTTCCCTTCCCTTCTATATCCTCTAACCTTCTATATTAGTTTTCTAGGACTGTGTTGTTTTCCTAGGGCTGCTATAGCAAAATACCATAGACTGGGTGACTTAAACAATGGAAATTTATTTTATCACAGATCTGGAGACTCCAAGTCCAAGATCAAGGTGTCAGTAGGTTCTCCTAAAGCCTCAGCCCTTGACTTATAGACATCTACCTTCTTGCTGTGTCCTTATATGATCTTTCCTCTGTCTGTATGCATCTCTGGTATCTCTCTGTGTGTCCACATTTCCTCTTATAAGACACTAGATAGATTGGGTTAGGGCCCCACTCTAATGCCTTCATTTTACCTTAATCACTTTAAGGGCCCTGTCTCCAATCGAATCACTTTCTGAGGTTCTAGGGGTTAGGGCTTCATTATATGAATTTGGAGGGACACAATTCAGCCCACAACATCTTTTATGTATTGCTCCCACTCTCCTCACTCCTTCCCTTTTTTCTTTTCTTTCTTTTTTCTTTAAACATTTATGAGCACCTACTTGTATGTGAAGTACTTAGCTAGAGGCTGAATACACAATGATGAATGAATAAATTACAGTCCTTTCCCTGCAGATCTGGAAAGTAAGTAGTTAATTACATTACAGAAGGATAACGTTCTGATGAAGGTGCACATAAAGCACTCTGGAAGGACAGAGCAAGACCATTCAAACCTGCCTTGGGGAATTAAGGAAAACCTTTGCTGTAGAAGCAGCCATCGGGTGAGTCTTGAATGACTAGTATCAATTGGCCAGGAGAAGAGAACTGAGAGAATGTTCCACAAAGAAGAAACATATGTAAGAACCCAAAGGTGGGAAAGACACAGGACACCCCAACCCTGCAAATAATTCAGTAGAATTTGAGTGAGGCAGTCGTGAGAGTTGAGATTAAGGCAGTAAGTAATGGAGAAATAATCAGTGTTAAGTACTGTTTGGAAATAAATTAACATAAAAACAAAGTTATGCTTGGGAAAATAGATCATATTAAAAATCAAAATAGAAATGGAAAACTTGGAAAAAATATTTGCAACTTATGGTAGAAAGGGCTAGTTTCCTTAATATATAAAGAGTTCTACTAATCAGTATGAAAAGGCCAGTAACCCAGTAAAATCATATGCAAAAGACTAGAAAGTTGAAAAGAAAAAGACATACAAGTGACTCTTAAACATATGGAAAAAAAAAAGATGCAAAATAAAACTGCAAGATATTTTTGCCTTTGATATTGACAAATATTTAAAAATTTGATAATAATATACTTAAAAGATAAAGAGAAACAGACACCTACATTGCTGGTGAGAGTGTCAATTTTTGCAATCTTGACAGAAGAAAATTTGACAATATTCCTCAAAATTATAAATACAAATTTCCAACCATTCAATTCCTAAGAAATATCCATGCAAATATGAAATAGAGTTTATACAACTTTTCATTGTAGCACTAACAGTAATAAGCAAAAGTTTAATATCTAATAGTAAATTATATGCATTAAGTATTTCAAGGGAGATGTGATGATATCTGCAACATATTCTGAAATTATTAGAAATTTAAGAGGAATGGATAAATATGTGATAAAGCAAGTATATAATTAAAATTATTTATAGAATCTAGCTGGCGCATGTATGAGTGTTTACTGTAAAATTCAACTTTTGCGTATGTTTGAAAATTTTTATAATAAAATATTAGGGAAAAAAGATTGCCAATAAAGCCTATCCACAGGGGAATGGCTTATCTAATAATGGTTATCCATACTATGGAGCATTACAGCTATTTAAAAAAAGAATAAGACAGATATTTATTTACAAACAGGGAGCTCTCCAAGATATATTATGAAGTGAAATAAAAAAAGATGTCAAAGGCTGTATGTATACTGCCATTTGTATTTAATATCTAAAAGAATGTACACAAAATTGGAAAAATAATATAGCCTCTGGTAGGGGAACTTCATCTGGGGGATAGGGTGGAAGGGAGATCTATTATTTAATACATTCATGAGTTTTGAATCATATGCATTTACTATCTACTCAAAAGTAAAGTTTGAAAACATAATAGTCATTGGGCCAGATACCTTTGATGTCTTACTTTATATAATTCTCACTGCCTTCCAGCAAAATAAGTGTTATTATCACCATTTACTGATGAGAAAAAGTTTCTGAGAAGCTCGATAATTTGCCGAGGCCACACAACTAGTAAGTGAAAAAGGCACAATTGGGACATAGGTCTGTCTAGTTGCAAAACCTTTACCTTTTGCACTGCCAAGTAGTGTAAGGAAGCACTGCATTCCAAGCAGAGGAGACAGCATGAGCAAAGGGCACAAAGATGGGAAAGGGAAGCACTCACTGGAGAACTGTGAGCAGTACAGAGCAGCTGGAGTGCAGAATGCATCGTGGAGAGTAGCAGGAGAGAATGCAAATGAAAACTACAGGCCAGGTTGTAAAGGAAACCTAGATGCCATTTTAAGAAATGTGTACTCTGTCTTCCAGACACTTAGGAGCCATAGATGATGTTAAAGATGAGTTACTTTTTGGCTGTGTATGGTGGAGGACAGAAAAGAGTTAAAAATTACAAGTTCAGACAGCTGGCTTAATGGGGAGCTTTTGTTATCCATTGTTGTTTTCTGGGTATCAGTCAAGAATTCTGAAGTGGTGTGTTTTGTGACCATTAGTGCACGATCACTATAAATTGTATGCATTTTATGTGCGCATGTGAAGAAGACCCTATTTATGTGTAATAGAAACCTTCCAAATGGAACTTCCACCGACAATTTACTGCAGCAAGAATTATGGCAGAAGGGGACTTGTTCATGATATAAAAATATGCAAACACTTTTATCTCTAAATCTCACCCTCCTTTAAAAAGGAAAATAATAATAGCTAATAAAAATAGTTGGCACTGTTGAGGGATTACCATGTACCAGAATTTTCCCAGCCTCTTTGTTACATACAATATTATACTATATTATAACTATAATAATAATTTATAATTAAATGTGCTACTTAACATTTAATATTATGGAATTAAATATTATAATTAAATAATATAAATGTTATGAATAGTTATTATTGTAAATATGCTATTTAGTGGCAAAATTTCCATTTTGTACTATTTTTGTGCATGCTATAATACTTACTTGAATCCACTTAAATATAGTATGACTGAATTACATTCAAGGGTGATTTTGCGTTGTTATTTATAAAAGTAAAAAATTGAAAATAATCTAAATATCCACAATAACAATTTGATTAAATAAATCATTGTACATTTATATTATGGGCTATTATGCAGGTATTGAAGATATGGTTTCAACGAGTGTTTAATGGCAAATGAAAAAAAAAAAAACAGGAAACAAAATTATATCTCCAGGGCTATCAGGGACATCAGTGATCTCCAGGTTGCAAAACCCAACTGTTAGTCCTCAGCCTTCGTCATACTCGACTTACCTGGGATACGGCGCCTCGGTTACTATCCCTCCCTTCTTCTTGAAATACTGTCTTTACTTTTCTTCCTGGACAACACTCCTTTTATCCTTCTTACCTCTCTTTGTGTCCTTTGCTCATTTTCTCTTATCTTCCCTAGACCTCTAAGTGTTGGAGTGTCCCAAGACTCAACCTCATATCCTCTTCCCTTCTCCAGCTCATCTTCCTCATCCAGTTTCATGACTTTAAGTCCCCAGTGTACATCTTCAGCGTGGGTCTCTTCCCTGAACTCCAGCCTACTCAGGAACTCCACCTGCTTGTCTGATGAGCACCTCAGACTTAACTCATCCAAGGTAAACTTCTGATTTCTCCCTTTGCAAACATGTCTCTCCCACAGTTTTCCACATTTCAGAAGATAATACTATCCAACTACAGTTGCTCAAGCCAAAATCTATGGCACTGTTGTTATCTCTTCTCTTTCACTCCCTACATCTTAGTCACTCAGAAAGTGAGGAAGCTGCTGCAATCACTTGTGGCTTGTTTATCACTGAGAAATGATTCTCCCGAGAAATGAAGGTCTGAATGTCTCAGTGCAGCTGTAGAAAGCCAGGAACCCAGCACTGACTGGCCTGTTAGGGAGGGAGAAAGATAGTGCCCCACAGAGTCCACATTTTAAAATAGATACATTTCTCCCTCACCCTAAACCATATTCTTATGTTTCTCATTGTTTCCATTTAAAGCCTCAGTTTTTCATCTGTAAGATGGGCATGATAATTGTATATACCTCACAGTCTTTTATGTGGATTTAAGTTTTAAGTGTATGTAAGATGCTAATGAATATAGTGCTTGGCGCATAGCCTTTAATAAGGATTAACTTGCTTATCTGTTATTTATTTTCATAACTGGTGATACAAATATATCCTCTTTATTAGTAGATTGCCATAAATTGATCCTATGGAGTGAGGCATTTTACAGATAAGAGAAGTTTGGCAAATGCTTTATTCTGAAGCTGCTTGTGAAGTGAGTCAGTGGAAATTTTAATTGCCACTGTTAAATAATTTCTTGCTAGTTTGAATAATTGAAAATTTTTAAAGGTTTCTTTTAACTTTTTCTGGCCGTTTTCTTGCTTGTTTACATCAGGATGGTTAGAATTAGCTGCCCAAATGTTTCTATTTTTGTTTTAATTTTTAAAATGTAGAGTTTTCTCTTTGGCTGTACCATGCAGTTGCTTATGTCCCAAGTGTGCATTTAATTTATATATATGCTATGCTATTCTGTTGGGGAAAATATAGCCCTCCACCTAAAAGTCTGACATAAATTTGACATTCTTTCATGAAATGTGAAATGGTTGAGACTTCTAATCCTAAATTATTCTCTAAATGTTCATTTATATTAAAAGCCTCAGTAGACACATGTACTCCAAATGTTAATATCCTGGGGGATTACTTACAATGGCCATTTGGACATAGCTAGAAAGGAGACTATGAAAAATTTATCAGCATTAGAATGGGGCTTGATAAGTCATCTTGGCAGAAACAGTCCTAAATTGTTCCAGGCAGAAGGGTATCACTCTTATTGTTTTCAAAAATATTTGAGGAAGATTATATGACCAATTGGTATCTTATTTTGGTGTTTAATAATCGTAACTGTAAGGTTATCTTTCCTTTCAGATGTTACTATTTATACCTCCATCCTTTTTTTATAATTGTGTCCTTGGTATAAAACAGCTCACCTATACAATCAATATTTCCACTGATTTTTGAGTTGTTCCCTAATCCATCATTTTTTCTTTAAACCTAAACTGTTCTTAAACATTCAACTTAATCATTTTGTGGCATTTTTTAAAAAAGCAATCAATTTTGTATATTTCCTTGAGTTCAAAATTGAGATTAGATTCTTTCTCTTCCTTTTTTTCTGCCTTCCCTTTCTCTCTCACTTTCTTTCATTCTTTCTTTCTGCCATTCATTCTGTCATTCAACAAACACTTCCCCAGTGACTACCCACACCAGCCACTACACTAGGTGTTGGGAATGCAATGAGGAATAAGATACATGTTGTCCATTTGCCCATGGAGCTCACAGACCAAAGCAGTTCTGTCCCTTATTTAGGAAAATGGGCAATAATTGCCTGTCTTTATTTGCCAGTGTCAAAGACTAGCTTCTTACAAAATCATGATCACACAAATGGAGAAGAAAGTGGTGACTCCATCTAGGCACTCGTTATTGTCGTGACATTGAACTCCAAAGTTCTGCATTTGTTCAGTATCACTTCACTGGAGGCTGAATAAGAACCACAGAGGAATTTAGTTCAGGAGAACTCCACAGGGGCAATTTTAGAAGGGGTTTAAGAACCAGTTTCACCCCCACCTGCACTCCCCACCCTGCAAAAAAAAAAAGTGTCTTGCCAAAGGAAAAGCAGTCATTCTAAAACCGTAGCATCTTGAAACCCAGAGGGAAATTTGCAATGCCTTTGAGAAAGGATGGAGGAGCGTGATAGTAAGTCAGTAAATCAACAGTTATATTTAGGGATTAAGCTAAGAATGGGAATATTTGATATTATTGGTGTCAATGTTTCTTTATATTTCTGCATAGTTTTCTTCTATATAAGTAGTGTCTTAAAGGGACATTCCTAGATGGGGTAGAATACTGGGAAAGCAGTGGAGGGGAATTAGGGAAACAAGCCTCGATCAAAAGATCCAAGGTGGTGGTCTTTTAACTCCCCACCCTCACAGCTGCTACAGCCACTATAATCACAGTCACCACCATCACCCAAGACTCACAAGCTACTGATGCGGAAACACTAATAAAGTTCATCAGGATCGTATCAAACAGTAATGGTAACAAAAGCAGCAATACTCCCAGCTATATATCCTGAATACTTACTGCATGGCAGGCACTCTGGCAAATACTTTACGTACATTATCTCATGGAATCATTCCAACATACTCATGTGCCAGACAATTATTAATATCCCCATCTTACAGGTGGGGAAATAAAGGCATGGCAAACTGATGTAATTTTCATTAGGTTACACAGCTTATAGGTGGTGGAGTTATTCAAACACAGGTCTATCTGCATAGAACACAGTCATAACCACAAGGCTGCAGTTCCTTTCTAGAGCCCTGTTTCACTTCAGAACCCTCACTCAAAAATGCTCAATTTCAAGCTGTTCACCAGTTGGAATTTACTGTTTTCCCCAAGTCTAATGGATACACAGCTGGCAACTGAAGACAGGATAAGAGACGTAATAATAAAAGGCTTCCAAATAGTTCTTTATAGTGTAGAGACCATTCAAGATTAAAATTCAGATTTTCAAAGAATAGTGATTCACTTTGCAGCTGCAACTGCTAACCATTAACTGATTAATTCCTCTCATTGTTGACTGTTTACTCTATTTTAAGGTTGTAGAAATATCCAGTAATCCTACAGTTATCAATTGTGGAGACATTAGATCTACATATAATCACAGCTCAAAATCATGCCTGTGGATATAATATGTGGTTACATTCTTTTTTCGGTGGATTTAGTTTCCTAGTGGCCGATAATTTTGAACTCTCAATGTGTGCTGCATTGAAATTAAATATTCATTATAATCTTTTGAAGTTTACATTGGAAAGTACTTCAAAAACTATCAGTACATCAAATTATAATGTATTGCTTCTCTTTTTAAAAATCTGATAGTGGTAATCCTTTGTGAATTTTGCTCTTTACAATTCTTTCATCAGTGCAGATGTTAGCAGCTCACATGGGACAGCTAAAAAATGCCTTCTCATAAAAGCTATAGAAGAAAGTCAGTCATAAATCATGCACTTTAAATATGGGGAGAGCATCTTGCTATGGATAGTACAGTTTCTCAAGAACAGATGATTGTAAAATGAAAGGCTTAATACTTCCATTAACGTAGCACTTTCTTTATTGATTTGTTTATGGTTGATTGGACCCCTTCTTTTAGGGATGTCATTTAGGGATGTCTTTTAGGACTTACTGTTTTGTATTTTTCAATAGCTTTTTAAAATTACCAGGAAAAAATCCATAGAAAATTATTATACTCATTTCTCGTGTGTGTGTGTGTATGGGGTGGGGGGAGGCGGGCAGGTAGGCCCTCAGACTATGCAGTCCCATTTAATTGCATTTCATATTTCATCTCATAGCTCTTGGACTTGACTGATGGTTAACAGTAAACATGTATAATTATTCTTTCATGCGACGTGGCCATTGGCAGTGATTTTCATAGCAAGTAATTTAACTGCTGAGGCTGCAAGTCAAGATTCATCAGTTTTATTAGGATGCTGAACCTTAAAAGCTTATGGTTGATGATGTTATTAACTCTCTCTCTGCATTTCCTCTGTAGTAAAGGGAAAAACTGGAAGTGCAGCACTTTTTAATATAGTCCATGTGTGAGTGGCTATAAAATATGGGTGAAACCTATGTTAGAGCTCTAAGTGACTAACCCAGTTATCTCAACTCTGCCACTTCAGTTGTCAGACATTTAGGTGCTTCAGAATGCTTGAGTCTTTCACTCTGCAAAAATGAATTCATAGAATTGTTCTGTGTGTTGACTTCTTTTTGTTTTTTAGAATACTCACCTTTTTAATAGTTTATAGACATATTTTTGCATTAATTTTTATCCATCTTATTACAAAAATGTTCAAAATTACAGAAAAGCTGGAAAAATAGCTCAACGACATCTATATATACTGTTAGTGTTGTTTAAATGATCCAAGTCAAAATTATGTAAAAATTGAAACATTTCAAACCTATTTATATTCATTAGTTTCATGCTTATTTTTCTTATTTTTTGACAAAAATAAACAAATGTGTGTACATTTCCTCTTCTTTTTTATACAAATGAAACATACTATGTACGTTCTTTGTCACCTTTTTTCCCCCATAACAATATATTCTGGGAATCACCCAACTACCAGTTCATAAAGATCTTGTCATTCTTTCTTAAAATTACATATATCCCATTGTGCATTATAGATAAGTCACTCAATGTTTTATGGATGAACTTTCAGGCTGCTTCCAAAATGTTGCTGTGTAACCAATGTGAGCAGCTTTCAGCTGGCCGTATTCAGGTCTCTCATGAGGTTGCAGTCAAGCTGTGGACCAGTTTAGCTTATATTATGTCTCAGCTGAGGTTGAAGAATCCACTTTCTAGATCACTCATATAGTTGCTGGCAAACCTTTGCTTCTTGCCACTTGAGCCTTTCCATAGGCACCTGGGAATCCTGAAGACAGTTGGCTTCCTTCTCCCCTGGACCACTTTGTGACATGATAGCTATCTTCTTTTAGAATGTGTGATGAGAGAAAGCACCTACAGCCACCAATGTACACATCCAAGGCAGAAACCACAGTCATTTCATAACCTAGTACTGGAAGTATCATCTGGTCATATCTACTATATTTTATTAAACTATAAGTAAGTTACTGAGTCCAGATCACACTAAAGGGAAGGTGAATAAGC
This sequence comes from Camelus dromedarius, assembly GCF_036321535.1. Classification (NCBI taxonomy): domain Eukaryota; kingdom Metazoa; phylum Chordata; class Mammalia; order Artiodactyla; family Camelidae; genus Camelus; species Camelus dromedarius. Next base: position 49,437,440 of record NC_087443.1, on the reverse strand, counting down.
TCCATCTCTTGAGGAGAGGAGTGTCAAAAATATGTGAATATATTTTTTAAACTACCACATTGTCTAACACAGAGACTTCAATCTCAAAACACTTGTTCTATGATAGCACTTGTACTGTATGATGTCAAAATGTTATCTCATTTGATCGTAGTGCTCCAGAGTAGAATTATACATCTATCACATCCTAACTTTATAGTTTTAACGAATTTCCAGGTAATAAATTAATTTCTATGACTATACCCAATATGAAATTTCAGTAGATAATCTTACACATTTGTGCTGTTCAGTGCCTTAGCTTTTGTTGAAGTGTTTTGAGGACAATGATAAAAATGTACAAACTAAAGACTCTATTTAGAGTGGGGAGAAATGGGTGAAGTGATAGATTTAATAGACTGGCTATAAATTGATGATTGTTGAGGCAGGATGATGGAAAGATACTTAGGGGCTCACTATACTATTGTACCTACATATATATGTATATGTGTTTTATATATATATATATATATAAAAACATATATATATATATATATATATATATATATATATATATATGTTTATGTATATAATGTTTTCCAACAATGAAAAGTAAAAAAAAAAAAGAAAGAAAAAAAAGAAAACCTAAAATTTTGAATTTTCTATTCTTCAGGATTTATTGCAGTAAGGGAATATAAGTATTTTTGAGCATTAAGAAAAAAATAGTTCTTCTGATGACCATCAAGTTTTCTGCTCATCAGAAGGAATCTCAAGTTGCTAACGCATAGCGCTTCTTCTGTGAGAGAGTTACCAAACTTTACTGTATGCAAGAATCACCTACAGAGCTTGTTAAAATGTCCCCAGTTCCCCAAACCACCAATTATAATTTAGACTAAATCAGAAGAATAAAAAAGTCTGTATTTTAAGCAAATACCTCAGGTGTTTTTGATTTCAGTGATATAGACTGTTTGATATAGACTGTTCTGTGCATTTATAGTTAAGGCATTCTTATGAGTAAAGCAGTATGACAGATTCAAAGATGAATGTGCTGTTCTCATACTGTGCTGTATTTCCTAAAGAAACTTGCAAACTAGTAGAGAAGAAAAATATGCATAAAGTGTTGTAAAAGGAGTATCAATAATTGGGCTAATTCCATATTATCCTATCAGCTCTCAGCAAGGAGTGATGATCCTATGGGAGCAAATTTCTTGTCTGGATGAGCAGAATATAATAAGAACTTTCAAATACAAAGGAATATATATCACTGTTTGCTTTTCTAAAGCTTCAGATGTTTCAAGTTTGTCTTGTCAAGTGCTGAAAATTGTTCATTTTTAGATGACAGCTCTGATAATTGCCAGGTTGATTGATTAAAGACAAATCCACATGCTTTGAATATAAAATGTGCAAATGACAAAGGTGGTTTAAAAACTGACACCTTGTAGCTCGCAAGATCAACTCACTTAGATGTCATGGTAGACCTTAGAGAAGAAGCTCAGGAGTGCAGAGGGCAAAGTCATTATTTTAATTCTTCAGATCTGCTCAGGAACATTAAGAGCTTATTCTGTTGAGACTCCAGGTGTTAATATTTGGCTGCCTCATTCATCAGATAAAATCTATTTTGTGAATAGGATTGTACACTACTATGCTTAGCTGTGGGGAGAGAACTAACATTTAATTGAGTGTCTGCTGTGAAATCTTTGCTTTTTTTCACAACCAAATTATGAGATGGGTATTACCCCATTTTATGTGAAGGATACAGATTTAAAGGTAATGACTTTTATAGTTAATTCGTAACTGTCAGTCAGGTAAAATATATCCCCAAGTGATGAAATGATTTATCCTTTAGTATGAAATTTAATTAATATTTTTGATATTAAGTTTTTCTAATTGTAGCCTGGTAGGAGAAAGATACTCCTAGTTCAGCAGCATCAAAATAATAATAGCTAACGTTTATTATGATGAGGTATAGTGTTTAGTATATATAAATCCATCATTTATCATCTCCTAAGTTAAGACAATAATGTCATATAATGGCTGTTTATTTAGGGTAAGGGAAAGCAAATCTAATGCATCTACTTGTGAGACCAAGTTATACTTTTATTGTATATCTCCTGCTCCTACACTGCTGTGAGTAATCCCTGAAAGGGATGAGTAAGATCAGAGGAAAAATATAACAGTCAAGCTAAACTTTTTGAAGAGGGTGATGACTTACAATGTGTCTTTGGATTAAACACTGATGATTAGAGTTAGACTTTTCTCAGTATCAGAGGAATGTCAACACTAAATGGTATGATTTTCTTGCCTTAATTTGTATCTGCAGTTTTGAAGAACTACTTTTATTCTGAGTGAAACTAAAAAAAGATTTAAAAGTTGAAGCGCAACTGTAGAACATCCTGGGTCAGAGCTGGCAGAAAGTGATTGCTGAGGTGGTGGTGGTAGGAGGGGAGCCTAACAAGCTTCTTGATAAATAACTTAGGCTGCGTCCACTTCTGGGTTTCATGTCTGTCTGGTTACAGTGGGGGTAGTCCTAATAAATCTATTTGCAGAGAAGCTGAGAAATTTCCTATGAAGGGGTAGGGCCCTGGAAAAAAAAAGCCAGCCCTAAAAAGCAGTCACAGTAACATTTTTTTTGTGTGCAAGAGCTTTTAATATATCAGCTGTTACAAACACAGGTTTGAGTCCTGCGGGGAGAGAGAGAACTATAAGGGAATGCTGAATGGCCATTTTCAGTAAATTCTGGAACTCATTGGAACCAAGCAATCTTGCTTTAAAACCCATCTCACAATATTAATCACATGGGAGCCTCTGCACCCCAGGGATTAAGATAGTCACTGGCAGAGAAGTGCTGCGCCCAGCTAAGGAGCAAAAGAAATACTGTGCCCAGCAGAGCAGTGCAGACTGGTTGAGTGCCTAGTTGCTGCTGTCTTATCTAGTGAACAACAGTGGAATCTTCCACATGCATAACACTTTTACCTTCAATTGCTTCAGCACTCATCTCCTGAGAGTAAGGACATCCTTCTACATGAGCACCCTCCCATTGTCAAACATGGGGAAAATTACAGGCATTTCATAATTGCACCTAATATTTGTCCATTTTCAGATTTTCCCAGTTCTCTCAACATGTCTTTCATAGCTGGTTTTTTTTCTGAACCAGGATCCAATCAGAGTTCATGAATTGTACTATTCTGTTCTTTCCAGAGAATTTTTAATTGTTTATTTTGAAATAATTTCAAACTTAGAAAAAGAGATGCAAAAATAATGCAAAGAATTCCTGTATATCTTTCACATAGATTCTCCAAATGTTAACACTTTACCAGGTTTGTTTTATCAGTGTCTGAACTGTTAGGCAGTAAGCTGCAGGGTGATGCTTCATAGCCACAAATACTTCAGTTTGTGCTTCCTGAAAACAAGGACATTTTCTTACATAACTGTGGTACAATTGTCAAAATCAGGAAATTAACATGGATACAATATGATTATCTAATCTACAGACTTTATTCATATTTTGCCAATTGTCTCAGTAATACCCTTTATAACAACAGAAAAGAAATTTTTTTTTCTGCCCCAGGATTCAATCCAAAATCACATATTAAATTTAGTTGTCACGTCTTGTTAGTTTTCTCTAGTCTGGAACAGTTTCTCAGTTTTTTGTCTTTCATGACCTTGATATTTTTGAAAAGCTGAAGAATACTGAACAATTATAATACACAGTGCCCCTTGATTTTGGTTTGTCTAATATCTCCTCATGATCAGATGCAGGTTTTGCATTTTGGGGTTGGATATGATGTTGTGTCCTTCTCAGAACATTATGTTTAGCAACACATGGTGCTGACTTATCCCATCGCTGGTGATGCTAACTTGGTGATGTTAACTGGCAGTGATCACTTGGTTAAGGTGATGTTTGTCAGGTTTCTCCGCTAAGTTACTATTTTCTGCTTTGTAATTAATAAGTAATTTGTAGAGAGATACTTTAAAACTACGTTAATATCCTGTTTCTTATCAAACTCTCCACCCACTAGTTTTAGCATCCATCAGTGATTCTTGCCTGAATCATATCCAGATAAATTTTATTCCCTTGAATGGGACTTTTTGCTTTTTCCTTTCCTGAATGACCTCACAAACACTATTTTATAACTCTACTTTACTCAGTTTCTTCCAAAATTCTAGCTAATTGGCTCCAAAAATGTTTCTATGGTATATTGAGAGACCAGGTGTTGTTGTGTCTCTTCCTCCTCACACCTTCCCTTTGGACAGGTGCTTCTTCTCTCCCAGAACTTTTACTGGCGTAAGCCATCAGTTTGTTATGTAAGATATTTTGCATGACATTTCTGCTTTGTCCTAGTTTTTCTCCTGCCTGTTCCTGGTTTTAAACAAAAACCTTTTCTTTTTAATGCCCACATCCTCAAATCTGTCTACTTCCCTTTCTCAAGTTTAGGCCTTTGACATCTTTCTTTGTGAAACACTTTCCTGTTGTTAGTTGTTTTAAATCCATGGCTTTTATTCTTCAGATCTGTCATTTTCTTTACAGTGTCTTTTTTTTGGTATCTCTCCAACTTTAGCTTTTGGAAACCACCTTCATCAAGCCATTTAAAGTCTTTTCAGGGTGAGCTACTGAAATTTGAAGCTGGCTTCTTCTCCATGGTTGTCATCGTCTTTTGTCTTGAAACAGTAAAACATGAAAATAAGCTAATTCTGTACTGTTCTTGTCTGCTTCTAGCAAATTGGCTTGTGTTCTTTATCTGAATTATTGTTTTTTTTTCTTCAAGTTGTGTTTCTCCAATATTTTTAATAATTTCAGTTTGTCTTTCAAAACAACCTTGAACTCACTTTTTAAAATTAATTTACTCATTTCCATTATATGCTATATCCTCCCCAACCTGAGTTGCTGCTAGCAATCAAGTTCATTCTCACTGGGGCCCATTATATGGCCCATTCACTGTTTCTTCCTTCCATTTTCATTTTGATATGTTTCCCAGGGAAGCAGCACATTCATTTTGAGATTCTCAATCTCCAGAACACCTATTCTTTCCTTGCTTTTAGAATGTCTCACACTTTGGCCATCTCCGTAGCCATGTCTGTATTTCCACAAAAGTTCCGTGTAGATTCCCTCTTTAAAAATAATGGTAAGTTGTTCTCAAATGTGAAAACTTCCCTGGCTGCACACCATAAGGACATGCCTTTTTGAATTTTTTTTCAGATTCATTTCTTGATCTGTTTAATTAATTAATTAATTAATTAATACAATTTCACAGATTTGGGGGGGAGTAATTAAGTTTGTTTGTTTGTTTATTTATTTATTTATTTTTAATGGCGGTACTGGGGATTGAACCCAGGATCTTGTTCATGCTAGGCACACACTCTACCACTGAGCTATATCCACCCCCATTTTGATCTGTTTAGCATGTATTTGCCTATGTCAGCTTTAACCCTTCTATTCTATGAAATCAAGTTTCTTTAAAAAGAGTACAGTTTGTTGTGTGTTGCATGTGGGAAAAAGATGTGATATATGATCACAGATAGCCTCTGAAATCTTTGAAATTGGAGCAGATTTTAGTGCACTTCTCTTGGAGCAGGCATTCTGTCTCCTTTTCTCAAGTCCTGGTTCCAGTTCATATTCTCTAGTCAAAAAGCCAACCAGGCTTTTTTTTTTTTTTTTTTTTTTTTGCATTTCAGTGTCTGAAGAAGTAAATCATCAGGCCACAGAGTCTTTCTTCTCTTACACCACTGTCGACAAGTGCACGGGGTTTAGCCTTTGCCAGGTTAATGAAATTCTAAATAGTTTTCTTAGAAGTTTTGGATTCTTTTCTCATCATATAATCCCTCAAGGGAACCCAGCTTTACAATTTGAAAATCTTATCAATTCCTAATTCGAGGGGTTTTAATTACTGCGTTTAATTCATACAGTATAGTCTATAATCACTCTATCTACTGGGCAATTGCCCTGTTTTTATAAATAATTTCAAAAAGCTTTTCCTTAGAAGTGCACTTCTAGGGTACTTCTCTCCTTTCGAAACTTGCATAAATGTTCTCTCCCCTCTTGCTTCTGTCCCCTTTGCCTTCTGAACCCCATATGGAAAAAAATAGGCAAGTTAAAAATGTTTGCCTTCTTTCCCTTTTTGTCTTCTGCATCCCCCTTCACAACTTTTAAAACTGCTTTCCTCTATCCTGCCCCAGTTTTTCAAATACACTCTGCCTTTCTTCCTTTCAGAATTTACACTTGATGATGACACTCATCAAAATCCTGAGCCCAAAGAAAAAGTGCTATGATACACCCTCTCATTTCCACTCCTGTGATCCTTGATCTTGGATTCCTTTCTTAGGCCTTGCCCTAACTAAATCCAAACCAAGTTTTCATATCCCTTCCCTTTTTTCTCCCAACTCTTCCCCTGTCTTCTCCTCCTTCCTCCATATCACCTTCTACCCATACACTGCCCTCTCTCATTTCCATTTCTATATTCTCCCCATTCTCCCCTAATTTCCCTCCTCTCTCATCCCCCATTGGTAACCCCTTTTGATTTTTCTTCTTTTCTGTATGCTCCATTTACTTAAATGAAGATTATGTATTTTGACACAATCTCTTTGGGGTAGTGAGGGCAAATATATTATATGCTCCTTCTTATAAAGATAATAACTGAAGTTTGAAAAGTTTAACTTCCATGTCTAACACAACCAGTTGCCGTAAGACTTATAGACCCAAAGTTCCCTTGTCACATTCATTTTATCTAATGTTCTCCCCTACTTCTTGGAACTAAATATGAAGATAACAAATTGAAGCTATTAAATGTTTCTCAAGTCATAACCAACATCTGTGTGTATCTCTCTTAGAAAGTAAATTTTATATTTTTGCAATAAGTAAAATGTGCAATGATTGAAAAAAATCTATACAAAATCAGAGCAGGATGTTTTAACATATCTAAAATTAGGTAATGAGAATAAGATTTGCTATTATAACTGGAAATTGTATCTATTGTAGGAGAGGTAATTAAAAAAAGATATAGAACAGCTTCCCCCAACAATGCAGATGCTGAATTAGAGTCAAATCTCAGTATCTAACCTACAAAAAGTTAAGGTGGGGGGGATGTGTCCAAATTTATTCAGACATAGAAGAAAATCAGTAATATTTGAACGTTGTGTATTATTTTCTTTAATATAGATTGTAAGGACAGCAGAGTAACTGTTCGGCTGGATTCTTGGTGTTCTGAAATTTCCCCTTGATTGTTTAATTTAAAAGAATAAAAATTTAAGTCTGGCCTAGAGAAAACTTCACTACTGATTTTGCTAGACACCTACCAGAGTCATCCCAAACTACACAGCTACTAGAGCACTGGGGCCGGGACTTGGACCAAGTTCTCTAGTCCCAGGCCTAATGCTCTTCTGCTGTATCTCCACCATCATTGGTAACATTAGCCTTTGAAAGCAGTCCTTCTTGTCAGGCTATCTTTTGAAAATGGCACCACTTATTTCAGAAAGACTTCACACATAATTTCTCAGTAATCTTGGGCCACCTTAGAAACAATGCAATGGGTATTTTCGAAAAGTAAGTAGAGCTTTAAATAAATATTTTAATTACATACAAAGGAAATAATAAATATGATTCCATTAAATTAAAGAATCTTTTATTAATTTTATTCTCTCCTGTTTAAGCTCTTTACTTATCCTTGTGTCTCTCACTGGCCCAAAACAGAGCCTATTCAGAACATAACTGAAAAAAAGGATGGATGAATAAATATTCCATTTGTATGCTGATTATTAAGAAAGTGAAAGCCACTAAGCTTTTTTCATATTTTCACTTTTTTATAAACAAATAGACTTTAACATTTTGCCACATAACTTCCTATTGTGGAACTTTCGCCACACTGTAGTTAATTGCTGTTCAAAATCTGAACATACCCAACTCCTGCTTTCCTTGTTTTTTTCCAAAAACCTGTTACTGTCAATGCATGTATTTTAACAGAATCCATATGTTCTTTTTTTCCCGCTTATGTGACTTTTTTTGTGTGTCTACTATGCATATCACACATGATTCTTGGCATTCATTTTATACTATCATGACGAAGGATAATCAGTGTTATTTTAGTTTAATTTCAGTATCAGAGGTCAAGACATTGTCTTCTGAATGTCTTTCAGGGTTTTCCATCTTGCTTATGCTCTGCTAGTGTTCAGAATTGTTTGAGAATGTCTTTATAACCAAGTTGTCAGTGGTGGTATAAAGCAACTTAAATACAGCTTTGAATGACTTCACCTCCCCTATTACATTAAGGAGACAATCAGAATAGTTGAGATTTGTGCCTTTCAAGTTGCTGCAGTTGTAATAAAAAGTGAGGATAGAAGAGAGGACGGGGGAAAGAGAAAGAGAAAAGGAAGGGAAACTATTATCCCACAATTTTTAAAAAGACCTAAATTCATAGGTATAGCCCTGCAATAATATAAGATGGATGTTTTGAATTGGTTTATAAAATAAGAATAAGTAGAGCACTCATCATTTAAAAAATAAAGAAATGTGACCCCCAAAAAGAAAAAAAGTAAATGTTCAGGGAAGAAAAAACACTGAAAAACTTAAAATTAGAAAGTGATCTAGGGGAGAAATATATGCTGAGTGTTAATAGAAAAATCACAGAATAATTGATGTCATATTGTGGTTATTCATTGACTAATAACAGATGCTCAACTTACGTGTTCCCTCTGTTCCTATATATAGTTTCTGTTAACATCAGAAGATACTCTGCATGATATGAGGAAAAACAAGATTATAATCTGTTTAAGCCCCTATTAAATACCCATTTACTACATTTATTATCTAATTTGCCAGGATATCAGAATATATATCAATGATGGAAAAATTATAATTTGTGTAACTCCCATTAAGTATCCATTTATTATCTCTGCTAACTATGTATCAGATTATCATAATGCTTTATTTAAAGCTGGCTTACAAATAAACACATGCCCGAGCCAAAAATGACACGTGCTAGTGAGACAGTGAAAAATAAGAGTCCATTACATTGACTTAATTTCTTATATAACAGAAAAAGTTGACTAGTGTGAAATATCAGGTATTGTAGGTAACACTTGTCCACAAATGTTTTGAGTTATGAAATATATTTAAAGTTTTATTCACTTTCAAAATTTAAAAATCCCATACTCAGAACTTATCCAGGGTAGAAAGGTGGCTGCTGCAAACATAGAGACAAAAGAGAAAATATCATGTCTCTAAGTTTGGTCATTCTGCCTCCTCACGTTCAGGATCCACCTACAGATCGTCTTTTAGTAAATGTTTGGGGATAATGAGATTGAAAAAGATTAGGTAACTGCACATACACAAAACTGGGGAGAAAAATCATGTTGGAAAAAAACATATAAAAGCAGGTCAATAATTTACATTTTACTCCTATAAATACATTAGCAGCTTGCATGCCATTTCCTAGAGGTGCCTCTAATAGCCACTTTTCAGACTTTTTCTGATGTTTCTTGATAAAACTAGATGCTACCTCAAAATACCACCTTTCTAAAATGAAGTAGAGCATCTTTCCCCGGAGTGTATCCTAGGATACATTCTCCAGGCTGGGGGATGATGGGACTGGGGTTCGAGTTCCTGATAAAATAAGTTTGGGAGGTTCTTACACAGTCTCCTTTCCTCTGGACATATACAGTGCATGTTAATTTATAAAAAATTCTGCCTTAAGGCAAATTATTTAACTTTGTTTATCCCAGATTTTCTCAAACCACCTTTTTTTTTTTTAAACCATTTTAACCTTTTATTTTAGTTCATTTTAAAAATTCTTTTTTACTCTAACAGCTTTTAACATCTCTAAGAACTAACATTCTCACTTTAGGAAACATTGAACTAGCCTTCACCATCATGGTCATTTATTACCTCCTTTTCACATCATCACTGCCTCTTCAAGATCTGCAGTGCCATCAGAGGTAACTATAATGGGTCATTAATTCTCCTTCTCCTTGCACATATTCCATAGGTACGTGGAGCTGTCGATATAATACTCTCAGCACTGTTCACTTGTGATAAGGAAATCTTAATAAATGAATAGTAGGTTAGTACATTTAACAGTACATTGATACACTCAATACAGTTTTGAAATATAGGCCACGGTACGAAGTAGGCTTTCTGGGAATAGTTAGTTAGCTCATGTATATTCAAGAGACAGTGGAAATTGATAGAATAGAGTCCATTTCAATCCATTTTGGGGGGTTCACAACAAAGGAAGATATTACTAATAAGATTTTGAAATGCCCCAGGGTTTTAGTGTTTTTTCCCCTCCTATTTTAGGCTTTAATATGCTCCACCTCCTAGGTGGTTTGTATGTCTGGCCTAATCATGGAGCTCTAGTCACTTCAAGAAATTTTACAAGAAAAACAAAATTTGAAATTTTGAAAAATCCCAATTTTAGGTAAGAAGATACTGATATTCTGACGTTTTATTGTACAACCTTAGTATTCTGAGAATTTGAAAAGGCTGTGTGTCAAAATAAATAGTTTAAAAAATAAGTATATCATACTTTTAAGTAGGTTGTTACTGTAACTTGAAGTCCATAAAGTTATTTTTAGGAGAGCTAGAACACATACTCCTGCAAAATGTATGTTTACATTTGCTAACAATAAACAGGATTCTTGACCTTGAAAAAATAGACAACTTTCTGTGTTATCTGATCTCATTTAGTAATTTATTGTCATAGTTGTGGCTAATGTTCCCTTTGTGTGTACACAGTTCTTTTATATGAAGATTATCAGAACTCCCACTCATAAGCTTAAAAAGTTTGTTGGTGAGAGTAAAGAAAATCTTTCAGTTGAAAATTATGCAATAGAGAATTAAGCTACAATTAAAGTAACTGCATACTACATGTACTTCTTTTAAAATAACCTCAGACTTTGGTATTTAATAAACTTAGAGATCAGATGTTAGAGTATTATCTTGAGGCACTGCAAAATAATTTCACTAATTCAGTTTCTAAAAGTAAATGTTTTGCTACAGCTTGCTTCAAAATCAGCCTAAAACATGCCTTTGGATGACTATTAAGAGAATAAATTGAAGTTAGCATTTCACAATATAGTATTTTTTCCTATAAAATCTAGCCAAAAATCCATACAGAAAGTTTAGTTTTTAAGAGTTTTAAGAGACTTTTCATGTTACTCTAATCAATATTCCAATACCGCTGGTCCCTGTAGCCATACAACGGACAGCCTGCTAGCAATAGCTCACCTCTAGTTGCTCAATACAGAAAATCAGAAATTCATAAGAGTGCTCATATTTCGATCAAGGCCAGACTTTTGAACTTTCTTTCTTGTCTCATAAGAAATTAGCCTGAATAGTTTGCTCTGATGTAGAAGAAACTAGAATACAAATTGATAGTCTTAACATCTCAGATGATGAACTGAGTCATGCAGATCCAGTAGACATGGCTGTTTGGTTGAATTTGCTGACATGAGCATCTCTGCAACAGGACTAATGCACTGATGTGGCCCTCTCTACAAGAGATATCTGTTCTTGTGAGAAAATGGGGAACTCAAATTGATGAGGTCCTTGCTATTAAGTTTCAATTTGAATCACCTTGGGAACCATAGGTTCCACATCCATTTTGGCCTTCTACTTGTTTACACAAAGGAAACAGATTCAAAGGACTCATGTCCTAGAATTCATACTGGCCTCATTGCACAGAGCAATGGTTTTGATGTTCTTGTTCCCAATTTATTGCAGGCTCTGAGAACCTGGGTACCATGGTGATAAAGTGCCATTGAAATACATAGGTAATCAGTCAGTGTACTGGAGGATTGATTTCTTTCTTTCCTTTTCTGAACAGACAAAAGCAGTCTTCTTAGAAGCAATGGGAGTTAGAGGACACTTACCATTTATGTTATGAGAATAGCAATGATAAAGGCAAAGATGCAATTTAATTAATAACTTCACCTGGGCAGTGACTATCTCCAGGGAACTGAAAGTATTGAAAACCTTAATTGACCTCTCCCATGTAGAACACAGGCCTCTCTTTTCCCATTTTTAAATTGGAAGATATCAAAAAGACAAATCATTTGCTCTCAAGCTGACTTCTGGTCCATAATGGAATTGCAACCAGGACTTGGAACTCTTGGATTTCAAGGCAGGGCCACTGTGTACAGTGTGTCATGTTACGGATAAAGCTCTTCACTTTAACCACTTGTCTGTCCTGAAGAGCACATCGCAGTTTAAAAGAGGCCATGCAGTCTGATCTGACTACAAAGAATTTTTTTAAGTCTTTTAAATATTCAGATGCATACACTTTATTTTAAATGTTGGCAGCTTTGCCATTCACAACTATGACCCAAATTCCTCCCTCAAATGTTTTAATTGAAGCCAAATAACTTTACTTTCTGTTTTTACATAAGAATGTAGCACATTCATTGCTGGGACAGTTATCATGAAAAATTTGGCTTTTGGTCCTTTTGCTCTCTTATCCTTCAGCCTCTCTTTCTTCATACTTATTTCATTTTTCATTTTGCTTTCTCATATTTTAAGATTATATTTTATTTTCTCTAATTTATTCATTGATCTTTACAGATATCTCTGAAGTTTTTTTACAGGCGACATTTGGCCATTTTTTCCCCTTAAATTTATTGAGGTATATTTGACATATAATAAATTGTGCATATTTAAAGTATGCAATCTGATAAGTTTTATATACGAGTCATTTATACAAAACTGCTTATGATAGTGATTATATCCATAATTCCCCCAAATTTCTACATGATTCTGTGTAATCCATTCTTCCTCCCATCTTCCGGCCCTTGCATTCCCAAGCAACCACTGATCTCCCTTCTGTCTCTATAGATACATTTGACTTTTCTAGAATTTTATATAAATGGAATCATACAGTCTGTACTCTTTTTTGTCTTTCTCCTTTCACGCAGCATAATTGTTTTGAAAGTCTTGGTATTATTGCAGGTATCAATAGTTCATTCCTTTTTAATGATGATTAGTATTCTGTGTGTAGGTGTATAACAGTGTGTTTATGCATTCAACTCTTGATGGATATTTGAGTTGTTTCCAATTTGAGTCTATAACAAACTGCTATGACCCCTTGAGTGTAAGTCTTTATGTGAATATGAATTTCCTTTTCTCTTCGGAGTGAAATAAGTGACTCATATTTTAGGTGTATACTTAATTTTTAAAGAAATTGTCTAATTGGTTTCCAAATTATTATACCATTTTACATTTCTACCAGCAGTGTTTGAGAGTTTCATTTCCTCCATCCTCCCTTCACCTTCTTGCCAACTCATGGTATATAGTCTTTTTCATGATAGCCATTCTAATAGGTGTGTATCTCCTTGTGATCTTAATTTACATTTACCTAATGACTAATGATGTAGAGCATCTTTTCACGTGCTTATTTGCAATCTGTATGTCCTCTTTGGCAAAATGTCTATTCAAATCTCTTGTGCATTTTTATCTTGTTCCTTCTTTTCTTATTTTTAAGTCTTGAGAATTCTTTATATATATTTTAGATTTAAGTCCTTCATTAAATATATGCTTTGCAGATATTTTCTATCAGTCTGTGACTATCTTTTCCTTTCCTTAACAGTATCTTTTGAAGAGTAGAAATGTTTAATTTTGAAGGAGAGGAATTTATAAATTTATTTTTTATAATCATATCTTTTATGTCACAAAGATTTTTCTCAAACTTTACTTCAAGAAATGTTACAGATTTTAGGGCTATGATCCATTCTGAGTTAATTCTGAGTTCGTATTTTACATGTGGATATCCAGTTGTTCCAGAACAACTTATTGAAAAGACTTCTTTCTCCAGTGATTCGCCTTTGTTAATTAACCTTTGTTAAAAATCAGTTCTATATGTGTGGGTCAGTTTCTGGACCCTCTTTTTGTTTCATTAACATAATTTTCTGTCTTTACACAGATGCCACACTCTTTTATTACTTGAAATCAGGTAATGTTATCCTTCCAGCTTTGTTCTTCCTCTTTGAAGTTGTTTTGTCAATTCTAGGTTCTTTGTATTTCCATGTAAGTTTTAGAATCAGCTTTAAAATTTTTTATAACTTTTTTTATTGAGTTATAGTCAGTTTACAATGTTGTGTCAATTTCCAGTGTAGAGCACAATTTCTCAGTTATATGTTAGCATACATATATTCATTGTCATATTCTTTTTTGCTGTGAGCTACCACAAGGTCTTGTATATATTTCCCTGTGCTTTACAGTATACTCTTGTTTATCTATTCTACATATGCCTGTCAGTATCTACAAATTTCGAACTCCCAGTCTGTTGCTTCCCACCCCTCTCCCCCTTGGCAACCACAAGTTTGTATTCTATGTCTATGAGTCTGTTTCTGTTTTGTATTTATGTTCTTTTTCTTTTCTTTTTTAGACAGAATCAGCTTTAAAATTTATTTTAAAAAGTTGCTGTGATTTTGGTTGAGATTTTGTTGAATCTATAGATTAATTTGGGAAGAATTGACATCTTAACAGTGTTTAGTCTTTTGACCCATGAGCAAGCATCAAATAATAAATGCTTAAGGATAAATATACTGTGTGAGAGATATATACACTGAAACCACAAAACACTGCTGAGATAAATTAAAGACCTAAATACACAGAGAGATATATTTCAACTGGCCATTTAAAAAATTTGCCATGCTTTATTTGCCTTGTTGTTTTTTTCTCCCTCACTGCTTGTAGTCCAACTTCAAAGAAATTAAGATATAATAACTTTAAAGGTCCTCTATTTGTCTCTACCTTCAGTTACTAATGAAAAAATGATTGATGGAAAGTTTAGAAAAGAAGTGTTTATAAATAAATTATTCATGGAATCATTAGCTGCTCTATGTATTACCCAGGCACTTCTTTCTCTTCTTCAATTTTTTTTTTTTTTTTTTTGTCTACTTCTGGCACTTTCACTTCTCATTAGTGTCTTCTGGGTTAGATAAGGGTAGAGAGAAAAAATGACACTCAACTAATAAATTATTTTTCCTTGTTATTAAAAGCCTTTATGGAAAAAGAGATTGAATGCTATGTTTAGGGATTTCGCTTATCTTTCCTATTCCCATTCTGTGCCCCACATGTACAAAGATGAGTGACGATTGGTAATAGTAGGAAAGTACAAATATGCACATTTAAATATCAAATGCTGCCTTCTAAATTTGTTAATGTGTTTTATCACTGAAAACTCAGAACATATGTGAAGTGCACTTCTCAGGAGGGAAGCCTATCTTTTTGAAGAAGATTTCTCATTATAATAAAGATTTAGAATTTTGAAATTTGTTAAATTATCTAATAGAGTTGGCTTAGTGGCTCTTGAGATTAAAACAAGCTATTACTGAGAACCCTCATAAACTTTTATGTTACTCATACTTAAGACTAATAATTCTTATGAAAATTTGCTTTGGGTTCTCATCTTGTCAGAGACTTGATACAAATTGTAGCTGATGTATATGTTACCAAGACGTACTTTTTCAGAATTGTGAAGTATAATAAATTGAATGTTATTCATAAGAGTATCTTCAATACGACATAATTAAAACTATGTTACTCTGGGTAAGATAAAGAAAAGAATACATATTGTGATGCAATATCCCTAATTATCTTTACTATACTCACTTAATTATTAATTTGCAAAATTAGGTAATCTGCAAGGATTATTATGACCAGTTTATGAGGCTCTTGTATAATTTAATTTAGAGTAAAACTGCTTGCACAGTATAAAATATGAAGGTTATTTTTTCTTATTATGTAGTGTGAGGTTATTGATTCTCTGGAAGGAAGTGTTAACAAAGAGAAGTAAGCAAAGAATGGAACTCAGAAATTGTTAAAAAAATTTTATTCAGTCTCTGAGAAACAGAAATATAAAAGACACAACTGGAATAAAAGAAGAAATAGTTAAAAAGTTCCAAAATAATCATTTTGCAATATATATGTGTATCAAACCATCATGTTATATACATCTCAAATGTATATAAAATTGTATATCAATTATATGTCAATAAATAGGTAGTGAGGAGAGTACTAAGAAAGACTTAACTTACTCATATAAGAAAGTTTTGTGATATACATAATGTGACATTTAGGGAACCTATAAATTTCATCATGGAATCAGTCGCTATCAGTTTGAAAAATTACAGTTAACAGGAAATTTTTCCATGTAGTCTTTAGGAAAATTGTCCATCTTAAAATGAAAGAAATTAAAAAGTGAAATTCTGCCAGCATTTACTGCAAACTTACTGTGTTTTAAACTCTGTGCTGTAGAGACGAATTCAAAGTCCCCATTTCAAAGACTCCCAGCTGTGGCCAGCAGAAGAGCTTGGCAAATCCTCTCCCCAAAAAAGCAGTTGTAAAACTGGACAAAGCTTGTTAAAAAAAAAAAAAGCCAAAAACCGTTTAAGTTCTGAAGAACAACCAAAAGCATACCATAATCTGCTTGAAAAACTATTGAACGTTGGCTCTATCCATCAGAAGATAGAAGCTTTACTAACTCATGGTGTTTGTGCACAACCTCAGTCCATTCATTGGTTGATCATTAAATTATGTGTCACAAGGGTGACTCCTAGGAATCCAAGTTTAACAAAAACACAAATAAACAAATGGGAATGTATAAAACTGAAAATATCTTGCACAGTGATGGAAACTATCAACAAAATGAAAAGGCAGCCTATTGAATAGGAGAAGATATTTGCACATGATATATCTGATAAGATTTTAATATCCAGAGTACATAAAGAACTCACATAACTCAATATCAAAAAAAAAATCAAACTATCAGGTTTAAAAATAAGCAAAAGGGTTTTCCAAGGAAGACATACAGATAGCCAATAGACACATGAAAAGATGCCCAATGTCACTAATCATCAGGGAAAGGCAAATCAAATCCATAGTGAGATATCACCTCACACTTGTCAGAATGGCTGTTATCAAAAAGACAACAAACAAGTGTTGGCAAGGATGTGGAGAAAAGTGAACTCTCATACACTGTTGGTGGGAAAGTGGATTGATACAACCTCTATGAAAAACAGTATGGAGGTTCCTCAAGAAATAAAAAATAAAACTACCATACAATCAAGCATTTGCACTTCTGAGTATTTATCCAAAGAAAACTAAAACACTAATTTGAAAAGATACATGCACCCTCTGTTTTTTGCAGCATTATTTGCAATAGCCAAGATATGGAAGCAACCTGTGTCCGTTAATAGATGAATGGACGAAGAAAATGTGGTACATATAAACAGTGGAATATCACTTAGCCATACAAAAGGCTAAAATCTTGTCATTTGCATGACAAGATTAACCTAGAAGGTATCATGCTAAGTAAAGTGAGACAGAGAAAAGCAAATACCATATGATTTTGCTTATAATTGGAATCTAAAACACAAAACACACAGACAGAACAAAATAGAAACAGACTCATAGATGCAGAGAGAAAATTGGTGATTGCTAAAGCAAAGGGAGGTGGGGAGTTGGGCAAAACAGCTGAAGGGGATTAAGAAGTACAGACTTCCAGTTATAAAATAAATAAATCACAGGGATGTAATGTACAGCATAAGGAATATAGTCAGTAATATTGTAATAGCTTTATATGGTGACAGATGGTTACTAGACTTATTGTGATCAATTTGTAGTGTATTTAGATGTCAAATCACTTTGTTGTATACCTGAAATTAATATAATATTGCATGTCAATTATACTTTAACAAAAAGAAAAAAAAGAAGATAGCGCAGTCCAATGTGGTAGATTTCTCAGTGTCTCAGTTGGAACTTGAATGCCACATTCAGAATCCAAGTACTGGCCACTTCCCAGGGCAAAATCCTGGTTCTCATGGCAAAGATACCATTATGATTAATATTAATTTTTCCTCATGTGATTTCCCACAGACATAAGATTAAATTACATTAAACTTAAAAAAAAAAGGAAAAGAAAAATGAGGAGAGCCTTGGAGATCTGTGGTACAATATCTTGAATACCAATATACATGTAATAGGAGTCCCAAATAAAAGGAAAGAGAGAAAGCAGCAGAGATAGGAAAAGTTTGATGAAGTAATGGCCAAAAACTTTCCAAATTTGAGAACCAATATTACTCTACAAATCCAAGGAACTCAGTGAGTCCTACAAAGAATAAGCACAAAACCATCCACACCTCCACACATCATAGTCAAACTTTTGAGAGCTGAAGCAAAAAAAAAGAAAATCTTAAAATCAGTAAGAGAGAAACAGCTCATGATATATGAAAACTTAATGCAATTAACAGCTAACTTCTCATTTGAAAGAATGGAGTCCAGGAAGTAGTTGAATGAGACAGTCAAAGTACTGAAAGAAAAAAATACCAAGCAAGAACTGTATATACAGAAAAACTAGCCATCAAAAGTGAAGATGAAATAAAGTCATCTCAGATAAAAAAAAAAAAAGAACTCATTGCTAGCAGACTTGCCTTACAGGAATATTGCAGGACAGAGCATCTTATAGGCTAAAAGGAAGTGATACCAGAAGATAACTCAAATTCACAGAAAAAAAGTGAGAAACACAGAAAATGATAAATATATAGGTTAATATAAAAGGCTCTATAAACATATTTTTATCATTTCTTCTCATTACTTCTTAAAAATACATAATATTCTATAATTACTACAATACTATGTTGTTGTATTTACATACCTGTGTATAGATTCATGTGTATGTAATATATGACAATAGTAACACAAAGAATGGGGAGAGAATGGGACTATAATGGAGCCAGTTTCCTATATTTTACTGCAATTAATTATTATTAGCCTGCAGTTGATTGTGATAAATCAAGGTACATATTATAATCCCTAGAGCATCCATTAAGAAAATAACTCCAAATTAAACCATTAAAAAATTCACCAAAGGAGTTAAAATAATACTTTAAAAATATACTTAACACAAAAAAGACAACAAAGGAGGAATAAAACAAAACAAGACAGGATACATATAGACAGCAAATAACAAAATGAAAAATGTAAATCCAACCTTGTTAATTAAATATGAAGGATCTAAACATCTCAGTCAAAAGACGGAGATTGACATACTGATTTAAAAAGCAAGATCCAACTATAAGGTCTCTACAGAGACACAAGTTAGAGTCAAAATCAAACAAATCTATTTAAAGTAAATATATAGAAAAAAACATGTCATGCAAACAGTAGCCATAAGAAAGCTGTGGTAATTATAGTAGTATCAGACAAAATAGACTTTAAAACAGGAAATACTGCTACACAGAAAGAGAGATATTTCAAACTGATAAAAGAATCGATAAATAAGGAAGATAAAACAGTTATAAATATATACACATACCCAACAATAGAACCAAAATACATGAAGCAAAAACTGACAGAATTGAAAGTAGAAATAGAACAAATCATGGAAATGAAATTATTAATTTCAGTCAACTAAAAACATAAAATATTTGAATGATATTAGTCATGTCCTTGTAAAAATAACGTTATTACCAAATATAAGTTCTATATGTAACATAAAACATACACATACATACCACACACATGCACATACATACACAAAAGATCCAGGAGTGAACAATACTGATTTCAGTTTCATAACAATCCTAAAATAGTACTAATAGACTGAAAGTTTACCCTAAATCTTAGGGAAGTAAAAATTTGACTAAAGTCTTATAAGAATCTTACTTAAAAAGTATGAATTTTAGTAACAAATTCATCTAAAGGATAATTATCAGTGGTTAAACATCACCTTTGAAGAAACTATCAGATTCAGCCCACAGCTATGTCAAAGAACTTGTGCTTAATTAATAATCTAGAAAACAGAATTGAGCATATGCTGACCAGATTTAAAGGTCCCATATTTATCTATTTATCTCAAAAGTTGAATTAACATCCAAATGTTATTGAGTTGTTAAATAGGAAAACAAGCCTACAGAAATTAGGTGAAGTTCTGGTAAGGCAAGTATAATACAAAAAATGCAGTAATATAAGAATATGATGGATCAAGATTGACTAATCATAATTTTAAAAGAAGAAAAGCTTAAATCATGGGTGAACACTTGATGAATGTAAGATTGTGCAAAAAGCTCATATAATGCAAGGATACATTAAAAAGAATGTGACATACAAGTTTTTAAAAGGGGTATTTTTATTATGATCTGTTGGTGAATTTTTCTTCATATGCTGCATTCATTTTTTTTATACCTTTTAAAAGGTAGAAACTAAAAGAATGTACAGGGAAGAATGACTGGTATGAAAACACGATAAATGGAGAAAGTAGGTCGTAAGGGCAAATAAAAGGAATTTGGGTTACTTTTCCCAAAAGGAGAAAAAGCTAAGAGCTAACATAATTTAAAACAAACAAACAAACAAAAACAAAAGAAACCTAGTCCAGGAATCAACAACTCTTATTTCAAGTTATTTTTTGTTCAGACGAGTCTGATGATGATGATGATATCCATATTTCTCAAATTGCCACTAACATTTGTGGAGGACTGCTGCTTGTCATTTCCATGGATTACCTTATTTCACCTTCACAATCATGCTATGAGGTAAATTCCAAATTAGTTTCATTTTTCATATTAGCAAGCTGAATATAATTTTCATCAGTGGAAACTGGGCCAATAAAATGTGTCTCACAGCTTGAGGTAGCAACATGAAAATGCTTTGCAATACTCTAACTTCTAAGGTTTATTTGTTTACCAAAATTATAGGAATGCTCTCTGTAGAGGATGCTTCATCATTGTTAAGAACGAAGTTAGGAAAAATTCATTTGAGAGAAAGTCAGTTGACATTTTGTTCTGATATAATTAAATCCAACAAGCATTGTTGAATACCTGCTTGCATGCTTAACATGATTCTAGATGACATAATAGGACATACAAAGAAAAAAAATAAAATATTTTGAGTGCCCCAATAATAATTGTAGCTGACATTTATTAAGTACTATGTGTTCATGTAATCTTCACAGCATCCCTATGCACTAGCTAATATTATTCTTATTTTGTAGAAGAAGAAACAGAATCTAGTTGATGATAGAAGTGTGATTCAAACCTGGGTACTCTGGCTCATCACTTGGCTGGAGAGATTGAACATATATATAGACAAACAGTACAAGATAAAGTAGTTAAAACTATGCGATGTCAGGAAAAGGGAGAAATCAATTTGAACTTGTTTAGGCAAGTAGTTCCAGCATTCTTAAAGATATGGCTGAACATGGTAGGGGGTACATTATAAGTGGGTTGTATAAAAATGAGGAGAGCATATTTGGAGTGAGCAGTTCATTCATTCAATAAGCATTTATTAAGACTTTCCTATAGGCGATGCACTGAGCTATTTGCTGGGGTATGAAAAAGCAGCAGATGAGTTCAACAAACATAAATAATGACAAGACTGGGTGATAAATGCTGTAGAAGAGGAGTCAAGGAAGGATCAATTGTGGCAAAGGATAAGTTAAATTTCACAGAGGAAGCCTGTTATTCCTGGGTCTTAATGGAAAAGTACAAATAAACCAATCCAAGAAGGGGCTGCAGGGTAAGTATGAGTGCACATGAGGATAGTCACATGGTTCAGAGTAACAGAAATGTTAGACAGAAGGCAGTTGGTGGGGGGTTATTAGGGTTATTATGGATTTGAAGCTGGAAAGGTAAGTTGAGGATGGATAAGCCCTGCGCATATTGTGGGTTTATTCTTTATCTCGGGGAACAGTGGAGAGCCTTCAAGGATACCAACCTGGCCAGGCATGCTTTAATGACCACAGGCAGATCAGATTGGGATAAAGTAAGGCAGAGTGAGGTATCTGGACTTGAGGTGACAGGAAGCAAGGTATGTGGTATTATTAAACCCAGCCATATAGTTAAAATCAGCAACTGGGCCTGAGGTGATGAAATACTGGCAAGATGGGCATGGGAATAGGAAAGAAATAATAGAGCTGACCAAAGTGTTGAGGATATATTGCCAAGGAACAAAACTAACTGGCTGTAAGGAATAAGAGAGAAGGAAGATTCAGATGGCCTCATGTTCTCAAGCCCAGGAAACTTGGAGCCTAGGACTGTGGCATTGGAAGCAGACGTTAAGAAACTGGCACAAGGAATGCATGTAGGTGGGAGAAAATAAATGTTTCTCTTCAGTGTTTGAAAGATAATACATGAGCCTTTTGGAATAGATTTTAAAATCTTTATAGATAGTGGACCTCAATCCACAAAGAACACAAGGCAGCTGATTCTCAAGTTTTAATGTTTGTAGGTTTTTAAAAAGAAGCCATAAAAATCTAACCAGGATAAATACTAATCTATCTGAAATAGGTACTGGACCGTATGTCTCATGAGACTCCATGCATGCATTCAACAGACATGCATTGTGAACTCCCAGAGTGTTACATAGTGGATGGTGGCTTTGCTTACATGTGTTCTAGGGTCAGGAAGAACTTAGTTCCTATCCCAACTCAGCAAAAATGCTGACCTTCTCTGACCCTGACTTTCCTCAGCTGTGAAACAGAGACAATGGCATGCCCACCTCATAGAAAGGTTGTAGGAATTAAGTTGGGTGATACATATAAAACCTTTATTCCCATTCTGGGCACACAGGAGATAGTCAGTGAGGGTGAGATGCTGCCATTACTGTCTGTCATCATTTCTGAATCCCCATTATCCCCATCATCACTGTCATCTGTCATCATCAGTATCCCTGTTCACCATCTTCTTTTCCATCACAGTCATCGTTGTTATCCTTGTGTTGTCCCATCATCACCATTATTTGTAGTCTCTGTGGTGGAAATTCCTCAAGGTGATAGGCACCTGCTTTATTGCTCTGTTAGTTAGTTTTATATGTGAACAAATAATATTACTATGTAAGAGGCAAATCTAAACTTGGAACGTCCCTTAATTGTTGTTAGTTTAGGTCATACTGTACCATTTTCCTGTTCTTTTTCTGATAATGGATAGTTATCCATCATTTAATGACATTGATACAAAACTGCAGTTTGTTTTGAGTTATTCCTGTTTGGGTTAATTCAAGAATTGGAGTTTCATTTATATTATAGCAAGTTAATTTCTCCCTTGAAAAGTCATACTATTACTGCATTTACTTTTTGTAGCAAAGGAGTACAGCTTAAAGCATTTACAGAGACATTCAAAAAATATTCAGTTAAATGCGAATTTGGCAAGCCTTGCATTTTATGAACATCAGTACCCTGGCAAACAAAGAATTGAGAACTGGCTCCTTTTACCCACCTCTCAACCCATTTATGCAGGTTTGTTTGTTTTTTTTTTTTAAATAGGTAATGGAAAGAATTTGATTATCTTTTCATTGTCACTGATTCCTACATCTATTGGGGAAGAGATTCATGTTGAAGATGTGTTCTTCTTAAACAACAATTGAGGGTGATAGTTTATATTTTGTCCAGACTTCTGCTTTGAAATATTATGAGATTGTTGATTTAGAAAGTGGCTTGAACATTCCTCAAGATAAAGCAGGTTGCTTTTCAATATGTCACATACTCATTTGGGAGTATGAGGGAGCTTATTTTATGTGCTCCCTTGCCCTCTTCCTTTGTGATATGCATTCCACAAAGGTTAAGGGTGGTACACGGTGAATGACTGATCTGCTTCTCTGTGGAGTCCATGTTCCAGTGCCCACCTGCAAACATTTTGCTACCAGTCTAGGACAAGATAAGTCAGAGACTGTAATTATGAAACTTCCATGGTAATTTGACATTGCTGTGGCATCTAAACATATGCCTTTGTATTTAAAATCTTAGTCATCAACTGATTGGAAATTTTACAGAAATGAAAAACTGTAACAACAACCAAAACAAAAACAAAAAATAAATTCTGGTCCTTCACCACATTGGTCAATAGAACATCAGTTCCGTGGGATACTAATAGGTATTCTGTACAAACTGCATACTATCCTTAAATAAGTTTGGGAAGAACTTATAAATTAAGCCTAGGTTCTTCTGGACTCATCAGAGACTGAGTTGCGAGCCTCCAGGGGAGGAGAAGGGTAAGCAGAGTCTCTGATCTCATAAAACCCGGGATTTGTAGAGTATCTGCAGTGTCCTGTAGAGGAGACTTTATGAAAAAAAATATTCCATAGCTGTTTTTAACTTACACAGCTTTAGTATTTATGATTCTCCAAACTTGATTTTTTCCTTATTTTTTAATTTTTGAAACATGGCCTAAACTGTTACCACTGTAGTCAATGTTACCAATTTTTTAATATCGTGGATTTTTTTCTTCATTCAGTTAAAAAAAATACTACTGATCGGTCAGTTACAAAGCCCCACCTCCTAGAAGCCAGAGACTACATTTTTCTTATGATTTCTAGATCATCACAGAGAATGTGGAACAAACCTCTGCAGTTTACGTAAGGGATGACTTGAAAATAATTGTGTTGGAAAATTCTTCTTGGCATAAGAAGGTGGGATTAGGAGCTGAAAGGACATTGGAATGAATCAGATATGAAAAGGTTTTCTTAGTGCTACTCATAGAAGGTAGAAGGGAAAAGAAACAGCAACTGAAGGTTTAAAAAGTCATTTATAAAGTACTTAAAATGTGGAAGTGGTCCTTGAAACACTATCAGATATCAGACCTAAGGCCAAGATCTAGTGCCAGGAACAAGTTATAGGGAAGAGATTGCTTCACTTCCTAGTAGGCTGGTCTCCCTTATTAGACCAGCACTCTCTCAAATCTAGATTTGTTTTTGTTTTGTTTTTTTTCTGGTTTGCTAACATTAAAGTAGCTCTGTTGAGGGCTGGCTATCCCTTTGAGAGTGAGGCTCTAATAAAGTGGAAAAGGTGAAAATCCCAATGAAATTGTGCAGATTCTATGAACAGGTAAACACAGCTTCACATTTGGAAAAGCCACAGTGGAGTGCCCCTGATCGCTCTTCTCTCTGTGTGCCCGAGCCTCCTGGCTTTCGCATCCCATCGCCTCACATAGCTGCCCTTTCTATCCTCTTGAATCTCAGCCTCATTTTCATCATTTTCTATCTTTCCTCTGTCTTCAAATATATACAGTATTTCCCTATCTGAGGTGGGTGGAGGGGGAAGCTGACAGCTCTACAATCTCTAGCTACTTTCTATTTCCCACTTTCCCATTATTTGCAGAACTTCTCACACAAGGTATCTTATTTCCTTGCCACCTCCCCTCTCCTTAGTCTCCAGCATCTGGCTTTAATAACAACAATGGCTGCAGGAACTATGGCTGACTTGACTGAGTGCTTACTCTGCACCGGCCTAAGTGCTTAGAGCTTAGCGTACATTATTTCAATGCATTCTCACAGTAATCCTCTGAGTCAGGTATAACTCCTGGTATAATTGTATAGATGAGATGCTCAGGCTCTGATTAAGCAACACAGTCTCTGTCGACAGGACTGGGATTAAGCCCAGGTCTGACTGACCTCAAAGCATTCCCTTTACTACCTCTTTGTTTACTCAGACGTGTCAGAAAGATGCTCCCAACTGAAGAGGTATTATTATAATCCATTTAATGCAGTTGCTCTAAACAAGGAGCGTGGCATCTTCCTTGGGGACATTTGCAAATTTGTAGCAACATTTGGTTGTAGTGAAGTTGGAGGTGGAAATTCTACTAGTATTTAATAGCTTAAAAAAGGAGTGCAGTGCTGAGAACTGTTCTGCAATGCTGAGAACCATCTCATGCAACAGAGTTATATGCCTCAAATGCCAATAATGCCCCATTCAGAAACAGTGGTAATGGCTGAGAGTCTAATAATGAATTCACAAAGCCCAAATAACTTCCCCGAATCTGGGGCCATAAATCAAACTGATATCTGTCTGGCTCTAAAGCTCGTGCTTTTTTCACTCTATACAACAGAACATTAAAATATTATGTATAATTTGATTTGCTCTCAGAATTATCATATTTTATATGTAACATCTCAAATATAATTTATTTAGGGAATAGTTAACTAATTTCCTGATTGAATGTTCTTTTAATGCATTTAATGGAGATAGCATGTATCATAGTATTTGCCAGATTTGCAGAAGGATGCTAAAACTTAATGAAAGAAACCATCATTATATTAAATGAAGAAAGCTGCATATTCTGGGGCATGCTGTCTTTACTATCAACCAGGAATCAAAAGGACTCATTTAGGAAAGGAAAATAAAGGGGGATGGGGTAAACTAGGTAAAGAGGTTAGGAGAGAGAAAAATATATATAGTTGGATTTTTATTTAATTAGTCTTATATATTGAACTCTGAACTGTCACTTGCAGTCTTTGCTGCTGCTTTTTTTAAATCTCTCTCATAAACATCCGAAAGTCTAAAGGGTTACCCATGTTTAAATAAAATTCTCTACTTTCTGTATATGAAGGTGTCTCTTAAATGTACTTATTTCCAAAGTATATCCCAGATATTTTTTGTAGCAGTTTTGGGGTCTGCTGGACAGAAAACCTTATTACTCTTGGTGAAGGAGAACTGTGCTTTTCATAATCATAGATTGCATACCTGGACCATACACTTGAACATGCCCAAGTCTAGAAATTTAATCATCCTTTCCTAACATCATTGCCCACTGCCATTTTTTTTGCCACCCAGAAAAATGCAATAGTAGTTCTAGCCTCATTCTTGTGCCTACCTTTGAAACCCCCATCTTGAATTGCCTGAAAGTAAAGTGTCTTTTTTTCTCCCTCCTATTTTCACAACTTGAGATGCATTTAAATTCTCAATACAGATGATTTTCTGGACACCATTGAGAATAGAGAACCCCAAACTTTATTATGATAACAATATCTGGGCAGCTTGTTGAAAATGCAGATTTCCAAACCCTGTGTTAGAAACCTGAATTTAGTAGCTCTTGAAGGGCTTAGTATGCTTTGTCAGCAAGCTCCCTGAGGAACTGGGTATGGGTGGTTCATGGACTGTGTTCTGAAGACAGTTTGGCACTTATTAGGCCCTTGAAAAATAGCTGTTGAAAATATGAATGTATCTGAAGGCTGTCCTGACATCTTTCTTCTGTCATTGGAGGCTTTTACCTATAGCCTCATGAGCTTATAATCCTAGAAGATTCATTACCTGTTCCTCCCCCTCACCTTTGTCCACCTGTTTTCAGTGACTATTGAAGTGTTACTGTGGTGGCGTCTCACTGTTCCTTACATTGGTCCTTTCCCTTCCATGGCTATCACACTGCTTCAGGATCTCCTATCTCATAGCTTGTTAACAGGTTCCCTGGAATCTGGATTCTTTTTACTCCAACTCATCTTTTAAACCACTGTCAAATTAATAGTCCCCAAACACATGCTTATCTGCATTGAAGACTCTTCGTAATTTGACCCAAGCTATTTTTCCATTTAATCTCCCTTGGCTCTCTTTCTCTTTAACCACACTAGTTTACACTCTTGTCCCTAATTATGCTTTATATACTTCCATCTCCCTGTCTTTGCTCCTGCCATCCCCCTCCATGGACAGAAAAGGGTTAACTCAGCAGGCCGGGGTTGTTCAAACCCTGTACCTTCTGTCTTCAGGGCTAGCCCTTGGCCAGCTGCTGGGAGATAGTTTCAGAGCCCCTGACATACTCTTCCTGATAAGTGTTTTTGTATGCCTAAGGCCTTAGGCCCTACTATATGGTAAACACCTATGTATATGCCTGAGGCCTTGGCATACAAGTTTAACCAGGTAAGTGTATCCTGGCAATGTGATTTATGGTGAAGGTCTGTTTTGGCTCTAGTTGGGGCAGGGCTGGGCTCTGACTAGCTGAGATCAGTCAAGTGGGCTCTGCATGTCTTTTGTGATTGACCCCCATAACAATCCTGGAAATCAAGGCTCAGTTAAGCTTTCCTGGTTGGCAACATTTCACGTGGTTATCACACATCATTGCCGGGAGAATTAAGTTTGCCCCCATAAGACTCCACTGAGAGGGAGCTTGCTCCTGGTTTCTCCTGGACTTCCGTCCCTGTGCCTTTTCCCTTTACTGATTTTAATCTGTATCCTTTGACTGTAATAAACCATAACTCATTAATATAGCAGCTTTTCTGAGTCCTGTAGGCCTTCTCATGAATCATCAACGCAAAGTATGGTCTTGAGGACCCCTGACTTATCCCCATAAGGACTGCCCTCTCTTTTCTTCCTCACTATACCCTAGTCATTTTCAAGAGCCTTCCCACATTGCCCTTCTAGAAAGACAGGCAGCAAGTAGCACCTTTGCTGGTGATAGTGCCCACTGGAAACACTTTTCTGAAAAGAAATTTGGCATTGTTAGAAAAACTTTAAATGGGCATACCATCGACCCAGCAATTTCACATTTTGGAGTTTATTCTATAAAAATCTTTACAAAAAGATGCACTGAGTATGTTGCTGTCTTGTTTGCTGAAGCAAAAATTGGAAATAACCCAATCATCTGTTGATGACAATATTAATAGAATAATTAACCCTTAATAGTAATAATAAAGCTCCCATTTACTGAGCACATTCGGTTCCAGCCCTGTGCCGAATGCTTTACTTACAGTATTTAACTTACGTTTATAGCACGTCTTCCATGTAGGTAGATTATTTCCACTTAGACAAACACTGACACACCTGGAGGTTAAATGCGGGCACATGGCCAAGACCTGTATGACTCCATCCTTACAATTCATAGTAGGCTAACAGTGTGGTTAATGAGCTCTGTATGCTGGCATGGAAGGATGCCTATCACATATTAAAGTATAAAAATTAAAATTAAATTTTGAAAATATTATATAATATGTTACTATTTGGGGGAGCCATATATATGTATACAAACATTTGCATAAGAACCAAATAATACAGTAAGATTCATTAGTTTACTGTACAGGTAACAAGTAACTTCTTTTCTCCTAATGCACTAGAATGATTGTATGATAAACTTATTCATGCAACAGAAGGCAGAAGTCTGAAATTAAAAATAAAAATTGTGTGCCTCCATTGATAAAAGGAGAGGACACTTGATCCTAAATTTTGGGCAACAAAAAGGTATTACTATGTTATAATTTCTACTAATATACTTATGAAAAGAAAGAGTGAATCCTTTCACAGATAGAAACAGATAATGTATTAAATATTTTATTTATTTATGTAAGTATATTTTACATTATGTTTAATTAAACATAATTTTTCGTTGTAGAAAAGGAACCAAGCACAAAGAAGAAAATAATGGACTGATTCATTATTTTCTTAGAGTAACATTCCTTTTCTGTGTTCTAAGAACAAATATCAGCACACATGCTAGCAGGTTTTCTCAAAAAAGAAAAGAAAAAGCAAAAAAAAGAAAAGTTCTGTTGTTTAAATAAATTTGACAAACACTGCATGCTGCATCCTCTTCTTATTCTAGTGCAAATATGTTTGTTAAAGAAGTCCTATGGAAAAAAAACACAACTTCTTTATTCTGTATTTCTTAGATTATGTGACATAACCCTTCTGCTATTTGAATGTCTATACATGGGGAGCCCATAGGGTGAAAGGTAACTGTTGCTTCCTACCCTGTCACAGGACCTTGGTCACCGCAGCAGTGATTTTCTCATCTTTGTCCAAAGACAAATCAAGAGCCTCAATTTAGTTATCCTAGCATATGTACATTTAAGATTCCCAGGAATGACTTTAATGGACTCTACCTGAGCAACATGCCCCAGATAGTCACTATGGAGAGGGAGATAAAATACCTTGATTGATCAGCCTGGGTCATAGGCCAAGTACTGTAGCCAAGGCACTAAGCTCCAAAATAACCAAAATGGCAATAATCACAGATATTTGAGTGGGGAAGATTGGTTGCACCAAAGAAAAGAGAGAAGAGAAAAGATGACAAAATACAAGATGTCTAACATGCTGCCTTACTGTCTTTTTCTGTGTATTTTAATTGAAACTCTTTGTGGGTTTTATCAAAAACATATATTGTATATACATACCATATATTTATTCTGACACCATACTTTTTCAGTTAATATACTATGAAAATTTATTTTTCATTGACATTATTCTTCAGAAACATGAGCTTTTAGAGCTGCATGTAATCCATTCATGAATGAACTATATTTCTCTATTGTTAGGTATGTAAGTTGTCCCCAGTTTTGGTTCTTAAAAAGCTCTAGGTTGCACACTCAGCATCAGAATTTCTTCTTGGTTCAACTCAACATTCAGACTCACAAAACCACATTTGATATCATTCTACTCCAAAGGGTAAAGGACAGGAACAAGGCTTGCTAGAAAGGCAGTGATGGACATTCCTTTCCTATAGGTGTCCTTGTAGTGGTCCATGGCCCCTCTTGTGCAAAGAGATGAGATGCATATTAGATAAGTGAGGTACCTGTCTTGATTTAGAAGACCTCCTTCCAAAGAAGCCAGTAGCTCTTATAGCAATTCCATAAGGGTAGGTTTCAGGTTCCTTGTAAAGGACATGTTCACATACAAGAACACCGCACTCAGGGAAGCTCAAAGCTGTGGTTCCTATCAGTGTTTGTAGTTCTTCTAGTCTAGATGCCACTTATCAGTCCCAGGTCAGTTTTACTATAAGTTATGTTGACTGGTTGTCAACATACTTTACATGCCCCTCATCAGGTTACCAGGAGCTGACCTAAAACAGACTGCCAGTTATTTCTTCAGAAAAAAAAAAAAAAAAAGAGTTTATTTGGGATAAGCTGAGAATTGCAGTTCAGGGTCTGCAGCCATGGCAAGCCACATGCAAGTCCCCACACAGCAAGGGAAGGAAAACTCTTCTGTAGGGTCGAAAAAGAGGGGGTAGGGGTGGGCTGTGGTAAACAAAGAGTCTATGGCTTTTCTTTGGCTGAGTTGTTGCCAGAAAATATGAGTCTTTCTTCCTATTAGGCTCTGCTGTCATAACAGGGCATGAGGCCCCCATCTTCTCCCAACTGTATTTAATTTAGGTTTCTGTTTATTAATTTTTTTCATAGGTAACTGAAGATAATTCTCTTGCAGAAACGGAGAAAGGTTTTGTTAACCCTTTACCCACAAACATTCTTAAACATAAATTCTAGTCCAAATATGTGATTATTTCCTTAAATGAATCCTAAAAACTGGGACTTCTGAGTCAAAGAGAATGAATAACTTAAAAACTCCTGATGCCTATATCTAAATTATTTTTCAGAAAGGCACACCATGTCAAAGTACCATTGATGGTACAGATCTGACTTTCCAAAATTATTTCTGACACTTTTTAACCTGAATGTAACTTTCCTTCCAGCCCCATTAGCCTCTTCACCATTCCACCCATTTTATTTTCTTTAACATTTCTTTCATAGCCTTGTCCTCTGACTAGAATGTTCTGTCATTTCTCTGCCTGGTACCACCTGATTTCCCTTACAGAGTATACTGTAAATGTCACCTCCTCTTGAAATGATCCCCAAACACTGCTTCCTCTCAACACTTTCCTAAGTAGAATTCTTAACTCACCTGACTCATTCCGAAAGCTTTTTGTTCTGAAGGCTACCTTTGTGCTTTTCAGATTATATTGTTGTGGGTGTATGTATGTCTGTCTTTTAGACTAGAATGTGAACTCTCTGTAGCTAGAAACTGCATTTGCAATTCTCCAGCTGAGAGTACTCTGAATAGTCTATAATGGCCTTTTAAAAATGTTTGTAGAAGAGTGAATTAATTCAACAATAAATATTTATTGAACAGTTACTGTAGGACAGGCATTATAAAAAGTACTCCATCCCCAGCATCTAGAACTGTACCTGCACATTATCAATAGCCAATAAACAGTGAGTACTGGTTGAATGAGTGAGTGAATGCAGATATAGCACTGGATAAGATCTAATCTCATGAAGAATTAAATTTAATGAGGGAAGAGAGAGAATAAACCAACAAATAAGAAAGCCATCAGATGTAAGAAATGCAATGAAGAAAATTAAAGTGAGGGTGATGTTATAAAATGCTGGGTGGTTACTTTAGATTAGGTAGTCAAGGAAAGTTTTGCTGTGGAAGTTACAAGCTGAGATCTATCTGCTAAGAAGTAGTTGGCCAGGCAAAGATTTGAAGAAGGGCATTCCAGGCAAAGGTAGAATCTAGTGCAAAGACCTTGTGATGAAAAGAGCCTGGCATATTCCTTGTAAGAAATGCACTGGGGTGGGTCAAAACAGAAAAACAGAGATGATTTTCAAAATATTTAATGACTGGTACAATATAAACATTGATGAATCATAACTCATTTCAGCCACTGTCTCCCTCTCCCCTTCTCCCCTCCCTCCCATTGTCCCACTTTCTGGCTCTGTATCTGCCCTGGATCCAGAGCTCAGAAAGATTTAGAGCCACCCGTCTCAGTCCCATCCTGTTCTTCTCTTCCAACTCTTAATCAGATGGAAGAACACTCCCTATCTATTTTTATTTTGTACAATGTAAAGCAGGTCATATTTTCAGTGGGTATTTTGGAATTCTTGCAGGACTGACTCTCAGACTGTCAAGAGGTTATTTGGAGTGGCAGTAGTATAGGGCCATGCTTCCCAAATTTTAACTGGCAAGTGAATCCTCGAAGATCTTGTTAAAATTCCGATTCTGATTCAGCAGGTCTGGGGTGGGGCGTGAGATTCTGCCTTTCTAATAAGCTTCCAGGTGATGCTGACGCCACTGGTCCATGGTCTCTGTGTTTAGTAGAAGGGCATAAGGCAGTCCTGGCTACCCCTTAAAATCTACTAGGGAGCTTTTAAGTCTTCTAACCCCCAGGTTGCACCCCATGCTAATTGAATCTAGAACTCTAGTGTTGGGACTCAGGCAGATTTTTTTTTTTTATTTTTTTAATTTTCCCAGGCATTTTTGTATTTGAGAAGCACTGGCCAAGGGCAGAAGGTTGGTAAATCTTTGCTCAGTCTTTTAGGTCACAGTCATTGATGAGGCACCAGGTGTTCTTTCAGAAAACAGATGTCCTGTCAAAGTCCTGAAAGAAGTCTAAAGACCGTTAAGATTTAAAATTCTTTAAATTTTGTTTTTCTTAAGAGTGGATGTGTGATTTCTCTGTTACGAGCAGGCAGGACTTCTCTCTTGCCCTTCAGCTGTCCGAATTTAAAACTCCTCTTGATGCTGATCTCTCTTGAAGGACCTTTTCTTTTTCTGAAACCTTTGGGCAAACTGAGGCCATAAAGTAAAAAAAGGAGGGACCTGCTCACTGGCCTTTGCCGTACACCCCAACAAAATGAAATAATGGAGTCTGAGGTTTGGGATAAATATGGTCATATCAAGCTGGTGTTCTCTCCAAACTCCAAACTGATGAAAAAAATTATACCCTGTTGGAGCTCACTGTAATTAACTCTCGGACAGCATTTCCATTATAAACCCAAGTTTTAAGAGGTTTGTTACTCAGCTGTAAAATTTTGCTCTAGGCTATGGCTTGGACATAGACAATTTCAGCTTGAAAGACGTTTTAAAAATAAAAGAACTTTTTTTTTTTTCACTGAGCAAGTGAAGTGTGGTTTTAAAAGGAATGAAATATTATGCTCAGACATTCTTTGCATCTCTCTCTATTTTTTCTCCAAGTGGTCTTGATTTCTAAGAAATGAAACCTAGTATGTTTGCATAATTTTAAACCAAATGTTTAAATTACCAAATGTTTGGGGGACTCTTTGTATTAAGGAAATGTATTGTGAAGGTCACAACTCAAGAAGGAAGAAAAATGTTCTTTACTATTTTTCGCGTGCAGGACTAGGGTGGGGCAAGACTCTGTTCTTTGAAGATTCTTAGTCTGTTGCTCATTTATTAAAAATGGGAGTTAAAAAAGAAGAAATCCAAATGGAACAATAAGAGGCCTATTCATTATTTGTATGTTGTCACTGAAAATTTCTCAAGGAGTTTCCAAAATGTCTCTCTGTCATAGGTACATGTTAAAATAATTACTGGTCAATTTCATGACCAAAATCTTGATTTCTGCTTATTGGTATTGGGTACTTTTTCTGAGATAACCCTCTCCTCATATTCAGAAAGAAAGTGTTGCCTTTCTCTAGTTTAGTTTGTTCCTCAAATGGTATATTGAACAGGACAATCTCAGATTTCTCACTGTACATCACCTATTGTCTCTCATTGGCATCCCATCTGCTCACAGTGAGTTTCCTTTTCCTCTTCTTTTTCCTCTCCTTTTGACAACTGATGCAAGACTCATTACCTTTGCCTCCTATCTGCCTATGACATAATAAAAGCCCAGTTATATATTCATTGGTGTCCAGAGTAGCTCTGCTGTAGGGCTCTAAGTCTAGAGAATTTTATTATTTATTGGTCAGTAGTGTTCAACCTGAGGCCCTATACGACTTCATGCATCCAAATAGACCTTACATAAGTATGACTGAAGCAAATTACTGTTTATAAAATATAGCTGTAATCATTAAAAGTAATATTTCCTTTGAAAGAGCAAATAGTATAGTATTATGATACATAAAGATTCCATAAGCAACCACCAATAGAAGAAAAAACAAAAGTAAGCATTAACATTAAAAACATACTTTAGGTTCTTTGTCAGTTCTTTGTCAGTGTCGGTCTTTGTCACTAAGGAAACCAAGGTGTCAATCTTTCTTCTAACTAAAATAGTGTTGCCTCACATTTTAGTTCAGATATCACCTCTAGGGAATGATGCCTAACCATCACCCCATCCACTCAATCTGGACCAAATGTTTCTCCCTCCTCATTCTTTGTACTCTCAGTGGACCCTCCACTTGGCCAAAACACAACTCCTCAGATTTCTATCTGTCTACTCTCCACCAACTAGGCTGTGAGCCCTTTGGGTTCAGAGACTACATATCTTATTCATTGTTGGAACCCTAATATGTAGCACACTGCCCTAGCACCATGCTCAATAAATAATTGTTGTATAAATCAATAGCAAAATTAATAAGTCAACAAAGTGGAGACATAGGGACTTGTGCCCACATAACAACTCTTGAGTTTATTTGCCAGTATTTTATAATAGTCTCTGGTTTTATCTAAATATTTGGGGAAAAAATGGTCCTGTTTTATTTGACAAAGACTCATTGCCTAAGAGTACAGCAGGAGCTGAAGTACTAATAGCTAACATTGATTGAATATTCTTACCAAGCACTATTCAAGAGGTGCTTTACCTGTATTAACTCATCTAATCTCCCCAATAGCCTATATGGTGGACACTGCTATTAACCATATTTGACTAATAAAGAAAGTGAACTACTTGCCCATGTCACCACAGCTCATGTCAAGCCCAGCCAGTCCAATTTGAACCATCTTTAGGTACCATGCCATATGGATTAGGTAATCAGGCCCACTCGTGGCCTTCACCTGCGAGTGTGTTATGGTTGAGTCTGTTTTCACATCAGGGGACTGCCAGTCTTCATCGTTTAGTTTGGCAGCCACCATACTCCCATGTGAAGGCCATCTCTCCTGATCTTGGTTCCTTGTAGTGAGCACATGTTTTTCTTTCAGTTCCTCACTTTAGTGTTTTATGACTTGGGGAGCTTGAAGAGGCAGCTGTATTGTTAATGTAAGCCATTACCACAGGGGTTTCTGCTCTTTTTCAGAACCTCATAATTTGTTAAAAGTTCTGGTGTGGGTTTTCTTCACGTCTTATTGCTGACAGTTTTAACAGTATATGCCAACATTATCGGCTGTCTCCAGGGTACTGATTGAGATATAAAGGTTTCTGTAATTGTCTGAGATCATTTGCCACTTTATGTAGTACAACTTGCTCACATAGGTATACTCTGCTTCTGAGTGATTTTTCTGGCCCCAGTGGGCTATAAAATCGTTTGATGCCTTTGTAACTTTAAAGACAACAAAATATTAGCTTTGAATGGTTTGCTTTTGTTAACCTCATATCTTAAGGTTGCCTTTGTACACTGAGAAGGGGGAAATGATAAGCAGGAATTCTTTCGTTAAACTGAAGAAAATAAGGAGAGATTTTTCTTGTCATCCCTTCTCCTTGCTGATGATACCAATTTGCACTGCTATTCTTACAAGCTCTCTGTTAGCCCTTTCTCATTTGAAGCATATCCATTCCAATAGAAATTTTTGCAAACTGTGGATCATGGCCAATATCAAAAGCTACTCTGACCCAAGTTTTTCTTGAGCTGATAGCTATTTGAAAATTAAGCACTGGTCCAAGGCCCCACAGTTTGTTCAGGCCAAAACTGAGGTTAGACTTTGGGTCTCCAGACATTCAGTTCAGTGTTCTTTCTGTAGTTCACATCTCTAGAGTTTATTTGTTTGAAATAATGGTCAATATTGCACCTTAGGAAGAAAAGTTAAAGAAAAATTTACTTGGTGAAAGCCAATTATTTTGAGAGCTCAAAGCCCTCACAGATTTAAGTTTCCAAAGAATAACACACATACAACCACAAGAGTAGCCTTCCAAGAACCGAGCAGGAAGGGATATAAAAACTGTATTTAATTTTCTAGCCAAATGTGAGACTGACCTAAAATTAAAACTTTAAAAACTGTATGTTGTATGTTTGAATGCTGCTAGGGAGTTACTACATAGAAAAACTGGAAAAGGAGTAGTACTTTCTCAACTCCTTTAGATATTCTTTCTCAATTGAGTTCCAGTATTGTGTAGAATCTAGTTTAAAATTCCTATGGTCCTTTATCAGGTTCTTAAAAAGAATTTATTGTCTGAAAAAGAATGTATTGTCTGTATTAGTTTGTTACAGCTACTGTAACAAATTACCACAAACTGGGTGCCTTAAACAACAGAAATGTATTGTCTCACAGTTCTGGAGGCTAGAAGACCAAGATCAAAGTGTCAGCAGGGTTGGCTCCCTCTAAGGGTTGTGAGGCAGAGTCTATTCCATGCCTTTTCCCTAGAGTCTTAGTTTGTTTGGGCTGCTATAACGATAAACCACAGACTGGATAGCTTATAAACAACAGAAATTTGTTTCTTGTACTTCTGGAGGCTGTAAAGTCTAAGGTCAAAACACTGGTGAGAGCCTACTTACTAGTTCATAGCCAATGGCTATCTTCTCACACGATGGAAGGGTCAAGGGATCTCTTTGGAGTCCCAGAGTCCTCACCTACTGATGCTATTGCCTTGAGTGTTAGGATTTCAACATATGGATTTTGGATGGAGAAGGAAGGACAAAAACATTTCAGTCCATAACACCTAGCTTGTGGTGATTTGCTGACAATCCTTGGCATTTCTTTGCTTATAGAAGCATCATCCCAATTTCTGCCTTTGTCTTCGCATGACATTCTCCCTGTGTGCATGTCTGTGTCCAGACTTCCCCTTTTTTATCAAAGGACACCATTCCTATTGGATTAGGACCCCATCCTATTCCAATATGACCTCATCTTAACTAATTACATCTACAACAACCCTATTTCCAAATAAGGTCACGTTGTGAGGTACTGATGCTTAGAACTTCAATATAGGACTCCAGCCTATAACACTACCTATTTAAGAAAAGGTTAATTCTTTGATTAGCTACATCAAACAGGAAAAAACTAAATATAGGCAGTATGATTTCCCGTCTATCAGGAAAATACAAGTGGCAAGTATTTACTTTACATTAATCATTTAATACCACTAAATCCATCATGTACTTTTAAATAAAGTCCCTATAATTCAAAACCACACTAACTGGAGATTAAGAATATAATGAATTGTTTCATCACCTTGAGATACTGCCTTGATTTTTGCAGGCTTTCCTATGTCTATATTTTTATCTCAGCAGGACAAATATTTTCATTTACTCTGAGTAAATTTTTGATAAGTTCCTGATCCTCAGCTGCCAACTCCAATTTATTTAAAAGGTTATTTAGAAGACAGCATTCTCTAACTCCTCCCAGGCAGGTTTTACTCCCTTCTCTTGCTCAGTATTAGGTACATGCCTCCTTTGTAGTATGGTTGCGTTCATTAAAATATTTTGTGTTTTTATGCCTGACTCCTTTATTAGACTGTGAATAATCTGAAGACAAGGATTGTCTATATTATTTATGAGTGTATTATTTATTTCCTCAGTGCCTGGTATAGTGTCTGTTACATAATACTTGGGATACTTTAAGCATCTAATAAAAGCACATTAAAGATGGAATCCACATGGAAGAGCTCAGAGGGGCATATCATTTTAGAACTAGAGGAGATACCACATCAAATTGTATCTAATATATTCTGTACACCCAGTATCTGGTCAATGGTTTTTCAACATATGCAAATATAAAGTAGTAAATACCCAAATTGATATTTATCAAGCAGATATTGTCAAGGGTAATAGAAAAACTAATATTTACTTATAGGATAATCATTATTTGACAAATTCTCAGAAGTATAAAATGTGATCTTTTGAAACCCTATGAAAGTTTTTTTTAAGTCTAAACATTATAATTAGAAACTATTTCAAATTGCTTTAGATTTTAAAACTTTTGGAAAGCCTTTATCATGCTGGTTTAATTCCAAGTGATGACTAATATTTATTTGAGCATAGCCCATCCACTACTTTGTAGCCACCTGGGGTGATAACTTTATCTTTCTTTGGGTTTTATAAATATCAAACCACTAGTTAACATCCCTTTTAGTTCCAAAATTCTATTATTCAAATATATATCCTACAATTATATATTACACACTTGCCATATTCCTTGCATCTGACTAGGGTCTTGATTGAAGCTTACAAAAAAATGCACAAAACACATTACCTCCACAGAACCATGAGTTGAACATAGTCCAAGATCCATAAGAATGTGACTATTACACAAGGTAAGTAAGTCCTGTAAGAGGCACAGGGATAGATGGTGGTGTGGGAAGTCAGAGAGCTCTTCCTTGGGCCTGGGGAAGCC
The DNA here is from genome assembly GCF_036321535.1 of Camelus dromedarius. NCBI lineage: Eukaryota > Metazoa > Chordata > Mammalia > Artiodactyla > Camelidae > Camelus > Camelus dromedarius. The sequence continues at coordinate 49,398,798 of NC_087443.1, read as the reverse complement.
AGAGAAGGGTTCACAGGGAACAGGAACATTTGACCTGTGCTTTGTAGGGTGATTATTGAAACTAAGTAAAAGAGAAGATGACTTTCATAGATGAAGCCTTCTGGTTTATAATTTGGTGGACACTTTAATGGGGGCGGTCAGCTCATCCATTTGCACCCCCACTTGACTTTGAATGAAACTTCAAGGGTTGCAGAGACCAGCTGAAGTCACCCAAGGGCTTCTTCCCACTCCTCAGCCTTAGAACAGACAACCCTTCCTTCTCATCTGAGCCTTGAGGGAAGAACCTGAATTTAGAAGCTCAGAATCCAAGCAGGGCTTTTGACAGTTGCCAGGACCTGCAAGCTAAGGGTGGACTGGCAACATGGAGAAGTATTCAGAAGCTTTCTGAGGAAGATGGGGTGATGGTCAGGGCAAGATTCTTTGCACAATAGGAGCCATTTCTTCCCTCCCATTATTAAGTCTCTCCTCCCCTCAACAGACACAGAAGTCACCAGATCTTCGACTTCTACCCACTTACATTTTCTCCATTCAGGCCTCAGATAGAAAAGCCTCTTTCCTAAAACAGGAGAACAGCCCAAGTCCTTTTACTTCAGAGCAGGAGCAAAGCCAGCTTCCCTCTCCTGCTTTGGCTGGAGTTCAGTGTAACCTGATGCAGGATCGCTGGTCTCCGAGATGAAAAGCGATGTCAACCGGAAGTGAACCCAAAAACAGTCAAGAGGGAAAGAGGAAACTCGAAGGGAACTTCCAAATATTTAGTAGTCCTAAATTTGTAGGCGGTTTATTATTTCATTCATTTGTGCACTCACTCAGCCAGTATTTTTGAACACCAACTGCATGCCACGCACTGTGCTAATCACTAGGCATAAAGCACAGCAAAATCAAAACAATCCTTTTTCCATGGAGGCTGCATTTTGTGGGGGAGATGATTGGTAATAAGGTAATTAAAAATTGTGATAGGTGCTATAAAGATGATAAGGGGAAGTGTCGTAGCAAGTCAGGAGGTTGGGGAGGCTTTAGAATGGGTATCCTGGAGGGCTTCATGGAGATGATGACATTTAAGCTGTGACAAGAAGGATGAGAAGGAGTCAGCTATTCAAAAAAACAGGCAGAGAGAACTGCAAATGTAAAGACATCATGAGCTATTTCATTTATATCTCATAACAACTGCTTGAAGTTGATGTCACTATTCTTCATTTATACAGAAGGAAAACGGAAGTAAGAAAAGAAGAAAAATATACTGGTCACATTTCTCTCTTGTCTCTTGGTGAATACGTTTCCATGGAAGGATGCTTTTCAGGCATCTTGCCTGCCCACACCACTTTCTTGCAGAGTTGCACAGCTTTTTTGCCCTCCTCTGACCCTCTGTTCCCACTTCTGTAAAAGGAGCATAAAAACCCACCATTCAGAGAGACCTGGTGAGGATTAAATAAATGAGTAAACAACTTGACACTATGCTGAACCCAACAAATGCTCCATCCATGTTCACTTATTCTCTTTCTACCTTCTTTTTCCAGTGCCAGGCTGAAAGATACCATAATGTGTCTGGGATGTGAAGTAATTATTCAGTGACCAATATATTTCCAAGCTGGGATTTGGAGGGGTCACCTCAATTTCAGCTCTACCTAATAGTGTATTTAGTACTGTGAAAGGTCTGGAATGATGCAGTGCCCTTTCATCATGAACACAGTTACGTAGGAACACAAGAGCCCTTCAGTGAACAGAGAGCTGACCTGAGAGCTGCAGTCCTGCTGGAGAGATGTCACTGGTACATCGCATTCTCAGTCGCCGGTAAACATTATTTGTCCTCCGCCCAACAGAGTGGAAACACAGGGAAGAGCAGGCCCAGGCACTTGTTTTCCTTTTCAGCTATCACTGAAAACCTTGAATTTCTTAACCATGACTTGGGGCTCTGTTGACTCTAACTAAAATTGATTAGCAAGCTCCCGGGGTGCTTGGACTGTTGAGTAGCAAAGGTACACATGGCAGTTCTGCTCTGCTCGGTACAGAGAATACCGAATAGACAAAAAGAGCAAACTGCTCCGTATGGGCTGAAAGTTAATGAATTGCCTCTCTTTCTTGGTCCATAAAAAGTGGTGGGTGGCTGGTCTTGTGGCTTTGTTTCTAAATTGAACACTGAATTTACCCACTGACAGAATTAATCACTATAAACATCAGAACATGTTTCCATCAAAGGACATAACTGCTGGAAAATAGGGATGCTATAAAATGCATCTTTTTAATAGCAAAATAAAAAAAGGAAAGGGAGAGGGAGGGAAAAAGCTCTTATCCAACTCAAATTTTTTTCAAAACAGTCCCTCCCCCTTCTTCTTCTCCCACCCTCCACTCCCACCACCAGATCCCTTCTTTTCTCTACCCCCACCATCCAAACAATGACAATACTGAAAGTGAAAGAAAGCAAGCTTCACACCATATGTTTCTATTGAACAGTGAATTTCTGGTTTATGAAAAAATATTGGAAGCATTAAGTTAAAATTCTAGCTCTAAGGGCCCATGCTATGATGTAGTCTTTCTTTCCTTCCTTCCTTTTTTCCCTCCCTCACTCCAAAAGTCTTCTGCTGCTCATTTCTATAGCCATCTTAAGGAGAAATGTGCCCTCTGACTTCTATTCTAAAATGTAAACTAGGATGAAACTAGAATTGAGGATTGCATTTGTTCTTTTCAAAGCTAGGTTGAGGAATGTCCTCAGAGTTTTTTTCTCTGTCTTAATCAATAGACAAATACTATTCTTCCTTTGAAGGTTTGTGTGCAGTTTTCTATAGGGAGAGAGAATGACAAATTAGATAAGGTCCCATTTTCCAGAGAATTTTATAGCACACTGAATTCAAGATGTCTATATAGAAAAAGAAACTGAGCTGACCGAGTGGTATGTCCTCACCTTGAACCAGCTGTGCCACAAGTGCCGAGAAGAATTCAGCAGAGAACAGGAAAGCACTGTTTCCAGTTCTTTCTGCGAAAGAAAGGCAGGGAAAACTCCTGAGGGGCTGGGCCCTGAGGGCAGAGTGGACATGAATGCAGGAAGTGTTTGGAGATGGAAGGATGGAGAACAGAGTGGCGAGCATAGGTCTTACCAGAGGACAAAAGAACTATGTGCAAGGGTCTTTGCTTCACACACAAAAAAGAAGCTCTGGGCTCTCCATTTGGAACTTGCCCAGTAGAATGGACAAGAAGAGCCAACATATGGCACATGGTAGATTTTGCTAGGCCTCTGTCTCATGTGCCTGGCATCTACAGGATGGAAGTGGCCAAGCACCTATATGGAGAATTGTGGGGCAAGACCAATGAAAGCAATATGAAACAAATTTGAATAGCATGCCATGCTGGGAGGCAAGGCTTGCCCAGAGGGGCACAGGCTTTACCTCTCACTCTTACTCCATAATGGATGACCTGAGAGGGCAGGCTTCTAAGAGGAAAAGGATTTGGGTGAGGAAGCAGGAGAGAGACCCAGAAGATTGCTATTCATTCTGAAGGGTGTATGTAAAAGGGGATATTACTTTCAAAGAGTCCGGCTGGCCCCAAAACTTTCAGAATGGAAGCTGAGGACAGTACTTGCCTGTGTATCTGTGGTAGCCACTCAGCACCAGCAGAAGGCACCCATCCTCCTTTACCCCCTGCCACCTCTGAAGTCAAATCTAGCTTCAAGATTTCCATGGCTGCTGGAGGGTTCAGGATGCTTTGTTCACAAAGACATCCAGACACTGAAGACTTGACAGGGTAAGCAGGAATTCATCCTAGTAAACTGCACCTCCTGGGCCTCAGTTAAAACATAAACCCTCTGATAAAAATTTCAAAGTATCAACAGCAAAAACCCCATAGACATTATATCCTTTCTTTTGTAATGTACCTCACACCAAAGACAATGCATGACATTGGTTTGAATGTTACTGCATTCACTCCACAGAAAATTCATTAGGTTTACTGTGAATGTGGGGCTGTGGCAGGCTATATCAGCTTTATTATGCAGTTGAGGTGGCAAATGGTTTTCCTTAATGATTTGCATCATCTTCATCTTCATTGTTCCCGCCCCCCTGCTGATGTTTTCCTCCTTGAGGTGGACCAAGGCTTCAGATAATGAGCTCACATTTACTATTATGATTTTGTTACACTTTATTACCTCTGTTAGCCACATAAATCTCCAAACTCTTTATAAAAACAACAGTTATATGTTATGTTTGGTGAGGGCGGCCACTGGGGTGTGCAGTATCACCCATGTTGCTCAAATAACAGCATAAATAAGGATGTCTGCCTCAAATGAAAATTCCTCAAGCCACTGCTGCACCACCGTGGTGCGAATTCCTGGGTAGCAGTAGGGGAGGAAAACTCTGAGGCTTCACAAGGGCTTCAAAGACTTTAACTTGAGCAGGGGTTTTTCCTAAAACTTGTGGATTTTTTTTTTTTTTAATGTGGTGGAGGAGGGAGACTGCCTTTGTTTTCTGTTCTGCTTTATCAAACCATTTAGAAGGCTTATGCTATGTAAATCCTACAAGTATGACTCAATAGGATCTTTCCAAAAGCCACTGACAGTGTGCAGAAAGGCAGTGAGGAAAGCACTTCAAATCCTAAGAGTTATTATGGTGAGGTGCACTCGTCAGCCACAAGGCCTCCCACTTCTCTTGCGGGAAACCAAACCTATGGAGGGACCACAACTGTCAAGATACCTCCCCCTATGATTTTTTTTTCTTTAGGCAGGCATCTTAACATAAGAATAATGAAACAAATGATGGATTTCTGGTGGCTCTGAGGCTGCTGTATTACAGGAGTCATCTGAGCCCTCTTTGGGGTTCGTTCCACATCCAGTCCTTGCTATACATTCAGGGTGTGTTATTGCCATTCTGTGTGAAGGCTGCCCTTAGTGCTGTGTAGTGGGCAGTCTGCCTGTGATGTAGCCAGTAGAGGAGCTGGTTTCTTCACGGGGATTCTATTCTCAGTTCTGCTGTTAAATAGCTACTTGACCTTGGGCAAACCATAGAACCTTAGTTTTGCCTTTCTTATAAATATTCCTTAAAGTCCTTTCTGTTTCTAAAATTATCTCATGCTCATTCTTTTTTATATTCTTTATCATTATAGTTTATTACAGGATACTGAATATAGTTTCCTGTGCCAAACAGTAGGACCTTGTTGTTTATCTATTTTATATAGAATAAATATTTGCAAATTCCAAACTCCTAATTTAGCCCTCCCTACCCTTCCCCCCCTGGTAACCATAAGATTGTTCTCTGTGTCTGTGAGTCTGTTTCTGTTTTGTAAGTAAGTTTATTTGTGTCTTTTTTTTTTTTTTTTTTTAGATTCCACATATAAGTGATGTTACACAGTATTTGTTTCTTTTTCTGACTTAGTATTGTAATCTCTGGGTCCATCCATGATGCTGTAAATGGCATTATTTTATTCTCATGTTTGAGTAGTATTCCACTGTGTATATATACCACAATTTCTTTATCCAGTCATCTGTCAATGGACAGTTAGGTTGCTTCCATGTCTTGGTTATTGTAAATAGTGCTGCTGTGAACATTGGGGTGCATTTATCTTTTTGAATTAAAGTTTCCTCCAGGAGTGGGATTGTTGGATCATAGGGTAAGTCTATTTTTAGTTTTTTAAGGAATCTCCATACTGTTTTCCATAGTGGCTGCACCAAATTACATTCTTACCAAAAATGTAGGAGGGTTCCCTTTTCTTCACACCTTCCCCAGCATTTATCTTTTGTGGACTTTTTAATGATGGTCATTCTGACCAGTGCGAGGTGATACCTCATTGTAGTTTTGATTTGCATTTCTCTGATAATCGGCAGTATACAGCATCTTATCATGTGCCTCTTGGCCATCTGGATGTCTTCACTGGAGAAATGTCCTTGTAGGTCTTTTGCCCATTTTTTGATTGGGTTGTTTATTTTTTTGTTATTGAATTTTATGAGCTATTTGTATATCCTGGAGATTAAGCCCTTATCAGTCGCTTCTTCTGCAAATACTATTTGAGAAATTTTGAATATGGATTTCATAGTAGTTATCAATAGAGTATATTATAAGAAAAAATGTATATGTATAATTATATCTCATCAAAGAGAGATGTAATGGAAACAAAAGCAAGCTAGAAGTGTACCTCAGGAAACCCGTAAGAACTTTAATTCTGCTAAAGCTTTGGGTGCTTATTCAGTCCTCTTGCAAGCATAGTTTGGAGTAACTTGAGATTTAGTGACCAGTATGGGGAGAAATACCATGGAAATAACCATTCCTAATTCACTTAGTTGAAACAGGAAATAAGAGAGTCCCCTGGCAGTAAGACAAACATAATTTCCTTTCCAAATCTTAAGAATTCTGATTAGGACTAGTTTTATCAAAGAATGTTCTTGCTGACTTCTCATACATCTTCTTCCATCCCTTAAGCCCATCAGTTAAAACTGTTTCATGTTCACTGAAGCTAAGACCTCTTGGGAGCCTTTTACTGGAGATAGATTAATATTCACTTTAAAGCAAAAAGACTAAATGATGAATGGTTGTGCATTGGGATAGAGTGAGTGAGTTGGGGAGTTTTTGTTTTGTTTTTTGGAAAATAACAGAGTTGTTGGGAGAGACTTCTAACAGAAATGTAAATACCATACTATTTGTTCCCATTTTTTTTTCCTCTGTGAAAAAAGAGAAAGAAGAGGGCTTAAAATGAATAATAAGGCCATGAAATTAGAGGTAATTACAGGAATCATTCCCTCCCTGCATAGATTTTAAAAGTCCTTAACTTGTTCCCCTAAAAGGTTTATTTCTATAGATTATCTAGAAAACAGTAGATTTTCCCCCCATCTACTTTAATTCTAATCAACCTACCAGAGGTAACTTTCACACCCATACCATTCCTGGTATTCTCCCTTCCAGGATAACTGAAGTGCTCCCTCCTCTGTGTCTCCATACCACTTTGTACATACCACTCTTAAAATACCTTTGAAATCATATGATAATTTTGTATATTTTCCTCGCCACTAGTCTATCAGCTCCTTGAGGACAGAAGCTGTGCCATTTATTTTTATGTTTGCTTTTATTTTTTCAATCTTTTCTCTTGGTTCCTAAAATAGTCCCTGACAGATAACAGTACTGAATAAATATTTGTTGGATTGAATTAAAATGAGTATTTGTATAGGTCAGATAGTTCAAATGCAGGAACCGTGTCCAGACTTGATTAATTCTCAGGGAAATAGGCACAGGAGATCTGTGTTCCTGATTTCTCTGTTCTCCATCAACCTCTGAGTACACCCACCTTTATCCCCACACTTTGGAACAAGTTCTACTTCTTGCTTATTTGGTCACAGGGGAAAGAAGTCTGATAAACCTACTCATACTGAGCTGTAATTGACTTCAATATGTTTCCCTTGAGTGACTTAACCACCTCTGTTTATTTGAGCTCTGAGTTAGGCTTTATAACTTTCAGTAAGGAGTTGACCTTGTGGGTGGGAGGTTTGAAGGTTATGATCATATACGTGACCTCTGTAAATTCTAACCATTGAAAATAGATTCAAAGAGCCATGTGGATATAAAAGCATTATTCATGAAACCCTAGTAGACTCCTAAAGAACAAAGGCCCCTGCTGAAGTGGAATTAGAGAATGTGTCTTAAGCAGGAAGCTGAAGCTGGTGCTTTACACTTCTCCAGATAGCAGTACAGCAACCACCTGTAAGAAAAGTTTGATCTACAAAATTGACTCTGAATACATTTCCTCCCATGACACAACCAACATATCTCTGGAAAATGTCACTGGTGGCCTCCTAACTGTCAAATCCCATAGTTACTTCTTTCCTTTATCTTAATTGATTTCAAGTTGTTATTTCCTTCTGTTGATTACTCCCTTCTTGAATTTTCCTCCTCCTAAATATCCAGGATACTACCCTTCCTTGATTTCCTTTTCTCTCACCAACCATTCTTTCATGAACTCTTCTTTCTTTGCTCACCCACTAAGAGTTGATATTTCTCAGGGTTCTGTGGTAAGCTGTCTTCTTCTCTTACTCTGTGCATAATCCATCAGCAATTTCACCCACTTTTTTTGCTTCTACTCCTGTCTGTTATGCCAACAACTCCATAAAATCTGCATCACTTATCTGGACCACTATCCATATTCCAGATCAATATATTCTTTCTTTTTTGAATTCCACAAATATTTGTTGATAAATCGTGGTGTGGTAGTAAGTAGTGGGGATATAAAAATAAGAGTCTCTGCCTTTGAAATACATACTAGTGGCAGAGACAGCTATGTAGATAGAGTAGAGTGATGATATCCTGGAGACTATATGGGAAACATTGAACAAGGAAACTCAAATCAAGCAAGGAGATTTAGAGAATGAATTTAGAAAGAACACATGCCTTAATAATACTTAAATGCTGACTAACAGTGAAATTGTTATTGATTCCAGATCCCTTCCCATCCGTTTCTTCTCTTTCTCCTGGGTGATGGATGACCTGAGTTCTAAGGAGAGTAATTGTCTGCAGCCCTCTTCTTTCCTCACTTAACTCTGGCAGTTTCCTTCAGTCTACACTGCTATATGTTGGCCTCCTCTAATATTCATGGCCCTCCCATGACTTCTAGTCTGATAGCCCTCTCAGTACTTGGGGCCCTTCCACTAAGGGCTCTGAAATCTCTCAGTTGCTCTCCCTGTCTCTTGCTGGGGTAATCAAAATCCTGTGAGCCTGACCTCAGGTCCATCTTCATGGACACTCAGACTCAGATGGCGTGATAGGGTGGGAATTTTCTGATACCCACAGGCTTCCCAGGCTCTACTCACTTATTTTCTGTCATCTATTTCTGAAGGACTCAACCTTGAGCCGGGGACAGAAAGCAAGCATCCCATACCCGTGTCCAGCTTTCCTTCTCTCTTCTGGCTTTCTCTCTCTAAGCCCCACCCTTTGTCCGAAGAAGGGTGTTGATTTCTCACTCTGTCCTTTTGCATCGAGTTCTGTAGCTTTCCCTACTATAAGATTCTGGATATAACTTCCACATTTTGGGTCTTCCAGACTCTATTGCAACTAACAAATTCTTTTTCCTCTCAAAAGGCCAGCTCTTATGAATCAAAAGCTCTTTGGCTTTCAAAACTGTTTACTCTGCCATGAATTTCAAGGATCTATTTTGGAACTCAAAGCCAAGAATTGGACTTTTTGTTCTTGACATTGTTTTTGTGTCCTCCCCTCCCTGAAGCAAAAGGCTTCAACCTTCTTTAGTTTAATGTTAAAAAGACAAAAAGTTTTTTTTTTTAATTAAGTAAGAAAAGGAAAAATGCACTGGGTTTCATAATATTATTTTGCTACACAAGTAGCCCATACCAACTTTCCATATTTAATTATATGCCCTTCCATTTCAAAATTGTCATCTAATTTCTTAACTCTAGTATTATTTTGTTTTTTAATTATTTAGGGCAGAGAATAAGCCAGAGAAGTCTTTTGCATTCCTCAGAGCACCTGGGTTTATTCATTCATTCATTCATTTATTCACTAAGCAAACATTTATTGAATACCAAGAGCTATTGAGAAAAAGGTGAATAATAGTCCCTGCCCTTCATGAGTTCGCAACTTAATGAAAATCACTGTTAGGTAATAAAAGGAAAGTGGAAAGTAAACCAAGATAACTCAGAGGAGAAGAATATAAATCAGAATGAGGAATCTAAAACAGGTTCCTTGGGGAGATGACACTTCAGCTGAGTTTTGAAGGTTCAATGTGTTAAAAACAAAGGAGAATCTTATTCCATCCGTAGGGATCTGCATGAATGAATAAATGGTAGTATATTTAGGAATTACAACTACTTAATTGTGCCCCAAAATAGTAAAGAGGCTTTGGTGATTAGAGAGGGAGCCGGCGGAGAGAAAAGATTAGTTTTCAATAAACAGTTCAAGAAGGACCTTTTACGTTTAGTTGCAGTTTGAACTTAACTTTGATAACTATGAAGAATTATAAAAAAAAAAAAAAAGGAAATCCTTAAAAAGGAATTTAGAAAGGTCACTCTGGCCATAGTGTTGAATTACATTTTTAGTGGATCTCAAATTAGAAAGGACAAAAGTTAGAAGATTATTGCAAAATTTAGATGAGTGGCAAGAACCTGAATACAGATGAAGAAATACAGAGGGGAAGATGTGGAAGATGTGTAGCTGGTCAAATCTTCAGTTCTCAGATGTAAGAGTTAAAGAGTTAAAGAAAGGGAGGATGATGCTGAAGTTTCTAGTCAGTGAGTGATTATGAAAATAATAGTTTTAATCTCTGAATTAGGGAAGGGCAAATTTGAGGGGCAATACCAAATTCCAGTTCGACTGTATTCAATTTGACATACCTGATATGAAGTAGAGATGTCTGGTGGAGAGCTTCTCATTAGGATCTGTGAGTCAGACAAGAGTTGGAGCTGGAAGTGTTGATGTGACTGCGAAAGGTATGAATGTAGGCAAGAAGGTCCATGAGGAGGAATGTGAAAACATGGAGAGGTAAAGAGTAAAGAAGGAAATCCTGTGGAACATGATACAGGCCAAAGAAAGAGAGCCCTCAGAGACCAGTAAGAAGGAGCTAATGGGAGGAGAGTAGGAGAGCCAAGGAAGATGAAGCATGAAATCCAGGAGATGAGAGAGGTAAGAAAGGGGCTGGTCAGCAGAGCTGCTTATGCCATGGCTCCTGTAAGTTACAGTTGGAAAAGTAATGAGGAAGCAGATGGAAATAGGAACATCTGAACTCCGTAGCTCCAGAAAAGAATAGGCTGTGAGTTCTGCTTTTTCTAGAATATTAACAAGAAAGAAAAGTCACGGTGATGAATCAATAGGGGGATTTTTTTTTTTTCATTTTGAACCAGACTCAGAGTGTGAAAACCAAGTTTTGGTCAGATGAATGTCCAATTATGAGATATAATATAAGGGAAACCCATGTTAGCAAGGCATATATACAGACACCCTTCATAAATGAGTAACACTTTTCTATAATATATGCAAAATATACTTAAGAGAGAAATGTTCTGTAGCAGTAAACTATTTGTTTTCTCTGTACTTCTGAAAGAAAGAAAGAAAGAAAGAAAGAAAGAAAGAAAGAAAGAAAGAAAGAAAGAAAGAAAGAAAGAAAAGAAAGAAAGAAAGAGACAACAAAGCCCTACATAAAACTATATTAACCTACATGTTAAAAGGATTATAGTCCCTTTTCAGTTTTAATATCATACGACTGAGGACCCACAAAAATCCCTGTCTCTACAGACGGGCTTCTGAACAATTTCCAAATTCCAAAGAAATGATCCCAGCCTCTTGTCATATTATGTGAGCTTGTCATTCCTGTGGCAGAGAAGCTTTTGCAAGGGTGTCACTTTAGGGTATAGAAACCAGGCAGCCTCTGCGTCAAAGGAGCTATTTTCTTCCTTGCACACAAGAAGCTGGAGTTGTCTGCGTGGGTAAGTGAGAGCATCATAGCCGAGAGCTGTCCTCCTCAGGAGCCCCATTAAGACCTGTCAAGGTTTCCCATTTCCTTTCTATGTTTATTAGTCATAGAATAAACACAGTAACATTTGAGAGCAGCCATTGCATCTCTAGCCCATCTTAGATGTTTGTTTGACTATATTTCTAATACTTCAAGAATGATTTCTTCTCCAGGATACATATATCCCTTGAATTACTTCACATACTGTAGAAAGGCAGCCCTCACTTCTGTGCCCACCAAGCAGGTTTTGACTGAACAGAGCACACCTATGCTTGATGGTGGAAATAGAATTAATTCCAAACATCCCAAAGCATGAAGTACCAGGCATTGCAGAGTTAGCATTTATTTACCTCCTCCATACAGAGAGGACAGCACTGAATGCTGCAAATATGCTGGGAGACTTTTAACACCCATAAGCAATTTGCCTTTCAGTATCATTTTTTTTTTAATCTTGAGAAACTGTCCACTTCTCAGCACTCCACCTCCTTCTTAAGCACCGTGATCAGCGTATCACGATTTCAGTGAATCACCATCAATTTGTATATAAGTAGGTGGGAAGGAAGAGCTTGCTCTAAAGAAGTACTGCATAGATGAGAATTTGGAAGATTTGAAAGGGAAAATTGAGATGACTTTTCTGAGAAAGAAATTGTTCAATCTGAGGGTTTATAAATTGCCATAGGTTCCCAAAAGTATATTACTGAACATGAAAAAGAAGAATTTTTCCCTGATCTGTCAATTCATAAGTCATTAGGATATAACTGGTTTGATCCACTGGAAAGATAACACTGAAATATTTCTATTTATATTATTTATAACACATGATTATATATAAAAAGAAATAGTGATTTGATTTCTCTTAACTCAGAATTCCATAAAGGAGGTTATTTATGCTAAGTTACAATTTGAAGAATTGTCATCCTTAGATCATGCGTATGAATCTGATTCCCTACCAAGCATCCTTTTTCATTCTTCCAAGCAGAACCTGAATTTGTTCAGGTATCCATCCCTCTCCCAAGCAGCCCAGGAGACTGAAGAGAAGCCAAATACATCTCCAGTTTCAAAGACAGCCTTGAATTTCTAAGCTAGGCAGGCTCATACTCTTGTGTAGTGACTGTAATAGGTCTAGTTAGTTGGTCACATGACCAACTAGATTCAGCCTATAGGGAAAGATTTTTATTGCATAGTTGGGGCCAGAGTTTTCTTTCTCATGCTGGACATGAATAAGGAATTGTGTAGCAGCAGATATCTAATGATGAGGAGAGGAACCAGCCTTAGGAACCAGTCAACACCAAAGATTAGAGAGGAGAGGGATAAAAGGAATTTCACCCAGGGGGGACATGCTATGGTTAGTAAAATCTAAAATCTTTCCTCCTTGTGGTCTTCCCATTGTGTGAGCTAATTCATTTCCTTATTATTTAAGCCAAAGTGAGTGGAGCTTTTCTTTCTTTGCAACTTGAATAATACACTTGTGATTAACGTTTTATATTCATGTCTGGGCAGACCCTGCAAGTAATGAAGTCCAAGTCTGCCTTGGTGCTTTGATTGGAGGAGTACCAATCACAGATTATCTCTTCTACCAGTCTAACACCAGACCTGAAATCCTGGCCATTAATGACTGCTCTAGGCTAAAGCACTGTATCCATGGAGGTGTTTGTTACGATGCCAGGAAGAATGACATCTTAAACTGGATATTCAAATGGAATCAAAGTTTTATTAGAAAGTAGGGTGTGGGAGTGAGAATTGGGAAGACTTCCAGCAGTGTCCAATACAGTCTGTTATCCTGAGATCTGGAAACTGATATGTTAGGTAAACTTTGAATGAGATTTCCTCCTAAGACAAACCTTGGCTACAATAATTGCACCTCTTCTTATTATATTATCTTTATTTTAAAATAAATTATTTCAAATTATAAATTTTTCTGGTTTTGAGTAACATTGTTGATAGAAAATTTAGCCCCATCAATTATATGGCTTTGAACACAGTATTTTATTGATATCCTTTCTGGGTGCAAATGTTAATGAAAAGTTGATTTAGCTAGAAAACTGAGAGGCAGGCAGACCAAAAGATGAGTGCCTACCTTTTCCCTTCAGGCCAACTGATGCTTCTTTGTGTACTCAGATTGAAAGCCAATATTCCATCAGTTTCCCATAAACAAGTTTCCCTTGTTACAAAAAAATAAAGCTAAAATGCCATAGTTTTATAAGTAGTGTTTTCTCAGGCAGGGCCTAACATGCAATTTTTATTATTGTTCATGAAGTTGTTTGGTGTTGTAAATTATACATTAGCTTCCAAACTGCTATAAGCGTCACCTCTATTATTTGTGTACTTCATCAATAAATTATGCCATTTCAATAATATGCAAATTCCTATCAACATTTTTGGTCTTGAAATTACAAACTTCAAGCTTGTATAAATAATATATGGAAATGGAGATTGTGTGTTTCTGCAAACTGATTTTATTATTGGGCACTTAATGGTAATGAGATATAATATTTAGTTAAATGAGTTTTTTATAAAACATCTAGAAATGGGTCCCTAGCTGTTCTGCATCTCTTTCTTAAAAATAAAGATATTTATTTAGATATAGGGGTAAATGATAGAATTTCTGAGGGACAAAGACTAGCTTGAAGCCCAAAGGATAGTATTAAAGAAGCAACTCTTAAAAGGCACTTAGGGATTTGCCAGGATTAGGGCTTTGTGGATGTGTATAATGGTCTGTAGCCTGGCCACATTTCTCACAAGCAAACTGAAAATTGCTTTTATGCCAATATCCATATTAGTGATAGAAGCGTTAATTAATTAAGAAATATAATTGCAGGTGGCTTTGTCAACCTAGACGGAAATGAAATATAAAACCTCCTTGTATCTGTGAAATTGCTATAGGACAGAGGCCTGGAATTTTTGTTCTAATTCAGAACTGTCCTGAGAGACCCATCTGGTCCAAGATTATCTCTGATCTGGAGGATCCATAGGATGTTTTGGTGGATAGAGCACAAGAAGCTGTGAGATGAGTCTAATGCTGGCCTTGTGTGTGGCATCTGACATACACTGAGTCTTCTATCCTGGTACTGTCACACTTTAGACCCTGGAATGAGCCTACACCACCAGCTTAGTAGTCGCTTCTCCCTAAGGGTGTCAGGTGAGGAATTTCTCTTTACCTTCCCCTGCTCCTTCCCTTCATGTCTCCTCACCTTGCTTGCTCCATTCCCTCACCTAAACCACTAATGAGTGTCATCACCCTGCCTCAGGATCCTGGCACCCTGTTTCATGGCTCCTCTCTGCCTCTCTCTTCCTCTCAATGTTAGCACTTCTTAGAGTGTTAGATCTAGGACCTTGCAGAGAGATCAACTACTGAGATCTCATTTTAGTGATAATATAACAATGATAACACTAGTAACTAAGAAGTAGTATGGTTACAACAACTATAATAAACAACAACAACAACCCCTTTATTGGAACTTTACTATGCAGTAGCCACTGGACTAGGCAATCTTACATGGTTTTTTTTTCTTTAATTCTCTAATCAACACTGAGAGGAGCCACTATTATTATCCCCACTCTGCACCTTTTGTTTCATTTCCTTTGGCACTGAAACTGTGCCCCTTTTGCTTTCCAGCCACCTGTGGAGACATGTTTTGTGTTGTCTAGAAATTATTAATTCTAGATTCTTAAATTATTTAATTTTCATAAGTCTCTTCTTACATTATGATGCTGCTATCCTCTAGATTCTCTCTCAGGGGGCTATTTTTATTTAAATATTTAAGTATTTTATTAGTTCTGTTCATTCTGTTTTCTCGTGTACTCTGGGGAGGTATTATTTGTTGACTTTTTCATGTTGTTTTGGTGTACCCCAAATATTTTCTAATTTAATTCGTATTTGTCTTTTTACTTTGTGTTTGAAAATCTTTTGGGGGAGACTTAGAGGAAGAAGACACAGGTTCTAATTACAGGTGCTCTTGAATGAAGGGGGAAGGGGAAATACATGTTCATTGTAGTGCACTGGAAACTTCCTTCTGGGCTCAGGGGTTCCTTGCCCCCCCAAGGGTCTCTAATTATCCTTACTTGTGTTTGTCTTCAAAGTCACAAGGCCCTTTCTCACTGTTTCAGCAGGTGGAGGAGTAACAAGACGGCTGATCAAAATTTAGTTAGCCAGTTACTCACATAGACTTGCCTCTGTTACTGGTATCTCGTTTTGATAAACACAGCACATTTTAACTGTTCTTACCTTCACAGTATGCTCTCCTGCTTGTATTTTGGGGCATGGTTTCCTCCAATCTTAGTCTCTGATTTCTCTAACTTTCAGGAATGCTTCAAAATCCCTAGCCTTTGATGGTACAAGTCCTTATTTTCTAATACTGAATGGTTTTATAATTCTTTTTTGAAATACCTTTTCTGTCATTTCATAAGATTTTGTATGGGAGGCAGTAGGAGTCCTGGATTCAGTCCACCATTTTGATCCAATATTAACTCCCATTTCACAGATGGAATAACTATAATTATCTTAAAGAATGTGCACAAGATTCTGAGATCCTATCTATTCTAACAAAGTCCTCTGATGCTAGAGGCCATGTTCCCAACCAATGTGCATTCTGATTTTCATTATAAGCTTTCCAGTTTATACATAATCACATTCAGTGGTTCATTTAGTCAGATGGTACAGCCTATAAGGTTTTATGACTATTGTTCCCAGGTGACTGATGAGGAAACAGACTCAGAAATGTTAAGTGACTAGCTCGGGAACTCACAGCTAATAGTGGCATGTAACAAATATTTCTACACATGCAGCAAATAATGCTTAGTACATAATAAGAACTAAGGATACAAAGAGAAGCTTTATGCCCCTGCACTCTAAGACCTCACTGAACAGAACCTGAAGCAGAACCCAACTTTCTTAATTTTCAACTTTCTGAGCACCTTTATGCTAAACCTCAGTCTCTCAATTTTCTTGGTCCTGTTATTAACCCTTATTCAAAACTGTCTTGTTAGTACACACACACACACACCCTTACTCTATTGGAGATTGCAAGTGCAAGATAGCAAAGCCTGGCTTGTGTTTTATATGACTATATCCAATAATGCATTGATGTTTCATGCAAGCATACATCAAAGATTAAGCCCTTAGGTTTGCAAAGATTTCCAATATGACCTCAATGCTCTGAAAGTTTCGCGTCTCTGTTTTAAGGTAATTCTGCAATGTGCTTAGAAATAAAAGAGAGAGAACTTGTTGTATCAAAGAGAAAACATTGACATATCAGATACTTACTGAATCTAATCAATTGGGGAGCCTAGTAGACCACACTGATTTTTAATAGTGCTACTAGACACTTCAAATAACACCACCCTCCTCATAAACAGCCACATTGTACTGAAGGCTTCCAGGAGACTGTCATTGTCAACTGGAGAAAAATGGCAAGCCTCTAATGAAACATTTATAAGCACACTGAATTATATTATTTTGATTTGGGTGCTATTAACCTAGGTCATTATACTCTGAGTGAGAGAGTATGAAAGCAGAAAGCATTAGGTACCAACAATGAGTGGCATGACTGAAGTGAAATTCCATTGCGTCTGCTGAATAAAGAGGTTTGATCTAAGTCCTCACTTACCCCCTTTATTAGTTATTATTATTAATAATGCTAGTAATAACAGTAAACACTATATGTTCTCAGAGCTATTGAGATGACTAGCTGGGCTCCAAGAAGGGAATTCTGTCTTATTCATTACATCCCTACTGTTTTACTTCTCTTTTTGCTTTAATGAAAAAAAAAAAAGAAGTAAATAATAGGAGCAATACTTTACATTTCCTGTTGCTTAATTAGTAATAGGCAGTTGTCTATAAAACTTCCTCTTTTAATTCTCATCAAAACATTGTAAAATAAATATGATACTTAGATTATAGCTGAACTATGATATTTGGTTACTAAAATAGGGGAACATTCTGAAGAGTTAAGTGACTTTTCCTGTGTAACACAAGCACAGATCAAGTGCTAAAATGAAAGCCCATACTCCGGTTATCTGTCTCTGAATCCTCATGCTTATGCCACACTGTCTTGCTTCTCCAACAATACTCAGAAGAACAAGTCTGAACCACTGGGGTTTTCTGTACTGGTTTCCATCCCTCAGATGGAGATGTTCACCTTGTAAATATATGGGTCTTAGGATTCACTAACACCACAGGACTCTTGGAATTTCTCTGTTCTGCCCACAGTTCAACTTATCATACCTAACTTTATGTTCAGCAGAAAAGCAAAAAGATATATAAAATTGAATTTATTGTTTTCCTTATTTTACTGAAATAATAATTTCCTTTCTGTGACCACAAGATTAATATGACTTTTTAGTCAATTATTTGGGGTGCCAGGTATTAATGTTTTGCTGGGGTAAACATAACTTCTGATATTCAAAACTTATCAAGAAAATCAGCATGGCATTACTAAGAGCTATGTATCTTTTAAAAATAAGAATTTTCAGCTGGTCCCAAATCTCTCTTCAGCTCTGTACTAACGATGATGAATTTGGTTTAAAACCAGTGAAGCGTATCCTGGCATTTGGCTCCATTTAAAAGATTATGAATTGCAAACATTTATTTTAGCTTGATCTTTTCAGCCCATTCATTTCAGTACACTTCAAAAATTGAAGACAAGACACATAGCCACAGATTTTTTAGAGAGGGTCAAATTTATACCCTCCATGGTATTTGATTTGAAAACTTTGACTTTAGACAACCACTAAAATAACAAAACCAAGAGTTATAGCCATAATTCAACAGAAGAGATGAAATAAGAGTCATAAAAAAATTAACTTAATCTAAAAGAAAAGAGAAAAAAGAAGGAAAAGGAAACAAAGGATAAGTTTGGAAAAAATAGAAAACAAATAGCAAGTGATAGACCTAAACCTAACCATATCAATAATGACATTAAATGTTAATGGTCTAAATTTCCTAATTAAAAAGCAGAGACTATTATATTGAATTTTAAAAATCAAGACAACTACGTATGCTGCCAAAAAGTAACAAACTTAAAATATAAAGACATAAATACATTAGAGCAAAAAATATTAACAGAGAAAAAAAGGTCATTCCTTAAAGGTAAAGGAGCCAATTCAAGAGGACAAAAGGGTCCTAAATGCACATATACCTAATGAGTTTCTAAGTACTTTAAAAAAAAAAAAAAAAAAAAACCTGATGGAGCTGTAAGGAAAAATGGTGATATTCACAATAATTGTAAGAGAAATCATTGCCCCTTTGTCAATAATTTATGGAAAAAAAGATTAAAAAAATCATCAATGATGTAGTACACTTGAATAATGTTTGTCAATCAACTTTATCTAATTGACTTATAGAATACTCCACTCAACAACAGAATACATTCTTTTCAAATACACATGGAAAATTGATTGAGATAGACCTTATCCTGGGCTATTAAAACATTTTCAGTAAATTTAAAAGGATTCAAGTAATACAAAGTATATACTCTGACTGCAGTAGAATTAAATTAGAAATCAATACCAGAAATATCTCTGGAAAATCTCCAAATATTTGGAAACTACATAACACACTTTTGAATAGCCCATGGATCAAGGGAAGAATTAAAATTGATATTATATAGTATTTTTGAACTGAATGAATATGAAAATACAACATATTAATGCATGGGATACTACTAAAACAGTGTTTAGTAGGAAATTTATAGCACTAAATGTCTAAACTGATTAGGAAGAAGGGTCTAAAATCAATGACCTCAGCTCCTGCTTTAAGAAGCTAGAAAACAAAGAGAAAATAAAGCCAAAGTTAGCAGAAGAAAGGAAATAATAAAGATCAAAGTGGAAATTAATGAAATAGGAAATAAAAACAATAGAGAAATCAGTGAAAACAAAAGATGGTTCATTGAGAAGATGAAATAAATTTAATAAACCTCTAACCAAATTGATCACGAAAATGAAAAAGATTCAAATTACCAATATCAGTAGGTAGAATGGTATCATCAGTGTAGATTCTACAGATATTAAAAGGATAATAAAGAGATACTATGAACAACTTATGCCTGTAAATGTGACAATTTAGATGAAGTGGACAAATTTCTTGAAACAAACAAACTACCAAAGCTCATTCAAAAAGAAATATAAAACCTAAATAGCCCTAGATCTACTAAAGAAATTGAATTTTAAAACCTTCTCAGAAAGAAAACTCCAGACCTAGATAGTTTCACTGGGGAAACTCTACCAAACATTTAAGAAATAAATACCAATTCTACATAATTCTTCTAGAAAATTGAAGTCGAGGAAATACTTTCCAACTTATCCTACAAAACCAGCATTATTACCCCAATGCCAAAATCGTTAAAAGACATTATGAGGAAACTACAAACCAATATTCCTATGAACAGAGAAACAAAAATTCTGAACAAAATTATAGCAAGTGTAATCCAACTCTGTAAAAAAGAATCATAACCAAATGGGCATTATCTCATGAATGTAGGGCTGGTTACCTTGCAAAAGCATCAATGGAATTTGCCATATTGAGACTTTCTTAAAATTTATGATCATCTCAATAAGTGCAGAAAAAGCATTTAACAAAATCCAATATCCATTCCTGATAAAAACTCTTAATTAACCAAGAATAGAAGAGAACATCCTCAATCTGATAATGGCATCTATGAAAAAGTTATAGCCAATACTATACTTCATTAAAAAAAAATCCAAATCCTTTCCCACTGAGATCAGGAACAAGACAAGAATGACTGCTGTCATCACTTTTATTCAGTATTATATTTGGGGATTTAGCCAGTGCAATTGGGCAAGAAAAAGAAATATGAAGTGTCTATATTGGAAAGGAAGGTTTAAAGCTGCCTTTATTTATAGATCACATAACCATGTACATAGAAAATCTAAAATCTACTAAAACAGCAGTAGAACTAATAAGTGAGTCTGTTAGCAAGATACTGCAGACTTTAAGAATATGCAAAAAGTAATTGTATTATTGTATACTAACAATAAGCAAACACATTTTTTAAAAATTAAATAATAAATGTGCAATAGCATTAAAAATAGAAAACTCTCTGGGGATATAACTGGCAAAAGATGTGCAAGACCAATGCACTGAGAACAGTAAAGCATTTCTGACAGACATGAAGACCTAAGTAAATGAAGAGATATACCTTTTTCATGGGTTGGAAGACTCAATATTTTCCCACACTAATCTATAGATTCAGTGTAGTCCCAATCAAATTCCCTGCAGGTTATTTTGAGGAAATTGACAAGCGGATTCTAAAATTTATGAGTAAATGCAGAGGACCTAGAATAAGGAAAATAACTTGGAAAAAGAACAAAATTGGAGAGCTAGCATTTCCTGATTTCAAGAATTTCATAAAGCTGCAGTAATCAAAACAATGTGACATTGACATAAAGATAGACAAATAGGCCAATGGAACCAAATAGAAATAGTTCCACACATATATAGACAATTGATTTTTGACAAGGATTCAAAAGCAATTCAGTGGAGAAAAGATAATCTTTTCAATAAGTTGTGCTGGATCAGTTGGATAACTATACACTACAAAGAAAAGGAAAGAAAAGAAAAGAGAACTCCAATCTATATCTCAAAACATGTAGAAATTAACTCAAAGTAGATTGTAGACCTACATATAAAACCTAAAATTATAAAATTTTTAAAAGAAAATATAAGAAAAACATTTGTGGTTTAGGATTAGGCAAAGATTTCTTAGCTATAACACCAAAAGCATAATCCTTAAAACAGCAAATTAGTGAATGGCACTTGAGCTCATCAAATGACCCTAGCCATCTTTGTCCTTCCTAGACCTGGAAGACAGATCAACCTGAAATCAAGATTCGTTCAAAATTCTTGTTCAGGAAACTGAAATTTGACTTACATTGACTAAGAATCCTTTTTTTTTTCTTTTTAAACTTTTAAATATAACAGCAATGCCCAACTGTTCTATAGCACTGTTAAAGTTATAGATGGATTTTCTATGTGTCATCTTAATTATACAGCAACTTTATAAAGAGGAGCCTGTTATTTTGCCCATCTTACACATGACTAAACTGAAGCTCAGAGAGATTCAGTTACTTACCCAAGGTTACATGCTAGAAAGCGGCAGGGCCAGACTCTAATACAAGTTTCCTGATCTTAGAGTCTGGTTGTTGTTCTACTGTCTCACTTTCCCTCTCTGTACAGGATGGTGAATTGGTCCCTGATCTTTAAAAAGAAGCGAGTTTTTGCTAGATGAGAAGGTTAATGACAAGCATCAACTCTCTCAAGACACTAGGATACTACTTAGTAAACTAGATATCTATCCTTTATCTTTCAAATCTATCATGGCTGCCATCCACATTTGTAAGTGTGGCTAACGGAAAAGGATGCATGACCAACCTCCCTTTCCATCTTGTGTGGAAATTAATTTGCCTTAGCCTCTAATGACACTTTGCCACTCTGTACTCAAGTTGCCGTAAATTAATGTAATTCCCAAAGTGACTACCAAATGCCCATGGTGTAACCGCTTCACCCAGTAGGATCTGACCCGATATTTCTCTGATGTTGTCTAAATAGATGACTCACTTCAGGGAGCCTTCCTTTGAATTCAGTGCTCTTGGCATTTGCCCCAGTTCTGTAATAGCCACATACCCCAGGGGTAAAGTAATGGATC
The DNA here is from genome assembly GCF_036321535.1 of Camelus dromedarius. Classification (NCBI taxonomy): domain Eukaryota; kingdom Metazoa; phylum Chordata; class Mammalia; order Artiodactyla; family Camelidae; genus Camelus; species Camelus dromedarius. The sequence continues at coordinate 49,376,719 of NC_087443.1, read as the reverse complement.
TCTGGCAATCTGGCTGTCCCCTTTATTTCTCTTTCACATTTGTTTACACATCTGTGCCTGTCCTCTGAGAATGGCACATAGTAGAAAGGATAATATCCACCCACTATCCTCTCTAAGGGTCAAAACTGCATGAATAGCCTTATCAGTCTCAGTCAGATTATTCTTCAACTGTGCTTCTAGACACAGTTAAGCCATTTGAAAGCCAAAGTAAAGTGTCATTAACAGAATCAAATTTAGACCCGTATGCTTATTGCCAAAGACAATATTTGAGAAAGGTAAATGAATAAAAAGCAAGTCTTGCACATTATAGCCAAGCTTTTAACATTTGGAAGGAAGAATGCATTTTATGAAGCTATCCAGAGAAATGCAAAATTGTATTTTCTTATTAGTAACAGTCCTAGTCCTTTCCCTTGGAAAGTATATGTAGTATTATACTTGCATGTCATTGGGAGAAACAGCATTGGAGCAAAGAAAACCATGATTGGAAGTAAAATACTTTATTTCAAGTGCCTCATATACATGTTTTGTCTGACTTGAGCAACCGTTTTTGTCCTTTTTGATTTGCATTTTTTCTACCTATAAACCTCGATTCTTTTTCTATTATTCACGGTATTTTTAGTGTCTATAATAATTCTGGTAGGAATAAAGAGTTGGTTTCTCTTCTTTCTCCTAGTAGAGGCAAAATAGTTAAAAAATTAACAATTTTTGATTGAACAATTAGTTAATATTAATATGTAGTATGATGATAAACATTAGTGAGATACACACAGCACTGTAAAATGACTATAACTCATTAAAAAATGTTAAAAAAAAGATTAGTGAGATACATCTCTATTCCAGTCCTTACTAACTGTGTAGACTGTAATAAAGATTAAACAAATCTCTTTATAAGTAATATGAGCCTCTTCCATTTTTGTTGTTGTTGTTGTAAAATGGGGATAATAATGGTGCCTGTGTGGAGTACCAGGCACATATAGGTCTCCAATCAATAGTAAATTCTCTCATTAATTATCTAAAAGAAACTGTTCCCTGTTTATATTTAATTCTAACTACAGTGTTATAAAATGAAAAAATGCGGAAATGAAATGAAAACGTGGGCTCTCAACATCGATTTGCTTCACCTATTCTAATTTTTTTTAGATTTAAATCATCTTTATTTGATACCCTTCTGCAGGCCCCCCTTCGCCTGCACCACCACTACCCAGTGGATTCTTCCCACATATGGGAAAGCTGTGTGGCATACTGCTTAAGAAGACAGCTGTATTTGACTCCTAGCTCCTCCTCTTTCTGACTTTGTGCTTGGGGCAACTTTCTCTAATCACTAGGTACCTATAAAAAGTGGGTAATAATAATATCTGCCTCCTGAAATTATTGTGATAATTGAGTTAAAACATGTAAAGCACCTAGAACAGTACCAGGAGAGTAATATGTGTTCCAAAAGCACGAACTATGATTAAATGCTAGCAATTAGGAGTAACAGAATGTAGTCATTTTTTCTCTTCTGGAAGCACCTGTTTATTCAGAAGTCCTGACCTCCTATTGTGGGGATTTTTTCCCTCCTTGACCTCCTCTTTTTTAAAAATTCTCAATAGTAAAAGAAGGAGGGCAAAGTGTTATCTATATACAACATACTGTCCCTGTAAGTTATCAGTAAAATTGTCCCATGTTGCTGTATCGAAGATATGACAATGAGTCCCTCCTTGGGCTTCCTCATTATTTACATGAGGATTCATTAAACAGGGTTTAATGAACTTAATGAAAACAGGGTTTTCATAAACTGCCAAAAATACTCCAATATTGACTCGGCTATGACTTTCAACCTGAGTTGTAATTCACGTGTATTCCACCTTAGACGGTCATCTTCTTGAGGGCAAAGGACCATGTCTTAACTTCATTGTCTACAGCACTTAACACATACCAGCAATGCTCAGTAAACTGCCACATAACTGAATGAATGAATGAATGAATGGAGTCTTATTCAAAGTATAGTATGCTAGCTCTCTGTTCAGTAACAGAGGAAACTTTCAACTTGGTTTTGGGATAATTCTGGAACTTTTAAATTTTCAGAGAAACTCATGCATCCTATTTTGGGTCTTTCTACCTTTCACCATTTCTGGTGTACTTCATTGCCTCCCAACACAAACATAATTTGTTTTTTCCTATCTCGGTGCCTTTACTCTCACTATTCCTTTCTTTTTGGAATGCTTTTGTCACCTTCTCTTCTTATGTGAATCTCAACTCACATCTCACATGAACATTTCCTTCTCTATCCTAAGTGTAAGTCCTTTCACCTCCTTCTGACCTCCTACATTAGCTGTTGTCTAACCCAATAGCTGTCACTTAGTACATACTGTTAACATACTTTTAGTTATCATTTCACAATAAAAATGCTTCATCAGATTTTAAATCCGTTGAAAGCAATGATCATGTCTTACACTTTTATACCTAGCACTGCACTTCATGCTTGGTGCAATAGTAAATAAATAATTGTAACTGGGGTGACTTGGTCTATACCACCTTAAACAGACTGCAGTGCAAAATAAAACTAAACGTAGCACAATGAAAACATTAATTTGTGGGTAAATAGGAAGCGTCAATGTGCTGAAACACATCAGAACAAAGATGTAAGTTGCAAGTCTTTTCAGCTTTATTAATTCCTTTTGATTCTGGGCTTTGTTTTTATTTGATTTGATGCATCTTTTTATTTTTGTTTGATTTGTGCTTAGGGACAGGGGTAAGCGCATTTAACTTTTAGTTTATTTGAATGTGCGAACAAACAAAAACTACTGCAGAATTGTTTATTTTATAATGAAACGTTTAAAAACAAAACATGAGACAACTAATGCCTCTCTGCCATCTGTTGTGAAGAAGTGTAGGGAGGGCGTAAACGGGGGTGAAGTATTATATGCAGTTTCCTCCTCCTCTTCAAACCTTTCAGGAACAGTGTGCTAATGACTGTGGCGTGGATATCACCCACATTTACAGTGTGTGGCAATGCATTTGAGCATCCTGATAATCACAGTATATGGAGCTACCAAATCCAAAGCAGTGTAAAGAATTGTGAATGAGCAGGATTCTGGAAGGTCATGTACGCTCTTATTCGTATTTTAAATCCTGGTGAATGAGTCCTTCTAAAATGCAGGTAAAGGGAAAAGCATCACCAGCCATTGCTCCACATTTCGTAGCAGCCACGATGACAGCAGATCTTGTGCCAAGGACCAAGGTTTGTCTTTGACACTGGACACTTCTGCCCCGGTTGCCAAGAGCATCTGGTCCCATGCATTTTCCTTACTCTGCATTCATGTGTTAAATTTTTATAGCTATTCATTGTCTGAATATTACCACCTGGGTAATGTGTCAGCATTGCACAGAGCTTGATCAGCAGCTTCCTTCACTCACCACCCTATTAACATTTGCCTTTGATTGTATATCCACAGAGGAAAGAATAATATCCCATTTGTCTAGAATCTGACAGAACACTTAAGGATTGGTGTGGGCTGCCTTAAGTCATCAACGAGGCATAGAGCCATCTCCTCCAATGAGCCTCTACTTCAGTTCAGTTTGGTGCACTGCCTTATGGTCTACATCTGAGAGACTCACTGTCCATGTACTTCCATGAAACTGCTTTAATACCACCTAGCCCTTTCTTCTTTACACTAGTATCAAGCTCCCTTTCTTCCCATTCCTGGGTTATTTCCTTTATTCCTACGATGAACTTCTAGTTTTTCTCTGCTTAATCTGGTCAGTCTTCCAGGAGCATCACAGAGAACTGACATTTTGCACATTCAGCTTCTATCTCCATTTTCCATTCATTGAATCATTCATTCATTCATCCCTCCATCAACTTATATAGATTGACTTGTGTGCCAGGCGCTGTTCTATGTATTGGGTGAACAAGACAAAGGTCCATCACTCATGGACCTTCAGTTCCAGTGGAGGGGGTCAGAGAATGAACAAACAAATAGACAAACACACATGTACTGGGTGGCAAGAAAAGCTATAGAGGGAGACAAAACAGGGTAAAGGAGAATGATGGGTGGTAGGGGAGGAGGTGGGGGGCTAAGGCAAGCCCTTGCATGACAGATGAGAAAACTGAGACATAGGAGGGACAGGGAATTAGCCCAAGGTCACACATATAGTGAATGGCCAAGTCAGATTCAGAACCAGGCCACCTGGCTCAAGAGCTCATGCCCTTTACCCTGGTGCCAAGCTGTGCTCTTGATCCTACGCCGTCCTAGAATGGAGAGCTGAGAGTATTTCCAGGGGGAGGGTCCATACCTGCTGTAGGCAGCCCTGCAGTCCTGGCATGAATTCACAGTGCAAGAGCCCAAGGAATTGAGGAGCATGTGCAATACCACTGCCCAGTCCAATCGACTGAAAACAGACTAGCCAACAAATAAGGTTTAACAGATAAATACCAACATTGCCAGTACACTCAGCTCATTCTTTTTATTCAGTCATTAGGCTTTGTAAGCATTTACATGAGTCTCAGTTTGAAATTCTGACTTAAATCTATTACAATTATCAGCAGTGCTAATTTCAGGAGCCTTTTAAATCCATAATCTCAGCATCACACTCCTTGTTCAGTAAAGCAACTCTCTCAGTCAGTGTTCCTTCAGATGTGGCAAATGCTAAGTAATTAACCTTAACAAAGTCAGTCTTTGTCCATTTCCACGAAATTAGTTTCTAAAGAAGTGTTAAGAGTGCCGGTTGCACCACAGTGTCTATTGATAATACTCCTGGGTCCAAATAAATAGAGCATGTCCTCACAGCATAAGAGCTGTGGAAAATGCTGACAGGTTGCATGTCATTGTATGTGTAGCATATATGCAAACTCAAGGCAAGCCTAATCATGCCATCTTTTTACAATTCAGGGTCATCAACAGTGCTATTAGGGAAAATAAAAATTAGATTTTCATAAAATGGTCTGGAAGCATGAAAAGAACTAAATGGCTTTTCTTAAAACAGAACTAGTCTTCAGTGGTTTTGGATTCATCACCAAGGTTCCTTGCATTTTGAAAACTGTTCCCTTTATAAAATCTAATTGGAAAAATGACCATAACGAAAGAGAAAGGAAGTGATTCCTCCCAATGTCTTTTTTAATCTTATTTTTCATGAGATTTCTGTCAAGCTCCTCACTTAGTAAACAGAACACCCTGATGAAGCTAAAATTAGTTAATCCTCAGAATTTCCGGGTATCTGGAAGAAAGTGTAAGGAAGCAACACACTTCAACAGCAGATGTTCCATTAAAGGAAATCCAAGCAATCAAAAAAACTCCATTTCCAAATCCTTGAAAGAAATACTGAAAAGGCCATATATATTTTTAGTGGTTTGCTATAAGCCATATAGATTGATTTAGAAACAGTAACTATCCTAGGTAAAATTATATACCTCTTGGAAACTACTTTTTTCCCTAGGCTTCTAATTCATATGCCCCATCCTTCAATATAAGCTAGTTTTAGAATCATGAATGCATTAAATAAAGCAGTGTTAGCAGAAAAGATTAGATATCAGGGGATAATGTGTTCTGATTCTTCTATAGGAAGATCTCTTTTAATATTTGGAGCTATCATTTAATGTTTAAGTGACTGTCTCAAATACAGTAGAAGTTAATGAAATAAAGATAGAGCTTTTTCCTCCAGAAACTTTATTCTTATCAAGAGTTAGCTACTTATAAGGAAGGATGATAGAAGTAACTTCCATGGTTAAAAATATACTACAGACGTTTATTAGGTCAGTGAAAATGCTGTCTATGATGCTGTCATGGTGGATACATGTCATTACACATTTGTCCAAACCCACAGAATATACACTATGGACTTTGGTTGATAAAGATGTATCCCTATAAATTCATCAGTTGTAACAAAAATGCACACTCTGATGGGGGATCTTGGTAGGGGATAGGCTATGCATGTGCTGGGAGATGGGGTATATGGGAAATCTCTGTATCACCTTAATTTTTTTCTGTGAACCAAAAATGGCTCAAAATGTCTTAAAATATAGACATACACATAATATTATTCACATATATTCATAGGAAAAATGTAGGTGGATATGCTGTAGGATGTTACTGTGGTAATCTTTTTGCCATGGGAATGTATGTTTTGATTTTACATTTTTGCTTCCATGGCATTTTCTAATCTTGTACAATGCACAAGTATTGCTTCTATAATAATAAAAATTTATAGAAATAAAAAAAAGAAGGACTATAGAAGTGGTGGGCCTAGAGGGATACAAAAAAAAAAAAATCCTGCCCTTGAGGAACCAAGTCAAGACGAAGTAAAAGACATATACATAAAAGATGAATTTCAGTATAGCGTGTCCTTGTGTAATGAACAGTAAAGAGGACAATGATGTGTGGGCTTTGTGAGGTCTTCTTAAAGGAGGAGGAATGGAAGATAAAGAACATTCTAGGCAAAAGAGTGGCCAGCAGCAAAGGTCAGAGAGAACGTGATTGAGACATACCAGTGGACCAGACTGGCTGGAGGAGGAAAAAGACTGAAACAATAGGTTATGTGTAGGTTGTGTGGAGCCTTAAATGTCAGTAAGACAGCCATCAGAGTTCTTGACTGATCTCATGTGTAGTGGGGGCAAAGGAGTACACATATTGTGTAAGATGCAATGTGGATTATAGAGAGGAGGGTAACTAGAGGCAGGTGATCTAATTAGGAAACAACTTCATAACTCCAGATGTGTGGGGACAGTGCAGACTAGGGAGATGGCAGTGAAAATGGACACATTTGAAAAACTTTTAGAAGATGTGAGGACTGTCTGGAGAGGGACTACATGAGAGACAAGATCATATTACTAATACAGTTTAAAACTTGAGTAACCAGAAGTAGGCTGGATCCTTAATAGTTAATGTCTTATTAAAGGCTTTTATTTCTTCCAGAGGTTAATGAAGAGTAGCTTCTTTTTGTTCTAAGTGAGTAGGCCTTTGCATGGAAAGGACAGGGCACACAGAATCACAAGATATGAGTAAAATGTCATCAGCATTATTAATAATGCTTCCTGTCCACCTGAAACCCAGTAAGGAAGACAAGGGAGGATCCTTTGAGAAAAAGTTAAGTTCAGTTACCCCTCAAGGCTCATAATATTGGCTCTGTAAAATAAGTGCCTACTGTATACTAGGCCCTCCACCAGGTCTTACTAGACATTATCTCACCTTTACTTCTTCCAAAAAACCAGTGAGATAGGTTTAAACCACCATTTTACAAATGATGAAATAGTAATCAAATGAAGATAAAACCACACATCTAGCTAGGGCCAACGTTGGATCTTCTGGCTCTAAATCTTATTGCTCTTTCTAGCAAGTGGCACATGTGCAACAGAACAGAATCTCAAGGAAGGGGGAAACACTTCTTAAGCTTAGGAAATGGGAAAATTAACTGGATTTTTTTTTTACAAAAGACATCTGAGTGTTTTAATGGTTTATTTTTCCCCTTTCTGATCGCTACATCTTTTAAAAGGCAAAAGAATAAGAAGGAACAGGAAATTACACCTGCAAAAGAAAGACCATGACTTGGAGAAAAGGGAAGTGTGAGCCCAGTGTTATTATCCTGTTTCCCTCACCTCTTACCCTCCATGAAGAGGTCAGAGAGAGTTCTGGGTGGACAGATCCTGACAGAGTGAGTGGCCCCACCACAGACCAGTTGCATGTATCTTCTGGACGTAGCCATAGGAATGATCTCTCAGGCAGAGTTTTTGCATTATGTTCCCTATTGGCCAGCACCAGTTCTGTGTTTAGAGGTTTTAGAAGCAGCAGTTTGCTTGGAAGGAAGAGCTAAGAGACCTCCCTGAAATGCTGTTTGCATAGCAAAGGCACTGTGTGTACTTAGATGGCATGTCTGTGGGTGAGAGAGGGCTACTAAAGCCCTGTTTTGGGCCACATTCATCCTGCAGTAGACTTTAGCCAACAATCTAAGGAACTGTCAAACTTGCAGGGAGTCCTGAGGAATCTGGGCCTCCCTAACCCACACTCTGTTCCTTGAGGTTAGCCAATGGAGTGTTTCAGCAACTCTGCTTAAGCTGGGACTCAGCCATCTGGGTTCAGCAAAAGAGAGCAGGAGAGAGTAAGCCAGCCAACCTCTCAGAGTAAAGTCATTTAGAAAATCACTTTTAAGGGTATGTCCAGGATATGCTTGAGAACACAGTCCTTTCCATAAAGGCTCCTTCTCTGGGTCTCACAGATTATCTGCCTCAATGTGTCAATTCTCCGTAACATTTATAAAGACTCCTTAGCCCAGGAACATAAACACAATGTGTAGCATATGCTTTAGTGTATACAGATATCCCCTGAGAATGCTCAGTAAGAACTAGTAGATGGAGATGTTTAACCAACTTAACATCCTGGCTGTTCAAACTGCTTGTGCATTTCCATGAGAATCCTGCTAGTGGAGACAGAAGGCAGAGAGTATATGTTTGATACTTATCTTGAATGAAAACTTTTTTTTAGCCATTCATTCAGGAGACTCCTTAAGTCAGATTTTGTAAGCCTTTGATGAAACAGACACCATCATTTTAGATGGCCAGAGTTGAGGACGCGATTTTCAATAATGTCATTAAGTGTGCACAGACTTAGCACAATATGGTGGACAAACAATGCATGCTTTCTAAATCCCCCGCAAATAACTATCTAATATACTGTAAGTTTTATATTGTATTATAGTGATCAGAACCCATTGTTAGAGTCAGAATTAGATTCAGTTCTGAAACGTGCCATAGGCCAGCTGAGTGACCTGGGAAAAGTCATCTTACCTCCGAACCTTATTTCCTCAACTGTAAAACAGAACTAATTATGCTTACTTACCAGGGTTGTTGCAGGAAGCAAATGAGGTAAGATGTGAAAGCAGCTAGCAGTAAAAAAATTCTGTTCAATCATTAGCTTCATCATGGCTACCTATTTCTGCATCTCCAACAAGGAATTTATTTTGAAAAACACATTGTTTCCATTCTGAATTTACTAGTTGATTACTAGACTTTGGCTTCATTTTGCGTGGATATTTTTCTGTATTTTAAAAACCCATGGATATCCATTTCAAATCACTAATCCAAAAGGGAAAGTGAGTAATTATACAACAAAAGAATATAAAGTGAGTCAGAGATGTCAACACTATCACATCAAACTGTATTCATATCTGCATCTTAAAAATAATTCATCTACAGTACATAAAATTGTGTGGGCAACAAAAAGCCAAAATCATAAAGATTCCATAGAAAATAACCTGCTAAGGTCCTAAGCTTAAAATTTCACGACGTGAAAATGAAGGACATTTTTAATGCATTTTCTTTGTTTCTATTGTCCATGCTGAAGTCCTCAGCATTATCATAATAATGTAGACATTTAAAGGGCTACAACTCATATTTCAGGAGCTGGGCTTCAAGTCATCTCAAGAAACAAAAGGCTCATTTTATTCAGTGCTGTTGGCACTTTGACCTTTTTGGGAAACATACTGTATTACGTTTCACACTGTTACACTATTTGTTAATTTGCCTGTCAAATTAACAGAATAGACTGTTTACAACTGTTCTAATGTAAAGTTTTAGTGATAATAATTCCCCATAAATGTGGACGCTTGTCATTTTAAAAAAGAACTATTTCATTACTCAAAGGGTTTTAAAATCCAAATTCCAACTAAATATAGTATTTTATACCAAGATTTTCTGCTTACAGAAAGCATGTAGGAAGAAACACCAATTTAAAAGGTTTGGGAAATATCTTCTCAAACCACATGTACAAATCCAAGTTTTAGGCTATCAACAATACTGCACTCTTTAGACCCTGCTGTTCAAAAGTCTTTGGAAATTTTAAAGCATATACAATCTTGATTCAAAAAGTACAACTTCCCCCAGAAGAATTCAGCAGAAAATAAAAATAACCTAGCTGAGCTCCCACCACCCCAAACATGTCATAAAGTCTAGGAAGACCAGATTCTCATCCTATATAGTACTATGAGAATTCCCACAGGGAAATCTGTGAAAGAATTCAGAAACCTCCCTTGCGGAAATTCTCATAGAGCTATATAGGATGAGAATCTGGTTTATAAACAATAAACATAAAATTCCTTAAGATATGATCTTTGCCCTCAATTAAGCCCCAGATGTTAACTGAGATAAGATAATCTTGGGGCTCCAATACACTGTTTCCTGGGTTCCCAAGAATTCAGTTGGTCATTCAGCAACTCTATTGCCATAAAGGAACATAAAGATATTTGTAAAATTGCCCCATTGTTTTGTTTTTTTCAATCCAGTTTTCAATACGATGGGAGCTAGGATATATAGGACAAATCAAATTTTAGACTGAAGGATAATATGATTGTATTTACATATGTAGGCTTTTTTATAATTACAAAAATTCATGGGCTTGTTGTAAAATATTTGAAAAGTGCAGATACATATAAAGTAAAAAAAAAAGTTCTTAAAGAAAATCTATTAGACCCTACCAATTTAACATAATTCTCATGTTTCTCTTCGAAGAGCAAAGAGAAAATGTGACGTCAGGTTATCAAGTGGCAACTGAATAATTTTGAAACCTTCACCTACTTAAAATTCACTGTAGCATTTTCTCTAAGGAAAAAAGAGTGGGAGTTTTTAATGTGCCTCAACTCGTAAAATAGAGTTGCTGTGATGCAAATACAGAAAGAAGAATCAAGGTCAGGGTCGTGGAAGGGCAGAAACAGTCTTTGTCATGCTAACCATGGTCAGAACACTGAAGGTCTAAGTAGGGCAAGGCAGGAGGATTTACAGAAAAGTGCAAAAGTCAGGTTAAATTTACAGAAAAGTACAGAAGTCAGGTCAGTCACAGGAAGAGAAGATGGAGGACCAGAACTGCTGCTAGTGAAACCTTATTAATATGTCCTCCTCTTCCAACTGGTCTTTACTTTCAGATTAACTAATTCATATGTATTTTAGTCTGGGAGCAAGAACAGATGATCTTTATAGAGTGTAAAGTGCTAACACTAATTGAGTAGTTACTATGTGCCAGATTCTATTCTAAAGGTTATATGTATACATCTCATTTAATCCTAATGAAATTGCAGCAACCCAGTGAGACTGGACTACTATTATTCCCATTTTACAGATAGCAAAGCTGAGGCTTATGCAGATCAAGTAACTCGCTCAATCATATAACTAATAAATGTACATGAAGTCAACTGTTATTCTTTTGAATACTTCTATAGGCACAGAAACTAGTGTCACTATATTCACCTTATTGATAGGGGGTGGGGAGAGGCCATTCAAAAAAGCACAGATTAACTCAGTCTAATAACTGGCATGGTTGAGATTTTGGATGAAATCATCAGTCCAGCCAATCCAGTCAAAATTAGTAATCTATCTTTTGAATGTAAACACGACTTCAGTGCACTCTTGGATTCCAGTGCTTTCAAAGGCCATACACTTTTTCTAATCTTCATAATGTGCTCTACTTATTTCCAACATGGATTGTTTATTTGGAGAGAGGTGGGAGCTGACATCATTAATAGGCACAGAGAAATAAATATTTTACCATCTCACAAAATCATCTCTTACGGGTTCATTTGCTCATATGCTCTTGAACTTTCACCATGATCTTCTGTTGCGTTTCCAACAACCTGGAATATCTTTGTTCAAAGTTGGACCTTTTTACCATGCCCAGAGCATGATCTGCCTATTTGTTCACACATACTTTGCAGTATCTGTGTGCTTCCCATCTGGGTACTTTGGTTGGAGGCAGCGTTGAAAGCTAGAGGAGACTTTTGGTACTTTTACAGTCTCCTTTCTGCCCATCTTTTCCAGAGTTCTAGCCACCCACAGCCTGATTTTCTGCCTGCCCTTATCAAAAGCATTCTTCCCTGCCCAAGATCAAACTTCAGTTTATTCATTGCAGTGGATCTGAGAGGCACAGAAGCAATCTACTGAGCTAATTACAATCGATTTAAAAGATAAGTTTGGTTAACTAAATGAATCCCTAGTGGGCAGGTTTATTGGAGGGGTCATTTCGGAGCAAGAGAGTCTTCTCAATACATACAACTCCTAACCCCCACCCTATATATCATTAAAGTAAGATTTAACCAGATCCCGAAGGTTGCTAGTGACTACATTTGACTATAAACTTTAAAAGAGCCTTTCCGCTTTTGTGATTTTCCTGTACATGCAGTAAGCAAAATTCACACATATATTTTAGGACTGTATATAAGAAGACATCATAGTCAAAGTTGAACTTCTAAAATCAAGTCTCAAACAATAGCCTTAAAATCTTCTCTAAGAATCTGATAAATGGTATGTACACACACACTTACGGATACAATAATAAGGGCCCATGATATAAACAGTTGTAGAGCAAAGAAAAGAAATGGAAACTATGCCCTGACCTAGTCTTTAAATAACAACCTCAATCCTTCCTGGCTTCAGTTTCTTCATATCTAAAATTATGCCCTTTGAATTTCCTTATCGCTAATGTCCTTTCAGTTCTAAGGCTTTTTTGACCACCCTTTTCTCATGCTCGTGGAAAGCTTCCTATTACATCCCTGCAGCAGTAATGATATAGTCTCTCAGGGTGTACTTAGATTAACAGAAGACCCAACCTTAAGCTTTCAGTGTATTTCACCAGATGAATTCGGAATACTTGTTTCATGGTAATCGAGCATCAAAAGTAAGCCAACAAAACAAACTCCTTACAATTTCTTTAAAGTGAAGGGTGTGAGTACGTAGCACCAGCCTAAATAAGAAAATGACGTTTATTTGTATTCATTTCTTCAGAGAGAAAGTGTTCTCTATTTCTTTGATTTTGGTTCAGATGTGGCTGTGGAGACTGTTCTCCTTCGATGTGAAATATAAAATGAGAGGATTAAAATAAGGTCAGTATTCTCAGTGGCTTACCTATTAAACTCAAATTGTGAATAGAAGATATTGACATGGGGGAACTTCATCACTGTCTGCAAAAGGAAGAGAAAATAGAGTGGGTCAGATCTGCTCAGATATATTGTCTGAAACATATCTGAACATGATAATCAAAGACAAAGCAAGAGTCTTATTTGCCAACCAAAAAAACCACTGAAGCACTGAAATGAGATATCTGAAAGAGGAAGGAAGAGGCCCTTAATCTTAAGTGGAAAATATGCCCCTCACCGTTTCACCTCAGTGATGCTTAAGAGTTTGGGCCAAGCTACAAATAGAGCAGTGAATATTTGGTCATCCACTTGGAAGACCATAAATACAAGGCAGAGATGGTGTAAGATTAAGCCAGTGTAACACCAAGTAGGTGGAAAACTCTTAAAAGTAGACTCATCCTGTAAGAGATGGGAACATACTGCCATTCACCACTGCTTTCATACTGCCGAAAGCAATGTTGGCACATGGATGCTTAATTAATATTTGTAGAATGAATAAATGAGTGAATGTCAGGCAGTGTAGGGAGCAGAGTTCTAGTTTGTACCTGGGAAAAAGGGAAGAAAGTGCAGGTCAGCAAAAGCTATTAACAAATAAGTTAATAAGCATAAGTTCTTGATTAGTGAAGGGAAGTGGGGTAGAAGAGATCAAGGGTTAAAGAAGACATTGACTGCCAGAGCAGAAGGATTTGCGAGCACAGGATCTGGAAGCATTTCAGTGGCAACCAGGAGATCTTTGTCTTCAACCTCCACATGGGTGCACTATGTGACTTCAGGGAGAGAATCTGACTTCCTATTTTCTTCTTAATAACATTGAGAAGTTGACATTTTCTCCCCCCTTTAAAAGGACCAAAGAGATTCCTCAAACAGAGTAATGAATGAATACTTCTCCTTTGGAACTGGACATCATCAACAGATCTGCGTCCAAAGCACAGACTTTAAATATTTCTAGTTTTTCTTCAGAATCAGTGCTAAGCATAAAAGTTTATTCATTTAGCAAATATTTAGGGAGCACCCCCTATTTGACAGATGCCATTCTAAGCATGAGTGAAGATTTTATTTTTATGTTGAGTAGTTCAGTAGTTTGAGGCATAATCTATAGAGAACAATTGGGAAGCTACAGGATATTTAGGATTACTTTATCTTCATTATTGCTTAGTGTCTTGAGAAAGTGGTTTCCATACCACCTCACCCCTCATTCATCTCTCTTCCCTGTGCCATCCGATCTCAATCCTCCTTGCTCCAAGGAAACTACCCTCCTCTAAGATCATCCATGACTGTCTAATCCTTTAGACATTGTTCAGGCCTTTCACCTTTTAACTTCTGTTGAGGTATTTGATATTATTGATAATTCTCTCTTTGTGAAATCTCCCACCTTCCCTGGTTTTCTTATCAATGATATAGTGTGTTCTAAAAATTTATAGTGAACTTGGAACCACAGAGATGTGCTTGCAGATCTCATCTTTGTCATTTTGTTAACCTGAGAAAATTACTTAACCCAAGTTAGTTTCTTAATCCGTAAAATAAAGTGAAAAGAAAATAGAGCATAGAATTTGAACCAGTATGAATGTAAGTGAATCAACCTGGAGTAAATGGGCAGATTTGCAAGTCAATGATGAAGGCAGTATGAAACAGAATTAGAGTCTGCCTGAAAACAAATGTGTGTACAACACGTATTTTCCCCATGGTTCAGTGAAGAAACAAATTCTACTTTTTCAAAAGCAAAGGAAGGTATAGGGGTATATGTAAGTACTAGAACATGGATCAATGACTGAGTGCTCATATGTAAATGATTGAGCACACAGAGTGAGATGAGGCCACAAGGATTGCCGTGGGGTTGACCTATAGACTGTATTGACCAATACTGACTGAGACAAAAAAATAGCAGAAGGAATTACAGGAAATGGAATTGTGAGAATTTAGCCTACTTTGAGGAGGGAATCAGAGCCTAGCCATATAACAGCTCTAATCAAAGAATGATGCTGAAATTATGAGTTTCTATGTGTGTTTTTGTAGCTTAAGAGAGTCTTCTAAAAGATTCCCTTGAACTCCCTCAATAAGCTAGAAAGAGTTAGTGATGCATTGTTAAATGCCTTAAACTATTCTGTTTTAGCACTGACCACTGAATTTATTTCTTAGACGCCATCGTATTTTTATGGGGGCAAGTTTATTTTGTGACTTCCTGCAGCCAAAATTATGGTGTAACCTCAGTTGTCAGAGTACCTTTCTTGTTTGAACTCAGCAGTGAAATGTCAAGAGTGCCACTGGCATTCTGTAAACTTAACTCTTTGGGGATTTTATATTGATATGATCCAAAATGAAGTTTTATTTTCTGAAGTTGCTATGAAAAAAAGAATAAAATGAAAAATAATAAATAGAATAATTATAGGATAAAATCATTAACTATAATAGTTAATTATGATCAAAATTTCAAGTTCTCCAATATAATTCATATAAATAATAAAACCATACATATTTCTAGTGACTTATTAAAAAGTCTTTGTGATCTCACTTATAGGTGGAATCTAAAAAACTTGAACTCATAGGTACAGAGAACAGACTGGTGGTTGCCAGATTGGTGGTTGGTGGGTGGAGGGAGGGCGAAATGGGTGAAGGTGGTCATGAAGTACAGATTTCCAGTTGTAAGATAAATAAGTCCTAGGGATGGAATGTACAGCATGATGACTATCATTAACAATACTGTATTGTATATTTGAAAGTTGCTAAAAGAGTAGATTTTAGAAGTTCTCATCACAAGAAAAAATTATAACTGTGAAGTGATGGGTGTTAACTAAACTTATTGCAGTAATCATTTCTCTCTCTCTCTCTCTCCATATATATATATATATATATGCACATACAAAGGTCTTTGAATTTTTACTCCTATGCCCTTAAATTTGGCATAGAAGCTTTCCTGTATTCTCCACTGTTTTATGAATACTGCCATTATAGAGACCAAAAGTTGGCAAACTACAGCCTGTGGGCCAAATCCAGTCTGACTCCTGCTTTTATAAATAAAGTCGTATTGGAACACAGACACACTCATTCATGTATGTATTGTCTGTGACTGCTTTCGTGCTACAGTGTCAAAGTTGAGTTCTTGCAACAGAATCTGCGTGGCCTATAAAGCCTAAAGTATTTACTGTCTAGAAAAAGTTTGCTGACATTTGATAGGACAGTGATAAGACAAATAGGTAAAGCCTGCTCTTTACTGTGTAGAACCCAGAGCTACTGAGCTGACAGATTTTATGGTAATTTCTCTTAAAAATGAAAAATAAAAAGTTTTTGAAAACAAAAACTGTCAGCTATTAAAAACGAATTTCAACTCCACCAGCAATTTTTTCAAACAACTGACTGAGAGAGTTCCTTGTTCACCACCACATATATTTGGAAGCTTAATGTAAAGGGCATTTTATATGCATAGTAAGTGATTTATTTGACTGTGTTGCTTTATTTAATTCTTTGAAAACCATAAGTAACATCCATTGTCAGGCTCTAGCCTGCAATCTAGAGCTGATTTCTTACAAGAAAGTAGAGGAGATGAGATACAAAATCACTATCTAAGTGAGAGGCCCTAATGACTCATAAAACCTTTCTGGGCTCTATTTAAATCACTTGAAACTGAAATTAATGATTCATATATGTGATGGCTCTAGCAGAAGTAAGAAAGGAATGGTGATTCATCTACTATTAGTACGTGAGCTTTGTTCTTAAGGCACAGGGTGGAGAAATGCATTTCTAATACCTTGAGACATGTGTTCTTGCACATGCTCTTTTTCCTGATTTTGGATCCCAAATGGAAAATAAGGCTAAATAAATGGCGTCCTAATCACATTACTGTGAAAATGTTCACAAACTATACGTGAAACTGAGAAGTCATTCCTGATCACTCTGATTGGAAATCATGGCCTCAGTGCACTAAATGACATTGTGTATAGATTTTTATTTGTTCTTAACCCTACCATATGTGTAAAGAAAAAATCCTAGTAGATAATTTCTTGAACGATTGAGCAATATGATATAAAGTAGCATTTCTGTAAATTGAATCTTATTTTCTTATTTATTTACATTATATTCTCAGAAATGGATCTCCACTAAGGTTATTCTCCTCAACACATTATTAAAACACACTTAACATATGCACACACTGCAATTAAAATAAATCACACTTTTCATAGGAAATATAATTTAGTAATAAGCCAACTCAAATCCTTTTCGTAACAAGGAAAGTTATTTAAAATTGAACAATAAGCCCCCCAAAAATTCCAAATAAAAAATTTACATTATGTAAAACACCATGTTAAAATTATTCAGTATCTAAAATGTAGAAAGGGAGAAGTTTCATTTCACTGCATAATGTTTACAGATTAAAGAAAAAGAAAATAAAAAGAAATGGAAAAGAAAAACTTTTACATCTAATTAACCAACTCTTTCCCCGTAAAGCCACCGTGATTATCTTTTTAAGGTATATTTTGGCCACTGTCCAGACATCCTTAGCTGAAGCGCTGAAGGTATAGTTTCAACACACTTAACAATTACATTTATGTGATATGTGTACTATCTCTTTAACAGCTTGCTTTTTCTTTTGTCTTTTATCAGTATACTGCTGGGGCTGGGAGCTGGGTTGGTTGGTGGTGTGGAGGTAAAGGCAAGTACAAAACAAATCCAGCAAAATAGTAGAGAGGACAGAAGAGCCGAAGTTCATATTAATAACAATTTCCTTAGATGGAAACATTTTTATCCTGTATGTTAACCTAGTCTGCAAATCAGGTCACCAGTGTCTTTCATGTTTTGCCTACAAAAAAAACCAAACAAACAAACAAACAAAAAACCCAAAACAGATTTCCATGTATTACAGAGTCAATGCTAATACTAAAATCAGAGTGCTCTAATAATGACTTTCAAAGCAGAGTCCTTTTTCACCCCAACAACTAGGATCCCCTTGGTGAGGCTGGCAGCTGTAGCAGGGCAGTGTGTTAGGCGCCTTGAAGACTAGAACTCTGCCTGTTCTATTTGCATTTTTCTCCTAGCACTTAATAAATATTTGTTGACCTACTGAAGAAGCTAAGTTGGCCTCTCTTTGTTTACTTACACTAACTCCAGCTGTTTTCCCTCCATCTCCCCCTGATGATGATTTCACCCATTACCTTAATTCTCATGCCCCTCTCCTCCTCTGTACTAGTAGTATTAATTACCGCCTAACACACCAGTCATATATAGCACAGTCATCTCTCTTTTTCTTATCCTCTAAATCTTAAAGGAACCTAAGAGAGTGTAGCTGTAGAAAAAAAACCACAAACCAAATTAAACTAGCAATGCAAACTATAAGCCAGCCTTTCCATGTTGCATTTTTTTAATAGAAGTTTTTTGTTCACATGTTAAACATAGTGATTTGATATTTTCCTAGATTATGCACCATACCAAGTTATTATATTATGACTATAGTCCCTGGGCTGTGCATTACATTCCTGTGACTATGTTGCATTTTTTTCACGGGGAGAGAGACTAGACATTCAAGAGAATAGAGATTATGCTCTTTCATTGGCAGTGGGCTGGCATACTCCATGTGTACCTAAAGCTTAATAAGAACTTTTTGATGTTGACGATTATGATAGTTCAAGGGAGCAGGAAATTAAAAGAATAAGAGAAGGAAATGAGGCCTGATCTATGTCTGCCAGATTTGTATCTGCAGTCCACACCAAAGCAATTATTTTCACCCACATCTATGAGATTTGGACATAAATCACTAGATACACATCATTTAGTTATCTTCACAACTTCAAGCAGTCTACATGAAAATCATCTCAAGGTAGTTGTCTTCCCTTTGCTTAAAGATCTCCAGAGAAGGAACATTTCCAATTTCCCAGGTGTCAGGAAGTTTTTCCTAAGCCTAACTAATTCTTTCTTCTGTAATATAAGCCTGGACCCTACCCAGCTGACTGAAACAGCTCCTTATCTTCATCTGGATAATATTTCTTTGCCTATTTGAAGGTTGTTATTACAGCTTCCCTCTACTCCAGCACTCTTTTCCCTGGGCCAACTGATCCTAGTTCCCTTAGCTTTGCCTCTTTTGTAACCCTTTCAACACTTGTATGTTTGTCTTTTGAATAATCTCAAGTATACTAGATTTTGCTAAAATTACCCAGGAATAAACTAGATGGAATTTGAGCCACACTGAGTTAAGTATCTGGGTTACCTCATGGTTTCTCTTTGCTGCAGTTACTTATGCCCCTTGTGTTATCAAGCTTGAGTTTTCCACTGCAGTACCATTTTGCCACTTCCTGAAGATCCACTACGATCTTCAGATTTTTTCTGTTAAACTTGAGATGTGTTTTCCCCTTTCTCTAATTCAAAGTTATTTTCCCTTCTCTGGGTAAATTACTCTTCCGTTTTGAATATCATTTGGCCTATGACTTAAAGGTTTAGAAAATAGTTTTAAGCTCCTACCCATTTTTAGGAAAACCCTTTGATATATTTTCAGAATAAAATGTCCAAAAGAAATTAAAGATAGTAGAAGTCTGAGTTGTTGAAAAGGTAAGTCTGACTCCTTCATTATACAGAGGATGAAACTAAAACTTAGAATGATTAAGCAGTTTGTCCCAGGACACAAAGATTCCTGGGGACCGAGGCAGGATTAAAACCAAGGTCACATGATTCTCAGTTGCATGCCCTTTCTACAACTCACTGAACACAGTTGACAAGTAGAACTGCCAAATGAGAAAGGTATGGAAATTGTAAATTTGAAGGAGTTTAATAGAAAGTTGCTTTTATTGTAAATTATACAGTGTTACCAATGAATAATATATGCATTATAAACTAGATTTTTATTCTATGCTATAATGGAAGACTATGTATTTCATTTGGCCAGGAAAAAAAAATCTACAAGAACTCTTCAATTAAGCAAAATAGGCTCTCCCCAATGAGCTTTTATTTTTAAATTTTTGTTATATAAATCTTCAAATGTATATAAATAAAGATAGCATAGAATAGTGAATCCTGATTCAGCAATTATTAGAACATGACCAAGCTTGTTTTATCTCTGTCCCCATGTCCCTCACAATTATTTTATGAAACTCTCAGGCATCTTATCATTTCAGCCATAAATACTTCAGTGTGAATTTCTCTTACCATACCCACAGTAGTTATCACTCCTACAAATATTAATAATAATTTCTAAATATCAAGTATCCAGTCACATAATTAATTAATATTATCAAATAGCTAGTCAATGTTCATATTTCCCTAATATTCATATGTATGTGTGTGTATAACAGTCTGTGTGTTTGATCAAGATCAAAATAAGTTTTTATAATATAACTGCAATTGCAATATAGGCAATTGACTTATATGTCTCTTAAGTCCCTTTTAATCTTTTCTTTTTTTCCCCTTGCATATTTTTGCCAAGGAATCCAGAGGTTGTTTAACCTTTTTAGTTTCAACAATCTACATTTTGCTGAATGCAGCCCCATAATGCCCCTTAACATGTTCATCTGAAGCTTGTATTTCCTATAAATTGATGGTTAGATATGGAGGATTGATCATGTTTAGATTCATATTTAGAGAAGGCCACTTCATAGGTGATAGTGTGTTCTTCTATGAGGAGATAAGCTTTTACCAGCTACTGATGATCATCCCCACGATCCATTAATTTATGAGAAATTTCAAAAAATGTGATATTTTATTTTATTAGTTAGACTATTTCTAAAGAACAATCCATTCATTAACTCATAGGTTGCTTACTAGTACTTTTATCAATAACTCTTCAGTAATTGTTTAAAGCTTGTTCTCTTACATGTTACTTAGTAAAGGTGTAGGTAAATAATATTTTCTGAGTTTTTGCATGTTCCCAACAGCTTATCTATGGCCTTTTTACCTGAAAATCATTTTGGCTGGTTATAAAATTCATGGCTCACATTTTTCTTCTTTTGAATGTTTTAGTGTGATACCCCATTGTCTTCTACATAAAATACTACTGTCAAAGAGTCTGATCGTTGGAGTTTCTTTTCTTAATAATTGACTTGGTCTTTTTGCTTGGATATTCAAAAGATTTATTTTTTTTAAAAGAAACTTTTAGCTTTAAAACTATGAAAGTCCCAAAGTTATACTAGAATATATCTCAGCAGTGGCTGTTGCTGGTTCATTTTTCCAGGGACGTGATGCTCTCTTGCAATGCATATCAATCATATTTAAAAAAAACAAAAAACAAAAAACAAAAAGAGCTCCAATGTTTAGTATTTGGTATTTGTTCTTTTCCGTCGCTCTGGTTTTCTTCCTCTAGATTGTCTATCATGTAACTCTCTGGCCTGCTTGTATCATCTGTAGGGAAATTATTCTGCCTCTTCTCATTTGTCTCAAAATGACTTTGTATGAACAATTTTATTTTGCTTCTCAGATAGTTTTAGTGAATAAGATTTCCTGTACTTTGAGAAGGGTGGTGTGAGGCAACATATATTTTGTTGATTCAGAACTCCAGAGCTGCTTCTTTTGAAAAGCATGATAAAAAAATATGTCCTTACACTTTCTGAGACCCACCTCCCCTGCTCTCTACCCCACTTTTAACTGGTCTTTCCCTTTCCTCTATCCTTTTGCTCCAGTGAGTTCAATTTGGATTCTCCTCCCAGAACTGTCTTTATAGTGTGAGACTCTGTCTTATTAGGTAGCTTTTGTTGGTTAATTTTGAGAATTTTTATGGCCTAGAAAGATCCTAATGGATCACAGACCCTTTTCACTACGTATGGATTGGATTATGCAGAACACTCTTCCGGTTTCAGCCGCCATCAGTGAGGATTTGGGGGATACTTTGTCACTTCATTTTGTTTTAGATGTTGTCTGTGGGCCTTTGATTTTGCTACCCTAGTTAGTTTGTTTTTATAAAACGTAAGTATTTCTGTGCTGTGTCTGTATAGAATTTTCCCCTGTATTATCTTTTAAAAAATAAAAAAATCAACAGCAAAGAGGTGATGTAAAACATCATCTTATGTGATGTTTCCTAGGGTCTGGCCATATTCAATCATCTGTGTGACACTTTTATCCTAAAGTAGAACTGTAAGAGAATTGCTCGCAATAATTATGCTATTTGGATAATGCAGAATCCTGAATCATTGAGAAAAAGAGAGTCTCTGCCTAACTTTTAGTTTACTAGAGAGTTTATTTAATTAAAACACTCATCCTGGTGTGTAGTATTTTGACAGTCCAAGGCCGTGAATGGGTATTTGAATTCTGTTCAACTATTCCAATATTTTCTGGGACCAAATTCCAAATATATGTTACAAAACCTGTCTCAGTATTTATTATGGCTAATTTACTGAGAATGGATAAATTATTTGGTATTACTGTATGTAGAAGGAATTTGTGTTTATGGAAAGCATATTGATTTTTTTTAACTTTTTGTCACATTGATTCTTTAGTATATTTTCTCAGAATAATCGGAAGTACATTTCTACTAATTGGTTTCTCTCCTAAAGGTAAAATTTACCTTATAAGTCAATGGTAGCCATGCGGTGATGGAGAAAGGGGGAAAACTTGCAGGGAATCCTGGAATTTAACATCTAGAATAATTTGAATTCTTGTTTTCTGAAGGAAAATGAAAATATTTTGTTAAAGGACAGAATTGAATGTTATTTAAATATTATAATATTCAAGAAATAACATTCAAGAAATTATATTAAATAGCACACTGAGGAATTGGATAGCACATATCTATCTTTGTAAAGAGAATAATAATAAGATGTCCTTCCAAACAAATCTAGGTCACATAGAGCCACTGGGATAACTCTCAGAAATTGAGAGCAGAATCTTTCCACAAGTAGCAAAAATCCTGAATGAGTAAAATTTAATTCAAGCCTGCTCTTAATGAGCAATGATTGCTTAGGTACTTAAAATGACACATTGATAATCAACTGTTAACTCATTCATTCAAAATACATGTGTATTTATGCCTTTTATATACGAAGCATTGTGCTTAATACATATGTAGATTAACATGATATTGTCCCTGCTTTAAGAAATATGGTCTAGTAGGACAACCAAACATGTAATAAATTAACAAAATACCATGTAGTATATGTCAAAATATAAGTGCTGTGATAGTGAAGAGAAGCTTTTTCTAAGAGAAGCTGTGAAATCACCAAGAGGTGATTAATAAGGACTTAAAAGATTGGCAATGTGACAGAGGAGAGTATGTTCATTGGAGGAAGCAATATATATAAAGGCATGAAAGTATGCCAAGGCATGGCATAAAGTTCAGTGTAGCTAGAACAGAGAATACAAGAGGAAGAGATGAAGTTACAAAGGGAGATTGGAGGAAAATTAGGATTCCTGTATGTCATACTAAGGAGCTGTGATCTTATAGATTGGTGGTTCTCAATTCAATTAGACAATGAATATATATATGTTCATGTATAATTGAAAAATTGTGCTCTACACTAGAATTTGACACAACATTGTAAAATGATTATAAATCATTAAAAAATGTTAGAAAAATTAAACCCAATAGTTTGCTGAATAATGGACACCTAAATATATTCGGTTCTAACCTCTGGAACGTGCAAATGTTATTTTATAAGGAAAGAGGGATCCTTGCAAACATGATAAAGTTAAGTCTTTAGATGAGGAGATAACCCTAGATTATCTGGGTGGAACCTAAATCAAATCACAAATGTCCTTATAAGAGAGATGCAGGGGGATATTTGACTCACAGAAGAGGAGGAGGCACAGTGACTGCAGAAGTAGAGATTAGAATGATGCAGCTTTAAGTCAAGGATGTTGTATTGGCTGCCATCAGAAGCTGAAAGAGACAACGAACAACTTCTCTCCTTGAGCCTCTGGAGAGAGCATAGCCTTGCCAACAACTTGACTTTGGCCCAGGTGAAACTGATTTCAGATTCGTAGCCTCCAGAACTGTGAGAAAATAAAGTTCTGATATTTTAAGCCACCAAGCTTGAGGTAATTTGTTACAGCAGCCACAGGAAATTAGTATCAGCCCAATGTCCTCTGTTTTTAATTGAGATGTAATTCACATACCATAAAATTCACCTTTTAAAGTTTACAATTCAGTGTTTTTAGTATATTGAAAAGGTTGTGGTTTTGATTTGCAACCATCACCTCTGTCTAATTGCAAAACATTTTTATCACCCCAACCCATTTGGGGTTAATTTTTGTATATGATATGAGATAGGAGTCCGGCTTGTATTAACCATGTCTGTTGTTTTATGTACTCTGATAATTTGATATCTGGGGCCTTGTTGACCCTAGAAAGATCACCCTACCCAGGGTTAGCCAATTCTTAGAAATAGTAAACAATTCACCTATGAATTTCAAATGCAAACCAACCAGTCAAGAGCCCATATATATCCAACCACCTCTTTCATTAGGCTCTCTCACATTCTGGGCCACTATTGACCTGTCCTAATTACCCCAGGACCAGGTACCCTATAACCTAGAGGCATCTTATATGCCCCAGAACCTGTTAAAATTATTCAAATTAGCCAATCCTAAACCTGTTTACCCTGGTCTACCTGTTTTTTTTTCCCCCCAGGGAAACCACAATAAAGGCTCTTGCCCACAATCTCCTCTTCTCCCTCTACCTCCTGACTAACCTCGATGCTTCCTCATGTGGTACCCTGTAGTATAGCATACCAGTTCTCTTGGGATCTGTGAGTAAAACAAACTATCTTTTTTTTTTTAACTTTTTTTTACCGAGTTATAGTCATTTTACAACGTTGTGTCAAATTCCAGTGTAGAGTACAATTTTTCAGTTACACATGAACATGCATATATTCATTGTCACTTTTTTTTTTTTGCCGTGAGCTACCGCAAGATCTTATATATATTTCCCTGTGTTATACAGTATAATCTTGTTTGTCTGTTCTATATATATGTCTGTCAGTATCTACAAATTTTGAAATCCCGTCTGTCCCTTCCTACCCCCTGCCCCTTTGGCAACCACAAGTTTGTATTCTATGTCTGTGAGTCTGTTTCTGTTTTGTATTTATGTTCTTTTTTTTTAAATTTTTTTAGATTCCACATATGAGCGATCTCATGTGGTTTTTTTTTTTCTCTTTCTGGCTTACTTCACTTAGAATGACATTCTCTAGGAACATCCATGTTGCTGCAAATGGCGTTATGTTGTCAGTTTTTATGGCTGAATAGTATTCCATTGTACAAATATACCACATCTTCTTTATCCAGTCATCTATTGATAGACATTTAGGCTGTTTCCATGTCTTGGATATTGTAAATAGTGCTGCTATGAACATTGGGGTGCAGGTGTCATTTTGAAGTAGGGTTCCTTCTGGATATATGCCCAGGAGCAGGATTACTGGGTCATATGGTAAGTCTATTCCTAGTCTTTTGAGGAATCTCCATACTGTTTTCCACAGGGGCTACACCAAACTGCATTCCTATCAGCAGTGTAGGAGGGTTCCCTTTTCTCCATAGCCTCTCCAGCATTTGTCATTTGTGGACTTTTGAATGATGGCCATTTTGGCTGGTGTGAGGTGATATACATAACTATTTTCCTGTATAGTTCCATTCCCTCCTGCTTCCTTTTGTGCTGTTATAGTCATACAGATTACATCTTACATTGTGTATACATAAACACAGATTTGGAATTTATTACTTTATAAAGTTGTCTTTTAAATCAGATGAAGAGTTACAAACAAAAAATATATTATACTTTTCTATTTACCTATATAGTTATCTTTACCAGTGCTCTTTATTTCTTCATGTGGATTTAAGTTATTGTCTAGTGACTTTCCATTTTATTCTGAAAGACTGTTAGTATTAATTGTAGGCCAGGTCTTCTAGCAATGGATTCTCTCAGTTTTTTGTTTTTCTGAAAATGTCTTAATTTCACCTTCATTTTTGAAGGATGGTTTTGCTGAATATATAATTCTTGGTTGATGGGCTTTTCTTTCAGCATGTTGAATGTGTCATTGCCACTGCAGTCTTCCCTCCATGGTTTCTGATGAGAAATCAGCTGCTAATATTATCAAGGATTCCTTTTACATGATGAGTCATTCTCTCTTGCCACTTCCAGATTCTCTTTGTCTTACAACAGTTTTTTTATGATGTGTTTAGGTGTGAAACTCTGATTTTATCCTTAGAATTTGTTGAGCTTCTTCGATATGTAGATGAGTGGTTTTCATCAAATTTGGAATGTTTTTAACATTTGACATTTGACTTGATTGTATTTCCCAGGTTTCTGAGGCTCTGTTTCTTTTTTCTTTATTCTTTTCTTCTTTCTCTTCTTTGGACTTGATAATATCACTTGACCAATCTTCAAGTTTGCCGATTCTTCCTTCTGCTTGCTCAAATATTCTGTTCAGCCCCACCAGTGAAAATTTCACTTCTGTTATTTCACTTCTCAACTGCAGAATTTTCATTTGACTAGAATTTCTATCTCTTTATTAATCTTTTATATTTTGTGAGAAGTCATTCTCATGCTTTCCTTTATTTCTTAAGATATAATTTTCCTTATTTCTTTGAACACAACTGAAATAGCTGATTTATCTTTGTCTAATCAGTACAATATCTGAGCTTTCTCAGGGACAGATTCTGTTGACTGGTTTTGTCCTCTGGGTGAGCCATACTTTTTCCTTCATTGCATGTCTCCAAATTTTGTGTTGAACACTTACATTTTAAGTAATATGATGTGACAACTCTTAAAATCAGATTTTCCCACCTCCCAATGGTACATTGTAGTTGCTGTTTGTTGTTGATTGATTGGTTGATTTTTCTACAAATTTCTTAATGTCTGATTTCTTTGTCATGGGTGGCCAGTGGAGTTTCTGCTGGTTGGCTTAGTGTTTGGCTTATGACTGGACAAAGATTTCCTTAAATGTCTGAAGCCAATAAGTTCCCCTGTCTTTGCCAAGGGGCTCTATGTGTGTTGGGAACATCTTCAGCACTCTAACAGGCAGTGTGCAACTCTGCCTTACCTTTTCCTTCCTGCTTTCAAAGAGCTTCATGGTTAGGCAGAGTGACAGTTTATATTCTTTACAGCTCTTTTCTGAAGAGCCCTGGATGTGATCACATCCCTATGCATGTGCTTGGCCTTATGGGTTCCCAGTAATATGTCTGTGCTTTTCAAATATTTCTATGGACATATTTTTCCCTAGCTTTTCATTTTAAGCTTTTGATAAGCCTGTTATTTGTCCCAGCTGTTACGAACCACCTCTGACATCTGTAATGTTAAACAATTGCCCCTGATTCTTTTTCTAGAAATAATAGAAACCTATTTCTATTCAGAAGAAGACTGTTTACAGTGGGTGGGTGAGCTCTAAGTCAAATCAACTATAGACAGTGTTCTGAACAGGATGTTCCAAGAAACCATCAAACAGGTCAAATAATAACAGTTTTTCTGGAATTGGGGCTGGGAAGGACCTCTAACCCTGTTCTGCCCTCCATTGGTTACCAGGCTGCTACCATGATTGCAGGCTGTTGGTTTTCAAGGTAATTGCAGAACTGGAGAGTGGTGTGGTGGGAATGGAGCAAGTTAGTAAAATCAAACTAGTCTCACTATTTTTACTGATATTCAGCCATTTTTCTTGAAGAAAAGCTACCTTGATTGCTGCAAGCCTGCAATTAATTTCCAGAGTTCTGAAAAAGTTTATTCTGACCATTTTTGCCAGTATTTCCATTGCTTTTATTGAGGAGAGGGTTTTTAGGTTCTTTACTCTGATATTTTTAAATATCACCCCAATATACTCTTTTAATAACAAATAATGTTTACCAATACCCTTTCCTTTCTAAAATGAAATTAATGGATAATATAGCCTACCAATACACATAATTTAAAAGCTATCAATATAATTACCTAACTATAATATAAGGAAAAAGGAAAGAATATATTAATAATGATTGAAAATTCTTGGCTACAACTACACTAGAAGATACAATGAAAGAGTCAAACATACCTATTTGTAGAATCATTTCGAATTGGATGTTACAAACAGAAATTTTTGTGGTTGTGCTCTTGGAGTACTCACACACATGTGTAACTATTGATGTTACAGTTTTCAAAAATGCTGAGCAATTCTTTATAAAGTTTCAAACAAAATAAAGTGCAATCTTTCCTCAATTTACATTGGACTTGCATTTCTGAAAAATTCAGTGTATATTAAAACCTTGCAAAACATATTACTGTTTTTATGTAAAATTGAATTTGGTCCTGGGCTTAGATAATTACATACAAGTTTTTATTTGCATGAATGGTTGGTGGGAAAATCTAGCATGATGTGGAACTGCTCCTCACATCCTTGGTCACTACCCACTGAATATTAGTAACAGCCACAATAATCATTTAAACAGTTTGAGACACCCTTTTGACAAAAATGATCCCCAAACACCCCCTAGGGGGCAGTACCACTCCTTTAAAAATCCTTGCTTTAGAGGATTTGGTAGTTGTTTTTGTTTTTGTTTTAATCTAATATGCACTAAATTTCAGGAAAAGTCCCCAGTAAGAAAAGCATCAAGCTGATCAAATGCAAGTGTGCTATATTCATAACTAACTGTTTACTCTGCCCCACATTCTGCCTTTCAGGAATCTTGAATACTGAAATAATCACTAAATAATGTTCAGGAACTTTGATGGATTAGATGCTCAAACACTTTGTTTTTCTCTTTCCTTTTTTAATTTTTATTTTGAATGAGATTTTTATTTAGTACATTCAGATGAACAAATATAGAAACTGACCTATGTGGAATAATGCTGCTTCCCTCCATCTTAAGACTCTAAATCCTCAGCTAAGGGCTTTATAATTCCATTGACATCTTTTTGTAATTGTCTGGTACTCAGATTCCTTGAGTAGGATCCCTGTGGTATATAACCAAGATTGTCTCAAAGAGATCTTCACTATTCCCTCTTCTGGAGATAAGGGAGAGCTACTTTATGAAGGAGTCACTAAATTTTATGGTCACAACAGTTTCAAGGAACCAACACTGAGACCCTTGCCATTTTGGTGGACACATTATGGTTTTATCAACTCTGATGAGGAATCTAATGACAAAAGTCCTACAAAATGAACCTCCACTGGTTCTCAATAAACCGCAGCCAAATTCTACTTCCCTCTTGTGTTCATGACTATTTATGGAATTGTTGGAAGTGCTGAAATAGCGGTAAGCTTCTTTTGACCTTCTGAATATAATAATTAGTTAGCTTGCGTGTTGCCAGTTGATGTGAAATGCTGTGACTCCTGGCCTCATTCTAATGGACTTGGACTTAAGACATTTATATGTTGGCCCTCCCTTTGCAGCCCCTGCAGGCCATATCCCTGAATTTGCAAGCAGATATTCTGAGGCATGTATTTCTTTCAGTTCCTCAATAGCAACAGAGCCCTTCCTATAGTTGTGGACATCTTTATTTAGAATTGCTCCTTTTCTTTAACGTAGAATGATGTAGTCTCACTGGATAAGGCTTTAGTTTTAAAAATGTCCAGATTTGTTTCCACCAGAGGGCACCATGGTAAACTTCATTTTCAAAGGGACCTGTAATAGGTCAGATAAGAAATTTCCAAAACTACAATGTTGAAATGAATGTATTAAAGCAGCAATATGTTGACCAAGACACTGATTCCATTGTGATTTTAAAATCTCTATAGAATGATTTATTTTTGCTATAGGTGTGTTCATCATTCACAGACACACCTTTGGCAAATCAAAAAGCGATACAGGCTTTATTATATCCCCAAAGTATGAGCTCCACAGATTGTTAAGAAAATAGCAGTTTTCTTGATTTTGGGGGAGTCCCCACTCCCACCTCTACTTTTCTAGCTCTAAAAAAGAATGGATGCCTTTCAGCACATGAATCTCAGGAGGCAAACCAATTTCACACTTTCCTACATGCTTCAAAATAGCTGTCTTTAGTAAAGCTCCCATTTCAGGATGGATTTCGATTGTTTACTACTAATAGACCTTGGGAGGGAATTTATACTATCCTCCAAGTCCCAACCCAAACAGGATTCTGTTCCCTTTTTCTGAAATCACGATGTTGAGATTCCACAAAATTTCCCAAATCATTGATGGCAGCTATATCAGTGCTCACAGCCCCAACAGGAATGAACAAATAACAGGGTACAAACAGGAAATAACTAGTGTACTGTGTCCATGACTCCATCAGTGCATAGGTGATATGGCAAACAGAGCATGTTAGTGCCCTGATACTCATTCATTCATTCATTCATTCATCCATTCAACAAATGCTACCTTCCACATACCGCTGTTGTGGGCTCTGGGAATACAATGGTGGGGGAAATCAACTTGGTCTTTGCCTCGATAGAGTTTGGTGACTAGTAGGGGGAAGATACATAAAAAGAAGATGATAAGCAGGAATCAAACAAAAACATATGTAATTTCAGATCAAAAATCACCAGAAGTTAATAAAATGTTACCATAAGTGAGAACGAAGGGAAACTCTTACTTAGATGGGTTTGTGAGGGAAGCCCTGTCTGTCTCTGTAGGTCACATGAAATAGGGGAAAGAGCCAACCATGGGTAATATGGAGAGAGAGAGCAAAACTGAAGCCTCTTCAGCTGGAAAGATGACAGTGTTTTAATAACTGAAATGAGGCCTCAGTGGCTAGAGTGGTGAGTTCCAGGCAGTGTTGCAAATTAAACTGGGGCCAGATCAAACTAAAGGTTTTGAGTTATATCCTCAGGGCAGATTTTAAGCTGGGAGCTGGCATGGCCGAGAGAATAGATTTAAAGGGAAGGGGACATGAATTAGAGAAGACAGGGTGCAAGAAATTAGAGAAATCCAGTGGAAAGCTATTGCAGTAGCCCAGGAAGAGAAAATGGTAGTGACTGTAGAGATGGACAGAAGTAGACTGACTGAAGATACCTTTTGGAAATTGAATCTACATTGCTGATAAATTAGATATGGGGAGAAAGTAGAGATAAAGATGACTTTCAGGGCTTTAGCTTGAGCAGCTGGTGAATACTGGTGGTATTTAGTAGGCCTGAGGAAAGGATGGTTTTCAAGAAAAGAGGTGGGGAATAATAGTTAGGTACCCAGTGATCCACCCCACTGAAATATGTTCAGAACTGCCCTCTGAGCTCTCAAGACACGAGTCTCACTTGTATGACTACTACCTTCTCTTCTAAATACCCACAGAGATGTTTCCTATGTCTGTTTTCAAAGTCTGAGGTCATGAAAGGCAGAGAGCCCCCTACCTCCATTTGCCTTCCCACTAAACTACAGGCTGATGTGGCTTCTGATTCTCTTTTCTGTGTTCAGAGCATTTACTGCTCTCTGTCCAGCAGGACAGCTTCAAATCATCTCCACAACACCTGTGTGACATCAAAAGTGTTGGATTTGTGACCAGAAAACCTCCTGTATTTTTCTTAGTAGCTGAGTGACCTGGGGCATGCTATTTGACTTCTGGGAACCCTGCAGGCCTTTGAAAAGACAATATCAGTGATTACATGTAGAAGCACTTTGTAAACCATGAGCAGTTCCATAAATAAGTGTTATTCTTTTCTCATTTTAATCTCAGTCATTACCTCTGCTGCAAATAATCTGCCATTCGTTTTGCCCTGTTCTCTTCTTGCCTGCTTCTTCTGTCTCTTGTCCCTTCTGCCACATAAATTTGCTTTCCTGAAAAAGGCTGGTTATTTGGAGACATCATCACCAGCCAATCAGAGCTCACCATTTCTTCTGGCTGGTAAGCCAATCAGATGTAACCTCCAGGTCTCTTTTCAGTGTTGCTAGGGCTTCAGGTCTACTTCTAAAAGCTGACTTGCTTGCTTTCTGCTAGTTTTCATTCTCTCTCTCCCCTTCCCTCTCCCTCTCCTTTCTCCTCTTCCTCTTTCCCTCTCCCTCAGCTCCTCCTCTCCCTACCCCCTCCTATCCTTCCTATGCATCCCTCTCCCCACTCCCCATTCAGAGCTTGGAGCAATTCCAAATACTTAAGCCTTCCGGAAGTTTGGTTTACGGATAAGCAAGGTTTGACTGTGTATTTTTTCCCTTGAGAAATAGAGAGCAACTATTCCATGTTCAATATTGTAGCAAATATTTTAGCAGCTTAATGTCCCTTGGCTACATACAATTTAGCTGTATTTATGGGAGTTTTTTAGTGTACAAATCAACCTTAATTCAGATAGACTAGGGCATAAACTGGCATTAAATTTGGGAATGAAACGTTATATCACTCAAACCTCATTGGGTCTCACAAAATACATTCAAAACATTTTAAAGCTCTTCCAGTTTTTAACTGATGACAGAAGATGATAAACACATTGTGGTTATCATGCTCCTGTTTCTTGAACTTTCAGTGGTGGGATTATTGAGGAAAATCACCATGGATAGCAGTGATTTGGGAACGAATATCTAATTGCTAAGTGGGTGTCCTCTCACTCACTTCCTGTTTATCTTTGGAAGCTAATTAACATGGAAATAATAGCTAGACACCTCCCTTTTTTAGAGAACCCTATGGTCCATCTTTAAATGCTGTCTGTATAGCTGGGATATTAAGATTCCCTTAACACAGAACAGCTCTACTTTCCAAAACCCTAAAGACGTTTGATAAGGAAAAACAACTAACAAGTGATGTCTTTCTCATAACCTTTGCTACCTACTTAAAAACTGAAACAGTACAAGAATTTGCAGCTTAAAATGACCAGAGAAGTGGCAGAAAGCCAGAATTCTGTCAGAGACAGCTTAGAAAAGCTTAATGATTAACAAATGGGTCACTGCCTTCAGGCTCTGACCTTTAGAACTAACCAGTTTTAGCCTTTTGGTTAGGTTTCTTCAAATCTTTCTGTATCAAGGGAAAAAACACTCCCTAATGGCACAATACCACCCATCCAAAAAGGGATTCTTAGGCAGCCCACGAATTTGGCGAGTAGCTTTTCTGATACCATGTAGCTGGCGTTAAGCATGGTATTAACATCTGTTAAATCATATATATGTATATGTATGTGTGTACATATACATATATATATATATATACACACACACATATGTAGTTTTTTGGTTAGAGTTTAGGGAAGGCCCTAAGCACTACTGCATATCCTGCAGGTGAAATGTACCAAATTCGGTTAACATGGTAACGGCTCTAAAAATACCTAGGCTACAGTTTAACCACAGAGTTTCCTCCTCAACGTAAAAGAACCATCGTCACGAGCTGTTCGAAAGTGCAACAAAAGCAATCTCTGTCAGACTTTGTGCAAGCAGGCTATTAAATCAGGCCTGGCAATGACAACCTGCAGCCACCTTGCATCAAAGTAATAATTAAAGTTTTGCAGACCAGAACAGCAAAGCACAACCCAGCTAAGAAAAATGTTAAATTGATAAGCGTTTTCTTTCCTCCTCCAACCAGTTTTCTTCCTCCCTCACCCCACCCCCACCTCCAGGTGGACTAAGCAGGGCGTGGCAGGGGTGCAGAGACAAAGAGTCACCGCACTGTAACCGCAGGGCCCCACCCGGAGGAAAACCTGGGGCAGAGGGACCCAAGGGGCAAAGGACTGGCTGCCACAGTTTTCCCAGCAGCCTCTGCACCAGACTCCCACAGAGGGTGTACAGGAGGGAGAATTGCTCATGTGGGGGTTCCTGTCTGGGCCCTTTGCTTGGCAGAGACAGAGAGGGTGGGGTCAACTTTTTCCTTGAAGCCTGTGCAGTTAGAGAGTTGGAAACACAGTTGGCTCTTTTGAATTCCGAATCTGGTGGGCTGTGCAGGCAAGAGGTTTCTTATTAAATTCTGTCATGTCTAGGCTGCCAGATTTAGTAAATAAAAATACCTGGTACCCAGTTACATTTGAATTTCAGATGAACAGTTAATAATGTATTTAATATAAGGATGCCCCATACAATATTTGGGATATGCAGCTCTAGTAAGGTCTTTTCATTTTTTTCCTTTCTTATAGTCTCCCTGTCCTGCAACACTGATCAATAAGTTGGATTTTGTTTGTTTGTTTGGAGTTTTTCACTTTGGTTGATTTTATTGTTTAATTTTGCTTTGCTTTGCTTTGTTTTTAAGCTTTGGGTCTATCTAGAAAGGCCAAGGGAAATGAATTATCGTTTACTGAGTTCATTCTTATGCCAAGCCTTGTATTAGGTACTTTTGATGCATTTTTTTTAAAGTTTTACATTATTCCTGTGTGGTAGATTACTTATAATCTAAATTTTACAAAGGAGGATATGAAGGATTAGAGAAGTTAAGTGACTTGACCAAGGTCACACAGCTAACAAGCAGCAAAGCTTGGAATAAGCCAGGTGAGTATGACCCCAATGGGCTTTCTCAACTACTTTAGTACATCTGCATTAGTTGGATTTAAATGTAATATTTAATTTTTGCATGTTTGTAATACATTAAGTTCTTTTTCTTAATAAACCTCAACCAGCTTCTGTAATAACTGAAAAGCTCTAATTGCCAGGTGAATTGGGAACTATTCTTCATCAACTTCTTCTAAATAATAAACTATTTTATTGATCTCTTTCCTGTTATTGGACCTCCAACCCATTTCTGATGGCTCTCCACCAGAGCTGTTCTAAGGGCTTCCCATATATTAAATTAATTTAATCCTTAAATCATCCCTTTGATAAGGTGATACTGTAGTTATAATCTCCACTTTATAGATGAGGAAACTGAAGGTTAGAGAGGTTATATAACTTCCCAAAGGTCACACAGATAGGCTTTGCAGCCAGGAACACCAGATTTAAATCACGGTTCATTCATTTACTGGTGTTATGACCTGAGGAAAACCTCCACACCATAAGTTACAATAATAGTGCCTTTCTCATGAGGAAAACACTTTGGCCATACTAATCACTCAACAAACATGACCTTATAAAATTATTTTGAGAGTTATCTTTACTTGGCATCCATGACAAGAGATGAAAATATTCTAGGTCAGGGATTGGCAACATATTTCTGTAGAGAGTAAATACGTTAGACTTTGCAGGCCAAGAGGCAAAATCAAGGCTATTATTCAGGCAGTTACATAAGAAGAGAGAGAACAAATTTCCACAAATCTTTATGGAAAAAATTGAAAATTTAATAATAAAAATAATTGAGTACAGTTTTCTGTAATATAGGTCTACTAATGAGAAGAGTGGAATTCTTTTATTGTGGAGGAGGGATAACATTTCACTTAATTGGGGTTCAAAGTTAGTGTTTCCTGTCATCAGAATCAATTGCACGTGTCCATCTGTTAATGCTGATTCATAATAAGATTTTACATATTTCATCTTTGAAAATGTCTTTCAATACAGATAGGTACTGCCAAATACTAATATCTGTCCATGAGCATTTGATTTTAATTGAGCACATTCATTGCTTGGAAGGCATTTAAAGAATTCTTTTTGAATCTTCTCCTGATACTTGCCTTTTAGCATGTCATTAAATTAATTACTTCCAATTGAAGGGTAGGTGGAATCTTCTCAATTGCACAGTTAAGTAGATTTTGAAATATGGAAATATCATTTGCACTTGCATCAAAGTCCAAAAAAATGCTGCTGGAACTGTAGTTTGAATTCAGAAAATATATCTGGTGCACATTTGTGTGGAAATGAAGGCCTTGCTTCTTGTTTTAACTTTTGACAGCACAAGAAATGTATAAAGCATCTTGACGTTACATATGATTCAAACAACACTGTCATTGAAATGACTTTACAGTATAAATTTCACATTTAAGTGCAATTTTGCCTTGTATTTGTTAAGAAGCATTATCAATTCTGCAATAAAAGCTTCTTTCCAAATCCATTCAATGTTCAATGATAGTAGTTGATGGTAGTGCATACGATTCACAAAAATTGCAACCAAAGCCCTCAAAAAAAATCATAAAAAATATTACCACTGCTTAGCAATGAATCTGCTTTTTAGTATAGAAATGGGCTATTTAGATTCTATTCTGACAAATACTTACAAAACTTATAATGATCTACAAAAATAAATGCAGCTCACCATTGACACAGTTTCAATTACACGTGATATACTGAAATATTTTCCACAAAGCACCTGCTTGTGAATAATACAGTGAATATCCATAGGCTTAAAATGCCTTACGAGTTCACAAGCTTTGTAAATTTGTATAACTAAGCCTTTTTTTCAGTTTAAAAACAGATTTTTTAAAAAAATCACCATCATTTGGAACACATCTTAGAAGATTCCCCTTCAGGTTGCAATGAATTAATGTTTTCTCAGTTTCTTAAAAAATATTGTCGCCTATAGTTTTACAATGCAGACTGTTCACGGAGGATAATTCTTCAGTCACTTCAAAGGCAGGATTGACTCCTTCAATAAATAACAGCTGAGCAGTGTCAGTAACATCTGTCAATTCATCAAGAGCCAAAGAAAACCCAAAATCATTTGCCTTGTTTTTTAATTGACTATTGATGTTGCTCCCAATATTCTGAACTCTTCAAACAACTTTTCTCTCTGAAAAGCCAATAGTCTTAAACAAGTTTATTTTCTCTGGACAATTTCTTTGACTGCTGCAATCAAACACAATTTAATTTACTCACCATCAGCAAACAGCTTTCCTTATTTAGGAAGCAAAGGAGCCCCTCAGAAACTTGCTTTGGTTGCAGCCTCATTTTCACTTTTTATTTTTGTAAAAAAAAAAAATTCTGCTGTAATGAGATATTCTATTTTTAAAAAATTTTTATGACCATTGCTTTTCTGTGAGTCTTGATGGGTATTTAAATCTAGTAATGCCTAAATACATTGTATTTTTTTAGCATAGCTCTAGAGTCATTCTACAATAAGCACAATGCTTTGCCATCTAATTTGATAACAAAATCATCCATACTCCGCTGTACATGCCATTTGCAGTCCACTTTCCTCTTCTTGTTTAGACATGATGAGTATGCAGTGGTAATTTTTTAAATTATAATAGAAGATGTCACAGTATAGCACGGTACTTAAAACATAGTCAAATCATAACTGCATCAGTGTGGTTTGTAGTGTACCTAGCAGCCCTGCAAAGCGATAAGTGCAACCTACACCATCTGGTCACAACCACTCTACTTACTCTGACATTGTAGTAGGAAAGCAGCAATGAACAATATTTAAAAAAATAAGCATGGCTGGTTACGATAAACCTCTATTTATGGATACTGATATTTGAATGTCATATAATTTTCATTTGTCAAAAAACATTTTCATGTGTCATGAAACATTTTTCTTTTGATTTTTTTCAAGCATTTAAAAATTTAAAAACCATTCTCACCTGGAAGAACATATAAAAACAGGTTGGGATCATATATGGGCTATTGGTTGTAGACTACCAGCCCCTATTCTAGGTAACTAAATGTTAAAGTCGATTAAAAAAAAAAACAAAAAAAAAACCTTGTTGCAGAATTTTCTAAAATAAGTGATACATGATCTGCATTTTAAAACAAGCTCTGTTAAACATATACTAATCTTTCTTTTATCACAGAAAGTTAATATAGAGTAAATATTAAGAACAAAGGCTTTGAATTTGATCATTTTGGCTGAGCCTTGCTCTGACATTTGCCACATGGGCAAGGTTGCTAATATATTTAAATTTGTTTCTTTATCTACAAATGGGGCAGAAAATTAGAATTCTTACTGAGGTCATAAATAAGACACAGAGGCCAGTATCATCACTACTATTTAACAGAGTAGAGGACCTGGCCACTCAAATCGTGGCCTTGACCACTTGGCAGCTTATTAAAATCAGAATCAGCGTTTTAACAAGATCCTTTGGTGATTTTCGTGCACATTAGTTTGAGTAGAACTGGTAAAGGAGGTGATAGCCAATGCAATCATGCAAAGAAGAGAAAGTGAGGACATACATTTTGGAAAGGAAGAAGCAATCCTGTCATTATTTGTAAATGCCATGATAGGCATTTATAATTTAAGGGGAATCAGCTGAAAACCTATTACAACTAATAAAATAGTAAATAACAGAAAAGAAAGCTAAATATAAGAAATATAAAAAATATATTTTAATACATATAAGTATAAATACACACATACACTAATCAATAGCTTTATTATACTACAGCAGTGATCAATTAGAAAATACAATATTAAAAAAAAACAACCCTCCGTCCTCAGCAGTAACAAAACCAGTGAACTACCTAGGAATAAACCAAACAAGCATTGTACATGACTGGGTGAAGAAAACACTAAAACTTTCCTGAAGGACCTAAAAGATGACTTGGATGAGTGGGGAAATGTACCATATTCATGTTCAAGAAGACTCAACATAATAACTATGTCATGTGGCCCAACATTAATCTATAAACTCAAAGCAATTTTCTTAAGACACTCGGTAAGTTGTTTCTAAAATTCATCTGAAAGATGAAATGTTTAAAATTTACTAAGACGTTTGGGGAGAGGGGGGAGTAAATAAGGCCAAGTTACTTATTCTACCAGATATCACAACGTACCAAAAAGCTACAGAAATTAAAATAAAGTGGCATTTTTATAGGAATGGTCAAACTGATCAATGGGTCATAATAGAGCCCAGAAATAGACACATATTTAAGAATTTAGTTGATAAAAGATGCATTCCAAATCAGTGAAGAAAGGATGGATTATTTAAATAAATGGTATAAAGACAACTTATTATCCATTTGAAAAGAGTCCAATTTCCCCTACATCATATTGTATAAAATAATAAATTAAAGATGGATTAAAGAGTTGAACATAATTTGTAAAAACTTATAGTGGAAAATAATCTGAAAAGAAAAAAATATGTATGTATATAACCAAATCACTTTGCTGTATATCTGAGACTAACACAATATTGTAAATCAACTATACTTCAATTAAAAAAAAAATCTGGTCATAAATAAAGGTATAAAATTACTAGAAGACAATATAGGATCTTTTTATAATCTTCATTTGGGAAAGGCTTTCCTTGAAGAAGACAGAAATCCAAAAACTAAAAAAGAAAAGGAATTGAAAGATTTGACTTCATAAAACTCAAACTTTGCTGTCACCTAGAAGCAACTAGTTGACTAAACTAAAAACATGTGTAACAAGTGTAGGATTATACACAGAATATATGAACAAGACAAAAACAGCCCAAGAGTTAAAAGAGCAAAGTTCATGGAAGAAATGCAGATAGTCAATAAGCATATGAAAAGATGATTAACCTCCCTGGTTGTTGCAATTTTTTATTGCAGTGTGACAAACCATGCCAAAATGTAGTGATAAAACAACCATTGTATTATGTCAGCAACTCTGCAGGTCAGAAATTTGAACAGGTTACAATGGGGATAGCTTGTCTCTACTCCACAGTGTCTGGGGTCTCAGCTGGAAAGACTCAAAAGCTGGTAGGTGACTACAGCTAGGGGCTGATAACTTCTGAAGACATCTTCATTCATATGTTTGTAGTGTAAGCCGGAGCTGTCAACCAGAAACCTATGTACCTTTTCAAGTGGCCTAGGATTCTTTGTAACATGGTGGCTGGATTCCAAGATTGAGTATTCCAAGAGAACCAGGCATACATTAAATTATCTTCCATGACCTAGTTCAAAAGTCACATAGTGTCAGTTCTGCCTTAGTCACAAGCTTTCTCAGATTCAAAGGAAGGGCACATAGACCCTGCCTCTTGATAGAAAGGAAGTAAAAAGACAATGTATGATGGCGGATATTGTTGCACCCATTTGAGGAAAACCCATCCGCCACACTGGTTATCAGGAAAATGCAAACTGAATAACTTGAGGCCATTTACCACACATCAGACTGATCATTCTTCACAGTTTCATTCATTCTTTGGGAGAAAGAGTGGGAGAGGGGATTAAAAGGAAGATAAGGAAAATTAAAACATTGGACTAAGTTTTACCATTGTGTTTTTCCCTAGTTAATAGAAAAAATTGTTCTGGAAAGAATTTCTCTTTTGTTCAAAATGTTATTAAAAACTGGCCATTTTATTAGAATATGAAAAATTATTAATTTTGCACATTCCACTTAAATAGCTATACATTTTCACATTTAAGTAAACAAAAGCAAAAAAGGCCTCTGTCTTTAATTTAACTCACTCTTCAACATTAAAGCATACCCGCTACTGAACATAAAGTTGCATTTTTTCCATGTATTTTATAGTTGTCTTCTACTGGGAGTTAAGTGAATAAGTGTAGAAGTGAATAACAAAAATGGTTTCTGTGTGTGTGAGACAGAGAAAGAGAAAGAGCAGCGGGTGGAGGGAGAGAGGGAGAGAGAGAGAGAAACAATAATACACCTTATCTTGTATTTGAGCTTTTTAAAGAATATTTCTGAATTATATTCAAGAAAGCAAGAAATTCAAGTGTAGCTAATTTTGTGATTTTAATAAGCCATACAAATATCATTTTGCTTTAAGAGAATTTTCCTGCATAAAAGAATTTGTTAAGCTTAATAAATGATTTGTAACTAATGGGTTGCTATTTCTGGTGAAGTTTAAAGTGTTACGATGTTTTTTTTGTATGTTGAGTGCATTGGCATAAAGTATAGTATTTTTACCAAGACTATTAGAACAGAGAACATTCTTTTCCAAAAAGAAAATGTTTTCTGTTCTTTACTAAAGCCATCTGTGTTATTTTAATATGATTAATGTGAATGTATGATTTTATGTTCATTTACCTGTGATATTTGCATAATGTTAACTGTATAGTTAACTACACAGTATACAGCAGAAGATTTACATAAGTTTCATACAACTGGATTGCTGTATGTACTGTTACGCAAATTCATAATCCTACCCTGATTTTGCCACTTGCCACCATAGAAATAAAGGCAGGGGATTCAAGGACTAGCAAAGAAAAATGAAGTGTGCATGCTTATTCCAGCCATGCTAGAGTAATAGTTGGAACTGCTTTCCCCACAATATCATCTTTTTGACACTTGCAAGAGAATAACAGATTATTCTTTTGCAATTGCTGGTAAAATACAAACACTGAGTTAGCAAATTAAAAAGTTAAATTTCTCGGAGTGACATTGATTCATCTATATTGCATATAAGAAGTAAATATTTTATT
The DNA here is from genome assembly GCF_036321535.1 of Camelus dromedarius. Classification (NCBI taxonomy): domain Eukaryota; kingdom Metazoa; phylum Chordata; class Mammalia; order Artiodactyla; family Camelidae; genus Camelus; species Camelus dromedarius. The sequence goes on along the minus strand of NC_087443.1, from coordinate 49,335,922 downwards.
CACTGCATCATTCAATTCAATTTCTCAATATGCATTACTTGAAATAGAGATGAATTAATTTTTTTATGGGCTGCCTATTCTGATTTCCTCCTTTTGCACCATGTCCCTGCATCTTTATGCAAGAAGACAAGCTAGCACAGTGAAATTGGTACTGAGTTAGAAACCAGAGCATAAATCAATTCTCACCTTAGGCAGTTCTCAGTTTATAAACTCCCTGTTGGTAATTTTCTGATTGTTTCAAATTGGGAATATGTATTCTCATAGAAACAGTGTTTTAATCTGCTCTCCAGTCTTGCCCACAAAAACTTATTTATCATTAATAAAATCAAAATATTGTCCATTTGCTCAAATAGAGAACAATATAATCATTCTATTTATACTGGACCCTCTTGGACACTGGTTATTGAGGAAAAGCCAGATGAGAAGGTAGATGAAGTTTTTTGTGAGATTCTGAAGGGGACTTCAGGGAACTCTTAGAAATTATGGCCCGAGTGGAGAGGGTGTATAGCTCAGTGGTAGAGTGTGTGCTTAGCATGCATGAGGTCCTGGGTTCAATCCCCAGGACCTCCATTTAAAAAAGGTTCTGGTCCTTTATTACTTCTAATTTCATTACAAAATATGTGGCTTTCCTTATCCTTGCCTCATCAACTGTTAAAGCCATTTTCAATTTATTTGGAGGTCAAGGACTTACTCTGTTGTTGTGGTAGTGGCCCATGTCTTGCTCACAAATAGAATAAAAGAGAAAAGGAAGAGAAGGCAATTGGTGAGCTAAGAAGAAATCTTCCTGTGACAGCAGGACCGCTTGGGGAAAGGGGAGTGGGGAAGAGGTTATTTGGGTTTGTAGCAGAGGAAAGGAAGTGGCAAGAGTAAGCAATATTGCTAATTACTAGAGAAATGCAAATCAAAACTACAGTGTGGTATCACCTCACACCAGTCAGAATGGCCATCCTTAAAAAGTCTACAAATAATAAATGCTGGATAGAGTATGGAGAAAAAGGAGCTTTCCTACACTGTTGGTGGGAATGTAGATTGGTGCAGCCACTATGGAGAACAGCAGGGAGTTTCCTTAAAAAAATAAAAATAGACTTACCCTATGATCCAGCAATCTCATCCTGGGCATATATCCAGAGAAAACTATAATTTGAAAAGACACATGCACCCCGATGTTCATAGCAGCACTATTTACAATAGCCAAGACATGGAACCAACCTAAATGTCCATCAATAGATGAGTTGATAAAGAAGATATGGTACATATATACAATGGAATATTACTTAACCATAAAGAAGAATGAAATAATGCCATTTGCAGCAACATAGATGGACCTATAAATAATCATATTAGGTGAAGTAAGTCAGAGAAAGACAGATATCATATGATGTCACTTATATGTGGAATCTTAAGAAAAAAAGATGCAAATTTTATTTACAAACCAGAAATAGACTCACGGACACAGAAAACAAACTGTGGTTACCAGGGGGTAAAATGTGGGTGAGCGATAGATTAGGAGTTTGAGATTAACAGATACTCATTACTATATATAAAACAGATAAACAACAAGGACCTACTGTACAGCACAGGAAGCTATATTCAGTTTCTTGTAATGAGCTGTAATGGAAAAGAATCTGAAAATATATATGTAAATATTTATGTATGTGTATAGCTGAATTGCTTTGCTATACACCCAAAACTAACATTGTAAACTGACTCCATTCAATAAAAAACAAGAATTATTTTTTAAAAGTAAGTGATCAACTGTCCATCTAACCAGGAGAGCCTGTTTGCTGCCTAAGCTTGGAGGTAAGGGCGAGGTGGGTAGCTTGGAAAAAGGATCTACGATTGAATTCTCATATACATGAGATATCCATAACCTAGGGTGAAACCAGGTATATCTGAAAAGATTTCAGCAGGCAATCCAATAATTTTACTCTAAATTTCCTTATAAACAATGAGAGTAGCTCTATTTTAATGTCCCTAAGCAGACACAGGTATGGAGAAATGTTTTCTCCTTGGAATTTGCTCTTTAAACAATACAATGACAAGATCCCCCTTGTCATCCCATCATGGAGATCATGCCCTAGCTGATGTACACATTTACTTGCAAGCAAAGAGTAAACAGGTGTGTGAGGTGGGTGTGTTAGGGCAGGAAAGCAAAGGAGGAATTTATGTTTCTGACTCTACAAATGGTAGGACCATGGGTCTGGAATATGTCCTAAGAAGGAAGAAAATTACCTACTATGTTCTAGGCTACAGAGGTGCTTTGGATAATTGTATTAGAGTTAAATTATATACTAACTCTGATTAATAACAGATACCTGGTAAAAATCCATACCTGATCAAGAAAACTTAATAAACTTGGTGATAAAATAGTATGTAAATAAAGTTAAGTTGTAGATTAGAAGCAAACACCTTGAAGCTATAAAATAGTTCTAAAAATCATGTATTTCCAAAGATGAACTAGGAAAAATTCATTTTCCTTCTTCCTTGCTCCCACTTCTAAAGCTCCTCTTAACAATTATACCTTTCTATGCCTTCCTGTACCTTCCTGTACCAATTAAGGCTATCTTGTTAATCCCTTTCCCTGAAACAAGAATAAGAACAATAATTGTTATTATTACTTTTTATTTGCCCCTATTTTGTGCCAGGTTTATATATATATGTATGTATGTATGCACGTATGTATAATTACTTACATACATCTATAACTTCTCTAATATTTAGAATATAAAATTTCTAAAGCTTTTTTTTATAATATTTAGAATATAAAATTCTGATGTTCATAAACCCTTTAAGCTAGATCATACTACTACTTAACAGATGAGGAAACTAAAGCTCAGTGGGGAGAAATGTGTGTATCATATTATATTGATATGCACTTATTTATACACATAAAGATTTTGCCATGGCTCAGAAATGCAAGTGTTCAGTTCAGGATAACCTCTGTCAAATCTTTCAGATGAAACATTTGCAGTGTGTAGAGGTTGGCTGAGAAGTACAGAGAAATGATTGAAACCTGGCAGTAAAAACTTACTGTTTAAAATAGGAGCAAAACAAAGAAAAATGAACAATATTTCACTAATGTACAGACCAGTAAATTAATAGAAGAAACTATAAAAATAATTGTGTTTTTCATCAAATTGGGGGTTTTGTTAATTATAAGAGTATACTGATTTTAAAATAAGTAAAATGCTGTAGGTTTCCACTAAATGAAGTCTGGTGCCACTTACAGTTTTTTTCCCAAGTCCAGTTTATTTACTTTGGCTTTGGCTAAGCATTGTGGGGAATTGTATTATGTAAACAGAAAAGAAGCTAGCGGATTTTCAAAGTACAAGATGAGCATATTTCTGAGTGTCCTAGAGCTTACACCACCAGACTCAGACATTTTGCCTTTATACTGCAGATTCCAGGTCCTTGCAAACATTACTTTCTGATTTCTAAAACTATAAAAGTTTTGAATTAGAATATTAATTATCTGATTCATTGCCTCAGTATAAGTTAACTCTTGCCATAAATATAAAAATATATATCTATATAAAAATATGAGGTGACATGTAATAAAGTTTTTATTATTATGAATTTTAGAATGACTGTATTGCTCATGAATGGCATGACCATAAAGTAATTACATGGATAGGCTGGGAAGAGTGGCTGTAAAATATGTATGATATTCTGTGACATTTCGTATAAGAGTACACACAATGCTTTATTTTCATATTCTTTCTCATCTGAGACTCAGCACTTTTCTGACAATAAGAATGATGGCATAATAGTCTAAAAATTTAGAATGCATAGAAATAAGGCAAGCATTTTCCAGCCTTATTATTGTGGTTTCCAGACTTGCTGTATATGTTCCGCAAAGAAAACAGGAACAGCCAACTACATTTCTATTCTGAAATCCAAAAAGAAGGTTCCCAAGGATAAAGTTGATAATAACTTGGAAAAAAATATGTTATGTGTCAGTCCAAAATCTATCCTAGAGTCTGCCAAGAGTTTTGTTAAGAGGTATTTTATAGTGGCTGGCACAGTGCTGGCTCCATAGTGGACTTAGAATAAACAATGCTTGAGTTAAATAATCCCACGGTCTTTCAGAAAACAGCTTCTACATTAAAAAATGCTTATTTTTCTAATCCCATGTTTAGAGCTAGTTGCTATAGAAAAAATCGACTCCCATTTTAGGATAGTGACCAAAAGACAATACAGAGAAACCTGTTTCTTTGGCACTTTTCATTTTTATATAATCCTGGGATAGAATTAGGATTAAGAAAATGTAATGCCGGCATGCTAGAGTAATGGTGATACAAAATATGGGTTTTCATTCCATAGTAGTGTCACAGGACCTCCATCCAGATAAAGAGTGGGTAGTGAGTTTGTAAAACAGCAGACTTCATGTGAAGGAGAGAAAGTCATAGGTTTTATGAAAAGCAAGCTACAGCCACATCAGTATAGTTAAATACTCTTTTTAAAAGCCACTGGGACAAAGTGGCAGGAAAGCAGTAGAAGAAAAGTCAGAGAGAAAACACTTTTGTCCTTGACAGATTGTTCTTTATGATTAGGGAGATGCGGAGACAGCAGGGATTAGAAATTCTTCCTGCATCACTGGGGAGAGGAGAGGAAACCTGATTCACCACCAATGCTGATAGCAGCACTAACAGTTTGAGCCTTCACAGTACTGCAAAGACATTTTAGCATATAATCTGCCCCTAGGATAGCAGGAGTGCCTGTTTAATCTTGGAAGCCTAAAACCTTGCTCCTAAAATAATAACATGTTTATTTTTATTTTTACCAGAAACAGCATAACATCATGATCAGTTAAGTATTACTGGATTTTAGAAACTTTAGCGTCCTTATGTTTTAGTGTCTTACGGATTTTTTTTTAACCAAGGTAGTATATACTGTTTATGACTTCTTTAAATTTACATAGTACTCCAACATATTAATACCCTATGTATTTCAAAAAACCAAATTCATTTACAGCACTATAACTGGTCACCAAAATGAGGGGAAGGAAACTGCACAGTTGTGAGAATGTGCAGATGTTCTCATTAAGGCAACATTGACTCAGACAACCATTTAGTTTCTGTCCCCTCAAATGCCTCACAATTCTGGAATGCCTACTGTGACAAATAAATGTCAGCACACAATATTTCCTAAATTCTTACAAATCTTTCACTTTCTGACTCATCTGGTGAACTGGGAGTAGAAAGTGTCTTTCTTTTCTTCCCTTTTTAATGCCACTTAATGCATTGACTTTAGGGTTCCACAAAACTTGGGAAACGTGATAAATTTCTCTTACTAGATATGAACTTAATTTTCCTAAGATGCCTATGATTTTTAATGTGTTCTAATGACTTCTTAAAAAAAACTATGCACAGCAACAAGATGGAATGTACCTGTTAAAGTTTGTATTCAGATGATGATTAGCATTCTCCTAAACACATGAGTGTAAAACCAGCTAAATCTTAAATTTTTATCAAAATATTTTTATTAAGTGACCAAAAAACAATACAGAGAAACCTGATTCTTTGGCACCTTTCATTTTTATGTAATCCTGGGATAGGATTAGGATTAAGAAAAATTTAATGCTAGCATATTAGTGTAATGATGATACAAAATACAGGTTTTCGTTCTTTTCAAAAGACAAATCTTTGAACATTCACCATTCTAAATTTGTTAGCTAAAGAATTCCACAATTTATGTTAATTTCTCAAAAATTATTGTCTGAAATGGTTTTAGCATCTTTACTACTCCTTACTTTTCAAAAAAAAGTTTCGGTTTTTTACCCTCTACTCTGAAAATGAAGTGCATTTAGTACATACACTTCAGCCAAGAGATATCTTTGATTTAGTATTATCCTGATATGCTTGAAATTTAGGATCTTGCCTCCAAAGTCTTTTTAGAAAATGTTTCTAAAGTATGTTATACATGTAGACACATCTAAAGGCTTTTAAATTCAAGAACTGTAGTGTTGGGTCTTTGCAATACATTTATCATGTGCCAGACACTGTGCTAAGCACTTAGTATTATCTCATTTAATTTCTTTACAATCTTTTAAGGCTGGGACTATTATTCTCAGATGCTTAGCGGAATTAAGCGATTTGACTAAGGTCACACAGATTGTGTCGGAGCCAGGATTGAAACCCAAATTCTTCTGACTCCAGAGATACCTCTCAGGATGAAAGAAATATTTCTCCAGGGAAATCCCACATAGATATAACTGCTGAAGTCTGTCCCTAATAAACTCTAGATTTATTGCTTGCCAAAACTATTTTTGAAACTGTGCTTCCAGGCGTAATGATTTCTATACCCATAGAGTCCACGTGAACATTCAGTTTATACCGGGTGAAGTGAAATGAAACTAGTTCTGTGATGCTTTTGCACGAAAGGAATGACTCATGAATGGTAAGATTTCAAACTCTGTACTGGCCTGCTGGGAGAACTATTTATGGAAAAGTGGGTCTTTTCAGCACTATTTCTACTACCACTTTGAGTAAAGAGAAGTCAGCTATTCAGGCTAAAGTGCTGTTGGCTTCATGTACACACAGAACTGGAGGGTCTAATATTAGGAGTTAAATTTAGGCATGAAACTTCTTGACCTTTCTTGGAATTCGACATAAAAGATAAAAGCAATAATAAGTAAATGAAGAGCAGCCACGGTCCCCTGATGTACAGCGTAAGCAGTTATAATACAAATTGACTTCCTAACTTCAACTGTTCCCAGGCTGAAATTCTTTACATATGGTAGCAAATTGGGAAATTAACAATCCTCTTAATTGGCTATAAACGACAAAACTTCTAGAAGGAGGTTAAGGTTTTCAGCATCATTTTACCGTCTGTGTGAACATTTACCATTAATATTGATAATGAATGCCAAGTTAATGCTAAAAGATACTTGTTTTACTATCAATATGGAAGTATTCATTGTCATGCCAAAAAACATCAGCTTTTAGTAAAGAGAAATACAGCTGAAAGCAGTACTTTTTTACTTATGAAAACACAGACCTTCAAAAATCACAAAATATTCTTATTAGGAATACTTCTGGGTACAAGGATTCGGTTTTAAAAAGTTGATCTCTATCACTCCATAAGAGTAGATTATATCATGCTTTGTTTCAGAGTAATTTCCTAGAAGAAGCTAGAAGAAAATATAGCCAAATATTGTTTCAGTCAGGGTCTTAGCAAAAAATGGATGGTATATTTAAAAGGATTTTACCTGACAGAATGTAATGAAAGGACATTTATAGAACACTGGGCAGAGGTAAGGCAACCCACAAAGGATATTTTGCTACCTGGGGACAGGAACAGCAGGAAGCCATTACTGCCCCTAGTTCTAAATGGATGAGGAAGAAAACAAGGTGTCCAGTGCCCCAGGAGTGTTGGAACCATGGAAGAAGCTCTGCCTGAAAGGAACTTCAATGTAGAGGAGCTCAGCATTGTCAGCACCTGGCACAGCAAGAAGGAGCAGAAGGAACTGATATTCCAGCTTCTGTCTCCTTCCACCCTGCATCCTCCTGCCTCTGCCTCCCATTGGCCAAAACCATCCAGAACCAGAGCTCATGGGGATTCAGCCAATAGCCTGGGCAGTCACCCCCCCACCCCCTGGCACAGAGCAAACAGAGAAGGGCAGAGGGTGGGTGTGGGGGAGCAAGAATAACCAGCACAAATCAAGTTTTAGACTCCAAGTGTTTAAACAGGAAAGAAAGGAGGGAAGGAAGGAAGAAAGGGAGGGAAAGAGGGAGGGGGGGGGAGAAAGGAGGAATGAGTGAGAGAGAAGGAGAAGAGAAGAAAGAGAGAGAAGGAAAAAGAAAACAACCAATAGATTACCTAAATAAATATTATATCATACACAGTACTAAAAATTAAACAACATGTAGGAAAAATTGTATAACATACAATAAATGGAGATCTATCACCTATTGATAAAAATCAGCTGAATAACATGAATTCAATAGACCAATTAGCAAAATGACATGAACAGATTGTTTCCAAAAGAGACAATACATCTGGGCTTCAGTAGATACATGAAGAACGTTTAGCATCATCAGGAGTTAAAGAAATATATTTTAAAACCAAAATGAGATGTATTTTTTCTTTTAAATTATCACCAAAAAAGTAAAAGGTAATACTTAATACAGGCAAGGATACAGTGAAATGAGTCTTTCATAAACTGTTAGGGGAAGTGTAAACTGGTGCATCTTTCTGGAAGTCAATTTAACAGTAATTCCACTTCCAATAGTCTGTCTTAAGGAAATAATTAGAAATGTAGGTAAAGATTTATGCTCAAAGATGTGCATAACAGCTTTAACTATCATGGACAAAAAAGGAAACAAATATCCATTAGTGAAATGGTTAAGTTCAGATTACATAGCATCCACTCCATCAGATTGTATGGGGCACTCAAAATTATGTTCACAATGAGGATTTTTGGTAATTGATAAGCAGAAATGCAGTATACAAAATTATATGTATAATATGATCACAGCCATGTTTAAAAGGAAAAAGTCAGGAAAGTACTAAAGAAGAAATATCAGAAAGTTGATAGCTGTTTGGATAATGAGAATATAATGATCATTTCCCCTTTTGTCTCTTTATACCTGTGTGTACTTTCCAAACATTCTAAAATGAGGATGTAATCATCATTTATAAATGCCTACATGGCATCAGTCATTAATTATCCTGAGACCTGGACCCAAAAAAGCTCATGAGGCACAGCCTTTGCCTCAGGTTGTTTATAATGTGATTTCTCATTTTTATATTGTAACTTTTAAAATTATAGAACAACGAAATTGTTGTTTAGTGACAAGGGTAGGTGAGGGGAAGTAGTGTCCCATCTATTCCTCACTTGATCTCTTCCCTTCACACCACTTTTTCAAACCAACAGAAATTCTGGCTGTTTTAACTTCAGAATATATCCAAAATCCTATGAAAGGTAAACCAATAAACCTTTCAGAGAAAATAAATAAGAGAATATCTTCAAGACCCTGGAGTAGGCAGAGTTCTTAAACAGAGCGCAAATGGGCTAACTATAAGTGAAAAAAAAATGGTAAATTGTACTAAGTTAAAATTAGAATTCTGATCATCAAAGCACACTACTAAGGGACTAAAAAGGCAGGCCATTGAGAAGAAAGTTTTTACAATTCATATATAAGACTCATATCCAGACGACATAAAGAACTACCACATAGTAATAAGAAAAAGTCAGACAACCCAGAATAAAATGAGCGGAGGTTTGAACAGACAATCATAAAAGGATATCCAAAAAAATATGGAAAGTCTTCCAAATATTAGTCATCATGGAACACAGATTACAACCACAATGTGATACCACTACCTCCCAAGTAAAAAAGGCAGATTGTATTGACTATACTTCAATTTTAAAAAGGAAAGAAAAGAAAGAGCAGATTGTAGCAAACATGGATGAAGATGTACACCCTTGGTGGGAGTACCAATTGGTACTGTCACTTTAGAAAACCATTTGATGGAAGCTACTAGAACTAAAAATCAGGGAACCTCATGATCCAGAAATACAGTATGTACCCAAGAGAAACACACACATGTGTTCTTCACGTTACTTTTGTAATTGCCAAAAACTGCGAACAATCCAAATGTCCATCAACAGTAGAATGGACAAAGTGTAGTAGTACATACATAAAAGCAATACTGTTCCACAATGAGAATCAAGTACGACTACATGTAACAACATTTATAAATATCAAAGCATGATATTGAGTGAAAGAAGCCAGACACAAAGAGTACATACCGCATCATTCTATTTATATGACATCCAGAAACAACTCAACTAATCTATGGTGTTAGAATTCAGGATTACTGATTACCCTTGGCAGCGAGTGCCTGTAGAGCGGAAAAAAGTAGCTTCTGGGATTCTGGTAATCTGTTTCTTAGTCTGGCTGGTGATTATACTGGTGCATTCACTTTATGAAAATTCAAGGCATACTTTTCTGTAGGTATATTAAACCTCAATTAAAAATTACATTATATATATGCATATGTTTGTGTGTGATGTACACACATATATATACACATACACACACACGTTTATATATTACATCCAAAATATAACCACTTATATCTATATATTATAAATATGTAACCACATAATAAATATGTAACCACTTCTGACCCTCTCCATTGTTACCTCCAATCTCAGACACTGCAGTCCCCAATTCCTCGCATCCCTGCAGTCTTCACCTATAGCCAGAATGAAAATTTTTAAAACAGAAGCCAAGTCATATCTGTCCCTGGCTCATAACCTGTAGTCACTTCCCATGTCAATCAGAATAAAATCCTCAGAGGAGACATACAGCCCTGACAGCCTATTTTAAATAGCCTCACTACCCAGACCTGTCACTTTCATCCCCTTACCCTGCTTTCTTTTTCTTTATAGTTCTTATCACCAACTGACACACCATTTACTTGGTTATTTATTTATAATCGTTCTCTCTGCCACTAGTAATGTAAGCTGCATGAGAGCAGGGACTGCATTATATCACTAACATTTAGAATAATACTTGGCATCATAAAGTAGGCAATGAATGAATGAATGAATGAATGAGATCATCACCAAAACACATAGGAAATAGGCAGAATATATATGTCTAGTCCTCTTTTATTGGTTAGGACACTAAAAGAATGGTTACATTAGGAAACAAAAGAAATGAAATTACTTACTTGATGTAATTCAGGAGTAGTCTATGTCTTCTGTTTTTCTCTCTTTCTCCTCTGTCCTTCCCCTCCCCTGTCCTATACGCACACGTGTGGGCACCCACAGGCATAGTCAAAGAGGGAATGCAATAAGGACCGTTCTCCTAACTGACAGAAGTATGAGTGTAAAGTACCCCATTCAGTACAATTTATAGCCACTTCACTCACATCAGATAGTCATAAAATATAGTCTGTATTATATATACATGTGTGTTTGTGTGTGTATAATTACAGAGATTATATAAACCTAGTGGTTCAGAATTAAATGAGGAATGACATCCAAAGATTCATTATATTGAAATTAGGCACTTTTCTATGAGCTTTGTTTTGTGGGTATACAGCCCTTTTGAATATTTGATAGTAAAGAACCTGTTATTTTTCTTGCTGAAGTGTATGTGTTTAGGACCTAGGGCTGCTCCCTCCAGCATTTTGCATTAAAAAAAATTTCAAACAAAATAAGATCATTTTGTTAAGTCTTGCAACAATCAAAAACTTTCCAGGCCCGGAAGATGAATTTTTTCTAAGTGAGTATGTCCAAAAATGGAGATTGTTTCAGTCAAAAGTTTCACCTCCCTGTTCTCAGAATGAATTGTAGAGCTCCTGGAGCAGACAAGGGTGTTTAAGGTTAATCTCTGTTTCCATGTAGATATCAATTACCTTTTCAAAGCGCTACCCAGTGGGATTTGCCACTTGGCAGCTTGTCTAAAAACTAGCTAAATGTGCAAACGTGTGTGGCGGGGGAGGAAAAGGTCCAGTTTGGTTGTCAACCTAGTTGACCTTTCAGTTTGGGTAAAGAAAAACATAAAAATCATTTTTTTAAAAAAGAGTTTTTTAGGCCCTTTCAGTTGCTAAATAGCTGACTTCACAGTTTTGTTGGTTTATTTTTTAAATTGAAAAAAATGGGAAACTCAGTGATAAGCCCCCCAGTACACAGTATGTGCTCAACTGCTAGTATTAGTCTTCCTCACCTCCTCCAGCTCAGAAAGCAGTAAGCACGACATAGGCCCCATAACTTTAAAAGCAGATTGAATAATAAAGTGAAGCCCACAACACATTGAGTGCAACAAAGCCAGTGTCAGAAGATCACTCATTCATCAAGTAGTTAAATCTTTTAATAAGATAGAAAATTATGGTTAAATGGTAAAAGGATTGATGCCTTTTACTTCTAAGTGCAAAATAACCATGAATGTCAGAGGAGAAAACGATGCCAAAGTTCGTTTTGAAGCTCAGACTTACAGATCAGGAGGGGAACATATGGAGTAATCAGGACATGTACATGACTTCAATGCAGGAATTCTAGCTTCATCTTTACCACATGACTTGGAAGCTGTGTGGCCTAGGGCAAGTTACTTAATGCCTCTGCGTCTCAGCTCCATAGAGATGTAAAACTAGGATGGTGAAAACACCTATCTTGCAAGACTCTTGTGAAGATTAAAAGAGGTCTTAGCTCTAAAAATGTTTTGTAGCCAAGAGCATGCTGTGATAATGTACAGGATTATTACTGTGCTTAAATAATGTACTGAGTACCCTTCTGTCCTTTCTTCCACCTAAAGTCACTTCTCTAAGGGTTAGCTCAAGTTACCCGCCATCCTTGAGGTTTGCCAATAACTACTTTTTTCAATTAAGATATTTTTCACTAATTAAATAAGAACTTTTCATATGTTTCATTTCTGAACCTGCCTTCCTAAGCCTTTCAGAATAGAACTATGACCTTCTCTGAAGCCCAAATTATTAGTACACATGAATGAGCAGCTCCCTGAGACTCTTAAGGGTAGGAAGATTGGAGGTGGAGATTAAAAAGTGAGAGAAATCTTTTCCTTTTTCATCCCAGGATGGAACATTGTCCCATTTTCCTAAATACTTTTCTCTCTATAATAGAAAAAGTAACTATGTAATGAACACTTATCATACGCTAAGCACTGTGCTATGTGTTATTTATGTAATCCTTCCATCAGAGTAATGTATCCTTCACTATTACTGCCACTTACAGACAAGAGGACTATAATTAGAATAAGTATCTTGACCAAGGTCATCTACCTAGTAAGTGCTAGAGTCAGGATTTGAACCCAAACCTCCTTCCCCAGTCTTTTTCCATTTGCTGATCATTTATTTACCTCCTACATTTTAACTAACTTTGTGTGTCTGTGTTTGCCTTTTTGTCCCTTTTTACTTTCATCCTTCGTAGTTCTGTAATGAGTAGAGTAGAGGACTGTAACAAAAAAGACTAAGGTGTGGTCGCCCTACTTAAGGAACTGTGATAATCCAGTGACTGAAAGATGACAGTCAAACAAATGACTATATGACATGGGAGAACGTAAGAGGTCCGTAAGAGATGAAGCATCAGTCTCCTCCCCTGTAATGTGGGACTAGCACTCGACCTTATCCAGTACTTGTTAGGATAGAGTGAAATGCTTATGTTAAGTGTTTGGCAAAGACCTTGACTCTTAATAAGTAGTCGGTGTATGGAGTCTATAATGTTTCAGACAGTCCCACGGTCATAACTAAGATCCAAAGCTAGAAAAGCAACATGACATTAGAGTTTAAGAACCTTGAATGTCAGTCTAGAGAGTTTGGCCCTTCAACTTGATAGAAACAAGTGTGCCAAGGTTTGTAATCATTCTGCAAAGAAATTAGAGCTAATGCTATTTTACATTACCTTTCAAAATTTGTCATAAGTAAGAAAGACTTGGTGGAAACAGTTGGAAGTGGTTTAAAGGAGTTATGAATTTGATGCCTTAAAAGGAAAGATGGTATTTTCAAGTCTGATGCCCTGTACTTTTTCTTCTACAGTAATTAGTGAGAGCCAAAGGCAGCAACTGGAATCTGTGAGCTACTCCTCTCGCTATGCTCTGGGCCTCTTTTATGAAGCTGGCACGAAGATTGATGTCCCTTGGGCTGGGCAGTACATCACCAGTAATCCCTGCATTCGCTTCATCTCCATTGATAATAAGAAACGCAATATAGGTCAGTACCCCCATTATTTCCCTTAAATACAGTAACAATGGTGGGTGTAGATCATGAAAAATGCTGTTTAATTGAGTGTTGCCATTCTGAACAGAGCAGGCATTTAACTCCAAGCCACAGGGGATAAAATTTAATGTCACATTTGGCCAATAATAAAATACACAGTGAAACCAGCAGAGTTTTTCAGAAAATCACTCACCACATGGTTTGTATTACTGAGTTTATGAAAATAGTATCAGATGGTTTAAGATTTCAAAATGGCCCAAGTTCTTGCTTTAATATGGCTCCATCTATATGCAAATATATCTCTCATCATTTGTTTCTTGGTGGAGTTTATTTTTTGTTTGGTTGGTTTTGTTTTTAAAATTTGATGAATGTTAAATTCATCTTTCCACTTCCCAGGCTAGAAATAAAAAGTGAGTTTTACTATGTTATGAAAACCCTTCACTTCCATATAATTTTATTTATTTAATTTTTACCTTGAAGGCTGCATAAAATTATTTTGTATACAGTGTAACCAAAACAATAGGTAAGATGTTGTGTAAGAGCTTTACTAGAATGGGATAAAAACTACACTCCACCCTTTTTGTTGAAGATAGTTATTAAGACTAGATTTGAATTGCAAGAATAAACGTAACTGGTTTATTTTGGGCATGAAGGTGAAAGTATATTCTTATTTGTAGGATTGTAGTACTCTCTGCGATACTGCTTTTTGTGGAAAAAACTGTAATGACTAAATTCTTGAAAGGAATTGTCATTTCAATTTGTTACGGTGTATTATGGTGTAGTGATGGTTTCATCAAGCCATTAGTTAGAAATCTTGCCTGATAAAATCACCAGCTAACGTCACTTGGCCTGATAGAACCTTATAATGATAGAACTGGGCTGGAGCATGGTTTTTATATCAGAGCACATGATCTTAGAAAAATGTTTGTTTTATAACTTAAAACTCCCTAAGGACTGGACTGTTTATGTTAACATGATACCACATATATGTACAATCAGCAGTTCTTGAAATGTCCTGTAACAGCAATGGACTAACCATTTTTAACTTTATAACTATTAGTTCTGAGAAAAGGAAAATAGCCTTTGATCTTCTCATGTTATATGTCATGAATTAGATAATATCCTTTGTGTATTGCTTCAAAAGATATGATAATCTGTTAGGGTATATTTAGTAATACGTAACAGAAAAACCAATTTAAACCTGTTTACAAAACATAAGGACACTTGTTATATAATCTGCTATGGACTGAATTGTATCCCCTCAAATTCATATGTTGAAGCCCTAAACCCCAATATGATTATATTTGGAAATAGGGCTTCTGGGAGGTAATTAAGGTTAAATGAGGTCATAATGGTCAAATCCTAATCTAATATGATTGGTGGCCTTATAAAATGAGAAAGGGAGAGAGAAAGAGCTGTATCCTTGTGCACATACCAAGGAAAGGCCATGTGAGGATAGTAAGCAAATGAAAAGGCAGGCTTTTCTGCAAGCCAGGAAGAGAGTCCTCACGAGACCAAATCGACTGGCAACTTGATTTTGTACTTCCCGACCTCTGGAACTGAGAGAAATAAATTTCTGTTGTTTAAGCCATTCACTCTATGGCATTGTGTTTTGGCAGCCCATGACTGATACATTATCTAAAAGGAAGAAGTTGGGGAGACTTCAGGGCTGATTGATTCAAGAACTGAGCAATATCTTTAATGACCTAGGGTTTATCCTTCTCTGCTCTCTTCAATTCTTAATGTTGACATCTACAGAGGACTGGTAGCAAGATGGCAATGACTGTTGGAGTCACATCCAGATCCAAAAACATGTTTACGAAGAAGAGGGACTATTAGTGTCTCTGTCTATTTCTAAGAATCAAGGAAATCTTTCCAGAAACCTCTCAACTGGCCATCTTGTATCTCATAGGTCAGAATTAGGTTACTGGACCAGTCTGAAACCAATCTCTGGCAAAGGGGTTGTGGGACTATCATTATGACCCTAGACAAATCAAGATCTTCTCCTGGAACTGATGTTAGGATCCTCTTCCCTTTAGTCATATGAGGGGTAGATACCTGCATAAAATAGGGCTTTGTTAGGAAGAAAGAAGGCTAATAGTAGATGCTGGTTTGGCAACAAATAATATCCATTATTTTCAAGTAGATTCACCCTTAGGTGGGAGATAAAGTTCTAAAGTTGGCCCACTATGAGAAGAATTACATATATTCAAAACCAATTTAAAAAATCTCTTAAAACTACATGACATTTTGGAAAGTGACATAATGTTCAGTAAGTTCAGTATAGCCATTTTGCCAATATTCAGTAAATTTCAGTTTCTTCGGGTGAGGCTATATGAAATAGTTGGTTTACATTTATAGGACAGAGTAATACTTTCTACTATGAAAGGCACACAGGAAAGGAGATAGCAGTCATATCTCCCAGCAGATTAAATCACTATACAAATGGAATGGGATGGTAGGTGAAAACACCCATACTACTGTGCAGTAGCAATTTATAAAATCCGAGTTATGCAAATTTGAGAGTACAACATAAAAATATTAATAAATCTCACAAGGTGGCAGCATTTGAAGTAACAGAAATACAAAGAAAAATCTTTTATTTATATTAACAATCACACAGTTTTAAAACTTGAAGGCCAGATGAATTGGGAGCCATGTTTTTGCTACAGCCCAGGGGAGTGCCACTTCAGACAGCAAAGAAGTACCTTCCTTTCTTTGTCAGTTTTATGAAAAATTAATTTTGGATTATACAAGTTTTAAAGTATGAGAGGCCCCCAGTAATGACATTCCCTAACAGAAAATCTAACTGCCTTGCATTTAAACTATTTTTTCTGATTGTTTGGGGCCAGGGTGCTGAGTATGTCTACTTGAATTCATATAATACAAATGTCCATATAATGTAACTACACTGTATTTTATTGATATTCATATTTAAGTAGACCGGTAAGAATTATCTCTTTATGTCACTAACATTACCCAACTCCCACCCTTTTGGGGGGGGTGTTTTCTTATCAAGAATTAATACTATAAATACACACACTGAAGGGGAACATTTGTGTTCTGTCAAGGTTGAGCAGCAACAAGGTAGATGAAGGAGGGCAGGGTTGAGTCCATAAAATAAAGTCTGTTGTCAATCTTGAAGATAGCCAGAGGATAAAGGATTAGTAACCCAAACTAGACAAAGGTCAAGAAGTAATCATTTGTCAAGTGTCAGAAATAGGCAGTACCAGAACCAAAGTCTCCTTAAGCGGAGGGGCTAAATTCCAAGATGTATTAGACCCAACTTCAAGTACTCATGAGTATAGATATGACCCAATATACTTAGGTTTGTGTTTCCCAAAATGTGTTCAATGGAACACCAGCCTTGATATGCAATTTGGGATGGGGCTCTGTCATGAAATAAGTTTGCAAAATGCTATTAACTTTACCCCTATTTTGGAGAATCTCAGGGTGTATCCTATTAAAAGGCATTCCTATAGAAAAGACACCTTCTTACTTTATACTTTACCTAGAATTTCCCAAATGTACTTGACCATGGAATATTTTATTTGGGCACTCAACCTTCTAATATTCCACAGAAATCAATCCCCAAGACACACTTGAGAAAGCCTGACTTGATGCCACTGTTTGTGTTTTATTCCTGGGCAGCAACTGTAGGCCAGATTGGGGGATGAGGAAGTCTGGTCCTGAAGGCATCAATGGTATGATACTGAAATTTTTTAAAGGCGATTGTTGCAGATGAGCTCAAAACTTGGTGGGGTCATACTTGGAGATGGTTTAGTTGAAATAAGGCCTGAAATAAGGTCATGTTAATTATCATTAACATGGATAATTTTTTTCTAATTATCAATAAGATTATCCTTGTGAGAAGAATTTGGACTTTAAAAGATTTAGATTCAAATTTTTGAAACATGCTAATGATGTGATCTTGTCATGATCTTTGTTTTGGAACATTAGTTTTTGTAACAAACACACTAAAAAATTTGAATGGCTGAAACATAATGGAAGTTTGTTTCTTATTCACCTAAGACCCAAATAGATGTGTATGATTGGTAGGTAGCTTTCATCAAAGAGGTGATTCAGAGACCCAGACTCCTTCCATCTTTTGACTCCACCAGCTTCATCAGGTGGCTTACAGGATCACTGTGCTCATAGGAATCAAATCAATGGATGAGAAAAAGAATGGAGAAGAGCACATAGGATATTTTAAAAGGTTAAACCTGAAAATGGTACACATCAGGAGGGCTCACATTGTATTGATTAGAACAGTTACGTGGCCACATCCATCTATTTGAAAGAGAAGCTGGAATCGTTGTCTACCCATGCACTAGGAGGAATAAAAAGTAGGTTTGATGAACATCTACTGTAGCACTTAGCATAGGTACTTCTGTGAAAGAAGCAGATTAGACCTACATGGATGATAAAGAGATTTCAACACAAGTGCCACTCATTCAACAGGGAGTCATCACCTAGGGCAAAGACTATGATTCCAAGGCTGCATCTAGACTCAGTTGAAAAGGATTCTGCTAACAATTGGTGATGTCTGTCATGCACAGGGCATAGGGAGTAGTGGGACAGATGGAAAACATTTATCTCCTTATAGAGAAAACAATCCTGTGGGTTCCTCCTTTACTCTCACACCACTGCCGTACTCACAACACTTTTGACGCCAAAGGTGTGGGTTTTCCACACATCAGCAATTCTGCAACACCAGCTGGGTATCCTACAATTCAGTTCAGTTCTGACACTACCTACAAGGAGTTAGAAGCAAATCCCATAGGCACAGGGTTCAATCCCATAAAACTGCCTTCACTTCAGATACCAATTGCAATTTTCAGGCTGTCATCTGTTCTTCTGACCAACCTAGCTATAAACCGGTGTCCCCAGGACCCCTCTTTGGGCTTGATAATTTGCTAGAATGGCTCACAGAAATCAGGGAAACACTTAACTTACATTTAATGTTTTATTTTATAATAAAGGGTATGATATAACATACAAATTAAGAGCCAGATGAAGAGGTACATGGAGTGAGGTCCAGAAGGAACCCATGTACACTACTTTCTGCCCTTGTGGAATTGGGGTGTACAACCTCCAGGCGATTGGATGTGTTCACAAGAAGCCCTCTGAACCCCATACTATTGGGATTTTTGTGGGGACTTCAACATGTAGGCATGATCGATCATTATCTTAATCTCTAACCCCTCTCCCCTTCCTGGAGGATAGGGAGTGAGGCTGAAAGTTCTAAGCTTCTAATCACAGCTTGGTCTTTCTGGTGACCAACCCCCATTCTGAAACTATCTAGGAGCCCACCAAATGTTACCTCATTAGAATAAAGAGACTTCTATAACCCAAGGAATTCCAGGGGATTTAGGAGCTCTGTGCCAGGAACTGAGGGGAGATACCAATATATATATTTATTTATTATATTATACCTCCCAAGAAGATATCTGAGATCCTTGCCAACATATTAAATTTGGAGCCAGACTGGCCAGGAGTCAAACTTCTTAGATTGAGCTCACTTCTACCACTTATTAGCTGTGTGACCTTGGATAAATTAAACTGTTTACTGATTAATACAATGAGGAAAATAGTACTGAAGATGAAATGGTTTAAACACATAAAGAGCTTCACATGGCACTTAAATAATAAGGATCTAGGGTACCTAATGTCATAATTAATAATTTCAGTCTTCAATTGGATATTAAATTCTCCAAAGCAAAGGGAATGACTATAAAAGCCTAACTTAGGTAAATGCAACCCTGTGTTATCAGGGCAGATAGGAGTCAGAGCGGCTTCAATAAATAAAATGTATGAGTAACGCTCAAAATGATTGGTCAGAATTTTAACATCCTTCCCTGTTCACCATCCAGAAGATGGTGTTAGTGTTAGTGATCACTACAATCACTAATAGGCAGCAGTCTGCGGAGACTAAGACAATCTGCAACTCCAGAAATGTGATAGCCAATGACCATAATCCCGTAGTTTTCAACAGCTCTTTAAAGGAAACAATCCGACTCATCCAAAAAGAAAATAAATGAACAAACTTTTGCACCACATGGGATTTATCCATAAAAGGATTGTATTGTTAGGATCCTTAGTAACAAACACTACTATAATGCATGATGCCTTTAGTGGCTCTTTTATAAAAGATGCAGAAAGGTTATTCCATATAGCTCTTTGTTACATCAACTCTTTATAAAAGGCAGGAACATAATATGAAATTCTGTAAATAATTGGGATGGGCCTGGGGCTATAAAATACAGTCACCCTGTGTTCACTTAAGGGAGTTCATGATTATTCCAATTAAGCAGATAGCCATGCTGTTGACAGCACAAAATGGTCTGCTTTAGGATTTGAAACAGTGTAGAATTATCTGTCCTTAAACGGGGAGAAAATGCAACCCAGATAGGTTAACACTTTATAGGTAGAACAAAAAAGGAAGAAGGAGAAGGAGGGGGTGGTGGAGAAGGAGGGGGTGGTGGAGAAGGAAAGGAAAAGAACTGTGATCATGAAAAACTGTCAGGTTTCCAGTTCAGGCTTTTGTTTTAAAATATCAACTCCAGAAACAGCTCTCAGATAAAATAGCAATCATCATCTTAAAATAACAAGAGTAACCAGTTACAAAATTCATAATATTGTGTCTTTTGTATAATAGGCATAGGCATTTGTAATTCAATGATGTAACTGACACTGTCCATATAAATCTGTTAAGGCAATTTAATAAACAGTAGATATTAATTACAAATATCCATCTCACTATTATGATGACGCCATAGACTATCACATGGTTGTAGTACCGAATCTTGAGATGCTCTCTCAGGAAGAGAAAAATATAAGTGTGTGTATACTTACATATGTATATATGTGTGTAAAGTATAAATATACTTATATAAAATATATGTGTATTTACATAGGTATATATGTATACATAAAACTAAATATCCATATTTTGTCATTTAAAGGCATAGGCACAAATTATAAAATAGACTAATCTTATTTCACATAATATTTGCCAGTTCAAAAACAAAATAAAAAGAGGTTTTCTTTAGAAAATGAAATAACTCAGTCCATTTTGTAAGGAGGACATTTGCACACAAAGTAAAAAACAAACAGATCCCTTTCAGCCTCTGGTTGCCCTATCAAGCTATCCTCAATGGGAAAGATTTACATCCACAATAACACTTGTCCTCCCACTTGCCAAGCAAGTGAGCTCAGTATGAAAATCAATGCCAGAGATACGGGGAAAGTGGAAAAGCAGCTAAATATATAACATCACAAATAAACCTTAAAAATATCCCATGAAGTATATTACTGGGAAAAAAATATACCTTATGGAAATTTCTTTCAGGATAATGGAATTCACAAATGTTTGATTTGTATGTTTTCCATTTTCAGTTTATTCAGTCGAATCGTTATTTACAAGTATGTATTAAATGCCTCTGTGTGCCAGGCACTGTGCTAGGAAATGAGGATTCCATAGTCCCCGCCTTCATGAAACAATGTTTTTATTTTGTTTTGTTTTATTTGGGGGGGAGATAATTAGGCTTATTTATTTATTTATAATGGAGGTACTGAGAATTGAACCCAAAACCTTGTGCATGCTAAGCAGGCATCCTACCACTGAGCTATAACCTCCCCCCGAAACAATGCTTTATGAAGTCTACTCAAATGAGAAATTCCGAAGGAAATTGGTGCTTGAGGCTCTGTTGGACTATTGACTTGAAGTCAAGTAAGAGTCCTCATAAATATAAATGGATGCACTGATATATACAGTATACAGAGCATCAACTTGCATCTGTGATCAAAACTTGGGAGAGTCATGTTGCCCCGGGACAATGTTATAAGCTTTTAAAACGATACTTTAGACCTAAGACCTTTTGTCAACATGAACATAATAATCTTTCTTTAGGTGAAGTAATGAAAGATGGGGGCTATGGAACACTCAAATTCATGAAAAAAATCAGAAACTTTAGTATGGCCCATTATTTAACTTTCTCCTGGCGCTGCTAAAACATTGAATACATGCAAAGAGGTCATGAAATGTCCAAGAGTCAGTGCTCAAAAGAGTAAAGACAGTCTGGAGTCTACAGCTGCCTGGCATTTCTGGAACTGTAAACAGTTCCAAAGTACAGGTGTATATAGCATCCACACTAAGAAGTGAGTCTATAACATTACATACACAAGTTCCTTTTTGTGTCAACACTCCACCTTTGTGTTCTGCCTGCCCTGTGCTCTAAGAGTGGTACTTTCACCTGTGGTATTGGCCTAATCTTTTGGCTGTCAAGCTGAGATTTACAAAAGACCTTCAAGTTGGCCAAGAGTTGGTCCAGAACACAAGAGCCGGATATGTTGGTAACCAAGATTAGTTCATACCTGCTATTAGTGGGAGAGAAGAGGAGAATGAGAATCAGATGACTGTTTAGGAGGAATAAATGTATGGATCTGAAATTTACAGGTTATAGATGAGAGCAACAGAAAAACTGACACAGGCTGCCATCTTGGCCACCCATTTAGAAAGGAAACAGCAAGGGAATCCCTCTGTTGACTTTGTAAGGAGGTGAAGAAGGCCAGTGTACATCAAGGAGGGAAAAATCAGCAGAGGTGCACAGGTGGGAATGGCCACAGTCCCTCTGACCTCTCCACTAACAAAGGTCAAATAACTTGGTGTGTAGCTATTGTCTAATGAAGACACTGCTGTATTAAGTGCAATGACATCTCATTTTTGCTGTTTATAATTATGATCCCTTTAAGTGATGGTTCTTCTGTCTGCCAAGCACCTAGGAGAGATTAGATGCTGGTTTGGAAGTGGGAACAAGGTGAGCTAGATTGCTTTGCCTAGTTAAGGAAAAAATTTCAGACACTCGGAGACTATGGCGAGGGCAAGGAGCAGAGAAGGGAAAGAGGAGAAAGAAGACTACACGGTGAGAGGCTCTGGCTTAACCTGAGGGGTTGCTGTGTAGATCTGTAACTTGTTTGCTATATAATTTACTTGATGACACCCTCCCACAACTCCCTATTACCTCAGCATAGTTCTGGAGTGAGCCCTTGCTTTAAATCCACGGTTGCTTTTTGTTGGGGAGTTGTTTTGTAAATACACAGTTGCTTTTTATTGGGGAGTTGTTTTGGAATATCCAAGATGAAATTAGATAGGAACTTTATGGTTTCTTCAGATTAGTGCCTGTGCAGAAATTTGGAGTCTGCTGTCTATATGGTAACCCTCACATCTGTTTTGAGAACCGTATTATGAATCAAGACAGAACTCCTGATCCTCTGGACCTCAAAGCAAGCTCAACTGACTGTTTCCCTAATACTTGCAACCACGTCAATCTGTTGAGAGAGCTGGAAATCGGGGGAAAGCTCTCTCTGGGGGACTGAACTGTTTCCAAGCATCTTGAAGTTAAGTCCTTCCTGCAGCCTGAGGTGAAGCTGTCAGAACCCTGGATTGTAAGCTAGGGCTCAAAATGGTATACTCTGCTCTGCTTCCCAGACAAGGGCCTGGTTTTCATCATTCTGGAGGCACCTCAAAACCTTTGCAACTTCAGAATAGTCTTGTAAAACTGTGGAACTCTCAGACAGCTTCTGAGCCTCAGGTCCTGGGAGACAGTAAAGACTTGTTGAGCTGGATGAGGGCTTGACAAGTCTTCATTCTGGTCCATTTTTATCTGGGACCACGACAACACTATCCCAAAGAGATGGCAACCTTCCTTTGCCTAGAGCACCCTCAGAAAAGATTTCACCATTTTTCTCATTGTCGAGAATTCCTCCTCAGATCAATCTAAATGTCTCATGGGCTAAAGAATTGATATGTCCTGTTTGCAGAGCCTGCTGCTTTCTCCAGAATTAGAAAGTCTCTCCTTTAGGAGGAATACATGCCACTCTCTACAACACATGCTATTCATCAGTTGATCCCTCTTATCTTCATCAAGGTTGAAAATAAGAGATTAGACACTAACATCACGGCATCACAGGAGTGTGTACTCAGTGCTCGATAAATATTTGCTGAGCCATTCATCCTTCATGCAGCTCTGAGATGCCCTTCCCTAGTCCCGAAATAACATTGAGAGTTACTACTTCAGTACTGGTCACCCACTTAGCAGACAAGGAAAAGTAATGGCTAGTTAGCAAATTGTTCCTCCCAAAGACAATCTAGGTATCTATTACCACTGCCCTTTAAATCATGTAAAATGAATTAGCTCTCTAATTGCTGGATCTGGAAGCCATTGAAAAGCACATGTGAATTCTTGGTAGTTAGAATAATCAGAAGCCTCTGTTGGAGGCTCTGTACCATGCCTATAACATTGGGAATGCTTGACCACCTAGGATCAGAGGTACTGCCAGTAAGACCTGGAAGTTTTATCAAGCTTCCTTCCCAAAGAGGTCCACGTATTCTTGGTAACAACTTTACTGTGGTCTGTAGGGAATATCCATCTGCTTTGAATGATGCCCTGTAACACAGACCTTGATTTCCAAGGTTACATTTCAAAGGGTCCCACTGTTCTCTTTGTGAAAGATATTTTTTAAAATACTTGGTTAGAAAACAACTGTGCTCCAGCTGAGATATTTAACTTAGAAAATATGTGATAAGCTCTGCAAATGTGTCATTTCTCTTCCACGGCTTAGCAGTTATCTTTTTTATATTACAGTGGCATTAAAATGCTGTTACATAGGAACTTTGCCATAAATGATGAGTTCATATTAACCCAGACCTGGTGAGTGGTGAATTCCCTATTGTATAATTCATGATTTGGTTTTTATTATCATAGATGGTCAAAAATAGCCAGTATTATCCAGCATGGTTGCATGGACTTTGTAATCACACAGACCTAGTTTCAAATTATAACTCTATACCAAGAATTAGGTAGAATGTATTATATTGCTGTCTTTGTAATTAAAAATGGTGGAATATTGGCATTTTCATGTGATTCAATCTAATAGCTCTGTGACCATGAGTAAGTTTCTTGATATCTTTGGGATTTACTTATCTGTATTGTACGGTTCGTAATGTCTCCCACACATGTTTTAAGGGTTGAGTGAGATAGTATATTCAAAACTCCTAGTACCACGCCTGGCACACTGGAGGCACATAGTAAATGCTGTCTTTATAGCTGTCACATAAATTATTTTATGGTTTCAGTCTGTCAGGTATATAAACCTTTTCTTTTCATTTTAACAAAGAGGAAAGGGAAGGAAAATACCAATGGTGCACGTTTAGTTAAATTATATTATCTCTTGTTAAAAATAATAACACACATTATGTTAGTTAAACAATATCTCATTTCCCGAATATTAAGAATATTAAGTTAAATGTGGCTCTTCTTTCTTTTTATGCAATATCAAATCACTTTTTGAATAATTCCCCCCAAATTTACACTCCAGCATAGCTGAGAAGAGTTAGATACTGTGAAGTAAGCCGTCAGCAAATCAAAGGACTGAGACTAATTCAAGAGCAGGTTTTGAAGTCTTGACTGCAGACTCTCACCACAGGAAATCGCTTCATTGTGTTTTATAAATACTTTATATCAGTTAGCATTTTTAACCCTGCCCAGAATCACCGATCCATCATTTTGCCCAGATGTGACATCACTGAGTCAATTTAGCCTGAAGAGTCCTTCGGTTTATTACCGGTGACTTTCTTGTTATTAAGGGAGCTGAGAAGGCTTTGATATGCCTTTTAAGATCATACGTGGGCCCTGCTACTTTTAATGATCATTGCCCCACAGACTTTATATATATGCTCATTTAGATAATGAGAAGAATCTACATGTACTGTACAGGATGTCGAATTCCCTGCATAATATGAATGAATATTAAACACTGGAATCTGAAAAGAACCTATTGAAATTCCATTAATATTTATAACTGATCTGTGGGACTAGGGGAATTCTTCAGTATAAAATATTCCAAATTCATGTTTGTAAGAATGAAGCATCCTTGAATTTAAAATATAGTTTTCTCACTGAAATAGATTTCTGTTATACATATACCTGATGAATTCTTTGTTGTTGATGTTCCATATCCTTACATTATTTAATAGAGTTGGGAAAGGCATTTTAGAGCCTTGAGCTCAGTTGAACCTAATCCACTCTTTTTTTATTAAAAATAAAATGCCTATTTGTTCCCTTTTTCACTGTCTATTTTCAAAATATTGGTTTCTCAGGAGTAGCTAACAATAGCATAAAGATTATAGTCCCGTTGATTTAAGAACTTTAGCCAAAATACTCAGATTCAGTATTTTTTTCTGTCAAAATATAGCAGGAAGAAAAATTTCACTCTTCTTATTAGTAAAGGAGATAAGAATGTCCATAGTAAACCAGTAAATTTCCTCTATGAAAAGGGCCAGAAATATTTGACACAATCATAAGTAAAATCTTCACCATCTGAGTAGTCTTGTCTTTCAAATTCAGCATTTTATAATGCCAAGTCAAAACCTCCTCTTTAATGCGCCAAATGAACTAGAGTGAAGTATCGGGTCAAATCCTCCAGCCCAGAGATATATTTCATCTGTTCATGGTATCCCTTTGAACAGTTACAAATCTAAAGCTGAACCCAATTATGCAACTGCAGTGATAAAGTGATAGCCTTAGAGCAAATCAGTACACTGGCTCAAGGGGAAAACCTTGCCCAATTCAGGAAAAGAGTCCAATCATAATACCAATCAACACACAAAAATTTCATATAGGGCATGATGCTGAGCAGGCCAGAAAACCAATGCATAATAAGGGATGGGTGCTTGTTGCTGGTGAGTGTTGGGAAAGTGGGGCATTTTAGTTGACTGTCATCATAGAAAACCAGGGCTTTCTTAACACTGCGGGAGAACTCCAGCGAGGTCCTGGAACACCGAGTACAAGTTAGGGCAAATCGCCTGCTCTAGGGACCTGGGAAGGCCCAATTAAAGGACTATTGAAACTCTTCCGTTTTTCCTTTTGGCAGTGCCAATAAAAGCTGCAACAGGCTGAAAATCTCCTTGTGTCTCAGGATAAATAGATGTTTTCATAAAACTTGGGAGGTCTTAGCCAAAGAAAAAACTTCTCCCAAACAGATCCTGAAATACATGCAGTCCCACTCAACGTGGCCTCATTCTTTAAATGAGCAGAATCTATGGAATTTTTAAAGGGATTAATGCGGAGAACAAGAAGAAAGATTATTCCAGCTCTGGAAAGCAAGTAGAATCCAAAATATGTCAATGTTATTTTACTTCTTTAAAAAAAAAACTGTATATATAATAATCAAACCTAACATGGAAGCACTAGCTCTTGATTGCCTGCCTTCAAAATTCAGAACTTGTTCTTCCTCCAGTCTTTTCTGTTTCTGAAAATGGAGTCATCAGTCTCCCAGCTCCTGAAGCCCCAGATCAGGAATCATCCTTGGTTTTTCCCTCTTCTTCATCCCATATCCAATCTGCAATCAAATCATACCAGTCTTGCTTCCAGAATAGATATTGAACTCACTTCTCTTTGTCACAACTGTCACAACCCAGGCACCATCTTATTTTAACTGGCCTCTCCATAGTTGCCCCTTTCCAGTTCATTCTTCATGTAGCCAGAATTATCTTCTTAAAATATCTCTGTTTATGCCATTCCCTTTCCCATTCAAAGCTCTTTAATACTTTCCCTTTGCATATAGGATTGAATCTCAGATCCTTATCATGATGTTCAGGATCCTGAATGATCTGGTACAGGGTGTCACAAACTTTTTCTACAGATAGGGAATACTTAAGACTGTGAGCCATATAGTCTTTTGTTGCAACTACTTAGCTATAGTGGTATAACACAAGATATAGACATTATATAAAGGGATGGGCATGACTATGTTTCAATAAATATTTACCAACACAAGTGGAGGTCACGTTTGTATGCGAACCCCTGGTCTAGCACATGCTGATTTCGCTAGCTCCTCCCTCCATGCCTTGCTTAGCTTTCCAGTCACACCTCTCATTCTTGCCATGGTTTTTCACACGCAAGACCATTGTCCTTTTGTTCTCTTTGCCTTGACAGTGTCAGTTTAAATGTCACTTCCACAGATGCCATTCCTGAATTCCTAATTTACTCTTTTATAGCACCCTATATTTTAATTTCCTGTGGCTACAAATTGATTTGTGTATGATTTGCTTAATGTCTGTTTCACCTTCTAATTGTAAGCTCCATGGGTGGAGAGACTGAATTTGCTTTGTTTCTCTTTGTATCTCCAGCACCTGGCACAGTGCTTAACATACAGTAACTTCTCAATTAAATGTTTGTTAAATGACTAGATTGTACACTTGAAATAAGGGATATGTTATTAGTAGGCACACTTCAAAATCTCAATGCCTCAAAGACATTTGTGATGAACACATTGTGGCTTACACAGAGTCACATGCAGTTTGGGCATCTCTACTTCGTCTTGTAGATCTGCTATCTGGAACATGAGCCCCTAAGGCCAGCAGGGAGGGAAGAAAGAAATGGAAGGGACACAACAACTCTTAGCAGCCTTGGACTAGAAAGAACACACTTCACTTCCCCTCAGAATCCACTGACCAAAACTAGTTACATGGCTCCTGCTTGACTGCCGAGCAGACTTGGAATTGCCAGGGAGCACATAGACTACTTTGGTGAGCATGAACTATCTCTGCCAGAGAATGTAAAAATTAGTTCAAATATATGTCCTTTCATTAAACAGAATTGGCTATATGAAGGTACTATGAACTGCATACATTGGTATACTATAGATGATCTATTTTACCAATTAAGAAAGCTTTTCTCAAATTTTAATTTGCCTCATTGATGTTACTATCTCACTTGGTAATAATCACTAGGGTCTTGCTCTGATGTCTCCTTCAGACACTTTTCTACAAAGACGTTTTAATGTTTAGTAGAGGAAAATGCTCATCTTGTAATAATTTTACCTATGACTATGATTTTTCTATATAACTGTTAAGTTTGGTTCATTTTAAAGGAATTCTATGGCATATTTCTTCTTAAAAGTAAATTTTATAATCCAAGAGTTGACTGTAGGAGAATCACCTTTGTAAGAAAAGGAATATATGTATGTTCTCTTTGCTCCCCAAGTTATCTGTGTCTCTGTAAGTTATTCATCAGTCATAAATTCAATGAATATTTATTGCATTTCAGCTGTGGGCCAGACATCGTTCTAGGTGTTAGTGACTAAGACAGCTCATCTAGTGCTTACATTTGGCAGGGAATATTAAAACATACTCCAGTATGAAAAGAAAAAGAAGTCCTTATCAGCAAAATTTCAACAGTGTGTAATCAAACATTCTCTTTTATTATTATTATTATTTTATTTCTGCAAATGTTTGTGGAATTGAAGTATTGATATCTCTGTAAGACAGTCTTTTACTCTGTTTGGTATTCGTAGTCAGATCTTTAGTAATCCTTGAGTTATACTTGCAGGAGTATAAAAATGTACCGTGGTTTAAAGGGACAATAATTAGCTCTGAGGCCATACCCTCTCCATCAAAGAAGGTGAAAACAATTGTCTAGTTTGAAATCGGTTTCCTAGGAGTTATCTTCCTTAATTATTCAGACTTACCTCGTTTTATTGTGCTTCACTTTATTCTACTTCTCAGATATTGGATTTTTTACAAATTGAAGGTTTGTGACAACCCTGTGTCAAGCAAGTCTATTAGCACCATTTTTCCAACAGCATTTGCTCACTTCGTGTCTCTGTTACATTTTACTAATTCTCATAATACTTCAGACTTTTTCATTATTATTAATTTGTTATGGTGATCTGTGTTCAGTGATCTTTGATGTTGCTATTGTGGTTGTTTTGGGTGTCACAACACGTATGTGAGATGGCAAACTTAATCCATAAATGTTTTATGCATTCTGACTGCCCCACCAAATGGCCATTCCCCCATCTCTCTCCCTCTCCTTGGGCCTCCATATTCCCTGAAACACAACAATATTGAAATTAGGCCAGCTAGTAACTCTACACTGGCTTATCGTCAGACACCTGGTCACCCAAGAGCTCTGATGGAGATGGGCAAGGAGATTCATGTTGTTTTCATGCCTGCTAACATAACATCCATCCTGCAGCCCAGGGGTCAAGAAGTCATTTTGATGTTCAGGTTTTATTTTTTAAGAAACACATTTTGTAAGGCTACAGCTACCATAGATAGTGATTCTTCAAAAGGATCTGTGCAAAGTAAATTGAAAACCTTCTGGAAAGGATTTGCCATTCTAGATGCCATTAAGAACATTAGCGATTCATGGGAAGAAGTCAAAATATCAACATTAACAGGAATGTGGACGAAGTTGATTCCTACCTTAGTGGATGATTTTAAGGAGCTCAAGACTCCAGTGGGGGAAGTAACTGAAGATGTGGAAGAAATAGCAAGAGAACTAGAATTATAAGTGGAGGCCATAGATTTGACTGGATTGCTGCACTCTCATGATCTAACTTTAATGGATGAGGAGTTGCTTCTTACAGATGAGCAAAGAAAGTGGTCTCTTGAGATGGAATCTACTCCTGGTGAAGATGCTGTGAAGACTGTTGAAATGGACTGTTAAAACAAAGGATTTAGAATATTACATAAACTTAGTTGATAAAGCAGCATCAGGGTTTGGGAGAAATGACTCCAGTTTTGCAAGAAGTTCTACTTTGGGTAGAATGCTATCAAACAGCATTGCATGCTACAGAGAAACCATTCATGAAAGAAAGAGTTCATTGATGTGGAGACTTTATTGTCTTATTTTAAGAAATTGCCACAG
This sequence comes from Camelus dromedarius, assembly GCF_036321535.1. Taxonomy (NCBI): domain Eukaryota; kingdom Metazoa; phylum Chordata; class Mammalia; order Artiodactyla; family Camelidae; genus Camelus; species Camelus dromedarius. Next base: position 49,305,518 of record NC_087443.1, on the reverse strand, counting down.
TCACCTCAACCTTCAACAACCATCACCCTGATCACAGCAGCCATCAACATCAAGGCAAGACCTTCCACCAGCAAAAACACTACAACTTCCTGAAAACCCAGATGGTGGTTAGCATTTTTTAGCAATAAGGTATTTTTAACTAAAGTATGTGTATTGTTTTCTAGACATAATGCTCTTACATGCTTAATGGACTAAAATATACCATAAATATAACTTTTATATGCAATGGGAATCCAAAAACTCATGTGACTCACTTTATTGTGATATTCTCTTTATTGTGATGGTCTAGAACCAAACCCACAGTATCTCTGAGCTGTGCCTGCATGGCTTGCCTAAAGGTGTGCTCCTAGAGAGATCTGTCTCACAAAATCAGATCTCCTTCTGATCTAATAAAGGCAAGAGCCTAGGGAATGATGGAGAAGGATGGACTCAAACATGAATTCTTGACCCAGTGGAAAACTTCTCTGGCACAGAACCTCCTGAAGCACCCTGTAACAGGGCTTCTGTTGATCCTCAGGGATTTATCTTTGCGATGGAATCTCAAGATCTTATCTCTTTGGTTTTCCACAGTGGAAACCTTCAAGAAATTGCTTTCTCTGAAAAGGTCAGAATTATTTGTATAAAAAATTGGCAATTTCCAGTTCAGTAGTTAAAAGCGATTGGAATGATCAAAGAATTCTCATGGGGGGCAATGTTATATAAGACCCTCTGTAATGCAGAAGTACTTCTAAGTCTTGAACTCTGATTTGCACTGTGTATATCTGGGTTTTGGGGAAAACATGGGTCTGCCTCCCAGTCTTGAGTCACCCTCCTCTTCCCTCTTGCTACAGTGATGTATGTATATGTATTCACTTGTGTGTGTTGAACTACAAATAAGAAAATATGTTTCTCCTCTGTTACTACCTATTTCTATATAAGAAGCAAAAAACACTTTCCTATAGCCTGAATTTAGAACAATTTAGGAGTTTGAAAAGTAACAAGGAATGAAAAGAAAAACCAGAACCATGTTGCTCAACCTTTTTAAACTCCATACCCATAGTCTTTATTAAACCAGGCCCTAGGAGCCAGGTACTGTGCTAAGTTTGTGTTTTACATGATTTTTTTACACTTTATCTTCACACCAACTCTCAGAGATAAATAAAATATCTCCATTTTATAGGTGAGGAAACTAAAGCTTAGAGAAATTAAGTAAAAGCATGACTTCAGCCTGAGGTTTGTTTGTCTCCAAATGATACTTTCTTTAATAAAAGTAAAAATCTCTATCCTAAAGATCCTAATAAAAATTCCCCATGTGGACTTATCTCTTGCCCCAACACCTACCCTAGAACAAAATGAGATTGGCTGACGCCTGGAAACTAGGTTCTTTTTATATTTTTCTTTAACCTCTACTTTCTGTCATTTGTATATTGAACTTAAAAGTCACTTTTAAAATTCACTTGCTGAAGATGAGATAATAACATCAAATGTGTTATTTGAAATTTCACTCGTTCCTCTCACTCCCTTCCCAGATTTGGGTCAGCCATATTCTCAGTGCCTGCCTCTCCCACCAGCCCTAGCAATCCACTCCCACCACTGCCACCACCAGCCCACCACTGAGAACTTGGGGAATGAAAGAACCTTGGAAATCTAGTTCTCCTACCATCGGTCCCTTGACAAATGATATTCACACCCATGACGTACTCATGAGGATAACTCAAGTTATTAGGAATCCCACAAGGCCTCGGGTTTTCACACTCAAGATCACATGTATCAAAATACATGTGAGCAAAGGTAATGTTATTTTCAGAACAAACTTGAATGCAACTTAATATATCTTTGAAAAGCAAAATATCCTCAATCCCAGGTGTATTCATTTAACTATTGTTAGTTACACGTGATTTTCCAGAGAGCTGTGGTACTTGTGAATTATTTATCCATTTTACTGTGTGAATTGAATATCTGTGGTATGTCAAGAGCTGTTCTGGGTAGTAGCGGAGCCTGAACCAGAACAAAGCATTCTTAAACAATGTAGCACATTTTCTCACCGTACTACAAAATAGTTCACTGAATTTAAACTCAAAAGTGGGATGGAGATTAAAGCCCTAAAATCTCGGGCAAACTCAAGGTTTAGAAAGCTCAGATGAAGAGAAGTGTTTTCACCACATTGGTCCTGTGGATTCTTAGTTTTAGTCTTTTCTTTGAGGACCAGAAATTTCTACCCTAGTGACAGCATGGAGTGATTAGGGAAAGGATGCACTTCACTTTTCAAAATGTCACTGCTCCCTGGACCTTCATGTTATAGTGTCATAGAAAATTAAAGCTGAAAGGCATCTTAAGAGAATAAACTTTTCTAACCTTTCTACCTCACATATGAAGACACTTTGGCCCAGAAGGAGATTTTTTTCATAATTACTTCATCAAGATTTCTAAAGAAACTGGTAAAATCTAATCTTCTTTATGTATTGGAGATACAAAGTAAGATTAAGGTCAGACAGGAGGAGAGAAGAAAGGAAATTTGTATTTGTAGGAACAAGCATATATATGCCAGACATAGTACTAGACACTTCACATATTTAGGTTATTTAAGTTACAAATGACATAAGATCCAACTTGAATGGCTTACCCTCCCCCCACCAAAAAAAAAAAAAAGGGCAGAGGGTGAGGATTTATTGGTATTGTTCCTGAAAAATCTTAACAGTAAAGCTGCAGGCATGTCTGGTTTGATTCAGTCAACATAAGACTTAGTTTCTGTCCATTTCTTGACTCTGCCTTATGCTGGATTGGATTCATCCATGGTACCAAGCATTTCAGTGCCAAGTCTTACCAAGAAAGAGCTCATTTCCCTGAAAGCTCAATACTAGTCTTGGAATTGAATCTCATTGACCTGATTGGCCTGGCTTGAGTTGTGTACCCAACTAATCACTGTGACCAGGAGGAATGGGTCAATTGCTCAGCTTAACCTAGGCCACCTTTATCAGGGCAAAAGTGTGGGAGTGTTGATCCCCTCAAACAAAATGTGACTTCTGTTGCCATAGGACACTGAACAGGTAGTCTGACACACAGACGCTTGCTCATTTGAGCCTTATAACTAGTCTGGATGTCAGTAGTTAACTATACTATACCATCCCTTCTCTCTAAGGAGTACTGTTTTTTTTTGTTTGTTTTTTGTTGTTGTTGTTGTTGTTTGTTTGTTTTTTTTTTTTTAATCTATTGAGTAGATTACCAGGCTGAAGACTTTTTTTTTTAATCTATTGAGTAGATTACCAGGCTGAAGACCTTCCAGAAAATTTCTGGAAGGATACATAGGCTGGTTTGAGCCCCTTCATGAGTCCTAACACCAATCCAGTAGGAAAAGATATACTAAAGTGAATTTTTGTAGGCAATGTATATATTTTTCTCCCTATAACTAGGAGTACTTCCTGCCAGTCCCCCAGGTCCACTCCTGCCTGTCATCCCTCACCCTTTCCACTGATCATCTTGTTTATTATGAAGCCTTATCTATTTTGGAGATTTAGCCCAACAAATTGGTACCTATACCTATTCCACTCTCAGAACTCAGGGATGCCCCTCTAATCAGTAGGAAATTATCCCTGGTAGCCCAGCCCAGCCCCTGTTCTCACCCTCCTGACCCCATCGCAAAGCCTCTAGCATTCAGCCCTCACAGGTATTGAGGAAATAGGCAACATGTTTATCATTCAAGTAGTCTGGATTACTGGTGAATGTTATCATTTACTTTCTCAGCTGGCTGGAGAAGGCAAACATACTCTTCTGTGGACAATTTTCCATTGTTTACTGGAAGATTATTTCCTGAATTTGTATACATTTATTTATACTGGAGCTATGGAGAACTATCTTCTGAAGCTGGAAGTATGAACTTTTGGGGGAATTCTTATTTTATTTTCAATTCATCGTGTGGGGTTTTATACACTTGTTTATATTTAACTAAATTCCTATCAGAATGGTTATCTTATACAGAATTGTTTATAGGATGTCTGTGTGTTTTGTTAAACATAAGAAATCCAAACATATGTAGCTTGGGATAACAAGGATTACAAACATCATGTGTACAAGTTTTAAAACTTCCCTTCCTAGCCTCTGTTTAAAAAGGCAAATGCATACATCCATAGATATGTTAGTACCCTCAGGCTTAGAAGAAACAAGTAAAAGACCAAAAGAAGAGAAGAAACTAATAGGTGTGTTAGTTTTGTTTTTTTTTTTAAGCTAGAATCCCCAACTCAATGATAGAAAAGTTTCTTAGGGTCACATATGGAACGAGAGCTCTAATTGTTCAGCTGTGAGCACTTAGTGTTGTCAGATTCTAAATTTTTTGTCATTTTGTCCAGTAGAGCTGACCTTGTCCTCTTATTCACTAGCCGGTAGAAAGCTTACTCTGCCTACCCATGCCCTCTAGATGGGGACAGGCAGCCAAACTGTTACTTCATTCATTCATCTATTCATTCAAGTATTCAACAAATATTGACTGCTTACCATGTGTCAGACCCTGAGGCAGGTATTAGAAATGTAAAACAAATAAGACAGGATCCATAACTTCAGGTCGTCCCAAGAGAGACAAGTAAATAGACAATTAAAATACCACGTGATAAATACCACAGTCAGGAATGCGCTTTCCTCCCATGATGATTTTCTGAGGCTCAGATTTCCCATCAATGAAGTGGAAAGGAAGAGTGAGGGCACAATAAAACCTTGGTAACTCTAATCCTGTGAAATGGGGTGAGTCAGCCTCACTAGGTAGGTTCCCCAAATAATACTCAATGAGCACTTACTGTGTGCCAAACCCTAAATTTTCTCACTTGACGTGTTTAGTCCCTACGTTGACACTGTTGTTGCCAGCAGGATGAGAAAAAAGGCAAATCACTGGAAAGGATACAAATTGGGTTTATATTTGAAAATACCACACATAAATAACTAGCTGAAAACTAAAACTAAAAATAAAATAAGATGCATTGTAACCTAGCAGATTAGCGAAAATTACCTAGTGTTGTTAAGAGTATGGAGAAATGAGCTCTTGTATACTATTAGGGGGAGTGCAATTTTGGAGGACCATTTAGCTGTATATCTGAAATAATTTTAAATGTTTATTCTTTGATTCAGCGATTCTATTTCTAGGAATTTATCCTAGAGATAGTCTCACATAAACATAGTAAAGAAATGTGAATAAATGTGCTCATTACAGCTCTGCTTGTTACAGCTATGGAAGAGTTACTAATAAACCAGAGTAATTCCACACTATTAAATTACATAGGTCTACATGAATTGGTAGAAAGTCCTTCAAGATATGTTATATGAACAAAAGCATAAAAGAACAATAAGTATAGTAAGATTGTATTTCCATTTTAAAGAGGGGAGTAGATATGCAAGCTCGTGTGTAGAAAATTTCTGAAAGGATACATAGGAAACTTTTGACAGTCATCGCCCTGGGGAGTGGGACTGCCAGGTCTAACATAGAAGCTGTAATTTTATTTGTTTTCACTTTATGCCCTTTTGCTGTTTGAGTAACTTTTTAAAAACAATTTTTTAATTTAAATAAAAAATAGATTTAAAGCACCAAAAATAATTTCATACTATCACACTGTATGTAATAATATTAGGGACTGTGAGACATCCTATATAATTTTGTTTAAAAGAGGCATTTCAAAAATATATTTGTCCAAAGAATTTCATTGTTGTCATTTTGCCTAATAACTGTTAATATGTCCTGGGACATCCTGTGGGCAACAGTGACTTAAGGAATCACAGACATGATGACCAGCCTAAAGTCACACAGCCGGTGGGTAGGGAGACGATATTTCTGACTCAAGATCAAGATCCAAAGCTCAGCTGATGTGCCTCTAACACTGTGCAATCAGGGTGGAGAAAGGGATCTGATTTGTTCATACTGAGTAAAACATACCTTGTTTCTTAAGGCAGGTGGTGGGGGGTGAGGGGCCTAGACATAGCACTGTAGAATTTTCTGTAACTCTTAGATGGCATAGTTTCCTAAGAAGAGCTAGGCACTACCTTCAACAAGAAGGGGAAAAAGACACCTTTATACTGGCATATTTCCTATCATTTAAAAGAGTGCCATTTCACCCCTATAATTTCCCTTTTTTAATAGGCATTTTACCTTTAGAAAGGGAAGTAGAGGCTTATCGGCTAATTTTGGTAAATCAGGTGACAAGAATACAATTTTCCCATTCGTTTCTCTTTCTGAATGTTTTTCAGGCCAATTACTTTTTCCTGTCACTTCCCTAAATACTGTTATCTTTATGTCTTCCAAATGGCGCTGTTCATTCAAATCTCTTCAATGATTTTAACTGGATATTTAAAGCAACTGCTGCTACCAATTAATACAGTCCCTAAGCTCTGGGGAAATAACAAGGAAGAAAGTGAAACAACTATTTCTCTTCAAAGATGATAGGATAAAAGTGAAATCAGTAAAAGGGAAGACTATGATTAAAACCGCCTTTTGTCTGTGCCCACCCATGCTGTCATTTCAGAAGGTTACCCTTCCAAAACCTTACTCTTCAGTTAAAACCATAATATTGTGCTAAATGAATATAGATACTTGCTATGGAAGTTCCTGTTGTAGATAAAGTTGGAGGGAATGAAGTTACCCAGGACATGAGTAGGGCTCCTGTATGTGAATTTTGGCCTCTGTTACCTATATATGAAAAATAGGTTTGAGATGGTTATTAAAAAGCAAATAAAACCTGCAGGTGGTCCCTCTGAATAGCGAGGCCTAGTTCCTGATTCTGGGCCAGCAGTAGACACAGAACAGCAGACACGCTGCCAAAGAGGTGGCATGCCAAATGGCAGAGTGTTAGACACTTGTTTGGGCTGGCTCCACTTAGGAAGGTGAGGAATGGGAGAGAGAGACATCAGGAGAACGTATCTCTCCATCTCTGTCTCCCTCTCCTCTCCCAAGTCTTCTTCCCTTCCCCCCTGCTATGCTTTCATCATCCAGAGTGAGTTACTTTTTTTGTTGTTGGACTTGACTGATAAGATTGGCTTACTCTCCGTTACATTGGCTGCTGGGCTCCAGAGCCATATGAAAGAGCTAAATTGTAATGAGAGCTCTCATGGCTGGAGGGCAAGGATAGTTGAGCCAGTTCCACACTAGGAGGGAGAGGGAAACTTACCACCAATTTCCACTGCCAGGAGGAAGGAGGAAGGAGGGCTGACCACCCGCCCCCTCAAACTGTGTGGCTCTCAACGCCTCGTCCCTTCTTTTCTCTCTTCAGGAATCTGTTTCCTGAACTTAGTCTGCACCCACTGTCAAGACCATACCAGTTAGCGATCATGGGTCTCTAACTGTTTTGCTTAGGCACCGTCTCCCCCACTAAGATTTAAGCTTCTGAAAGGCCTCAGCCGAGTTTCTCTGGGTACCAACCTGCACTAGACAACCACGTGCTTATTTGACTGTAGTAATTAAAGAAACATTTTCACCCACTTCTTGATCCTCTGCAGCTATAGTGTCTGCCTCTTCTTAAATTTCTTTAATCCCCTACTTCCCTGTCAGAGATGGAATCTAGAGCTGGCCTTAGGGGAACCCAACTTCTGCCCCTTGGTAGATATGGCCAGAAATAAAGTTTATCAGATGGAAAAGGCCTCTGAAGTATTTGCATGTGAATAAGGATGTCTCAGTAAGTTTGAGCTTGCTATATGAGTTGAAAGTGTAGATTCCTTATATAATTTCAGAAGTGGGAAGTCAGAAAAGATGACAAAATTTGAGTCAGAAGTGGGAGGGAAATATTATAAGTTAAAACTGTTCACATATCTAATTTTCTAGGACAATTTAAAAAATGCATTCTTCCTCCATTGCTTTGTTAAGTTTGTTGTCCTATACTACTTACTATATTTTAGGATTTTTTTCCAGAGAGATCTATTCTGATTCATTGACTATTATTTTCAACCAGTACCAGGCTGTTTTGATTGCTGTAAATTTATAATGCATTTAAATATATGGTAAAGTAAGTGTCCACTCATTGATTTTTTTCCAAGAAAAAGTGTTTAATATTCTCATTGCTTTGTTTTTCCTTTAGAATTATTTTCTCAAATTAAAAAAGAAACTTGTAGAATTAATTAAGAATTTTTTTCTTACTAGTTATTGTGATATATAGGGCAATCAATTTAATATCAAAAATTTCTAAATTAATTTGATGAATTTTATGTTGGTTTACTGTTATTTTAAATCATGATTTTCCTTCTCCCTAATAATTATAAATCTTATTTCCATATTTTTATCTTAATGTGTTAACCAGAGCAATGTTAAATACCATTAGTATTATTGAAGATCCTTGATTTATGCTTTTGCTATGAAAAAAATCTGTATTATTTCACAGTAAAATATGACGTAAACCAACAGCATAAGAAAGATATTCTATCTCATTTTGAGAAAGTCACCATTTCTTCATGTTGTCTTTTTTCCATGAATTGATATTAAATGTTAATCGATGCCTTTTAAACATACATATTGAGAATGTCATGTTTCTCTTCACTGTACCTATAAATATGAAAAAATATACATATTAATATTAATAGACAAATGGTCTATAGTTTGGTGTGTGTTTATGTGTGTAAATGTGATGTGTGTGTCTGTAATCAATGTTATACTAGCTTGACAATTTTAAACAAATCACAAATAAAATAGCTAGGTCCTAAAGTCTTTTTTTTGTTTTAAATATTTATTGACTGTACTTTCAATTTCTTTTATGTATTTTAGTTTATACTGATTTCCTTTAAATTGAGTTAATCTTGATAACTTTTATCGTCTAAGAAAAATTAACCTGTTTCTTTTAGATTTAAAAGTTTACTCACATGGACAGGTACACTTTTATGGCTTTTAAGAACTTCTCTGTATCTGCTATATCCTATCTGGCAGAGGAAGACGATGGGGATGCTTGCCTATCTTTGAGAGGAGTGGAAAAAACAGTAAAGAAATAAAATGTCTCCCCTGAGATGCCAAAAGACATATCCACCCTCAGGCAGATTTGGTGCCAGAATTCATTCTGCTAGTATGTCCTAAAAATCCACTTAAAGTTAGTCATATGCAGTATTGCCCCCAAGGTATCTAGCAGAAAGAAAAGTAAATCTCCCAAGAAATAATCTTTAAACTCAGGCCTCAAAGAGCTTCTGAGATAAAGTTCCTAGGAATTTTAAGCTCACCATAGGAATATTGGCTCACAATAGAAAAAAAAAAAAATACACAAGGAAACCATCATGAGCAATGATGATTAATTGTACCTATTAATGTGAAAAACTACTTATTAATGTATATCTATTAATATTAATAGAAGAATGGTCTGTAGTTTCATGTGTGATTAGATGTCCACAAAAAGCAGACTCAAACTCATAAGGACTGCAGATTTTGGAATAACTAAACATATAGTATAGTACACTGAAAGAAATAAAAGAGGGTACTTGACAGTGTACTTAGGGAGAAAGAAGCTATCAAAATTGATCATGCAGATTTGAAATTCAAATGGCATATTAAACATTAGAATAAACACATATGTAGGGAGAATGATAGTGAACTGTAAGATAAATCAGAAGAAATTAAATGGAATCCAGCATAGAGAGACAGAGCTGGAAAATATTAAAAAGAGATCAAGACATGTGAATATAGAATGAAAATGTCTACCGTATCTAAGCAGAGGGCCACCATAGCTCCTAGACAGAGCAGAGAAAACTAATGCTGAACATCTTCCAGAGTTAATGACAAAAACGGGTCTTCACATTCAGAAAACCCAGTGAAGTCAAAGAAAGTAAACAAAAAGAAACTCAAAGCCTCAAACTATACAAGTAAAACTGCCAAACGCCCAAGACAAAGAGAAAACACTAGAAGCATCCAGATATAAAAGAAGAATTACCTGCAGAGGACCTGCAATCAAACTAAAAGTTGACTTGTTAACAGCATCGATAAATGCTAACCTACACTGGAATAATATCTTTAGAATGCTGACAGCAAATATTTTCAATCTATTATCATATACCAAGGACAGCTATCTTTCACAAATGAGGGTAGAATAATGACATTTTTAGAAAAACAAAAACTGAGAAGAACTTTCCTTCAACAGAACCTCGTTAAGGAACTTCAAAAGAAGATACTTTAGGAAAAGGAAAATGACCCTGGAAAGAAAATGGGAGATCCACAATGGAAGCTGTAGAGAAACAGTAATAAGCATTAGCTGTATTAAACAAAATTTAAGAAATAAATCCTGGACAACAAAAACTTACACCATCACAGTTAAGATATTCTAAGTTTCTTAAATTATTCAGGAGAAAGATAAATATACTAACTTTTGAATTTAATATGGATGTTTAAATCTACAATCCCTAAAAACAAATCTGTAATCCCTAAAAATAGAAATAAACGATAAAACTTCCAAACTAGTAAAGGGGAAGAGTGGAATAAGGGAGAAAGTGGTTTAATTAAAAAGAGTGATTTTTATTTTAATTTTCAAAAGAAACAGAGAAATGTTGAAAAAGTGAAACAAGTAGCAAGCAGAAAATAAATTTTAAGATAAAAGGCATTTCTAGATGTGATAATGTTCGCCATACATTGTTAAGAAGTATTAGGAAATAGCAAGAAACTAGTAACAGAGCTTCAATAGAAAGCAAAACTGTCAGAACTAAAGGGAGAAACTGGCAAATTTACCATCATAAGGAGAGATTTTTTAACATAGTACTTCTCTCAGTAACTGATCAAGCAGACAAAAAATCCATAAGAATTTAGTTGATTAGAACCACACAATTAATAAGACTGTTCTAATGGACTTATTAAAATGTTAATTCAACATCTAGAAAACTCTATTTAAGCACACATGTAATACTTACGAAAATCGACTGTCATGAAGCCATTCAACAAATCTTAAAGTATTATGCAGATGACATTCTCTGACTCAGCACAATTGAGTTAGGATTTGTTTTCAAAATGTATTTTATTATAAGTAGTATATAGCTTGATGTTATTTTCTTGACCCAATATGACAATCTTTGTCTTTAAGCAAGTGTAACCTGTTAATACCTATTATGACTGATATGACCATGGATACAAGAATTTACTTGTAGGCCTTTCAGGCAGAACCTTCTAAATCTCAGTGTTCTATTAACAGTACTTGATATGCTGCTGCTGTTATTGTTATTAGCTTTCAGTATTTTGACCCCCACTCAAAACTGTGCACTAAAAACTGCTGTGCCCACTTCATACCCATTAGGATGGTTATTAAAAAAAAATAAAACACCAAGTGTTGGCAAGGATGTGGAGAAGTTAGAACCTTTGTGCGTTGCTGGTGGAAGTGAAAAAATGATGCAGCCACTGTGGGAAATATGATGATTCCTCAAAATTTTAAACATAAAAGTACCATATGATCCAACAATTTCACTTCTGGGTATATACACAAAAGAAATGAAAGCAAGGAACTGAGTAGATACTTGTATACCCATGTTCATAGCAGCATTACTCACAATAGCCAGAAGGTGGGAGCAATCCAAATTGCTTCCATCAACAGATGAATGCATCAACAAAATGTGGTATACAATGGGATATTATGTGGTCTTAAAAAGGATGACTGAATAAAGAAGTTGTGGTATATTTATACAACAGAATACTACTCAGCTAGAAAAAAATAATAAAATAATGCCATTTGCAGCAACGTCGATAGACCTGGAGATTGTCATTCTAAGTGAAGTAAGCCAGAAAGAGAAAGGAAAAATACCATATGATATCACTTATATGTGGAATCTAAACAAAGACAAATGAACTTATTTACAAAACAGAAACAGACTCACAGACATAGAGAACAAACTTATGGTTACCAGGGGGAAGAGGGTGAGAAGGGATAAATTGGAAGTTCGAGATTTGCAGATACTAACTACTGTATATAAAATAAACAGCAAGTTTCTACTGTATAACACAGGGAACTATAGTCAATATCTTGTAGTAACCTATAATGAAAAAGAATATGAAAATGAATATATGTATATATATATGTATGACTGAACTATTATGTTTACACCAGAAATTGACACATTGTAAACTGGCCATACTTCAATTTAAAAAAAAAAGGAAGTATATTCTGACACCTGCTACAACATGGATTAACTGTGAAGACATCGTGCTAAGTGAAATAAGTCTGTCACAAAAGGGCAAATACTGTATGATTCCACTTATATGAGGTACCTAGAGTTATCAGATTCATAGCAACAGAAACAGAGTGGTGGTTGACAGGGGCAGGGAAGTGGGGAGTGAGAGGTTAATGCTTATAGAGTTTCAATTTGGGAAGATAAAAAAGTTCTAGTGGTGGATAGCGGTGATGGTTCCAGAACAATGTGAATGTACTTAATGCTGGGGAGCTATACACTTAAAATAGGTTAAAAAGGTAAATTTTATGTTGTATATATGTTTTTATGTTATATATATATATATATATATATATTACCATAAAAAAAAAACCTGTTTTGCCTATACCCAGGAATAGTCTGTCTCTGTCCCTGGGGTGTTAATATAATAATCAATCTTAATACTTCAAGACAAGTCAACTCTGTTATCCCTTTCTAAAGGTGCTCTTACCACAGCACAGAGGTCAAAACAAAAATATTATCTAGGAATGCCTTACATTTGTCTGACACTTTATATTTGAAGAAAGGCTTTTATGTATCCAAGCCTATTTAATCCTTGTGACAGCCTTATAAAGTGTGTTACTCCCTTTTAATTGATGGAAGAAAGTGAAGCCTAAGAGATTAAGTTGTCCAAGATCATGGGGCTATTAAGATTGCAAAGGTTCAAATACTTATTTTCTGACTGAAACCATTGATCACCCAGCATGCAGAAATAGTTGTCAACTTACTATGAACTTTACACTTAAAATGCCAAAAGCGAAGTGCTATGCTTGTTAGACTGAAGAAAGAAAAGAAAAAGAAAGATAACATCATTACTTTCTCAGTGACCAAGGAATAATGATTATACTGAATTTATGCTCTAAAACCTATTAGCCTATTTGTGGCTTCTTATAATGCTCTCTTTCCAAACCTTGGTCACATTTAAACTCTGGTTGGCTGTTTGTATTTTTGCACTTTAGCTTCTAAAAATACCCTTTAATTTGGGAGTTGAGGGAGCTTTTCCTTAAAACTCATCATCTTAGGTGGCAGCTCTTCAAATTTTAATCAAATTCTCAACCATTTTTGTCTGATTCTAATAAAAACAAGTAGCCAGGTTGTTCTCTCATTGTGATGCAAGAACTGTTTCATTTGGGGTCTTAAATTTCCTTTTTTATTGCTCTCCTTGGAGTGGATAGCTAATGTAAATGGGATAAGTCTGGCAATGAACCATCACTGCCCTTAGTGATGTTATGAGCTGCTCCCCCTAGAACAAACGGCTGGGTCAGTGCAACCTCACGCACAAGCTCAAGTTCCTCTCCCTTTGCGGCCTGCCTTAAATAAGTCAACTCAGAGTCCCAGCTCTCCTGCTTCACAACTCTGACTCAGTAGCCCTCTCTGTCCCCAGAAACACTTGGAACTCATGGAAGAGGGGTGACATTGACACCCCCTTTCTGTGAAAAAGCCTCCCTGCGAGTATTAACTAACAACAGAGATAACACTCCCTGAGGCAATATAATATGCAAGAGGTTTCTCATCTTGGTGGTATTCGGAGAAAGAACTTGAGATTTTGCACTCCCTGGACCCTGGTCCTTCCCGCTGTGTGGGAACCTGTAAAGTCAACACCAACAGGTTAAACATAGAACATTCAGAGAGATGGTCCCCCTCTTCCGTCTTTCAAGTTGCTCCAGCTACCGTGAGGTGAAAACTGGACAATCTCCTTACCATTGCATTTACAGCACAGATTCTGAAGTCAGATCTCCCACCTCGAATATATATATATATATATATAAATGTTTGGAAACACTTTATAGCACCCACAGCATTTTGGGACTCTCTTCTCTATTTTAGTATGAAATTCACAAGGCAGAGTTCTCTGAGTGGAATGCAATGGAAAAATGAAGTAATTTTACCCCCAAAATCTTATACCTATCATTCAGGCAACACCAGGAGAACTTCTCCCTTGGCTAGATCTGATTTATTGCTTCTATTCCAATAGTTTACATTTAAGTACCTCCTCTGTGTCAAAACTGTGCTAAGCACTTCACATACATTATGTTATTTAATCCACACCACAGAGCAGTGTGGTGGGTACTAACTCATTCTCATCCTTCACACACACACACACACACACATACACACACAGAGTGGATGCTCAGCAAATGAGTGGCTTGTTCTGTGTAAGACTGTATAAACCCATCTCAACCCACGGGAGTTTTATGATCCCAAATTAAAGAATTTTCAGAATCAGGCTTTTCAACCCCTGTCAGTACCTTATACATTTTACTATTTTCTTCTTTCAGCAGCAGGGAGCACCAACTTTCATATTGTTATTTCATGCATTTCAGATCTATTATTGTTTTCCCCTCAACTTTCTCTTCTGCATGATTTAAACAAATAATAATAATAACAGCAAATCCAGTTAACATTCCTTCTGAAGTTATATTCTCTAATGCCTCAGTCACTTTGCTTTCAATGTCAAACTTTATTCCATTTCCTATATTCTGAAAGATATGAAGCAGACACTCATTATTTGCCATTGTGGAAACATAGCAAAAAGTAATTCACTGGCAAGCAAAAATGGACAGTACGTCTATGTTATTACTGAAGCAGACTTATTTTTAATGCTGCTTAAAAGATAAAGGACATTATGAGGTCAAGCTTGTTTTTAGAAAGAAGCTTTTTTTAAGTAGTAAAGATATTTTATTCTGGCATTTATATAATTTCAGCAAGAGATTTGACAACCCATTTAACGTAAAATTAACAAGCTAAGTATTTACTGAACATCTACTTTGTTCTCAGAATTTAAGGCAAATATAGGCTATGTATAATAAATGGTTCCTGCCCTGATAAGCTTATGATTTAGTGGATGAGAGAAGATAAACATATCAATAAATCTAATTTCTTAACCAAGGCCATACCTAGTAGGTTCTCTTACCTTCCTTCCAGTTCTTTAACAAGACCTGAAAATTCATTCTCTGAAATACATCTTGAATCTGCCCTCCTCTTCAGAGAGGCCTGATTTTGAATTTCAGAAACACCCTAAATTTATACTTCAAAGATTAGAATTTGTTTCTCTTCATTTATTGTCTGGTAGCTGTGACCAGTTCCTAAATCTGGATTGAAATGCTGAGAGACACTTCCTTGTTGCCCACTTTAAGACGTATCTTTATGTTCCTCTTCCATTAGAGTCATCAGAAATCGGGCCTTCCCTTGTGATTCACACCACTGTCCCATTTGGAGTTGCACACTTGGAACAGAGCATTGAGGATGTGCAGAAGTTAATCTTCCAGCAGCTGGAGAACATTTTGCCTGGTTTGCCTCAGCCAGTTGCTACTAAATGCCAGAAATGGAGACATTCACAGGTAATCAGAGAAGCCAGGGGTATGAGTACCGTTTTCTTAACCAGGCCTGACTTGACTTTTTCTCATCCTTTGCCACTTTCTAGGAAAAGAAATGGACAAGTGATTTGGGAAGCAAATATGTGTTTGCCTAATATAGAAGTTTACAATTACCCTGATTTTATTATCCTGTTATTTCTCAATGAGAGATGCATACAATTTCCCCAATGTTATGTTCAAATTCTAGCATCTCAAGACATACACCCTGAAAATCTGGGGTTTCCTATGCAGGCAAGGCAGGTTATATATCAAAATGCAGCTGTTTCCCTGGGGATTTTCTAAATCAGTACTGTGGTTATATAGAAACCACTGTAACCTCCCAAATTTTTGCAATATGTCAAATTAACCTCGTAAGTGTATTTTGCTACCACAATTTTCATTTTTATTAAGTTCCCACTTTGGTTTTGATGGCTGCCAGCAGAGCTCTTTGGGGGAGAAAGATGAATACCTGCATAGGTCGGCTGGTTGAGCTGTTTTTCAGAGCTAGATAAGCCTGCTCATTGCTCTGCTAGTTCAAACCTACAAGCTCTTTATACTAAGTCAGTGCTGACTTTTCTGAAAATATCTGCATATTTCAACAGAAGTTTGTGAGTATTCATAGAAAAAGTCTTTTGTTCTGTAAACTCAGTTGTGAGGTCATTTGGGGGCAATGGAGCAAAAAGCAGAAAGAGAAAAGATGCAGTGACTTGTCTATTTTTGACTAAGATTTCTGAGTGTATCGATTAACTGACTTATCAGCACTATTGGTTACCCAAGCTGTAAAGCTTTTAGAAAAAGTGGTTGTGAGAAATTGCAGCAGATTTTGTATATTTTAAAGGGCTTTCCAAAAATCAGAGGAAATGGTAAACTTCCTAAAAATATTGCAGCAGGTCTGTGTGTTTACCTATATCTTCTCAAGTTAAATTATACAGTGAATCTTTCAGGAAAATATTTACTTAAACACATCACGGTCAGTTTAAAAGACTTTATTTTTTCCTTTTAAAAGAATTTTAAAAATCTCAATAGCTAATGTCTTTAAGTGATATTTAACTCAATTTTAGGTTGGCCTCAAAAAGAAAACAAGGAAATAATCTTGTTGATATAATTGAAGCTAGATATATTATATTTGCAACGTATAAATATTCTTTGAAAAGAAACGATAGCTTGTGAATTTCTTCTTGTGACTTCTTCAAAATAATTTATTAATAAAATGAAAAGATGGGTTAAAATCTACTTATTTCTTAAAATATAATGTGTTAATAGAAATAGATTTGACCTATCCTCAAAATGACCTAGTTAAAGTTGTGCAATATAACAAAATTTAATTTAAAAAAATCTTTGAACACAAAGTACATCCAAACCCTAACAATGATTTTTATTACAATTTGGATGGTCTCCCTTGGAATGAGCCCAGTACATTTAGAGCTCTGCAGTCATGAAATCTACATGGGCTGCAAAGCCTGAAAGGGAATAAGATGTCATTCAAATGTAAAGGTTTGCATGTTCCGCTATTCATAGTACCTTGAGCATCATTCTGCAGAATATAACACTGTCATTATGGCAGAGATCTTACTTACATTGTTCAATAGAGAGAGAGAGTGAGAGAGAGATCTCCCACATCACCTTAAAAGAAGAGATAATTAGTGACTGGTCATGAGACTTAATAGCATTTAGCTAGTTAGGTTTCAGTTATTTATTCCCAAGATAACATTTCTCCATGATGAAGTTTTTGAAAGGTTCATCCTAGCTCTTGAAATTTGATGTAAATGTATGTAACCCTTTTTCCTTTCCATCCCAGGACACAAGATCTACCTTTGATGAATTCATAGATGTTTGTGTATAGATATGGTCCAATATCGGCTTACATGGAAGAGAAGGATGTTATAGAAATGGGGACAAAAACAAAACAAAAGAACAACCAACTGATTTCAAAGTTTCCTTTATTTCTGATTTCCCTGCAGGAGAATCCCTCCTTTTATTTCTTCCAGGCTGGCTCCCACCTTTTTTTTTTCCTCCCCCTGTCCCGCTTCACTCAAACCTTTCCTGTTTTTCACACTCCACCCACTTCCTTCTCTTCTTTCTCTCTGACAGACAAATGATCGAGCCCTTCAAACCCTCATTTTGTAAAATCCTAGGTAGACTGCAGAACTGGACTCCCCACCCCAGGCAGCAGTGAGTGGTGTGGATTCCCACTTTAGGCCTCTTGGGCTGGGCTCTCCATCCCCACGCCCTTTTCTCTTCTTTTGTGATCCTTACCCTGCACCGTGCCACTCAGGGACTGTGCAGGGTGGGGGAGAAGAAAAGAAAGGAAGGGAGACCCCAATGATGAGCACCCATGTGCGGCGGGCCTGGGGCTGGGCGATTCAAAGATGTGATCTCATTAAAGAACAACAATAGCCTTAGGACGTTGCTAGTTTTAACCCACAGTAGCAATGAGAAAAACTAAGCCTCAAAAACATGAAATAAATTCCCAAAGGTCCCATGGCTAATAATGACAAAACCAGTCTGCCTGCCTCTCCAGTCCTTCCCTCCTCTTCCCTGACCCTCTGTTTTCCTTGGCTGCTGTAACAGATTACTACAAGTTTGGTAGCTAAAAACAACGAAAATTTATTATCATATGGTTCTGGAGGTCAGAGGTTCAAGATGGGTCTCAGTGGGCTGAAATCAGAGTGTCAGCTGGGCTGTGTTTCTTTTTGTAGGTTCTAAGAGAGAATCCATTTTCTTGCCATTTACATCTTCTAGAAGCTGCCCACAATCCTTGGCTTGAGGCTTCTTCCTCCATCTTCAGAGCCAACCACAGCTGGTCAAGTCCTTCTTGTATTACATCACTCTGACCTCTTTTTCTGCCTCACTCTCCCTTAAAGGACCCTTGTGATTACACGGAGCTTACCTGGATAATCCAGACACTCTTCTCATCACAGGGTCAAGTGTCTAGCAACATTATTTCCAGCTGCACCCTTTCCTATTTCTTGGCATATAACATAACATTTGTAGGTTCTGGGGATTAGGATGTAGACATCTTTGGTAGGGGAACCTTATTTCTGCCTATCACACCCTTCTTTCCCCAGAATCCCTTGGTAGATTCTGTTATGAGGCAGTATCTCCCACTCCTCTCATAAAACCTCTGGGGAGAGCACCAGCCCTTTAAGGCTCAAGCCACTTAAGAAGTAGCTGCTCTCTGAAAGAAGTAAGGGACAATTTTGTGGTGGGGACACAAAATAGTCCCTTAGCTCTTGTTTCCTTTTTCCCTGATGTTGCTGTCCCATGCTTTCTGCTGCCTCTAATGTCATATAGCTACAATGACAGCAGGGAGGTGAAGGATGTTTGTTCATTTATTCGTTTTGGTTACTCATTTATTCAATAAGCATTTAACAAATACCTTTGACATGTCTAATACTCTGCTTATGGAACCCTAGAGACTAATATTTGCTGAAGGCCTTCTCCTAAGACACTAAATTTAATTTTTTGTCTTGAGTAAGATAATGCTGCATTTTTGTGGATGCTGCCCTCAAGGAGAGAGGCAGATGAAGAAAGAAGGCATGTTTGAAAGACTTTGGAGCTGCCCTGTGCCTCCCATTTGGGCTTTGGAAGAAACACTTGAGTAGGTGGTTCAAACAAACACAGCATAGCAATGGCAGATGTTTTGATTCTAAGTTCCTCCCTTTTGCAGCTCTTTGCCTTCCATTATTTAAATGTTTATCCAGTTAATATAATTTGATGCCCAGGCTGTGATGCATTGAATTAAGATTTCTGTGACAAGTATGATATGTTAATCCTTTCAGCAGAAGAGTAATAACTGAAAACACCTTTCCATGTACCTGGACATAGGACACTCGATCAGTTTGATAACTCTCCCCAATACTATTGCTGTGCTTTCCTTTGTTTCAGGGTCTTCCATGATGCCTTTCTCAAACTATAGTAAATGTCTGATTTGCTTGCGAGATTGACTCTCATTTTCCCCCATCTTTCTGTAGCTCCTGAAAATGTCAGTGGCCCTTTTCCTCATTTAGCACACTCATGGATTACTTTATTTTTTTAAAAAAATCACTGAATGTATTTTGAATACCAAAGAGTTCAAGAGAGGAATTTAGGGGGAGGGGAAAAAGAAGAGGGAGATAGTAAATGAATATTTTGCTCTCTTTGGCAAAATAAATGGATTTGGACTAGCCTATAAGGCTTTAGCAGTAAAATCAGAAATTAATTATCTTCTATAGTTACACTTCTTCACTTAGTCTTTTGCCCTGAGACTGTACTTTCTCTCTCCTCAGTGGTGGTCCTTTCATATTTTTAAGGAGAAGGATCATGAACTCTTTAAGATCTGATAGAAGCTATGAATGTGAAGATTCTCATCCTTTCAAAATACACATGTACATCTGAACTATGTGTGATTTACTGTACAGAATAAGTTCCTTAAATATATATACACATATACACATAAACACAAAAGTGTATATAATTATGAAGCTTTGTAAGCAACTTAAAAGTCCTCCCATGAATCCTGCTTTAAGAACACCTGCTGTAAATGGTACACTATTGTAGCCCAAGTAAATCAAGAACTCCTCATGGCCCAGTCTTGTGTTGTAGTTGAAGAAACAAAATTCAGCAACCAGGAGGACTGTAAAGCAATTCTAATCTTTGCTAGTATCTTTTATAGAACTTTAAAGAATGTCCAGAATTCACCATCCTCAGTGGTACTTTCTGAAGTCTCTCTGCTCATCCCCTGTGTTTCCCACTTCTGGAATCTCCCTCAAATCTTTGTGCACCCTTGACTCTAGTTTCCCTAATAACCAGCCACGTGGGCTTATCTCTTTTTCTACCTTTCCTCTCCTCCTGGCAGCCTCCCATTCACATTCCTCACTTTTGACTCTATCTTTTTTTTTTTCCCTCTTGACAAGTAAATCTTAGACCTTTTCAATGCCAGTTCCCTATTTTGGCTTCCTCAGATCTTCCCCAATTGATTACCTCAGTTGGCATCATACTGCCCAGGAGTTAGAGGGAAAGAAAGAGAAAAGAGGAAAATGCAACAGCGTAGAGGTTTGTGTTTGGTGGGGAGGGGGATGTGTATGCAGAAGAGCCTGGGGTCACCCATATACTTAACATTATTCCCTCATGAGATTAATTTCTGGTGGGTAAGCTGTGTCTAATTTCAGCATTGGGAGGTCAGGTGGTAATTGATATTTTCATTTTCTCTTTCCCTGTCTTATGCATCTTCTATTATATCCTCCTCATTTTCTTCTCTTAGGTAGGTTGAAACTGAAAAGCAGTGACTGATTGATTGTATGAATGCACCAAAATTGTAAGTCCAAAGGATTGTCCCCTTCAAAGTAGTCAGTCACCTTAATAAGCCACACACTGATTTCAACAAGACTGGGCATCTCTTTCAGAGCCTGACACATACTCTTCAGCGTATAATCAGTTGAATCAGGTCTTTGAAAGTTGAGCTTGAACTTGCTGTTTTAGAAATGACCAAAGTCATTTGGACTTAAATCTTCTTAATAAAATAGTTGGTCAGTCTTAACAATTTTCTTAAATGTTTTCAAGAACTAAAGAAATATAGCTGTTTGTATTTATCTATATTAATGTGTCTAGCAATCTGATTCTAAAAGCTGCTATCCCTAAAAGGCATTGACCCCTAAAAGACATCACTGCAAATGGAAACATATAGCCTTTTAGGATAAATACCTTGAAAGATAGTAATCAATTGTGTTTATCAGTTAAAGTAGATTAGGCATGTTGTTTTGTAGTTTATTTCTACATTAAAATCGTACTCTTTTGATCATTCTGCCACAGAGACTTTTCTTCCATATTTATGCCTTGTAATTCCTGGATTTTTAATAATGTGGTATGATCATGATCTTGGACTTTGGAGTCAGGCAGACTTCGGTTCAAACTTCAGCTCTCCCTGTGCTTTTGAGCAAGCTAGACTAACTCGAAGCCTCCAGGGCCCCGTCTGTAAATAGTCCAGCTGAACCTACCTCAAAGGGTTGCGGTTAGAATGAAATGGGAGAACACCGTAGAAAACATTTACTGTAACACTAATACAAAGCAAGTTCTCAATTAATATTACTAAGTAGAGGTAGCAAAGGAAGGAGGAGATGAGGTGGGTGAAGGTGACTCCATACGTTTCCTAGTTAGTAGATCAGCTCTATGTGTGTCCCTTGCTCCCTTTTCTTGATTACCTCGGTGCCCACAAGCTGCCACACTTTTTTTTTTTCTTACTCTCTTCTCTTTTCAGAGTTTCTGTCTTTTCTCTTTGCTTCACCTATGCAGATAGTTCTAGACAAGGATGTTTCAGAAGGACTGACTCCATGCCAGGGGCTGTGACACTCAGTCGTACCAGAGGGACTGTTAACATCAGAACAGGGTGAGATAAAAGTGGTGGGTCCCTGTGGACACAAGAAACTCTTCTCAGTTGGGTTTTTCTAAGTTTATAGATTTTCCAGCTTCTTGCCATTCATTCCTAAATGAACTTACACATTTTCCAGTGTTTGGTAATTTAACACATTTATGCCATGAGTCTACATTTCCTGGCATGAAATTGAGGCCTCCAGAGCACTCTTGTCTATGTGCCATAAGTTTACGGTATCCTATGGAGACCCAAAACAGACACTTTGGAATCGGTGGACCATGGCATGACCCAGTCTCCCAAGAGCAGGAGATCTAACAGGTGTCGGTCCTAAGCATTCCACTGAGTGATCTCTCACCTCTTTCTCACTGGCACGTAACTAACCACTTGCTTCGCTTTATTATGAGGTAGCTACATCTGTGTGAGATCATCAGCTGAGAGATTCTGATCATTGAATTAGTGATGTTCAGTCACAGTTTAATTGAAGTTTATATGAGCAGATATTTCCCCTTTTCATAAAATTCCGTATTATATGAGCTATTAAACATTTTAACACATATGAGTTTAATTAAGTCATTTTTTTCTCAAGTGCTCATGGCAGGAACTTACCCTGCCATGTGGTCAGCATCACACTTTTTCAAAAGAACTAATTACTTTGAACAGCAGTACTTTACAGAAAACTTTAAAAAGGAGTCTGTCATTTTTTCCTGGGCAAACGCTGTATATATTCATCTGAACCCAGTATTACTTAAAACTGGATGATGGATGTTATTATAGGGGTGTGGGCAATCTAAGAGAAACAGGCCCTATTCCAGCACTACCCCATAAAGGGAAGTCCACTTGGTCTGCTTAGAGTAGACATTAGTATTCAGCTCTAAAACTAACAAGCTGAACTAAAAAGTTCACTTGACAAAAGCTATTTATACCCACATTAGAAATTAATAACATATATTCTTTTCATTTAGCATACATTTACTGAGCTCCTACTATGTGCCAGCTATTAGACTGGATTTAAAGACTCAAAGACAGCTCCCTTCCTTTAAGGACCTTCCCATATAATCAGCAAGGCTGACCAATAAACAGATAATCATGATATGTTACAATTTGTTCTAAGAAAGTTATACACAGTGTACTGAGTGAACCCAGAGCAGATTTGAAGAGAAAGCGGTAATAAATAGCTCCCTAAAAGAACATGCCATTTGAGCTAAATCCTACAAGATAAAGTCAGAGAGGCAAAGGGAATGATGTTGGACTGGTGTTCCACTTTCCCAGAGGCAGGAGAGTGCAAGGTGCATTCTTCCTTTTCACCTTAATCTTGCCATCATCTGTCATAGCATTTATATAGACCATGACAGTCTTCATCAGCATTTTATTAGACAGTTTACATGCATAACCATTATCTCTCTCTCTCAAAAATGCCATTTATTAATCCCCTGCTCTGTATAACTTACTGGGCTCTGTATGTAACTCACTTCATCTCCACCCTGTGGAGTCCGTACTCCTTCCCCATTACGTAGGTCAGAAAGTTGGGAAGTTGAGAGCTCAGTGCCTTGTGTGAGGTTCCTCCACTAGGAAGTGGCAAAAATGGAATTCAAGCACAGGTCTATTTAAAAGCTGGTGCTTTTAACCACTCGTTCTGCTGCTGGTAATTGAGTTCTGGCTTTCCTCCAATTATGACACATTCTTATACTATCATTCTGTTGCTGCTGTCAGTGAGAAATAATAATAGTTAACATTTATATTCTGATTTTAGCAAGTGCTTTTATACTTGTTTGCATTTGATCCTCACAACAATTCTGACAGATCAGGAAGTAAATATTACTATTTTTGTTTAAATGAGGAAACTGAGGTTCAAGTTGAATGTTTTGCCTAACGCGATGCGACTAGTGAGCAGCAAAATAGAAACTGGAACGTGTCACTTTAGACTTAAAAGTCCATGTTTCACACTATACACAAAAAATTAACTTAAAATGGATCATAGACCTAAATATAAAACCTCAAACTATAAAACTTTTAGATGAAAACATAAGAGAAAATATTTATGATTTGTAGTTTGGCAATTATTTCTCAGATAGGATACAAAAAGCACAAACCATAAAAGAATAAATTGATAAATTGGACATGATCAAAGTTAAAAGCAATGTCCTTGAAAGGTATTGTTAAGAAAATGAAAAGACAAGCCACAGACTTGGAGAAAATGTTTGCCAAAACATATATCCAATAAGAAACTGGTGTCTAGAATATATAAAGAACTCTCACAAATCAGTAATAAGAAAACAAATGGCCCAATTATTTTAAAATGGACAAAAGATTTAAAACAGCACTTCACTAAAAAGGAGATGTGAAGTTAACCATAGAGGTGTAAGAGCTCTACAGTGAAAACTGTAAAACATTGCTGAAAGAAATTAAAGGAGACTTAAGTAAATGAAAAGGCATCTCATGTTTGTAGTTCACAAGACTCAATATTTTTCAGATGCCAGTATTAACCAAAGTGATCTACGGATTTATTATAGTCTTTATCAAAATCCAATGGCCCTTGGAGAAATGGAAAAGCTGATCCAAAAATTCATCTGGAGTTGCAAGGGACCCCACATGGCTAAAACAATCTTGAAAAAGGACAAATTTGGAGGACTCAAAACTTTCTGATTTCCAAACTTACTACAAACCATAATCAAAACAGTGTGGCAGTGACATAAGAATAGACATAGAGATGAATGGCATAGAATCAAGAGTCCAGAAATAAACCCATACCTATGGTGAATCGATTTCTGACAAGGTTCCCAAAAACATTCGATGGGAAAAGTATTGTCTCTTCAACATATAGTGCTGGAACAACAGGGAATCTATGTACGAAAGAATAAAGTTGGACCCTTACTTCATGCCACAGGTGAAAATTTACCTGAAATGGATTGAAAACATAAATATACAAGCTAAAATCATAAAAAAGCTTGGAAGAAAACAGGGGTAAATCTTTATGACCTTGTATTTGGCAATGGTTTCTTAGATTTAATACCAAAAGCACAGGCAACCAGAAAACAAAAGGTAGATAATTTGGACTTCATCAAAATTCAAAACTTGTGTGCATCAAGGATTGGCAAGAACATGAAAAGACAATGCATAGAGTGGGAGAAAATATTTGTGAATCACTTACCTGATAAGGGCCTACTATCCAGAATAGTTAAAGAACTCATAACTCAACAGCAAAAAGCCAAACAGTTCAATTTAAAACTCGGCAGAGGACTTGAATAGACATTTCTCCAAAGAAGAGGTACAAATGGTCAAAAAGCACAGGAAAAGATGCCCAACGTCATTAGTCATTAATTATTAGGGAAATGCAAATTAAAACCAAATGAGATACCACTTCACGCCCACTAGGATGGCTATAATTTCTTTAAAAAAGGAAAAATAAGTGCTGGTTAGGACTAGAGAAATTGGAATGCCGTACCTTGCTGGGGAGAATATAAAATGGTTTAGCCACTGTGGAAGACAGTTTGGCAATTCCTTAACAAAATAAACATAGAATTACAAGATGACCAAGCTATTCCAATCCTAGATATATACCCCCAAAGAATTGAAAACATATGTTCGAATAAAGCTGTGCACACAAATGTTCATAGCAGCATTATTCACAAGAGCCAACGGTAGAAACAACCCAAATGTCCGTCAGCTGATGAATAGATGAGTGTGGTATATCCATAAGATGGAATATCACTCAGCCATAAAAGGCAGTGAAGTTGGTACATGATAGTATGGATGAACCTTGAAAACATTATGATAAGTGAAAGAAACCAGACACAAAGGCCTTATCTTGAACGATTCCATTTATGTAAAATATCCAGAATAGGCAAATTCATAGAGACAGCAGATAAATGTTTGCCAGTGGCTATTACTAATGCTAAATTTTGTGTTACGTGTATTTTACCACACACAAAAGGAGAGATGTGGATGACGAATAGGCACACAAAAGTATGCTGAATGGCAGTGGTCATTAGGGAAATGCAAATTAAAATCACAGTGAGATACTGAGACATACCTGCTTGAATGGCTCAAATCAAACTCTCTGAAGATGCCAAATGCTGGCAGAGATGTGAAGCACCCGGAATTCTCACGTATCACCATGGGAGTGCAGCACAGCATAGCCCCATAGGAAAACAGTTTAACAGTTTCTTACAAAGTTAAATATACACTTACCATATGACCCAGGAACTGCACTCTTAGGAATTTACCCAAGAGAAATAGTCAGACGTCCACATCAAAACCTATATGCAAATGTTCATAGCAGCTTTATTAATTATAGCCCCAAACCGGAAGTACCCCAAGTATCAATCACCTGGTACACGGGCAAACTGTAGCACATCTATAAATGCAAAACTACTCTGTAATAAAATGGAAAAAAACCCCACTAATATTTACAATAGCATGAGTGAATCTCAGAAGCATTATCTCAGCGAAAGAAGCCAGGCTGAAAGGCTACATATTGTCTTGTTCTATTATTCTATTTGTGTTTCTGGAACAGGCAAAACTGTAGGGACAGACCTTGGTTGCCAGGGGCTGTGATTGGGAAATGGGGTTAACTACAAAGGAGCACAAGGGAAATTGTCGGGGGGCTGATAGAAATGGTCTCTCTATTTTTTTTTATAGTGGTAGTGTAGACACAACTGTGTACATTGTCAAAATTTATAGAACAGTACACATGAAAAGGGTGAATTTTACTGTGTGTAAATTATACCTCCATTAAGCTGACTTTAAAATCCATGTGTTCTTTAGCCTTCATTATTGTCTGAGGGGCAGAGCATTGACCCTTTTATTTCCACAGTACTAAAGGTAGAAAGAAGGTCGTTTCTAGACCTGAAGATCAAAGTGGCTGCAGTCTTTTTGCCATAATTGCACAACCCAAATAAAAAGCTATTGGGTCTGCTCGACATGAATGAGAACCAGAAAGAATTAATGATCATGCTTCTGAGTTGACAGGAAGGAGGATGAGAGAAGGGGTGAAGAAGGGTTGAATTCGTGGGAAATTAAGCAGCTGTTAACTTAAACAGGGGAGAAGTAGTGATTAGACTTAGTTCGGTAGCAAAGATGATTTTAAGCTTATCTCTAGACTCACAACCAAAGGCACGTTTGGCCCTCTGCATCCTAGGAGCCCAAGCAATTGGATCGTTTGAGAGATTGTGGTGCAACACTTCTATTTAGATGAAAACAAAATGATTTAAGACTGTTAAATCACCTTCTCACTAGGAACTGGTTTCTGTACTCTCACACTTTACACGGTGCTCAGCAACAGCTGGGAACACAACAAATACTTGAAAAGTTAATGAACGAGAATACTAAAACTTGCTGAAGGACAGAACGGTTTTCTATTAAATTAAAACCTCTAAAGGGAAACGCAATATGACTATTGTTTTGTCCATTAGGACTGCCACAGCACTAGAGAGGACAGTATCTCATTCTTTATTGTGTGTTTGTTCTGAACAAGTCCTCATCAGAATAGACCGAGCCAGTGTTTTCAGGACTTAAAAAGATAGAATAGATCTAAAAGGATTGAATGTAGACTTCAGCAATTGAATATACAATTTCAGCAAAGTATGTCCTTTGCAGTTCGAGCCCACTAAAGCTGCTACATGGGTCATATAATTGATTTGTGGCACATTCTGCCTGCATCTACCCAATGGTTTATTAAAATAGAATAGACAAATACCAATAAAGAGAAAAGCTCCTCTGAGAATTGACCAAACCACATCGCTTTCTTCACACCTAAGGTATTCCACCCAATAGTAATTTTACAGCAGCTCTCTGGGTACCAGAGACAGAGCTCTGTAGCCAGAAGCCCAAAATACAAGCAAATCTTTCCCTAAAGCACAACAGAGAAACGGGCTTATGAAATCACCATTAAATATAATAGAACACTGGAGAGATGAGTTGAATAGAGGGAAGATGAGATGATGCACATAACACATTAGAACCAATTAAAAATATACCATCTCTGCAGGAAAGCACCCATGTGTTGATAAAGCTTTTTATGAATATTAAGTACTGTAACATAAGATAATATAGGACTGACAGCCTCAAACATCAGTGGCCAAAAAGGGAGACAATATATTTTAAGGAAATATACCTAAAATAGATTAAATATCATCAGCACCCTGAATTTGTCATTATTATCCTAGTTCTGAGAATCACTTATCTTCAATAATATGCAGTGTATGGTTAAGAAATAAATCTTATCAACACTTTTCTTAAGAATATAACCAATATATTCCATTTGTACATGACTTCTGGGCTGTGCCACAAGAATCTACACATAGAGAATTAAATCTTCTAAGAAAGAAATTTTAAAAGATATAGATGTGAATTGGCTGGATCACCCTGAAAAAAATGTTTTGTTTTGTTTTTTTTTATCCCACTGTGATACCTCTAGCCTTCAAGAATGTATTTACTAGCTCTAAGGGAAAAACATATTTAAAGGATTACTTAGACTTCATGTCCGTGCAGGTTCACTGCAGCTCAGCTATATACTATGGAAATAGCATGGAGTGTGTCACACTGGTCTCCATCTTTTGAAATAAAGGCAAACATCTGTATACCCCATTATACACACACATGGACATACTAACATACACACTCACCTAGTTATATTTTACACCCTTTTCAAGGTATTCTTTGCAATGACATTTTATGAGATGAGGTGAATTATCTGGATAAGAAACCATCTTTGCTACCTATTTGAAATTCAGGCTGATTCAAATATTCCTAGTGCCTTTGCCTGGACTCTACAAAAGCTGAGCTAGAGGCAGAGAATTCAGCATTCTGGGAGTGATGACATCAGTGTCTGGGCAAGGATTATGGGGTCCAGAACTCAAGAACTAGGTTAGAGTGATGAGGTGTGATGACATAGAAAGAGGTTAATAACATGGTAACTCAGAAGGATAGAGAAAAATTGAGAGACTGAGAAACCAAGGAAAATTATTTTCATAGAGGAAAAAAAAAAACCCACCACATTTAAAGATTTGAACACTGAGAATTTAAAGCTTTCAAAAGTTTGAATGAGTTTTTTGTTGGCCCACGTGTATACATCCTTTGAGCAAACATTTATTCAACACTAACCATGTACAATGGAGTAATAGATGCTGGAAATACAAAAATGTATAAAGCACAGCCCTTGTAGATTACTATTTCTGAGAACTCAAAAAACTTTGTAAACATCAAACATCTCTTACCAAGTTGCAATTTGGTGAGTTAAGTGTAGAGGAATCAACATTTTATTGCCTTTTCATCAAACCCCAAAGGGACTTTTAAAAAATAAGGGAAAGAGATAGAAATATTACATTTTTAATTTGGCCAATAGAAAACATTTTGTACTGTTAAAAAAAAAGTCAACTTTCCTTTCTCAGATCTCCCTTTCCTATATCATAGAAATTTACTTAGGGGTCAATAGTATTTTTCACCATTGACACAACCCTGAAGTTTCATTTTTTCACAGTGCCTGGACTAGTTCCCCAACTATACACACATAAACAAACATTTCCATTGACATCAGCGTTAAGTTATGGTCTCTCCCTCACTTATTTACATTTCTCTGTTTTTATAAACAGGCATATGATAGATGCTCATAATCAATGCCAGGGGAATATGGTAAGAATGGGGAGACGTATACAGAGAACCAATCCAAACCACATGTACCCTCTAGGTACTTGCAATTTGAAGGTAGATATTTATTCCACATTTGTTTAAGTCTTTTTCCCCCAATCCCTATTTTTCTCTACACCTTTTATGGTTACTACCTGAAAATTTAGCTTCAGGTAAACCAAGAATGTGTTACCCCAGATTCTAGGTCTATCTAGATTAATATTTGTATAGAAGGGAGGTTGTGCAAGTTTTTGGAAAATAAGTTTTACACCAGATTTTATTCCATTTTTAAAAATTACTCATCTACTTACCAAGTCCAAACTAAGGTTGTCCAGTGTTACTTGAGATTACTGATAGTTTTTCAAAGCCGACCTTTGCTGCTGCCCAACCCCCCTTTTATAGGAAACATTCCTCAGGCTGACAAGACTCTGCTCTGAGCCACATCAGGCACCTCGCCCCAGAGCAGTGGTTCCAAGCGTTTTTATTTCATGGACCAATAAAATCCCTCTAAATGTTTTGGGAACCAATGTAATATTGCTATCTTTTTATTCTGCAATTAAGAATTTGAAAAGCAAAATACAGCTAAAAGAATTTAATAAAAAGAATAACACCTCCCCAAAAATATAGTAAAGATACAATTTCTTAACAATTTATAAATAGAATACATTAATCTCTATGAGAAAGCTCATAATTCTCCTTATTTATTCTCTTCTTGCCATCGATTGACTTTTGGGAACCACTACCTTTGAGCTTTGCACAGGGGGCTATAAAAGAATAAGTTAACCAAATATTCAATTTCTGCTGTTTATGTATCGTGGCATGAGTTCAGGTTTACACTGGCAGCAGAGCAGAGGAAGTGAGGAAGTGTATGAATCAGCTCCGTACCATCTCAGGCCCCCTAGCTATTCATATTGCCAGTGTGGTCAGTACCTCACACACACAATGGGCAGGGGAAATGCCAACGCAGAGATATTGTTACTCAAGAGTTTGCCCCCAGTCAAGTTAGTGAACAACTAGGAGACAGAAAGATTTCTTTGAAATCCAGGGACAATTTAAGGAAGGAGTCACCCTCAGACATTGGAAGTGATTAAAAATCAATTAAAAAGATGTAGTGTGAGTATTAAAATCACGGGTGATGGTTTAGACATCTCTATCTGCTGCCAAGACCCAGGTATACCCAAGTTTTTTGTTTTGTTTTGTTTTGTTTTGGCGGGGAGGTAATTAGGTTTATTTATTTATCTTAATGGAGGTACTGGGGATTGACCAGGACCTGGTGCATGCTAAGCACACGCTCTACCAATGAGCTATACCCTCCCCAACAAGTTTAATTAAAGTGAGCCTTAGGAATGTAAAGGAACATAAGAAAACAATAAAATTACCTATAGCTTTTTATGACACCAGAGGTTTTTTTCAATCTGAATTCTTTCGAATGCAATTAAGAAATAGATCAGTAATATCACAGGGCAATCGTGTTGGTTTCATACATGCTTATGTTTTCAAGTGATAGGGGTACATTTTCTCACAAGCAAAGACAAAGCCTTAGCAAATATGAAAATCTTTAGGAAAAAAACTGAAAATCTCCAGAGATGTCCTCCTTTAGTGCAAATAGTGGCTACTGTAGTGGCCTTAAGAACTGCTGGGTTTTGATGAGGAAGGCTATATCCTGGATATTTAAAATCTTGATCAAAATGGTCTCCTTTAGAAGCAACATCCACCCAGGACATACAGCTCAAAGGAGGAAGTGTAAGCTCAAGTTTACACTACTACACTACAAAGATATCACTAGATTTTTTTTTTTTTTTGGTAGGTACTGGAGATTGAACCCAGGACCTCAATCATGCTAAGCACAGGCTCTACCACTGAGCTCTACCCACCCGCCCTGGGAGAATGTTAACTGTGCTAGTCATTTTATTGTTTTTGTCAGTGGTTGGTTCAAAGTTCTGTAGGTTTTGAGTTATCTGCATCAACTCTATTTTCCCACAAGCCCTAATACTTGTTAATGCACAGTTTTGTAGAACTACATTTGAAATATCTGTATTTTATTTTCACATGGCAGTCAAAGTCCTGATGTCACCCGTGGAAGGGCAAAGGTCTAGATGGAAGTTACTAGAAGGTCATTAGAAGGAATTGGAATTGAGCTTCCAGCATCATCTAGAGGAAATGGCTCCTGATGGGATCTTAATTCTTGACATTGAACTATGTCTTCTTTGAACAAAGCCAATGCATCAGACTATCCTGGCTTAATGGGAAACGAGAATAAAAAATAGTAAAGAATATTTAATTCCCTTATTTCTAATTACGTGTTTGCTCTGCAACCTACTAATCCAGGATTGGTATATAGGATTCCTCTCGAGTGCCAACTCCAATTGACTGGCAGTGGCTGGCTGAAGCAATGAAGGAAGAAGGATGCTGAGGCCACTTCTGGCCTCAGTGGAAAAGGATGCCACAATTGATTAGTGATGTATGTCAGGAGTGGCCGCACATGCGTCACCCCTGTAATCTACGATACAGTTGAGGAAATTTGCCTACTAAGATGAATGGTCTGGGAAGACAACCAAATTCGGTTCTGGAATCGGTACATTTACCTTTGTAAATGAACAAATTGATTCTGTGATCGCCAGTCTATCTCTGTCAGTTTCACTTAAGACTGTTCATTTGGGTGAATTGAGAAAACAGAGGGTTTAAACCAGCAGCACTGAAGACCTTGGAAATCCTGACACTGAGCTGCTGCTTACCTGAAAAGGCCCTGCTTCGAGGACCCTGCCACTCGGTATCTTTGCACTTGTTAAGCATTCACTAACTAATAGGTTTTCACCACCCTTCTACCCTTACCCTATTTAATATTTGCTGTATTTCATCCATTGTAAGATGCCATCAAGTTGGTATACACCAGGAGACTGGATATGGTTTTCACACATGTGCACTTGGTTATTTTCAGTGGTCTTACAGTGGGACTACCACTGTAACCCCTTGATATTTAAATTACTAAATTATTTAAATTACTAAATTACTGTTTGAGAAAAGAATATGAGCCTTGATTGCTGCCTGAAAATCTGTCTTTCCCACTGAAGAGAAAGTGCACAATCAGACCTTGAAGAACAGGTGTCAGTGTCTCAGAAGAAAGCCCCAGAAAGGACAGTTCAGTGGAGCGCTCTGGTAAGAAACGCTGCGCCGCCTGCGCTCAGGGCAGCACGGAGGCCAGGCTTTGCGGGGCAGAGTGTGGGCATGGACAGCTCTGAGTGAAAGCGTGCTTCACAGAAGTCAAACTCTGCGTGTGAAGAAGCTTTTGGAAAGGCTAACCAACCTATTCCTGTCTGATTTCCTTTTTATGTTTTCAAAAGAGCTACATGTAGATAAGTCTAAAAGAACTTTTCTAGTAAGTATAAAATAAAGCTTTGTGTCACGCTGACACCATAATTTTTCTTTCTCATTGGTCTATAAAATACCGGTGCCTCTTCCAACTGACAGTACCTTCGAGTCAGTGAAATGCAGTATTGGAGGAGGGTACAGCTCAGCGGTAGAGCCCGTGCTTAGCATGCACAAGGTTCTGGGTTCAATCCCCAGTACCCCCACTAAACAGTAAAATAAAAAATTAATTAAAAATACTTAAAGAAACCTAATTACCTCCCTTCTCCCCCCAAAAAAAAATCAAGAAAAAAAAAAAAGAAATTCTGTGTTGTTTACATCCATAACAAGCAGCAGCAAGAACCTGGTTGTTCCCAGATTGTCTAAGTTCTCTCAAGTTAGTTGCACAACTAGGATTAGAACTTATGAGGCCTTAATTCTTGCCTAGCTCCCTTGAACATCACCTAGTGCCATATTTCAGAAAGGTTGGTTTTGAGTAACCAAATCATGGGCTGGACAGCTAACTAGAACTGGTCACCCTAAAATATGGCCACTCTGTAGGCCAAACCAATGAGAGAGTTCTATGCAGGCAGAAATCTGGCAGTCCAAGGACAAGCTTTAGCTGTCACCATAGGTTTGGAAGAAAAAATGTACATTGTCGTATGTGTCACTGATTTTTTTTGCTAATTATCAACTATAATTTTGTGGAAATACCCATTAGCCTACTTGTCTTCCTCCCACTTTATTTTCATCTTTAATTTCATTCTCACACGAAAGGGACTTTTTGGTGTGAATTTTTACAATTAATATTCATGTTATAAAAAAATTGTTAGGTTAAATCATATAAAATTGACAGTATTTTACCATTTCTGACCTATAGAATCAGCAAGTTTATGTAATTTAATTGAATACATAACATAGACGTTCATGTAAAGCAGTTCACAGAGTTGTTTATCATTACTGAGAGCCTTCTAAGTACAATAGCTCTTCCATTTCAGCTTCTGCCAGCTCTGCAGAGTCTCTGAATAACACTTTTTGGGTAGCTGAGTGCCCTCTGAAGACCTTCATTTGAAGTATGTGTACAATATTCTGTCCTTTTTAAAAAACTCAATGAACATTTATTGCACACTTACTGTGGGCTAGGCACCATCTTCAGCCTTGGCTACAAAGATGAGTGCATCACAGTCCCCAGTTTCAGCAGCGTGCAGTCTAGGAAGGGAGACAGGCATGGACATAATTACAGTGCAAAATAGCAAGTAACATAATGGATATAAATAATATGCTGAGAAGGCACTTACCCTGCCTGGCAGAGCAAGAAGGCCTCCAAGCAGGTGACATTTGTGCTAGTTTTTGAGGGTGAGCAATTTGCTTGGCAGAGAAGAGAGGGAACAATACAACATCACCAAGCAGAATGGCTTGTTCAAAGTCACAGGAGCACAACAAAGAAGGACGTGCTTGGAGAACCTTGGTTTGAATGTAGATAGGACATGTGGCAAAAATCACAGAGAAGCAGCAAGAGAGGAGGCATGGATGGAGGTAAGATCTGGTTATGAAAAGCCTTTCATGTGAGGCTGGGGAATTTGCATTTTATTCCGCAGGTGAAGAGAAATCACAGAACATACATAGGTTTAAATTGCTTGGATATAAAACCGTTTTGTTTTTTTTTTTTTTTTTGGCTTTAAATTTATATGTCCAGTCCAGTCATCACCTAAGTGTATGAAAACCTGACATTACCGACCTGGAGCATCAGCTTCTGCAGTGAGAGTTCTTTCTGGCCCCTCCAGGCACACATGTAGGCAAAGCACCCTGGATTTCCAAGGGGTTGTTTCAGCCCTGACATCTCTCTTAAACACAGTCATTGAGCTGTGGTTCCTCACTGTGGCTGGAAGCATAGCCAACGGCTGCATTATTGTGAGAGATTGTGGCTTTGACAATTATGTGCTTCTCTACTGCAGAGCTCTCTACTTCACATGGGTAAAGGAGCTTGCCAACACACCCTTCATGTTTTCATATTTTCCTCCTTGGGTAATTGTAAAATGGGTGATTCCACCTAAAGGCAGCAAGATTGATTTCATCCAAACTGCAGACTGGCTAATCAGTGGCCCAGTTTTCTAGCCATGTGATCTGGCATCTGGCATTTACCACTCATCAAATGAAATTACACAGCACCAATAAATTACCAGCTCACCCCTGGGCAGAACTTTTTCCCTTAAGCTACCTCCTGCTTAACACTTGCATAATGTGTAATAGTACCATGGTTTATCTATACAGGGATGTCAGCTGGAATTTATCAAATCTTTACTACAAATGGAGATTTATATGTGTCTATATAAATTATATATAGACACACACACGTATGTATGTATATGAATATGCATGAATGAGTTATCCCATTTATGTGCATTTTCCAGATGACTATCAAACATCTTGTTTTGTTTTACGTAAATCAAGTCTTTGGAAATGCTTCTGAAGGTGCTGGAAGGGTGAGTTCTAGAGTCAGCCTTCTCTGTTCGAATCTGTTTCTTCACCACTAATTTTCTGTCCCTGGGCAAGTGACAATGTTTCTGAGTCTCAGCTTTCTCATCTATAAAATGAGAATAGTAGTAACTGCCTTGTAGGTTGCTGTGTGAATTAGGAGGGATGTGTATGTAAAGTAGTTGATATGCAATGAACAATTAAAAATACCAATAATTATATATACTTTATTCATATTAGAATTGGTTCTTGAATATTGGGGGCCATGATCATGAGCGTTAATGATTGCAGGAAAACTAATAGCTGGCACCCTTGGGGACTATTAAGAGCCAGAAAGTTATTTGTCCCTCCCCTAAATGACCTCAGACTTTTTTTCCAGCCCTCTCTGGGTTTTGACTGTTTCTACAGCATCCCTTGCTTTCAGACTATCAGTTGTCACATTCTGAAATCGATAATATATAGGAACTTAGCAGTTTCCTTCCTCCTCTAGTGTTTCACTGACAAAATCAAATCATTCAGCTTGTTAAAATTCCATCTAAAGCTCTTAATGAACACTCAATTCTGTTCTTCAGTGTCTGCACTATATACTATATATTTTAGCCACTCAAAGATCTTTTCTGCAGATTTCAAGATCTTTTCTTCTTGATCAAATCGTGCATGATCTCACGTCCATGTGGAATCTGAAATAGTCAAATTCATAGAAACAGAGTAGAATGGTGATTGCCAGGGACTAGTGGGAGGGGCAAATGGGGAGATGTTGGTCAAAGGGTACGAAGTTTCAGTTATGCAGTATGAATCAGTTCTAGGAATCTAAAGTACAGCAATATGACTGTAGTTAAAGGTATTTATATACTTGAAATTTGCTAAACGAGTAGATCTTGATAATTTGATTATGGTAAGTGTTTTACAATGCATATGTAGATCAAGACAGCAGGTTGTACATCTTAAATACGTACAAGTTTTATTTGTCAATTATACTCCAATAAAGCTGGGAAAAAAAGAAATTACAATTCAGCGTAATAACTTAAAACTATGGCTTAATTTTTAAAAAGAGGATCTGCTATGTCTGTGATAGGTGATATTGCTATCAAGTGACCTTCAGAAAAGTGAGAGGATACTCTCAACATCTTGCATTTGTATCTGAGTGACACAGGTCTTTAAAGGTCCGTATCTTTAGAGATTCAACAAGGAAATAATTGTACTTTTTCTTTTTTTAAAGCAAAAAAAAAAAAAAATGACATGTAAATTAAAAAATCTACACCAAGTTTTTTTCTGGTTTTAAAAAATTATAAAAGCATATACTAACTCAGCCTTACAAGAACCAAAATCTCGGCTCCATAATCCAAGTAACATTTATTACATTTCTTGATTTTTTTTTTTTGGTATGAATTTTAAACAAGCAAACCCTTAGGGACTTTATTACTCTCCATGAAAACACTGTATGAGAGAGACCAGAACTGCCACAGTAGTCTGTGTGAATGGCGCCCCCTGAAGTTGTGCAGGAAAGCGGTCCCAAGTGAGACTGCGTTTATACTAGGTTTGTGTAATTTGGTTTTTTAGAGAGTTTTCAGTGTTTCAGTACCCAAACCATCCCAGTGTCCAAGATAATACATTCAGCTCCCACTCATTGTCCTCATTGTGAATGTTTATTAGCAACATACATTGTAATTTTGAGAATATTTTTTCCTAGGAAATAACCTCTCTACTTTTTTCATCATTTCAAATATTATAAACCTGGTTATACAAAATAAAATAAATCCCAGACTTCAGCTGATTCTTCCTGCTTTTCATTCATAAATAGTAAATTCTGCATTTTAATAGTCTTTATTTATAAGTTTGTATTTTTAAAATTTGAAACACTACACTCTTTTTATCTTGCCTTTCAGTCATGTCCCTTCCTCTGGTCAACCTCCTGCCCCAGCACACACATACACACAGATTCCTAAGCAGCCCATAGGTGTAGGCATTTACACGTGCTGTTCCTTCTCTTTAGAAAGCCCTATTTCTGTTTCCTCCACTAGCAAACTTTTATGCATCCCACAGAACTCAAGTGAAATGACCCATCACCTCCCCTCTGAAGCTTTCGCTGTCCAGTATACTGGGCTGAGTCTCCTCCCATGTGTTTTATAGCACCTTGTCCTTCACTCTGTCTAAGGCCTTAGACTCCTATGTACCAGCAGTCATGCTGAACTGGAAACTCCTTAAGGACACAACCCTTAAATCTCTCTTGTATCCACCTTGCCTGACAGATAGCAGGTACTCAATAATTGGTGAACAGTTGCATGAATTTCATTTCCGCCCAATGAAAAAATTCCCTGTACTCTCAACTAATTTAGCAGATTACAACTTAGTAAGTTAGAAGTTCAATACATTTCTGATTCTCTCATCAAATAACAGAAAATGTAAACATTTAAGAATGTCGCCGTAAACACTTGGAGAGGGGAGGAGTTTAGGAGTCTTGGCTTTGTTTTCTGTTGCTTGTTGTGAAACATCTTGATTTCTCCAGGTGGAGAAACCTCTCCTAGGTGGGCATTGATGTGACATCACAGTAGAGCACAGAATTGCAATCCTTTCTTTGTTTTATTATTTTATTAATTTATTTATTATTTACATTTTCAGGTTACAAAAGCTGCTGCCAACTACCCAGGACAAATGACTCTTCATCATAAACCTTTCCTTGTGTGTGGAGGGGATGGGTTTACTCAGTCCAACTTTGATGGCTGCATCACTTCTGCCCTACGTGTTCTGGAAGCTTTGAAGAGCCATATTTAGTACCTGTGTTCTTATTCTCTACAGGTACGTTGGGGTTTTGTTTTCACGATTTGTTGTTATTGATTATTTTGTTTTCTATTTTGTTGAGAGAAATTACTGAAAAATTGTTCTTTACTTGTTTTTTCGTGTGGGGTATAAAATCAATTTTATAATTTCAATAGTTACAACTCATGCTAAAATGAAAACTCCTTGGACTTTATACTTTTCTTCACTTTTCTGAATTGCCAGGACTACTCCTTGTTGGAGGCAAAGTAGTGTTTAGGAATAACAAGTGACTCTCCCCCCAAAAATTATGTCAAATCAAAGTAACAGTTCATGTTCCAAAACCTTTATTATCCTTTAGAAAATTTCAGTCCCAGATAAAGAATATTCATTATCAAGGCCTCATGATAAATCTTCAAGTATGTCCTTGATTTAGTATTTTTGAAATTGCTGAACTACAAGATTCCTCCTGACTGTGGGTAACAAGAGTGTAATTCTTGTTTCTCATTTCTCCTCCAAGTTATTAAATGATCCTCAATTGTAGGCCATATATGTCATCATCTCTGAGAATGCAGTTTGGAGGGCAACTTGACTGACCAAGAAATGTCTCTTCAAATTTTCAGAAAATAACCATATTCAACTTGACTTCCCAAGTCACACAGTACTTTTTAACCTTAAAAAAAAATATGAAAGATAAAATTAAATAGAAACTGAGAGAAATTATATTGATCTTTACCGTCTGTTCTCTCCTGAGGCTGGTGCTGATGCCTGAATGTGCTCTTCCGTATGTGCTGTGGCATTTAGACTGTGTCCAGTTTAATGAATTTAATACAAAAAAAAAAAAATTTTTACTGAACCAGAAAATAGATACACTTAAAATAGTTCAATAGTTGCCAACTTAGTGGTTCAGCATATCACCCACATGCTTCAGTGACAACCCCATGACTTGCTGGCTGGAGAGAAATTGATCCCCAGCCTTCCAAACAAGCTACCTGTTGCTAATTTGAAAAGCAGAATGGTGAGTTCTGCTTTGTCATTTTGAAAGGAAAGAAATTCTTGTAGCCTCCAGAGCTAAGAAAAGTTCAACAGAAGACTCCTTATCTTGGTAGTATTTAAAATCTCACACTTACATGCCCAGTATCCTACATACACAGGCACAGGCCTGGGCAGAATTGGCTTATGTATCTACAAAGTGGGTTTGGTGACTCTATGGAATGTTATTAGATGCGTCCTATTAGGAATCAATTGATGGAAAACTGAAATGCCTGCATGTGGTTAATGTCGTTTAGTTTTGAAAGCAGATAAAGGAAGAGAAATTAGTGTCATCTCAGGTATGATATGATGAAAAATACTGAGATTTCTTTCATCATTTTAGCCTACTGTTAATTAACATTTGTCTTTATTTTGGTTTTACTCTTAAAATATGGTAGAAAATATATTCAAATATATTAACTATTTTGCTTTTAACTAATGTAATTCTGGAGCCATTTGATTGAAAGCATCCTGAAGCTTTAAATAAGTTATATTAAAGCTTTAAAGTGTTATATTCATCCCATGACTGTGTCTACTCCAAAGAAGAAAGAAAAAATGATTTATAAAAGTGAGATGGGTTACTTAGAGAAAGTCTGCTTCCAAGCCATTACTGACGACTTTTAATATCTATTCCTTCGAAGTGTGTTTCCCCAATAATCCTGCATCTGCTTAGAGAAGCCTATAGCAATATGAGAAAAGATTCAGCCCTGCTTAGTGTGTAGATCATTCTTACTTAGCTATTTTAATCATTTTGAAAACTCATTTGACATTTAGATCCACCTCTAAGAGGAACAGACCAATTCCCTGATGCTCAGATAAGGAAAGAAAATGTATCAAAGGCTTGTGTTCTCTATTTTCATTTATCTCTTCCTCTTTAGAAATTGAAATGGATGTGGGAGTATCTCGTGCTGGAAGCCATCCCAGAGGGTCATGAAACTCAGATGGCCAGGATGCCCTAAAAGACCCAGGCCGAAGGCATCCGACTCCCCTGGGAAATCGGGGTCAGTACCTTTTGGAACAGTTGCCAAGGCCCATGTATGTCAGCCCCACAGGACCACACAGCGCCACACTATTTCCAAACAAGAACTTTTATTAATCAAGCCAGCCAAGGAAATCTGCTCTGTTTTGAAAAGAGCATATTCAAGTGAGAAACGGCTTGAGCAGTGGGGTGATTTAATACTTGTTAGCTGATAAATATAGCCTTTGCTGGAATAAAACTTTATGATGCAGTGTTGAAAAGCTTAATTACTAAACTGTCTATGCACGTCTTGCTCAGGCAGCCAGGGTGACAAATTATAGTAGCAGAATAGTATTTTTCACCTTTGGCATTTCTGAAGAGGGAAAGTACGTCTAAAAGCACCGAGAAAGCAGTAATAATCCCAGACCAGATATTACTGAAGGAAAAAAAGACACTTCATTGAGTCACCAAGCCTTCTGTGGAAAATGCCACCATCCCCACCCCCCGCCTACTCACTACCTTGTTAAGTAAAAAGAACAGGGTCAATTTTACATTTATCTGGTATTTTATTCTCATCCAAATATGTGTGTGTGTGTCTCCACTTTCCATCCTCCTTACACCCTTGTGAAATAAACAGAGCAGAGAATTCTTATTCACATTTGACAAATGAAGAAACTGAGGCACAGAGATTGGCCAGCCAAGGTCACATAACCATGTGCAGAACAAGAACTCAGGCAGGCCTCCTATGACCCATTTCTATTTACGGGGCACCATGCTGCTGCCAGATGAACATGATAATTAAAGCTGAGCTGAAATATTAGTTGGAGGTACAGTCAGCACCATGTGGTCCTCTTATTGATGTTTCATTTCAGAGAGCTAACACTAATCCTGATGTGATATATACAGGAGTCTACTATGGAATAAAGTCTCTGTAAGTAGTGCCTAATGATTTATATTCCCGTTATTTTAATTTGCTGGTTTATTTCCTTCTTTGGGGGGCACTTGCTGTGAGAAATGGCTGCATCCTAATGACACTGAATTTCAACCCAGCAGTAGTTGGTTGGTAGACAGACTCCCTCTGCATTCAGCCTTTCCTGCTGTATTCCTCTTTGTCTCTTCAGCCCCTTTGGTTCATTTTCCTCTCCTCTGTCAGTTTCTCCCCTTTCTTACCCCCCTCCCCATTTTTTCCTCCTGCTTCTTACCCTGTGTCCAGTTCTCCATTCTCAGAAATCTGGAATATAAATGCAATCACCTTATGATTCATAGCATTTGTAATTTTTTGGTTTAGTCTCTCTCTTTTTTCCTAAAATCTAAAGCAGTCAATGCTGCTTTTTATTCAAGTTGATTGGACAGTCATTATTTTGATTTGTCAAAAGTAATGCAGGCGTTTAGAACCGTCTGTTGCTTTCAGGGATCTCAAAGCTAATAACCTAAAAAATACATGTAAATCATGGTACCAGGCTTTCTAGGATAACTAGCCATCTCCATCTAAAGATGCTAGTTAGGGGAAGACAAGTCCCATAGAGTGGGAGGCAGGGTAAAGGTACATGCTGGTGTAATTGCAGACAGTAAATACGATGCTCTACCTCATGAAGCTGGGAATCCTAAGACAAAGAACCACGTTTCCCTGGGAGAGAGAGGGTCTCCAAACAGAAGCAGAGATCTGTCAGGAAAACACATTTGGCAACCTCCTTGCCCTCCACACCTGCCCACACCGTGGGCAGACCTGGCTGACTCCCCAACTCTAAAC
Organism: Camelus dromedarius; assembly: GCF_036321535.1. Taxonomy (NCBI): domain Eukaryota; kingdom Metazoa; phylum Chordata; class Mammalia; order Artiodactyla; family Camelidae; genus Camelus; species Camelus dromedarius. The sequence goes on along the minus strand of NC_087443.1, from coordinate 49,263,777 downwards.
TGTGTATCAGTGTGCTCAGGACAAGAGAGTACTTTCTGTGGAGAAGGCTCAGTAAGACACAGAATGTGGTCTCTGGGAAAAGGAGAATGCTTCTGCAAACCCAGCAGCAGCTTAGTCCTACATCAGGCAGCATCATGTGGCAAGGTAAGCTGGGGAAGGTTAAGGTGGTCCTGTGTTTCTTTCTTAACAGATAGTAATTATAGTCCACTTAAGAGTTCATAGCAGAATCCATCAAATGAGCCTACTAAGGAGAAAGAAGCCATAAGATTTCTCCTAATAGCAACAACAAAATACCTGTGCACATATGCATATGGAATTTGCATACCAGTTTAGAGCAGGCTGGCTAGCTGTCTGTTTTTGTAAATAAAGTTTTATCGGAACATGGCCTTGCCCACCTGTTAATGGATCATCTATGGCTGCTTTTGCTCTGCAACATTAGAGATGAGTGTTTGGGACAGAGACCATACAGCCTACAAAGCCTAAAATAGTTTTCTACCTGGTTGTTTAAGGAAAAACTTGCTGACTCCTATTTGATGGCGGTGGGAGGTGGGGTGGGGGGGACAGTTACAAACCCTCCAAAATCTTTTTTAACACTCAGGGGTCTATGGACCTCAGATTAAGAACTTCTAAATCTCGACCCTATTGCTTTATGTAAATACAGGGTTATCTTATGTCCACACATCTGGTCCATTGTTCCTTGATCCTGTGCCCCATTGTAAATCCTTTAAGGCAAGCAGTACTAAGAGCACAGTCTCTGGAGTTCAAAAGATCTGTGTTTTAATCCAGACTTTTGCTCCTCATTGTGTGACCTTGAAGTTAAAGAACTTCACAGCCGCCTTCATCATTGAAAACTGAGTCAATGGTAGCTACCCCAAAAGATTGTTGTGAGGGTTAAATACACGTAAAACTTTAGCAGAGTGCTGGACACGTAGTAAGTGCTTAATAAATGATAGTGCTCATGGTGCTGACGATGAAGGGGAGGAAGAAAGAGAAGGAGAAGTGTAAGTAGATCCTCCTGGTGCCTCTGAGGGCCCTGCGAAGGCCAATTTCCTCTGCAGTTTCATAGGACACTTGGGAGAGTAGAGGGTTTGTTCATCTATTAAATGATGGTGAAACTCAGATGGTTAAAAGCTCCAGGCTCCTTCAGAACCTTCATGAGACAGAATAATAGGGTCTACCTGAGACCAGCTGTGGGCTGTTTTCTCTTTCCCTGTTATAGTTGGTAAGTAGACACTTGCTTGGGGAAAAGGGGGGTTTGCTCTAAAGTGACCCTCGATCGTATAGCAAAGGGAACTATATTCAATAGCTTGAATTAACCTGTAATGAAAAAGAATATGAAAAATATATATGTGTTTAACTGAATCGCTATGCTGCTCAACATTTTGAGTCAGCTGTACTTCAATAAAATAAAGTGATCCTTGAAAGGAAACCATGATAGTAGGTCATTACCAGGAGTAGGGATAATATAAAGTAGAAGCATTCTCTGCCACGAACGGTGTCTTTTCCTTAGCCAAGTTTGTGTGCTGAATGCAAAAAATTGCACGCTTGGATGGGATTCTGCTGAAGATTATTTACTTAATCTCTGAAATACTGTGAAAACTGGGAGTGAGTTATTTCACATTCTTAACATGTTTGGCTAAGTATGCAGATTCATTTCCTGTCCCTGGCCTTCGTTTTTAAAAGCTCAACTCCTGGTAAATTCTACAACATTCTGAACCCACCACTTTCTAGATGTGTAATCTTGAACCAGTTTCTTGTCTCTGAGCCTCAGGAGCTGCCTGTATAGAATGGGGATACTAATTTTACCTTCCTTAGGGTTATTCTGAGTGTTACAGAATGTCATATATAATGTGTTTAGCATTGTGCTCTGCCCAGGGAAAATAATAAATGTTAGCTGTTGTTATTACTATTATTATTAGTGACATATGACTTAGATAAATAATTCGCTCTCATAACCATCGCTCCATCCGTACGTACCTTTAAACCTAGCTAGGGAGCCAGTTCCTTACTTGTAAAACTCATCGGGGACTGTATTCAAGTACCACTGTAAGTTTGGCTTCATTTAGAGTCGTTTTTCCTCAGAAGTTCTTATTGACTCTTGAGTGAATTGAATGAATGAATGAATATATGCTTTATGGTTTACCGCTGTGCTCCTTAACATACCTTGCAGAGCATCCTGGTCTTCCCCAGCCAATCTTGTCTCCTCACTCTTGTGATACTGATCACACGTGTACTAACCTGTTCAACATCTCCTTGCCACCAAAACTGCGAGACCTATGAAAGCAGGGCCTGGCACAAAGGAGGCGCTCTGTAAACATCTGTTGATCCAGTGAGTAAGTGGATTCAACTAATTAATATTTCTTAAGTACCAAAGGAAAACATTGCTGATACAGAATTATCCCCTAGAAGAAAAATGTACCAACCTTATGCTCAGTAGTGGCGATAATTCCATGGTACCTACATTCTCCCTGAGTAGTTTCTATTCAGTCACTAGGTGATCTCAGAAAGTCCCTGCTTTATGCTGCCTCCCATTACTTGAGAAGTCCTTATCTGGAGGGTGGGGAAATGTGGGAGAGCTGCTCTACTGTTTAAAACCACCTAATAAACACTTGTACTTCACTTATCATCATCTTGCCTCGTATTTAAAGTTTCTGCCCATGAAGCCAAAAACTTGAACAAAAAGCACCAAACTAAAGAAGCCCGGTGCATCTGTTTCATGGTGCTCTATCTGAAAAGCTGGAGTCATATATTTTGAAATGTATTAAAACTGGATAATTGAATTATGTGGAGAGGGAGGTTAAGTGAATTTCTATTAACTGGAAATCCTTTTTTTGCCTCAACTTCTGCACTGCTGTCTTTCTAAAATGCTCGGTTCACTTTTTTTTTTTTAAGTGCCTGTGGTATGCCTAGCATATTAAAGTTGAATGAATCTTGCAAAGCCTTAGAATCAGGATTTCTTTAGAATGTTGTAAGCTCCATGGAGACAAAGGTTTTTGTCTTTTTTTTCTTCACTTTGGAATCCCCAATACCCAGAATAGTGCCTGTCACTTATTGAATGAATAATTCAAGAACATTCCAATCATCAGCAATTAATTAGGAGGCTATATTATGTAATTAAAAGATACAGCAAAAGAAATGAAAAACTAACAGTTTATGAAACCTGACAAGGTACCAAAAATGAAAATAACAAAGCTTTCTGGTTTTATTTGTGAATATTTAAGTAAGTTCCATGAAGACAGGAATCATGTGTGTCCCCCAAACATAGCACAGAGCAAGTTGCATGGTAGACCCTAAAAATATTTCTGTTGAATGATTAAATAATTGGAAGAAGGAAAAGCTTAAGTGAAAATGAGCATTACATCCTAACAAACCCAAAAGAAACAATCCTAGAAATGCAAGACTTAGAATGGGCCATCTCTGTGTAGTTGGTGCTTGTGTGTGCACGTGTGTGCCAGAGTCAGAGAGGGGAGGCCAGCGATGCTTTCCCTGTGCAAACAATCAGCACAGCTCCTGTCGCAGTGTGTTCTGCTCTGTGATTTATCACCTACCAACAGCATGTAATCAGGGTCTATTGGCTGGTTTCTTGGTATTCTTTTGATTAGAATTAAATTAAAGTTGACAAGTCTGACTCCACTAGTATCCAGTAACCCTCTTCAGGGAGAGACCACGGACCAACATCTCAGATATTGTCAATACCCTCTTCCTTTGCTCTACACAAGGCTGAGCTCCTTTCACAGTCTCTTAACTCAGCAAGTCAATACTCCTAATGCTATTAAGTGTCCAGTGTCTGTTCCTAGGCTTCCTTGTTGGGGACCCACTTGTAACTATTTCACCCAGCTAATAAGCATAAAAGGCTAACTTGTGGGTAGTGTTTACAAAAGTACTGCTCCCAAGGAAAATGCTCTGATTCTCTCAGCTTAGGCATTTATGAAGGATCCCAGAGCCTTTCCCAAAATGAGAACATTTCTGGGGGATTTGTATCAGGTCAGGGTTTTTGTGTTCTTGTTTTCAAATAAGTTTGACTTAAATAAGTTCAACTGATAGTTTTTGTATACCAGCTTTAATGTTCATAAAATTTTTATTGAGGTATAAACCAAGAACCAAAAGATGGTCAGAAAATAAACTGTTAATGAGACAGAGGCCATTGTGGAGAAAACAAAAACAGGCAAGCGTCACTTCACTGAGAAAAATGTACCATCCAGGGTGAACAGCACTTTGGCAAATTAGCTTTATATTATAGGAAAAAGCTAAAAGAATGTGCCCATAATCAGGAAATCCATTCATTTAATAAACCATATTAATATTTACAATAATAAAAACTTTACAATTATTTCAATAGATGCTAAAAATTGTGTTATAAAATTAACATATATTACTGATAAAACCTATGGTAAACTCATAAAAGGGAGCTACTCTCTTAGAGAGATGAAGGCTATTTTAAAACCTTAACAACCATCACAATTGAGAACAAATGACTAGAGTCATCTACATTCAATTGGGAAGACGTCAAAGATCCTTGCATCAATGCTTTGAAGTTTCTAGAGACGGCATTAAGGCATGGAACATATTTAGGGGATGTGGACATTGGGAAAGAAAGGCAAAATTGTTACTTATTTCTGTCAATATGATTATACTCCTAGAAAACTCAGGTGAACTAACTCAGAATTAATAAGACATTTCCAGTCACTACCAGAGAGGCTGAATTATAAATGCTCAAAAATCAATGACTTTTCTGTATGCCATAATCGATGCAAATGTATCTTGTATATATTTTTATTAATAAACAACAGAATACAAAGGAATATCTCTAGGAAGATAGATCCAGAATTTATACACGGAAACATTTTCAAAATTTTAATGATATTCTAAAAGTTTTGAATAAGTAGAAATATACACCATGTCCCTGAAGGGGACTATGGAATACTATGAATTTTTCCATTTTCCTCAAATTAATTTATATATTAAACATAATCACAATGGGATTTTTTAATATGAAAAAATAGTTCTAAAGTTCATCTGGAAAAAATTAACAGGCAAAAGTAACTAATAAGTTTATGAGCAAGCAGGTCATAAGCATTGAACTAATCAGCTGTTAAGATGTATCATAAAATTAGATTGGTAAAGCAGTTCACTATGGATTCTAGAATTGACACAAGTCAATGGAAATAATAGCTAGAAAAGCATGTAATGTGATAAAGGGAGCATTACAAAAACAATGAGAAAGAATTATTTAAAAATGATTTGAGGAAAATTGGCTATTTGGTTAAAAAAAGAAGGAAAAAAAGGAGAAAGAAATTAAATGTGATTCTATTTTTATACCATATATTGCAATAATTTCTAGATGGACTAAAGGGGCAAATACAAACTAATATACACCTTCCCCTAAAAGAAGAAACTTTAGATAAATATTCAAAACTCTTAGAAAACAAAACTAAAAGTTTACATACCATTATGAAAAAAAGCACCTATAAATGATTTATAGTAAAAATAGTAATAGCCCTAATATAAAGAAAACATCTTAACAAAGCTTAAAACTTTGGCTCAATTTTTTTTAAGAATTAAAATTTGTCGAATGAGAAAATTTTTTTAGGAATTAAAAATACTAATTTGAGGAGATATGTGTACCCCCATGTTCATAGCAGCATTATTTACAGTAACTAAAATATGGAAACAACTTGAGTGTTCATCAGTGAATGAATATATATATTCCATATATATATATATTATATATTATATATTATATATATATTATATATATATATAATGGAATATTATTCAGCCCTAAAAAAGAATGAAATCTTGCCATTTGCAACAACATGGATGGACTTCAAGTGAAATAAGCCAGAGAAAGAAAAATACCATATGAGCTCTCTTATATGTGGAATAAAAAAACAACAATCAAGTTCATAAATACAGAGAACAGATTAGTGGTTGCCAGAGGCAGGAGATTGGGGCATGGGAGAAATGGGAGAAGGAGGTTAAAAAGTGAAAAAAAATAAAAACAAATGAAAAAAACAAATAATGTCATTTACAAATGTTAAAAAAATGAATATGTAATCACATCACTTATTAAGTAGTATGAATTTGTACCTAGTCATTTGGAACTTTTCCCCCTTCTGTGGTAAATGTTTGATATTTTCCCTGTCAATACACATAGGTATAATTCATCCACTTTCACTGCTATGCATTCTTCCATTTTATGACCATACCATAGTTTGTCCATTTCACCATTGATGGACATTAAGTTGCTTTAAAGTTTTACTATTATAAACAGTGTTGTTATAAGTGTCCTTGCACATGTCTTTGTACACTTGTGCAAGAGTTTTCACAAGATATAATATTAAAAATGTATCAAAACTGAGTTGTGAGTTCAATGGAATATGTTATATATTTTTCTACTCTATGTGTTTTTAATAATTAATAATTTAAAATTAATTTAAAAAAGAAATATTATGAAGAGTACCTTAAAGCCAACTGATACACTTTTCCTGTAATTAAAATGGCTACATCCAGGTAGGGATGGGGTGAGAGACTGGGGACACTGCTTGGTAGTAGATCCTCAAGAGGATAGCAGGACTACATGGAGCCAGAATCAATGCATTTCAAGTCTACATGTGTTCCCTGGAAGTAAAGAGCCACTAAGAGCATAGACAAGGGGCTATCAAAGGCACTTGTGATGACCTTGGAATTACTTGACAGTTCTCTAATTTCCTGGCACCAAGCACTGATGTGATTCTAAGAAGAAGGGAGACCACACCCACAAATTTCCCATCTGGCTGCTGGAAATCAAGACAGACTGTCATATTTCTTTTGATGAAAAAGAGAAGAACTACAATGAGACACCACTTCAGAGCCATTAGATGGCTATTATCAGACAACAAACTAACTAACTAAACTAAAAAATAACAGAAACTAACAAGTGGTGGTGAGGACCTGGAGAAATTGAAACCTTTATGCGTTGCTGGTGGGAATATAAAATGGTGCAGCCACTGTGGGAAATGGCATGATGGCTCCCCAAAACTTTAAACAAAGAATTACCATATGATCCACCAATCCCACTTCTGGGTATATACTCAGAAGAAGTGAAAGCAGAGACTTGAGTTGATATTTGTACACTCATGTTCACAGCAGCAATACTACCAGTAGCCAAAAGGTGGAAGCAACCCAAGTTGCTTGGTTCGCCTCCATCAACAGATGAATGCATTGACAAACTGTGGTATACAATGGAATATTATGTGGTCTTAAAAAGAAGGAAATTCTGACACCTGCTACAACATGGATGAATCTTGAAGACATCATGCCAACTGAAATAAGCCAGTCACAAAAGGACAAATACTGTATGATCTCACTTACATGAGGTTCCTACAGTAATCAAATTCATAGACACAGAAAGTAGAATGGTGGTTGCCAGGGGCTGGAGGAAGTGAGGAATGGGGAGTTAATGTTTAATAGGTACAGAGTTCTAGTTAGGGAAGATGGAAAAATCCTGGAGATGGATTGTAACGATGGTTGCGGAATAATGTAAACATACTTAATGCCACAAAACTGTACACTTGAAAATAGCAAATTTTATCTTGCATATGTTTTACCACAATTTTTGAAAAGAAAAGAAGAGATTGTCTGATTATTTGTATTACAAAACCAAGGAGAGTAGTGCGGATACAAAGGGAAGTATGCTGGCTGGAGCTGAGATGGAGAATAAAGTCACCTGAAGATCAGCACTGCCCACTGTTTACTAATTTAGGCATTTAACCTTCTGCCTAGGGGCCCTCACACCTTAACCTGATGAGAGAATGCTCCTGTTCTTAGAAAATATACGCCAAAGTATTTAGTAGTAAAGGGGCATTTTGCCTACAGCTAACTCTCAGATGGTTCAGAAAAAAAAACATTAAGTAAAGAGGTGAGAAAATGCAAACTAGATATTTAAGTAAAAGATAAATGGATATCTTTGCCCTATTTTTGCATCTTTTCTGTACGCTTGAAATTTTGTTAAAATAAAATGTTACTCCCCCCAAAAAGACAATGAAAAGACACATCAAACACAATAGTAATCCCTGGGCCACTTGAATCTAACTCACCAGGCATGCTTCTTATTCATTCGTTTATTCAACCATCATTGATCAAGGGCTATACCAGGCTCTCCATGCAAAACACTTGGGATCTATCAGAGATCAAAACACTTCCGTGCCCTTACACTGGTCACATTGGAGTTTGGTTAACATAAAATGCAGCTTTGGGGGCCTTGAGACTCAGTGCATTAAAATTTCTGGAAAAGGGCCCAGAGACCCACCCTGTATAAAGTTTCCTACGATGCTACCTGTGTACGCCAAAGCAGTGCTGCTTTTCAAAATACAGCCTTTGACCCATAAGGATTTTATACTAACAATTGAGCCAGCCAAGAATTTTTTTTAATTAAAATAACAGAAAAAGGAAAAAGAGAAAAGAACAGGAAAAGAAAATAAGAATGCTGATACATGCATGTAAAAGTGTAGTTGTTATTTCATAAACTTCTGCTTAGAGCCCTGGATCACAAAGTAAACTGGGTTTCCTATAGCAAACCACTACTAGAAAATATGATACATAAATTATATCATAAATTATATCCTCTTTTCCTCTCTAGCCCTTGTACCCAACATTTCTGGGAATCTGACTCACTGGTCCTGTTCCTGACGTAACAGCACTTCCTCCTCCTGTTGTGTAGAGCCCAGAGCTGTGCTCTCCCACAGATGGCGACGTCCCGAGCGCACGTCCCATACAGCACGCCATCTGTCCTGGCCTTCCATGGTGGAGGTCGAGCGGCAGGCGGAAAGGAACTTCTGGGACCAAATGCTTCCACTTGCTAGGATGCTGTCTGAGGGAACAAGAACCTAGGACATAAGGAAACCGATTTTCTAGGCCAAAGTGCTGGGTATTTGATGCAGGTCCCTTGTGTTGGGTTGAAATCCCATGCAAACCCAACTTTCTGACCCAGATGAGAGATAACAGTTGTCTCAGATCAAAATGAAACAGGATGGGGTTAACAAACCCACATGAAACGCGCTGAGGAGCCCTCTCGGGAAACCCAAGAGCCTTCTGCACTGACCAGACCAGGGATGTTCCTGTGGTTGCCTTATGAGCTGGCACACAAGTTTTGCTATCGCTGAGAAGAGAAATCCAAAGGCTGGTTCAGCATAAATGGTCCCCTGACTGCCTTGAGGGCGGTGACAGGTGAGTCATAAGCAGGGTTAGAAAAGCGGCGACATGCTCTGGAGGCCTGGAAACGCTGCCCTCAAGTTCGTCTCATGGCAAGAGGAGTACTTCTTACGGAACTGAAAATGGAATTGCTCAAACTAAAAACTGCTGACCTCACCAGGATGACTGCTTTCCAGACCCAAGTCTGGGAAGTGCCATTGGTAAACCCCCCAAAATGAATTTGCTCATCAGGGAAGGGCAGAATTAGATCCTCTCCGATGTACTCAGTGACTTGTTCACAGCCTTAGAAGCCAGCCCTTCTCCACCTCAAAGCAAAGCACTGAAATGCTTGATTCTGTGCAGTTGTGGTAGAAATACCCTCTATCAAAGGCAAGCTCCAAATACCGCAAGCCAAAGATAAATAACAGAGGAAATCATCGAGACCATGACCTCTTGGTGACCCCCTGGCGCTAAATCTTTGCTAGACCTCAGAATATCAAAAAGGCCACCAGCCTGCCAGCAGCAGTTTATGTATGAACAGCTTGGAAGCCACCTCGGCCTGCAGAAGACTGGCCGTCTAGAAGCTTGGGAAGAGAAATCCCAAAGGAATTTCTTGGTCTGCTCCCCACAGCAAGCATTTGTTGTGTAGGTGAAGAACCCCCTTCTGAGAAATGAGCTCATTCCTGGGCCTCTGCCAGGGTCAGCCAGAAAAGGTATTTGCCTGGGAGTTGGGACGCTGTCCACCTCCTGTCCCATGGTGAGACATTAGTTTGTGAAAAAATGTTCTTTCACTAACTAGCAGAAGCATGAACTGGCAGGATCTCACAAGGGAGATCCTTCTCCCCTCCATAGATTTCAGTTATGGATTCAAATCTGCAAATACTATGGAGTGTTTGCTATATGACGAGTACTGTGCAAAGTTCTTTGAGGATGCTGAGCAGAACCTGACTCAGTTGCTCCTGGAGGGAAGCACTGAGAGGCTGAAGAAAGCCAGAATCTAACAGCCAGGAAGTGGCCTCGAATTGCTCTTGGAGTGTCTGGCCTGAAGACTGAGGCAAAGTCAGCTAAATCCTCTGAATAAAAGGAGTGGAGAGAAACTGAAGGATAAACCTGACCCTCAGTCTAATAGGAAGGAGAATTTGATTACAGGAGGGATTCAAAGAGATCCAATTTGCATCTCCCGGCTGTTAGCATCACCAAGCAGTACAAAGGTCAACTGATAGATATTGTATATGTAGAAATAGATGTCATTGTGGTTTTGGGGGGGATTTAAATTTTTTTTTTGTTTTTTTAATACAACTTATTACATTTATTTTATTTATTATTATTATATTTTAATGGAGGTCCTGGGGATTGAACCCAGGACCTTGGGCATGCTAAGCGTGTGCTCTACCACTTAGCTATACCCCCACCCCCTGTTTTATTTTGTTTTTTTTAACTTCCCTCTCCTCTTTTCAGAGAGATCATCTCTGTCTCAGAACCTAAAATGACCTCAAAGTTTAGAAGGCTTATCGGTCCTCTTCCCAGGCCCTCTCCAGAATATGAAGGATTTGGGTGAGATAAGTGGGTTCCCAAGCTTTAGTCATGGAAGTTGTTATTCAGACAAAATCTTCCATCGTTGTGTGAATAGATCAGTCACATACAGGAGGAGCAGCCCTGCAGATGAAAGCAGGACCTCCCCTGGGTTCCCCTGAGGGGTCCTCAAAGTACAGTTTGAACCATAACTAAGAAGGACTTCTCAGATCCCTGCTGCCTGGTGCTGGAACTCTGTGACCCTGTGACAGATGCCCCTCAGAATTCACGACTTCTGTCCTTGACACATCATGGGGCAGTCATCCAAATAGCTTATCTAAACCTCGTGAACCCCAAGTGTCCTATTTCAGCATGTACACCCTCTAGGAGTGAGCTCGCCCAGGCCTTGGTTTGATGATGGGTGAGAATAACCACTCAGAACTTGTTAATGTCACTGTCACTTTAGTCTTCTGTCACCACATCAAAATAAGTGATGAAAAAAAGGTGAAATTAAGGGAGAAAAAAGACCTAATAAAATTTTTTCACGCACGAGACCTTAGTTTAGGTACTAATTCTATTCACACATATAGAACCTGCTGTCTCAGGAATCCCGTTGTAAATACTCCTTTATTCAAAGAACTGTCAACTCACATTCAACTCCTGGTGAGTGTTAAACTAGAGTTTTGTGCATGAAGACATTTTATTCAATCTCATGGGTATAAAATATTTTTTAAACTTACCAAAGAAGTCTGATAGACTTGATCCACTTAGATTTTGCATTATATTGCTTTTTCTCTGGAAGAGGGGTTACACCTTCCTGTGTTTCACTGATTTTTTACTATGGACTCCAACAACTTGCTAACTCTAGTGAACATTTGTCAGTCATCTCCCTAATACGTATTGCCTTTCTCTCCAAAGGCTTCTTTTGGATGCCCTCCCTTTTCCCATCCTCAGTCCATGTAGTCCGGACAGGGCATCACCCCCATGCTCAAGTTAGCGCTTCACACAGCATTGGCCACAGCAACTGCTTTGGGGTAGAATAAACATGAGCTAAACTCATTTTATGAGATTGAAGCCCAGGATCTTGTAGGAGCGTCCCACTGGACTTGGAATTAAGAAGACTTGACGCCATTGCTGCTGTAGCCATGCCACTATATAGGGCAAGTCCAGAGCTGCCGGGGCCCACACAGGAAGGTCGAGAATAAAGCTAACACAGTAGAAGGTAGAGCCGAGAAATGAAGAGGACCTGGCATCTGAAGGCATCATCTGAGCCTGAATCCTGCCCTGGCCTTTTAGTTATGTGACTCAATAAATTCCTTTTTTTTTTTTTTAGCACAATTGAAATGTCTTTTTTAATTTTTTAAATTGAAGTATAGTTGATTTACAATGTTGTGTTAGTTTCAGGTGTACAGCAAAGGGATTCAGTTATACATACACATATTTACACATTCTTTTTCAGATTCTTTCCCATTATAGCTTATTACAAGACCCTGAATATAGTTTCCTTGTTTATCTATTTTATATATAGTAGTATGTATCTGTTAATCCCAAATTCCTAATTTATCCTCCCCGACCTGTCCGTTTGGTATCCATAAGTTTGTTTTCTCTGTCTGAGTCTATTTCTGGTTTGTAAATCAGTTCATTTGTACCATTTTTTTTAATGCCACATTCTTATTTGGCATAAACCAACCTGGCTCAATCTGTGTCACTTGGAACATAACAAGTTCTAATTTATGCATTGACCATGGAGCTATTCCTAGAAAGGAAGGATTTTTGCTTTTTCTGGTTTCTATATGTTTAGCTCGTCACCATTACTTAGTAGTAGTAGGTTAGTAACTCCTACTTAGTGAAGACTCTTCTCTCCTAGGCACTGTACCTGTAGCTTCCCACCCATCATCTCACTGGTACTCTGATTATCTCCATTTCATAGATAAGAACACTGAGGTGACCAGCACCATAATAGTTTGAAAGTGGCAGATATGGAATTTAAACCCTAGGGTGTCTGACCCCATAGCCCATGACCACCTGTTATGTGGTAGACACTGTGTAAGCACTAAGGACAACAGTGACATATACCGTCCTCATCCTTAAGGCACTTTGATTATAGTGAGAGACATATCCAACACACAGGAGCTAGGGGGTCAGCCTTCTCCCCACCCTACCCCATTTCTACTACGGCCATATCTAGTCAGTGGCAATTGCTTTTTTTGTCAACCAGCCACAGTACCACATTCCTGGAGCAGGGGAGGACATGTGGAAATGTATGGAAAGTTTTCTGGTTGTCACACTGACTGGTTGGTGAGGGCACAGCTGGCATTTAATGGACACAGGCCAGAGATGCTAAACGGTCTGAAAGGTGCAGCCCTATCCTGCTCAAAAAGGAACAGTCCTACCCAAGGTGCCAACAGCACCCTCAATGATGAAGTTAGGTATTTAAACCCAGATCCAACCTAGATCTGGTGGCACATACCAAAAGAGATTCTATTAGTGTTGTTTTAATAGGAAAATCAAAATGAAGTTCAAAAGTCTATGAAAAGCACATAAAAAAAGAGTGTCATCCCTTAAGCATCCTTTGACCACTGCCAACCATTCATAGACTCTTTTCTGCTTATGAGCAAATATTACACCAAAGTATCTCCCTAGGATAATAAGCCCTTAGAATTCAGTTTCCTTCTCAAGATATATAAAGATCCAAATTCCCCTGAGAACAGCCAGCCCTGGTCGGCTCTCTTCCTTTCCAAGTGTGGCCTCTGAGCTCCTTATGAAGATTCTAGATCTAGTCTCCATATCCAGATTCTTTATTCCCCCTCTTCCTCCTCCCTTCTTTTCAGACCTCCCTTCCATCATTAGACATCTTTTAAAAATGTTCCCAAACCCAAAATGTGGAGGTCTGACTGTATTGTTCAAATGTCTACAGGTTTTAGGTTATAGGTTCTTCCCAGTTAGGGTTAGTGTATAGATGGGGAATGCCTTCCTTCAGGAACCCAACCTCTTCTTGTGTTTTATGGCATCACTTCTATCTAGCTTCTTGGATTTGTAGCAGTGTATCCTCAAACATCTGCCAAACTACCCAGGACTTCACTTTGTTAGATTTTTAATTCATTAGAAAGAAAGTTTAAGGGGGGAGGGTAATAGCTCAGTGGTAGAGCGCCTGCTTAGTATGCACAAGGTCCTGGGTTCAAACCCCAGTACCTCCATTAAAAAAAAAAAATTGAGAGAGAAAATTTAGGATGGATCAGTTTGGCACTCTGAAAAGCAGGCACTGAGGTCAGATTTGATGTAGAAGGGGAAGTGCCTGCGACGCATCAAGAGTACGGGGAGCAGAAGTAGGTCTGGAGAGTTTTCAGACAATGATGCCGGTCTGACATCTGTGAAAGAAGAGGAGAAAGATGGAGGACGAGGTAGTGACACCCTGAGGTTATCTCAGATGGACCATGCAAGAGCACCGGCACAAAGACTGCCTGTTAGGGAAAGAAATGGCCCAGCTCTTGTGCCCCCAGTCTGCTCAGTGCAGCAACTGACCACACCTGCCAACTGCCTTCCTCATGGTAGCTTCTCTGAAAGGCAGGTCTGAGCGGTGTCCCTCCTGGCAGCCATGTGCAGCATTGTGGGTATTTTAAAAGTGGAAGTCGTTTGGCATAAGATACATGGCTGTGGGCAAGGAGGTGGGGGTGTATATTTAAAAGAAAGAAGATTGCCTTGAAAAAAAAAAAGTTGGGGTCTGAACAGTGACATGATAACACCATTGAAAACCAAAACAGAATCTTTCTGTTTGGGAGACCAGTTCTCACTCCCAACTTTTAGGCTGTTGGCTTGGTTGAAACAGAGTAATTTCACCACTTTAAAAAGGAATGGAATTAGAAATGCCAAGAGTGCAAAGTATTCTGGGACTGCTGGGCATCCAACATGCTGTGCTAATCATAAAGGGGGAAAGCCCTCTGTTTTGGCCAGAAATCAGGGGAGTTATTTTGGGAGCAGCTTCGTCAGTGACCCAGACTTGAGCATCTGAGTTCCAAAGCTCCGAAGAGCATAAGCTTTGAGCATGCTTTCCCACTGCGCCGTGTTTCTTTCTCTGTATGGCTTTTTGCACAAATCTGCTATGAATCCAGCCTTCACCTCCTCCAGGGAGCCTGCAGAGAAGCAGGTCATTGTCATTAGAGAAGGTGAGCTTTCCTGGGAAGTGACTTGTCTGCCCATCCAAGTCCTCATGGCTCACGGTCGCCTAGGTCTTAACCAGCCTCATAAAAAAAAGCATTGAGAATTTACCCCACACACCAAATTTTACCAGCCTGCCTCCTGTCAATAAAATGCCCCATATCAGAAAACCCAACAAAAGACAATCATTTCTACAATTTTTATGATGTTTGTATGTGAATTACTCTAACCTGAGCTGCTGGCTACCTGGGAGATGAAGGAAAAGGGGCTCAAAGAAAAGGACTGCATGATGCAAGCCCGGGACGATGGACTCCTTCCCTACTCAGGTCCCCGTGAGTAAACCCAGATCCTCCTCTTACTCAGAAAGGAAGGATAAACCAGTTATAATAACCAGTATTAATTGTGTGCTTCTGCATGACCTCAGTGTATATTTAGAGCAACCCTATCCAGAAGGTAGTATCTTTATAATTCTCTTTGGAGAAATGAGGACACCTGGTCTCAGAGTGCTCAAGTAATTTACCTGAACTAACCCAGGTAGCAAATGGCTGAGCTGGGACTTGAACCCAGGCCCCTCTGAGTCCAGAGCTTGTACCCTGAACCACACTTCCTTATTTCCCAATTGTGACTGGAGCAGATTCCGATTTGAAGGCAGCCTGAGCTTATACATTTGGTGGGAGGTAGCCCTCTTTAAGAAACAGAAAAAAATATACATGGAAACAAAATTCAATACAGAGCCTTAGAGTGAGTCCATGCAAATGAGGGAGCCCGATACTTAAGCTTTATGTATTTCTCAGTAAATCCACTTCTGATTGTGATAGTGCCATTATTGCTGACAATGTTGATATAAAGAATAACAAGTATTCTTCAAATCCAAATACATGCAGTCTGGTTAGTTTAGGATTTTAGGATTTCCTTTGGAAAACAGAGTTGTTCTGGGTGCTCAGAGACCCCTACACGTCCCCTTTCCAACCACCATATAATTTCTCTGCATCTAAGTCATACCCCACCTGCTCAAATTCTCTTCATGTTATCCTTGCATTTCTATTGTATGACCTCACTTTCAATGTCTTAATAATAATTATAATTATAGCTAACATGACTATGGGGGGCATGCCCTGCTCTAAGTGACTTTCTCTTTGCTTTAAAAACCTTTCAGATAAGGAAACTGAAACCATGAAAGATTAAATAGTTTGTCTCTGAAATCTACATTCTTAACCACTCCATCAGGTGCTTCAGATATCCCGGGTCAACCAGACATTAACACAAGCAGACTCCATAGAGGCCAGAATAAAGTACCAAATATAAGGCTGGATGTTCTGTAAGTCACAGACTTAATACTTTGGGTCAGAATCCCCTTTTGGCACCTGAGAATAGTGCAAGAACAAAAATGAATATCAAGTCAAATCAGCAATTCTGAGACATACAAGACCTTGAAATATGTGATTTAATGATTTAAAAAATACATTTTTTTCCTGGGTTGCAATTGCTGAAGTCCAAAGAATAAGCTGGGCAGTGCCTGAATTCATATGCTTATCATGAGTGTTATACTTTTGTAGTCATTATCAAATTATGCATACCAGAAGGTTGTGCTACCCCTGAAAACTTAGCCAGCCAAGAATGGTGCCTAAGGAAACTAGGGGAGGGGTATGTAAAATTATCTGGTCAAACTGGCGTGGCAGTCTTCCTGGGGCTGAGTCACTGTGGAGAGTGCACATCTGAGTCATGTTCCTTGAACATCAATGTTTGAAGGAAACTGAAAATTTACCTGTTTCAAACCCTTCATTTACAGGCGTAGGCAGAGGTACCCTGAGAGGCCAAAGGTCACAGAGCTAATGAGCATCCTTCAGTCAACAGACTAATGGAACAGATTATGGGACTAGGATAGAGGACTTTCTACTGCCCCCACACTGCCCCATGGTTAAGATTTACCATTGGGCACAGCATCAGTAATCCTGCAATTAAAAATAAAATTTCTATCTATGACATAGACATGCAAGGCTTACACTGGTCTGGGCTCTGCCTGTCTATCACCATCATCTCCCACAGTTCCACGGTGTGAACCCTTGTTCTTTATATCTATCTCCCAGAAAGCACTCAGTATACGCTCTTGTCTTAGCACGGGCTGCTATGACAAAATACCATAAACTGGTGGCTTGTAATAAAAAGAAGTTGACTTTTCACAGTTCTGGAGGCTGGAAGTCTGAGGTCAGGGTGCCCGCTCGGTTGGGTTCTGGTGAGAGCCCTCTTCCAGGTTGCAAACCACCAACCCCGTGTTGTGTCCTCACATGGTGGGAAGCGGGGCCGTGAGCTGTCTGACCTCTTCTTATCCGGGAAGTAATCCCATGCATGAGGGCTCCACCTTCATGACCTAATTACCTCGAAACAGCCCCACCTCCAAATATCACCCCATCAGGAATTAGATTCCAACATGAATTTTGGGAGGGGGCCACGATCGGTCCGTATCAACTCTCACTGCTCTGAGCCTTTGTGTAGGCTGCTTTCTCCACCTGGATTGCCTTTCTGCCTGTTCTCTACTGTATGAACTCCTTCATTTGTCAAAACTCACAAGTGTCACCTTCACAGTGAAACTTTCCATGAAGAAGGCTCTTTCCCCACCCATCCATCCAGAAAGGATTATTTTGATCCCTCTTCTGTTCTCTCAGTGCACAGTTCTCAGGGCTTTTAGCACTTGCCACATTTTATTTTGACCCTTGGTTTAATTTTATTCCCTCCATTAAACTCTGAACTGCTGAAAGTCAGAGATCCAATGTTGGTCATCTTTTTAGTCACTTAATGCCTAGGCTCTAGTGGGTACTGGGGTGGGGGAAACCTGTAACAATAATCATTAACATTCAATCCCTACAATAATCCTAAAGGGAGGGTGTGGTAGAGATAGATACTGTCAGTGCTCACCAAGGATTCTGGTTCTCTTCTTGAACTTAGACGTGGCCATGTGACTTGTTTCAGCCAATGAAATTTAAGCAGAAGTAATACATGTCACCTCCACGTGTTATTATTATCCAAGAACAGGTACTCCTTCCTGCTGCAGTGGTGGACCTGAAAGTCTTGTGTTGGGCAGGCAACATCAAAAGGTGGTGAAGACTCCTCTACCCTTTGCTCGCCCATACTGGTCATTTATTACAGGTGAGAAATATATCTCTGTTGTTTTAAATCACCAATATTTTCAGACCACCATGGAACAGGGAAGGAGGAAAGAAATCAATCTATTTCCACACTGAGAATTCCAATTGTTGTTTCCTTTCCAGCTTCTAGCCATTGTCAAGAATTTGTAGAGCAGCTATTCCCTCAGAGAATATCTAAGCAAATTCCCCCCTACCTCCCTCGCATATCCTCTGATGTGTCCATTTCCTGATTCCACCTCAGGTGTTGGACTTAGGTCACAACAACCCTGGAAGCTTTTACACATAAGGTATTTGTGCTTTACTAAAAGCAAAAGGAATGCGTTACTGGTGCCTTCAATTTCCAGTCATATTTTTAAAAGTCATTTGAAGAGTTCTTTTCCACTTACTGCTAAACAAACAATATCTTTCATTAAATGCCAAATACAAATGATTTGTCTGTGATGATTTTTTTTCTATTTTGATATTTGATTTTTATTGAATTTTATTTTTATTTGATGTAACATTGTCTAAGTTTAAGATGTACATGTTGATTTGATACTTTTATCTATTATAATATGATTACCATTGTGGCATTAGCTAACACCTCTGTCACGTCACATCTTTTTTTGGTGGGAATAATTAAGATCTAGTCTCTTAGCAAGTTTGATGTTTACAGTACAGCACTGTTGTCTATATTCACTCCATTGTGCATTAGATCTCTAGGGCTTGTTTACTACTAGTTTGCAAGTTTGTTGCCTTAAACAATATATCTCCTATTCTCCCACCTCCAGCCCCTGGAAACCACCAGCCTACTCTCTGTTTTCACTAGTTTGGCTCTTTTAGATTCCACATATAAGTGATATCATACAGTATTTGTCTTTCTCTATCTGACTTACCTTACTTAGCATAATGTTCTCAAGGTCTGCCATGGTTTCTTTAAAGAAACTTTTATTTGGAAAAAAAAAAAAAGGCAACTCTGCCAGTGTTATCAATGAGTTGGTAAAGCACTGCTATTAGTTTGGATGAGGGGGTGACAAATTCAAGGCTCAAGAAAACATCATTGTTTGTGTTTAATTCAGCCCAAGGACCCCTCCATGAAGGCTCTGGAAAGTACAGTGCAGTCCAACAAGTCAGGCTATTACTAGCTAGAGTTTAAGAAGAAGGCTTTAAAGCCAAATGAATTCAAATCCAAACTCTGCCTCTTCCTTGTTCTGTGACCATGGTCACATTAGTTAACCTCTCAGAGTCTTAGTTTTATCATCTGCAAAATGGGTAAAGAATAGCCACCTTTACAGGATTGTTATAAGGATGACATCCTTAACGTGGGTTCATGTTGATAAAGCCCTTGGCATGATTGCCTAGTATCTAATAAGCATTTGATGAAGAGTAGTGTGAAGTGAGCCATAAATAGCACCTGCTTATCTGCATATCTTGCTTTGAAAAAAAAAATCAGAATAGTACCACAAGGAACTGGGTGCAGGACTCAAAGAAACCAGCCCAAGTTTGCTTAGCTTCACAGTTCCTGTACTTTGGGGCAAGTTGTTGGTCAAGAAAGTAAGATGGGTTTTGGGTAAAGGCAGAGGACGTGTTCTCTAAACTTGGGAGTCAAGGATTAGAGTTCTGTTAGAGATCTAGTCCCCAAACAATCTTGTTTTTCTTAAAATTCTAGCTTTAATTTCTGCGTCATCCTATATATGTTCTGTGTCTATGCTTTTATTCCTCCATATACCTGGAAAAGTTCAATACTCTACACATTTATGTACCTAGATTTTCACTTCAGAATGCACTCAGTGGGTAACTGTAGATCAAAGTGTAGAGACCTTTCTTACTCAATTTGCAAGTGTGGAAAATGTGCAGATGGACCATAATTCATTCACCTGGCTTCCACAGATAGACATTTAAATCATTTCCAAGTAGAACTTTCATGAAAAGCCTTCACACCTATAAACACACATCCTTAATGCCCATTAATGTGTGAGAAAAAGTGTATTAGGTTTAGCACTGGAGGTTACTGGGCACAGTGATGGTAAGTAACATATTTCTTTTTGTTAAACTACCCATCCTTCTGGTTCCAGTTAAAATTAAAGTCATTGCTCTGTAGATATCTGTAGATACTCTGCAAAGTTGGAAATGGGGATTATCCTCCTCACACCCATAGGAGTGGGAATCTTTGGAAACCCCTCCTTCATTTGTCTTCATAACTTCACTTTACTAAGCGGACACAAGGTGAGACTCAAGATATGATTCCCAACTAATTGTTCCTAGGCAACTCCTTGGTGCTTTTCCAAACCAATCTGTTTGTAAATGATGATTAAAATGATTTGGTATGTTCTAAGGAGAAGGGAATCATTATGTGAGGGCATTTTCTTCTCTTACTATAATATTTAGAATTATAACATGATTAAAGCCCACAGGGTGAATCTGCAGGAAACTAGGAGCATCCAGAATGCTCTTTAGCTTGAAGGATTTAAGCTCATCAGTAACAGAGCATCAGAGACAGCACTTTCTTTCCCCTACTTCCTCATGATCCCTGTGCCAAGGATCCTTAAGTCTGTGGTGAAGGGCTGAGCCTGTAATTTCCAATATCTAGACATCACAAGCCCCTAAAACTCCCAAGGTCCCTCTACAGAATTTGATCAAACAGTTCCTATTATGACCTGATGACCAGATCTCAAGACTGTTCTTTCCACAAGTCAAATTAGGTTTTATTTAATAGGATCCAGAATGCATCGTTTCAAACATTTATCTTCAGTGTCCAAAGTCCTCTGAAAATGTATGCCTAAAAAACTCTCTTACAGGAATTACCATTAATGTCACAGTCCATCAGTGATACTTATAAACTACCCTTTATGTCCTACCAAGAATAATGGCAGTAACATTTTACATCCCAGACTCCCTGTCAACTTCTCAAAGTACTTTCCATGTCTACTGATGCATTGTATTCTCCCAGAAATACGATGATTCCTTAGAGATGAGGTCAAAGAATTTGCCAAAGCAAACGATAAAATTTCCTGACTCTTCAACCAGTGAAACTTCTTTAGGAAGGAGGAAGACGTGTTTATGGGTGTATGATTCAGTTATTTTATTGGCTGTTTTAAGGTAAAAGAATAAATGTTTATTGTAACAAATCAAAGAGTACAGATCTGGATTTGCAATGAATCACCTTCCTCTTTCTTCTCCCTGTCCCACCCTCTCAAAGTTATCTACGGCAATGGATGGGTGTATAACCTTTCACTTCCACTCCAGACAATGAAAATCCATGGTTTCTAAGATAATATTGTAGACTGAATCACGAAGTAAAATGCACTTCCTTCAGGAAGTCTGGAAGTGTAATTTTTATCATCTTTAGCACAGGAATCCATCTGAGAGTCTCTCCCTGACCCTAGAGTCTACCGCTGCCTCCCCTACATGTCCCACGCCTGAATCCCTCTTCCTATCTCTCAGTCTCCCAGCCTGACCCCTTCAGAACTAGGCTTCCAGGGTTAACTGGCACTGGTTTTGCTTGGTATGTTCTTGGTTTACCACCCACTTGGCATGCTATCTCTTCATCCTCATGCATAAAAACTGAGTCAGACCCACTCTGTCACCCTAGCCAGCTGCCCCTCAACTTCCATTGAAGGTGTTTTGTGGTGTCTAAGCATGGCTTTATAGGAACTTTAAATTGGAAGTGAAGTCTTGGTAGACACAGCTTTCCATGATATGAACTCTGTGAATCTTCCATTAATCTCTTCCTGCCATTCTCCTGACCCTGTAAGACTGTCTCTTGGGCTCTGTCCTAAAATTGTTTTACAGTTGTTTAACTTACACGCACATCACTTCAATTTTGACATCATAATGTGATTTACACAGATTTGAGGCTGCCATCAGGATGAGCTCAGAACTATGTCAGAACCTCTGCTGAGTAAATAAAGAACTGATTTTGAATGTGGGGAATGATGGAGGGTGGAAAAATCACAGAAAGAGACCAGAAACAATACAAGTGCAGTCAGGAAATTTTAGACATCAAGCTTTTTTTTTCCAAACACAAAATACCAAAGGTCACTAGTCTCCCACATCAAATACACAGACAATTTTTTTTAAACAAATCCTTTTCAGTCTGAGTCTTGAAATGAGTCTAAAATATGTGATTTTGCAAAGAGGATTCTAGGATAATTTTAAATTTGTTGATTTTGAAAAGTAAAAGAGGGGCTGCCTGGGATGGCAGAGGAGGAAAGAAAGCAAATGACACCATGTTTCTTTCCATCTTCATTCAGCACATGAACTTCAACCTATGCAGAGGGATGGACAGCTAAGTAATGGATCCTGAGGTGCAAAATCCCAGAATCACACTCATTTACAGGCCTAACATGCCACCAGAGGGGTCAATCAGGCTCTAAAACGTGACTTTGCACCTGTTTTTAAAGGGCTAGCGGCCTCCTTTGTACTCAGTTACTGCTGACTGGAGGACCCATCCTTTGCCCAAGAGGCAACTTCTGCATCTATCTTGGCAGCAGTTCAATGAGGGGATGAGGTTTGGCTGAAGGTGGGTGGAATCAGCCTGAAAATGTTCCTTTGCCAATATCGTCCAGTCTGGAAAAAGGTGGGCGGAGATGGAAGGCTTTCGGGCTGAGCTCCCCGCCGACCTTAACTGGAAGTGCTCACACTCTTTCACATCGGCAGCTGTGTCCTCCTCAGGGAGTTGTCCAACTAAATGTGATTTTAAACATCTGTCAGCTAAATCAGAGCTCCAAATTTAGCACTCGGGAACATTATGTGGATTTGTGATGCTCGCTGGAGAACACTGGATCTATAAACCAAGCCCACACGAGACAGCCGGGTGGTACTCCGGCTGATAATTTCATCTATGACACATTTAATTTGCCTGCACATTTATGAACGTTATGTAAAGGGAAAGAGTGACCAGTTCCCTGCAAACAGCTTTCTGAATTGCTGCAAGCTTGGTAGTGAGATGGGAGAGCCTTTACACTGGAACACTGATTGTCTTCCTACCTGATAATTTGTGTGGAAAGAAAGAAAAGAGAGAAGAGAGGGGGCAGAGAGAGAGAGAGAGGAAGAAAGAAAGAAAAGAAACAGAGATAGAAAGAGAAAGATAGAAAGAGAAAGAAAAGAGAAAGAAAGAAAGAAAGAAAGAAAGAAAGAAAGAAAGAAAGAAAGAAAGAAAGAAAGAAAGAAAGAAAGAAAGAAAGAAAGAAAGAAAGAAAGAAAGAAGAGAAAGAAAGAAAGAAGAGAAAGAAAGAAGAGAAAAGAAAGAGAGAGAGAGAGAAGAAAGATTGATTGATTGATTCCAATGGGCTCCTTTTGAGTGAATTTCCTGAAACTATTTTCTGCCCTTTCTGGTCCAGCTATAACTTTGCTCCAGTGCACCCATCCTGGAGGAAGGGAAGTTCTGCATGCAGTCATGACTCTCAGTTACCACCTTTGAAGAAGTCAAGCGCAGGAGAACCATCCTTCCTCTCCTTTGGATGGATGAGTCTGAAGAGATGTGCTGCTCTTCGGGAGAACTGTGAAGCCAGGTCTTAAATTCAAAGGCCCTCTCTTTGCTGAGGCAACGCTCCTGGATGATTGGCTAGAAATCCTCAGTGCATATGGGGGTTTGAAACTCATCCTATCAGTTACTGAGATCATGGTGTCCTTGACGGGAGATAAGGTGAGAAATAACCTTGTGATTCAGTGTGAGTTCCCAATAGATGACTTAGCACAGTAGACTAAAACGTGTGAATTTGCTTTGCTAAGGTTAGTGCCAAAGCTCACAGCATCCAAAGTCCATTTCTCCATCAAGCCTCAGAGTTACTTACCCCCTTCACTGAAGTCCCAAGACAGCCTGTCAGTGCCTCTCATCTGGTATTAATGTGTGATGTTGTTAGCGAGTGTCTTAAAATGCCTCTGTGATCTCTAAGGAGGCAGAGATGGCATTTAATTTGGCCTGTATTCCTAAGATTAGGATAGGCCCATAGACTAGACAATGGACATTTTATAGGTAGTGAATAAATGCATGAGGGACTGGCCCTAGTTTGAACGGCTTAAGAGTATACCATCGAGAGGCAAGGAAGGGTGGTTTGGGCGCGGGGTTGATGGCAAAAGAAGAACCCCTGCAAAGGTCCCCTGGATAATCCACACGTGGATAGTGCCTGTGTGCAGGGAACTGACTCAACACAAGTTTCCCTTGGTGTTGGAGACAGGGTAGTCCTGTCAGAGGTACCAAAGGCCAGTGAGGACAGCCAGGAGAATGGGCACAGAGGAGCGCTGCCTTCTACATGGAGTTGTGTTAGGGCGCTGAGCAGGGAGGGTCTCCTGCCTCAAAATGTCTTCCTTCTGCAATTAGAGTATTTGAAATGTATTCCTGGAAGGCATGTTGATTCTTCCCTCTTTTCTTCCCACCTCCCGGATGACACGCTTACCTTGAGAGGCCACATATAGTAATAGTTAAAACCAAAGACTGTTGCACCAGCCAGATCAGGGTTCAAATCCCAGTCCATAATTCACCAAGGTGTATTATCATAGGGATATGACTAAACTTCTCTGAGCTGACTCATTAGGTAGTTTAAATGAGCCGGTGTGAGTAAAGTAGCTAGCACATAGCAAATGTTCAGTGTAGTCGGTAATGGCATCACTTCTATAATTAGTTTGGACTCTCATTAGCAAATGAGTAAGAATGGACCTGGACCTCAGGGAGGTGCCTCTGTCTTGGTCTGTGCATCTGCTCTGTTCTCCTCTCAGCTTCTTCTCTTCTCGGGTCCACATCATTCACAGAGAAAACCCACCTCTCAACGCCTAAACTGACACATTGCAGATTCAGCTCCCTAAAAAGAGACCAACACAAATCTTTTCCTGGCCTTAATTTCACATTTCTGGGGAGAGACTCCAGTGGACTCACCTTGAGTCTGGTGCTGGCTCTGCTCATCGGCTGTGGCAGGGGTCAGACATCAGTGGAGGCAGGGGTCACAGCGACACGATGGCCCCCTCCTGCTGGAGCCCACTTTATTGGTGGGGAGGCTGACAGAGAGGGAGGGCAGATGGGTGTATAGGGAAGACACCATCATGAGATGTGCAGATGCCTCAAAAGTTTCCTTCAAACTCCTATGATGAAAACGGGACACCTAGAAATGTAAAGAAACACATGAAATGTTCTGTGTGGGGGAAAAAATAAGACTGCATATACCTCATAGTCATAACTATATTCACTGATAAATGTAAAGATTTGTGGGGAACACAAAGAAATTGTTTTTATGTCACAGTGATGATGTTTTAATGCACCTTGATTTAGTAACCAAACTTTGTTTAATGTGGAAACTCCTCCAAGGATTAATAACCCTTGAGCCTTTGCCACCTAACACCTTAGCAAGGATTAGTTGACCACTGGCTGAGTGCCAGGCCCCAGGGGACAGCTCCAGACCTGGAGGGTGGAGGGAGGGAGCAGGAAAGTGCCAAGGGCACGGGGTAAACTTCTTGTTCTTCACAGCGTATGGATACCGAGATCCTTTCTTCCTGGAAAGGCAGAAACCTGGCTTGGAATTCTGAAGCCTCCGTTGCATTTTCATAGAATGGCAGTGAGTTCCAGGCCGGAGACAGGGCAGCTACCAGAAAATGTGTTTGGTAATAAAAACGCATCAGAAACCTTGTGAAAGGGACCACGTGGTTTTCAGGGCAAGGCTAGTGCCAACTTCCAAAGACCCTACAGGGAGAGCGGCCAAGATGGTGGAGTAAAGACCCTGCAGACATCCTGCAGAAACATCTCCATAGGAACAGATACCCCCACGTCCACCCCGCCCGCGTTGGCGCCCATCAGGAACCCTGTCCCCAGACCCCATTGCTGGACGTGGTGAAGATAACCCAGGAAGAGCCCCTGCATTTGAGCTTTGGCCTCCTGCTTCCTTAGCCTGAATGTCAATGTGCTGCTGCTTCCAGCGTTTCCCCCGGGGATCGGGTAGGACAGCTGGTCACCGTCATGTTAAAGCCAAAGACTCATGGAGCAACTTTAAGAGCATCTTGAGAGCTTAACCCCCACCCCAGAGACAGACCCCTGAGACTCTGGCTGGGACAGTAACCGAGGATCTTAAACACAGCGGGCAAATCATATCCGCAGCCTGAGCTGCAGAGTAGAAATAGTGTCTTTAAAATTGCTCAACTTGGCTGCCCTGAGACATTGCCCAAATGTTTCCTTAAACACTGCTTTTATCTTCAGTAAAGCTTTATAAGGCCAAAGCTCTAGAAAAATTCACTGCCGCTAAGGACTTTGTGCCAGCATTCAAGGCCCAAGCGTTAGAAGAGTCAGAGTTCTGGAGCTGGAGACCCTTTCTGTCTGTTTCCACAAATGTTGTCTTAACTGCAATCCTTAATATCACCGATGTGTGTAACTTCAACAGTGCTTATCTGTGTCCTCTGGAGTGTAGACTGACAAAGTTATCTAGGTGACACAGTTATAAAGTAGCCATCCATTCATTAAGGCAATCAATGGACTGAGCACCCCACTAGGAACTGAGTATCAAATGGTGAGCTCAGTTCAGTCCTGCCCCACGGCATCCACAGTCCAGTAAGGGGAAGATACCCAAAGAAGCAATGACAGTGTTATGATGGTAAGCGATCATGGGATTAAGGACAGAGTACTTGGCACGTGGACAGAAACTTAACAGGATTTTGAAGGGTCAGAGAGCGAAGACGAGATCTATGGAGTCCTAAAGGAAATAAAGGACGTGGGCAGAGGAAGACGGGAAACAAAACCGGAGTCCCGTGACCCTCCAGCCATGGCCTCTGGCCCACCTCATATCATCAAGCCCGGGGCTGAGATGGGTTTGCCCGAGTCTATACGTCTACGTGGGGAGCTGGATGGTGGGGGAGTCAGACCCACAGAAATGAAAACAAAAGCTCTCCTTCTTCCAGGAATTATTACAACATCTGACCTTCTGATTGACAATTCAGGGAACTGTCTGAACTTTCTGTCAGAACAAGTGAAGTCAATCTGAATAGTTCATCAACTATGTGGAGCACATATTGTGTGCCAGGGAGCAGGGAGTGCCGAATAAATAACTTCTGACAAGACCAGAGGGGGAAGAGAGGGGAGACAGGATAGCGTTCGTGGTGGAGGAAAAAGGAGGTCCTGAGCTGGTGAGGGGCCCCTGCAGCTGCTTATGGCATAAGCTCACGGGCTGATTTTTATCTGACAATTGGTGACTAGCAACCTCATCTCTGCCGAGATGAACAGGGATGGATACACTTGCAAGAGGGGATTCAATTCCAAATAATCAAGCGCGTCTCGCCAGCTGTCTCTGACTTGCTTCAAATGGGGAATAAGTGCTCTCTGTATGGCACGTCGTTGGAAGAGGCTTTACGGGCAAGAAAAAAGCTTAGATGACCCACTTAGATTTCTCCCTGGCCTGTGCCCGAGATTTGACAAAGCTTAACTGAAATATGGAGGGAAGGAATCTTCAAAGGGGGGTTCAGAGATTTAAGTTCCACGAGTATTTGCCCTAACACACAGAGTTAAGTAACAAGAAGATGTCAAACACCAAAATGTGTTGTTTCAGCTTTGTGTATTTGCACATCGCATGTTTGTGTGTACGTGTGTGCGTGCATGCGTGAGCATTGGCGTGGGGGTGTTTGCAGTCTGACTTTTGGTGAATTTAAGATCTCTGTTCACTCTTACCTGATTCAAGAGTGAAGGGGGGAGCTGTCTATTAGGTAGTTACACAACCACCCGATCCATTCTTTGGAACCCCTCATTTATAGAATTTTAGAGCTTATAGACAATAAATGAGAACCTGTTTATTAGCAGGCTTGGCATGTGCTTAGTATCTTTATCAACAATAATGAGCAACGTTTCAGATTTTTCACTTTACACACATAAAGGAACAGAGGGACACAACAACTTGGATGAACTGTTCAAGATCCAAGGCCGCTCGTTCTTTCATGTGTAAATTCATGCAAATACTACTGAGTGCAGACCTGTGCTAGGCGCTGGGTGTGTGGCGCTGGCAAATCCAAGCACTAGAAGGCAGTTATCCAGACCCCCAGGCCAAGGCTTCTCCTTTACATTCTGGAATTTACACGCTAGGTACTGTTTCAGGGAGAGGAATCAGCCTGCCTGCCGTCTTTGTGAGGGGCCGGGCGATCATGGAAGAGTGATCTACTCTCTGAACAGCAAACTATACCTTCCCTCTGACCGTGCAAGCATTTTATTAGCAGAATATGAAGGAAATATTTTAACTTATTGTGAATTTTAGGTTTACAGCTTTTAAAACCATCAACATCGGCAGAATGGAGCAAATCGATGTGCAGTTTGCTCTGATTCTAATAGATTATCGTCTGCTTTGTTATGTCAGAGAGTCTAACTAGTTAACAAACTTATGTGCCTCTTTCATAAATTATATTTTTAGGATGATGGTCTCAATCCATTAAAGTTTGGGTTAATGAATTTATCTGTGGATCATTCCCAGGGAACTCTAAATCAGAGGACACAGATGAGTGGTCCCAGCCAAAGGTTATATTTGGTTTGGCTGGCAGAGTGTTGGCCCACACAGCAGTTTTTAAAATTTTTGAATTACTTCATAACATTTAAAAATCAGGAGACTATTATATACAAGTTAAGAGTCCAGCTTCTCTACAAAATAAGAATGTCTTGAACCAGCAAGCCACATTCTCCCTCACTGACAGCATGAGTTGACTAGGGCTGTTTATAGGGTACCCTTTTTATTTATTTTTTAAAATTAAAAAAAAAAATTTTTAATGGAGGTACTGGGGATTGAACCCAGGACCTCACGCATGCCAAGCACGCACCCCAGGGCAGCTTTTTAGACAAATCCTGGCCACAGCCCACCTCAGCCCTGCTGTCCTCCGTGACTGCCTGCCTCCCTCACTTACATGCCAGGCTCTGCTGGCACTTGAGGTCATGACCTCTGCCCTCTATCAGGGGTCGACATCTTTACAAAGCTCTGTGGAGGCTCCCAACAATTTTGTCGGGTGTTGAGTGTAAAACGGTTTTGGTGATCATTGGGGAGAGCATAAAACAGGCATTAATTCACTCACCAGGTTCTAGTGGCTACTGGGTCCCAGGCATGTGTGTGCCGAAAAGGAAGGACACTGAGATAAATAAGTCTCGGTCCTTCCAGAAGCCCACGGTCTAGTTAGGGAGAGAGACATGTAAGTGGTTAGAACAGTTTATCCAAATGTTATGGTGAGTCATGGTAGCAGAAAGGTGGGAGCGACCAATTCTAATCAGGGGAATTTAAGGAATTTTAATAGAGAAAATAACTGAACTGAATGTTCAGGGCCCAGCTAGGAAAACAGAAAACATTCTGGGGAAAATGAAGCAGTTTCATACTGTAAATTGGTAACCCAGATATGGTGGTTTTAAAACATGAACCCCAAATTCTTTGACTTTTCTCCCACTGAGGGATGTGTCCCTGCCCACTGCCAGCATCCCCATTTGTGTCTGGGTGAACTGTTAGTGACTATTTCCACTAATAGACGAGGAGGAGAGTGGTGCTGGAGGCCTTGAGAGGCTGGGACAGGGAAGGGAGCTTCCGCTCATTGCTAGACGGAGCACTCTCTTCTGGAGCCCTGAGCCATCCCATAAGCCAACTGACCGCTCTGAAATTCTCACACTGTGAAGTCAACCCACGTGTCAAGCCATGTGTGGGTTCTCTAGTCGGCAGTCCTAGCCTTTGAGTCATCCCAGCCCAGGCACCAGACATGTGAGTAAATAACCTTCGGATGATTCCAGCTCCCAGGTGTCACATTGCCTTCAGTCTTTGAGTTTTCTCAACTGGAGCCCAGGCATTGTGGACAAGAGATAAACCACCTTGCCTGTGCCCTGTCCAAATTCCTGACCCACGAAGTGGCTGTTTGAAGCCACTGAATTTTGGGGTAATTGATACATGGAAATAGTGATCAGACCTATAGGTTATGGAATTGCTAAGAAGCCAAATAAGACGGGGAAGCAACCCATAGGTCAGCAGCTGCAGGAAACACAGTGCTACCATCCCTAGGCTAGAGGGACAAAGAGAACAGTTGGTATTAGTGAGACCCAGGGTGCAGGGTCACTTGATGTTAGAACCGTGGTGGACCTTCTTCCTAGAGGGGGCAATGATTCTACCTATTACAAGAATTTCTTGTGATGCTTAACTTATGGATCAGTTTGACTGGGCTAAGGGATGCCCAGCTAACTGGTAAAGCATTATTTCTGGACATGTCTGTGAGAGTGCTTTTGGAAGGGGTTAGCATTTGAAGCAGCAGCTGAGTAAAGAAGATTGCCCTCGTTGCTGTAGGCAGGCATCATCCAGAAGGCCTGAATAGAACAAAAAAGATGGAGGAAGGGCAAATTCACCCTCTTTGCCTCAGTTGAGACAGCTACCTTCTCCTGCCCTTGGAAGTCAGCACTCCTGGTTGTTAGGCTCTCAGGCTCAGACCGGAACTCACACCATTACCTCCCCGGTTCTCGGGCCTTCAGACTTGGAACAAATTATACCACCAGCTTTCCTGGGTCTCCAGCTAACAGATGGCAGATCGTGGGACTTCTTGGCTTCCAAAACCACATGACCCAATTCCTATAGTAAATCTTTCTATCTATCTATCTATCTATCTATCTTATTGATTCTGTTTTTCTGGAGAACCCCAAATATCACATATACCATGTAGCATGTTTTAACATACTTCACTTAATCCTTGCTACAACCCTATGAGGGAGGTGATGTTACTGCCCCCATTTTACAGATGAGAAGATTGAGGCTCAGCAAGGATAGCTGGCCCAAGATCACACAGTAGATGGCAGGCCAGGGACTCCATGCCAAGCCTGTCCAGCTCTGCTATTCAGTTCTACAAACTCACCATGTTCTTCCTCCCTTCAGGCCTACATTAACATTATTCCTTCTGCTTTTTATCCACTTTTCCCTTAGTCGACTGGTTACCTTCTACTCATCCATCAAATTCAACTTACATGTCCCTTAGGGAAGCCTTCTCTGATCCCACAGATGAGGCCAAGTAGTTCCATTATGCTTGTAATTATGCTTGATCATGTGTGTGCATTTCTGTCTTTTCTCAGAATAAAATCCCCTGTCTTTATTGGGGCCCTGAATCAACCAGCCGCTGCCCCTCTCCAGCCTCATCTCTCTCTCCACTGTCCCCCTTGCTTTCCTCACTCTGGCCATACTCACCTTCTTTCAGTAACTTGAAGTCATCAGGCTCTTCCTGACCTCAGGACCTTTGCACACATCTTTCCTCTAGCATGGCTTTCTCACTTTTTTTACTTATTAATTCTTCAGGCCCCAGCTTACCTATGCCACTCAAAAATGAGTTAGGGCCTTCATGACACCCTGTAGCGGTACCCCATATTTCTCCTTTGTGGCACTGATCGTGGTTATAATTACACAATTTTTAGGGTGCTTCCATGCTTAATTACCGTCTCTGCCGTGATGCCAAATCCCATCACTGCAGAGCATGTTTGGTAGCATCTCAATTGCTACTAAATTAATTAAAGCATAGTGCGTGAGCTGGCCCTGAGTGTGGATCTGAGGACATGGGAAACGCTCGCATGGCTTCTGTTTAGAGATACTGGAAAACTGGAAAGTGGCTTTGCCTCTGATGTTCAGAAGAAGATCACCAGTCCTTCATGAACACCATTGGTCAAAATCAGAGACACTGGACGAACCACATTTCTTAAAGAGAGAGCCATGGTAGAAGAGGCTAAGGACACCTGTTTGGGGTAGCTCATCTTGTTTCTCAGCACTGATAAGCTCAGCCTCCAAAATGAACAAACAAACAAACAAACAAGCAAAGAAACACACTAGGGTGGGCGCTCTGGACTGGTGACTCTCAGTGTTCAGTGTGCATCGGAATCACTCAGGCTTCATCTGGGTTTCATCCTGGAGATTCCCCATCAGTACTTCTGGAGTAGAGCCTGGCAAGTTGCATTTCCAGCACCCTCCCACCAGGAGATTGGGTGCTGATCTGGACCACACTGGGAGAAGCAGTGGTGAAGGGTTCTCAGACTTTGGTTGTATTCATCAGCACCTGAAGCCCAGGGTCGTTAGACTAGGATAGAGCCTGGAGCTCTGTATTTTTACTATGTCACACTGAAGTTTTAGAAGCACTGGCTTTCAAACTTGGCTGCACATTGGAATCACCTGGGGAGTTTTAAAAGCTACTAATAATGGCAGGGGCTCACCCCTGGAGATGCTGATTTTATTGACTGGGATTAGAAGGTTTCAAACCCCCTAAGTGATTTGAATGCATGTGAAAGCTGGAGAACTCTTGACCAAGAGCCATGGTTCTCAAACTTCAGTGGCCTCAGAGTCACCCAGAAGGTCTTTGAAACCGTGGAATACTAGGCAGCACCTTCCGTTCCTGATTTGGTAGGTCCGTGTTGGGGACTAGGAATGTGCATTCCTAACAAGTTCCCAGGGGTTGGTGATGTTGCTGATCTAGGGACCACACTTTGAGAACCACCCTTCTAGGGAAGCAGAATAGAGAAAGTTGACCAGGCCTGTGCATCTCAGATTTGAGTGTGCATAGAAATCACTGAAGAGCTTGTTATAATACATGTTCTGGCTGTGGCAGGGTTTAGGGGTAGGGGTGGGGAGTAAGGAGTTGCAAGATTCTGCATTTCTAACAAGGTGATGCCATTGCTGCTCATCCACAGGCCGTAAAGCTGGTAGCCAGATCTGGATTGTTTGGGTCCTCATCCTGGGACAGCATGGAGCCCAAGCCAAGGCAATTTTTCTAGTGATGCTTCCTTGGGCCATGCCATGGGCTTTGTGTCCACAGCCCCAGGTATTAATAAAAAGATCCTTTGCACACTGTTGTTCTCTCTCTGTATATCTCCCTCAGTGTCTGTACGGAAAGGAGGCTGATTGAGAACAGGATTCGGGTGTTCCTATGTCCCTGCTCCCAACAACCATCTTACAACAAACAATACAAATGATAGTTAATTGGGTCAACTGCTTACCATTTTTGCCTTATTACCATAGAGTAAAAAAAAAAAAAAATTAGTCAAAACACATGTCATATGAGCTTGTGTGAGCTTTATTTGATTACAACAGTAACCTCCATTCTATGCTAACCTTCATGGCTGGTTACACATGTGAAATGGTTGTCTGCTCACAACTTAAAAACATCAGAGGGAACTCGGGGCATTAGAGACATGGCAAATTATCCATTGTGTCTATTTCCTGCAGCAAGGATTGGTTAAAGCTGTGATTACTATTTTAGGGGCCTCTATCTTCCTACCCTCTTTACTTCCAATGTCCTATATGGGAGGAGAGGGGAAGGAAAAAGAAGAGGAAAAAAAAGGGACTTACATAAATGTGATACATCTGTTATATTACCTACCTTACACACTGGATGTGTTTAAAAACAAAAACAAAAACAAAAGCAAAAACAAAAGCTCTGAATTCAGAGCAATTGCTGCAGATCACACATCCCTGATGGTACGGCGATCTTCCTAGTGGGGCAGCCAGAACTAGTGCAGGATGCAGTTTAGCGTGTACTGTGCATTTATTTATGGTGCAACACATCATCAAACAACACTTCACAGGCTCTAAGCTGGCAAACCAGAGGGCTTTGAAGAGAAATAATGAGCTGAGAGGTTCATGACATGCTATTAAAAAGGTTGTGATTGGATTTGGAAAATCAGATGGGTCTCCCAGGGAAGGGATCATTTCTGAGCCATCGCACTTAGAATATTTTTGAGCTCCAGAACAGATATTTATGAGAGGAGAGAGTTGTTTTTGTCTCCATTCCAGGTCCTGACTCTGATGTACAGCGGGGAAGCCGCTTTGCACTGCAGACCTGAAGCTCTGGAACATCCATGATGTCACCTTTTTCGACTGATCTGCTACCACTGCACAGAGGCGCACTCTTAGCGCTGTGATGTTTTAGCTTAATTCTCCCACATGTGGGTTGCAATTCCAGCCAAAACAAAGTCGGCAGGGGATTTTACAGCCACTGAATTGCTGTAAAGGTGCTGCCGGCCGGCTCAGTGAGATCAGGGAGATGAGGTTAGGGTGCCGTATGTTATGAACAAAAAGACAAGGAGAAAGACAAGGCACCAGGACAGTGAGATTTGGGGCTACCTGGCGTGCAATTTCCAAATCAAGCCTTTGGTCTTCCAGTCAGTGATTTGATGCTCTGGGTTTTCACCTTTGAGATTTTCAGTGCTTTTCCGGCAGATGTGATGGGAGAAAGTGCCCTGTTCTGAGTGGGGAACTGTAGATGGAATCCCTGTCACTCAGTTAGAAAGGAGACATTTCAGGGTATGAGCTCATGAAAGAGAAGTGTTCTGAAATGGGGGCAGGGGGGAAGTATAGGCACACAGTAACACATAACTAGGCAGCAAAGGATGAATTTGTGGTTAAGCCATTTTTCCCATGGCAGATAACACTTTAACACTGTGAATCCCAGAGCCCTCCTGCTCGCACACAGCAGGAAAAGGTAGCTCTGTGGCTGCCACCCTAAAGCCAGGCTGCACCAGAGGTGGGAGCAGGAAGGTCTCGCCACACGTGATCACCGAGCTCTTCAACTTGAGATCGCGCGCTGTGATTCCTTCTCTTCTCCCCGCCAGCAACGTCGTGATATAAACACTGAAACCCTGCTCCCAGATCTTTTGAACTGAATGAACAATGGGGCAGAGCAATCACACCCTGAAAGACTACTTGTGATCATTAGGAGGAAAAAAGAGGGGAGCGGGATAAGTAAACAGATGCAAATAACTAGTTTCTTCTTCTGCTTTCTTCTCGAAAGTCACAAGAATGATGGTACCTTTTCAAACTGGCTCCAACCAAACTCTGAAATGTACAAGTATTTGTTTCCTACGGGCAAAGCTGTTCCTTTTTTTTTCCCCCTCTGCTTTTTTCTTTCACTGTGGGAAAATGAACTTCTTTTCAGTCACCCCTGACATCTGACCACTCGACTGATCACGAGGACACTGTGGTAAACCACAGCTCAGCTTGAAATTATCTCTTTTAGGCACAGTTCCTGTATTTTGGATGGCACCGTCCCTGGCTGCCCAGCTTCGACTTTCCTCTTTGGGAGTTCCATTTTCGCTTTCCTCCATCTACTCAAAGCCAGTGGTCCCTCTCTTAAGTCTTTCGATAGGACTCAGCCTCAAAATAAGCTGAATACAAAAAAAAAAAAAAAAAAAGAGAAGAAGAAGAAGAAGAAGACACCAGTTTTCCTAGTCCATGCCCCCAAAGTGGCCCATTTTTACATTGTGTCCTTCTTTTTAAGGGGGAGGGGAGGGCACAGGGAGCATGAAAACTTTAAACATCCTGGAAAGGAAATGGAAAAATAAAAAGCCAACCCTCCTGATTAATATCAGAATGATCCAACAGGGTTTACACATAGTCCTTCTGTTTGAATCATCTTGTTTTTTGTAGTTGTTTTACACCTCCAGGATCCTGCCATCTGCCCACTGTAAAGAAACGCAGAAAAGCATTCTGAAAACAATGCTGGAAGGAGATCTTTTTGAACAAACCCAAGAGATGGACTTTTCTGCACCCTTCTGGTTCCCACAGCACTCCCAGGGGGAAGGCACTGTGGGGTGGCCCCAGAGTTCATGCAGTGGGGCACTCGTCTCAATAACCTCCCCCTCCTTCTTGTGCCTGGTCATGCCCTCAGGGTGACAGGAGAGGACTTAGTGTGCACATCAGGCCGCCCTCTTGGCTGAGGAAGGAGGAGGAGGAAGGGTGGGCAGCTCCCTGGGCAGTTATGTCCTACTCAGATCTGGTGTGTGTCACTGCAGTATAGGTCAGCCTTTGCTGGACACAGCCAGGGACCCCAAAACACACCCGGCTTCGTCCCACCTCACTCTCTTCCTGCCCAAGAGTTAACAGTCCCAGAGAACACGGGGAGGCCATCAGGACAGACAAAAGCGGTCTTTCCTTTTGCTCGCAAATGCCTGGGAAATCTAAAGCTTAGCAAAGGCTTTATCAGTCCTGGGGTTGGGCCAAGGAGCAGGCTGAAGTTCAGCTGGCCAGGCCCCGCGCAGCTGCTGGCTATCCACGCTTCCCCTGGGACTTTTCCGCAGCCCCTGATTTAGACCGCTGAGGGGGTGGGTAATGTGCACGTAGCTGCCCAGGGTGATTGGAGGCACAAAGTGACTTTCAATTACCTAGCAGTTTAGGTGGAGGCAGCGAGTGCAGGAAAGAGTTTCTTTCCACTAGCAAAATGAGGTGTCAGTTCAAGAGATGCTGACCTCGCGGAGAGGTTTTTACTTTAAAGGTGTATTGGCAAATGCTTTCGGCTGAACATTTAGGCTTGGTGACTTGACTTTCCCCCAAGGTTCATCGAGGGATAAAGATATTACATGAATTGGATTTTTCTTGTGAATTAAAACATCGATGGCCTGATTTGGGGTAATGAGCGTTGCCAAGTTAATGCTGAGCAGGCAGAAAGGAGGGCTAGGACTAATGCTTTGCCTTCAGGGCAAGGCAAAAAATGTTCACAAAAGAGCGTCATTCCACCGATTGTTCAAGGTCACCAGACTGTGCGTGCTCAAAGTGGGACTCAAGACTCCCAAATCCCAGTGTCTGATTAATTGTCCTTTGACTAAAACAATGAAAATAAAATGGATTAGCAAAGGTATTGCTCCAGGCCAAAAAGTTCAGAAAGAAAACAGAGCCTCAAGGAAAGTAGGATTTTCTTTAATTAGGCCGACGTTGAATGCCTCAGGAATAATGCTGTAAATGTGAAGTGGTCATTTGCACAGTAGGTATATTTGTGATTTTTTTTTTCTCATGCCAGTTAAATGTATCACTGTGTCCCAGGCACTGGACAAGGCACCATCCCCACATTTTGGGATTTAACCCTCGTAAGAACCTGGTGGGTCACATATCTTTACCACTCTTTTACTGATGAGCCTGAAACTGATTAAAGTTTTTCTTGATATGTAAGTGGTAGAACTGGGGTTCAAATCTAGGTTTCCCTACTTCCATGTTTCAGACCCACTTAACAACCTCTTTTAAGTAGCATCTTATTTTGTGTATTCGTATCTGCTACAAAGTAGAAGTTCCTAGATGAGAAAAACTATGAGCTGAAATGGAGGTTTCTTTGAATTACCTACTTGCAATATTTTGCCCAAATCTGAAGGTAATGGGGTTGATCATAAAACATTAGCATCCCTTTTAATTAAATAGTGCACACATTTTAAAATAAATTCTCTGTGAGGAAGATAATATATACCCTGATATTTGAAATGCATTGAGATGTCCAGACATAAGATAGTTTGGATCTTATAAGAGGAAAATACTGGCTCAAAAAGTGGGAAAGTTGAATGAATAGATGGAGCACAAGGGATTTTTAGGGCAATAAAATTATTCTGTATGATACTATAGTGGTGGCTACATGTCATTATGCGTTTGTCAAAACCGATAGAATGTACAACATCAAGAGTGAGCTCTAATGTAAACTATGGACTTTGGTTGATAATAATGTGTCCATGTTGGTTCATCGATTGTACCAAATATGCCGCACTGATGAGGGATGTTGAGGGTAGAGGAGTAGAGGAGTATATACATGTAGGTGGGGAGGGCTATGTGCGAACTCTGTATTTTCTGCTCCGTTCTGCTGTGAACCTGAAATTGCTCTAAAGAAATAAAATCTATTAATAAAACAAATAAACAAACAAAAAGTTGGGAAGTTAAAGATGTTAGCACATGGGTGATTCATTGCTAAGTGCATGTTGACAAAGCAGGAAAAGTGAGGTTAATTTAGTCAGCATCTTAGTTGAAGAATGTGGGTGCCACCGTTTCTTAAAATAGAGGAAAAAGACATAGTATCATCTTTTCTCGATCTTTTTCTTTTTGAATAAAAAGGGAAAGATATGGGGATAGGAAAAAGAAGTTAAAAGTGGTGATAATAATAAAGATGAAAAATCTATTGCACCTGCCCTCAGGGATCTGCTGTGGAGGCAGACAGATAAAAACAACACTATGATAGATGAAAAACTAGGAATATGTACAAGGCACAAAAATAGGGCAGAGGAGGATGTCATTACCTACACAGGGAAGGAAAGGGTCAGGGAAGGCTTCACAAAGGAGGAGAACTTGAGCTGGAGTTTAAAGATATTGACTAAGCAGATAATGGAAGAAAAGAGCAAAGTCCTTACAGAGGCACAGAGCATGAAATGAGCTGACATTTGGGGGCCTAGAAGGAATCTGATATTGCTGGAGGGGAGAGCAGACGGGCTAAGTGTGGAGAGGGGCACGGGTGCAGTAGTTAGGAGGCCAGGGCTTGGAAGTGGTGCGGTGAGCCACTGGTGGGTTTTCAAAAGTGGATTTGAGTTTCCAAAAAATTACTCTTGTGGTAATGTCCAGAAGGAATGGTCGGTCATCTGATCAACAAAATGAAAAGCTGGTTGTTTCAAAAAGTAATTAGATAGACAAACTCCTGCATGATTGATTTTTTTTAAGAGGCAGAAATAAACCGTACTGGATATGAAAAGGTACATTGAAGCAGAAGAAGTAAATATTTTAAAATCATAAGAGAATCACATAAACAGCTTTAGACCAACATACTTGACACCTTAGATAGACCATACAATTTTTAGAAAGCATAAATTATGGAAATTAACTTGAAAAGGAATTGACACTGAATAAACCTATAACCAGGAAGGGAAAAAAAATTAACTTGACAGTC
The DNA here is from genome assembly GCF_036321535.1 of Camelus dromedarius. Lineage (NCBI taxonomy): Eukaryota > Metazoa > Chordata > Mammalia > Artiodactyla > Camelidae > Camelus > Camelus dromedarius. Next base: position 49,225,195 of record NC_087443.1, on the reverse strand, counting down.
AAACGTATACCACACTCGTTCCAGAAAGTGTCGTGGACAATTTTTTCCAAAACTTCAAAGGAGAAGTAATAATCTCTAACAAATAACCATTCTAGGGAATAGAAAATGAGGGACTATTCCACCACACATTTTATAAAGCCATTATAATCCTGTTATCAAAGTCAGACAAGGACAAAATAAGAATCAATCTCACATATGAACACAGAAGCAAAAATACTAAGCAAATATAAGGAAGAAATCCAAAGAGAGTATGTATATAAATAAATATCATGTAAAATACATTTTATATAGCATGCAAAAATTTCTTAGCATTCATATAATTGATCACATTGGCATATTACAATAGATAGTGGGAAACAGTAAAATTCTATACTTATTCATAATTTTTTATTAAATTTTTTAAATTGAAGTATACTCAGTTACAATATGTCAATTTCTGGTGCACAGCACAATGTCCCAGTCATGAATATACATACATATATTTTTTTCAAATTCTTTTTCATTAAAGATTATTATAAGATTTATTCATAATTTTAAAAATATATTTGTCAACAGATTTGACTTACCACTCCATGACTTACTAATTATTACATTTTAATTCAGGTAAAGATAATCTAGGCTGTGTACAAAAAAGGAAAAGAACGGATGAGAAGAGGAAAGAGAATGGAGGCAGGGAATGATTGGGAGGTCATTGTGGCAAATTCAGGTATGAGACTCAGACTTCGGAGGCTGGAGAAAAGTCCCGATGGTGGAGGCAGAGGGGAGGGCGGATTTCAGCATCAGTCTAAGACGACTGATAGAAGCTGATGATTGACTGGATGTGAGAGGAGGGCTGTAATGAGGGGACAGGAGTCTATGAGTCCCAGCTTTCTGGACATCAAAATTGAAAACACAGTTTGAGCGTTGGTCTGAAATTAGCAAGACCTTCTCGCATGAGGGGAAACTCACTAAGAGAACTGAGTGCCAGCAGCCTGAGAAAGAGCTTTGCCATCACTAGATTCCAATTAATATTAGGAGAGAGAGAGAGAGAGAAGCATTACCTGCTTTTGAAGCCCAAACTAGGACTGGGCCTGGCAAAGTCGCCACTTGATTAATGTTTACTGAACCAGGCCAAAGCTACCAGCAATGTATAAAGTGTGTGAATGAGTAAGGAGCTGAGGCTTTGGGTGCCCAGCATCACAGCCAGTAAGAAAAAATAGAACTTATCTTGGAAGTACATAGTAAAGCTAGGGTTAAGAAGTGCCTAACCATGGTAGTATCAGTGAGACAAATATTTTTAACATTGAAAAAGGAACAACTTTGCTGTACACCTGAAACTAACATTGTAAATCAACTACACTTCAATAAAATTTTTTTTTAAAAAAAAGAGAAAGAAAACGAAGCAAAGAGGGAAAGTTATTTCTATTTTCTTAAATCTTGCTCTATCATATATTTTGTTATGTTTCTGTAAACAGTTATTACATTTTTGCATTAAAAGTTCAGCTTTGTTCATGACAGATTTAACCTTTCTAGAAAATCACAAAATGTGATATTTCGGTTCTCAGTGATCCCCAGGTCCCAAGGCACTGTGTCTGCATGCTGGCTGCTACCAGAATTGCCTTTTCCTTCCTTCACTTTGCCTTCCCAACATGATAATATCCATGTATGTCCCACTCACTATGCTGTGACTTGAATACATACCAAGATTTGTAGAAAGGAACCAAACTAAATCACCATTTGACTATGCACATGCAAAGTGTGGGGAAAGTCACTGGCTAAACATTCCACCCAGCCTGGGAAAAGAACAGACAAGACTAGCAAGCATGGAAGCCGCGTTGAAAGTGGTCGTATCCTGCAGAAGGCGGCGGCGGACAGCTGCCAAGTTTTGTTAATAGCAAGACCAGTCTTCCCTAAGGTGGTTGAGAAGAATGATGACTTCATTTGGCTTTAAGGAAATTCATTCAGGCAGGACTTGGGTGGAGAGCACAGGAAACAGTATCAGTGGCTCATCCAGAGTCTGGTAATTGTTTCATAACTGCCTGGTGCTTAAACCTTTGGGACACCAGATTCCAGATGGCATTACCCAGGGACCAAACCCAGATCAGAGGGAGAATATACTAGAACCCTTTGCCAGGAGCAATCTCCTGCTGTCACGATCCAAGTGGCAAGATCCACAGCAGGACAAAGGAACTTTTGAAAGAGACTTGAAAAAGAGTTTAGTTGCTCTGCGGTTAACCCATCAAAGGCGCCTTCCTGTAACCCAGAGGACAGCAGGCCTCGACATGTGCTGGCCATTTGGAAAACAGATTCACATGGAGTAGATCAAACATTTCAGGAGAGCCCCTTGCCTTGAAAATATGGAGCCTTATGAAAATCATTAAGCAATTCATTGATATTTATTTGCTTATGCTGTGCCTCAGCAAAGCAGGCAGGAAGATGAGGATAAGAACCACTGACCCAGTATCAGAGGCCCTCATTCAGGAAAGAAGGATTCCCTTACATGCCTGATTTTAAGGAGCCTTTTAAGAAGACATCCTACCACCCAGTGGCACGGGAAGGCTGTCTTGGCTCCCTTTGACTGTGTATTAGGTTAACAACCACCTCAAGCTTCTTAGAAACCTAGAAATCCCCAGGCAGTAAGAGGAATTCCACAGGGCTAGGCAGACGCTTGCAATCTCAGCATTTGAAGCAGAAAAACATTTCCAAACATCTTCCTTTCTCACTCTGTGGCACGTTGTGTAACCCACTCCCAGCCTCATCAAACACGGGTGGCTCCACAACAAACCAGTAATCCGTCCTTCCTAATGAGCCAAAACTCTGCATTATGGCTCAGGTCTGTGGCCCTGGGAATGAACAAGGAGCAGGTCCGTGTTTTCACTTCGGGAGTTACCAGGTTACTGTGCATGAGCTCCTTCTAAACTGAATTCCACCGTCTGACGCAGGGAACTTTGCTTGCTTTCAAGTTTAAGGAAGTAGCCCCTCAAGATTCATCAGTCTCCCAGCCTCAACTTCCCTTTCACTCAGATGCAAAGTTCCCCTAGAGTGGAGAAGAGCTCAGCAGAATGTCATCATTCTTATGCTTTGGGCTTTCAAATGATCTATGCTACGGGGGATGCCAAACACATCGCCTCTGAGGCTCTGGGAAGTGGGGGAGGAGGCTGACTCTTGAAAGCTGAACTCAACTTCTCCCAGAACATTACAGAGGTTGAAAAATCTGTCTTCCAAATAGTCAACACATATGTTCCGAAATTTATTAAGTTCCAAGATTAAAAAGCAAATTTAAAAGATCCAGCATGGGTTCTTGTACAAAGCAGATACTCAAGGAATGCTTGTTGACTGATGAATCTGTTAGCTGATAAATATGAGAAATACAGTCTGTTTTGTACCACATGGCAGCTGAGGTTGCTAGAAAGACATTTGTCCCTGGTTTGCCATTGTGTAAGTTGTAGAAGATAGATCACCTAAACTCTACCTGCGTTTGGAGAACAACTTTCCTCACAAAGCCTCCCTGATCCCCTCTGCTTTGTCATTTTGGGAGGAGACAACTGTCACTTGGCTTTGCATTGTTAATTAACTTTTTGTTATCTTCCCAATCCCTTGATCCCCAAAGGGAAAAGTTCTGCCTTATTTTTTGTTTCCTTAAATTTGGGGAGTAATTTTCTTGGGATCCAACACTGATTTTTGCAGAAAGCACATACTCAATAACTGTTTGTTGATAGATTGATTTGTTTGTTGATAGATATTAAAAAGACAGTCTGGCTGAAGTTGCAGTACACAAAAAGCATCATTCTCTGCTACTTTTTTTACAGCCCATGCTTAGAAGAAATCGTGTCTTAGGAGATCTTTGCTATGGTCTCAAGTTAGGCATAGACACCAGAATTTTAGAGGGACTAATGTGTTTTATGCAGTAAAATAAGAGAGCAAGTATATAAATCAGCACCAAAACCACAACACTGCAGTGACATTTTCTGTCCATTGATGAAGATGTTGACTAATTTCTAATAGACCCATGGCAGTCATTTCTGAGGAGCCTTAGTTATTAGTTATTAGTCATTTCTGATAGAGCATTTGTAGATGCACGAATTAGGCTTTTTAGAGTATAAGATCTAGTCTTGATGCTTTTTGTATTAAGAAAGAAAGGAAGGAAGGGAGGAGGAAGAAGTGAGAGAGAAATGAGAAAGAAAGCAGGAGAGAGAGAAATTAACTAACTCTTTGTTAAATATCCACATACATGATTTAACCACTAATTAACTAACGACTTGTACACATAACAAATGTGTCAATATAGGAAAGTTGGAAGGAAAGAGAAATTCCAACCCTAGAAATACAATTTGAGGCCCTTTCCCCCATAAAACGTCACTCCCAATGACCACCTTGCCCAACCCTGTCTTGCTCCCAGATCTAAGGAAAGCTCACCCTAGGAGTCTACCTGAGCTCCAGAACTCCACTTATCCGCGCTTCAGATGGGGACATTCTTCCAAAAGAGGCCTGGGAAGTGGGCCTTTACGGACACGTCTCATAATTGGGATAATAGGTGTTGACTCCTTGCAGTGGACTCGGTAAGCATCCTCTTGTTGAATCATTCCAGGGAGGCAGGAGCTGTCTGTTTTCTCTGCAGATGGCTGGTCAATGAGAGGTGCCCAACACCTGCTTGTTGAGAAAATACATGTTCATAGCAGCCCTGTGAAATGAGAGAAGGAGGCCCACTTACTGAATGGGGAAGTGGGACGTGGGGAGAGTAAGCCACTTGCCTGAGGCCTTCGCAGAGCCCTGGCCTGCACCGCTGTCTCTGACGGGCCCCTGCACCCAGCGCTCCTGAGGGAAGGCAGCCACCTACCGCGCTGGCCCCCGCATCATTATATCTGGAGGGCTACTTTCAAGGGTAGCCTTTCGTTTTGCTATTAGGATAAAAAAACCTCTTGAAGATTATTACCTAAAAAGAAAGCTAAACCATCAAGACCCATATAATAGTATTTTCCTGTGACCTTCTTGTTTGTTTGTTTGTTTTCCTAAATTGGGAAAAGGTTACTTAGGCCCCCATGAAGCCAGCTCAGGGCTCTTCCTCTTTCTCCTTTATCAAGACTTCCTTGTCTTGGAAAGTGGTTTCTACTCCAAAGAGTGTTTCAACAGTTTTTACAGGCTGCCAAAGCTCTCCACCTCTTTCTTAAAGGATCCAGGGCTTTTCGTCTTTAGAACTCGATGGCACAATTAAGCAAAACCCAGCCATTTTCAAACAATGTTGTACCTTAAAATATTTTAGAAAACTTCCCATATCTTGTTAAAGTAGTTAACATAATACAGGCATTCAGTAGCAACCATCACATAAATACTCTATACTTAAAGATCAAAAAGTTCTAAAGAGGTAACCAAATATTGATCTGGGACTACTAAAAACTTACTATACATAATTTCTTAATTAAGTAAATGCATTGTATTTATATACACAGCAGCACACAGAGATAACAAGGGCTCAAAATGGCAGGTGACTCCCAAAAACCTGTGTTTTAATGAAATGCATTACAATCAGATTCCATTTGTGCAATACTTTGACAATATGAAGAAAGAGAAAAAAGTAACTCATTATCCATTAGTCCATATTGGTCATTTTTGCTAAATCTACACATTGCCAAAAATTGTGTATCAGTGAGAAAAACTTGGAGGAAAAAATATAATAGATGAATTCCTTTGTAACACCAATGGAAGAATGCCTGAACCTAAGTATGTGGTGGACAAGGTGGGCTTGTTATATCAACTCCACCGTATTCTTAATCTGGCAACTGAGATGATACTATTATTCAGGAAGCTGCCATCCATTCGTATTGAGGGAGATCTAACACATAAACCACACACCACCACGTGTGGCACGTGGGCTTGGTGTCTTGCTTTAGCCAACCTCGTCAGTTATTGATATCACCAAGGCTACTCCAAGAAGTGGAAGGATTATAATAAAATTGGTCGCACTCGTCTGCTTTGAGTACTACCCCTGGGATGACCATGCTTCCCGTTAGCGGAATTCATTTTGGATCTGTTAGGAACGGATTCATTTCTATATGAAACACAGTAAAACCCCAGTTGTCAAATGCGTCCTCTCCTCCACGCCCAACTTAATGAAATCTCACTCATCCTGCCAGGCTCATCTTGACTGCTACCTCCTCTGCAGCATCTTTCCTGACCTCTCCTCCGTGCACGAGTTTTCACTCTCCCTCGAACGTCTCAAACACTTTGGCTTTTACCCCTCAGAGGATACCTCCCCAAATCTGTATGTCATGTTGCTGTTTCTTTGCCTTATTCGCAATTAGATTTTAAGTCCCTCGAAAGCAGGGATCAGTCTTATCTTTACATTGCCTACGGGTGGAGCACAGGGCATTGGACTTAGAAGCTTAATAAAAATGTGTTGAATTGCAGTGCATCCTGACCCACCCTGTCTCCCAGGCCCTCCGCCAGCTTCCGAGCGAAGAACACAATGGCTTCTTGTATTCGCCGCTGTGTACACCCACAAACATACACTAAACACCTGGTAACATGGGGCCACTTAGTTGCTTGGCAAATCTTCTCCTTCCCAGGGTGACTTCCCTTTAGAAGAGGCAGCTCTGACAGTTGGCCTGCTGCTGGTGAGATGGGCGCTCCCTGGACTGGCCCATCACGGCAGCACAGGGCCAAGTTCCCTGTGCCAGGAGCCAAGGAAAGAGAAGGGTCCAAGTAGGAGAGTCCCGATGCCAAGACTGTGCTCTCAGATTTATAACTAAGAGGGCAGCTGGGAGCCCCGCAATGGAGAAAATGAGATTGAGTTCTCCCCGAAGCCTCTTGCCTCTCCTGCCCTCTTTCCCTCTCTGTCCGCCCATTTTCCTCTCCTGCGCTCGATCCTGCATTGTCACGTGGTCTCGTGGAGCTTGGAGTTCAACCCTAATCCCGCGGAAGAGGCCTCCCGTCCAGCAAGGTCGGGGCCCTCCCACTTCCTCTGCAGGCTGCTCTCCCAAGATGCTGCTGCTCTTTATTAAACACAAATTGCACTGAGCAGTTTCCAGGAACTGGAGTGGAAAGTTGATTCTCCCAAACCCTCAAGGCATTTCCCAGATCCTGAAAGGATGGTTATTATTATTATCTTCATTATTATCTACAAAGCCTACATCATTTTTCAAACGTTTTCTTAAAGGAACAACATAGAGGTAAGCACGAGCATGCAGCTTGGAGAACGCGTCCTCAGACCCCACTTCCTTCGCAAGAGTGAGGTGATCTGTCAGATTCTGGTCAGGCATCAAGGCAGGAGGGAACAGGCCTCTCCTGGAAGCTCAAGCAGGGCTGCCAGATTTAGCAAATATAAAAACAGGACACCCAGTTCAGTTTGAATTTCAGAGAAACAGTGAACAATGTTTTAGTATAAGTATGTCCCAAATACTGCATGGGACATACTTACACTAAAACAACATTTATTGTTTCTCTGAAATTCAAATTGAACTGATTATCCTGTATTTTATCGGACACCCCTAAGCCCAGGGAGTCAGGACAGTAAAGAGATTTTTATCAACAAAAGCTTCTTTTAAAGCGCTGGCTGAATGGCTTTGGACGACATTTCAATTCAGGACTTGCGTCTTCCCTGGAGTGTGAGCTCAATGTCATAGACAAACAACTGGGAGAATGAACATTCAGTGAACATTCCGCCCCTTCCTTGCCCTCAGCAGCCTGTGGCAAACTGCTCCCCCTCAACCAGCTGGGGAGGAAGAAAGCTCTCTCTTTTAAGATGGCTTTCCCCTCCCCTTTTACAGATTGGATTGTTTCTTGGGTTTGCTGGAGAGCTGCTTTGGCTAATTGCTTGCAGACTGCAATCCAACCAGGCCTGCCAACTGTGGAGGCAATATGGAGGGGCTGAGAGACACAGAGGATGGAGGCTGGAGTCAGGCAGACTTGGTTTGGAATTCTGGCTCTGCCACTTCCTGCCTGTGACACATCGGGCAAGTTGCTTAACCTCTCTGGGCCCTAATTTCCACATCAGTAAAACGAGGGAACTCACAGGGTTGAGGTGAGGGTGACATGAGGTTGGAGCAGGTAATGTACTCTGTACATGTCACAGTGCCTGACACATTATAGGTCCTCCTTTCATAGTAACTATTGTTATTATTGTATCTCTTTGGTATGTCACACATGACGAGTGACACCTGGCATGGAGTCAACTCAAGCCTGGGAGTTGGAAATGCCACAACACAGATTCTAGAAGGCTGTTAAGCCTTGCACACCAGGAAAGGGTAACTCAATTGAAAGATGGCTTCATTGCTCTCCCCTAGAGCCCTGCCCACTTCAGTCTGGCAGGAGGCTGGCCAGCTGAACACCTCTGAAGTCAATGATCAGATCACCAGAAAAATGTATTGGGAGTCAGAAGTCAACTTGAAGAAGTGGAAGTAAGAGAGAGAGATGAGGAAGGAGGAGAGGGAGGGAGAGAGAGAGAATGTGAAGGACTGAAAAGGAGAGGCAGGGAGAGAGGGATCTTCTTACAAGAACTCAATGGAATAATCTCAGTAAGTATTAGACTAGCGCTGACACGGAACAACAGCTTAACAAATGTTAGCTATTATTAGTTGAGATGTCTTAAAGATGGCTAGAATTTTCCTAAATAGAAAAAGGGATCTGTAACTTAGACAAATAAATAATTACTGTTATTATGAGGCGGACTTTAAACGTGTGAGTGATGAATTTGGACTTGGTTTTACACGCAATGGAGCTGAGGTTGAGGCAGTATTACTCGTAGACGTATGCTGTGCAAAGACCGCTGACATGAAGATGTGTAAGATGGACTGGAGGAAAAAAAGGCCACAGCAGGAAGACTGGTGTAAGAAGGGGGCTGTTAGAAAAAACAGATGAGAAGTAATATGAGCATGAATGGGGAAGGGAGAGGGTACCCAGAGAGGTGAGTGGGAGGGGAGAGGGGAGAGGTGGGCAGGGATAGGAGAGAGAAGAAAGAGAAAGAAACAGATTGAATATACAAGCTTGGCTGCCAATTGGATATCACTGGATCACTGGTTAGGAAGAAGAATGAGCCAAAATTTTAGGACTAAAAAAGTATTGGTTGTTGCCTTTAGCAGATCCTGTTTTATGTCTATCCCACAGTCCCTATCTCTCCTCCCCTCCTCCAATTTTGTTCAAACATTCACCTTCCTCTAAGTGGCCACTGCTTAAGAGAAGATGCACTTATCCTCAGCCCCAGAGGGTATAAATTGATTTTTCCAAGACATCCGGATGGCTCCATTTTCTTCCCAGTGATTGGGTTAGCATGAGCATATAGTGAGATTCTTGACAGAAAGAGGCAAAGGATGGAAACAGCCTAAATATTCATCAATCAAGGAATGGTTAAACAAATTGTTGTATGCCCATACAGTGGAATGCTATGTGGCAATAAAAAAGAATGAGATACTGATTCATGGCACAATGTGGTTGGGCCTCAAAACACGCTAAGTGAAGGGAGCCAGACACAAAAGACCACGTATTATATGATTCCATTGGAACAAAATGTTTAGAATCAGCAGATCCATGAAGGCAGAAAGTAAGTTAGTGCTTGTCAGGGGCTTGGGAGTGAGGGGAATGGAAAGTGATTGTTAATGGATGCAGGCTTTCTTTAGGGGCAATGAAAATGTTCTAAAATTGACTGTGGTGATGACTTCACAGTTCTGTGGATGTACTAAAAAAAACACTTAACTGTACATTTTGAATAGATAAATTCTATGGTATGCAAATTATATCCCAATAAAGCTATTATTAATATTTTTAAGAACCAAAAGGAAGATTACTCAGGAGACTTTTGGAATGGATTTCATCACTCTTAGGAAAAGGACACACACACAAAAAGAAGAGTTGGCTCTTCTTTCTGGAGGCTGATGTACCTGCATATGATTGTTGGGGATGTTATAATCACCCGCCTACCATGACAGGAACCAGCAGAAGCCAGAAATGACCCACAGAGCAGGCCAGAGCCAAGCGAAGCACCTAGACTTCTCATTAATTAAGAGAATAAATTTCCTCATTTTTTAGGGCAGCTGAGTTGGGGTGTTCTGTCACTTGTAGCCACAGTATTCTAAGTGACACAGTTCTATGAACAGGAAGGAGAAGAGTTGGTTTTATGGAGAGGCTAGGAATTTACATTAATTTAAAAGTGTAATCCAATTGAAAGTTTGAGTTTGTTGTACAAGATCTAGAGAAAGGAATGGATGCAATAATTGATTGATTGGGCATTACATGCTCAGAGCTGAAGGCTGAAGCCCCAGGGAGAGCACAGAGAGAGTACAGAGGAGGGTCTGAGCTGCCTGGACTCCCTCCACTGTGCAGGATGAAGGGCAAGAGAAATTAGTGAAGGAGACTGAGAAAAAGTGTATAGATGGGACATGGGAAAGCTGGACAAGCCTGCAAATGCTGTCATGCAACCAAGAAGGGGATTAAAGTTTGCATCATTCTCCAAAGAAACCAAGGAGGAAATAGCAGAGAAAATATGGTTAGATGGGTAACAAAGAGGTCATTTTAAGAAAAACATTTCAAAACAACAACAAAATGTAGTTTTAGTGGAGTGATGGTGACAAAAACCAGGTTTTAGAAGATGTGGGTTGGGGGGACAGTGAGGGGACACCGAGGAAGTAGGTGGCAACAGTGTAGGCACATCCTTCCAGAAGCTGGGTCGTTGTGGAAAGCCACCGAGATGTAGGGGCTGTGTGTTATCCCGGCATAACCTAGCCCTGTCCTTGCCACAGATTGTGAAAAGGAAGGAAGCCAGGAAAATGGCAAAAGAGAACAACTAAGTCAAAGAAAGGATGTTTTTACTTTTGTTTTTGGATTTTCCATATCTTTAGGGCAAGGGAGACCCAAGCATATTGGTTAGGAAAACAGAGTCAGTAGAAAGGAAAAAGCTGCAGATGACGAATCCGTGTCCTAAAGAGAGCAGGAAACAGGGCAACGTTCAAGCCCAGAAGTGGGTCCCTGCCCTTCCTCTTCCTAGAGAGAAGTGAAAATCCAGACCTAGGGTGCATACCTGGCAGTTTGGGTTGGAGAAGAAAATCGAGGCAGCCCATCAGCACTTGACTTCTGAGACAGGCAAGCGGAGCTTGGAATTTGGAATCCTTGGAGTGGAGCAATTTCAAAGGGTGACTCGGGTCTACAACTGAAATAACCGTGCCTGCAACGTTCGCCTTTGTGTATCAGCCTCCTGGCAGCCGTCCACGTAGGACAGACCACATTTCATTCTTTTGGTTTAAATTCTGTAGGCATTTCTTAAACAGAATCATCATTATTTAAAAAATAAATCAAGTTGTGCCCAGAAAGGGTTAAGATTGTTTTGTTGGAGTTCTAGCCTAGCCCCCAACCCCCACCATTTCCCCAAGTCCTCTAACGAAATTAGTTATTCCATTGACAGGCCAGCACTGGTCCCTCACAGAACAACACATGCTGTGCTCTCTCTGTGAGTGCACTCGTGATGAACTTTGAGCCACACATCTGCTGCAAAGAAGGAACTCTTATTCCCAAATGGCTGACATTAGCGAAAGATTCCGGGTTCATCTCTACCATAGTGTATTTTTATTAGATAGACCGCTGGAGAATCAGAGGAATAAATCTGATTACTATGTCTATAGCTCATTACCATGCGTCCCCAACTATTGTCCTTTTCATCATTCTCAGACTCTGTTTCTGCAAAGTGAATATTTGGATTAAAACCAATGTCCATTCTCATTTACCCCCAGGTCATTGCCGTATCTGGGCTTAAGGATGTATGTTCATGATGTCACCAATCCAAGCTTCTGCCTCTGGTTTAAAGCAGTGGTTGGAAAACATTTTGTGTAAAGGCCCAGAGAGTAAATATATTAGGTTTCGTGAGACATACGATCTCTGTCGCATCTACTCAATTCTGTCACTGTAACACAAAAGCAGTCAGAGATGATACCTAAATGAATATGGTTGTGTTCCAATAAAACTTTATTTACAAAAACAGGCAGTGTGTTGGATTTAGCCCAAGGACTATATTGATCAGCAGGAAGACTTAAGGTGAACTGACAGATGGAAACCAGTACCTTTTCATGTGTTCGTCTCCTAGATGGAAAGAAAAATCACTACAACATTTTACTGGACATTTTATTTATTTTGCCAGCAACAGTATGACATTTCCTCCTTTCTAATATATTGCATCTTAAGTTTTTAGATTCCTCTCCCATAAAAAGTCGAGAACAGCAGTAGAATTTAATTCAGGGAAAAGAGGGTTAAGTGGCTAAAATTTGGAGGGTGAAAGTATCCCTTATCTGCAAATACAGCCTCTTCTTTAGAAACTGATTTACCCAGACATAGAGTTGATTATAAGAGATGTAGAGCAAAAACAAATTTGCTGACCTTAATTTCAGAGATCAAAGGTTAAATTCATACCCTGTAGGATGGTTCTGTTAAATCACTCCCAAGCTGCCTAGTGACATATTTTTGAAAAATATTTCTCTCCAACTTTATCAAATGTTCTTTGTGCTGTGGAAACATAATTTGAAGTCCCAGCTGGAGCTGGGATCTTACGGGTCTGAGCTAGCTGAAATTTGTCTCCAACTATACCCAGAGACATATGGTTAGTTGGGATAGATGTTAATTGCAAGGGTTAATACCTCTGAGTCTATCAAAGATTGGTATTCTACTTATCTAGTTTTATTTGTTGAAGATTGAAATTAACATTTTACACTTGATAACCAAGGGTTGTATGAACTGTGTGCACAGATGAAGAGCTAAAATTGTCCACTTAGATGTCAAGGGACATTGGGCTGGATAAGCATGTCTTTATAAATTATAATGGCCATCAATGACTGAGTGTTCCCAACTCTCTACTCCCAACCCTCTAAGCGGTGCCTCGGAGTAGAATCCCAACAGTTCAAAAATTAGGAAGAGTTTGTACACAAATCAGCTGAACTCAAAAATAATTTTTTAAAAAAGCGAATTATCTGTCTCTTTAACCATCAATTTATACAAAACCTTTCAACAACAATGGTTTACAAAATTTGCTTTATAACAAAGTTTCATCACTTCATATTTTACATAGCCAAGTGCATTTAAAGGAGCTTCCTTTAGTTGATTTTTGTGTTAAATCATCAAATTTAATTAATTCTGATTAATAATTACTTAGTCAAATGTGAGCAACCCTATATTGGACCCCAGTTGTTTTAAATGACAATTGCTATGTTCTGAGTTGTAGCCCTCCAAAATGCAGAAGCCCTAACCCCCAATTCAGAGACATTATCTGGGAGATCTTTGGGAGATAACTATAGTTACATGAGGTCATGAGGGTGGGACACTCACGATGAGATCAGCAGCTTCAGAAAAAGAAGAAGAGAGGGAAAGTTCTCTCTCTCTGCTGTATGAAGACATAGCAAAAGGTGGCTCTCCGCAAGCTAGGAAGAAGGCCGTCCCCAGGAACCTAACTGGCTGGTACCTTGATCCTAAACTTCCCAGCCTCCAGAATTGTGAGAAATAAATATCTATTGTCTAAGCTATCCAGCCTATCATATTTTGTTATGACACCTTCAGCCAACGAATACAAGAATCCTACAACTGACTGAGCATTGGAAGGGTGCTAGTAAAAGGGTAATTCCCAATGCTTGCTGTCTCCACAAAGAGGAGCAAATTTGGATTTTTCTCCCCACAAAGTTCAGAGGGTATGTCATTGCCAGCAGACCTCTAAGAATCTGGAGGATAACAACTAAGCTGAAGAACTTCTGGTCTTTGGGCAGTATGGGTGCACACTCAGAAAGAGGTCTCATCCTTGATGTGGTGGGAGGCAGGTGGCAGGATACCCGACTTGTTGAGTGGAGAAACTGAGAACCGATTTTGCCACCTGCGATAGAGATGAAAACTAAACCCAAATGTCCTCACAGGTGGCATTCCACTCATACACTACTGTAGTTTGAAGCAAACCAAGGACAATTTAGTAACTGAAGTTTCCAGTCAGATATCCACCAGGTGACTTTGGATGTGTTCTTTATCCTCTCCAAAGCTTGGCTCCCTGATCTATCAATGGGGATAATAATATATCCAATCACATGGAGTGGCTGGGAATTAGAGAATGCATGTAACACACTAGTTTAGTTATAGGCATAGAATAAGTGCTCAATAAATGTTTTGTGCTATTATTTGGATGATATTTTAAAAAGAGACCAAAAATGCCTGATTTTATTCATGGAATTACTTTCCCAAATTTTGAAGCTGAAGCAGAATATAAAATTATCTAGAACTTTATCAACTAAAGCCAGTCAAATGGTTGGAAACTTTCCACGTGAGACTTTACTACTATGTAGTAAAGTCATCACATTAAAAAAAGAAAGAAAAAAAGAAAAAACCCTCACCTGATCATTGGAATGAGCCCCACCAACCTAGAGAAAGCTGTAGGATACCGATCAAAGCCTCTTTGGATATAAGGAACAGATCCACTCAAAGTGGCCCAAGGAAGAAGGAGGGTTACCCAGTTAACAATTTACCCAACAAATAGAGTGTCATACTCTGCCAAGACATGAAAGCATCTTATAGCATCTTAGGGCAAGAAGTCCAGCCAGACCTCTTGAACTACAGCTAGAATCTGGAGTTTGAAAAACAGCCGCTCTGTTTTTTAAGATCTACAGTCTTTCTTATATTTTCCCATGCGTCCGCTACCCTTTCTGTACCTACTCCATTCTCTTCTTTCTCTCCTCTCCTTTTTCCTTTGTGTGCTCATTTTGGACATGGCCCAATGAAGCTATCTTATCCCCAGTCTCCACGTTGCGCTCTCTCAAGTATTTACACCAACTGGAATCCTCGTCTCTGTGACTGAAAACATCTAAAGAACGGGACCTGGTTGGCTTAGCCAGACTATGGCTCCCAGTGGGGTCAGATCTTCTTAACCAGCTGAAGCACAAGGGTGGTGAGAATGGGGGCCCACTCATTTTGGGTCATGGTGGGGTGCCATTTTGGAAAATGGGTTTATTGTACGTCCTGGTCACCAGGAGGAATGAGGGATGAACTGATTTTGGTCTCTTGCAAATTTATCCCCATCACGGAGAAAAAACTAAAAGTCATATCTAATCAAAAGGTACATGTTCTTTTATTTTTCTAAAAAAAGGGCAACATATGAACTCCTGGTTTCACATTATGTCCTAGTCTTTAGGGAAACACGTCCAATAGTGGTTTGTGCCTGTTTCATACTTGTTTGATTTTGTTTGGCAGTAAAATGAAGATTGTGTTTCAAATAAAAGCCCAGCCCTGTCCCTCATACGTTTCATTAAGCAGCATATGCTGATCCCGTCTTCTTTTTCCACAGTCATGCCCAGGCATGATTTGCAGACTCTTTTTGTGGGGATATTTTGGTTGGAGGATTTGAGGAAGATTAAAGTCACTTACCAACTCATTGTTTATGTTAATGAGTTAATACAATTGCTTTTTCTTGATGCTATTTAGAAAAGAACTGCTGGGAAACCTAGAACTGAAATATGTTTCTGGAGAGAACAGGAAGGAGAGAGAGTAGAGGACATTGTGGGGATGGGAGTCTGAGCCGAGGCTCTGCCCCTCACAAGCTGTGTGTCATTAGGCAAATCACATAACCTTTCTGGGCCTCCGCCTCCCCTCATTTAGTTATATAGGGATGATACTGCCTGGAGCTTGAGTTCACAAGTTTGTTTGAGGACACAATGAGATAAAAATGATGAGTGTGTTCCCATAGAAGTACTTTCATGATTTGTGAATATGTTTCAAAAAACAGAAGACTCTAGTTAAAAGAATCAAACTTTCCTGAGCCTAGAAAACTGAGTAGAGCTTCCTCCTTTGCCACGTGACTCCCTTCAGCAGCTTCTGCCAGCTTTAGAGGCAGATGGATACAGACCCTTTGTATTAACTCTGCCCTGTTCAGTTCCCTGTAGTCTTGTAGACAGATCCTGTCATGTTCATCTCCACGATGGGTCTTGGAGGAGTCTTTCCAAAGGTGCGGGTTCACATCTGATGGTCATTAAATAACTAAATTGGTCAACTTCCATTAGCACCTGTGTTCATCAGGCATTGTTCTAGGCTGTGACTTTATTATAATAATAATAAAAACAATAACAAGACGATACCAGGTGGTCTTTTAAGCACGAACCACAGAAGTAAATACTATTATTATTTCCCTGTTTAATAAATTAAGAACTGAGGCAGAGAGAGGTTAAGTAACTTGTCAGAGGTTAAACAGTCTATTAGTTACAGGGTCAGGCTGTGAATCCAAAAGATAACTAGAACTTCCTACTGGACTCCAAAGGGCTTATAATGCACTAGGAGATTTGTATTTCACATCCACTAGCCATAATACAGAATGACACATCCCCGTCTAGTGCTGTGGGCAGAAAGAACTCAGATGTGGGCTTAATGACTTCTGCCTATTTCTATTAGGAGGGCCTTAAGAGAAGTTAACATCTGACTTGAGCCTTAGGCATCGAGCCAAACTGACCAGCCCTCTCTTGTCACCGTTCACTTGGACCTATCCAACCAGGATTTCATGTATAATTCCTGCCATAGTTTTCAGTAGCCATATTAGCTTAGGTGTCAGTAGACTGAAGTTGAAAAAAAAAAAAAAAGGCTCAGTTTAGTGGTTGAATATTTAATGCTTGATAAAACCATGAACTTTCCACCCAGCATGGACTTGCTTCGGGCAACTCACAAAAGCTGAGACCCTGGAGATCATCTAGTTCAATGATAGCAAATAGACTTCATTTCATGTGCCAACTCCAATCTGCTGAGGGCTGCTGCTGGAACACTGGGTTTAGAGGAATCCTGAGGCTGTCAGAGATGAAAGCAGAAAGTGCCTTAATTGATTAGTGATGTCTGACACAGACCCAGGAGTAGAGAATGATGGTATGCACGCAACGTGAATACCGAACAGAATCTAATCCAACATGTCTATTTTACAGAGGAAATAGATCTCAGAGATGAAATGTTGAATGCCTCGGAATCACTTAGCAGGTTAGTTACCTGGCTTCTGATGCTCTTTTCACAACACCTCAACTCCTGTCAAGTGATAATTGGTGCTCACGGGATCAGCACTGAAAACCAGCAAGCAAATTACGTTATGCTTAGTACAGTATTTGTGTTAAGTGTATTTCATTCTAATTTCTTGAAAGCTGGTGATCCATGTGATATAACTATATTCATCAAAATATCTGATTATTCAGAGCATTCCTTGACTCGGTTAAATGATAGCAAATAACCCTCCCCCAGGCAAGTAGCAATTTGTTCCAGTCAAGAGAAAAGAAGACAGGTCAAGGTCTTCCTACTTTTTCTAGAGGGCCAGTGGCAAATGTTATGCAGTGATACTGTTTGACAGTCTGACCTGGGCTTGTCAGTAAAACCCGACAAAATAAAACACATTTGAGGGAATAATGGCTCTCTAAACTAAGCTCAGTTAAGTTAAAACTTGGTGGCCAGATTTCATTATTTTTAAACATTCCTGAAGGATGAGCTAATCAAGGTATGTGCCCCGAGGGACCATGAGAATGCCCAGGTAGAGAAGGGGAGAGGAAGGTGCACCAAGCAGGCAGGGGACCTGTACTTTATCTCCAAAAGTTTGGGGGTAAAAAGGAGTGGAGTCCCTTGGTAGGGAAGGAGGTCAGCCCTGTTAGAGCATGGAGTCTCGGGAGCAATTGAGGAGCTAATGTACCATGGTGACAATGGAACCTGGACTTTGCAGTCAAATGGACCACCCACTCAACCCTGACTCTGCCACTTACTAGCACACTGACATGGTGTAACAACCTCTTGGAGTCTCAGTTTCCTCATCATGTATCTTTCAGGATAGTATCAAAATTGACTGAAAGAATTGTGTCATGGAAACAACCTAAATGTCCATCAACAGATGAGTGAATAAAGAAGACACGGTATACATATACAATGGAACATTACTCAGCCATAAAAAAGAATGAAATAATGCCATTTGCAGCAACATGGATGGACCTAGAGATTATTATATTAAGTAAAGTAAGTCAGGCAGAGAAAGACAAATATCATATGATATCACTTACATGTGAAATCTAAAAAAATGTATATAAATCTAATTTAAAAACCAGAAATAGACTCATGGACATAGAAAACAAACTATGGTTAACAAAAGGGAAGGGGAGGGAGGGAATAAATTAGGAGTTTGCGATTAACAGATATACATTACTATATATAAAATAGATAAACAACAAGGACCTACTGTATAGCACATGGAACTATATTCAATTTCTTGTAATAAGCTATAACAGATAAGAATCTGAATATATATATATATATATGTATATGTGTAACTGAATCACTTTGCTGTACACCTGAAACTAACATTGTAAATCAACTACACTTCAAAAAAAAAACTAAATTAAAAAAAAAGAATTATGTCAAACACCTGTGCCTGGAATTTAGTAGGTGCTCAATGAATGGTCAAGTCAAGTAACTAATTAACATGCTGGCTTATTACATTTTGTCGGGAAAATAATACTGGGCAAGGAAAGATAAGTTCTGAATTCTGGTCCCAGATCTGCTACAAACCAGCACTGGGACCTTGGACCCACTGCCTTGCACCATAGCAAGCACTAAATAAGTATTTGCAGAATAAATGAGTAAATGAATGAAAGAATAAATAAGAACATCCAAGAAGTATTTTACATACTTTTTGGGCCCCAGTTTTCTCATCTATGTAAGAAAGACTGATTTCTCAGATCCTTTTTAACAATAGTGTTCTTTGCACCCCTGAATTTCTCACAGATCTTCATCTCCACTATGGGTTGGGCACTGTCCTGGCCATGAGACTGAAATCCCAGGAAGATCACAGAATACAGTGCTTGACCTCAGCAGTCCCTGGGCTGTCACCCCTGAAGATTTGACCTTGACCACCAGAGATCCTGTAATGCCCCACTTTTTCTTAGAGTTGACTCCAAGCAAATGAAAACAGATCTTAAAACAAGAGACAACTGAGGATGAAAATGAGACCTGGGGATGCATTCCAGCCTCTGCTCATTTATGTAAATTGCTGTCACCAGCACTGTTCTCTTTCTGGGCGTTCAGCCCCCTCACCTGTGAGTCAGGGACCATTCAGTGGAGGGCTTGCACTGCTTGGCCACCATGAAAGTCAGGATGCTCCATTCACCCTTGGCCCTGACCTCCAAGGTTTAGGTGGAGCGCCAGCTCATTCAGGTGGAAGCGAGTGCTGGAGAGGTTTCTAAGACATCGGGGCACCAGCTCGGCTCAGGGACTACCATCCTTTCCCTGGCTTCCTGTTCCCTAGTGAAGATTCCCTTGAAGGGTGGGCTCAGACCCCAGAAAGGGACAAAGGCTCTCAGGAACAGGGAGACAATAACGTTCACAAGATGAGAGTTCAAAAGGAAAGAGCACAAGCTGGAAGTAATTGATGTGTCTTTAATGTTTCAAATATGTCTGCTTTTGTTTATTTTTTTTAATCTCAACAAGTCACAGACACTGAATGTTAAATCAGATTTCTGCAGCTCCCCCCTCTTTGGTACTCCATATTTAGAGAAGTTTTTACACAGCTTTAAAGATAAAACTTCAGGAGGCCCGAGTTTGCCCGGGCGGCAGGGAAAGCAGCCATCTGACTGGGAGAGGGAAGGGCAAAGGCTGCTTGATCAAGCTTCCCTGATAAAGAGGTCAGGACCAGGAAGTGGAATGAAGTAGAAACCAGGGGGATGAGTTCTTGGAGCTGATAAAAGCAAGGAGTCAGGAGACCAGAGAACTTGAGGGGCTGGCTTGTTATGAAAGTGGTACCGATGGGAAATCACTTAGGTGTCTAGGCAGAGGATGGGCAGTAGAAATATTCTGCTGATGAGAGATGTTTCTAGTAGCTTTTCATGCTGCAGATTAAAACAAGTGGTAGGAAGGGCACACTGACCTACTACGACCAGATCAAATTCAAATTTAGAAACAGCAGATGCGGGTAGGGTGTAATTTTTCTAACCCATGCTTTAGTCAAATAACAAGAATGTTTTTAGTACTGTCAATACCACTTAGTTATGTATTCATTTACTCAATAAATAACTATTAAATATCTATTAGGTGATCAACCCTCTGGGAGATGCAAGAGAGGAAGAAATCAATGGTCTCACCCATGTTAAGTATATAAAAATTTGCTAACAATAAAAAGAGAAAAAGGGCACAATTAATTGTGCAAGGAGCAGTGAAGATACTGTGTGTGGAAGCAATCTGTTGAAGTAGACCCTAGAGCTGGAGTGGTCTGGATGGGGCCAGTGGACGGGCATGGGGGTGCAAAAGGAACATTCCAGTCCAGGGGAAGAGCTGGCCAAGACTCAGAGGGAGGCATGAGCAGAGTGTTTGGAGGACGCTGTGGGGTGGGACACTGACCTGTCTGAGCTGGAGCTATTCAGAACTCTCCTGGAAACAAAGATGGGTCCTTGTCGACCTTCGAGACAAGGGCTCCGTATCTCACATGGTGATTTAAGAAGACACATGTGACACAATGTTTGGAAGGGCCGGAAGCAGGAGAGGTGAGGAGGGAGGGGTCAGCTGGGGGTCCTGCTGGTGTTGCAGAGGCGGGAAGATGGGACTGGGAGGCTGGGTCCCATCATAACAGTGGGTTCCCATGGGCCCTTTCAAATATTCCAGGGCCCGGTCGGCTGTCCAAAGAGCGAATTGGACACCCGTGCTCCGGATTCCTGCCCGTGCCAGAAAATGAATACTTGTGATGCCTGAGAGGAGCCTGGAGAAGAGAACAAAACCCCAGGAAAGAGTGCTTCCCATGTGCAGCCCACGTCGCCAGCAGCCCACACACCAGTCGAGGAAGGAGGGGGAGGTTCGCGAGCTGCAGATTGTCCGAGGCCAGGATGTACATGATTCATTTTTCTTGGGAACGTCTGAGGGCCTGTGCTCCCTGTCTACTCCCACATGCCAGGCTTAGCTTATATTTTGACAGGCACAGGGCTGGCCGCTTTGGCCAACGTCCACTTGAAGATAGAGGAGGGGCTGCCTTTAGTCCCCGCTGAGGGCCGGTCACCAGTGGCCTGGGCCCCCATTCCAGGTGGCATCCGTTAGCCCCGGAGCCCAGCTCTCTGGCACTAATCACAGTGCAGAAAACCAGAAAATAGCGTATCTTTTTTTATTTTCTCCCCGTTTTTAAAATTTGAAAGCAACAAGAATTTTTCTCTCATATCAAACTGCATTAAATTTCTGAGTTTACAAAAAGTTACACAAATTTTTATTTGATCTAGAAGTGCTCTACTCCCAGAGCATCTCAACTCCCCTTCACAGCTGAGGCCCTCTATTTTATTTTCCTGGATGGCCTACGATGGACTCTATTAGCCAACATCGTGTTCCCAGGATCCCCTGCTCTGAACCCAAGGTTGCTTGGCCTTTATATCAAATAACACTCAGAGAGTGAGGATCCCTTTCTACCATTGGAAAGACAAGACTTTTTTTTTTTTTTTTGGTTTTGTTATCTGTCTTTTTTATTGAAAATGTTCAAACATAGCTTTTTCATATTTGTACCCAGCTGAGGAAAATGTGCTTTCCACAAAATATATGAATCCATGCCCTTCCAAAAGACCTCTAATTAACTCAGTGCCACCCACATCACTCCTGTTCCTGACTGTCCCGTATTGTTTGACATAGTTTGCCACTTCATCCTTATTTTCTAGTCACTAGCAACAGTGGGTGTCATCTCCCAAATGTCACATCTTAAGAGTACAGCCCAGCAGGGGCTTAGAAGTGTTCTAAAAGGCTTGTTTAATAATCACCCCTAATGGATGTTTGAAAATAAATCTGTTTTTCCTCAAGGCCGATCTTGCTGTCTCTCACCCCTCCCCTCAACCGAGGAACACTCCCATTTGGGACACACGCTTGTCTTAGCTGCTGGAGCCTCCAGGCCGACTGGATCACTAGGGCGCCCAGAGCCGGCCTCCGTCCCCCTGACGCACGCCTGGGCAGCAGCCCACACACCGCATCCCTCTCTGCCTGCTTCACCGCACCCGCAGGTACCCAGGAGCTCCGTCTTCTGGACTTGGATTTATTTCCAGCTCTAGGAAGTAAGTTCTAGAGAAAGCATGGTGGACGGTTGTGTTTTTATTGTTGTGGTGGTCTGCTTGGTTGGTTCCTTCTTTTGATTTCCCTTCTTCCTGACTTCCTTTTGGAAAACCATCATTCTACACATTTCTAGAATTTATGGTGCTGGAGGGATTCGTCCTTATTCCTTATGCTCTAGAGGACAGCACACAGCCCAGGCCTGGCCACTTCTCTTTCTTGGTTTCAGCAATTGATTTAGGAGGTGGGTAGAGGACCCAAGCCAAGCCAAAGGGTTATTCTCAGCATTTTGGCTAGAACTCTTAGGAAAGAGCTGCTGTCTTTGTGCTGGGTTTGAAAGCTGACAGATTGTAAGTATGAGGCTTCTTAGAGCCGTCTTGTCAGCTGGAGTACTGAGCCAAGAGGCAAAGCGGAAATGAAAGGTAGAGAGACACAGGTGTCTGATGACGGATTTGAGCGCCCAGACCTAGCTGTGCCCGAAGCTAACTGTGCCTGAACTTTTCAGCCACGTAAGCCACAAGAACTGCCCTCCTCGCTTACGGCAGTTTGAGCAAAGCTACTCTCCTTGAGGAGCCTTCCCTGCCTGAAGCCTTGGGATTTCGAGCAGACTGTTAATGGAAGGCTTCCTGGTTGCAACGGTGTGCTGCAGTCCAGGGATGGAGGGATTCACCCCTGTTTAGCCACTGATTGAGACACAAGATAGATATATGTAACTTTCATGAACACTGCAGTCATTTCCAACTCATCTTAATCAACATATTTAATCTCTTCTTTCCCAAACATGACAAAGTCATGATCAAGTAGCAAAATTCACAGATGGCTTACCTGCATAAGGACTGACTAATAATGAAAGGTCTAAATGTGAGGAGCAGCCATGTGGGACCCATCTGATACACAGAACTGGTACCCAGTCCCCAGGAGGGTGAACACGGACATATTACCTGCAATCCAAGTGAAGCCCCTCCCTACAATGGGCCACTCATGGCCGGGGAAAAGGACTTCCTGAGGCAGCCTTATTTCTGTTGCACAGACCTAAGGGCTAAGTCCATCAGTTAACAGGACCCAAACAAACATCAAGAGCTTTGAGACTGGGTAGACTTGTATTTAACTCTCAAGGTTTGTAACTTGCTGGTTGTGTGAAACCTCAGAGGAGCCTTCTTAGCCTCGGTTTCCTCACCCAGAAATGGGAACAATACGACCTTTCTCCTAGGTTGCTGAGGATAGTCAACTAAATTATAACTCTAAGTACCTTCTCTAGACACCAGCATGTAGTCAGCAACCAATAATTGGTAGCCATCATTAGCTTAATTATTAGTAATAGGAATAATAATATTAACAGCAGTAGAAGTTTGCTCACTCCTATTTAAATTTCATGTATATAACTGGAATTGTGGGCCTACGAAACAGCATTAAAAATAATTACCATAAATAGGCTTTGGGGTCCTCTTAGCTCAACATGTAAGGATGAGAACAAAGAGGCAGAAGAAGGATGCTTTTTCAGTTTTGTTGAGGCTGATACAAAGTACCCTGACGAAGCCAAATTTCTCAAACACTCTTAGAGGATTTTGTACACTAATCTCTGCTTGCTCTTAATTCAGAGAAAACGTCACATTTAAAATAATGTTAGCAGACCTCTTTAACAGTTGAATTGCACACGCTTTATTAAAAGATAATGGCTAATACATTCCATTCATTTCTTCAGTCTCTACAAATGGCATCTCAAATGACCTGGGAACTTTTTAAAAGAAGAATTTTGAAAATGTGGTTCAGAATACCCCATTTATTAAATGTGGCATAAAATGGAAAGAAAAAGAAAGATAAAACTGAAAATAAAAACTGGGGGAAAAGAATACTGCCACAATAACTGAGCAGAAAAATAAAATAATGCCAATGAATGCAAGAATAACATACACATGTTTATGCTCATGGTTCATTTGGATCCTGATAACTGGGTTTTAAAATGGTTTTACAGAGTCAGATTGCCTTTAAATCCAAAGTGGATCATTTGTGGGGAAAGAGAAAAGGGGGTTCCCCACCCAACATAGGAGCTGAGGTGGGTAACTCTTCTGTTTTGTTGTATTTAAGGCTCTTTGCATGGCTCCCTGTCCAATGTGTCCTCATCGGGGATGTTCCACACTTATCAGCACAAGCCTAGCCAGAGTGATTGGTTCAGAGGTGGGTATGTGAAAAAAATTCTGGTTAAGGATAGGTTCATAGTTTTATTGAACATCTTGGGGAGGTAAATTCACTTTTTTCCCCAGGACCGGAAAATCAGAAGACGTACTCTACCACTGCTAACTGCTACAACTACTGCGCATGACATGTGAGACGAAAGCCAACAAGAGCAGAAGGCAGAGCCAAGACATGGAGGGAAACTGAGTCCCCTAAATCCTCTGTAAGCCTTGAATCCAGTGGTGCCTACCCTCGCCCCCTGAACTTTCCAGTTTACGTAAGCCAATGAGTTGCCTTTTTGTTTAAGCCAATTTAGGCTAGGATTTTGCTACGTGCACACTAAAGTAACCCAATGATCTAGAGATCTGGTATCAAAAACAAACAAACAAGATCAAGAAATACCTAAGTTTAAATGAGGCATAAGCAAATCAGGAAAAGTTCCAGGATCTCAGCTGAGGGATTAAGGCAAGGCACCACAGCCTGTTGAACCTAGAAATTTCTACAAGCTGATCTGCAGACTCATGATGCATCTTCAGATAAAAATAATTAAACAAAGAAATAAACTATCTGACTTATGCGGTGTGGCCTTAGCTATCCAACTGGGGAGTTTTGAGAGAGAAACTCGGGAAAGTATCAGAATCCAAAATGGTGGCTGTGGCAGGACAGTGGATCAGGGGTTGAGAGGTGTCTTCGGGAAGTTAGCTGAGGAGGCAGCAGTTTGACAACATCTACCCTGATCAGGGAAAGCAACGGGACAACTTGCTAAACATTGAACAAGGATGCTTGCAACAACTGCATTGTTTAGGCTTTCTATGACTGCAAAATAAGAGGCTTTCCCAAACTTGGGAAGGTGCCTTTAGGGCTAGAAATAAAGGGGTGTGACTCTGCTAGCACACAAGCAGAAAGAACTCAGACAAATGAGGAATTGTAGTTTTATGAAATGGGGACTGTACAAAGCAGATGCATTAGGAATTTGGAACCAGCTTAAGACAGTACATTGTTTGTTCAATTCCTGGTAGAACTCCTGCCCACCCCCCTACCACCGAAATTATTTTTAATCATATATGGCAACTTCTTTGCCAAAAAAAAAGAGCTTGGATGCAATGCTAGCATAGCATAAAAATCACAGCAAACACAGTTCAGAAGAATCTTGGAACTGAGACGCTTCCCTCCCAAACCACAGTTAGCCCAGTGCCCATTCCTGGCGGGGTGGAGTGCAAGGTGGTGGCAAACTGAGCTCTGAGCAGGCAGCAGAGGCAAAAGCCACACTTTTCCTTTACATTAAGAACTTTGCATTAGGACTCATTCTTCATTCTTCTCATTCATGCATTTTGGTGTATCTGGTGCCATTTAATTCTCCTTCTACTGGGTAAACATCAGAAACTGTTTAAAAAACAAGACAGGGTTAACTCAGCCCAGAAACATTCAAATACCAAGATTTAAATTTCTTGGGCAAGACAATTGCCAACTACATATGGCTAACTTCCTTCTGCTTAGGAAGCCAAAGGAATCGTTCCACACCTTACCCCATCCCATGCCGTTAGATGGGTCATCTGGGTACCATGTGCTAAGCTGTGCTTAGTTTCTAGTACATTCAATCCTCATTTTATATGGCAAACAGGAGAAGGGGTCTGGCTCTGTGATAAAGAAAAAAAAGCACAGTATCCAAAATAAAATGGATAGTTTAGTTAGAAAACAGAATCAGCTCGAGAATAGTGCCTAGGATACAGCAGGCACTTATGCAGAGTGAATGAATAAAAGCAGAAGCAAATGAATAAATGAATGAATGATTTGCGAGACTGATCAGTTGGTTGTGCCATTTAAAATGAGACCCGAAAGAGAAACACCTGGAGAGTTTTAAGAGGCGGAGCAGCATCACAGTTGGTCAACAGGACAAATATCTGTGGTTCACCCACCTTGCACAAGATGAAGTGGGAAATGCTGAGGGGGAGGGAGGTAAAAAGATGTATCACCATGGTTTCTGCTCATATTGCTTGCCATCCACTTGAGAAAACAAATACACTAAGGAAACAAGAACCAGCATTGTAAATTATTTCTCTTTGTGAAATTAAAAGCACACAGAAAAAAACCTTACAAGCATTCATACAGGTACTGGGGCTGGAAAGTCAGAGAAGGCTTCACATAGAGATAGTATTGCTGTGGGTAGAACTTGAATCTGTGGACAGAAGGAGCAAGGGGAAAGGCTTACCTGGGAAAGAACGTATTGCGTGAATGCAATCACGTGACATTCAGACCCAGCCTGACAACTACCTCCGTCTGTAACTCTTGTTCTCTCTTCCAGGGTCCTGGTTCCTACAGTCACCTCTTGTCTGGATGGCAGCCTCCAACTGGGCTTCTAGTCTCTTTATCTTGCCCACTTCTAATCCACTGTCCTCAAGGGAACAAGAATAATCTTTTCTTCTGGTAACTGTTTTTAAAAAAATTTTTAAGTGGTATTGACAGAGTTTGTTTTAGAATAGTAAGAAAAAAAATTTGATATAAATATACCTTAGCTTATTGGTTTTCTTTTTCTTAATTGAAGTATAGTCGATAAGAATAATCTTTTAAAAAGATAAGTCTTACCAGTTTTCTTACCTACTAAAACCCCACAGTGGTTCCTCACTGATCTTAGAACAAAGTTCTAACTCACTAGGCGTTTTTCTGTCCCCAAGCCCCACTTGCCCAGCCCTCCCCCACTCTGCCCTCCAGCTACGCGGAACCTCCTTCAGCCGCCAGGTGTGCTATGGCATGCCACCTCTGGGCTTCAGCCGTGGTGTTTCATTCCCCAAGAGAACTTCTCCCCTGTCGTTCACCTGGCTGGCTGCTATTCACAGGTCAGACTGCAGCCTAGATATCGCTTCCTCTGCAGAGCCCCGTGGCCTCTGGGTCTGGGTTCTATATCCCTCCTCTGTTCTCTCATAGCAGCCTGTGCTTTCTGCTCATAGACCTTGTCACCCTGCAAGATCACGTTTATTGTCCCATTTTGCCACCAGACTGTAAGGTCCATGAGAAGAGGGACCAGGCCTGCCTGTGTTGTCACTCTGTTAGTAACACACAGTACAGTGTTTGACACTTGTTAGGTATTCAGTAAAGTTGCTGAATGAATGGATGGATGGCTGGATGGAGGGAGGGTGAATTTTATACAAACAAGTTGGGAGGGGATTGAAGACTGTGATGGGCCTTAAATGATAAGCCAAGGCTTCTGAATTTTACCTTGAATTATTAGGCAGTTTTGAGTACAAAGTGTGACAAAAACAAGAGATGATGAAATTGATACTCATGAGAAATAAAAATAGATACACCTGATGCTATAGGAGGGGAAGGTTAGAGAGTGAAGGAAAAGAAGTCAAAGATTTCACTTCACAAAAAAGAAAGGGTTTAAAAGAAGGAGGCGCGAAATCAAGTGTGTGGTCTAGAAGTGCTTCTTAGAGGAATTCCTCTATTGGGGGACTTTTAAGGTTGGGTTCAACCCAAAGTTGGTCCTCAGAACCAAACCTAGGCCTTCCCCCGACACCCAGACGCACTCACGCATAGGAAAAGGGAAATGCAAAGTCTTGGGGACCGTTTGTAAATAATCCTTTCACACAGGGTGAGCTAACTGCTTGGATTGCAGACAGAGAACGATCAAGATTCCCAGTTGAGGAGAGGACATGGGTCCTTCTGAACAAGATTTAAAAAAAGAAGAAAAAAGAAAAAAATTAAAATGTTACCATTGTTCTATTATTATGTAGGTGGTAAGAGCCACGTAGGCAGAGGGGGACAAAGAGACCAGCCAGTCTGCAAATACTGGAAAGGTCAAAACAGCCCGACCAGCTACCGTGAGCTGTCTTAGGACGCACGGCCCGGGTGACTCCTGAGCCTCGCTCTGTGTTCAGAGTCAAACGTTTGGATTATAATATTAAACTAGGACTAACGTGACCCACACTGTTAAGGTTAGTAAATGAGTGGAAAATTGCACAACTGGACATCTTTCTTAGTCGTCCAGCCCTAAAGGTCATAATTTGTAGGGTCGCTGTGCTGGCTTGGATTCTGATCCTTTACCAAGCGTTGGCAGCTTCTTCAGTTCTGTACGAGATGGAGAAGTCCCTGTCCCTCCTGGGGGAGAGAGAATGTATGTTAGGCAGGCAAAGACTCCAGCGTAATGTAGACAAGGTGTGGCTGTACAGTAATGACAGGGATCTTTTAAATGAAAATACCAGAACTTACTGTTCAAGGGAGCTGCTCTGCAAATCCATCCGCCTCGGGCATGTACCATTAGTTTGGAGCTGTGTCTATTGCTCAAACATTTTTGGAAGGCATCTTCTGACGCTGTGACGCAGTGCGATGCGGTGAAAGAAGGATACACTTTGAATTCTGACCACTACCAGCTGCACAACCACAGTCAAGTTTCCTAACTTATCAACTCCTTAGATTCTTTCTCTTGTAAAATGGACATAAGATACCACACCACAGTTTTATGTGGATCAAGAAATAATGCTAAGAAGGGCCAGTCTTAGAGGGCTGGCCACCAAGGCAGCCACTGCTTGTGGCACTTCAGTTCGGCTTTAGATCTGTAGGGTACACCCAGACTTGTTAGGTAACCCTAGACTTCCTTTGACCAGCAGCAGAATTACTCAGCTTGATTACTCCTTCCCACACCGAACCTAGTACCCAGATTAGTTTCCTGGGGCTGCTGTTCCCAAGTACTGCGCACGGGGAGGCCGAAACAGCAGAGATGTATTCTCTCACAGTTCTGGAGGCTTCAAGTCCAAAATCAAAGTATCCGCAGGGCCATGCCCTCCCTCTAGATGCTACAGGGGAGGTGCCCTCCTTGCCCCTTCCCTGGCCTGGTGCTCCCTAACAATCCTTGCTGCGCCTTCGCTTGCAGATGCAGCTCTCCAGCCTCTGCCTTCATCAGTCCATGGCATCCTCTCTGTCTGTGTCTCGTCTTCTCTCCTTAGAAGGAAACCAGTTAGACAGGATTTAGGGCCCACCCTAGTCCACTATGACCGCATCTTAATTTAACTATAACTGCAAACCCCCTATTTCCACATATGATCGCATTCTGAGGTTCCAGGAAGATGTGAATTTGGGGGGTTTATATTCAACCCAGAATCGTCCCCAAAATTAAACTCTGAAAAAAGAAAAACAAATAAACCCAAGGGTTTTACATGCTTGAAGACCTTCAAAATAATCCAGTGCAGGTTTTACAAAAGCTAGCATGAAAGAAGAGTTTCAGAGATGTTTCAGACAGTGAAAGCTGGCAGCTTTATTGGAAAATATGGCTTGGCCACCACTGTGATGAATTTGAAGCCATCCTATCTGCCTCTGTGTGTACATTCTCATGATTTAAACTTTAGTGAGACCACCATTGTGTCCCTCCACAAACGTGGAATGAGAAGTGTCCCCTTGCATGCCTACGCTTACCAACTGCCACTCATTTCAAAGGGACTAGAGCTCACAAATAATGATAATAATAATTAAAGGGGTGTCTTCTTCTAAATTTGATCTGGTCAGAGACAGATTCGTGCTGAGTTACCTCTTTTTCACTTTCAGTCTCCAAGCTTTGTGTTACACAGTTTGCATTTGTAGAAACATCATAAACGTCTATAGATAGGCAGCATTTGTACATCTTCTGGTACAAAGAGAAAGCCAAGGACACTCTCCAGTCTCAGGTGAAATCCCTCCATTAAAGAAGGCAGATCTCAGATGGAGACAGACGCCTAAAGAAGTCGGAGATTACTGCAGGGCTTTGATTTTCAAAATGATGCAAAATTTCCTTGTAGCCAACATGGCAATATCAGCTGTTAAAAAACAAAAATAACGACCTAGGAACTTGAAGGTAGGCTCTATGAGGTATGAATACCTGAAGATGGCAGAAGGCTAAGACGCTTCTGAAAGAGAAACCCAGGAGTAAATCAGCACATGGGGAAATAGGGAGTGGTCCCTTGAGGAAGTGTTACGGCATTCTCCTGCAGAGAGATGGAGAGCACAGCAGGGTTGGAGGGAGTTTCAGTCACCTAGTGTGTTGTCCACCTGTGGTCTAGACCAAGCTCTGACCTCAAAGGACTGAGCTCTGCCCGGCTGAGCAGACACGATGACCCCATTCTAGGTTCTTCAAGTCTGATGAGATAGCTGAGCCAACACCAGAAGGCATAGAGTGCAAAAAAAAGGGGGTGGTGGTGGTGAAGAATTAATCTGGCTCCAAGAGGCTGGAAGGGTTAAAATTATCACTCAGATTAGCACAGGGATTCCTGAGCTCCCTGTGCCAACATCAAGGGGGCACAGGGCAATTTGTCAGAGACCCTAGTGAAGCAAACAGGTGGTCTAGAAGCAGCAGCGGGCGGTATGGTCAGGTCAAATGAGTCCCAGCATGAAGAGATTCTTCACCCAAGGACTGATGGAGTGTCAGGTGGGGTAACGCTCTGCTCAGCTTTTAAGTGCTGGGATTTTAGCTCTGGAAGATGGTAAAAGTCTCATCAACTCTTCATTTCTTTTAATAAATCATCCCTGGGATGCATACTGACCAGTGTTATTTATGAGTTGAAGAGTTGAAACAGCCTCGAGAGCAAGCAAGGGAACAACTGTCTCAGGTTGCAGATGGGAGCCAAGAGAAGTGTTTCAGTCTCATAAAGTTCCCCAATTTCCATCTGTCCTAGTGATGTTTGACATCAGGCTTACACTTGAACAACTTATCTAAAGGGAACTTAATCTGGGAAGCAAGGAGAGCATTTAAAAGTCAAGATGCCTGCAAGCGGCATGGCAGACTAGGGATCTAAAGTCAACAGCCTGCAAAGACCAAGCAGGTAACCTCAATGAGTGAGGCAGAAAGTGAACACAAGAGAGACAGCTGGTCAAATGAAAGCAGCAGCTTTCCAGCTCCAGCCTGTTGGTGTCCTGCAGGAGCACAGGCCCACAGTTGCTTAGTTTGCAAGAGAAACCCAAGATCCAAAAATTTTAGATGTAATCTGCCCATCGTTCACAGCTATACTGCAATATAAATGATATATAATAAATTGCACATATTTAAAATGTACAACTTGATATGCATGTCAGATGAATTGATAAAGAAAATGTGGTATAGATAGACAATGAAATATTACTGAGCCATAAATAATGGAAGTCTGCCATTTGCAACAGTGTGAATGGACCTAGAGAGTATTGTGCTAAGAGAAATAAGTCAGACATATAAAGACAAATACTCCATATCTCCATATTATCACTTATATGTGGAATCTAAAAAATAAAACAAATGAAGGTATATAACAAAACAGAAACAGGCTCACAGATATAGAGAACAAACTAGTGTGCTAGTGGGGAGAGGGAATGGGGGAGGGACAAAATGCAGGTAGGGGATTAAGGCATATAAACTACTATGTATAAAATAGATAAGCAACAAAGATATATTGTACAGCACAAGAAAGTATAGCCATTATTTGGTAATAACTTTAAAAATAATATAATCTGTAAAAATACTGAATCTCTATGTTATATACCTGAGAAATGACATAATCTTATAAATCAACTATATTTCAATAAACTTAATAATTAAAATAAAAATTAAGTGCACCACTTCATATATATGCTTATGATTATTTACAGATTTATATATGCTTGTAAATATTTAGTGTTTCCAAACTGTTTCCAGAATGGCTGTACCACTCTACACTCCCACCAGCAGGGTATGAGAGTTCCATCGCTCTGCATGCTTGCTGACATGTGGTATGGTTAATCTTTTCAATTTTAGCCATTTTAATAGTTGTGTGGTGATAGCTCATTGTGATTTTAATTTGCATTCCCCTAATGACCAGGTCAGTTAAGTATCTTTTTATGCATTTATTTGCTGTCCATATATCTTCTTTGATGAAGTGTCTATTTAAATCTTTGGACCATTTTTATTGGGTTATTTATTATTATTGGGTTTTGAGAGTTCTTTGTATAACCTCCATACATGTTTTTCATCAGATATGTGACTTTCAAATATTTTCTCCCAATCCATTACTCACCTTTCATTTTCCTAACAATGTCTTTCTAAAACATGTTTTAATTTTGCCAAAGTCCAACTTTTTTTCATGGATTATAATTTTGGTGTTCCATCTAAGAAATTTTTGCGTAATCCAAGGTCATAAAGATGTTCTCCTATATTTTCTTTTCTCCTCATTTTAAAAGGCTGAAAATAATTTTTAATTCTATGAAAGTTCTCTGTAGGCCAAACAAAAACCCCTAGCCTGTGGGTCACCTGTTCGTAACCTTTTACTTACAGCATGATCTCTCAGATTCCGAATTTTATATCATACGAAGTTAACGAGTCCCTTGCTTAACTCTTTCACAACACATTATCTCTCACAGAAACTGTGATAAGTCTTGCTCAGGGTCACCTTTTCCAGAAGATCAGTGTTTTCTTTTAAAAAGTACTGATGCCATTTGCACTAACATGGATGGACCTAGAGATTATCATACTAAGTGAAGTAAGCCAGACAGAGAAACATATATTTATCATACAATATCACTTATATGTGGAATTAGAAAAAAGACACAAATGAACTTGTTTACCAAACAGAAAGAGACTCGGGGACACAGAAAACAAACTTAGGGTTACCAAAGAAGAAAAGGGTGGGGGAGAGAGAAATTTGGAGTTTGGGATTAACAGATACACACTACATATATAAAATAACAACAAGGTCCTACTGTACAGCACAGAGTATCCTGTAACAACCTATAATGAAAAAGAATATGAAAAAAAGAATATGTAAGTGTAACTGAATCACTATGCTGTACACCAGAAACTAACACAACACTGTAAATCGACTATACTTCAATAAAATTTTTTTACTATTTAAAAAAATGTATTGGAATGTCTGAATACTTCTAATGAGTGTTGAGAAAAGGAGTAAATGCTGGCTTAGTTCTCTTGAATTTGAACTTGCTTGGACTTCTGGTCAGATGAAAAGGACCTTCACTAGCATAATGTATTAGCAATCTACCATATCAGCCAACTATCGTTGAACTTTAACTAATGAGAAAATCATGGAGAGAAGGGGGTTAAAAGGGGAGGGGCAGAGGGAAACCAGCCTTTTCTGTTGAAATTTTGCTTTCAGGTAATCAGGGTCAGTGCCCGTTGGGGCCCTTTATTCTTCGATGCTATCTCAGAACTCAAAAAGATGATTTCAAAACCACCTGACTAATTAAATGCTCTTTCTTTAACATGGACTCTCCAGCATAGTGTTTTTAATATACTGGAGGAGATAAAATTCTGGCCCTGGGCAGACACTAAAAACATTTTTGTATGGTCAACAGAGAAAGAGTGTTCTCAGCCCCTCTGGCATTGTTCTGGAAATCCACACATGATGCAGGAAATTAGCTGTCTCATGTCCAAACACTGTCGATGAGAACACTTTTTAAAAATGTAATCAGACACCACGAAAATGCAGGGTGCAGTTCAGAATGTATGATGTGTCCTGGCAGTGCTGGGGCTTAAGAATGTCACCACGTGGATGGGCGGGCCACAGGCAAGGGAGAGCGGGAGGTTAGCGGGGATTTTTATTGGGAAAAAGCTTTGCCAGGCCCTCTGAAACCACTACAGCATTTAACTCTGGGAACTCAAAAGGAGCAAAGACAACTATTGAGCCCCAGTGCTCTGTAAATGCATAGTATTTCTCTTCTATTACAGCTGAGAAGCTGGTTTAGATCGACAACTGTAAAACTTATGCTGGTGATGCTGATAGTCTGTCAATTGTTTCAACAATGGTTCAGAAACAGTCCACAACTCCTGCAAAAAAGCATTTTCAGAGAAGTGAAAGTTTTCCATTGCCCTCACAGGAAAATATTGCTTCTGAACCTTCCTCATCTCCAATTCCAGGGCACACGTGGTCCTCTCAAAGCGGCAGGGTAGTACATCCTTCCTCTGAAGCCATTTCATGCTCCTGTGCTTATTTTACAATAAAATAATAATAATAATAATAATAATAATAATAATAATAATAATAATAACTCAGAGGACCAGCAAGGGGTTAAATGCCCTGAAACTTCCAGTGTGTCTTCACCCTTGATTTTGCACCAGCAAGCCAATACCTTGTATTTCAAGTACTTCTGTATTTCTTTGTATTTTTTTCAGCACTTAGTACTGGTCCTTGATCAGCTCATCACAGCCCGAAATGAAGCTACTGATTCTTGCTTTTAATCCAAGATAGGGAAGGTTTGAAATCTAAATAAATAAGAACTGAGGAATAAGTTTCCTAGCAAACTCTCTTATAGCAGAACTTGCAGTAACTATATGGATCTGTTATTGGAAGGGTTTCCTCCATAACCTCACAGAAAGGATCATCAAAAAGCAGGAATTTGGACATTGTTTTTCCTGAAGTATGTAGAGGGATGATTGTTTGGCTAGGAAAAAAATTGGGGGGAGGAGTAATTGGGTTTTTAGTTATTGGTTTATTTATTTTAATGGAGGCACTGGGATTGAACCCAGGACCTCACTCATGATAAGCATGCACTCTATACCCTCCCCATGTCCTCCCCTGACACTGTTTGGCTAGGAAAAATTTAACTTTATTTTATTTAGCAGAAAACACATCACCCACCATGGAGAAAGGCAGCTGTTCCATGTTGGTTTACTTTGTATTAGTCCCGGGTGACTTGGTCTGGTAAGGAAAGCACAAGCTTTGCGATTTATAGTGAGTTTGCCACTTGCTGTCTGTGTGGCCTTGAGCAATTATTCTGACCTCTCTGAAACTCAGCAACATCACATACAAAGGGGGCTACTGACATGCAGCCCTGCAGCCCCGAGGGTTGCTGTGAGGATTCAATGCATTTTAAGAGCCCTGAGGGTACCCAGGCGTGGCTGTTATGCATCTGTTCTCAGAGCGCTGTAGGATGCGACTGGAGTAGTCACCACCGCATCTTATCTCGTAACTGCTCATTTCATCTGCTTTACTCCAGCACCCTGTTAGGGAAAGGACCAAGGCTTGTTGGTTCACCTTTGCATTATTCACCTGACACAGGCCCAGAGCAGAGGAAGTGTTCACTAAATGTTTTTGGAAGGAAAGAAAAAAAAGGAAGGGAAGAATAGGTTGATTAGAATAGTGATTAAACGACTAAAAGCATCGACTTTGGAGTCAAACTGGATTTCAAATCCAAACACCGTGACTTACTATCTGGCTGACTTTGGGCAAGTTATTGAACTCTCACCTATAGAAAAAAGATAATGTTTACCTCAAAGAGTCGTGATAGGGTTATGAAGTTAATTTTGCAGAGGGTTTTGCATCGTTCTCAGCCTGTGGTTAAGTGCTCAGTGGCCATTATTCTCATTATTATAACATAGTTCGGAACTCATCTTAAATCTGATTGATGCTTTGCAAATGACTGGGTAACAACTGCCTTGATCTTGAATGAAATGGGTGTTGCAATCATGCAGGAATCACCTTCTGCTGTCACTAGGCATAAGCTGTAAATAATCAGCGCTATCTGGGACTGCACGCAGGAGAGGACGGGTCCGGTCGGCGCTGTCATCAGCAAGCCTGACCCTGCTGGGAGGGTGGAATTTCAGCCGATTCAGACAAGCATTTGAACAGCACTTATCTGTACGTTCAGGGCACAGGGCTAAGCGTTCTGAAGCTTTCAGAGATAAATTGCATTCGGCCCTCCAGGAGCTGGCAACTCATAAATCACTGTAAGAAAATGCAGAGGGTGATCAAATGCTCCAGGCAAAGTGTAGACCATGGTCTGGACCCAGCAGATGGGGAGGGGTGACCTGCTAATTGGGAAAATGGGCTCTGGGTTCAAATCGCTGTCTTGCTCTTTTCTGACTGGGAGAAACTTCATTTCCTCATATGCCAAGTCAGAGCCCCAGGAGTGTCCACTTTATGGAATGGTGGTAAGCATTAGATAAGACTTGTGGCTGGACATGATGTCTGCTAAACGGTCAATAAATGTTAGCCGTTATTGTGGCTGTCTTCATTTCCCAGCTAGTATTATTTTAATTGGATAATAGTAACATTATTATAGGTATTAATACACAGCCTAATAACACAACTAGGGTATTAAAACTAGTATATGATAAAAATCTTTATATTCCTATAGTTAATATTATTATAACATTAATCAATATAATAACAGTATTACTACAAACCATAGAACAGATATGTAATACTTTAATCATATAAACTGTAAAAACTAATAGTATAACAATACTATTTGTAACATCTTAAGTACTTCATGGAGAATTTGGCATTTGACCTCTTGAAAAATGGGTACATTTAAGCAATATTTGGCTCTTCAGTGTCTAAGGAATAAAAGGTGTTTTTTACCTGATGCCTTTCCAAGTCTCTAATCAGTTCTAAGTTTTCTATTCCCCCACGTGAAGGAGAGAAAGGAATGCATGTTGGGCACAAATTCCCCAGGTCACTGCTTTCCCATATTTTGCTTTACCCACCCTGACATCCCACAAGACAGCCAGGGCAGTGGTGATCAGAGCACTCCACACACTATAAATATTCGCCTCACAATTACTATATTATTAGTATTTATGTTGAAAACAAATTCCCCTTTGGGATTCCCGCTCAACTCTATTGGCACCTGGTGGATCCTTTAATATTTAAGTTCCTCCATCTTCAAAGATCGACATCAGAGTCTTTCCTGAGGCTGAGGACTGAAAGTTCTTGCACCTGGGAATTTCCCTTGTGGCCAGAAAACCCAAAGAGGGGAATGTTTCATGCATAAAAGAAATGTTAAAGGGATAAGATAAGGCGAAGTGGAGGGGGGGTGGTTTGAGGTCTAAACACCACACATAAAGATTTAAATGAGCCGGCCTCCACCTCCTTCCCCCATTCCCATTAGAAGTTTATAAAACTGTGTGTGTGTGTGTGTGTGTGTGTGTGTGTGTGTGTGTGTGCGCGCGTGCAAATGCATGTGCACATGCAAGCATTAGAAAGGGAGCAATAAATCAGAGCTGAATTTGCATTGACTTCCCAGAAAATGTTTCATGAAATTTGTTTGTAAAATAAATCTAAGGCAGCAATTCTCAAACTTCAATGAGCACAAGAACCACCTGGAGAGCCGGTGAAAATTTTTATTTCCACCCCCAGAGAGCCTGATTCAGTTGGTTCAGAATGGAACTCTGGAATCTTTATTTTTAACAAGCGTCATGTCATTCCAGCGCAAATGGTCCTTGAATCACTTGGAAAAATACTAGTCTAAGGTTTATGTTTTTCTCTCTTTATATTTTTTTCTGTCCTTCTATTCATTTGGGGATAACTTTTGACTATTTTCCTCAATTTTCTCACTAAGTGTATGAGTCTTATCATTTGCATGGCTGGGTTTTGGGGTTTTGGGGGTTTTTTTTGTTTTTTTTTTTTTCCATTTTTGGAAACTATTTAGTCTCTGAAAGCTACATCCCTTTTGATGGAGTAGGGCCGGGACAAATGCAGTGAAAAGGACTGTATTCTGGACCTCAGCTAGACAATGACAGGGAGTCCTAGAAAGGTTTTTTCCTTCAGGGGTTTCTCCATCAAGAGCAGTTTAAACTGAGGGAAGTCAGCTGCACTGGGTCTCCTGTGAGTTGCCCCTTCCCTGTGAACTTAAAAGCGATGTGGTTAACTTCTGCACAGAGCACATGGCCACAAACACCGCCATGTGTGCTCAGGGCGGACGGATCCAGGGCTTTGATTTGCCACGTGTGAGCAGCTGTGCGCAAGTGAGGGAGGAACCAGAGGGACCCAGGCACCCAGTCAAGCGGCAGATAACACAGGGGGCTCCCCTCATCCTGCTGTCCTGGGGTCTGCCCTTTTCTGGCTTCTAGTGGAACAGCCCAGATACCTGCTCTGAAGGAAGAGAACTTGATAACATGAATCACAATGTCCTTTGTGTCCTCTCTATATTTGAGGCTGAATAAACTCTGCTCCTGGATGAGCTGGGAGGAGGATGAAGGAAGGCTTCTGGGTACCAGGACTAGGCCATGACCCTTGGAGGGAGCCCTGCCCTGGAGCACAGGCACTGGGTGAGGGGAAAGTGAGGAGGGGAGATTCTGAATTTAAGTGGCAGCAGTAAGTATCCTCATAAGAAATTTGAAGACCAAGAAATGTTTTTATCTGGGAGCGTTGTCCCCAGACTGTTAGAACAACAGTTAACCTCCTCAATCTACAATAGTGACTATCAGCCATGCTGTTGTAACATCTCTGGATTTCAGCTTCTGTGAAATGAAGGTATTGGAGCTGATAATGTTTTTGACTCCTTCCAGCTCTAACATCCAAAGAGTGACTGTTTTATCTGAGTGATACCTGAGAACTTTCTCAGGATTAGCTACAATGATCTTTAGTAGTTAAGAAGCTAGTTATCTATTCCTGCACAACAAATGATTCCAGAGTATCATGGCTTCAATCAACAATTTTATTTTGCTCACAGTTTTGTGGGTGAAGAACTGAGAAAGAGTTCAGCTGGGCGATTTATCTCTGATTCCAGCTGGAGCTGGAGGATCCATTTCTGAGATTCTGGGATGGCTTCTCATTCACCTAATAGATGCCACAGCTCACTCTCTCTTTGTCTCTCTCTCACTCCGTACTTGGCAACTCACTCTGAGCATGCTTCTCACAGCACAGCAGCCTCGGGGCAGTCAGACTTCCCACATGGGGCCTTGGTGTTCCAATAGTCAAGCCAGGAGCTGCTGGCCCTCTTAAATGCAAGGTCCAGGGCTGGCACAACATCACTTCCACGTATCTATTGGTCCAGACATCACAAGCCAACGCAGATTCAAGTGGGGAACTAGAACCTACTGCTCAGTGGGAGGAGAATCAGAACATTTTAAGCTATCCTCAATCTGCCACAGTCAGCATTTAAATAGAAATCCATGTCCAACGTGATTAAATCTACCCAGTGGCAGCGACTCCAAAAAAAAAAAAAAGTCTGTTCTTTCACAAAACTGCAAAGACACAGCTTTTTTTAAAACAAGAGGGCAGTCTGGGATATCCAATGATCATTCTATGGCCTCATTATACCCAGACGAGAAGCTGACTGCTGAGGAAGGTCAGGTTCATGAAGATACTATTTAAAGACCAAAAAGCTGTTTTTAAATAGAAACTGATAGCTGCTTAAAAAAAAAAAAAATTTAATTTAAAAAAAAGTGAAAAATAGACTAATTTTAGTGTAATTGATATTGATCTTTGATAGCGCTGAGTCCTTAGCTATTTCAGAAAGAACAGCAAGGGAAGAGCCCAGAAGTATCCAGAACTCCGTCTACAAAGCATTGTTACCGAGGGCCACCCCATGGGGCCAGGGGAGAAGCTCATTTCTCAGCGTTCTGCTTACGGTCTTCAGTGTGACACAGATGCCACCCTTGCAGTCTGCACACAAACAGATCTTTGTTGCTCTGGGTGCTGCAAATTCCTTACCATGAATAATCTACCACAACAAACGCTCCCTTTAGTTCCTTCTCAGTCTCGAGAGTATTTGAGCTCCCCAGGGAAAAGAAATCAGGGCTCAGTAGGAATTAAATGCTAGAAATGCTCGCTCTGAGCATTGCTCCAGAAAAGAAATGGAACGGACCCTATGCCCTATAAATGTGAATGAATTTGGGACAGAGACACAAAGTGCGACAGCAGTAGGGAGGCAGCGTGGTGGAGTCATGAGGTGTCTGGGCCCTGCAGTCACCTAGTCTGGATTCATGCCTGAACCTCATCACTTCCCAGCCACAACATCTGGGACCAACAACTGAGCTCACCTGTACTTCTCTGGCCTCAGGAGGGAGGAAAAGACCACAGTAGAAAGATCTGTCTCATAGAGCAACTTGCTGAGGGTTCAGTGTGATGACCTCTGCAGGGTGTTCAGCACACAGTAAGCCCTTGATGTGTGTTTATCCTGTTACTGTTACTGTCAGACTTACACGTACTCACATTGCTGTTCAGGTGTGCAAAGGGAATAGAGTTTCTTAGCTTTTCCAGGACTGCTATAACATTCCTTAGCAGGTCCCCCTCTGCGCTGGGTAGTTGGGAAGGGAAGTTGTTAAATATGTCAATTAGGAGCATCTCAGTCTCTTCCGGTGTGAATTCTTTTTGGGTGACTCCATCTTGATCAGGTCATCTAGGACATCTTCCCTTCCCACTGCTTCTCACCAAAACTGGAGTCTATATAAATGGAAGGCCAGGGCCTGGGATCCAGCACCCTGCCTTGGTTCTCACTTACCTCTGCCGTGGGGTGTGCCTTGTCTTGCCCTGGTGTTGGCTATGCTGACAATAGTCCAGCCATCTGCTTCCGGATCTCCACAGCGCCACTGACCTTCCCAGCACCACTGACCTTCCCAGCACCTCTGAGTCCCATCTCCAGGGCAAACGGGAACTTTTGGATTCTTGCTCACCATGTGCTGGGATGCCCTGCCCCAGGCTCACTGACCTATGACCCCCCTCACCTCAGCCACTCTTTCACTGCCACTCCAGCACGGGGCCAAACATTGGGCATCTCCCAGGATGGTGGCTCCTATGGGGAAGGGGGCAAAATTTTGCCTCCAGGAGACATTCGAGATATCTAAAGACATTTTTGGTCGTCGCAGCTGGGGAGGTGCTACTGGTACCCAGTAGGTAAAGGCCAGAGGTGCCACTAAACATCCTACAGGGCACAGGACAGCCTCACCAGTAAAGAGTCACCTGACCGAAATGGCAATCGTGCGCAGGTTGAGAAAATCTGTCCTAGAGGTTCCCAGCACCCCCAGGCCACTCTGAGGAAAGCGGCCACTAGAGTCAAGGTGCCCAGTTCTCCTGAAACCTACCTAGATGTTTCTACCACACAGCGCAGCCTCCCCTTCCCACCAGCGGAGCTGTTACTCTGAGACTGGAGTAGGCGGGGAGGAAGGGACCCCAGCACCTTGCTCTGCCTGGCTCTCCTCTCCTCACACCTCTCTGAGGACAGAAACGGCATCTCTCCCAGCCCTTCCTGGGCAACAGAGATCCCCGACCGCTCCCCCCACCCCCGCCCCAACAGCATTGGCGCCTTCTCCTTTCCGAGACGGCATCTTCCCTGGGGCCTTTTCTGGGGCCAAACAGTGGAGTGAGTGCAGGGAGAGAAGCTGACTCATCACTGAGGGAAGACAAAAGGAGAGGTATTTGGGGAAGACTCTACTGTACTTTTATTTACGTTTATAAATACGACATAACCAGCCGCTTTTCTCCTGTCAGGCAACGACTTGATAAAGTCTGCACTGAACTGAGTTGTACTCTACAGAATTTATTCCTACCCTCAAAAACAAAACAAACTGGGGGCAGGGGCATCATTTTCCCTAGGCAGCCTCCCTTCTAATACTGTTGGGCTGTTCTCTGAAGTTCTACTCGGACCAAAAGGAGCCCCTTTTGTAGGTCCATTCTTGCCTCTCTCCACTCCTGCCAGCCGAGCTGAGGGCCCACGCTGGGCTCCTTCAGCATCAGGCCTTCCGCGTGCCAGTGGCTGCAGGTCCTCCTTTGCCTCGGGCCTGAGAGCTGCCTTCCTTGACTAGGGCGGTCCCGGGCCCACGGTGACCTGGGACAGCAGAGCCATGACACACATAAGCTCTGTGGTGGGCCGTGGAGGTGGGAATGCGGGTCTTAACATTTGCTGGAGGTGGAACCAGGGGCAACTGACTTCATCTCTCTGAACCTCAGTTTCCTTAACTGTAAAATGGAGATGATAATGTTGGAGTTGCAGTCGGCTCAGGCCCCCATCACAGTTCACCTCAGGCTGAGTGGCTTAAACAACAGAAACTCATTTTCTCACAGTTCTGGAGGCTGGAAGCCTGAGCGCAGGGTGCCAGCGTGGCTGGCTTCTGAGGATACCTCTCTCCTTGGCTGACAGACAGACAAGCTGTGTCCTCACATGGCCTTTCCTCCAGGCACATGCAGAGAAAGAGAGCTCTCTGGCGTCTCCTCATCCTTTTGTAAGGACACTAACCCCATCGTATTGCGGCCTCACCCTTAAGACCTCATTTAATGTTAATTACCTCCCTATCTCCAAACACCATTACGTTAGAGGTTAAGGCTTCTGCATAGGAGTTTACGGGAGAGAGGGACACAATTCAGTCCATTTAACTGGGTTTCTTTAGATTGAACGAGATCATCCATGCAAAGGATTTGAACCTAGTAAGCACTCAGTGTCTATCATCACTGTTGCTGCTGCTGTGAGGAGTACAGAGCACCACTGAGCCGGACGGCCGGCTCCACTGCTTGACACCCATTAGCAAAAGAGTTTACTGAGTAGGGACCAGGGAAGGAAGACATGGGGCTGACATGCAATATCAGAGCCAGACAGACAGGCATGAGAAGGAGCTCAGGGAAGGTGCTGAATTTCGCAGGAAGGAAGCAGTAGATACCATACAAAGGGTACCACCAGGTCACTGACATTGACGAAAAACAGTATTCATTGATTTGTTCCACAAACATAAGGGCTGCCATTTATTTAACACTTACTGTGTGCAGAGCATTTTACATTATCTCTACTCTCTCCCAACAACCCCAGCAGATGGGGAGATTAAGATTCAGAGAGGTAAATGGGCTCACCAAAGTCATACAGTGATTAACTGGCAGAAGCTTGACTCAGTTTCAAGCCTGGGCCATCTTGTGCACAAGCTCAAAGCTGTGGGCATCAAGATCAGAAGCTCTAGTCCTTTCCTTTGAGTTGTTTTTCATTAAAGGAGGAGTTGGTCGCTAGCAAGATGTTGTCACTGAAAGCCAGTGTAGAGACTCACCTCTTGCAGCATTTTGAAAGGGCCAGAAAAAATTCTCTATCCACCCTTAAACCTATGGAGCTGAGAAATAATATATGAGCTGGGGAGATGAAGGGATTAAGGGGATTGCCTAACCAGTAATTCACTCCAAAATTCAGTGGATTGAAGCAATAATCATTTATTCTTGCTCATAGGTCTGCAGGTCAGCTGGGTATTGGCTCATCTGGGCTGGGCTCAGCTGAGTGGCTCTGCCTTGAGCTCTAGATCCAGCTGCACTTGGCTCCCAGCTGCAGGTTCCCTAGGTATTCATCCAGGCCTCAGGTAGAGAGGTAGCGGCTACCTGGGGAAGGCTCTTCTCAGAGATGGGAGCAGTGATGCCTCTTAAGGCCCAAGTGCAGAACTGGCACATGGTCCCTGCCACCCCACACCCCCTTGGCCAAAGCAAGCTTCCAGCAGTGGAAAAGTTGACTCTGCCTTTGAGGGGCAGGGGGAGGAGGGCCACATGGTCAAGGGTGCGGACCAAGAATTGAGGCCAATAATTCCATCTACCAAAGACATTTTCTGACTTGGATAGGGAGTGGCTAACATTGAGGGGGTGGAGTGGGTAGAGAAGGTCTATAAAATCCCACTAACTTTCAAAAGATTTGCCAGAAAAAAAATCTGCCTCTGAACAAAACCGCACGTTTCCTCATTTCTCCAACTGAGATCATGAAAGCCAGATCCTCCCACCCTCCCACTTTCCTTTTCCTTTTCCTTAAAAAGTGTACAAAATTGTAGGATGCCAGAATATTAGGCAAGCCTGGCTAAAAAGAGAGATCCCTCCAGTCTTAAGTTTCAACCATCTAGAAAAGTAGTGTTTGGCAAACAACTGTGAAAAAAATGTGTCCTTCTGCATCAGGGGCTCAGGAGCCCCATTTGGTGTTTTATCTAAGGTGTAGACCCCTTTAATCTACAAGCACACAGACACCAGCCTAACTGCTTGACAAATAAGAACAAGCATGCTAATAAAACAGAAAAAAAAAAAAAAAAAAAAAAAAAGGGAAAGACCTGAGAAATGTAAATCTGAAAGGACTGGGGCCAGATTTTATTGCCAAAGTCAGGGGAGGCCTCCAGCCGTATCACATTACTGGATAAAGCTGTATTTACATTTCCCTGTGTTAGCTCAGCAGTTCTAATGACGGGGTTGTATTTGAACTGGGGAGACACAGTTCCTTCCAATAGAAAGCTGGATTGCTCTGTCTTTTCAATAGAGATCTACCCCTCTTCCCCGGCATCATCTTCTGCCCTCTGTTGTATTCAGACCAGCTCCACAACGCCAATGTTTGGTTCTCAGGAAGCAGGGAAACTAGGGGAGCTCTTTCTAGGGGTCCTTGCAGCACCTGGGTACCCTCCTGCTCCTGATCTCTTACGGACTATAGGAAAATCCTTCACAGAGTTTAGTGCACAGGTCAACATCCAAGATGACTTTTTGCCTCAAACTAGAAGGCCTACAGGGTTATGCAGCCCTGAATTCCAATCATCAAGGAGTTACAGATCTCTTGCAGTGTGCCTGGCACTGATGCCAGGCCAGGGAAGGTAGCAAAGGAAGGAAAAAATGCATAGTCTCTGAACAGAAAGTATCTTTCCACGTATTGGGTTCTGAGCTGCTGTGACTTCAGTTGCACTACAGCTGGGGAACAGAGGGTTAAGAGTTTGGGGCTTTGCTTATAAAAACACAGCCCCAAATCAGATAAAATAACTCATTTAAAAGCAATTATAATGCATTTTATCCTATTCTTTTGCCAAAGAGCACCTTCCTGGAGTTTCCTTTTCTCTTTACTTTTCCTTTAAAGTCTCAAAAAAAGAAGAGGCACAGACCAAGCAGATTGGAAAAGGGAGTGATGAGCGCCCCAGGTGCCACATTGTGCTGAAGAGAGAACTTTTGGATCCAACACACACCAGGTCTCACGGTTGGACAGACTCACTCA
Organism: Camelus dromedarius; assembly: GCF_036321535.1. NCBI lineage: Eukaryota > Metazoa > Chordata > Mammalia > Artiodactyla > Camelidae > Camelus > Camelus dromedarius. The sequence continues at coordinate 49,180,420 of NC_087443.1, read as the reverse complement.
AGGGTGCCCGACCAACCTCACGTTCTGGTGGGGAGTTTTTTTCTCCATGAACATATGGATTGTATTAGCATTTAGCAGGCAGCTAAGTAAAAAAAGAAAGAGAGAAAACAACAACAACAAAATAGAAAACAAAGTTAAAGTACAGTACTTTTTTTGTATTGAAGTATAGTCAGTTACAATGTGTCAATTTCTGGTGTACAGCATAATGTTTCAGTCATGCATACACATACACATATTTGTCTTCATATTCTTTTTCATTATAAGTTACTACAAGATATTGAATATAGTTCCCTGTGCTATAAAGAAGAAATTAGTTTTTTATCTATTTTATATATAGTACTTAGTATTTGTACATCTCAAAGTATGTTTTATTATATTGAGGCCAAGTTCCATTTTCTGTGTGTGCAATTAATACATAGTCCCTGGTTTAAAAATAAATCATTTTTCAGGATAAATAAGCACTGTTATCTAACACAATGGTTCTCAAACTCTTAGATGCATAAGCATCCCCCTTGGGATTTGTTAAAAATGCAAATTTTAATACAAGAGGCCCAGAGAATAGCCCAGGAAGCTCCATGTTTAGTTCTCTCTCCAAAAGATGTGGTTCGTGGTAAACAGGACTCTGAAAAGCACTGACCTAACCACCTATCTGGTTTACTTTGGTTTACTCTGATGTCACTTGGGGGCATGGCCTATTTCTGACTGTACTCGTGAATGACAGGGCATTGCCTCTTCCAGCTTTTCAGAAAGCATTTGCCTCACCCTAGCTACCTGCATTCTTTGTTGGTTCCAGATGAGCAAGACATCACCTGGGTTGTCAGAGAGGCAGGCACGAACCACTTTATCCCAAGATCCAGAGCAAAGCATGGAGACATCTAGACCAGTGGTTCTCAACCAGAGTGGCAACATCCAGAGACGTGTGTGGTTATCACAGTCTCAGGGCTGGGGGGCAGTGAGGAAGGATGCTGCTGCATTTGGTGAGTAGAGACAGAGATGCTGCTGAACAGCCTACAGTGCATGGGACAGCCACTGATAGCTAAGTGATCCCATGCAAAATGCTAACCATGCCGAGACTGAGAGACTCTGTTTAGACCCAGCTGTTCTTCACAGGGAACTCAGAGAGTTTAAACCCCTTCTCCATGTGCTCAAAAGGCACATTGAGCCCAGATGGGGGAGGGTCTTGAATGCCAGTCTTAGACATATGGGCACTGTTCCATATTTAGTGAGCTTTGAAGAGTGAAGAAAATCACCTGTTCCTACAAAACAATTAGCCCAGAGGAGACTAAGTCATGATAAGTCAATGCAAAATAAACAGTGCTCCATAGACAGGCGGATGTTGAATTTTGACACACAGGAAACCACATCATAGTGGATCAGTGACTCTGATTGATTTTAGAAATTTTTTTTTTTTAGCACAAATTCATTAAGATGTGGTCAGAGACATGGGCAAAACAGCACAGTCCCTGCCCTTATGAATGGAGCTCATGTCTCCACCAAGAGCCATGAGGTAGAACAGAGAGAAATGGACTCAAAATGGAGCCTTTGAAACCAGAGTCAATGGAAGAGGGAATCCTGAATCTCCTGATGGACAGGGGGTAGGTGGGCACAGGAAGAACTGGCAAAGCTTTGTGATAGTTTTTAGCTTAGTCTTCAAAATAAGGATGAGTTTGATGGAAGCCATGGACACAAGGCTATTCAAGTAATGATTCAGGGGCAAATAAGTGGAGGGTGACATTGGTGTTAGGGGAGGGCGGTGGTCCCAGAAGAGTGAATACAAAGTTTCATTGAGATGTGAGGGAGAGAACTGAGGTTGGCCCAGTTTGGAAGCTGACTGCTTGGCTAATGCACAGGGCTTTATTCTGTGAGTAACAAAGGACCACTCAGGTCATAGGTCCCAGAGGCTCTAACCTCTACTCCAAACTCTGTGGCTCTAAACAGTTCTTGGGCAGAATCAATAGGTATATGGACATATCCTTGCCCTGGGGGTCTAGCCCCACGCCTTCGCCTCCTGCTCAGGGTCCATTTTCCAGCTGCAGACTAAGCTTTCTGGGAGGCCTGCTGGACATTGAACTGGATGACAGGTGGGAGCCTTTGGCTGTTTGCAGGTCATAGCAGGAGTATGAGGGAGAAGAATTTCTAGCTTACACAAAAACATCACCATCCTGAGCAGCCCTCTGGCTCTCGTTAATCCCAGGACCTCACAGACCACGTCTCCTTCTTCACATAGCCAGCCCTCTGCCGTCAGGGTGGGTGGGGATAGTTAGAGATAAGTTCACTGCCTGTGCCATTGGGCTGGGACAGTCTGCACTAACTCCAGGCAGTGGAGGCTGATTTTGGCTAGGTGGCTCCATCTAAGCCATCCTCAATCTTTAAAATTAGCAAGTAATTGCTGAAGAAAAAGTGTAAATGTGAAAGGCAGATTTTATACAATTATGAGAAGAATGAATAGAAGATAGCACAACAAGTGAGAGATAGCTCCCTGGATAAGGAGAGTCTGAGAACCAAACCAACAGAGGAGATCTGTGATGAAGGATGAACGGCTGGGGAGCAGCTTCCATGTACCTGAAGCCATGTTTCAAATTGTGTTCCACCAGATTCAGTGGAGTTCCCTGAGCCTGAATTAGACATTTTGTAAAAACAACTCCAGGAAAATAGTGTGGAGAAATTTAGTTTTAAAAATCTTTAAAATAGAATTACCATATGATCCAGGAATCCCACTCCTGGGCATGTATCCAAAGAAATTCTAATTCAGAAAGATATATGCATTCCAGTGTTCACAGCAGCACTTTTTTTACAATAGCCAAGACATGGAAGCAACCTAAATGTCCATCGACAGATGACTGGATAAAGAAAATGTGGTACATACATATAATGGAATATTACCCAGCCATTAAAAAGAATGAAATAAAGCCATTGGCAGCAACATGGATGGACCCAGAGATGATCATACTAAGTGAAGTCAGACAGAGAAAGACAAATATCATATGATATCACTTATATGTGGAATCTAAGAAAATGACACAAATGAACTTATTTATACAAAACAGAAACAGACTCACATAGAAAATAGCATGGTTACACGAGAGGAAAGAGGATCAGAGAGGGATAAATTAGGAATCTGAGATTAGCAGATACAGACTACTATACACAAAATAGATAAACAACAAGGTCCTACTGTTTAGCACAGGGAACTATATTCAATAACTTGTAATCATAAGCAAAACAAAAATACAGCCTCAGAATGGGAGAAAATATCTGCAATGATGTGACTGACAAGGGCTTAATTTCCAGAATATATAAACAGTTCATACACCTTAATAACAAAAAAAAAAACCAAACAACCCAACCCAAAAATAGGTAGAAGACCTAAATAAGCAATTCTCAATGAAGACATACAAATGGCCAATAGGTACATGAAAAAATGCTCAATATTGCTAATTATCAGAGCTAATTTGCAAATCAAAACTACAATGAGGTATCACCTCACACCAGTCAGAAAGGCCATCATTTAAAAGTCCACAAATGATAAATGCTGGAGAAGGTGAACCCTCCTACACTGTTGGTGGGAATGTAGTTTGGTGCAGCCTTAATGGAAAACAGTATGGAGATTCCTCAAAAATTAAAAATAGATTTACCATATGATCCACCAATCCCACTCCCAGGCATATACCTCGAGGGAACTCTAATTTGAAAAGATACATGCACCCCAATGTTCATAGCAGCACTATATACAATAGCTAAAACATGGAAACAACCTTAATGTCCATTGACAGATGACTGGATAAATAAGTTGTGGCATATTTATATGATGGAATACTACTCGACCATAAAAAAGAATAAAATTTGCAGCGTAAAAACTCAGCCATTTGTAGCAACATGGTTAGAACTGGAGATCACCATTCTAAGAGAAGTAAGCCAGAAATAAAAAGAAAAATATCATATGATATCACTCATATGTGGAATCTAAAAAAAGAAAAAAAGACACTAATGAATTTATCAACAAAACAGAAATAGACTAACAGACATAATAAACAAACTTACGGTTACCTGGGGGAAAGGAGGCAGGAAAGGATAAATTGGGAGTTTGAGGTTTGCAAATATTAACTACTATATATAAAATAGATAAGCAACAAGTTTCTTCTGTGTAGCACAGGGAATAAATGCAATATCCTGTAGCAACCTATGATGAAAAAGAGTATGAAAACAAATATATGTATATATGTGAATGACTGAAACATTATGCTGTACACCAGAAATTGATACAACATTGTAAACTGTCTATACTACAATTTTTAAAAAAGACCACAAAAAACTTGTAATAACCTATAATGAAAAAGAATATACATACACATGTATAACTGAATCACACTATGCTATACACCAGAAACTAATACCACATTGTAAATGGACTATACAGCAATAAAAAATCAATCAAAATAATAAAAAGTAAAAATAAAGCCATAATCACGTAAGCTTGGGAAACTCCAAATAATACTTCATGCCTTCCATAGTCTCCCAGGAAGTTTCCAAGTCCCCCTGCAGAGCAGCACCCTAAATGCTCCAGGGGAGACATCTAGGGGAAACTGAGAGGGGAAATGTGTTTTCCTTTGATCAACTCAGATCTTTCAAATGAATTTATTTTACTCAGGGGGATCTTTTCATTTATTTTGTAAAAACAAACCTACCAACATTTCATGGGTACTTAGGCATATAACAAGCACTTACCATGTAGCGGGTTCTGCTCCAAACACTTTACAAAGATTAACTCATGCAACTCTTGAAACAGACCAAAGAGGCAGGCAGAACTGGTTTATTCTGCAGGTGAGACACACAGTGGAGACCAGGGTGGGCAGGGAGGGCAATTTGCCTGTGTCATCCAGGCAACAAGGCTCCACAGCCTAAGTTTTTTAACCAATACCTGGAACATGATGGTGAAAATACAATGTACCAGAAGGGCTGTCCTGGGATAGAACGTGGAGGGAATGTGGCTTTTGTGTTGATAAGCTCCCTTATCTGTTCGTGCTCCTTCTAGGCACCCCACTGTTACCTATGCTCTGGTTTAACAAACCTTCTCTATCATCATGGCCACAGGCGAAAGCAGGGAAGACGACACGTTAGCTAAGCCAGGCTGAAAGTGCCACAGCGGACACTGCCAACAGCCTGTACAAATCAACGGGGACAGCGCAGACTCAGAGGTGTGTTGAAGCCCAAGTCAAGATTACAAATCCAAGACTGGTCCCGTGGAGGGGACTTTCAGAAGCATCATCCATGCCTCTCTCCTTCCCCTCCAGGGGCAAAAGTGGACCTTGCCAGAGGGCCCCCAGTTACAGCCAGGGGCCTGCTTCCTGCTCTAGGACTTCTTCCTACACATTGCTGTTAATTTTAAAGATTGAGAGTAGCTTAGACCCAGCCACTTGTTCTGATGACAGAAGCAACCAAAAAATCAGTTACCATGGAGTTAGCACGGGATGCCTCTGCCCAGCTAACTCACCTTCTTGCCCTCCAACCTCTGCATTTGGTTTCCAAATGAGAAAAAAAAAAAAAAAAGTCAAAAGATCCAGCATAGTTTTCTTAAAATCAAATTACAGTTCTCCCTATAAAACTCCCTAGGATTAAGACCCCAGAGCACAATACAGGCTGCAATTCTGTAACGTCAGAATGTTGCTGCTTGCCATGGGCAATCACTGGGAAGGGAACGGCTGAGCCCATGGGAGGTCAGAGATGAGCCCCCCTTGAAGGATGGTGAGGTGGGAAGACTCGGGAGCCACCCCCATAACTTCAGGAGCTGCCGAAGTCCCTGGTTAGGGAGCACACGTCCTGCCCACGCACACATCACTGTCACTGAGCCGTGCCTACCAGACCTCAGAGCAGGAGCCCGTCGAGAAAGCTCCCGGCACAGTTTTGTGCCTCCCCTTCCAAGTCATGAATCAGGCCAGGCAGAGCCAGGGCAGGTGTGCCACTTGGCCCCGAGGGCCTTCCTCCGCCCCGGACCAGGCCCTCCCTGACCTCACGGGTAAGAGAGGCCTGTCCAGTTGGTCGCCGGGACGACCTCAACATGGCAGACATGGCCCACTCCGCTGCTCTCCCAGGAGGAAACCCATCTCGGAGGTGAGCTTTCCAGACCGTGAACTAGGATCCGAGAAGCTGGAAAATAAGCAAGTAGCGATGTGGCAAGGAAGCGAAGAGGGAGGGGAGAACGCAGAGAGTCCTGTACCCAACCACCTCAAATCACAAAATGTTTATAGCATACGAGGGAAACAGAAAAATCTTATAATCTATGGCTGCTGGAAAGGCTGGTGTGAATGAAGGAATGAGGAGCCTCCATAGTACAGCAAACTGAAGAGGCTCCATTTTACTACACGTAGGCTCGTGCAACATTTGCACCAACAGCACGAGGGAAAACCAAGTTCATCCACCCTCGAAATCCCACATCCCCTAAAAAACCCTCCCTAATCTCTGTAATCTGCACAGACCTCCCCTTTCTGCACCTGGCCTCTAATGGCCTCACCTAGGTTTGACTTGTCTACTTGGGTCAGCCAGGGCGTAGGCAGCAGGAGAGCCTGGCCAAGCGTTCAGACATGGCCCAAGTCTCAGTCAGGTCGCCAAGATCAGAACAGAGGGTGAGTGAGAAGTCCAGACCTGAGAGAGAAAGAAGAAGGCACGTCCTCTATGTCAGAGCAGGGAATGTTGAAAACCTAGGGGGACAAGTACATCCTGAGGAGTTAGGCAGATGTCTAAGAGGGAGGCAGGAAAGGCTCAGAGCTCAGCAAAGAGTGGGAGCCCCAAACTTAGGGCTGGTCTCAGGGCAGAGGTCCTTATCCCACTGCCCTTGTTGGCGATCACACTTCCTGCTGTCATCTGGCCATCCCTGGTCCACAGAAGGAGACAGACATGGGGGTGGTGATGCTATTTTGAAAGTGGGGGATGAGGGCAGTATTAAAGGGGCAGGTGGGTCGTGTTTTAAATATGCCCACCATGCTTCAATGGGACACCTATCAAAGTGCAAAGAAGGGACAGAAAAACATTTCTTACGCCTTAAGAACAACATAGATGTCATAAATGTCTATGCCCCGGTGCTTTGTTGCATTGCAGGCCTGGTCAAAGGCTTGTTAAGAGAAGAGTAATTTAAAATCAGTCATTCATTGTCTCCATGTCAAAACTTTTGTTCCAGTCAGTCGCTGTGAGACTGTCATTCAGTCAACAGATATTTAATGATGGCCTGCTATTAACCAGGCACAGTGTAAGGCTCTTAAATGTGGGGGGATAAAACCAAGGATCAGTCCCTGGCATCAGGAAGCTTCCCAGCCAACCTAATGGAACCTCCCTCCCTCCTTCTTTCCTTCTGTATATTTTTATTGTCTTGGAAGAGTAATATTCATAGTTCCAGGCGAAGTCTCATCGCAAGTTTTCTATATAGCAAAATTATTACTACAGCCCCTTGCAGATCCAAATTGTTACTTTTCTCTGTTGCTCAACCTGAAATACATAGAGTGTGGAAAAAATGTAAATAATTCTGAAATGAAGGACCTAAGAAAATGGTATTCAAATGTTAACCTTCCTTAAGAGTTTTGAAAGTCATATCTGAAATGTTAAGAAACTGTGTATTTTTCTATCTACCTATTGACCTACCTACCTACCTAGACACCCACGGATTCATGTAGGTAGAGAGATAGGTACACACGTACGGGTGGTTCTCTTCGTGTCCCTGAAATGTACATCACTCCCGTGAAAGCTGAGAATGTTAGAACTAAGAGAATTTCTGAGATGATGAAACTGAATTTCAGATAATTACTTAGTCACAATCAAACACTCAGTTTAAGAACTAGAATTCCTATCTGTTGACTCCCAGCAAAGGAATGCTTCTATCCACATCGTTTTCGGGGTTTACTCAAATCTAGAAGTAAGACTCTGGCACCTAGAAAAAGGTACAGTGCTTTCAGAGAGCAAAAAAATAGAATCCAAAAGTGTGATCATTTTAACTAGTAAAATAAAGGTCAAATGGATAATGAATTCTAAATGAATCTACTTACACTGTTCAGCTGGTGACTGTAGTAATAACTGTCTCTTCTGGGCATTTCCTAGAAATTGGAGCTGGCTTTTTAAAAAAGCTAACAAATTCATTTTTAAATAAACCCCAAAATTAGTGTTTGGACTTTAATTATGTGAAACTTCAGCCACTGGTTGCATTGTCTGGACCTTTCACACAGAGCACCCTTGTAGCTCTGGGTTTGGTCCAAAGGGAAAAGCCACATGACCAGAACCTCTGCTTGACAGCCACCTGTGGTGTATTGCTCTGCTTGTAAAGCCTGATTTTAAAAAATAGATACTGTAATAGAATACATCGGACATCATAAATGTCATATTAACAAAAAAAAACCCTAATGCTCTCACGGTGAGAAGGAATGTTTTCAAAAATGCCATGGATGACAAAAAAGAAAGAGTGAAATCCACGGAATGTTGAGTAAATGAAAGCTCATTTTAAAAAGACTTTAAGGTAGAGAAACAGCCAAAGATTTATTTTCAAGAACAAGACACGTGTCCAACAGAAGCACACCAATATTTCAGGGCCAATATTGCCTGCCAGCATGCCTGTTTTTTGAATGCAAATTTAATACCAAACATATGGTCCTATTGTCCATATGAAAGGATTAACTAAGATTGTATAATCTTAACCCTGTGTCCTAAGAGGCAGAAGGTAAGAAACAAGTAAATCAAAAAAAAGAAAAGAGATATTAGTCATAATTAATCAAGTTCCCATATGACAAGAAAGTTACCTCAGCCCTGTGTGTATTAGTCTGAATAAGCTAGGTTGTGTGCACTGTGATAACAAACACTTTCCTAAATCCCAGGGGTTTCTGAATCCCACAAGACCTCTGCCTGTCCAGGGCTCCACCAGGGCGGCTCAAGACGCAGTCTGCCGGCATCTTGTAGCGAGGAAGCCTGGAACACATAGTTTCAAGGTCATCATAGCAGAGGAAGAAGCTCAAGGTAGCATATCAACTTTTTGTTTGTTTTATTGAAGTACAGTCAGTTCACAATGTAGTGTCAACTTTTGGTGTACAACATAATGTTTCAGTCATACATATATGAGGACCTGGGTTCAATCCCCAGTACCCCCATTGTTTTAAAAAGAAAAGCAAATAAATAAATAAGCATTCCAACTTTTAAATGTTTCAGCCAGTTGGCCACCTACCTGCATGGGAGCTGAGATGTCGGGAGCGTGTGTAGCTGCAGCGAGGAGTAAGTGTCTGTTTCCCACTACAACCCTGCCCTGCCTCCATCAGGTGTGTGCTGAGGGAAGGTTGGCCACAGCCGTTCTCCTCAGGAGGATTTCTCCAGCCCCCTTTTAGACTGATCAACCCCTACATGAATGCTAAGCACTGATTAGTTCATATCCACACAGAGTGTCTTTACCCTCACGGGATGCTCAAGTCCTGTGTCTTTTTGAAGACCCTTCCCAGCCCACCTCCGTGTTCTCCATCCCGGAAAAGGATCAGGCCCCAGCAGGCTGGCTGGCTGTCAGCTCCTGCAGGGCCTCCTCGTTTCCCAGCCCTGGGGACACCCTGGTCAGGCAGTTATGAGACTTGAGCACACAACGTTGTACAGAGTGCTTTGTACTCTTCCATGCAGTTTGCATGGCAGCATTACCTTCTGCTGCAGGATGTGGTTTTGCTTAGGTGAATTTGATGATTCTCTCTAGAAAGAATACCTGCACTGTGCGAGTCTGCCTTCACCCTGAACAGCCTCAGTGCAGCGAGGCTGCTGGAGCCACTGCCACCCTTGGAAGAAAGGGGGTGGGAACATTCTGGGCTTCAGATCTCATTCATTTTTATTTAAACAGCTCAAAAAAATTTTTTTTCTTTACCATAGAGAAATCTCCATATAATATTTTCTGACAGAGTTAGCCAAGAACATATCCTAAGTGGGAAGCGTTTCGTTTGTTACCATTTAGCACTGATATCACTTAAACAGGCAAGCGATTGCCATGCGGTCTGCGCAGCAGTGTGAACTCACGCGTGTGGCACCGGATGGGGTGTGTTGGGTTCCTTTCCAGCTCCCAAGCACTTTCATCACGCTGTGACCTTGACCAAGTCACGCATCATTTCTCCTCTGGGTTTTCACAGTGAGGTGAGAGATGAACAGGGATGACGTGTGAAATGCACGTTCTTTGAGGGAGGAGAGGGTGTTATGTGAATTTAGTAGTGAGGCGTGAGTACTTGGCTATGCATTTATATGCAATATAACATTTATAAGAGATGTAATGCCATCCTGACGGTTTAAAAAAATGAGATTAGCAGATTTGACTCTGACTCGTCTGCTAAAATACAGGAAACAAGAGCAGTCTCCTAACAAAATTTCTTCCATCACTTGCAGCCCCCAGGATCCCTTATTTAACTTCCTAGTATCTGCTCATTTATTAAAAAGCAATGTTGTTTTTTTGTTTTTCAAGGCTGCTTAAACCCTCTGCCTTTGTGTTTGCCAACCAAGCTGGAGAATGTTCTTATTTATTTTAACAGCTGACTTAATTTTATTTATTTACTTTGGGATTCCTCAAACTGTGACTTTCCTTATCTCCTCTGGTCTTCAGTTATAATCTCTGGGCTCATTACATTAGAAAGTCACAGTTGAGCAATATTTACCAGGAAGGATGAGTCTGGGGGCTTGTTTCTTGGAAATATTAACAGACCCTTGGTGGAAAAAGACTTTTCCACTAAAACTGATCAGTAAAATCGAGACTAGGAGATGTTTTGGCTATGTTTTTCAACGTGCTTAGTAACAATTTTATTTCCAAGAATACTGATTACATTTTTATTGGTTTTCATAGCCCAATGATGCAGACTTAATACTGTATTTTTTAAAGTGACCTCTCTTTGTTACCATAAGCCTGACTTTCTTTTTCTCTAACTTATAACAAAACAGGTCTCAAAATAGCTAGGACCAAACTGACATCAAAATACTTGATTGTCATAGGGCTTAGTCAAAGAATGTGTCCAATGAGTAAAGGAAACAATACTCAATTTATACTGTGTCTTTATTGACCAAAAAATAATTGGTCCAAATGAGATGTAAAGAGTAAGTTGGAAGCACATCATGGGAGATACCGAGGACCAGAGTGAGGAGTTTGGAGTGTGTTCCATAGAAGACAGAGCTCCATTAGAAGCTTTGCGGGAGAGACGGTATATTGTCTCAACTGTGTTTTAACAAAATAAGTTTGCCAGTATTGAGAAGGGATTAAAAAAAATGTTACAAAGAGGGAAGGAAGATCAGCTAAGGGAGCAATATTTTAAATGAGACCAAAGCTAGTCCAGTGACAGTGAGAATGAAAAGGGATAGACTGAGAAATATTTCAAAGGTAAAATGATCAGATCTTAGTCAGTGGAGCGGAGATGATAGGGACGAAATAGTGAAAAGGACAGAGACAAATGATTAACTAAGAAACGTGTGTTATTAATGGCAAAACCAGTACATGTAGACCCTTTCCCTCTCCAGTACTTTTCTGATGGTGCATCTGGTCTGAATTGATGGGGACTTTGGCAGTCTCTGTCTTTATGATTTATTATATAACCTTGGCCTCAGTGACTATATTGCTGGTCAGCTGGTGCTGAAGGAGAGGCCGAGCAACAGATTTTCAAAACCTAATTCTTCCCTTATCTCAACAGCCTCAAGACTGAACAAGGACGGGGCACCAGTGTGCAAAGAACATGGAGTTATTCAAGACTCTCTGACCTGGAGGCCTCGGGACCACAGACGGAGACTTCTCGGGGCAGATAAATGGTTGCACCAGAACATTCCAGAGTGCTGAGCTTTACAGATAAACTTAGATATGTTATTAATTGTGATTTGAATCCATATATCACTAGAGTAGCTTGGCATGACATTCATAAATAATAACATTACTGTTTACCCTCAACTACATGCAGTGTCTGAGCAGCCTTCAGGGATGTAGGACTCAAAGCTTGTCTGTCCAAATCCAAGTTCTTTCCACTCTACTGTGCTGCCTCTCTACAACTGAACTTGCTAATGGTATTATTTCCAAGGGCACTGACTAGAGTCCCAGTGAAAAATGAAAAAAAAAAACAAAAAAACAGTTCACTGTTGATAAAGTTACTTGTCAGAAATGAGTTTCTGGTTTGCCAAAAGCAATAATTGTTCTACATCATGGGAACTTAAAATGACACAAAGACACATACTCGCACATATACACACACCACACATACTCAGGGACAGAGAGAGACAAAGAGCAGAAGCAGAGAGATATACCCCCACTATACACTACTCACGTATAGTTCTGATTTTGTAAATTAAGTGTGATGTTAGATTCCCCCAGAGACTTTCAGTACTATTTAAAAGAATATGGGGGAAAAAAAAACTAAAAAAAAAAAGACACAAATGAACTTATGTACAAAACAGAAACAGACTCACAGGCATAGAAAACAAACTTATGGTTACCAGGGAGGAAATACGCTGGGAAAGGATAAATTGGGAGTTTGAGATTTGCAGATACTAATTACTATACATAAAATAGATAGACAGCAAGTTTCTACCGAACTATATTCAATATTTTGTAGTAACCTATAATTAAAAAGAATATGAAAACCAATATATGTATGTATATGTATGACTGAAAAAGTCTGCTGTACACCAGAAATTGATACAACATTGTAAACTGATGATACTTCAATTTAAAAATTAACTAATTAATTAAAAGAATGCTGAAATGGGTCCTTCTGTAAAGTGACAATTTTTAATTGGTTACTTTATTATTTCTTGTTCATTACTTCAGATATGAACATAGCTGAGTAGTCCTAAAGCTTGATCCCTATGCATTTTGTATCCCCCAAAAAAGTGATTACTGTGTGGCTGCAGAAAAAAAAAAAAATAGCCAAAATGTTAAATATGTTACCTGAAACCTAATGTTGTTTTAAACTTTAAGCCAACCCAAACATGAAAGACGAGCGCTGGCTTAGACCTGGGACCACGGCTAAGGTACATGCAAACACCTGGGGGGGTTCTCCCCCTAAATTCTTCATCCACATGAGTAACCTCCCAAATGACAATTTTGAGTTCTGATGTGGTTGCGTGTATTTGAGGGCAGCCACCCTTGAGGCTCATAAAAGAGGCAGTGAGCCTCTGACCAATTCTGACTAATACGTATGGAGAGAGCCCCAGAAAATAAACATACTTCAAGTTGTTTGCCCACTAATGGATATTCGACCTACCCCCACCTCTTCCCTAATGCCAGCATAAGTGGTATTTGAAGAGCAAAGCAAATTCCATTTTGATTCCAAAGCTTGGTCTGATGCACTTTGACTCAAGTTTCAAATTTTAGGAAGTAGCTTCACCATAGAGAGCTTCTCAAACAGTTCTTGTTTTGTTTTGTTTTGGGCAGGGGAGGTAATTAGGTTTATTTATTTATTTGCCTTTTTATTGGAGTATAGAGAGCTTACAGTGCGTCAATTTCTGGTGTACAGCATAATGTTTCAGTCATACGTACATATACACATATTCCTTCTATTTATTTTTTGATGGAGTACTGGGGATTGAACCCAGGACCTTGTGCGCACTAATCACGCACTCTACCACTGAGCTGTACCCTGGCCCCTGCTCAAACAGCTCTTGAGTCGGCCATTATTCCACAAATGCAGCAGCTATTTCAACCTGTGCAGAAAGCACAAAGGCCGCTGTGGCCCTCTAGGAAGAGCAGTTACACTGCATATGCTGGAAACCAATAGCTGGAACCAACAGACGAAAGAAAGGAATGGTGGCTTCCTTTAGCCCTTGGCCCAACTCCCAATCAGAAAAGTCATGCTCTTTAAATTTGACAAGGTACTTAACTGCACATCGAAAGCATGAAATTTTTATATACCACTCATCCAGTAGTTCCCCTTAAATGAATGTATCCTAAAGAAAGAATCAGATTATTTCAGCATTACTTCATTAGTGAAAAATTGAAAATGAGCTAGAAATAGAACAATCGGTGTATTGGTTTTGCTGTTACAATACATTACAACAGACTTTGTGGATGAAAACAACACAAATTTATTATCTCACAATTCTGTGGGTACAGTGGGCTTGCTTGGTTCTCTGCTTTGAGTTTTACTGAGCTAAAATTGAGATGTCAGTAGGGCTGCATTCCCTCATGGAGGTTGTAAAGGAGAATAGGCCCCTGTTTTCTTGCAGTAGTAGGACCAAAGTCCCCATTTTCTTGCTGGCTCTCAGCTGAGAGCCATTCCCAACTTGTGGAGATCACCCACAGTTCTTGGTTCATAGCCCCCATCATCCACCTCCAAAGGCAGCAGCAGTGGGACCAGTCCTCCTCGTGTCTCATCTCTATGGCCTGTGCTTCTGCCCCCTCGCACTGGGAAAGGCCCCTGTGATTACATTGGGCTTACCCAATAATCCAAGATCATCTCCCTATCTGAAAGTTGGTAACCTTAATTCTGTCTGTAAAATTCCTTTTGTTCTGTGACTTAACATAGTCACAGATTCCAGGGATTAGGGCATGTTGATCTTTGGGGGCCTACCAAAATAAGTATCAGTTGAATAAAACATGGAACATGCATAGATTTAAATGGAATATAAATAAAAGTTATGGTGTTGAAAAATACCTAATGGCATGGGAAAATGCTAAGTGAAATATTAAGAAACAAACAAAAAACAGGCTACCCAACAGTAGGGATCATTTTATAATTGCTATACAGTAAAAGTAATCTATAGTTTGATATGTCTGTGTATCTATATCTACATCTATTCAATATTTATGTATCTACCTAGGTGGAAAGGTCTACTCAAAAATGTCAAGTTGTGATTTGAGGTTGGAGATTACCGGTAAGTTTTCTTAGATTAACGTATATTTTTTTACTTTCATAAAATGATTAAGTATATCCTCCACACACACACACACACAAAGATATGAAACTTAAAAATTAAGCCTTTCTCTTATGAACTGAATGCAGTAGACATTCCTTTGGCCAGCTGACTGACTCATCCAAAACACCAAAAGCTGCTTCTCCTAGACACAGTGACCATTCCTATTCTCATGGAACTGAACTCAGTTCCCACATGACAACACCAGTCCCAGGCAGCCCGCCCACATTCTGAGAAACCCAGTATCTTTAGCCCAGTGGCCCAGGAGCTATTAAACCAAGTTATAAGAAGAGAACCTCACTGACTTTCCACAGCTACCATAACATATTGTTGTTTAATGTCATCTCTGAGAAATTTTCTGACATGGTACAGCCTGAGACACTCATATGTGGATGTTGGCTTTGGTTTAAATTCCAGATAGCTAAAAATAAGTCTTTCTCCTCCTTTTGGTTTTAAAGTGTAAGCAGATCTAGCTTTTGATGTTCAAAGCTTATAAACGAAACAATTTGCTGTCCCCACCCAAAGACAGCTAATGCAACTCCAGAAAGAAGGGTCTATCTTTAACAGTTTACTCTACGTTCTAACTGTGGTTTCCGTAAGAACACACTGTATACAAACTTTGTTCCTAAGGTTATTTCTGTTGGTGCCAAATTGACTTCAATTCGCAAAAATCATGTGGTGCATCCCATGTAACTCGGATGTTTTATTCTAAAGAAAACCGAGGGCTTTTCCCTCTTCGGCAGCCATCCCTGTTTAGGGAAGATTCACTTCCACCCTAGGGATCAAACTTAGAATCAGTCACCAAATGTGGGCTTACTTCTTAGAAGACCTAGCAAAGACTTTGACCCCTATCCCAGTCTCGACCTCAGACTATATCCTATCAGGAGCCGATAGGTGGGGCTTCATACATTATGGTGAAAAAGTATGTGCTCTCTTACCAAAATCTTAGGGTACCAAAATCCTTGGGTCCAAATCTTGTCTCCTCTTTACTGCCTGCCTTACCACGGGCCAGTTATTTAACCTTGTGTGCCCCAATAAGTAAAAACGAATATAATAATATTACCTACATCTTAGGACTATTGTGGGGTTTAAGTGAATTAAATATATAAAGCATTTGGAACACTGTCTGGGATGTGCTCGTAATAGCACTTGTAAGAGAACCACGTAAAGGAGACAGCAGTACTATTTAGGAGATTATCAGTCAAAGAAAAAAAGAAAAAGGAAAGAAGGAAGGAAGGGAGGGAGGAAGAGAGAAAGAAAGAATATGGTATTAGCATTTCCACTTCCTGTCTAGGTTTTCTGGTCTGTTCTGCGAAATGGAAGATGTAGATCTTATCTTCTCTCCTCATCTGCCCCTTGAGATACAGACAAGATTCGGTTTGAATCTCTAATGCAGAAGTGTTTCACAAGATTTCTGTGAATTCATGGGTTGGGCATGCTTTTGGTTACAGCTTGTAATACTTAGGGTTCAGTCTAAGCTGCTATAATAAAAAGACTCAAAACAGCAGTGCCTTAAACAAGATAGAAGTTTATTCTCCCTCAAGTAATGGTCCAGGGGTTGCCAGAATACGGAAGATAAACCACTCTGCCATCTTCAGTGCACATGCTTGAGTTCAAGGTGACTGGTCCAGCTCCCGCCACTGCAGCTGCATCCCAGGCAGCAGGAAGAGGAAAGTGGCATGCAGAGTTCATGCTCATGCCTTATAGAGGCTCGATGCAGAAGGGGTACATACCGTGTCTGCTCACATCTCATTACCTAGAACTTGTTGCATTGCACAACTAGCTGCAAAAGAGGTTTGGAACTGCATTTGTTACCTAGGCTGTCCTCTAAGTCTAACTGCAAAAAGGATATGTAATGAGTCAAGGGAGGAGAGAATGGATGACGGAGGACAACCAGCAGTTGCTACAGTCACCCTCTCCAACCACTCCAGTATCCATTCACACCCTTCCTCCTGCAGACAGCATGGAACTTAACGTGCCCCAGCCCAGGGAGGCAAGCCAGTGTCCCACCTGGTTACCGTTTCTAGCTCCAAGTCTGGGCTTCATCCAGCAAGGAGCAATCTTTCCCACAACCAAGATGCAGCCCCTCCTGGCCTGCTAGAGCTCTGCCTGTTTCTCTCACATATATACACATGCCCTGTACACACATGGTGGGGTAGAAACAGACACACTGCAACTTAAACCTCCCATTAGGAAAAGGGAAGACGGAAAAACACAGCAGCACTTGTCCACAGCAATTACCGAGGTGCCCTCCCCTGACTGAATAAACGTCCTTGATTTGATCCTGCTTCTGCCCACTGGGAAGACCGTTCTTTCCTGTCATTCTCACTTGTCACATCTGAAGTGAGTGTTGAAAAGCAGACTTCCCTTGGGAGCTGTGCAGCTTTTGTAACTCACTTTCTGCCTGGGACATCTTTGGGGGATTAGGGTTGTTTTAGGGTTGGAAGAATTATAGGCTTCTGGCTATTTGGTTCCAGTTGATTCCATGTATGTGTAACTACAGCCCAAGAGCTCATCCAAACAGAGCTGTGTTTTTTTAACTGCTCTTATATTTACTCATCTTTGTGCTCCATTCATCTGTCTGTCTGCCTTTCTGTCTGTCTGTCTCTCTTTATAGTTCCTTTGAAATCATCTGAAACAGTACGTTTGAGTGGGATGACAACACCCTTCATTGAATACCGGCATCGGAACTGACTCCCGCTATCTGGACCGGAAGTCCCACTGGGAAGTGATCCGGAGGCTTGGGGGCTACCATATTATCACCTGCCAAAGCCGCCCCTTTAGAATGTGAGTCACCTTTCGTAACTAGCCTGAGGTTGGCAATCTAAAAGCAGCAAGAGGTTTCTAGAACACACCAACATTCTGAGCTTTCCCAACCAGCTTCACTGAAGTTTCTGGATCTAGAGCCATACAATCTGTCTTCGAAGCTTTCATTACAGACAGTTTTCCCAAATGTTTGGCCATGGCATAGCAAGAACTCCCCGACTTCCAGCTTGCCGTGTTTCCCTTTGCCTCCTGCTACCTGAGCACTGAGCCGCTTCTTTTCAGTTTTGTTACGGCAACACACCACTTCCGAGTGTAAATTCCAAGGCAGGCAGGATACAGCATAAGCGGCTGTCACAACAAAACCCAAAGTGCAGTGACTTAAATAAGACAGATGGATCATATTTCCAGGATGTTACAATAATTTCTTTTCACTTTTAAACCATTCTGAAATGGGAAAGTGTCTTACAGTCAATAGCATCAATACAATCAAAGCATCATGTCATAGCTTAACTGCCTCTGTGTGCTTTTCATCGTGAGGGTCTATGAAGAAATAGGGCTTTTGCAATTGGTGACAACTCAGACTAGATTTTCCTCTCATAGAACAGCCCAGACATTGACAGTCCAGGATGGGGAGAACAACTCTGTGACCCTTAACACGGGACTCCCATATTTGGGTCTGAGGTGGCTGCTCCAACTCTTCCATCACTTACCAGCCAACAAAAACAGGGAAAGAGTCAGGAGAGTGCACGTTCAGTCCAACCTGGAAGTAATACATATGATTTCTACCCCATCCATTAGCCGTTCCCTTAATCACATGTTCATACATAACTTCAGAAAAAGCTTAGAAATGTAGTCTCCACCTGGACAACAGCGTTCCCAGCTAAAATTCAGCAGGGAATTTTTTTTAATGATAGGAAAGAGAAAGAATGGCTATTAGGAATCAACAGACAGCCTTCACCATACCTCTGCCTTCAGCTAATGCATGATCTTCCAATGTGTTATTTTATCAAACCCAGTCAGTTCCCTGAGCCCCAGAATTCACTCCCTTGGGCAATTTGCCTTTGAGAGGTTGACTTTATGAAGCCATGGATATGGGGAGGCAAGATTTCCATCACAACGACGAAAGTGACTTCAAAATGGGTAGTGAACATCTCTGTTCCTTTCTTCCCGGCACCCAACAACTGCAGCACATCAACCGTTTCTAATCAAATCATCCTCTCACTCCTCACCCCGCCTGCAATCTCCTCCACCACTGCTCTCTCATTTTTTAGCCCATATCCAATGGGAGGCAGAACTGCTCTCTCTTCCCTCTCCTTCAGCCCTTTGAACCTCTTCCTTTGGAGTCTCACACTTAGGATTAACAGCTTATCAAGGGTTTTTCCCGAATGAAGATAGATACCTTCTCTAAAAGGAAATCTGCTGGAGTCACCTATCAAGTCAGCAACATTAGCATGCTGCTTCAGAAGACTGTCTGGGGACTCAGGGTAAGATATAAAAGTCAAGGCCAGATGCCTACAATTCTACCAGATGTCACCTGACAAACACCAAACGTGGAGAAGTGGGATTCAGCAAATCCTTAGACATGAGCATCGTCTTAACATTCAGTGAGTCATTTTGAGTACAGGTCCATAAAACGATATTTATTTTCAGCGTTGTTAACCCTCTAACAATATAGTCTTCTTTATTTGCTTACCGGTTTCCTTACGAAGGTCCTGAACGCTACCACCATCCGCCCAGTAATGCAGGTATGTGCTCAGCTGTAACCTCCATATAATTCTTCCTTGGATGCCAGTAATCAGGGATTCATGAGTCTCAGCTCAGAGGGTAGCCATTCATCTTTCCCCTTGTCTTTCTAGTGCCTGTACCAGCTATTTATAGCCTCTTTCCTGGGGCCTGGGTCCCTGCTATTCATATCCTCTTTTCCCACATTTTATTGGAACTGAGAACACGTCTGTCATGCTGGCATTAATATGCACAAGACTCATCCAGCGTGGGGCCTGATACAATCAAGAATTCCCATCCGGCTTTCCCAGCATCGGCAGCTCACTACCAGGCTTGGGAATTCCACGTGGGACAGAACTCAGATCCTGCCAGCTTCCTGGCACAGACATGGTGGGTTCTAGGCGGCCTCCAACAGTGATGTATAACTCTGGGCATCCAAGGTGGCAGGTGAGAGTCTGATGGCCTCCTGCCACTCACTGTCAGCCTCCGGGTTTGGATCAGTTCCTGTAAGTTTGGGTCAGTTCCTGTAATGGCTGAATCACGCTGGTACCAGTCCCTTATTAATAAGAAGTAGACTTTTTACGTTGGGCTTACCTGGAATTATATGGGAACGGGTCTCATATGGTCAAGGGAAAGCAGCTCTCCAGGCCTCTATTTAAATGCTGCAAGTAGTTTCTGCTCCCCCTAACTCCATCCAGATGTGGAGACTCCATGCCCATGTAAATTAGATGGCTTGCCTTCTTTTCAGCCTGGTCGAGAATCTGCATTCTGACTCACCCAGGAAAAAAAAATGGAAAGAATGTGTGGCAACTACACACAAGACATGCTATTTTAATAGTCCCAGCTCTGTTGAAGGGAAAATCAGCGCTTTTGTGCTGCAGACAACGGCATTTGCATTTCGAGGGGCTAGACACTCTGGCGCGGTAAGAACCAGGCCAACGATGGCCTTCCATCCTGGGTGTCAGCTCTTCCTGCTGCTGGCGTTCTGATTTGGGTTCTAAGTATCCTTGACTGGAAGCCACATCTGTTCTCTGCCCCCAGCCTTGCTGTGGTGACTTTCTAAAAGGGAAGAATTATTTTGAAATAATGAACCCTCTGTAGTGCCTACAGCATTTTCCATTCTTTTCCTCTCTCTCGAGCAGGGGACTGCAGTCAGGCAAATGGGGGCACCCCGAACTCGGAACACAAAAAGCAATTCACACTGCCCATCATGTTTTTTGTCTTCCACAGAGTGTCTCATTTAAGACGCAACCCACGAAAGGCCATTTCACGGAACTGGGCTCTGGCAGAATGGAAAAAAAATTAGAAAAGAGAAGGGGAAAAGGCAGCCTGTCTCCTTTGGGCCATTCTGGAGTCGTTTACTGATGGCTCTTTGGAAAAACGTGCTCCGTGACTGACAGAATTGAATTCATCTTCAGTCCACCTTCACCCCAAACTCATCCCTCCTCCTTTGAGAGAGCAGGAGGGGAGAGGACCACAGATGGTGGAGGCGCCTGCAGGCACCGAAAGTAATGATGCTGCCTTTTCACAGGATGGCCTCAGAGCAGCTCCCCAAGGCTCACTCCAGCTCTTCTAGAAACCCACCTCCTCGCACCCTCTCAGATCCTGCCCCAGGCACAGTCTACGACATCTGACATGTGTGTTCATTTACCCTGAACTAAATGTGAAGCTGAGAAATGAAATTCAGAATAAATCGAATAAATCACCACTGAGACTCATGTGTCATTAACCATAAATCTCTTAGAACAGTACAGCCATGTCAGGCTGACCAAGCTCTGACAGTTTACAAAGTGCTTTCTGAGGCAACGTCATGTTTGATCCTTGGAGGCATTCTGGGAGGTAGGGGGAGGTCAAGCTTACTACTCAGGTTTTCCAGATAAGAAAAATGACACACAGGGAAGAGTGTTAACTCCCCAAGACCTCAGGACTCACAAGAGGAAGAGGGGAACTCAGCCCAAGGCTTCTGGTTTCCAACTCCAAGTTATTTCCACCACATTTTAACCAGAATCCCAAAGGCATCATCTGTACCTTCCAACTGTCTGACTGGTTGGTCTCCCCACAGTAGAAATTTTAGGCTTTGGACTCACTTGGGAGCAGGGTGACCAGCTGCCCCAGTTTACCTGCACTCTCAGTGCTCAAACCAGGACCGTCCTGAGGAAAGCAGGACAGCTGGTCACTACAGCAGGTGGGACTCCCAGCACAAGTATGGCCAAGGATAGCCAGGCTCCCCTCCAATCAGCAGACACCATTCTCAGGCCCTGTGTGCTATTTCCAGAGGACTCCTCTAGCAAATGCTTTCAGAAAGATGAAGAACTCCAAAGGGCCCAGTCGATTAAAGAGACACGCAGGACGCCTTCAGCAACTCTGTCCCGTGCCAGCGCCAGTGCCAGACTGATTCAAGGAGCAGTGACTCCGCTCCTCAGAGTGCGTCTGGCACAGGTAACTCTGAACCCATCTTTCCCAGGCTGTCAGAGAACAGCCCTCCCACCTGGCTGGACTGAAGCCCGTGACACCAGGGACCAGTGGGAGGGTGGCGGGTTGAGTAGGAAGGAGAAAAATAAGGGATTTGTTTGTGACTTTTTTCCCCAATGACCTTGGGCTTCTGGGGGATTGTTCATTTTGGTGATTGAGTTACTCCACCAAAGAGAGGACTGATGCCAACGTTTTTATATAACTTCTGTGCACAAGCTGCCCTTCTGCTCGAAACAAAACAGAGTCTCTATTCTCTATGCTTTTGATGCTAAAGCCAGCCTGATGTCAGGCCAAATGTGGGACTATGTATCAAAATCCTGAAAAATGTTTGTAGCCTTGGACCCAGAGATTTTACTTTGGGGACTTTCAGCTTAAGAAAGCAATCGGGGACACAGAAATGAATGTGAATACTAGTAAGATCGTCAGAGCAGGGAGATCATCTTGCTACACTTACTGCTGGGGGTTCCAGAAGGTCTGAGCATGTTTAGAGCACTGGTAGAGAACTGCGAGAGAACCTGAGCTGTGTTCCTCAGCGGCGGGGGAGGGGGGTTCAGAAAGAGCAGGGCTTGGGTGGGAGGCAGGTAGAGCTCAGTGGCGGAGCATGTGCTTAGCATGCGTGAGGTCCTGGGTTTAATCCCCAGCACCTCCATTAGGAAAGAAGGAAAGAAGGAAAGAAGGAAAGGGAGAAAGGGAGAAAGGAAGAAAGAAAGAAAAGAAAAGAAAGAAAGGAAAGAAAGAAAGAAGGCTGGGGGGCACTGGTTGAGTGGCAGAGAAGTCCAGGTTGCGGGTGGTGAGTGAGGTAAGTGAGCTGCTGGGAAGCAGCTCAGCCAGAGGGAAGAAACCAGGCAGGGCAAGCTTAGCCTAGGAATAAGGGCTGGCTGCACCTTTGAGGGGTGCAGAGATGCTGAGGAAGAATCAAAAGTTACTATCAAGCATCCATCCCTACATGTGTCCTAGAGGCCTTTCTGAGGCCAGGAAGAGGGTGGGCTAGAAGGGAAAGCTGAGAGAGTAACTTCACTAAACTCTGCAACACTCTAGGGCCTCAGGAACACTTCTGGGGAGAAGGCAAATCATGTGAATAAGCCAGCTGTTTTCCTATTTGACCGCAAGACCTGTCACAGCTTTGCCACCAGGAGTGAGTGACCTGGCAGCCACTGGCCAAGAAACACTGTGCTGGACCAGCGGGAGAGGCTGCAGTTCTGCTCAAGCCATGAGAGGGGCCATCCTAATGGCCAAGGCAACTGGGCATCAGAAGAGACTGAGGGAGGGGTCTGTTCCTGAACACAGGCAAATCACCTTCCAGGGATGCAGAGACTATCATGCAGATCTTAAAAGTGGTGTGGCTGGAATCAGGCCATTGGGATTAAATGTCACCATTTACAATACAACATACGAAACGTCCAACATAAAAGATGAAGGAAAATATGGCTATCTGAGGAAATATTATGTGGGCACTAAAAGTGGTACTCAAGTACAGTATTTGATTATAAAAAAATTCTTATGATATACTAAGTTTATAAAAAATGTTCATAATGTACACATGTGTATATAGTGTGCAATAGACATATATAAATACACACAGACACACATACAGATGTCTCTGACCTCACCAGACAAATGAAAGTTATCATCATCAAATTTATCTTCCTATCTCCCCTATTAGAGTCTAATTTTCTTGGGAAAAGGCACTTTGTCTGTCTTTCTTACCTTCATACCTTAGAACCCAGAAGAATATCTGGCTTAGAGTATGCACTCGATCAATATTTATCAGATAAATGGACGGCTGTCACAACCCAGATTCTTACCAGGATAATTCCCTCTCAGACTATTCCCCTGTAATTTTAAGAAGTTTCCAAGGGAGTGTCTCACGCACTCCTACCATCAGCATCCTTCCAGCATTCAGCACATGAGTCCACTTGTCCACATCCTCTGACCATGAAACATCACTGTCACCACTGCTTACAGTCAAAACCCTGTCATCTGTGCCTAGGATTCACTTCCAATCCTTAGAGTGCCAAACTACTACTGGGTTTGAGTCAGAGGTTGGAAAAATGTCCTCCTTTCCAATTCTGGACCACACTTTGTCGCTAGGGTTCAAAGTAGCTCTGTTCGGCCCAGAGACTAGCAGTCTCTCTTGAACAGTCCTGTGATTTGGAGCCCTCATCCCTCTTTCCGTAAAACTTCAAATCCAAGAAAAGCCCTGGGCAGGGATAAGACACTATACTATTCATACCCCATCAATCTAAACTCTCCCATCCTCCACCATAATAAGACACAATTCCCCTTGCATTATAATGTGCAAATAGACTCCACAGGAAGGGAGAGGTGGGGGCACGTTTTTAGCACTAACTGCATCTGGTCCTCAGCTCAGCCAGTCCAACAAGCCTCGAGATGAGATGGAGACTTAAGAGACGTCAGAGTTCCAGGGGGACCCTAAACAACAATTCTCTTTCCTGCTGGGTTCTGAACCATCTCAGAAACTACCTAGAAGAGGAAGACTCAACTATCACCTTTCTTGCTGCAAGGCTGAGCAAAAACGCATCCTCATATATTGTGGCTTACATCTAGTGGTAAACAAATTTCCTAATCCTGAACTCCTAAGCAGGCAGATTGAACCACCTGGCCTCCTTATGGACTCCCACAGACCCACCCCTGAGCTTGCTGCATGAGAGCAAGTGGGGCCAAGTGTCCCTGGCAGGGGCACACTCCACTAGCAAAGAGAAGGAGGAGCTAGGCTCTTGGTAACTCGTTCCTGTCCTAAACTCGCCGGTCCAAAAACATTCCAGCTCCCCAGGAGGCAAGCCAGGGATAGGATAAGAGTCCAGAAGTGTTGTGGCCAGAGGGTGTTCCTCAACATGCAAAGAAATGTCAGTAATAGGAAATAAATCTCCCCCTGACAACAGAAATACACAGCTATATATGCAGCATAAAGACCCTAGGTCAACAGTTATTATTTTCAGGTCATGACATTCTGGGTAATTTTTAGTTTCTTCCATGAATGCATTCACGTGTGTGTATGTGATTTTTCACATTCTCTATAAGGGTGTAATTTATTTGAAATCAAACTGGAAAAGAAAAGTAATTATTCAAGATTATATCTCAAATAAAACAAAGGAAAGAAAAAGAAAGAAAAGCTCATGGCCATCTCAGCTCCTGCCTGGAAGAAACATGTACCTTGACATCTGGTGGCACTGCACCTGTGTTGGTGGCCCACTTACTTTACGGACGTGAACTTGCTCAGAAAATTGCAGGCTAACGACTAGAAATCCAGCAAGATTATTTTCTCTCAAGCTCTCCAAAGACATGATGAGGGCCCACTGACCTCCTCTAACCAGTTATTGAAGATTTCAAAAAGAAAAGGCTGCCAGACTGTAAATCCCTAGAGAGATGACTCTCGGATACAAGAATGTGAGGGTGTTGCTGGTGAGGGGCGGGAGGAACCGGAAGCAGTATCTCAGAATTCCAGAAGCTCAGAGCTGGGAGAATCCTTGGGGAAGGGAGAGAATCTGGTGTCCAGCTGCCTAAATTCACTGCCGAAGAAAGAGAGAAGGGAATGCTCAGTGATTTGATGAGGATTCCACAATTCTTTAGTCGCATCAGGGCATCTTCTACCTCTCTTCCCCTTGTTTTTCAGTGAGAAATGATATATACCATGTGACCAAGAGTAGAAGAATCAAATTGGAAGAAAGTTGTCTGGCCTTAAGAACATCCCTCTTCATAAAAACAGCCAGGTGGTTGATGTGGTTTGCAGGACCCACAAAAACATAGTCAACATGTAAAAACTTACAGTCTTTTCCCAAAGTGTGATCAGTGGGGCTTTACCTCCTGGGATAGTAACAAGCATGATATAGGAAAAGAGAGGTGGGGAATGGCTTTGAGAAATACTGGGTTAAATGATGTTTTTTTAAGTGATTCCTGATTGCTAACGGGTTTGTGAATTTGTATCTCAAACACCTTCGACCATAGAAACTTTACCCATTTTGTAGGACTGACATTGTGCCGGTATAATTTGGGTAACACTAGGATAGAGGGTCACAGCCGTAGGCAAAATCCATAATTTATTCAGAGCATCCATGGCTGGGTTGTCCATGCTGTGGCCTTCAGTATCGTACCCCAAGTCCTTCCTGAGATAATTAGAAATTCTACTCAGGAATGTTCCCAAACAGTAATCTGCTATTTGAGAACCACATGTCTGTTTATTTTCATTTTGCTAATTTTTTTGCTCCATCATATATAATTTAAAAATCTTTTTTTTTTTTTTGCACTGTAAGAGATATAATGAAATATCTTCCTTAAACTCCAGCATTATTTTGATCACAAGCTTCTCGTTTGATGGACTATGGCACTAAGCCAAAATAAAGCCAAAAAGAAAATCAGCAATGCCTGACAGAGGGTCCTGGGCAGGAAACCAATCAAACAACCTCCATTTGAACAATATCTGTTCAATCACTTCTAAATGACAGCACTGCAAAAAGCGTATGAGCTATTGATTTTATGTTTTTAGCTGCTTTTATATTTAAAAAAAAAGATTCCTTTGTCAAATTGAAGTTGGAAAAGGCATCTGTCCCTGGGAAGAACCATGATGGCCTTAGCTATCACTTTGTTTGAAGAGAAATAGGTGAAAAATTAAACGTTCTACAGATACACAATTTTGTGTGGGGACCATGCCAAGAAAGGGCTACTTCCTTAGCAGTTCCTAAATATACAATAAAGAAATAAGACTAAAATTTGATCTAAATTATTATTAGGATCTACAGAGCCAATAGCTAAATCCAGATGCAAAAAATAAATAAATGAAAGTCAAGGCCAAAGAAATAATACATATGTACAAGGCAGAGAAATTTGGTCAAAAGAATGAAGAGTGAGGGTCACTGAAGCCACTTAATGACAGAATGCTTTTTCTTTGTTTCAGACCTGTGTCTGGGTATGGGAATATCCATGATGAATGTGACTAAAAATACGTGCACAGCAGCCTTGCAAGGCATTTCTTAAGTCATCCAAACTGTCAGAAGTCTGTCACTTCTAGTGACGGCAATTTAAAACTTAGAATATACAATAATGGATATGAGGTCTTTTTTTCCTGAAACAAGATACCATGATCTCCACCTCCAAACTAAATGGCCAACTAGTGGTCCTACAGAGAGAACCCAAGGTCAGTGAATTCAATGACCACACACAGGAGTGATGGCTGATTGTCTGTGTGCAGGTATGTGTGGAAAACACACTTCAAACTCTGGCACATCTGAAGTCAGGAGAACAAGTAACAAACTACTCTAATATGTCTCTACCTCCAAATGCGGTTTTTTGGTTTGTGTGTGTGTGTTGCCTTCCTTAAATAACACATCCTGCCAGCCTCACAGTCATCAGTAAGAGAATATTGGTCTTCACGGTCCACAAACCTCCTATTTCATAAACGGGAGCCTGTCTTAAATATTTTCTCAAGAAGGCATAATCAAAGAAATACGAATCTTTCAAAGTAGAGATGTCAATAGAGCCATAATTAATTGATTTCTTAAATTTCCCTTCCTGGCTGTGAAAATTCATCTGCATTTACTTTTTAGAAAGGGTTCTGATTTTCGCCTGGGGCTGGGGCAGCGTCTGCACTACACAGACGGGTGGAGGTGGTGGCTCTTCAGAAAGTCTAGGTTGGGATAGGAGCTGCAACAGAGAGAGCAGGGAGGAGGGACGGAGCAGGTGCAGGTGCAGGGAGGAAGGGGAGGGTGAGTCTAAACTACGTTCCTCTGTTCTGCAACACCCCCTTCCCCATCCGGGCTACATTCTCAGGTTCTAGATGTTTCCTACATGTCAAGCTTTGGTCCCTTTTCGTATTCACCAGGGAAAAAATTTTAATTTACTATAAAGTGATGATACTACTTCATAGCAGACATTTCATATAAGGTGCCCGGGTAGGACTTTTGAGAGTCAGACACACAAGCACAAAAAAAAACCCAAAAGGACAAAGAGAAGAAGCAGAGAGAGAAAACCTGCCTATAGCTCTGGCAAAGCCTTCTAAATAAAAAGGAAAAAAAAAATCCAAGGTAAGTGAAGGGAATAAACTGCCCCCAGAGAAGATGGGCAAGTGGGGTGGGGACCCAGCTGAAATGGGTTGAGCAGGGGGGAATTCATGCAAGTCCCTCAGACGTCCATGGACTCGTCTGGTAGTAACTCATGGGGATGGCTGAGATAGATGCTTGCCTGTCATGGGAGGAACATGGAAAGGGCCAAGGTTTAGCAAGCAAACGTGAGCCCCATGGGCATGAAGAGACTAAAATGAGGGAATGGGAGAGAGAGCAGAAAAAGCAGGAAAAAAACCTGGTGAGGAACAAACAGTGCATTTAGGGGGAAGGGGCCCAAGTGTTCTCTTTTATGGGCACCCTGGACATTTGAAGCCAGTTAATCATTCCTGAAATTCCTGATCCTGGCGGCCTTCTCCAGAGGATCTAAGATAGGACCTGTCCTCGTCTGTAAGGGTAATAATCTCCTCTACTGGGCATTTTATTTGCTGTGATACAGTGTCCTAAACCTTTGCCCTCCATTAAACTGCAGCATTAGAATTACGTAAGATTTTAAGGTACTTCCGTTCATACAAGGACTAGTCAAAGGGCTCAGTTACCGTATTTACATAACACAGATACATTTCAAAAGAAAAGGTAAGCCATGCCCTTGCATTTTGCAAAACCATTCCCACTGAAACATGAATAAGTTTACACAGTCTTTATCATTCTGCAAGATGTTTTCGTTTGGTTTAGTCCATGTCCCAAACTGTACTTTGTTTTAGACTTCTACTCATTTTCTTTTGTTTGTAAAGAGCTGTGTCAGGCTGAGTCTCAATTTCCTCAAACATTCTGTTTCAAAATGAATTACTGATTAGAGAAAAAGTAATGTTATCATCTGAATGCCTTGTGCTCTTTCTTGGTTCCAGCTCATCGCCAGCTCTTCCTAACCTTTGTCGGAAAAGCAAACGCCTCAGGTCAAAGGAAGGAGGGGACAGATCGTGGAGTGATGGGCTTGGAAGGGAAACGGTGAAGGTATAGAGCTGACAGCATCCTATCAAGATGGAGTTGCAAGAGGAACTGGCCATGGCAGTCAGAAGGATCCTCTCGTGTCAGAGGCTGCCATGAAAAGTGGCTGGTGAAGGATGGATAGCATCAGAAGTTTTGACTGGGGGAAGTCAGAGAGGGCCAGAAGAGGAATTAAAAGCACAACCTTGACTAAACTTGACTGTGGCTTTGAGCCCAAATAGAAGATCAGGCTGAGTTCAGGATAATCTTTATGAGATACAGGAGGGAAAAAAGTAACATGTGTTTACAAGCTGGATAAACTTGGATAAACCTGAGATACTCTTAGACTGAGTCACACACCAGGGCAAAGATGACTAGAACTGACCATCAGGAAGAAATGGAAAGTAGCCAGGAAGAAATCTGAGGCGGAGGTTTTTTCCCCCTTTTGTAGAGCAAAGACACCCAAGGAAACAGACATTTGGCAATAAAGGGGCAGTCCAGAGGTGAAATAAAATATTCACAAATCCTGAAACTACTGAAATAACCCTGAGAAGCCCCCATCACCATGGTTCAGGGTGCCAGGCAGCAGTTTTCCATCCAAGATGGGGCACAGGAAAGGGAAGAGAAAAACAGCAGCCACTGGGGATCTGTGTGCGGTGTCGTCCAAGTCATTTTGATCCTAGAAGCAAAGCGGCAGCATTTCCCAGTGATATGAAATAAAAGGAGAAAACAGCTAGGATGCTTCCTTACCAAAGATTGGGGCAAGCATTTCTCCTCAGCAAGGAGTCAGGCCAATACCAGTGATATGTCAAACATCAACAATGTCAAGGACTCAAATCCCAGTGATGATCTCCAAGATCCTAGAGCCAAAGATGCCTGTGGTGCAGAACCATCAGGAAAAGCAGCAAAAGGAGCTGTGAAGGTCCTCAAGCCCATGTGGCCTGGAATGGTGGCCAGCTAGGAAGTCAAAGTTAGGATGACGAAGATGGAAGGTGGACCCTAATGTGATCCTGTAAAATAATTCTAGACAGAGTATTAGCTGCAAACATTTCTGAGACCTCTGCAGCTTCCAACACACTTTGTTAGACATTATCCCATTTAATTCCTGGAACCTGAGGGCCTGTCTTCAAATTCAGGCTCCACCAACTCTCAGCCACAGTGATCTTGAGCCAGTCACCTTTATGAGCTAAAGTGTCCTTCTCTGTGAAATGGGGCTAATAAAACCATAGACTTCCAAGCGTCAATGTAAGGATTACATGAGATAATATATGCAAAGCGTTTCACATGATGCCTGGAAAAAAAATAGTAAACACTCAATACGTTTGATCTACTTTTAAAAATTATTAATAAACCTCATGCTAACCCTGTGAGGTGCCCAGGGCAGGTTTTACTATCCCCATGTTACAGGTGAGGA
Source organism: Camelus dromedarius (assembly GCF_036321535.1). NCBI lineage: Eukaryota > Metazoa > Chordata > Mammalia > Artiodactyla > Camelidae > Camelus > Camelus dromedarius. The sequence goes on along the minus strand of NC_087443.1, from coordinate 49,150,177 downwards.
AACTGGGGCTCAGAAAATGACTCACCTAATGCTGCAATGGTGTAGGCCCTCAGAGGAAGAGACTGGAAAGGGTGTTGCACAAACACAAGAGCACTTGGACTGTAGCAACTTGGCTTTGTGTATCCACTATTTGTGTCCCGTCGCAGCTGGGGAACAATCAGAGGAGCAAATGAGTTTCAGATTTTTTAATCAAAGGGAAATTTGACAGAAAACCTTCCAGCATTTTCTTTGCATCTCAGACTCAGGACCATTCTGCCTTGCATTCAGAAAGGTTTAAATTTTAGGGTCAGGAGGCTCTCGGGAGACAGCCAGGTTCAAAAAGGGAAGGGAAGGGCGCTGCCCATGGGAGGAAGACGCGCCACGGAAGCCCCACGCACACGGTGCTGGTATGGACTTCCACCCACGAGCCAGCAGGGCCACGTGCACGCGGTTGATCTTTGGTCACATCTCTCAGCTCTTACCGTAAAACATGGACTTTCTGGAATCCCCGTGGACTGACTCATTGTGGAGAGAGCTGAGGGCTGACTCCGTAAAGCACCCCAAACTTTAAAGAAATATTTCTATTACCATTATAATGAAAATGTGTTCATGGATCCCAGGTATCTTGGCTTTCTAAGCAGCGTACATTGAGTATAACTCAGCCTCTCCTTGACAAGTCAAGGACATCACCATGAACATCCATCATTATCCCAGGCTGTATACAACCAACCTCTTAGGATATTTCGAAGCATGGTAGAAAGAGGTTTCCGCTAAACTAAACAGTTCCAGATTACTGGGCTTTCTTAGTACTTCTTTGTGTTTCTTTTAATATTATTTTTGCATTGTCTCTTTCCATGAGCACTATCTTTTTCCTTGCCTGCTTTTATCTGACTCTTGTTCTCTCCAAACCCTTTAAACTTGCATTTTCTCAACTACTAAAGACAGCCAGGCTCTGTAAAATAGGTGGTAAAGTAAGTACAAATAACACTTTCAAAGGGTACATTTTATGATATGCGAATTATATCTCAACAAAGCTATTTTTAAAGTGAATTGTGGAGTATAAAATCTTACAAAAGGTGAGATATCACATCACTCGGTTTATACTGATAATAAACTGTTTCACTCTCTTATTTAAAAACCAAAAAGTACAAATAGGCTCTGAGTGAGGACTTAGAGTTTTCCATAAGTAATAAGCCTGAGAGTTAAGGTGTGGTCCTTAAAACATTGATTTTTGTTTACATGACCTTTCGGCTTAGTCCTTAATCCTTAAAGTTAATCTTAGTGAGATGTAGTATGACTCTAGATTTTTTTTTAAATTAAAGCCCTTATCCTTTGTTTATTCATTTGGCATTTTCAGTAGGATGGCCTACTATGTACTAGACCCTACAAATAAACATGAATCTCTTAAGTGACTCAGATCTTCCTTGTATGGATCTTGGGTGTCAATTTCCAGCAAGCATGAGTTTTGATGCTTCTTTGATGTGTGTTCCCAGAATTTCCATGACCCCCAAAACCCAATCTGTCCCAAGGGAAGCATCATAACCAGTCAAATGTGAGGCCAGCCCTCTGTTGGAAAGCTGATCCATGGAGTGGGATCTTTGATCAGAGGAGATGTTGAGAAGTGAATGAGAGCTACTTTCAACTGTTGCATTCTCTAGTACTTTTCCATGGAGCACCGAGAACCATGTTACTCAAAGTATGATTGCTCAGACCAACAGCATCAGCATCACCTGGTAGCTTGTAAGAAACACAGAATCTTAGGCTCCATCCAAGACCTATTAAATGAGAATCAACCTCTTAAAAAAGATGCTCAAGTGATTCATATGCTCATTAAAGTTTGAAGAGCACTGAGCTAGGAAATATTGGACACTAGCACGCATGAAACACCTGGCACTTTACCCACAGTAGTAACCACATCTTCCAGAGCCCTGGATGAACAATGCCAAACATGAGACGCCACTGCTTGACATAGAGGCACATCCCACTAGCCAGCAGGCAGAGATGGTCCTGATGATGCTGTGCAGATGTTCAGCATATTTGTTGAGCAGTCGGAGACCACTGCTATTCTCGTCACCATGCCTGTCAGGTTCAATAACTCTTCTCCAGTGACTCATCTCTTCATACATATGTGTTGTAATTTTCTTTAAAGACCAGCTTGTCAGCAGCATTCAAAGCTGAGTGTTTTTCCTTTGTTGCAAAACTCCGTCCATATTCCTGGAAACACCCCCCAGCTCAAATTCAACTCTAGTCTTCCTGACACCATTTCATTCATCCACTCATTCCCTTGAAAAGTGTGTGCTGAGCGCTGATTGTGTGCCAGGCACTGACAGCATCTTCTACATTTTCCATTCAGTGACCACCAAGGAAACCACTTCATTTCCACATCTTATGTAAGACTGGAAATATACTTTTCAAGCATGAAATATGACTTCTATCCTTAATGAACTAATACTATAGTTGAGAAGGCAAGAGTCATAATTTTGAAGTTCATGGAGAACAAATTTTCAAGAACACAAAAGGATGATATGTGTTGTACTAGAGCACGTCCTCAGTCAGGAGACCTGGGATGAGGTTCTGGTTCTTCCACTAACCTACTTCAGACTCTTAGACAAGCTTTTTTGCCTCCCTAATCTTCAATTTTCTCAACCACTGAAAAAAAAGATGTTGGACCATCTGATCTCAAAAAAATTCCTTCTTGTCTCCAATACCCAAATGCCCAAGGATGGATTCTAAACTACATACATAAACTCTGATTGAATTCAAGGTAAGAAAGCATGGGGTCAGCTAGGGAGACTGTACATTATCATGATTAAGAGCTCTGGCTTTGATATCAGACAAACTAGGTTCAAATCCTTGATGTGGTATATGCTTAATATCCTTGAGATCTTTGACAAGTCACTCTTTCTCTTTGACTCGTAGTTTTCCCATTTGTAAAGTGGAAATAATAATAGTACCTACCACATAGTATTAGCATGAGGATTAAATGGATTAATTTATGTAAAGCCCTTCGCACAGTGCCTGATGCAAAGGTTGTGCTAATAGATGATGATGACAGTGTTGATGGTGATGATGGTGGTATTTTCAGCATCTTTGGAAGCACACAGCCTTTCTAATAAGGATGAACTTCAACAATCAGTTGGAGGAAGTGACAGGATGTGGGATAAACTACAGGGAAACTGACCAGTTGGCAGCAGAGAAGCTAAAGGAAGGGATGATAAGAGGTAGAAAAGATGGGAATGTAGGTAAGTTGATGGACAAATTTATTAGCCAGGAGGGGTGGGGAAGGGAAGACTTGGTTTGACAGGACGTGATGAAGCAGTGCTTGAGTGGCTTGGGCATCTCTGTGTGGATGAGGAGTTGAGAAACTGAAGGAAGGAAGACTAGTCAGGTGTCTACTGGGGAGTCATGCTCCTGGGTAAAATACTGAGAGCTGGACAATGGGGCAGAAAGTCAGGAAGGAAAAGCAATCCTCTGGAGCTCCCCAAGGATCTCTTCAAGGTCCTCCCCAAGATATTGGTCTCCTGCACACAGGTGTTTAGTGTTTCTTCCCACCCCAATTAAGACTGGAGGAAACACTTGACCATGCCCATGTGTATGAAGAGATGCGAGAAGCTGAGATCACATCCTGTCTGTGAGCTCTGAGTCAGAGAATCCCGTAAGAGGATGCTGAGGGTTACTAAGCAGGCCATGTCACTTTCAGCCTGGCTGTAGTCAGAGATCGCACTGGATAAGAGTGGGACCCAAGCCCTCCAGGCATGGCAGGGCCTCCGAAGCGCATGTGGTTGCTATTACTGAGTCTAAACAATGAGCCTAGCGCTTGTATAGGCTGTCCCTCCTCATCCCCTTTGTGCTCCATGCCCCAGGACTGCCCAGGAAGAACAGCCTGCCCAGCATAGCCAAGGGAGGCAACTCCTGTTCCCAAGGGACACTCCAGAGGTGGAGCTAGGAAATAACTTGACCTAGTTATAAATAACTTGACCAAATTGACCAGAACTTTGCTTCCGGGGCTGTCACTGGTTGTCCCCTGGCATACTTTTCTTGGGCTCGGTGCATTCTGGGGTATAGGCTCCTCCCCACAGCTTCCTGGATGACAAACATTGCCCTGGCCATGTACTAGAGACCAAGAAACTGACACTAGATATGCAGAGATATGTCTGGGGAGGTGGAAGAGTTCAACGCTCCCCACAACACATGTACACACTCATACGCCCACCGCTGGATCACACTTGACTTTAACTTCCACAAGCCCAGTAATCTGCCAGAAACCAAAGATACAAGGGAAGATGGAAGCAAGCTTTCAAAGCAGCACAGGTGGCCGTGTCCCCATGGCCACAACCAGGTGGAGAACTGAGGCAATTATGCAAGTAGAGAGCATATTCATGAATAGTCACAGTCTAGCAAAGGTCAACAACAAAGAGGGCCATAGTATTAAAGAGGGGAATTCCTTACTCCAGAAGGCTTTGGGAGTCAGAGACTTTCCTCTGCTGTCACTCCAGTGTCAACACCAGTCTTCAGAACCAGGATTCTCCCTTGGGCATTTGCTCCTATTTGTGAGGTTTCTTTGAGGCCATGACAGGAAGAGTCTCTTCAGTCCCTTTCTTTCTTGGCTTTAACTCGTGTATTCAGCAAGCAGTTACTGAGTGCTGGCCGAACCAATCATGATGTTTTGATGGATTCCACGAAGTCCTTGATAACCTACTCAGTAGGTGTGACACAGGGAAAAAGAGAAGACTTCCCCAAGACAATGACATTTGAGTGGGATCATGAATGATGAGCAGGGTCTTCCAGCCCAAAGGGCAGTCAGTCCAGGTGGAGGTATTCCTAGTGACTGGAGCTCCCCATCCTTCTAAATCCTACCTCAGCCTCCCCTGCTCCCACCCTAACCTTCCTGAAGCTATCGCCCACAGTAGAGAGTAACCGGTTATTCTTGAAGTGAGGAGCTCTTTGTTATTAAATGGATTCTCCTCTCTGTTCTTTGTTGGTCCCGCGCCTCCCTAAACCACAGCCCTAACACCAGCACGAAGAGCACTAAAACTTCAGCACTAACATCAACTGAAACTGAGATTTCATTTTCCAGATGGAAACTTGGGATCTACAGTCCAACTCAGCAGTACGCAAAATGGCGTGGTCAGAGTCTGACGGTCTACAGCGATGCCCGAGAGGCTGCCTCGAGAAGCCTGGTAAAGTCACCGGGGCCGTCTTTCTTCCAGAGCAGCTCCATTCCTATCTCTCTCTTGAACTATGCTTTCCACGTAAGGGTCTTCAAAAGGAGGGAGGGGCTGAGAACCTACTGATGCAGCCCCTCCTCTAACGCATATGGGTTTAGTGCACAGTGCCTGGTGGTAGCCCATGCCGGGCTTGGAACTATAGATCCAAACTTGGACAAGACCCAGACCTTGCCCTCGAAAAACGCAAAAACAAAAAGACAAACAGTAAACTTCCACAATCTCCAGGGGACACAGAGAGAGTTTAGAGCTCAGGCTCTAAGCCAGACTATGTCAATTCTAAGACGTGTGACCATGGACAAGTTACCTAACTCTCTGAGCCGCTGTTCCCTCACCTGTAAAATAGGAACAGTAGTTGCACTTCCCTGGTTCCACGGAGTTAGTGAGTTAATATGCCTAAGGCACTAGAATGCCTTAGATAAGAGCCTGACATGTGCAGGCTCTGTGCATATGTTTTTAAAAGAACAGTAACGAGATGGGTGCGTTTCTGTGCCAAGTGCTGGAGGTTGGGGAGCAGAGGGGATGAGCCTCAGAAGATGGAATCATTGATTCTGTCCAGGCAGTCAGTTAAGGCCCAAAGAAGGTGATATTCATTCTGGATCTTGAAGTTTGTCCTGCAGAAGAACAATAGAAGGGTTCTCTAGGTTTAGCAAACAACGCTGGCAACGTTCTTACAAAGTGTGTTTTCTGATCTGAGATTGGTTCACAGTAAAATTCTTAGAAAGCTGTCAACATTGAATGAGGCTTAGCAGAACATTTCACAAACTATCTTGCAGCAAAAAGGACAAAATGACGAGATATCAGGACAGAAATGGTCTGGTAAACGTTTAACCCGCTGGGAAGTGAGAGAGGGAGGCCTGATGTGTAGCATTTGCTCATTTCTGTAATATAAATACTCCCACAATAGTTGATTTCAAGCTATCAGTGTTGTCAACAGACTCATAAAATTCCTGAAAATTTAACACTCAGCTTTCTGAAGCCAGTACAAACAGGCTCCAGCCCACCACAGCGTCAGAAGCAGTCTGCGAATTACAGGGCCCGTGTCCCCCTCACTCGGTGTCACAGGACAGTGGAGAGGACAGATCCGAAGCCCTGCTCAGAGCAAGGCTGGGGCAAAAGTCCCTTAAGGTGGCCAAGTTTTGCTACTCACTGAACTTCGTAACTACTAAATCTGGGCACGGTTCTGATTTGCAGAAATGGAATCCATCTTGGCTAGTTTAATCAGGAGAAGGAGATTTTGAATTTTATTTTATTAAAAGTTCACAAAAGATCTGGGGTGTTAGAAAAAAAGATCAAGTTTCAGCTTCTAATAGCAATGCTCAAGACCAGGGTGAGAAGAGCTGAGCACTGAAAGGCAGGAATGCTACTAAATCCCTGTCGTGGGGCCCATCAGCGCTACTTCCCCCAGCATCAAAGCCATTCTGCATCAGGAACTGCATGTGAAGGCCCTTGGGAAGCTGCCGCTTGTGCTGCTGCTCCCACAGAATGCCTTCCTTCCAAAAGGATGGCTCTCCTGGGAGCTGCGATTGATTGGCAGGACGTAGGTCCCATCCTGCCTCCTGGCTGCACTGGAGTCTGGGTGTGAACTCTGCAGCTACTGGGGTAATATGACTCATAACACAAGCATTTCCCTGAATCAGAAAGACAGGACAAAATTTGGAGGGCTCAGGGCTTCTACGAATCCCACTGAGGTAACTTTCAGGACCTTTCCTGCCTTGTACAGAAAGGTTTCCCCTGGAACCCACGCTATCCATAACTTTTTTCCACAAGTAAAAAGGTCATCTGCTAAGGGAGAAATTTTACACATTATTGACTATGTTCTTTCCTTTGCTGACAAAAGAGTTAAGTATATCCCACTATTTGCTCAGAATCACAGACAAAAAACATATCACAAATTCTAGCACTGTGTAGCAAATATAGCCACGCTTTGGAATTACACAGACCTGGTTATTTAGTCTCTCTATGCCTCAGTTTTGTTATCTGCAGAATGGGCATGATAATAATAATATCCTACTCCATCAGTTGTGGTGAGGATTGAATGACATCTGCTATGTAAAGGAACCTGTATCAGAGTAGAGTTTAAAACCTGTTAAAATTTTTTGTAAAGGGCATTTTGGCATAGTAGAAAGGGTATGAATTCTGGTGTCAGACCCAAGTGATGACAGACCAAGTGATAGACCTGACTTGAGACCTGATTTTCTTGTCTGTAAAAAAAAAAAAAAGATAATAATAATTCCTATCTTACAGTGCTGTTGTGAAGATCAAAAACAATGTACCATGTTCAGCACAAGATCTAGCTTATAATAACTGCTCAATTAATGATAGTCATTATCAATATTATTACTATTATTTATGTTGTTATATGGCACAGCTTAAGTGAGAACATCAGCTATTCCCAACTTGCTAGACCTCTCAGAAACTAGTAGACATTTTCATTAAGAACTCATGAAACGGCAAAGAGTTTATATTTTTTTATCATAGTTAGTATCATGCATTCTGGCTTATAAAGCACCTTCATTATTTCATCTGCAACCCATGCCAGTCTTGTGAGGCAAGGTGAAACAATTCTGTAAGTATTACTACGGTGCTTTGCCTCACAGTTGGAAAAGTCTGCTTCAGAGAGGTTAAGTCACTTGTCTAAATCACACAGCAAACAAGTAAGCCACGGCCAAAATGAATTCCTGAATTTCTGTAGAGTGTTCTTTCCACCACCTCATGCTGTATCTTCACTAGTTTGTTCTTCCATTTGTTCAATAAATTTTTATTTATTACCTTTTGTACATCATTAACTATGCTAAATAGCTTCTGCTGATCCAAAGATGAATAAAAGAAAGTACCTGCCCTCTAACTAAGACAATTTAAGAAAACATCCCACTCCCACCCCAACACACACACACACACACACACAACCCAGGGAATTTAATAGAAAATACTTTTACCAATTATATGACTCTAAATGTTTTCTAAAATTATATTTGCAAATAAGATGATCAAATTAAAAACGGGACAACCACTCTCACTTGAGCCATGGCACATAAAATTAATATAACATTAAAAAGTAATATTAAAATCATTAAAGTGAGCTTCTTTAAAAATTTACTTTACAGCTGCTAAAAGTTGTTTCATTTTTAAAATTAACTTTATTGCTTATAAGACCAGCCAATGTATCAAAAGGAATCAAAATATGATATCAATCCATATTGTTTACAACCCAGAGATTCAAAAAAACAAAGGCTCTTAGCCTTTTTTGGGTCTGGGTCTCCTTAGACAACTTTCCCTCCAGCTTTGCTTTGACCCCAGCCACTGTGAGAAGAGGATATAAAGCACTGCGGGTTCCAGAATGTTCTGTCCTTGGAAGATCTCCATTCAGAGTTTTTGGCCAAATGTCCCATAAATTCCCCTTTGACTAAGGCACTTTGGGGTCAGCTGAACTTGGGGTCCATGGGGATTACAGAAAAGGGACTGGGTGCAGAGTTCACGCCAAGGATACATGTTTCTGAAACTTGGGGTGAAGCCAAATTCTGCTCCAGGGATTTAGGAGGGAGTTAGCTCAGGGAAGCTTTTTTCCAAGAATCTTGAAGTTAATATTGTTGTTCTTTTTTTTCACCAATAATAATAGTGGCCACCACTTAACAAGAGCCAAGCCTGTGCTGAGCTTTTTACAGCCACTATTTCTAATCCTTATGACGAATAATGCTGCGAGGCGTTATAATTTCTGTTTTACAGAAGACAAAACTGAGGCTCAAAAGGTTAAGTAATTTCTCCAAGCTCACATAACAAGAGGCAGAAGATGACATTTAAAGCCAGGATCTGTCTTATCTCTCCTTTCTCTATGTCCCTGTTACCTCAATCGACATCTTCCCCACAAAGCAGCAAGACTAGCCCTCAAGTATGTACGGCTATACAGGAAATTTCAATTGCTGGTCTAAACATATTTACTAATTATCACCTCCACACCCAGCTCTATATTAGGCACTGAGGAATTGTGAAGAATTCTTGGTTTTGGCTTATTTCTTGACTTGGGAAAAATTTGCCTCTTTGTATCCAGTTCCCTCATTTTCCTATGAGCTATTTTTCTGGCCACTGGACATAATGCATACAATTAGACGCTTCTCTCCCAATGAAAGACCTTGTTCAGTCAAAAATCGCAACGATATCAAAAGCCCATTCGAACCTCAGGGATCCCAAACAACACCATTCGTGTCAGAGTCACAATTTTAAAATGTGTCTCATCGGGAAACTCGAGCCATTGTATTTATATTATATTTTTAAAGAAATACCAAACCTTCCCCTACTTTGCTTAACACTGCAAAATTTGCTATCGGACTTCCTGTGCAGAATAGCCTGAGACCTTCTGCCAGAGTTGGCTGTAGATTTGTAGTATCGTGAGCAGGGCAGTTGAACTGTGTTGTTTGGTGACCCTCAAGCAGAGGGTGAGGGGTAGAGGGGAACAATACGGGAGTGGGGGCAAGGAACAGTATTTTGAAACAGCACGTTCAATATTATAATACAATGTTCTATTTAGAAAATGAAATGCATTGTTTTCATAATACAAACTTTGAAAATAATGCCTGACAATGACCTCTCTGCTAGCGGGGCACAAGCATAAAAAAGTTGGCCTGAGAAAAGCCACTCCACGTTTATATGAGTTGATTGGAGACACATCGGCTTACCCCTCAGTCAAAATTCAATAGTCAAGTTTTCGAATCCATGTAAAGACTTGTTCCATTTGCAAAACTCTAAGTTTTCATTTTAGTAGATGCTTGTTTGGTTTTGTGTTTCATCTTTATCTTCCTCACTTAAAGGAGAAATAAGCCAAAGCTTTCCTCTCCCTAATTGGCCTTAGAGGGAAAAAAATATGAATAAATTACATTCTAATGGGTGATTAAAGATTCCTACACATCCACTTGGATTCCACCCAACTTAGGAAAGAAAAAGCACAGGGCCTAGCAAGAATGTCTGGTAAATCTACCTCTGATTTCATGTAATTGAAAATAGGTCCTGGCCACCACCTGCACCAGGTCCGGGTGCATGCGCTTTCCCCCCTGCCACTCTCCACCTCCATCACTGAGGAAGAGTTTCCACTGGCCAGCTCAGCATCTTCTGAAAATTCTTACCAGCTCTGTTAGAGGAGAGCGTGGGGGAATTAGGATACTTTAGTAGTTTACAACTAGTTTGTTAGATTGCTGGCAAAAACCAATAATGTACTAAAAGGAAGGAAGGGAGGGAGGGAGGGAAGAAGGAAGGAAAGAAGGAAGGAGGAAGGGAGGAAGTGAGGGAGGGAGGGAGGAAGAAAGGGTGGGAGGGAGAGAAGGAGGACTGCAAGAACCAAATGGCTGGCAAGATGTGTAAATCCACCTTTCTGATGTCAAGGGCAATGAAGAGGATTCATAGCAGCACAAGGATATGTGAGTGATCAAAAGTTAAGACAGGGCTTATCAAGGTAGCTGGACAGCATTAGACCCAGGCCTTGTGTTTAGGAGGAGAATGTCATTTGACATTTTCACTAGTATTAATTTGCTAGATAAGCAATTTCAATAAATCATAATTTTAATGATTCCTTTTGACAGTGTCTTGTTAATATTTTAATATAGCAAGACCTCTGAGGGGCACCAGTTAGGGCCATTAAGGTAGAAGGTAGCAGGGCAGTTAATGGTACCAAACAGGTCTAGACCACTCAGGAGCCAAATAGGAAGCAGGAAGCAATTCCTGAGTCCAGAAGGGAAACGGCTCCTGGAGAGATGGATGGCTCACTGATACTTGCGTAATTTTAAACGTGGATCTTTTTTTAAAACGCGTTTTATATATTATCAATCCACCTAAGATTTTCTTTGAAAAAATATTTTCACAGCTGAAAAGAAATCAAGTTTAAAAATACCAGATGAATACCATTACAACGGAACAACCTTCTTCTTGAGAACAATTTTTTAAACTGAACAGAACATTAAAACAAAGCATTCTAGTGAAAGTATTAAAGAACAAACAAAATAGTAAGGAATTCATGGGACAACATCTAGAAAAAGGCAAAACCCAGAGAGATAAGCCCAACGTTTGGAGTTGCTTCATCTGAAGGGCACTTGCCAATATAAAGCAAAAGCTGTAAACCCACACTGCAGTGTGGTGGCTCTGTGGGGGACACAGTCGAAGCCAAAGTGCAGAGCCTCCCTTGTGCACTGTCAGCGGGAATGTACATTCATGCAGCCACTACGGAAAACAGGATGGGAGTTCCTCAGAATATTAAAAATGAACTACCGTATGATCCAACGACTCCTCTACGGGATACACACCCGAAGTAAATGAAACCACTATCTCAAGAGATACCTGCACACCCATGTTCATTGCAGCATTATTTACAGTAGCCATGATATGAAAATAACTTATATCATTTTGAACATATAAAATCTAAAAGAAACTATATTAAAGTCATAAGCATTAATAACAGGATACAAAATTAATAGACAAAAACCAATTTTATTATTTTAGTCCACCAATAAAAAACTAGAAAATAGAAATTTTTAAGGGGGGAGGGGATATAGCTCAAGTGGTAGAATGCAGGCCTAGCATGCACAAGGTCTGGGGTTCCATCCCCAGTATTTCCTCTAAAAATAAATAAGTAAATTAACCTAATTACCTACCCCCCCAAAAAATAATAATAATAATTTTTTAAAATTTTTAAAGAAAAAAAATTTTTAAGAGAGCATTTTATGACAGCATCAAAAACATCAATCACCTAATAATAAATCTAGCAGAAGATACATGAGACTATTATGGGCAAACTAGAAATCTTTACTGAGAGTCATTAAAGAAAAGAGAGACTTTACGTTCATGAATGGGAAAATTTAATGCACAAATGTCAGTTTCCACATTATACTAAAAGCCATTGTTATTCCAATCAAAATCTCAGTAAGCTATTTTTGTGGCTTTGACTAGCTGATTCTAAAATGTACACAGAAATGCAAAGGAGAAAGAAGAGCAAAGACACTCTTGAGGAAGAAAAACAAGGTGAGAGAATTAGCTCTACCAGGTAACAACTCTTATTTTAAAAACAGTATGGGGGTGGGTATAGCTCAGTGGTAGAATTCATGCTTAGCATACATGAGGTCCTGGGTTCAATCCCTAGTATCTCCATAAAAGATAAATAAGTAGACAGTGTGGTAAAGTAACTAAGACAGTGCAATATTGGCCCAAGGATAGATAAATAAAACAGTAGAACTCAGACACATGCATATATGGATCTGATGGATGAAGGTGGCACTGCAGACTAGTGGGGAAAGGACGGTTTTTGAATAAACTGTAATAAGACAGTTTGGGTTTTTGTGCCAATGGATCCCAACTCACTCCGCATATAAAAATCAACTCCAGGAGGATTTTAGAGCTAAATGTGGAAGACAAAACTATAGAGCTTTTAGAAGAACTGCATTAAAATTAAGAGTTTCAGTCTATTGTAAGACATCTTATTGCAAGGAAAAAGACCATGCTACAGAATGATAGAAATTATTAGAAAGACATGTAACTCCCAAATAAGTAAGGAATATCTACAAATCAAGTGTAAAAAGACGGAAAACCAAAATACAAAATGGGCTAAATTCATTCATAAATAGACACTTCACAAAGAGTGAATCCAAATGGCCAATAAACATGTGGAAAAGTGTTCAACGCCATTACTAATCAGAGAAATGAACATCAAAACCAGAGGAGACCACCACTACCATCCACGTACATCAGGTTGGCAAAAGATTAAAAGGTCTGCCAAAACCAAATGTTGGCCAGAATATGACGGGAGTGAAAAGTGATACACTCACTTTGGAAAGTAGCTTGCCATTATATACACATCACCATGGCCCAGCAACCCCACTGCTGTGTATATGTCCTAGACTAGAGAAACTTGCATGTGTACATCGGGATGGGCGTAAAGAATGTTTATACAGCATAGCTGTAATAACCAAAAAGGGACAACCCAAGCATGCCCTGGCAATATAATGCATACATAAATTATGACATATTACCACCATGGAAAATCAAAGAGAGATGAAAATGAGCAAATGACAGCTACACACAGTAACATGAACGAATCTTACAAATATCCTGACACAAAATAATGTATGTAACATGATCCCATTATATAAAGAAAATGCCAGAGATGCCCACTTGCTAGACAAATTATACAGAACTTCAGGAGATGATTACATGAAATTAAGGGTAGTAGTTTGCCAAACTCTTTTTCTTGTGATGAGAACTTTTAAGACCTGCTCTCTTAGCAACTTTCAATTACATGATACAGTCTTGTTAACTGTAGTCACTATGCTGTGTATCATATCCCAGGACTTACTTATTTCATAACTGAAAGTTTTTAACTTTTGACCATCTTCACCCATTTCGGCCATCCCCCACCTCTGGTAACCATCAATATGCTCTCTGTGTCTATGAGTTAGTTTGTTTGTTTTTAGATTTTACATATAAGGGAGATCATATATACTGTCTTTCTCTGTCTGACTTATACCACTTAGTACAATGCCCTCAAGGTCCATTCACGTTGTTGCACATAGCAGAATCTCCCTTTTTATGATTGACTAAAATTCTATTGCACATATATAATCATAAGCTTTTAAAACCCTAAACCTAATACCTTTGAATTCTCTGTCAAATGCTATCAAAATTCCTACGGGCAGACCTCTATCTAATGATTGTCTATGCAATACCAAAAATAATTCTTCGAACAATTCTCAGTAGTAATGATTGCTGTTCCTGTTGTTGTTTTACAGAATTTACAAAGAATTTGACATATTAGTTGAGGTACAGCTTTTTCTAACTGTTACATTTTAAAGTCTGCACTTAGAAGGGAAATTTTCACATAGTCAAAACTATCCTCCAAAAGACCCTATTTCATCCATATATTACAGCATACATTATGTTGTACATATACAATAATTCTTAGCCATATTAAAGTATAAGGACCATTGAGCTAATAAGAAGGAAAGTTTCAATGAAGATGTCTGGGCACTCAAATAATTCTGGCTTTAATATAATTATCAAACTCCTAGCAATGAATGTAGATAGAGAATTCAATAGTATTTCAGTGTTTGCATGGTTTATTCCATTCTTTTTTAACCTCACCTTCTCTAATCTTCTTTACCCTTCCCATTTCTGATCTTAATTACTTGTTATTGCAAACTAATCTTATGAGGGGGTAGGACACCAAAGTAGGCATATAGTGACTTGTATATACCCATGTTAAATACTTTCTTTAGGAATACACGGTGAATGAGATAAAAGGGTCATCTCAGTCATTTATTTCATATCGCTTCCAGTGAATGATGATTAACTTGGTGCTGTTAAAGTCCATTTCTGGAAAAACATTCCTATCCCCTGAAAGAAAAATCTTTAATTAGAAGGGGACTTTTCAAGACAACATCTAAATTTCATGTTTTCTTGACCCACAGAATTATCATATCAACTTTTAAGGACCAAGGAGTTCAGAAATCACATAGTTTAACCTGACAGGGGGTCAAGGGTGTGACAAAGGGAAGGAGAAACTGACAAGTAGACTTGTGAGCTGATCTTAGCTCTGCTATTAAGGAAACCACTCTACCTGCTTGTGGTCCAAATTCTCCTACTTGTGAGAGGAGGCTTAAACTGCATTCCTTTAACATGGCCCCATCTAACTTGGGCTTGAATATCCTTGGCCAAGTCACTCAATTTTTCTGTGCCTTAATTTCCTTATTTATAAATTGAGGATAACAATAGTTTCTACCTCAAAGGATGCTGCAAAGATTAAATGTTGTCAAAGATTAAACAAGCAATTACATACATATATACAAAGTGTACACACACACACACACACACACACACACACTTAGAACAGTGTCTGGCACTTGGTAAGCACTCAGTAAAATCAGCTGCCATAATAATAATTTTCATTATTGCTATTATTAGGCTGAGATTCTTTCCTCCTATGATATCAAATCCAAAAGGTTCAGCTCAAGAAAGTGTATTGGAAATTACACTGTGGTCACCACTTAATTCAACATTTTGTGAGCTTCAGATGACCGTGTATATATATCTAGGCTAAGCCAGATACCCACTGACACACACTGTAACACACACTTTCTAAAATGGCAGGTACTCACTTTGCTCACAAAAGGCAGACAGGCAAGCCAGTGATTACATTCAAGCACCTTTTCCTACCACAGTTTATCTTATTCTAATGATATAAAAATGCTCTGGGAAGCAACCTAATCGAGAACAATTTAAATTTTGCAAATGGACGAAGGGTTTCCAGCGTCATCCTTTAGATTTCATTATAATGAACATGGATGGTTAGGTTACACAGTCACAGCCTGGTCTACACTCACACTTTTAAAATATCCTCATTGGGGAGTCAGACTGGATGACCACCAACATCCCTTCTAACTCTAGAATGTTTGAATTCCATTGGCCAATAATATGTTTTAAATGTAGGAAGTCAAACTGAAAGTAATCAGCAAAAATCCAGTTTGGGTGTTTACTCACAACTCACAAGGCTGGAATTCTCTATTTCAGGAGCCACTTTCTTTGCCTCAATTTGAGTACTTTCCTCGGATTCATTTTCTTCTTAAGAAAGAAGAAGGGGGATAAAAAGGATGGCTTGGATCCCTCTTCCTGAAGTGGTTTGATTCTTAATTTTCTATTTGCTCTAATAAGCCACTCTCCTGCCTCTCCAAACTAGTTGAACCAAATCGGTGCCTCTTCCTTCTACAGAAATTACTTTGCAGTTTGGTGTTTCAGAATCCCCAGCTTTTTCAGAATGCAATTACCAGCTACCCTGGACCTTCTCCATTTTAATTCCAGCCTCTGTTTAAAGAAAGAAGAAGGAAAAAAAAAAAAAAAGGATGATATTTAATCCTTCCAATTAACATTTTGCAAGAGCAATCACTTCATGTCTCCAGTCTGTGTGGGGCTAGGGGGATATTAAGGGGCCACATTACATCATACAGGGGCTAAAAAAAGAACACTTTGAGCCATGTCACTGGGGACAGTCCCTGCAAAACCAGAATGTCTAGTCACTCTGACCTACAGCAAAAAGTATCGAGTAACTGGAACAAGTGCTAGTGCAAACAACTGACCAAGTCATTAAACCCTAACCCAGCCACTGGGTATGCGGGGCTACGTTCACACCAACCAATTAAAGATGTCATCTGGGAAAAGAGAGAAACTGAGCTTTTTCTTTTTCCTTTCCAGTTTTTCTTTCTTTCTTCCTTCCTTCCTTTTTTTTTTTTTTTTTTTTTTCCGCATTAGAACATGAGAGCATGAGTGATGAACAGGACAGCACTCTTTGGCCAATCTGAGGGCTTCCCAGCTTCCAAAATCAGCAGAATCTTTTCTCCCCAAGTAAGGTGAAATCATTCCTTTCCCTCTTGAGCCACCGCTGCAGGAAACTAGACTCATGGCAACCCCATGGGGAGGCCCTCCTTTCTGCCACTGTGTTTACGGTTTGCATAACGAAAATGATAGCATTTTAATGGGCAAGAGAAAATCCCTGGTCAGCAAGCAGGCGGCCTTCTAGCCTTCCATCAGAAGAGTTGTGCCAAAAAGCAGTCGACACCTTGGAGCTCTCTCAGATGGGCAGGTGAGATTGTTGGGTGGATCAAGACAGTAGTGAAGGAAAATGACAGAATAGCTATTATTTCTGCTGCTGTGACCCTGTGGCAGCTCCTGTGCTAAAGCCGTATTAGCTCGTTTACTAGTCTCGGTAACCCTAGGAAGAGCTTCTATTAGCATCCCACTTTTTCCAATAAAAGAACCTGAGGCTTAGAGGCATTAGAAAATTAGCCCAGGGTCACAGAACTAGAAACCTGCCATCATTAACAATACGGCCACTATACATCCCTTCTCTGCAGCATCTCTGCCCAGACTTTCTTTCTTTATCTTTTTTCAGAACAACTGCACCAAGGTATCCTTGCTTATAAGGCACAGGAGTCAAGAACTAATAACATAGCCTATATTTATTTGAACAAAGGCATATAATTTTCAAAAATTAACCTATCCTCTCATTTGGCTCCCACTGCATCTTTTCAGGTAAATAGGGCAGGATTTTTTGTTCGTTTGCTTTTAAAGTCCCTTTAAAATTATATTCAGTGACTAAGCATTCCCAATGATTAAATTTTAGAAGTTTCTTTCAAAACAATCATTGTCAAGATAGAGCACGTTGACAACTTCACCCATTAGTGGAAGGATAACAGACAAGCCTCGTGTTTGGAGGAGCATCTAAATGTGGGCTGGAGAGGAAAATGCATTACAAAAGCAAAGGCACGCTGGCCAGCACCACCCCAAGTAGCTCAGAGACTCTGGGCTGCAGGGAATGTTTCAGGGTGTTTTCTCTGCCTTGTTACTACAGGCTTTTGAAAGCTAGGCCCAAATATAATAAGCAATTCAGGAAGATAGAGCCATTTGGGAAGTTGACATTTTCCCTAAATTCCCCCTCCGCTTCTTTTTACTCCAATTTCTAAGTAATGGTTTATAAACACAGGCTCTGCCAGCACCCAGAAGACTGACTAAGCCCCTGCTCCGCTACTTACTAGGAGTAGGACCTGTAGCAAGTTATTTCACTAATCTGAAACTCAATATTTTCATCTGAAAAATGGGGATATTGCTCGAGAAAATTAAATAGGATAATGCATAGTAAGTGGCTAACATAATTCTCCAGTTTTTAAGCACTGAAGGGCATAATCCTCATTTCTATCACTGATTAACTTTAATATTTGCTATAAGTCTGTGAATAAGACATAACTGGTACTACACAATGTTTTGAGACTTTTGAAAATCCTTGATAAAATTCCATACCAGTGGTCACTTTGGGTGACTTAGCATCAAGGAACTGAAGAGTGTAAGGTTTTGAAATAAAGTGACCAGTAAAGGTTAACAAAGGATGGCACTGGTGATGGTGGTGGCAAGATGGGCACAGTGATGATGGCGAAGGTGGTGATAGTGGTGGTTTTAATAATGGGGTTAGTGATGGTTGCAGTGGGGCAGTTACAATGATGGTGCTGGTAGTGATGACGGTGGTAGCAGAACGATATCTAGATGGGCTTCATCATGTAAGACATAAACTATAGGTAGAATATGAAAATGAATATATGTATGTATATGCATGACTGGGACGTTGTGCTGTACACCAGAAACTGATACATTGTAACTGACTGTACATCAATGTAATTAATTAATTAATTAAGTTAAAATATAGGTAGAGACATGCAAGCTCCAGCCATAGAGTAATAGGGTCTGGTCTCAACTATTCATTCTGACTCATAAAAGAATACTGGTCTTAGGATAAGCAGAAAAAAAAACAGTTGGACACAAAAGACTGCCTTTCAGGACCAGATACAGCCCAGAAGGCATCGTTTTCCTCTAGATAATGTGTGCCTCCTGTCTCTAAGGATTGCCGGTTTCAATGCCTCCAGGGGCCAGGTGGGAAATGTAAGTGAGTGAAGCGGACAGGGTGACACAACAGGGCATGCTGGGGACAGGGGCAAACTGGAGAGGGCAAACTCCTTCTCTTCCAAAGAGAGAAGCTGCTGCCCAGTTCTAGCCAACCAATGTCATGAGGAACTTCAACCCCAGCGTTGCCAGAGTTACCAATTTTCAGATGTACCAATTTTCAAGAACAGCTGGGAATTGGAAATTTTATATGAAATCTGTATAAGACAAAGAGAACACACCTGCAGTTCTGGCATCAATTGCTGTCCGATTGCTGTAACTATTTGAAATACCATCAATCTCTGTACTTAGCTCATCACACAGTAGTAACGGTGTGCACACCAGCAGTGGTCCACAGGCCACATCTGGAGTGGTGTTGACACATTATACAGTAAGTTAGTTACTTTAACGGAGACAACAATGGGAGACTAGAATGAGAAGTTTTTAAGGCAATTATTTAGGAACCAAGCCTGCTTGATATATTTTCTCCAAACTTTATCAACCCCTCAGACTAAAAGATTCTTTTCCTCTTCAGGACCCATTTTCTTAAAATTAAAGCCCCCATTTGCTGCCTTATCACCATGCCAGAGCTATTTCATAGCCTAGAAAAAAAAATCACTGAATTTTTTCATACTTCTCTTATAATATTTATGTCCTGCAATGTGAGATAGCGATTTATCTCTCCTTTCCCATTAGATTTAAGCTCTCAAGGACAAAAGATCAAAGAACTTGATCACATGTACCTTAATATCTCTGCAGCACCTAGTAAAAGCCTTCAACATGCTAAGTACTCAATGACGACATGCTGAATGAGTGAAAAAAATTAAGTAATGGATAAGCAAGTGGACTCACCACTACTCAATGCCTCCAAAAACATATTACTGAGATGTACTATGTTTTACATTTTTATTTGATCCCAAAGGTTAATGATTCCCTTTAGACTTAAGCTGCTGGAATCATTTAATTTTTCTATACTTGGTCCACATGTGCAATTCCAACCAACATCAAATGGAAGTTTGATTAAACAGACTGGGAACAGCATGTGTGCTAGAAGTGAAACTCCCCCTCAGGGCGGGATGTAGATCTGGAAACCGGAAGACTTGACACTACAGAGCTGGAAGTCCTCCAAAAGAGCCTCTGTCCAATGACTAAAGGGAAACAACGTATGTTTCACCTCTAAAACAGAAACAAGTCAAATTCAGAGACTCTGGATCAAGTCACCAGATTTGGAGCCTTCCTTCTTTCCCTCATATTTCTCACTCTTAATTTTTTGTATTTACGCCCATCATAAGAAAAAAAAATGGAGAATTCAGTGGGATTGCAAAAATCTTTCTAACCCAAGGAGGCAAAAGGACAAAGCAGTTTCAGCTTCCAGGATTATTCTAGCTTCTCAGAAGCTCTTGTTGCCCTTGAAGCTGGTTTCCTGGAGCAGCGAAGATTCCTGGGATTCTGCAAGCAGCTCGAGTTATCTGGTGAGTGATCAGAAGGCTCCTGGGAGGAGGCCCAGCTGGGATTTCTTCCAAACCGTGTCTGCACCACCTGTAACTCTTCAATACATATGCTTGCCAGAAGATCATCCCAAGCCTGGGGGGATGGGAAGAGTTGCCATTCCAGAAAGAACCACCAGCCAGCTTTGGCAGAGAAGGGCGTCCTTGTGCGTTGGGAAGGAGTCAGGGCTTCCAGCTAAGGGCACCTCGCCAGCCCTGGTATGCAGTTCTGGGATCTGTGCCCACCGAGCCTGCCCCAACTTGCCCAGGAGAGAGAGGGGCCAAGGGAAGATGAGAAAGGTGTTCACTCCCCACCTCCTTCCAGTCCCAGCCAGCTCCAGGCTCCTTTGAAGTCCCGAGCCCAAAGGCCTGGCCAGCACTGATGCTGAGGCTTTTTTCAGTGAGTCTCTGGGATTCGAGTTCTTTCTCTCTGTCTCTGGAAGGCAGACCAATGTAAATCAAAAAGCACAGGATCTGGAAGCAGATAAACCTTGATTCAAATCCTGTCTGGGCCACGCACTGGGTTTATAAACCCAAAAAAGTTATTCAACGTCTCTCAGCCTTAGAGTTCTTATTTCTGAAATAGCATTCATCTAACCCAGAGTTTCTCAGCCTCAGCACTCCTGACATTTTGGACTGGTTACTTTTTGTTGGAATTGGGTGTGGGGTCTGTCCTGTGCATTCCAGAATGTTTTAACAGCGTCCCTGACCTACTAGCAGCACTCTCCCCCTCCCAGCTGTGACAACCAAAAGTGAATCCCAGCTTTGGCTAATGTCCCCTGGAGGGCTAAACTGCCCAGTTGAGAACCACTAACCTAATCTAATCCTTAGGACTGTTGTTTTATACATATTATTGCAAACACAGAGTGTGTTACCCGTGAGTGAACAAACGAAAAGCACGTCAGCACTATTAGTTCCCACCACAGATTTCATCACTGTCCTCCCTGCATCTCCTCAGCATCCATCTCAACACACTGATGGTTGCTTCTCACGAATACCTGGACCTTCTGGTCTTCGGAGCGTGGCTAGCAGGTGAACAGAGCAAACCGGAAGTCGATGCCCTTGGAAGCAGCCTTTAATCACTGATAGACAGGGAGTTGGCGAAGTAAACACCCCCGCTTCCTAGCCTTTTAGTTGAGATAGCTGTGCTCTCCCAGCGGGCTCAGACTCACGGCCCGCGGCGGCAGCTGGCTATGGAGCACACCTTCTCCCAGCCTTCACTTTCCTGCTCCCCAACAGTGTCGCCTATGGTCACTTCCCAAACTCTTTGGCATGAGTTCTTCTGTCTTGCATGTGTTTCTATCTTTCAGTAACCTAACATATAAAAACCGTGGCTTTTATTTGTGTAACGGTCCTAACTTGCTGATTCATCAGGCTTCTCACGAGGATTTACCCAAGTCACAGTGTTTCAAAAAAAAATTTAAGCACTGCAAATAAGCTACTGACTTGCTCTGGGGGTGCTGAAAATAATGATCAACACTTCTCAGACAGCCTCGATATAGGTAAAACAATGAGTCTAGGAGTCTCACTGCTCACTTGGCCCTAAGCCCAACCTATCCACCACGCTGCTGCCACACAGCTCCTTCTAAAATCCCCATCAGATCACATCTGCCATGAGCCCAGCAGTCTCTACTGCTGTAACCTCAGAACCTAAAACCACACCGGCACATGGTTGGTCCCGGTAAGTATCTGCTGAATTACTGAGTGTGTGTCATTCTCATGCTTAAAAAGTCTTTGTATGCTGCCCCACATTCTCAGTAAAGGATAAAGATCAGACTCCTTCAAATGGTACACAAGGCAGAGCCTTCTTGACTTGGTCCCTGCTTCCCTCTCCAACTTCATCCTTCACTACTCACCCATTCCACCGTCCCCCAAATACTTACATGAACTGTACATTAGCCACTCCTTACTGATGGTAGTTCCTAGAAAGTTATGTTCTTTTTCCGGCTGTGCTTTTGCACATGTTGCCCTTAATCTGAGACGTCTTTTGGGGGTCTATTCCCTATTAACATCTCCAGGTTCCTCAAGGGGAGGGGGGTTCTGCCCTGATCTTTTTAAGTAAAGGCAGCCCTTCTCTGCTCCCATTACACTGTTGCACTTTGGGATTTGCTTATTAACCTGACCTACCAGAAAGAGTACTTTGACGTAAGGGGCCATATCTTTGATCTGGAAGTGTCCCCAATGTCTGATACACTTTAAGTGTTGAGAAAATAAATGCTTGTGCCTTAATCAAAGGCCTTGATTGTTCTCTGTAGTAATCATTGGAAGAGGCTTTAGTATGTGAACTAATCAGGATTCTCCAGAGAGACAGAATCAATAAGATATATACAGATACATAGAAAGGGATTTATTATGGGGGGCTGGCTCCCATGAGAAGAGGCTGAGAAGTCCCACCATCTGCTGTCCGCAAGCTGGAGGCTCAGGAAAGCTGGTGGCCTCGTTCCAGTCCAAACCTGAAGGACTGAGAACCAGAGGAACCAATAGTGTAAATCCCAGTCTGATCTGAAGGCTTGAGAACCAGGGTTACAGGTGTCCAAGGGCAGGAGAAGATTGATGTCCTAGTTCAAACCAAGAGCAAATTCTTCCTTCCTCCCCCTTTTTGTCCTGTTAAGGCCTTCAAAAGATAGGACGATGCCCACTCACACTGTATGAGAGATCTTCCTTCCTGAGTCTCCCGAGGCAAATGTGAACCTCTTTCCCAAACATCCTCACAGACACACTCAGAAATAATGTTTTACCAGCCATCTAAGCATCCCTTAGCCCAGTCCCGTTAACACGTAAAATAAACCATCACAGTGTGTAATCTTCGTTCCCCTAAATCAGCAACCAATTTCTGCATGCAGAGAATATATTTGGTAAATCTCAGGGATTCCCTGACTGCTAACCGCCTTTAGAAAGACAAACCACGGGTGCATGAACCACAATTATCTCAGCCTCTTACTGTTATGGCTTTGCTGTACTAATGATGGCCAAAGAATAATGTGACCCGAGCCAGTACAGAAGTCTCAGTGTATGAACACGAACTCCTCCCACACTGTGCAGCCAGGTTTGTGGCTGTCCTAAGAACCTCGAAAAGCTGTTTGGAAGTTGTGCTCTTCAAGGAACTAAGCTCTTGCAAGCTAGAAGAACATCGTCAGGATGGAATGTTTACAAATTCAACACCAGCTCTTAAATCTTAGAGCTTCTGGTTAGTACTAGCGAGCTGGCTTCCTGGAAACAGAGGTAGAAAACAATGGAAGAAGAAAATGCACTGGTTCTGCTCTAAAGGCCTAATTAATTCTCCATCCAAATCCTCCTCAGAGAGAAGGATCTAACTGGGACAAAGTGACCCTTCCTCACTTCCCTGCCCCTCTTCTGCCCTCACCTTCCCAAAAGAAAGCTGTTCTTTTCCAGAACAATCCTGAGAACTGAATAAAATCTAATCATATGAAAATAGAAATCATAATGGTAGTGAAGAATATAATGAAAGGAGAATTTTCATTATATTTATTCAATTATGCAACCAGCCAGCACAGAGTATCTACGAATATAACCATCTCATGCATGAGGACAGTGTGTTTGCCCCCCAAAATGATAATATTTATAAGATGTACATGCCCACCAAGATAAAGTGCATGAGTCAAATACTGAACATGATCTCTGAGAAGTAATAGACTGAATCTCCTGAATCCTGCCAGTAGGATAATTGAAGTCTCTCTTGCTGAGCTAAGAATCAACCAAAATTTATTTTCAACAGAGGACATAGGTCTTCTACCCGGACCACTTGCAACTTTTCTTTAGTTCCAACTTCCTAATCGTCAATATCCTACTGATATCCTGTTTATTTCACAAAAACAGTCATTCTACCACTACTTAATTCCCCCAGGTCTCCAAGCCCTTCAGTCGTGGACCATCTGTATCCCCTTAAGGAAACCGGAATGAAATATGAATGTTGTCTTCCTTGCTGTTTTCACATGACAATACATGGTAATACATGCCGTCAACAGCTACACTTCAGGAGTGTGATCTAAATAGCACAAAGGAGTCCCCTTAACTCAACAGACAGCTGTTTACATTAAGACTCCAGGAGCTAGTCCATTAGAGATCATGAAAGTTCCATGTGGAAATAAATGCAGTGACTGGAACTTCCTTAGAAAGAAATCATAGAACCACCAAATGCCCAAGCTGGAAGGAATCCCCAGATACCATAAAACCAGCTAACTCACTTGATGGGTGAAGATACTTCCCGAAGAGGCAGGGAAGATACTTGAGATGCTCAAGTCCCAATAACAAGGAAGATGAGTCACACCCAAGTTTCCTGACACTCACCTGTGTCCCATACTACCTGTAATCAAGTTTTCCCATCACTGAATCCCTCAGGTGTGCAAACAAGCTGGCCTGGCATCTGTGGCCCCAGGCATTGCCAATATGTTTTAGCCAACAGTTGAGATGAACTCAGGGAAGAGTTTGATGTCCTTCTTGCAAGTACTAAACCATCCCTTTTTACTTTCCTACCAGTAAATTCATGTGGTCTTTATCAGGGTACTCAAAAAGTGTTTTACCCAGGACCTTATAGATAACGAATAAAGAGATTAGGAACAGAGTAGAGAGTAGATTTCACTTCTCCTGACTCTCTGCACAGCATAGTTTCTACTCCTTTAACATCTCCCATACCCCAATGTTCCTGCAGAGAGATCTCAAAGAGGAGATGATGCCTTTCAACATTCAAGATTCAAACCAATCATTTTGAAGCCAACATGCTATATAATACCACATCCTACATGTCTAACATTAGCCAAGACAATCTCCTTCAGCTGGAATCAACTTTTCCTGCTAAAGGCAAACATGAATCTAGCTAAAGTAACTGCTACTGCTGTTATAAAAATATATTATTACTTGTAGGCTCCACAGAATAAGAGGTAATTCTCTTTTTATGTGCTGTAGTAACAAGGATGTTTAAATGTCATCTTTATTTTGACAGTATTTCAGAGGAGGGCATTAATGCCACATTCAATCTAAATAGGTTTTTATAATACCAATACCCTGTTCACTTTTCTCGATGGACAAAAGGCTCCAAAATGGTAAAAAGGAAAAAAAAAAGAAAAAAAAATTAGTGCAACCACGAACCTCACGGAAAAAAATCAAGTTCTGACAGAAAACTACAGGATAGGGAACTTGACAAAATTGCATCAACGACACTAGTGATTTAAGCTTGATTTTACTTTATTTAACTCATGATTCTGACACTTTCTTTCTCAAAAAAAAAAACAACTCCATCCCTGACTCATAATCTCAAAATCTATGTGGTTTTCTTACTTTTTGAAATGTCAGATCTGACCTAAGATGTGATGAATAGTCCAGCGTTTACACAGTTCAGCAGATGAATTTAGACAAATGCTACGCGCAGAGAGACAGTGCCTTTACCAAAAAGAAGAAAAGAGAAAATGAAGCAATGCCCCTGCTTATCTTGTGCCAGTAAAGAGAGAGTCAATTAGCACAGCCGTTTAGAAAGCACAATGGTGAAACCCAGTCAGAGCTGGAAGATTTTCACTGGAAATAACTCCTAGAAAAATAATGTGAGTAGAATGCCCGTTGTGATGTTAGCCAGAATGGGGAATGGGGTGGGGGTGGGGTTACACGCGTGAGAAAATGAAGATGTTATTGCCATTGTCCGTTGCCATGTTGACTAAAACAGGAGAAGGTTTGAGAGACAAACCCTGGGGGAAAAAACCCTCCATGTCCAACACTGGAGATATAATGTAGTAAAACATAGGGTCTGTGAGGGAGGAGGGTATAGCTCAGTGGTACAGTGCATGCTTAGCACACACAAGGTCCTGGGTTCAATCCCCAGTACGTCTATAAAGTAAATAAACAACCTAATTACTTGCCCCAAAAAAGTTAAAATTTTTTTAAAAGTTAAAATAATTTTTTAAAAAACCCATAATGTCCATGTGATTAAAAATACAGCCATGATAAACAATGATTATGAAATCTGTGTGAAAACCTAGAAAAACACTTTGAAGGAATTATTGCAGAACACAAAACAGTATTGTCTTGTCCATGTGGCTGAGGCTAAAACAATATGCCTCAGAGTGGGTAGTTTTATCAACAGAAATTTATTTCTCACAGTTCTGAATTCTGGAAGGCCCAAGATCCAGGCGCCAGCTTGGCTGTGTTCTGGTGAGGGCCCTCATTTTCATTCATAGGTGCCACCCTCTCACTGTGTCCCCACATGGTGGAAGGGCTTAGGGATCTCTCTGGAGCCTCTTTTATCAGGTCATTCATGAGGGTTCCACCCTGATGGCTTAAGCACCTCTTAAAATCCCACCTCCTAATGCAGTCACATCAGGCATTAGGATTTCAACATATGAATTTGGTGAGGACACAGACATTCAGACCACTGCAAGTATGGATATTTCAAGTACAGTAATTTGAAAAGATGCCAGTGCCCTGCTTAAAAGCCTTCACTGGCTCCCTACTGACATCAAGTTTTAGCACAGTGTCCTTAAAATGGCCATTAGGTCCTACTTTGTCCAGTCTCTACCTGCACTGCCAACTTTAACTCACCTCACTCCCTAACTGTCCCCTGGCTCTGACTGTTTAGAGACCTTAGAAATTGCCCAAACATGTCATCCTTCAGCAATCAGCTGAGGCATCACTTCTTCAAGAGGTCATCCACAGCCTTCCTTATAAGACTCCCTTTCTCAGCATTTTCACACTGCACTGAAATTGCCTGTGTACTTGTCAGTTGCCCCAAGAAGACTGAGAGCTTCTGAACTGAGATCTCATCCACTTTACTTATAGCTGTGTCCTCACATAGTGCCTAGCACATGGAGGGGTTCAGTACATGTGCACTGGATGAATGGACAAATAAAAGAATGATCAATAAGTGAGTCACCGAAAAAATCAATCAATCAATAGCATTGCTACTGGCTTCCCTGATCTCTTATTTGAGTAAATAACAGAATACATGACCATTTGTATGTAATACAGTGAACAGAGATAAGAAGAAAAGAGGAGGTGCAGCCATTATGGAAATCAGTATGGAGATTCCTTAAAAAACTAAAAATAGACTCACTATATGATCCAGCAATCCCACTCCTGGGCATATATCTGGAGGGAACTCTAATTCAAAAAGATACATGCACCCCAATGTACATAGCAGCACTATATACAATAGCCAAGACATGGAAGCAACCCAAATGTCCATCAACAGATGACTGGATAAAGAAGCTGAGGTATATTTATACAATGGAATACCACTCAGCCATAAAAAAAGAATAAAATAATGCCATTTGCAGTGATATGGATGGACCTGGAGATTGTCATTCTAAGTCAAGTAAGCCAGATAGAGAAAGAAAAATACCATATGATATCACTCATATGTGGAATCTTAAAAAAAAAATTTAAAAGAAGACACTAATGAACTCATCCACAAAACAAAAATAGACTCAAAGATATAATAAACAATCTTGTGGTTACCGGGGGAAAGGAGGTGGGAAGGGATAAATTAGGGAGTTTGAGATTTGCAAATGATACCCGCTGTATAAAAAAAATAGATACAAAACAAATTTCTTCTTTATAGCACAGAGAACTACATTCAATATCTTGTAATAACTTTTAATGAAAAAGAATATGAAAACAAATATATGTATATACATGCATGACTGGGACATTATGATGTACACCAGAAATGGACACATTGTAACTGACTATACTTCAATTTAAAAAAAAAAAGAAGAAAAGAAGAAGACAGACTAAGACATTGGGGTAACTGAGCCTCTCTTTTTCAAGATTATCATTAACACTGTAGG
The DNA here is from genome assembly GCF_036321535.1 of Camelus dromedarius. Classification (NCBI taxonomy): domain Eukaryota; kingdom Metazoa; phylum Chordata; class Mammalia; order Artiodactyla; family Camelidae; genus Camelus; species Camelus dromedarius. The sequence continues at coordinate 49,122,241 of NC_087443.1, read as the reverse complement.
AGGTTTGGGGAGGTAACAGTTTTATTGAGATATAATTCACATATCATACAACTTACTAAAGTGTAAAAAACAATAGTTTTTAGTATATTCAGAGTTATGAAAGTATCACCACAATCAATTTTAGAACATTTTCCTTACCACAGAAAGAGGCAAAAAATGTTTCAACTGTCACTTCCCTCATCTATCTCCCCATGCTCCCCAGCCCTAGGCAACTGCTAATCTACTTTCTATTTCTATAGATTTGCCTATTCTGAACCTTTGACATAAATGAAATTATATAACATGTGACTTTTGTGTCTGTCTTCTTTCACTTTGTATAATGTTTTCAAGGTTCATACATATTGTAGCATGAATCAGTACCTCATTCTTTTTTACCACTAAATAATGTTTCATTGTATGGATATACCATAATTTGTTCATCATTCATCAGTTGATAGACATCTGTGTTGTTTCCATCTTTTGGCTATTTTGAATAATGCTGCTATGACATTTGTATACAACTATTTAAGTAGACATAATATTTTTATTTCCCTTGAACATATACTTTGGAGTAAAATCACTGGGTCCTATGGTAACTCTATGTTTAACTTTTTGAGGAATTGCAAGAGTGTTTTCCTTACTGGCTGTGCCATTTTACATTCCCACCAGCAGTGTATTAAGGTTCTGATTTCTCCATATCCCTGCCCACCCTTATTATTTTCTGGGCTTTTTGATTATAGCCATCCTAGTGGGTATGAAATGGCATTGTAGTTTTGATTTGTGTTTCTTGGATAACTAATGACGTTGAGCATCTTTTTATGTGTTTATTGGCCATTTGATACTGTTACAAAATATTTTTTTCAATTTAGGAAAAATGTTTAGAATGAGAAAGAAAAAGTTTCATTCTAATAAAGATGGAGTACACAGGAGATTTCCCTAAGCCTGTGGTAATAACTACTGAAAGAGAAAAGCAGGAAAAAGATTCCTTAATGACTCACAAGAGAAAAAGAGATCACAAGACTGCCTTGGGGGAGTAAGTGAGGACTTCAGTGCCAGAGTCTGATAGCAAGGCTGCAATCCTGAATCTGGGCAAGTTACTCAGCCTTCCTGAGCCCTGGTTTCCACATCTATAAAATAGAATATTAGTAATATATAGAGTTGGTATAATAATAAAATGTGCATAGACCCTAGCATACAGAAAACACTCAGTAAATCCTTGGTGTAGGAAATGAGGTCAATTGAACTTTTTCTTAACTCTTAAGATTTCTCGAAGTCTTTATTACGCAAAAATGCATTAAGACTCTTCGAGAAGAAAGAATTTTGTTTCCCAAATGTAGTCAGCCGTGGAACCCTTTTTTTTTTTTCATAGATCATGTGGCAGGGCAAGTGGTCCAGGAACTCACTTGGGAAATGCTAACCCACCTTCTCTCACTTTTACACACTGGGAACCTGAGGCCCTCGAAGGAACTGGCCCAGGACATTTGGTTACTCAATCACAAACCCAAATGGGGATGCCAAGTCCCCCACACCCCCATTCTTTAGTGAGACCCTTTCCATAAACCCATCACCCTGAGAGTGAGGAAGGAAGGAGAAGTCCTGCGTCTGCCCACCCCACACTCTGCCCACTCAGCCCATCAAGCTCAGGCCCGTCGTTACACGGGCTGGAGCAAGAGCACGACGGAGATGCATGTATCACATGTCTAAGTACGGAACAGGTGCGAGTCAAGCTAACAGACTGCAGGAGAAAATACGTTCTATCCTCCTGCCTTGGCAAACAGACCTTCATAATGACCTGGAAGGCCAAGTTCAAATTTCAAACCCCTGAGAGTGCTTCAGTGAACACACACATGAGGAGAAGGGAGCCCCTAGCCCAAGGCCATACCCCGACTCTTTCAACCCTTGGCTCTGTCCCACACTGGGGGAGCCTTGTTCACACATACACAGACCCCTCTAACCATATGTCCAAGCTGCACCCACAGGCCCCTGTCCACAGCTGCCTCCTGATGCCCCTCAGAACTTGGGGTGTGTGCCAACAGCATGGCGGACTATCAGGAATCTGGATCCAGAGAAGAAGCCTGTGTGTGGAAGTGGGTTCAGGACTGTTTGGGCAGGAATGTGGGGTTCTGGTGCTTAAAGTATGGAGGAACATGGGCTCAGAGTGGACATAGGTCCTCAGCCCTGCAGAACCCTTGCCTGGATGGACACATGCAGAGGGAGGAGGTCCCTACCTCAAAAGGTGGAGCCAAGCCTGCTCGCTCTGTCCCTCTGAACGTCACCAGGACTGTTTCACATAAGATGCCTGAAAAGCAACGCCTGAGAACAGAAGCGTGCATCTCCCCTCCCTGAACCTCGGGCTTTTTAACTACAACAGTCCTCCAGCCCCACCAGGGACGGCTATCCCAGAGCACTGCTGCCACCTGGAAGATTCCACGTGGCTCACTGAGGCATCAGGAAGGGTCCGGCAAGGTGACCTGGGGCGCTTTTGTCAGCCTCCCCGCCACCCATTTGATAAATTAAAGATGATGAGTAAAAACTGGAAGGGGACTCAAGGCTCACATTATCTCTGGATGGTTTGCCCCACGTAAATAATAAGAACTTTATGGTAGCAAGCAGATTGTACATTATCATCAGCATGATTTCGGCCTGCTTTATGGCTCCTCAGCTGGTTGGAAACATATTTTTAGTTCTAATATTAAAACCTGTCAGAATTTGTTTTGCGAAAGCTAACGGAACGGTACAGGTCAGATCAATTATTATGAAAAATTCAATTAAGAAAGTGCCATATGCGGTGCTAGAAAAAAGACGGCGAGGCACATATGGCTGGAAAGAAATGACGGCACCGACACCACCCTGCCCTTCAGTCCTTGTCACTGTGGCCATATTGGCATGGGACTCCCCCCTCCTCCATTCCAGCCTCCAGCTCCTCTCTGTCCCTCAAAACCTCCCGCTCTTATCCCTCACCCCAACCCAGGGGACCTGGCAGCCAATTTAATTGTGTTTGTCTGCAGAGGACTTGGTGAACAGGGCTTTGAGCAGCCCAGAGCACTGACATATTTAAACAGGAGACAAAGAAATGTTTAGACCATGAAATCCATGGGCCCAAGTTTAACTGGATACCTTACCTCTGGCCTGCCTGAGGGGTCAGGGGTTGGAACACCAGCTCTGGGATCAAATGAGCTGGATTTAGGTCTCTCCTCTACTACTCACCCTTCTTGTGACACTGGGGAATCGACTTAATCCCTCTAAGCCTCAGTCCTCTTATCTAAAAATGGGGACAATGACACCAGCTCCCTCCTGGACCTGTCGCGCAAACTCAGTGAGATAACGCATGTGAAAGTGCTTAGCATGGTGCCTGGCGAACAACGTAAGCTCAGTCCGTATCAGTGATTATCTTTATCTTCTCTGTCATTGACAGGCAACAGGTGTGATGGCAAAGTTTACCGTTTAAGTCAGGAAATCTGGACCTGCCACAGGCTCTAAGACTTCAGGTTAGTCGGTTCACCTATCTGGACCTCCATTTCCTCATCAACAAATTGGCAGTAACCGTACCCATGTGTCAGAGTTGATTCAGGCTTCAGTGACACACCGTGTAAAGAAAGCACTTGTGAGCTCTTCCATGATATGCAAGCATAATTAATGTAATCATCTCCAAGCTAGCCCCGAGCCCCTGGAAACGCTGGGCAGAGGACACTGACATGAGTTTGTTCAGAATGTGGTCTGTCCGGGCAGTTGAGTGATACCTAAGAGCATCCTAAGAGTCTAACGATGCAAAGCAAACATGAGGGGCAGAGATGCAGAAGGCGGAACCCAAAAGGGCCCGAGATATACAGCAGAGTCAGATTCACAGTCATTGCCTGACTTGTTGTACTTCATAGCTTAGCATCTTTCCAATAGGTTAGGTATTTTTTTAAAGCCCCCTAACTGATATGCAATAACATGGCTTCCTTTCAGACCTAAAGTCTAATGATAGTTTTGTCCCTTGAAACCATAACCCAAGAGATAAACCAGCGTGGGGCTGCTGAGACGCACCACAGGGGCAGCCATCCTTGGGCTGGCCCGACCTCGCCTCGGAGTTCTGCTGATTGAGCCAGTGATCTGTCCACTTGGCTCAGATCGTGGAATTTTTCCACCTTCTGGTCCACAGCTCTTGGCTAAGACGGATGCTCTCCGCAGGCCCTTCCAGCCTGGTCATCCTCCAAGGCAGAGCGAACTGATTATTCACACACAACTCCTCGTTCTCGGACTCTGAGGCCTGGGCTGTGTTATGCACTTTTCTCCTGAATCTCGTCCTTGATGAAAGCCTGGGGGATGTACAACACAGGCAAGTGGAAAGGGGGAAGGAGTTTTGAAGAAACTGAAAGGAAGGAGGAGGAAGCAGACATTGTCGCCTGACCCTGCGGTGCTTCTTCAGGTGAGGGAAGAGGAAGGGTGGCGTCGAGGTTGCACCAGAGCGGCTCTGAGGAGGAAGCAGTTTGGGGAAGCGACCGCTTGCAGAGCTCAGGGGAGCTGCCTGGAGCTCCTGGAGGAGGTGGCCTCCGTCTGCCGTGGGAGACTCAGTGCCAGCTGGCCACGGGGACAGCAGGGTCCTGCTCCTTTGGTGGCATGAAGGGGCTGTAGGCCGTGACACCCGGAGAGGAGACGAGGCACAGCCTGGGTGGGGCTGGGAGCCCCAGCCTCGTCAGCTCGCTCTGGTCTCTACCTCGGTTTCCTCTTAGCTGTGGCTAAAGCAACAAAACCACGATTAAAACAAAAAAGCCCTCACATGTGTAATTTCACATTTGTATTCAGTGTCGGGGGGGAGGGTGGGGGGTGCTATATAGCTTAGCAAGCACATCCCTCCTTCTGCCCGCACTGCTGTCTCCCCAGGGCTCCAGTCCTGTCCACCTGCCAGCTGGTTCCTTCCTCTCTCTTTTCTGCCCTCTGTCCTCTTGCTGCTCTCTCTGCTGTCCTATCTCAAACCGCTTCCCTGGAAATCTCTCCTCTCTGCTCCCCTCCGCACCCTCCTCCCTCTGCTCCCCTTCCTGTCTCAGTTCCCTGCATCCTCTCTCCTGTTCTTCTAGTCTCTCTCTTTTTTGGGGAGGGGTTGGGGACATGGTTAGGTTCATTTATTTCTTTATTTTTTTAATGGAGATGCTGGGGATTGAACCAGGACCTCATGTATGCTAAGCACGTACTCTACCACTGAGCTATACCCTCCCTCCCAGTCTCTCTTTCCTGTCCCCAGCCTGTCTCTTCAGAACACCCTGATGAGGACTCTCTGACTTCTCTGTCTCTGGCTTCCTAGGACTTTAAATATCATGTATAATCTTATTTGTAGCTATCAAAAGGGCTTGATACTGGTGGGAAAAGAATAAGAGAGGGGACATGGTGGTTCAAGGCTAAATAAGGAAAAAAAGGGTCATGATAAAAACAATTTTATTGTACATTTTCTAAGAATAAAGATTATGTCTCAGATTTCTTTGTAGCCTCCAGAGAGCCTAGCATTGTGCCTAACACACAAAAAATACTAAGTAAATATTTGTTGACTAAGTCAGGGAAAGAACTGAATGAATGAATACTAAAACAAAACTGTGGTTTTATTTTCTTTGAGCACCCACGGCCACAGTGTAAACTGAACAGACATGCCCATCTTTAGAGAATCTTGGAAACCCTCTAGTGAACATACACGTTCACTAATAATTAGCATAAGCATTAGTAATATGTAAATGACGCTGCTAAGGTTTGCCCTCTTCCATGGGCTAACATTTCCCTTGTTTACATTACTAATTTTCTTGGCAAACCCTCTTTTATAAATACAGGTAGAATCCCAATCCACAAGTTCCATACCCAAAGCCGCTGCCTCTGCACCTGTCCTGTCCCATGGTGACATCTGATTACTTTCCCATCCCCTCTGCACCCACCTAACTCATCCTCTCAACAAATATTTGTTTCATACCTTTTTTGTTCTAATCTTCATGCTGCGTGCTTTACTCGTACCATCTCGTTGAATCCATACCATGCTCTGAAGAAGGTACTGCTATGTCTCCACTTTTCAGATGTGGAAACTGAGGCTAATGTTGCTCAAGTGGGTTCGCACCCCTGAGGGGGTTGCCAGGACAAGAGACCTGCAGGTTTCCCACCAGAAGGGGGCCTGGCAAGCTGTCCCAGCTTGCTTGAGAGTAGGGAGTTTCCCAGGACATGGGACTGTCAGTGCTAAAATGGGCAAGTCCCGACCCTAGGCGTGGTCTCAAGGTCACACAGCTGGTAAACACTGGAGTGGGACTCAAAGCCACCCCTTGCCTTTAAGGACACCAAAGGCCCACTTTTACCCAGGCTGCTTCGCCCAGCCAACCTCTAATCATACATTTCTGGTTGCTCCTAAGACATCTCATAGCCACCTCACGCCCCAAATATCACCCCCCAAAAACCTCTCTTCCCCTAAAACCAGCTGTGCTGACTCCAACTTCACTGAATTTACCTAAAGGCATCTTAAGAGTCACTCCCAAATCCTGGGGAGCAGGGCTTCACGATGGCAGAGTAGAAGGATGTGGAGCTCACCTTCTCCCACAGATACATCAAAAGTGTATCTACATGCAGAGCAATTCTCACAGGATACCAAATCTCCCAAATCCTCCCCTCCCTTGCTGCTTCCTTTACCATCTTGGTCAAGTCTTCAGCCCCTGAATTCCTGGAACCAAAAGGTTTCTCTGTCTCCAAGTGTCCAACTTGCACACCACCCTGAGATGCATTCACTAGAATGCAGACCTGAAAGAGAATTGATGGTACAACCTTGCATTTGGAGTGTTAAAAAGCTAAGGCAGAGCCCAGCTGGGCACCACATCTTCCTAACCTGAGGCCAGCATGCTTTCCAAAGCACCAAGCCTTGCCTTTTGTGTGGTTCCCCTGGGCTTCAGGGCAAGTCCAAACTCCACATCTGGAGACATTCCAGCCCTCTCGTCCTCCCTGCAAGTGAGTCCGTACCCTCTCTGCTCGGCTAGGTTGCTGTGGTCCTTGCAGACCTCCAGTCCCTTCTAGATCCATCACTTCCATATCCATTCCCCTGCTCCTGTCCGCCCTGCCCTCCCTCCATCACTGGGAAGATCTTAACTGAGCCCCTGCTATGGGCAAAGCCTCACACCAGGGAACACACCCAGGAGAAGACACAACCCCAAAACAGGTTGCTTTCCCTCTCACTCAAGTTCCAGCTCCTCACGATCCCTCCTTCTGACCCCTTTTTCCTCATCATTTTCCAGAACATATATTGTCTGTACCATGACTTTTGGCATTCAAGCCTTTCAATTTCATTTTCTGTCTGCTCCACATAGCTGGCTCTTGATTTCTTGTCTGGTCTTGGGTGTAGGAGCATTGAAAAACCTTTCTTCCTGTTCCCCACGACACATCTGGCTCTGTTTGGGAATATACCTGGGAATGACTTGTTGAGTTGAATTAAGTTGCTCACAAGAGATTCTTTGTCACAGACAATCCTATGCAGCAGTTTATTTTTTCTCTGATTCCAGTTTACACAGCCATCATTCTGTCAAAGAAGACCTCGACTGGATCCTCTGCACTGCGGTCCAGGAGGAAAAGAGCTGACATCCAACTGACCCACTAACATTTCTTTATTTACCACTGGGGAGAAACCTACCTCCCTTTCACACTCTTCCTCCTCCCCCAGACGTCTCAAAGAACCTAGTCACCATCTTCTGAATCCTCCCTGTCACCTTCCACCCCCTCAGCAAACGCACATACCACCTCAAATGCTGCACCACAACTTAGACTTTTCAAGTTCAAGAGCTCAGACGAACTAGCACTTGACTCATTTCTCCTTGATTCAAAGAGCCGTGGGTTCTCTAGAGCAGCCCTGACACCCCTCGCGTGGGCAGGTTCCCAACCAGGGCAGTCCAAGGGGATTCCTACTTCCCTAACCAAACTGAGCAGAGAGCCATCAATTACGTGAACTTGATGTGTGACCCTGAGCAAGTAAGTCCCTTCACTGCTCTGGGTTCCGAGTCCTGCAGCTACAAAATAAGAGGCTGCTTCTTGTGGTTACCAGTGGTGGGGGAGGCAATACAGGGATGGGGGAGTGGGAGGTTCAAACTACTGGGTGTAAGACAGGCTACAAGGATGTACTGTACACATGGGGACAGTATTTTGTAATAACTTTAAATGGAGTGTAACCTTTACAAATTGTATTAAAAAAAAGAAGTCGTATGCTTCACAAAACAAAACAAAATTCCCGACAGGTTCCCCAAGGACCCCGAGCCTGAATGATCTCTGTCTGATTTCCTTCTCCCCCGGGGCTCGCTCCCCAGCACGACCTACTCAGAAGACAATTCCAGCCCCCAGAAATCCTCTGCCCCCCACTCAGCTTTTCCATCGCCAGTGTAAGAGGTGGAAAGATGCCTTCTTCTGATTACGTTTCAGGCTGAGGAAAGCTCATGAAAACTGCTGGTTCACCCAAGATGGAAAGACAGCTTCCCCGTAGAAGGGCACACAAGTCTCGGGGCTCTCTGCTGTCCTTTGGAGATAAAACTACTCCAAAGTCTTTGGCAGTTTGATTTCAGCAGCTCGGACAGACCCTCCAGCCTCTGACCATCTCAGAGTCGGGCAGTAAGGAGATGATGAGGGGCCTCTGCAAAGGCAACGCCAGCTTTGGTATTCTGTGGATTTCTCCTTTAGATGACACACTGGGATGCCACACAGATCCCATCAGCTTTTCCTTGGAGAAGTCACTTGCAAAGGAGAAGAAAATGCTGTTTAAACACTGCCTTCTAAGGAGCGTGGCTCTTAATAAACAGGAAACCTTTTGTATCCAAGGAGTACCTTGATAGGCAAATTGGGCACAGAAAATAGTGTGGGAAGAGGGGATAGGGCAGAGCTGCATTGCTCTGCATAACAAATAGGAAGAACTGGGGGCATATTATCTTGAAGGGTATTTGCTAGTTTCTGTAGTGAAAGAGCTGTATTTAATACCAGAGGAGACTCCTCATTATCTCAGCTTCCCAAGCTGATCATCAGAGGATCTGGTTTCAAAAAAAAAAATAGTCTCTTATGACTTCCAGTTGTAAGATAAATAAGTACTAGGGATGTAATGTACAACATGATAAATATAATTAACATTGCTGTTTGGTGTACATGAAAGTTGTTAAGAAAATAAGTCCTAAGAATTCTCATCACAAGGAAAAAATTATTTTTTTCTGTTTCTTATATTTCGTATCTATATGAGACAACAGAGGTTCCCTAAACTTGTGACAATCATTTCATGATGGAAGTCAAATCACTATGTTGTACACCTTACACTTGTACAGTGCTGCACTTCAATTATATCTCAATAAAACTAGAAGGAAGAAAAAACTAATAAAATGAAAAAAGAACTGGAATTTGTGAGGCCAACCCAGAAAGGAGGGGATGAGAAAAAGAGAAGGGTCAGCAGAACAGGTAAGCCTGGGTCCCTCTGTGGGCAGAGTGGCCAGTAAAAAATCTCAGGGTGTCCAGAACTTGGATGTCTATTTCCAATATGTAGTTGTGTCCTGTTGCAATAAAAGCCCCTCCATCTTCCTCTCAAATCTGTTGTAAATTCTCTACAAAATTCCAAGTGTGAGTGGGATTTTTTTTTATATATCTGTTTGTTTGTGCTGGTAGAACTCAGGGATGAGGCTCAGTTTCAGGTATGAGTCAAACGTGGAATAGAATAACAGAAAGAGCAGAGCCACCAAAAAAGCAGCAGGAGTTAGAAGCCAGGGGTGAGCATAAGAAAATAACCACCAAAGAACTCGGAGACATTATCAGACATTCACGGTGCATTGGATTGACAATTCAAGCTCCTCTTTTCTAGGTACTGATAAGGAAGAATCCATGCACATGTGTGGGGGTGGGGTACATATGCACGAGTGCCCAAGACTGGAAACAAATGAGGAAAAGACTGAGAGGGAACATCGGACCAAGTCTAGGCTCAGATACAAGGGAAGCCCGGCTAACGATGACCTGGTGCCCCTGGAATCTGAGGGCTCTTCCCTGCAGAAGCGGAGCAGGTAGAGTCTTGGCGGCTGGCCGGGAGATGAGAAGTCACTCTTGGGAGAGGAGGCAGCTGCTGGATGGAGGCGGTGTGGATGTGCTGGCCAAGTGCTGTCTACGGTGAGGGAAACTGACCAGGAGAGTTTGATCAGATGAGGTATGAATTTCTCTTGATGGTTCGATGCTTTTACATTGAATATTTGGAAATGTCTAAAAACCATGGTGCCTCAAGATGGAAGACAGCCTTCCCTTATAAATACTGCCCCTGTTAAAGCTATTAAAGAGTATGTGAATACGTTAGGAAAAACTGAACCAAGAGAGGGAAAGAGCAGGGTTGGATGATGAGAAAGAACCAAATTCCTGGCACCCAAAACATGTCTCACAGAAAAATGGAGGCTAGCCATGGAAACAGACCCTTCAATAGATGGTTATCTGGAAAGAAACAGAGAATGAGAAGAGTCCAGCACAACCTCAGACAGACCCCTCTGGGGTTTCTAGCTTCTGCCTTTCCACCCATGTTTCATGACTTCAGTTTCCTTCATTTTCCCACATATATTTACTGTACACCAAATATAAGTTAGACCCTTTACTCGACTCTAGGGATACAGAAATGAAACCAGCAGACAAGGCCCTGCTGGTATAGACTTAACTCTGACAAAAAACAAGGGAAAAGTCCATGAAAAAGTGAGCTCATTTAGATACTGTTAAACAGCCTATGAGTAAAATGAAACAAAGAACCATGATGGAGAATGACCTGGTGTAGGGGCTGCTTTAGAGAGAGCAGTCAAGCTATGCCTTTCTGAGGAAGGCTCATTTGAGCTCAAACGTGGGCAATGAGAAGGAGCCGGCCCCGAGAAGATGCTGGAGAAAGGCATACTGAGAAGAGGGACGGACATGCAAAGGGCCTGGGGAGAGCAGAAGGGCCGGTGGGACTGGAGCTGGAGATGGGGGCAGAGGGGCGGGCAGGAAGCCCAGGGCCAGGTCGTGCAGACCCTGGAAAGCCACAGTGAGGAAAATCACAATGTTCAGCCATCTGGTCCGCTGCTGTGGAGAGAGGGGAGTCCATTTCTCCAAGGAGGGAAACGTGGAGTGAGTGAGATCAGCCCACAGGGAGCAGTTTCGGGAGCGGTGCTTACAGCGAAGAGCCACCAGATGGCTCCGTGAGAAGACTGCCCAGCACCCCTCCTGCCATTGCTGCCGCCTTTCCTGTCTAAGGTAGAAGCACTTTTTTCCCACCGAACAAAAGCTTCTTTAGCAAACAGCCACTTTACTTTTTTTTTTTTTTCCTCTCTTTTTAGCAAAAGGAACCAATAGCAACCAGTACAATAGGGTGGGTCAGGTGACTTCGCATCTTTGCATCCTAATGGCTAAAAGAGGCTACTCCTACTGGCCTGGGGGCTCCTCCATGCTCCATTCCCAAGCTCCCAATTTTTCAAAGCCCTGTGCTCACCCCAATCGCCCTCCTTTCCTGATAGACAATCCTAGAAGAAAAGGAATGCCAGCAGCCCAGGCCATAGGCCAAACTCCAGCTCTCCAAAGAGCAGGCCTGCCCAGGAAGTAATGCTTCTAGGATTTAGGAACCTCGGGTGATGGTATGTATGTGAGCACGGGGCTGGAGGAGCCAGGGGTACTAGCCATGGAAGTAGACCCTTTGGATGTTTGCTGCTTTCACCAAGGTTTTCTTGCAACAGAATGTTTTTTAAAATAAAGGCAAGAATTGCTCCAGACCTCCTAACAAGCCCCGGCCCTAGAAACAGAGTTGCTTGGTGTAAATGAAGGGGTTTCAGTGGCCAGCATGTAGGTGGCACCGGGAAGCAAAGGTCTGCAGGGCTTAGTAAGTCAGCTGCATCCAACAAGGAGCCACAGGGCCCGGGGGCCTCTCAGGAGCTCTGAGGACTTTTCAAGGAAAAAACAGTCAGCCCCTGTCTCTAAGGGGTGTGCCATCTAAGCTGGGCATGGGAAGTCTTGCCCAATGGAATTCTTTTCTTTTTTTTCCCATCTGTTGGTACTAGCCTCTTTGTCCCTCAAGCTCCCGGAGTCCTCAGTAGCTATTATGGTTTTGTTTGACCTGTGTCCCTCACTGGATGGGGAGCTCCCTGTGGGGAGCTCCCTGAGTCCAGGCCCATGTGTCATCCACATGTGTGTCTCCCAACACCTCCCACAGAGACTGGGAGATACAGAGATATAAATATAGATATTGATACTGATACAGATAGAAAGAGGGAGAGAAAATTTGTTTAACAATATTGTTCTCAGCTCTGCTCTCCACCTCTCCCTGATCCACGGGGACACACACACACACACACACACACACACACACACACACACACACACTGAGAGGCTGTCTCGTGACCTAGCAGCTCATCTGCACCACTCCCACTGGGGCAAATTCAAGGTAAAGAAGTGACCCTGGAACATGAAGCTGAAGCTGTGTGATGAATTTTCTATCTGTTTGATAAAAAAATAAAAAGGAGGAGAAGGAGGAGGAAGAAGAAGAGGAGGAAGAGGAAGAGGAAGCAGCAGCAGCAGCAGCAGCCAGGAGGGCCCCTGATTCATCGCTTTCAGCCATGGGGGAGGAAGAGCGGCCTGCTGTGCCCGGTCATCATGTTTTCATGAACGGTCACGAACACCTCTTCTTCAGCAGCATCTGGAAGATTGCTCCTCTCGGTACAGCTCACAGACTGTCACTGTGGAAGAAACGTTCTTCCCGCCCTTGCTCTGCTGGCAGTACAGGGTGTTTGGGGAAGACCGGCGCCCTAAAGAGCCTTGCATGCTGGGTTTAGGAACCATCACTGGCTACCTCCTCCTGAGACGTTGCTCCAATCACATGTCTCCTCTAAGTGGGAGACACAGCCCCTGTCAGTGGCTCCCAGCTGCCTACACGTTAAGTCAAAATTCACTGACTTGGAAGTCAGACCCTTCCCAACTTAAATGTCCTCTTCCTCAGGGAAAACTTTCCTGGATTCCTTCACACCCAACAGCATCCACCATCACGTTCCCACAGCACTCTGAACTTCCAGCCCTTCACGCCCTGATAATCACTTCATTGAATTTGAATTAAATATTTGTTTAATGTCACTAGAGCAAGACCGCTGAGCCCTGTGTGTATAGGGATCAGGTCTCTTCGTTCAAGCACTCAAAGTAGGGGCTGGCACTGAGGAAGTCCTCCTAAATATTTACAACCCATTAAACAACCGACTTGATAGTCTGGTCCCAACTTAGACCTATTCGGCTTCATCTCCTTATGCCTCTATACCCACACCTTTGTCCTTCTAAATCCACTATTCCCTGACATCTGTCTTTACTCTCTCGACTCTGTGACTTTATTCATGCAATTCCTTCTTCTTGGCTAATGGATATATTTTCTATCCCATTTAAAAACAGTCAGAATCAGAGAAGACAGAAGGATATTTTTTTTACCAAGATACAATTTCACATACCATAATGTTCACCAGTGATTTTGAGTATATTCATAAGGTGTGCAACTATCACCTCTAACTCCAGGACACTGCCATCACTCCAAAAAGAAACCTCATACCCCTTAGTCATCACTCCCCGTTCCCCTCCTCCCCCAGCTCCTGTCAATCACTAATCCATTTTTTTGTCTCAGTGGATTTGCCTATCCTAGAGATTTCATTTAAGTGAAATCATATAATAGGTGGCCTTTTGTGTCTGGCGTCTTTTGCTTAGCATATATTCCAGGTTTATGCATATCGTAGGAATGTTTCAGTACTTCATTACTCTTAATGGCTGAACAGTACATATTCCATTGTATGACTGTACCACATTTTATTTATTCATTCATCAGTTGATGAACATTCGGGTTGTTTACACTTTTTGGCTATTATGAATAATGCTGCTAGGAATATTTGTGTACATGCTTGTGAACATATGTTTTCAATTTTCTTGAGTTTATACCTAGGAGTGGAATTGTTGAGTCACATGGTAACTCGATGTTTAACTTTGTAAGGAACTGCCAAACTGTTTTACCTAAGTGGCTGTACCATTTCATATACCCACCTGCAATGGTTGAAGATTCCAATTTCTTTAATCCTTGCCAACACATTATTATCTGTTGTTGTTGACTATTATTATTATTATTTATTATTATTGTTGTTGCTCAAACCAGGGCATATGAAGTAGTATCTCCCTGCTTTTGATTTGCATTCCCCAGATGACTAACGCTGTTGAGCATTTTTTTATGTGCTTATTGGCTATTTGTTTCTTTTATTTGGAGAAATGTTTACTCAAGTCCTTTGCCATTTCTAATGGGTTATTTGTCTTTTTATTGTTGAGCTGAAAGAGTTCTTTATATGTTCCGAATACAAGATCCTTATCAGACCTTTGCAACATGATTTGCAAATATTTTCTACCATTCTACGAGTCGTCTTTTCACTTTTTTGGCAGTGTCCTTGCAGCCCAAAAGTTGAAGTTTAACAAGGTCCAATTTACTCTTTGGTGTCTTGTGCTTTAGGAGTCCTGTCTAAGTTATCATTGCCGGATCCAAGGTCACAAAGATTTACATCTTGGAAACTGTTTTAAGAGTTTTATACTTCTAGCTCTTGCATTTAGGTTTTTGATCGATTTTGAGTTAACTTTTGTATATGGTGTGAGGTAGAAGGTCTAGATTAATTCTTTGACATGCAGATATCCAGTTATCTCAGGACCATCTTTTTAAAAGATCACTCTCTCCCCACTGAAATGTCTTGGCAAGAAGAAACATTTTTAAGATAGCCCTGATCTAAAAGTCTGCTGCGGTGAAGACAACTACCACCGCAGTCTGGGGTATGGTGGTCAGGAACGTAGAGGTTGCCTGGGTTATTTTATGCAGTAAAAGTTATGCAAAAATCCCATAAGCATCATCTCAGTCCACCTCTTTCTATAGATACCAATGCTTCTTGACCTTGTTTAGGGTAAATAATCCAAAGAAATTGTGGCCTGTTTTATTCACATACTATTCTGCTTAAAATGTTAAGGAGTTCACAGCACACAAAGCCCAACCACAGGCCCTAAGCAAAGAATCCCTGCCCTTCTCTGCTTCCCACAAAATCTGTCTACCGCTGAGGCGCCAGCCAACACCCCACAATGCAGCTGACTCACTATGTTTTGTTCATTTGTCTGTGTGTATCCCTACCCTCTCCTGCCAACTACACATTTCCACCTAGCTGTGTGCACCACACCCCTGGCCATCTCAAATTCATTAATCCATCATCTTCCCTCCCCCAGACCAGCTCATACCCCAGCTTCCCCTTTTCTGGTCACGGTACCATTCTTCCCATCACCCAGGCTCAAATCTCAAAGTCATCTTCACTTCTTCTTCCCCTCACCACCTCTCCCTCCACCATCCAGTTTCCAGGTTTGTATGATTGTTCCTTCACCCTGACCACTTATCAGTACCCCATCCTGTCCAATGGTGCTTATGGAACTTTTACAGAGTATTTACTGCATAAAATAGCCCAGGCAATCTCTGCATTCCTGAGCACCATACCTCAGACTGTGGTGGTAGTTGTCTTTACCATGGCAGACTCTTAGATGAGGACTATCTTAAAAATGTTTCTTCTTGTCAAGACAATACCTCTTATTCTGAGACCCAGCTGATGCAATAGATGTCTCTGACCTTGCTTCTTTCTTTTTTTTTCCCCTTCCCGTTTGATTGAGATATGATTGACATACAGCACTGTGCTAAGTTCAAGGTATACAGCATAATGATTTGACTTACATACATCATGAAATGATTATCAGAGTAAAGTGAACATCCATCATCTCACATAGAAAACTAAAGAAATAAAAATTTTTTTCATGTGATGAGAACTCTTTAAATTTACTCTCTTAACAATTTTCATATGTAACATACAGCAGTGTTAATTATATTCATCATGCTGTACGTTCATCCCTAGTGCTTATTTATCTTATAACTGGAAGTTTGTACCTTTTGACCACCTTCATTCAGTTCCCCCTCCCCCTCTCCCCCACCTCTGATAACCACAAACCCGATCTCTTTTTCTACGAGTTTGTTTGGTTTTGAAGTATAATTGATCTACAACAATCTGTTAGTTCCTATTACACAACATAGTGATTTGGTATTTATATATATTTCAATATGATCACCACGATAAGTCTAGGTACTTCATCACCATACAAAGACACACTTCATTGACTGTATTCCCCACACTGTACATTCCATATTCATGATTTGCTCGTTTCCTGCCTCCAGGTTCCTCACTTTCTAAAATATTGAAGGCACTAGATTCATCTGCTGAGAGAACATTTCTGAGCATTTCACTCTCCGGCTTGAAAAAACTCAGTGGCTTGTCATGACCCTCCAAATTTAGGACAAACCCAATTAATTGGTCAGGAATTCAAGATCCTCGCTTCTCTGACTCCAACCAACAGTCTGGCTTCATCTCCCAAAGCAGATGCTACGTTCCAGCCAAAACTGTCACTACTGACATCCCTTGCCTTGCCTTCACTCACTGCCCTGCCAACCATCCTCAGCAAGCTAATCCTGTTGAGCCTTCAAAACCAGCTCAGTTTGTGACCACCTCCAAAAGGCCCTCCTGATTGCTTGTGCTGAAGGAGGAACCACCCCGATCTCTTGCCTCCTATAGTAATGTGCTTATTTTTACATGACACTCGCTATTATTATGCATCTTCCATCCCTCTTAGCATGTAACACAGCACCTTGACCAAAAGACTTCCTTAATGGATACTGGTCACATTCAGCAGTGATTCTCGTAAGAGGATATGAATCAGAAACATTCAGGAAGCTTCTTCAAAATGCACCATTTGGAACCCAAACTTCTATGTTTCGAAAAAGAATCATCCACTGGTGATTCTGATGTACATCACAAATTAAGAACTGCTCGTCAAATTAACAAAACTAGTAGTAATAATGATGCTTAGATACACTGGACACTTACTGTGTGCCAGGCACAGTGTATGCATTGTCCCATTTAATAGACCATGGAGATGGGAAAGGTATACATTTTGCCTTTCTCTGTTCTTCCTACTCTTTGCCTAGATTTCAGACATTACAGCTATAACTCAAGCAACCATATTGTAACTTTGAACTTGGAAGCCATGCAAAAATAATGTCAGAGCAGGAAAACAGAAGCAGCCTTGGCCACTGATGTCTCCTTGTAATACCAGACCAGCCCCAAACATTGACTTTTTCTTCCATTTAATGTGTTTAAGATACCATAGGTGGATCTCTGTATCTAATAGCTGTAAGAACCCTTAGGTGCTATACAGAATTATCTATAATTGCACAAAACTAGTAACAACCACCAGCAGGGACATGGTTTAGCAAATGATGTCACATCACTATAACTGTGCCTGGGAGCCACTGTCTCTCCATTCCTAAGAGGCACCTATACTATCCTTTCCCACATAAGCCATTAAAATGACAATCATAAAGGACATAGATGCAAATTCCTAAGCCCATGATGTATATAATGGCATATGCCCTATGACTGAAATCCAGCAATATCTGGAAAAGACTAAAAACTCTAATATACAAAGATAAAAACAGAAATTTAAGTTGGCAGAATCATGGTTGATTTTTCATTCCCGTTTTCAAAATTGCCTTTAATATTGTTGCCTCAGCCTTTGAATTACAGCATTAAAGAATTTTTAAAGGCTGTTCTCCAAATCATCACCTTTGCTATTTAGTAACTACTAACTGTATTCATTTTTGACCAGAAGACATAAGAAAATAAAGGTATTAAGTATATGAGGCCTTCTCGCCCTATGATGCTACGTATTTTAGTAACAGGAAGAATTGTAATCCATAGTCACATTCTTAAAATAAAACTAGAGAAGCAAGGGCATCTCCTCGAATTTGGTAAATTCCTAAGATTATCTGAAGAGGGTCCTGGGGTGAGTGGGCAGATTCTTTGAGCCTGTGGTGGGATCACACCACAGGAATGGCCTCGTCAACCCACAGGTCTCCTGTTTCTTCAATCAATAGCACGTGGGAAATGGGACTAGTTTTTTGTGTTTTTTTTTAATTTTAGTGGAAAATATTTTCAATTCTTTCTGATCTTGATAGGAAAGGTTTTCTTTAAAAGACCCAAAAGTTGTTTATTATAAAATATTAATAAATTTGACTGTTAAAAGCAAGCATATCTCATCACTTAAAGTCATCCTAGAGAAAGTGAAGAAACAAGTTACAAACTAGGAAAGGATCTCTCCCACCTATAAAATATATCAAGAATATATTAAAAATTCCTATAATAATAAAAGCTCAACCAATCCAATTTTTAAAACTAGGCAAAAGACATGAACAGGCATTTTTCAAAAGAAGGAATACGTATGGTAATAAGTATACAAATAAATATTTAACCTTCTTAGTGATCAGAGAAATGCTAATGAAGACCATTATAAACTCAAATGATGAGCAAAATTTTAAGTTTTTAATGTTCATCCTTGAATCTCAATTTTCCCTTTTCCTTTAGTATAAACACTCCCTGGGGACCAATCAGGGTTCTGTAAACCTGCTCTCTTGGTTCGGTGGTACTTCCGGTATTTCTGGTTTTCTAAGAAAACATTACACTTAACACTTGCTTCCTTTCTGAATTTTTTTTTAATCAGAGAGTTTTTTAAATTAATTTATTTTATTTTTAGATTTTTTTTGGGGGGCGGGGTAATTACTTTATTTATTTTTTATGGAGGTACTGGGGATTGAACCCAGGACCTCATGCATGCTAAGCACACACTCTACCTGAGCTATACCTTCCCCACTCCATCCATTCTGAACTGTTCGATGCCATGTAGCTTCTCATGGATTTACCCTTGCCCTGTTCCATTTGAAGCTGCAGGTGGAGTAGGGCAAATCCATTTCACTGGAGGACACCAAGCATACAGGAGCACTTGAGTAGGAGGAAGGGAGAGGTGGGAAGGGGAGAGGAGGAAAGAGACACGCACTTTGTTGACCATAGTGAGTGTGCTACACACCAGCCTCGCCCTGAGCCTTTACTGACATTCTCAGGTTGACTCCTTCACAGGACACATCATGGAATTATTAACTCTAACGTATAAACGAGAAAGTTAAAGCTTTTAAGTTAACCAACTAGTCATCGTCACATTGTTAGGAAATGGCTGCAAAAACACATAAGTTCAGCTATTTCACCCCAAAGTCAGTGGTCTTTCAGTCATGCTTGCAATGGACTCCTCAGCCAGCCAAGTGCGTGGGAAACTTTCAGTCTGTCTTCTGGTTTAGATTACCGACTTCATTTACGTAAGGAAACACACTGTATTTAGGTAAAAGGAAGAAAGCCGCTTAGCCATAGGAGGCAGCACAAGACAGGAATTCACAGATTACCTCTTATGCCTAGTCATCAGGTTTGAATACAGATCCTGCCACTGTGTGACCTTAGGCAAATTTCTTAACCTCTCTGTGCCTTGGGCTCTTTGTAAAATGAGAATAAGAATATCATTACCTATAAAGCTGTTATGAGAATGTAGTTAGAACACACGTAAAACACTACCTTCTGCAGAAAACTAGCTCTGAGAGATACCGGGGGAGGCAGGCAAGAACAACAAGAGGAACGAGGCAGGTTCAAGTCAAGAAGTCTGAGTGTTGCAGCTCTGCCACTGTTGGGTATTTACAATGCTGGGTAATAAATTCAATCCAAAGTGTTACATTACAGAACTAGGATCTCCTTGGTGAAGTCTACTCTTTCTCCAAGTCTGTCTGAGTGCAGTGCCCCTTCCCACCTGACCCTGGAGCAAGTCTTCACATTTTGGGGAAGGCTGCTTTGGGAGAGCTGGTTTCTGGCACTCAGCCACCCCTCCCCTTCCACAAAGCCAGTAGAACAATCAAGGGGACTTGAGAATACTCTGATCCTGCTACACCTTTTTGCTCGATGTTTGAGAAAGTAGAGTGGATTTTTCCATTGGTAATTTTCAACTCATTCCCACGATTATATTTTGAATTTGATTGAGTAATATTTGGAAGTAGAAGGCTTTCCACTTCTAAGTTCCTTTCATTGGTGTGTGATACAGGCAAGTTAACTAACCTGTCTGGGTTGAGTCTTGCTTTCTACCAGGTGGAGACTCATGCATCCAATGAATAATTGCTACATCTTTTCAAATACAGCCAATCATTCTTCGCCAAACATGTCTTGTCCAATCTCCTCTCCCTCCGCCACAAAAAAAATCACAAGAATAATTAACCAACTGAACAATAAGACGTATTTACTCACAATTAGAAAACAGAGACTGAGTAAGTCATTCTGCCTGGTGGGTATCCCACCCGTCTGTGAATCTGTGGTATACGGCAGCCAACGAGGGTTTAGCTGAAAACCAAGAGACTGGGATATTCAAGCTGCACGTGACCTAGGCACACGGGAAAACTGGCCACGTCTGTAAAAGGATGTACTTTCTACTTTAGCTAGAGGAAGATGCTCAGGAGAAAATAACAAAGTGAGTCATTAGGAAAGGTTGGACCAGGCTGGATGATGCTGGGGCAGACTTCATGAAACAGTTTGGAAAAAAATCCATTTTTTGACTTAAGGTTGCCAACATTTGGTTTTGCCAAATAAAAATTAAAATAAAGGACACAAATGAACTAATTTACAAAACAGAAACAGACTCACAGACAGAAAACAAACTTATGGTTATCAGGAGGGAAATGGGCAGGGGAGGGATTAATTAGGAGTTCGAGATTTGCCAGATACTGACTGCTACATATAAAATAAACAAGTTTATACTGTATGGCACATGGAACTATATTCAATATCTTGTAGTAACCTATAATGGAAAAGAATATGAAAAGGAATATATGTATGTATATATATGACAGACATTATGCTGTATTTCAGAAACTGACACAATGTTGTAAGCTGACTATACTTTAATTTAAAAAATAATTAAAATAAAGAAATGTTACTATCTGCCACCACCACATTTCAATAAAGCAGAGACATTTTACTAACATAAAAATAAGATGTACTTAATTTTAGAATAAAAGACAGTTCTTAAAGTTGAATAAAGTTAGTGATATGATAACCTCACTACCTTTTCCCACGTCCTCGTGCAGCAGTGAACTCCATCCCATGCTGGCACCAGGCCAAGGGATAGTATTTGGGAATGACTGCTTTGGTGAGGAGGAGTCTTCTTCTGGCTCATTCGTGTGACCTGGGGCAAACCACTCTGCTTCCCTGGGGGTCAGCGATCATCCATGAAATGGAAATAACTCATGCTTGCCCTGCCTACCTCGCAGGACTATGATCAGAGAAGACACAGTAACAGACACAAAATGGCCCTGGAAAAGGTGAAGAATTAGACAAATGTTCGGGACTGACTGTTACTCTTTCTCAACTTAAGGTATACATTTATTCCCAAACTCCTGGGATTAGATGATTTCACCATAAGATTGTTCATTTAAGAGACAGAGCAAATGCCAGATACTAACACATTTTCTCCATTAAGAAAATAAAACATGAATTGAGAGTTTACCACGGATACTAGGAAACTGAATCCACAATTAAGGAACACCATCCGAAAACCATCCAGTAGTAAGGGTTGTTTGTCCTGGTCCATCCTTTGACTCTGGGTAGATTCCATCCAAAGTCAGTTACAAGGATGGGAATCTTTACCATTTTTAAAGATTTCAACAGAAGTTTCACGGACTCAAGAGTCAACACTTTGCAGACAACATATTTTATTCATCTCTGTATCCACAGAACTGGGAACAATGCCGGAACAGAATGGGGGCTCAGTGAATGCTGAATAAATGAGTAAACCCAGGATCTGGGCCCTGGGAAGGTATTTTTCAGTTTATTGCCCCAGTGTCCTCACCAATAAACTGGGAAGAAAACTACTAACCTAACTCCTGGGGTGGGTTCAAATATTTTCTGTTAAAAACCACTAAAAAAAATTATATTGCCGCTGGAAATGTAAAATGGTACAACCACTTTGGAGAAACAGTTTGGCAGTTCCTTAAAAAGTTAAACAGTAGAACTACTATATAACTCAGTAGTTCCACTCTGAGATATAGACTCAAGAGAACTGAAAACATACAGTCACACGAGTTGTAAACAAATATTCATAGAGCATTATTCATAATAACCAAAAAGTATAAATGTCCCAAATGTCCATCAGATGGTGGTGAGTGGATAAACCAAGTGTGGTATATCCACATAATGGAATATCATTTGGCAATGAAAAGGAATGAAGTACTGTTACATGCTACAAGATGGATGAACCTTGAACACATTATGCTAAGTGAAAGGAGCCAGATGCAACAGACCACATATTGTATGATTTCATTATATGAAATGTCCAGAATAGGTAAACCCAGAGAGACGAAAAAAATCGATTAGTGACTGACAGGGGGTGAGGGGGTGGGGGTCAAAACTGCTAGTGGGTATGGGGCTTCTTGTCAGGGTAGTGGAAACGCTCTGGAATTAGATCATGGTGATAATTATACAACATAATGAATATACTAAAAAAAAAAAACCCCACTGAAGTGCACACTTTAAAATAGTAGTGACTTTTATGTTATGAGAATTATATCTCAATGTGAAAAATACTTACACGTCAAAGGCTGTAACAAACAGGAAAGTTAGGAGTGATGAGTAGAATTCTATTTTATTGAATCAGCCTTAAAGAAATTAGTTCCCAGTTATTCTTCCTCAGCTTTGAAAAGAGCCTTCATTGGCCAGAGCTATTTATTTAAATGTGTGTCATTAAATTTATTCCTTTCACAGTACTTGGTAGATAATATGCACTCAATAAATGGCAGATGAATGAAATATGAGAACCCCGAATTGAATTTCCTAATAGACAAGATTTAAAAAAAAAATACTTTAACTGTAGGACACAGCAGAAGAGCCCAGAAGATTTTGCTGCCCAAATCAGAAAGGATCCATACAGTGGCCCAGCTAAAATCTGAAAAACCCTCAGCATCCTTGACAAGAGTGTTCTGGAGTCTGAAGCATACCAAGAGAGTGTTACTCAACAAATGATCTGAATCAGAAATTCCCAAACTTTGAGATGCCTTCGGTTATATCAAGTAAAATCTTTAAATCTAAAAGTTCTCAAAATAAAATTAACAGGAATTTCTTCCATGGTTAAAGTCAATCTACTCGCTATAGCACATTTAGGTAGAGAACAGAACACTACGGAGCCGACTAATTATAGCCACAGGTAGAAACTCCAAAAAGATATGGCATAACAATATTGAAAAGTCTCACACAACTTAGACTTGTTCAACCCTTGTGAAGAGTTCCAGGGGCCCAGTGAATTACATTTCTAATGGATACCTGAGCTGCTCAGGCTCCCCAGTACTCTGTAAGGTCAATTAACTGAATCCTTCATTTACCAAAGAGGAAACCAAGAATCAAGGACACAAAGGGACCAGTCTGAGATCACCATGCTGGTTAGAGTCCAAGTTGAGCCTAGAACCCAGACTTCTTGATTTCTGGCTTTGTGTTTTCCCACTGCTGGAATTCTCTACATTGTGTGGTTCTCAAACCACATGGGACATGCTGAGAAAATTCTGGAATTTTAATGCAGCAAAGGTAGCCATAAGGGGTTTCCTCCAGATTCACACATTTTATAAATACCATAAGTGAAGGTTTGGCCCAAGTTCAAAAGAAAAAAAAACATTTCCTACTTGCCCATAGGCTCCTCACTCTGGCATGGATGCTTAGAACTCTTCGAAAAGTGCCAATCTACCCATAAATTTAGCTATCCCCTTCAGGTGGGCAAAGCCATCCTTGAACACACAGCTTCAGTGAATGCCACTTATTCTTTGAGCTGGTGAGGGGGTGGGAACAAGCCAGCTCTGACTTCAGGCTTTGCCAAGAACAAGTCATATAATTTATAGCAGAACTAAGGAAGGTATAATCTGCAAATTGGCTGTGTATTTATTTTTCTAAGACATAAGTGAAGTGTTCTTGGGAGGTAACACCACATGGCAAAGTGTAAGCCCTTTTGGAGGCAGGGGATAAAAAGAACAAGTTCATGAGGAGAAACTGCTGGAGCCAACATGGAGGGCAGTGGTTGGTTTCGCCTGCCCAGCACCCATTTTGCCTTCTTTTCATAAAAGTGCCCTCATTTTCCTTTGAAGAATACCCACCCTTTTCAGTCCATAAAATTTGGACAAAACTAAAAGTTGCCGACCTCCCCCCAACCAACTCAAAGGGTGGTCGTGTGGCCGACACTTGAGCAGTCAAAATACTCTAGCCCCCAAAACTGTGATTGGGTCAAGGATGGCCACGTGGAAAAGCCAAGCCAATGAGACTCTACTGCCGGACTTCAACAACGGGAAAGAAAGCTCTCTTGCCACTTAAGTCACCAGCTGTGAGAAGCCAACAAACGTGACAACATGGAGAGCCTAGCAGTAAGCAAAAGCAACATAGAACAGAGCGCACCCAGAGACAGAGATGGTGAGCAAAAGCATGATGGGTAAGAGGGAGACCGAATGCAAACCTGTATCCCATCTACCTGAAGCAAGAGCCACCTCTGGGCTTTAGTTACACCACCTTTTTGCTTACACCAACTTCAGTTCAGTTTCTGCCATTTGCAATGAAGACAGAAAAAAACCATGCAGTAGTGATTCTCGAAGCGATGAAATGAAGTGTGGATCCGGGTTCAGCCACTTTCTAGTTATGCGACCTTAGGCAAATTACATAATCTCTCCAAGCTGCAGTTTTCTCATCTACAAAATGGGGGCAATAACATCTGCTGCTGGGAGCCATGAGTCGATAGCCTACCCAAAGCATTTGTTTGGGTTACTGTGGTATAGTTTGTGTCCAACAAAGCTGAGCTATAATTTTTTTATCAAAGTATAGCTGACTTACAATGTTGTATTAGTTTCACAGCATAGTGATTCAGTTATATATATATGTATCTTCTTTTTCACTACAGGTTACTACAAGTTTTTGAATATAGTTCCCTGTGCTTACAGTAGGATCTTATTGTTTATCTATTTTGGATATGGTAGTTTGTATTTGCTAATCTCAAACTCTCAAATTATCCCTCCCTCCCCTTTTTCCCCCCAAGTAGCCATTACTTTGTTTTCTATGTCTATGAGTCTCTTTCTGTTTTATAATAGTTTATTTGTGTCATTTTTCTGAATTTCACATATAAGTGATATCATATGATATTTGACTTTCTCTGACTGACTTATTTCATTTAGTATGACAGTCTCTAAGTCTATCATCCATGTTGCTGCACATGACACTATTTCACTCCTATTTTTATGGCTGAGTAGTATTCCACTGTGTATGTGTGTATGTGTATATGTATATGTATGTGTGTGTGTATATGTATATATGTGTGTGTATATCACATTTTCTTTATCCAGTCATCTGTTGATGGAGATTTAGGTTGCTTCCATGTCTTGGTTATTGCGAAAAGTGTGAGCTATAATTTTTAATAAACAAACTATAATAAAAGCAACCCAATGCCTACTATCACAAGATTAAAGTTACTATAATATTATTTCATTTTTACTAAGCTTCACTAATACACAAGGGAAATTTGGCTTTTAAATAGCTTATCAGAAGGAGGCGTAGAAATGGACCTAAATATCATATTTATCATATTTTCTCATGATTCTAAAGAGTTTGAAATAACATGGAAAAATCTGCTTGTGGTAGTATACTAAGAGAATAAAGACTGCTATAATATAGCCTATGCTCAATTTGGCAACTATGTTTAAAAGAAAAAAGAAAAACAAAATCTTTAAACCCGTGCATCAAAAATCCTGGAAGAAACTGCAATAAAAATAAGAGATATCTTGTAGTAGCTTATGGTGAAAAAGAATATGAAAAAAATATATGTATATTCATGTACAACTGAAGCATTGTGCTGTACACCAGAAATTGACACAACATTGTAAACTGACTATACTTCAATAAAAAAAGGTAAAAATAAAAAAATGAGAGAATGAGATTGAATATTGTCTGAGAGAGAGATTGAATACTTAGATTTTTCTTCTATTTTTCTCTACTTTCCAAGTGTATGTCAGTGAACGTTGACTGTACTTCTGTTTTGAAGGCTTTACTGTCTGCGGGTTCCACAACCACATCATTAGGCTTTTAGAATGTTGATTTAAGAATTGGAGAATCACAGAGTATTAGAGGTAAAAGAAACAACAGAGACCATTTTATCCAACTCTCTCATCTTACAGAAGGGAAAAACTGGTCCAAGATCAAATAGCTAGACACTGATAACATTGAAATTACAGCCTAACATTCCTACTAATTCAGGAAACTCCTTGAGGGAAACTAGTGATTGGACCACATCACCTTTGTTAATTCTACTAAACTTTCAAGGGCCCATTTAAATATCTCTTCCTCCAAAAAACCTTCCCCTGGGCATCAACTAGAAGAAATCCTTCCAACTTTCAATTCCCAGAGTATCTGACTTTTACTTTTATTATTGTCTTTATTGTTCTACAGGTGTGTTTTTATGTCTTCGTTATTAGTCAATAAAGTCCTTGAAAGAGGATTTGTGTCTTTTTCATATCTGTACCTTGAGCCTATGACACCATGCTTTAGTACATAGTAACCACTTAATAAATTGTTCCTGAGAAACAGGCTATTGCATTGCTTTAGGATCTGTTGCATCCAACTGGCTTAGTTTGGGAATAGGGCTGAACTTCACAGAAAGTCATCACCATAGGATCCTTCCTGCGTGTTAGGAAGATGGTAATTCCTAACCCCCATGGCAGTTGGAAGGGACTATGTGACTAGTTTTAGCTGTAAGACAGTACACAGAAGTGATGGGTGTCACTCCCATGCTGATACAGTGAAAAGCCCTTGTGAGATTCTTCAGTTATATGTCCCCTTAGCTCAGCATCCCAGAGGCCACATGCTGAGAAGGGGCAATGAAAGGAAGCAGCCATCACATGGAGGAGAGCTACACTTCAGAGCCACTAGACTGACATCAGGCTTTGCGGGAGTGAGAAAGACGTCTCTGTTACAAGTCACCAAAACTCGGGGGTTAGTTTGTTGTTGCAGCATAGTCTAGCCTAACTAGATAATAGCCAGACTAAAACACATATCTCAGGACAGGGACTGCAGTGGTAAGTCATTATTTCTTTATTCCTTACAAACAGAAACTTAGGTAATATGCCTAAACTGAAAAATTACATTACATTACAATCAGCTAGGAGTGGCCAATAGGATATAAGTGAGAGTTATTAATAAGCTTTTCAACAAGTACTCCCTCTTATTTCCTGATAAGAAGTCAGATGTAATGACTGGAGCCTCAGCAGCCTTCTTAAACCATGAGGAGTCCTTGACAGTAGAAGTCATAAACTAAGGGGGAGAGGGGTCAGAAAGACAAAATGAGCCTGGTTTCCTGATGACACTATGGAGTTGCTATACTAAGCAAAGACTGCCCTACCTCCATGCTTTTATTTAAGAGAATCAAACCCTTATGTGTTTTAAGCCCTATAGCTAGATCTATCAGAAGCAAACAAATGTAATTCTTAATTGGTACAGACCTTATATCACATGTTCCAAAATAATATCCTTGTACTGAACAGCAAACAGGAAGGAAGCAAAGGAGCAAAATTTAACACCTAACCCAAGTTGAGGAAGAATGGTATTCTATTCCATTTTGCTTTGATTTGCCGAGGAACTGAAGGAAAAAAAAAAAAACCCTCATTAGATCATATCTTTTTAAAAGATGCTTTTT
Source organism: Camelus dromedarius (assembly GCF_036321535.1). Lineage (NCBI taxonomy): Eukaryota > Metazoa > Chordata > Mammalia > Artiodactyla > Camelidae > Camelus > Camelus dromedarius. Next base: position 49,094,611 of record NC_087443.1, on the reverse strand, counting down.
CCTCATTAGCAAATTCTGGAGGAAGCACATCCAAAATTATTTTTCCAACATAATCATAAGTATCTTAACTGTGAAAACATGTGAATGGTTTAGTCAATTTTTTAAATTAAAAACAATTTAAAGTAAAAGTGGCTTGATATTTCATATCACTAAGAACAATTTTAAATGTGAGGCATTTTCCTGGGGAAAGGTGAATTTTGAGAGATGAGGAGAATTGAGACATTGGAGATTTGAAAAGCCAGTTCAGTGAAGCACATTTTTAATTATTCTTCTTACTGCTAGAAATTCTCTCGGTCCACCTTTAATAAGTTTCATTATGTAGGTACCTGCTATTACTTTAATAAGAACTGACATAAAAATTACAATTGACTCCAAGGAAAAGACTTCATATTCAAAATCACCAAGAGCGTCTTTCTTTTCCGCAGTTCTTTCTGGACCTAAATGTTAGCTCATTTCATCTCAGCCACACATGCCTCTCAAAAATCTGGATTTTCATAAAACAAAACAAAAACAAATTTTTAAATTATGCAACCACTCTCCCCATCAAATGTGCCTCTTCAGCTAGACACAAGAAAACCAGGAAAATCTGTACCTCTGGGAATGGGTACAAACTCCACCTTTTGAAGTTACGTGCCTCTGTTCTTTATAAGGCTAGGAGATCTTCCTCATCCCTCATGACCACGGGGGAATCTGAACACACGGCAAGTATTTCTAACATCGGTCACTTCAGGCCACCTGAACTAGTGACAACTATAAACACAGGGCAAGGAGCACGTCCCCATAAGAAAAGATTTCATTATCTGCCTTGAAATACGGCTGACCGGAGTAGCCCTTCCCAGGTGAATTTCTCAGGAAGCCTTTCACTCACCAGCTTTCCTGGAAAACACTGTAATGCCTGTGCCCTTTTACACGCTACCTTCCCAGACGCCCAGAGCCGGGCTTTCAGGACAGAACTGGGTATGACTGAACAGCAGTTATTTTACATATTCTTTTACTGAAATGACAACCATCTTTTCAGCTGGAGCCACACTGTTTCTAAAATAACCCTCATTTCAATACAAAGCTTTTAGATGACAAAGGTTATAAGTTCCAGCATTCATTTAAAAGTTAGAAAGCCTTGGGTGTCTTTAATGTTTTTTACACCCAACCCTGGATTGCATAGAAGAGTTAAAAGTTAAGACTAAAAATAGAAAGGCCTGGATTCCCCTGACTGCAGCTGCTACCAGCTGTGCGCACTCGGGCAAGTTACTGCATCTCTCTTAGCTCCCATTTCTTCGCATATAAAATGGAGATGATGGTCCCTACTTCACGCGGTTACTGTGAGGGTCGAACAAGACAATGCATTAAAGCACTCAGCACAATGCCCAGCACATAGTAAGCACTCAATAAACATTAGCTGTTGCTAAAGAATTCCTCTTTCTCTTGAGCTGACAGAACTCTGGGAAGAATCACTGAGGGACAAATCCAGAAATTCTTGGAATTATTGCCAGACACAGATACTAACCGGGGCCTCTGTGGGTTTGGGCTGTTCTGAGCAGCAGCACTTGGTCCAAGTGGGTAAGCCAGGCACACAGCCTGCAGATCTGGGCTCTAACATCCACCCACAGGAATTTTAAACTCCATTTGGCAAACTGATGCCTATTTTGCGTCTACATCTACCATGCCGCCCAGAGTGACTAAATCCTTTACAATAAACTGTTCCAGATTGCAACCTTTTTTCCCCTACCAGACATGCATAAAAATGAAGCCATATGTGTATGTGAAGCAGCAGTTCCAAAAATAATGGTGAATTTAGATCCCATAAGATTGTAGCAGAGAAGAAATGGTTCTGAAGTAGGATGGTTAGGGAAGCCTTCAATAAGGAAATGAGATTTGAGCAGGGTTTTGAAGGATAAATAGAAGTTAGATATGTGATAGATAAACAAGTTTCTTCTGTATAGCACATGGAATTATATTCAATATCTCGCAGTAATTTATAATGAAAAAGAATATGAAAACAAATATGCGTATGAATATATATGATCGAAACATTATGCTGTACACCAGAAATTGACACATTGTAACTGACTATACTTAAATTACATAATTTAATTTAATTTAATTTTAAGAAAAAGAAGTTAGATATGTGGATTAGAGAGAGAGGATGCCTTAAGCAGTGCTCAATAAATACCTGTGAGAGAATCAGCGGATTCATAAAGGAAATAAAATGGCATTTTCAGATTTCTCTGGCTGGAAACATCGGAGGAAAAAGTTGAGGCCGGCAGATCTGGTAGGAAGTTACTACAGATCTGAACCTGCAGTGATAGAGAACTGAACTAATGAGCCATAGTGGACATGAACTGGAGCTCAGCAGGAGAAATGTGATGAAAGAAGAATTTTCAGGACTTGGAGATTGGCAGCAATGTGGAAGGAAGATGAATTCCAAAGCGCTTGAGGTTTGGGACCTGAGTAATTGGCTGAAATGGCAATATGGACAACATCACAAGAAGTAAGGGTGGAGGAGGGGAGGGGAGGGGAGGGGACAACAAGTCAGTTTTGAGCATTTAAGGTGATGGGAGGACAGCCAAGTGCCACTGCCCCATTCTCACTTGGAGATAATAGTCTAGGAACGAGTTAACAGAATCGAGGTCCTCCTTAAGGAGACATTGTCATCTCCAGGTTCAAAAGCTTTTGCACTGAAATTTTTTTTCCCTTGGACAACCTCCTAAAATTATGCCAAGCTCTTCACACAGTATTTCCTGAAAAACTGAGATTCAGAAAACAAGATTTCATGACTGGTACCATGCTGCTACTCCATGTTAAAGCATTCATGAGGGCTGGTTTACAGCCTTGTATCTCAAAAGCAGCTGCATCAGGAGAGCCTGGGAGTGGTGTGGGGTCCCAAGATCTGTAGTCTGATTTGCCCATCAAGTCATTCTAATACTTGCTGGAGTTTAAGAATCACTAGCCCAGGGGAAAAGGAAGCCTCCAGATAATCCTTCTTTCACTGCTTTTGACCCACTCCAGCAGAAGGCAACCTAGGGTGAGCGGTTAAATGTGAGGTCTCTGGAGCCAGACTGGCATGGTTCAAGTTCCAGCTGCCTGTCCTTGAGTAGGTCATTTCATTTCCAAGTCTTTTCATCTCTCCAATATTCCCTGATCTAAATAACAGTACCGCCTCAGGGGGTTTCTATGAGGATTATGGGCGTTAACATACCCTGGATTGAGAACCACCAACAAACTGGATTGAGAACCACCAACAGCACTGCCTCCTGAGCACTTGCTAGAAGAAATTAACGCTGGAACATCTGATGGAACATCCATCCATTGGCTCCTTAATTCTCCCAAGAACTCAGTGAGGTAGCTATTATCTCCAGCCTTATACAAGTCCAGAGGGGTAAATACCTTGCCTAAAGGCGCTCAGCCAGCACACTGTGGGGAGGAGCTCCAACCAAGGTCAGCCTGGCCTTCAGTTCCCAGCTCTTTCTTCAGCTGATGGGGGAACTGCCCCTTCACGCTTTTCTCTAATGCCAGAGAGAAATCGCAGTCGCTGGTACCCTGTGCCCCAGCATCGTGGAAATGCACCTCCCTCCTAGCCCGAATCCTGAAAGTCTGCCGTCCATGGGTTTCTTCCTACATCAATCAAGGGGTAAACTTCAGTTCACAGGAACTAACACTTCCCACTCGCCTCGCTGTCTGGGTTAGGGCCCCATCTGTCACAGGCGATTACTTTTTGTCTCCTTGTGAGTGTCCCTTCCTGGGACTGTTTGCTTCCACATCTGTCTCCATTACATAAACAGGGCATGGCAGAGGTGGGCTGTATGTGGACATTTTTTTTAAATTTTTCTATTGAAGTTTAGCTAATTTGCATGTTGTGTTAGTTTCAGGTGTATGGCAAACAGTTATATATACCTATATTCTTTTTTAAATTCTTTTCAATTATAGGTTATTACAAGATATTGAATTTAATTCCCTGTGCTGTACAGTAGGTCCTTGTTGTTTATCTATTTTGGATATGGTAATTTGTATATCTGCTAATTCCAAACTCCTAATTTATCCCTCTCTCCGCCTTTCCTTTTTGGTAACTGTAAGTTTTATTTTCTACATCTGTGAGTCTGTCTCTGTTCTGTAAATAAGTTCATTTGTGTCATTTTTTTAGATTCCACATATGAGTGATATCTTATGATATTTGTCTTTCTCTTACTTACTTCACTTAGTATGATAATATTTAGGTCCATCCATGTTGCTGCAAATGGGTATTCCATTCTTTTGTATAGCTGAGTAGTATTCCTGTGTGTGTGTGTGTGTGTGTGTGTGTGTGTGAAATATATGGAATATATATATACACCACATCTTCTTTATCCAGTCATCTGTCGATGGACATTTAGGTTGCTTCCACGTCTTGCATTGTAAACAGTGCGGCTATGAACATTGGGGTGCATGTGACTTTTCAAATTAGAGTTTTCTCTGGATATATGCCCAGGTGTGGGATTACTGGAGCATATGGTAACTCTATTTTTACTTTTTTAAGGAATCTCCATACTGTTCTCCATAGTGGGTGTACCAATTTACATTCCCACCAACAGTGTAGGAGGGTTCCCTTTTCTGTGGACAGTTTCTTGATTGCATGAACAGCCTCCCTGTCCGTCGACTCTGAGATACAACCAGGTCAGCCCCTGCCTCACCCTTATGTTCTATGAGCTCGTGGAAGGTACTACAGGCCTCTAGGGGTAGATCCAACTGGCTTTTCTAAACCTGAGCAGCACAGAGAAGATGGGGAGAAAATGCCTCAGTCCTTTATGCAGGCATTTTGGCTGAGATTATTTGAAGACTGCGTGGCCAAGACTGTGCTGAAAAAATCAGGGAGCAACCAGAACAAGTAGTTTTAACTCCCAAAGATGCTTTCCCCTTCCAGTTAACTACATTTCAATGTATTTCATCATTTACAATTTAAGAGCTCTGGCTTTGGTATCAGAAGATGTGGGTTGGAATCCCTGCCCCACCACTCATTAGCTATGTGATTTTGGAGCAACATGTCTTACCTTTCTGAGCCTCAGCTCCCTCCTCTGTAAAATGGGGATCCAAAAAATCACATTATAGTGCTGTTGTGAGGTTTAAATGCATCAAGAATTCTAAAATACTTAAGACCATGTCTGATATACAGTGGGCCCGATTATTGGCGATAATATTTATATTGTCTTTTAGGATAATAAATAATTGCTTTAATTGTTAAAATAGAAATTTGGCCAAGGCACATTTCAAAAGAAGATGCTAGATAAAATGGATATAATGAGTTCAAAAGGATGTCATGATTGTTTTTCACTACCTGGACCACTAAGTTCATTGCTATTATAAGAACACTAGGTATGTGCTTCACAGGATGCAAAGATAATCCGCAAACGACAGTTGAACTGTGCTGACGCTGGGTAGAGGGGAGAAAGAGACAGAAGGAGGAGATTACAGACCCAGATTTCACACAGAGCCCGGCCAGCCAGCGAGAGAAAGGTGTAAGATGTGATTCGTGACCCGATACTTCCTGCCACAATACTTAGAGCCATTTTCAAATGCTCTTTGGGCACAGCATCCAAGGTGTCCCCTTTTAACCCCCAAATTGGACTCCTGGAGCTGGGAGCAACACAGGTACTGGGTGAATTTCTCCTCTTAGTGCCCATCTCCTGAAAACTCGGTATTACAGGTCATGTGGAGTGCATCCCCTCGGAAGCGGTGAAATAGAAGCTTTCAAAAGATAAGCTCGCGTTTTAACTGCACAACTTGTGTCATTTCCTAATTCTAAACTTTTGTAACCTGCATTTTCCGGGCGTAGCTGGCATAATGAAAGGGCCACGTAATTTGCTCAACACGGTACTAGGAAGGACTCCGCAAGGTTCTTCAGTGAAGTGACTCAGTCTTTGAAGACTGCACAAAGCTTGATTTAGAATCAGTTTAAGAATGCAGGGGTTGCCTCTCACTTCCTCCAATTTTCACGTGACTCTCCACTCGCCATCCCCTCACAGGCTGCCCTTCACCTATCAGCCTTCCAGGGCCCTCTCCTCTTTTCTACAGCTCATTTCTCCATAGGGACACCTGACTGTCTTCTATCTCCCATCTCCCTTGTACCTTCAGTCAGATTATTTCCCCCATGGCCTGGAAAAGGAACTCAGGTCTCCTCTATTCTAAAAATAAAATTAAAGAAAAAAAAAAAAAAAACTACCAAGAAAACTTCCTCAGCCCTACTCTCCCCTCAAGGGCATCCTGTTTCTCAGCTTTTATCGCCTACCAGTGGTTCCTGAACGCTGCTCTGCGGACTGGCTCCGTCTGAGCTGCCTCGGGGAGCTCAGTTTCCTCGTCCAACCACTGAAGATTTGACTCAGAAGGTCTGAGATGGGGCCTAGGAATTTGTATTTTTCAGGTTCCCTCCAAGTGACAAGGATGTTCAGCCAAGTTTAAAAACCACTGGTTCGTCCACCCTATATTTATTTCATCACCACCCACTCCAAACACCTGCCAAGCTGACTTGATCACGATTGCTTTCTCAAGAGTCTCCAGGACTTCTCCCTGCCATGTGCAGTGGGTTATTCTCAGGGCTCATTCTTGGCTTTTCTGTGGCAGTCAAGGCGGGAACAGGGCTCCACTTTCCTGACATTCTCTTCTCCCTTTTCCGTTGTGATCCTTCTGGTGGTCCTCAGCACTGGGGCCAGCCTCCCTTGGCTTTCGCTACGTCCACTTCCTCCTTCGCCTAGTACTCCAGAATAAGCAAATCTGAGATGATGGTTTTCTGCTGCCCCATCTTTGGAGATCTCATTCAGTCCTGTTGCTTTTTTTTTTTTTTTTTTTTTTTTTTAATGGAGGTATTGGGACTTGAACCCAGGCTCTACCACTGAGCTATACCCACGCTACTCCTCTCGTCCTGGTCCTATTGCTTTACTAAGCCTTGAAAAGTGACTTCCAAATACATTTCTCCAGCTCTGACTGCCACTTTTGAACCAGTCACCTTCATTCATATTCTCATTCTTCAATTGAGCACATCTCAAAATTATCGTTTCCCCCCAAACTAATCACCCTTCTAGAAATCCCCCCTTCAGTCAATGGCATCATTCCTCCAATAGTCTCTCCTCAAAGCCTTGCAATGTCTCTTACCTCTCTGCACCTTTGCCCCTGCATTTCTGCTTTTTGATTCTTCCTCTGCAATATTTGCAAGCATTATTTCTCGCACATCTCCCCTCCACCCCCAGAGCCTTTACCTGAATCACCTCCTCTGCCTGGCTTTCCCTCCAAACTCTCATCTCCATTTCTCTATCCCCTAGAATTCCTTAAGGTGCCAAACCAAATGCTACCCCTTTCATGAAGATTTTATCCCATGTCCACTTTGGCACATGGCGATGCGTCTTCCCCTGACCACCAATAACATGTATCTTCCATCCTATTCAGGTAGCACTCACCACTGGCTCCCTGATAATACTATTTCTCCCTCACACTGTGTCCCTACCCCTGGATAATGAGGGTTTTTTGAGGGCAAGGACTCTGTCTAATATCTCTTTAAACCCCATCTTGTGATACTATCCCTATGTTGAATAAATATTATTGAACATAATAGAAACAAAGGGCTTCTTACCACCTCAAAAGCAGTAAGAAACCTAGTTATCTGCACTGAAGGGAAAAGGTTAAGGGACTGAATTCCACTCAGCAGCTAGAATAGCTCATGCATCCATCGCCCTGCTGGCACTACTCGTGTGCATGCTTCCCCCTGAATTCCAGGCCAGTGTCTGAGCTCAATAGAGTGGCACCTGGTATCAAGGCAAACACCCACGCCAGCTGAACTGGGAGGAACTGAGTCCCAGCATGTCTTACTGCCCAGCTCCTCCAACTCACTGGCTGTCTCCTGTTCTGGAAGGACCCACCCAGATGGGCAGATCCTTCTCCCCAGTTCCATTCTCTGCCACTTTCCATTGATGCAGGCCATTGAGAGCTGAAGGACAAGGTCCCTATCATTAATTTCAAGCAGGTGAACAAACTCCAGAGGAAGCCATGACTGTGTTCCAGGTGCCTCTAAGGAGGGTCAGGAGAACAGAGAGAAGGGCAGCTGCTGGATTTTAAGCATTATCCCAACCGCTGGAAACCATGATCAGCTGGTTGGACGACCTCCAGTTTTATACTATTGCTTCCTACATGAAGAAGCCCCAGCACTGGAAAGCAGAGCCTGGAGATGATTTCCAATAGGATGTGTTTGTGCTCCCTCCCACCTCCTCATGACATATCCCTGCACACAGACAGAAGAACCAAGCAAAGTTAGTGGTCTGTACTATGGCAATGGTGCAAACCTGGTATGTCACAGACAACCCAATTTCCAATCCTCATAAACAGCAAAATAGTGCCTTAAGGTAGAAACTTTCTGGTCATTACTATTTAGTCTTTTTCTGTCTTTTTTCTAATTTTCCTACAATGTTCATGCATTACCTATGTAATTACAATAAATAATAAAATGCAACATTGTAATAATTGGGGGAAAAGCACACATATGTAGAGATATCTTTTCAGTTATTAACATCGTTTATTCTTCTGGAGTCAGACACTTCCATTTTGGTTTGGGAAGTGTGTGTACCATATAAGGCCAGGCCAATCCACTGCCCTGGGCTCTTGAACTTTCTCTAGCCATGCAGGCTAGGGAGTGAGGTGTTGGGAAACCAGAGGCACAAAATGCCCCAAGCATCTTCCCCAGCAAAAGTACTTTTAAACTAAAACGACTCAAGGCAACCGTGTTCCCCTCCAAGACATTTCAAACAGATTGGCTCTGCATGCGGGGCTCATTCTCTCAACCTTAAAATGTCATCTTGTGGATGTTTTGTGGAGGTAGAGACTCTGCCTGGGGCAAGTGCACGGATGTCTGCCTGTTTTGATCCCCTAATTTAGACAGTGATTAGGGGAGAGGAGAGAAATGAGTCAGATACATTTCTAGAAGACTCCCTGAGCTATTTAAAAGAATGAAGTGGACGTCAAGGTTACTAATATGGAAAGACCTTCAAGGCATATTAAGCAGAAATCAATGTGAACAGTATGACCCCATTTTCTTAAAAGAATAAAACCATAAATTTTTATATACATAAATGCTTGAAAAAGTCAAACATAATAGAGATTCTCTTTTTCTTGGAAAAGGACAACTGTGGCTTGGTAAATGGGAGTGTTCATTTTGCACCACGTGACTTTTTATAAGAAGGATAGAATAATGGTTTACTTGGATAATTTGAAGTTTTTAATATGATTTAAAAGAATATAAGAAATGTCTAATCAAGGGTAATAAATGACCTAGGACACTACCTATCTAGGCCTGAAAATGACTAAAGTAACTTAGGTAGGGAGAAAAAAATGACTTCAAATAATTCACTTTATCCAATCTATCAGCAAATCCATTGAACTCTTCCACAAAACATATGTAGAATTCAGCTGCTTTTCACAATCTCCCCTGCTCCCCTGGTCTAAACTCCACCATCACTCAAATGCATGATCGCAATGGCCTCCGGACTGTTCTTCCTGCTTCCACCCTTGTGTTTGCACAGTCTGTTTTCCACACTCTTGGTCCTAAAAAATGTTCTTCCTCTGCTAAGAAACTTCCAATGGCTTTTCATGTGATTCGGGGAAAAGCCAAAGGTCTTACAGTGAGTGCAAAGCCCTGGGAGCCCTTCAGCTGTTTCTCCAACCCCATGTCCCACCACACTTAGCTCCAGCCACACTGACCTCTTCACATTTCCTCGAATACTCTAGGCACTCCTGCCTCAGGGCCTTTGCATCTACTATTTCCTCTGCCTGAAGTTCTCTCTCTTTAGATTTCCCCCTCACTTGTCCCTTCACTTCCTTTAGGTCTCTGCTTAAATGCCATCCTCAAGGCCCTCCCTGACTGCCCTAAACACTCTCATCTCATTTTCCTGTTTTATGTTTTGCTATCATCAAACATACTATGTACTTTCCATCTTACTTTGTTTGTCTGTCTCCCCTTACTAGAATAGGAGCTCCTTTTAGATGGAGTTTTTTGTTGGTGGTGGCTTAGTTGCTTGATTGCTTGGGGGTCTTTTCAGCATTACTGAGATATAATTGGCATATTATTGTGTACTTTAAAGGTGTAAAACATATTGATTTGATACACTTGTATATTGCAAAATGATTACCACCATCACATTAGTTGACACCTCCATTCCATCACATAATTACCGTTTCTTCTTTGTGGTGAGAACCTTTAAGACCTACTCTTTTATTTGCTTGCTTGTTTTTAATCAGTTTAGTTTATTGATGTCTCTCAGCACCTAGATCCACTCCTGGCCCATATTAGGTGCTCCATGATGTTCTGTGGAATGAATGAAGTTTGGGCATTTACATCCTTGAGCGAGTCTCTTGATTTACATCCTTAACTGTGGGTTTGAGCCAGTTTCTTTTTGTATGGATATGGTGGACATTTCCCTCCCTCTGAGAACAATGTTAAAAGAATAACGGCTTGAAAAGCCCAAGCTTTCTGCCTGCGTGGCAGGGAGGTGCTGCACAAATGCACATAGCAGCTCCCTGTGCTGGTAGCCATTCCTTCGTGCCCTCTGTCAGCTCTGCCTGTTGTGCTGCAGAGCCTGGAACAGGTGTCTACCCTGTGTCAGGAGATGCTGCCCACACGGACCATCCTGGCCGAGGGAGGAGGTCATGCCCGGTACAGAGACGGCAGAGCTGCCACACAAACGACATGAAGGAAGCCCAGCTCAAGTTAACAACACCAGACTGACCCATGGAGCGGCAAGAGGGGGAAAGAAACAGTTAAAAATTAGAAGGAGGAGAGGAGAATAAAAGGAATTGTACGCACAACAATGGGAAAGGACACATGTTGAAAGGAACACTTTGAGGGTCAGTCTATCCAAACTCTGAGAAAGTAGCAACTATCCAAAAATGACTGCGAATCTTTGGCTTGTCACAGAAGTGAGCAGTGTTGTTTCCATCTAAGCCCAGGCATACGGTCTCTCAGATGCTCCAGTCAGGACTCACTGGGCATCCGCGTCCCAGAGACAGCGTGATGACGTGGACACATCGGAGCCTTGAGTTCAGACACACGTGTGCCGATCCTGCCTCTGCTCTTACTAGCAACTTCACTCTGGACAAGTCACTAAAACTTCATGAAACTCCCTTTCCTTGTCTATCAAATGAAATGGGAAGAATAGTACCTATCTTGCAGGCAAGCTTTTTTTGTGGATTAGAACTAACAGAGAGAGAGTTACATATGTATGTATAACATATTTACTTATGTATGTACATATTTGTATACATATACACTTATAATATTCATATATACATTTATCTACATATGTATTCACTTACTTATATACAACTGGCAAACAAAGAGCCCTCAGTAAATGAGATCAGTGGTCATCATAAGTAGTCGCAGTACCACTAATGACAATATACCAATGAGTGTGAGCCCCTGCAGATCCCGCCTAAGTTTGACCTGGGACACCCAGTGAGAGCTCCAAAGGAATGGAATCACGAAATGAACAAAACCCATGATTCCATTCCTTTGGAGCTCTCAGACTGCCTTTGCCCTGTCTACATTTAAGGTCTAGCTCTTCCTCAGGTAGCTTGGGGGTCCACTGCCATTGATCAGGACAATGACAGGGTATTTTGCTTCCATAGTTATTTTCAACTGAGGCTGAATTTAAGGTGACCATCCTAAGGAAGATCTGCAGCCACATGCCCCAAAGGGGGCAAAAATTCCAAAGTAGGGTGGGGAAGGGTATAGCTCAGTGGTAGAGCACATGCTTAGCATGCACAAGGTCCTGGGTTCAATCCCCAGTACCTCCATTAAAAAAAAAATGTCCAATGACAGATGACTAGATAAAAAAGATGTGGTATATTTATACAACTGAATACTACTCAGCCATTAAAAAAGAATAAATAATGCCATTTGCAGCAATATTGATGGACCTCAAGATTGTCATTCTAAGTGAAGTAAGCCAGAAAGAGAAAAAACAATGCCATATGATATTGCTTATATGTAGAATCTAAAAAAAAAAAAAAATGACACAAATGAACTTATCTACAAAACAGAAACAGACTCACAGACACAGAGAGCAAATTTATGGTTACCGGGGGTAGCAGGGGTAGGAAGGGACAAATTGGGAATTCAAAAACTGCACTTCCTGGGGAGTGATGGAAATGTTAGCTATCTTGATTGTGGTGGTGGTTTCATGGGTGTATACATCTATCAAAAAGATTTTCATCAAATTGTACATCCAAAATATGTGTAGTTTACTGTACAGGAACCATACCACAATAAAGGTGTTAAAAAACAAAAACTAAAAAAAAAAAAAAATAGATAAAACCTAATTAGCTCCCCCTGGGGGAAGAAAAAAAGACGAAGCAAATAAAACCCCAAAGGGGGACCTGATCAAGTCATTCTTTTCAAAACCCTTTGGTGACCTTCCAGTTGTTCTTAGGACGAAGACTAAGTCCCTTCTCCAGGACTTCTAGGCCCTTCCGATCTGGCCCGTAGCCACCTCTCCGTCCTTCCTGGCTCACCTCTTTCCAACAATCCTGACCTTCTGCCACTCACTTGAACACACTGTCTCCTCTGCCAAGAAAAGGCCCTGCTCGCAGCTCTTCACCGCCTGACCCCTTCAGGTCCCAACAGAAATGTCATTTTCTTAAGGAAGATTTCCTAAAACTCCAGACTAGGGTGGCTTCCCTAAGGGGCTCATGGAGATCCCTGCTTTCCTTCAGAGATGTCATGCTGTCATTAGTCATTATTTGTGTGATTCCATGGAATGTCAGCCACTCCTAGACATGAAGTTTCTTGAGGGCAGTGACCCTGCTGTCCTTTCTCATGGCTGAAGCGGTCCCCAGAGCTTAGCAGGGCTGGTCCTAGAAACGGGCTTGATAAATATTTGTTGAATGGATAAGGGAAGTCATGCATGGGTGGACAGACACTGTTTTAGTCTAGTGGCGCCCTGTGTGGATCCCTGCAAGGTCCCTCTGGGGAATGTGGGTCATTCCAAGAGACAGATGGGCCCTAAACAGCAATCCTCTGGAAAGGAGAGGGCAGATAATGTGTACTGATGGAGGGAAGGCCTTCTCACCACATTCACAGGGCTTGTCAGCTATGAGGCAACTCCATCAACAAAGGACACAGATGTACTTCCGGTCAGGGCCGTGGGAATAGGACTTCTGCAGTCCCAGGACAACGGCTACCCTCACCAGAGTGTCTAGCCCTGCCCTGGCCAATACAGCCTAGCCACTGGCCACATGTGGCTAGTGAGCCCTTGAAATGTGGCCTGTGTGACCAAGGAATGGATTTTTAAGTGCTATTTTATTCTCTAAATTACATTAAAATTTAAAAACTGATGCTCAATTGAGTTATTAGAAAAAAAAAATGTCAGTATGTTTGAAACAATTTTGGTAGGTAAAACAACTTTTTTTTAACTGCAGATTTTAGGAGGTCTAAACACAGATTAAGTAGGCCTTAATGAAAATTTAACATCCTATTTGAAGTGTAACATATGCCAAATTTCAAAGACAGTACCCCCAAAAGGTGATATTTCTCATTAATAATTTTTATAGTAATTCCATATTGAAAAATATTTTAGAAAGAGTCGATTAAAAAATGCATTATTAAAATTAATTTTATCTGATTATTTTTCTCTTTTCAGTGTGGCTGCTTGAAATGTTTAAACTGTACACAGGGCCTACATTCTATTTCTTTTGGACACTGTTTCTCTAGATCACTGATTTAGAGACAGAAAAATGAAAGAACATATTCCTTTCTTTCCAGAGCCCGTAAGTTTTAAACTGATATCACCGTGGCCCATATTTGGAAGGAGGAGACAATTGAAAGGAGGATCTTCCTTCTTTACATGAAAACAATTACCATATTAGAACTCGGAATGGTAGACACCCATGTAACATCAAGCGTGGTGAAAAAGCAGCAGGATTTATCTTCTTCCACAGATACTATAATGTTCCTCGCTGCAGTATTTTCGACCATGGGGGAGCTGTAGATTGTGGACATGGCTTCTTTTAGATGGAGTTGCCTGGCATATCAGCTAAACCGGTAATGAAAGGATGATAGTGACTATAAATTACTTTGTTCGGCTGAAGTACTTCTCCATAGATCTTGCAAGCTTTCACAAATGCTAATTAAATCTTCCGCAATAGTCTACAAGGTCAAAATCTCACCTCATTTTTTGACGGGTGAGAAAGCAGACTGTGGTGATTTGCCTGAGGCCACAGAACCAAGGAGTCAGCACTGAGAAGGCCAGACGCACAGTCACTTCACTGGGCTGCTCACCCAGCTCGCTTCTCTGAAGATGCCCGCCAGCTAATCACAAAAATTATTCTTGCTTCCCAGAGTGCCAGCTTTCACTACCTTTTAAATAGCCCCTTCTGGTGGGGGAGGGTAGAGCTCAGTAGTAGAGTGTGTGCTTAGCATGCACCAGGTCCTGGGTTCAATCCCCAGGGCCTCCATTAAAAATATTTATAAATTAAATAAATAAACCTAATTACCTTCTCCCTCCCTTACAGATCAAGAAAACCAAAACGAAACAAAACAAAACCAATGAACAAGAAAGAAAGTTTTTTTTTAAAAAATCAACATGAACAACAAGAAAAATGAATACTATGGTTAACTTATGGTTATCCGGGGGTAAAGGAGGTGGGAAGGGATAAACTGGTAATTCACAAAGTGCACCTCTCAGGGAGTGATGGAAATGCTAGTTATCCTGATTGTGGTAGTGGTTTCATGGGTGTGTACATCTATCAAAATCCATCAAATTGTACATCTGAAATATGTGTAGTTTACTGTACAGGAATCATATCACAATAAAGGTGTTTAAAAAAAGAAAAACGAGTAAGTAAATAAATAAATACATAGCCCCTTCCTCACTCAAGAGGAGCAACAGTCTTTGGTAAAGTGACCAAAAAACTGATTTGCAGATGGTAGAAAAACAAAGTTCAAGCTGGTGAGTTTTTAATGTTTGTTAACGGTGTGGTCTGGAGCCTTGCTGCTGAAAACGTGGTCCACACGTCAGCAGCTTTGCCATCAACTGGCGTCTTATTAGAAACGCAGAATGTCAGATCTCACTCCAGACCTCCTGAGTAGGACTGGGCATTGGCACAAGGTCCCCCAAGATTCGTGTGCATGTTAAAGTTGGCGAAGCACTGACTGGGGGACTTGGGTTATAATCCCAACCTCTTTACTATAAGCGATCGAAGGAAATTCACTTGCACTCTCCTCTAAACATCTGCCCCTTGATCTCTCTCTTGTCTCTCACAAACACACATTTCTACAGACTTGATTCTTTGTAAGGCTCTCAGTCTCTCCTCTCCAGAGACACTGGTTTGCACATCACTATACATCTCAAGGTACCAATTTATCTCCAACTTCAAGCAACCTTAGTACTCCACTCCTCCACCATTTGACTGGGAGGGTTGGGCAAACTCAGATGCCTCCAGGGGCCAAGCAGGTAACATGGATGAGCATCAAAAGCCATGTTTGTTTCAGACAGGAATCTTCATTTGCCTTCTTTCAGCTCAGACACATTTGGCTTGCTTATTATAAATCACTCACAGTCATCATTACTGTCACAAAGTAATGCACTCATCGTTTCTCACAAAGCATGGTCTTACCTTTTGCTTTCCACTTTTCGATAGAAAAAGAAGGTACAAGAAATAGCTCCTACTTCCCAGAACACTACTATTCAAGCAAACTAACAAGACAAGAACAACTTCCGCTGCCCCACCCCCACACCCACCCCCAGGAGTGGAAGCACCGCGTGGATGGAGGGGCGGGCGAGTGTGAAGGGGGTGGGCCATCTCTGCTCCAGCCATTGTTCCCAGGCAGGAATTTGGGTCCATTTTACTGGATCCTCCCATTTCTTAAAGAGAAGCCGGAAATCTGGATTTTTATGTGAAATCTCCCATTTTTTAATGTTGGCAATTAATTCAATTTCTTTAAACATTGTGCAGGCCAAACAAAACATATCTGCAAGCCAAAATCTACACCCTCTGGACCGTGGTTTCCATGTCTCCCAGAGCAAAGTCTCAAAAGAGAGCCTGTTACTGTTTTAGTTTGGGGTAGATGTCCACCCATGGTCCTGTCAAGTGGGGTCAGAGTGTGGAATCAACCGGAGGAAGCAAAGGCTGAGCCCACCCTTCAGCAGGAGGCCATTTCCAAAGAAGCAGATGTGAGTTGGGTGGTTACCCCAAAATGTACGTTACATTGACAAATGTATCAATAGGACATTCCAGGGGACAATCAACCATATACTTTATTAAAAGTCAGGCTTATTGGGCTATAAATTCACCTTTTTTAGTGCCTGATTCCATGAGTTTTGACAGACGTACCCAGTCTTGTAATCACTACCACAATCAAGATATGGAACGATTCCATCACCCCTTAATTTCCCCATATGCCCCTTTGTAGACAGTCCCTAGCCTGAGGCCCTGGCAACCACTAATCTGTTCTCTGTCCCTATAGGTGTGTCTTTTTTCAGAATGTCATTTAAATGGAATCATACAGTGGATAGCCTTTTGAGTCCAGCTTCTTTCACTCAATATAATGCATTTGAAATTTAACTGTGTTATTACAGATAGCAGCAACTCATTTCTTTTTATTGCCGAGTAACTCTCCATTGTATGGATGTTTGCTCATTCACCGATTAAAATAGACTGGGTGATTGAGAATAAAACCACTATAGACACTCACATAGAGGTTTCACAACTTCTCTAGGGTAAGTACCTAGAAGGGAGATTTCTGGGTCTTATGGTAAACATATATTTAACTAAATAAGAAGTTGCAAAACTGTTTTTCAAAGTGGCTGAACCATTTGGTATCCCCAGTGGCAACATCTGAGAGTTCTCCTCGCTTTGTATGCTCTCCAGCACTTTCATTGTCAGCATTTTGTCTTCGTTTTATTTTGTTTTGTTTCAGCCCTTGTAATAGGTGTGTGGTACACACTCATTTTTGACGGACTGTGACAAGCACGTAGAAGATCGTCCTCTAAATCTATGGTCTCAGCGTAAGCCATTAAATATTATTTCTGAAATACTGCCTCATGCTTGCGCAAACTGACCCATCCATCTTTAGTACATTCACATGTGTGATAAGGTAAGTGATTTTTAATTCCACCAGACTCAAATCCCCTTGACGTGACTTACAGCCATTCTGCTACTGAGCCTTGAGAGGTTATGGGTAAGTGCCAGGAAAAAAAAAGATGGCTTTGAACTGCTCTTTCACCAGTTAAAAATAATACTGAAACCAAATGTAAACATAAAAGAAGTGGTCAGATTCAGGTTACATATTAACGGTGTTTGGTCAGGCCCGACCTGAGGCCCAGCTGCAGAAAACACCTTTCACTTATCACTGTTTCCAAACCTCCCTACCTGGACAAGACTTGACTGGATTTACAAGAGAGCTTTTGAAAAGATGCAGGGGAGAAAAGCAGCACACATTTCCTGGCAATAAATTTAAAAGGTTGCTAAAACATTCCAGAGATTTTCACTCCACATTCCTCTGGCCAACACATCTGCAGTCTGCCAATCCTTAAAAATCGGTGTTTTTGCATCTTAATCTCACAAACATCTTTGAAAATACCTTTCCTCTCTGCCTCCGTGTCAGACAAACCCAGCTTTTTCCATTTTCTAAAACCACAGAAACATAATGCTGCTTAATTCATGCAAGACTGAGTTAATGGGAGTGAAAATACATTTTCAGATAGTTTTTTTGGCCCACTCTTCCCTTCCAGATGATTCCACTCTTGAAATGGTCCTGTGATTGGACTGTCTCATTACAGGGCATCCAGCAAAATAAAGGGGCTCCATTCAGAATTATGTACAAGCAAAACTATTATTCTAAAAATAAGCATTTGATAGATTGTGTCATTAACCCCAATTCTTCACCCTTCCTTGTATGCATATGCCTTTTGTCACATTCTTCCCACAAAGGGGCAAAGCACATCTTCCCTCGCATTGACTTTGGGTTCAGCCGTGTGATTTTCTTTGGCCTATAGAGTGAATCAGAAGTGATGGTGTGCTGAGACCTTCAGAGGCCTCATGTGTTTCAGCTCATCCTCTTGTTCCTCTGCCATCACCGTGAGATGGGCATGTCCCAAGTAGCCTGCTGGCCCGAGGAAGATGATGAGAGAGATCTGGAGTAGAGCTCACCCAGCTGCTGCCACCCCAGGGGACCCCCAGCCCTCCACACAGAGAAGCAGAACTGCCCTGTCAAGTCCAGCCGAGATCAGCTGAACCCCAGTCAAGCCAGTGCGTGAGTCATAATAAATGTCTTTTTCAGCCACTGAGCTCTAGACTGGTTTGTTAAGTAGCAAAAGTCAACTGATATATTTTTGAATTGTTAAAAGAAAAATAATACCAGCTACTTGGTATTTTTACCTCTGCCTGCTTTCTGGAAGGGGTTAATGCGCACAAGGAGAAACTTGGCAGAGGTTTGGTAGCTCCATGTGGTCCTATCCATCAAGCCAGCCAACACTTCACCGTCACCACAGCTGATGGACGGGACAGGACTGAAGTCACTGTAGTGCTGTGGACCATTCCATCTCCGACTCTTCCTCTTACTTTTCTCATCTCTCAATGGCAGTGGTTTTCACCACAGATGATTGTGCTCTACCAGGGACATTTGACAATATCTGACAACACTTTGGTTGTCACAGCTGGATTGGAGAGAAGGGGTTACTGGCATCTAACGGGTAGCAGACAGGGCTGCTGTTAGCCTAGCTTAGAATGCAGGCTGAACCCTGGGATAATATATTCAAGAGCTTGATTATTACTAACTTGTGCCAAGCTTAAATAAATACTGTGTTGCTAACCTAACTTTACTAGGAACAAGAGTATTCATCCTATAAAGTGACAACACTTTATTTTTTTAACTTTTTTTTTTAAATGAGTTATAGTCAGCTTACAATGTTGTGTCAATTTCCAGAGTAGAGCACAATTTTTCAGTTATACATGAACATACATACATTCATTGTCACATTCTTTTTTGCTGTGAGTTACCACAAGATCTTGTATATATTTCCCTGTGCTATACAGTATAATCTTGTTTATCTATTCTACATATGCCTGTCAGTATCTACAAATTTTGAACTCCCAGTCTGTCCCTTCCCACCCTTCTCCCCCTTGGCAACCACAAGTTTGTATTCTATGTCTATGAGTCTGTTGTCTGTTTCTGTTTTATATTTATGTTCTTTTTTTTTTTTTTAGATTCCACATATGAGCGATCTCATATGGTATTTTTCTTTCTCTTTCTGGCTTACTTCACTTAGAATGACATTCTACAGGGACATCCATGTTGCTTCAAATGGCGTTATGTTGTTGTTTTTTATGGCTGACTAGTATTCCATTGTATAAATACACCACATCTTCAAATCAAAACTACAATGAGGTATCACCTCACACCAGCCAGAATGGCCATCATTCAAAAGTCCACAAATGACAAATGCTGGAGAGGCTGCAGAGAAAAGGGAACCCTCCTACACTGCTGGTGGGAATGCAGGTTGGTGCAGCCACTGTGGAAAACAGTATGGAGATTCCTCAAAAGACTAGGAATAGACTTACCATGTGACCCAGGAATCCCGCTCCTGGGCACATATCCAGAAGGAACCCTACTTCAAAAAGACACCTGCACCCCAATGTTCATAGCAGCACTGTTTACAATAGCCAAGACATGGAAACAGCCTAAATGTCCATCAACAGATGACTGGATAAAGACAATACTTTAAACTGATGGTAGCATATGTTCTGGTGGTGAATTTTAACCTGTGCTCCACAAAGCCCTGAGATTCAACAGAGGCCCACACCAGATGGAAAGAGAGAGGTCAAATGTGTGGGCATCTGGGCTAGCTACCCTTACTTCAACCAGGAAAAGCTCCACTCTAAAGCTAACTGTTTGAAACATTGGAGCCTCTGTCTAACTTTGCATCTGAAAAAGTAGATTCTGCTGCCTAAAAGAAGTTTGGGAAGGAATATTAATGGAGAATGAAAAGAGTCCAAGGGACCCCCAGGGATAAAAGTCTTTTAGACAGGGGCATTGGAAATTTTTCTGAACAAAGCAACAGTATAAAAAGGGAAGCAGGCCTGTCTGTTAGAAGGCTCCTCCCCAATTTCATTCATTGGGGGGCCCCATATAATTTAGTGTCCTAACTGGGACATTTTTGAGAATGAAGTAGGTTCTATGAAAATTTAATGATCAAGACAAGAGGTGTCATAAACCAAGACTGCCCTGGGCAAACCAGAACGTTTGGTCCCCTTAATTAAAGTAAGTACTGGCCATGTGGACACAGGTCTTGATGGGAAAGACAGACCCATTTCTAACTCTGTCATCAGTGTGAACTGCTGTCACATTAACTAAATAAGACGGTGTGCCAGTGAAGAAGCTCATTTATACAACTGGATTGAGCACACCGACCAAGGCTTTTTTGAACCACTACACTGGAGAGGAGAGAGAAAATCTCCTTTAAGTTTCTATAATATTAATGTCATAATTTTACATTATAGGTCCTCTCCTCCCATGACTTTGAGAGCAGAGAGAGTAGAGTACTGGGGACTGTCCAACTGAAGTCATTAAAATGACAAGGAAACTTAGTTTGGGTCCCATTGCTCATAGATAGCGCCCAGGACTAGATTTGCTCACGCCATTAACCAATCTCCAAAGGCCACGGAATGCTCTCTGACTGTGGATCTGCACATCTGTATGCCTCCTCTTTGCCACCATTGGCCACCACCGTATCCCCAACCCCAAAGCAGTTCAGATTCTGTTTGGGTGCTAGTTAACACGTCTAACCACTTCACCGAAAGACCAACAAGAGGAAACCACCAGTGAGAGAGAAAGTTAGCTTATTACAAGTTCTGGCCACCTCACACCTTATGTTTGTTCACTGAGTTTGCCAGAAAGTTCCCTTCTGACAGCCTAATTTACAACTTTCTTTGAGCTGCCAAGTCATCACCCGGTAGACTTCTCCTATTACTTCCACCCCGCGGCCCACCTACGGCCTTCCCGTGGAGCACTGGACAAAACAGCTTAGACCAAGCAAAAGTGTGACCCACATCAGGCACAAATAATCTACCTGTCACTCACTGGCCACGCTTGGCAACTGGCAACAACAATGTGGGCGGCCAATTACAGCAGGGAAGTTGGAAGAAGAAATTTATGAGATTCAATCTAAATGCTTGGCATGCTATATCACTAGAAAACTGGGCCCCTAAAAGTCAGGAACAGAGAACTGCAAACACACGTGGATGAAGAGCTCTGCGCTGCATATCAAGGGTCTCGTCATCATCAAAAAATATTTTATGTCAGGGTTTCGTACATAGCAGAGCCGCTCCCTCCCTGCAATCTATTGAAAGTCAGCCCTCGACACAAGGGTTTGTAAAAATTAATTTTCTTTAGAAAAAATGTATTACTATGCATTTATAGTTCCTTGCCCTTATGTGGTTCCTGGGCCACTCCCTGAAGGGTATGCAAACTGAGGAGGAAGAATAAAAGCCAACAAGTCACCAGCATCAGAAGCAAACTCCAATGCCAGTATCACTGCCAAGAATACTTGCAGGGTGACCATCTCCATGTGGTAAAATTAGGGTTGGTTTTTTTACTTATTTCCTGCTGACTTTCTGTATTTTCTAAATTTTCTAATATAAACACATATGCTCCTTATTATTAGAAAACCATAAATGTTGATAGAAAAAAGGTTGTGGAATTAGGACTCAAATGCAAGTCTATCTGATGACCACCAAGGCCACTCCCTTCCTATGGCTCCTCATGGCCTCTCACTCAGGTCCTTCTTTTACATTCTTATTTATTTTATTTTTATCTAATAAGCAAGAATGTGCACCAGATATCTTTCTAAGCATTTTAAATGTATTAACTTGCTTAAGCCTCACATCAACCCTGTGATGTGGATGCTGTTCATAATCTCAATCTACAGATGAGAAAACTGAAGCACAGAAAGGTTAGGTGACTTGCCCAAGACGGCACAGCTTGTGAGCCACAAAACTGGGATTCTTCCCCTGCTGGTCTGGCTCCAGAGTTTATGATCTTAATCGCTCTGCTAAGCTGCCTCAACCTTCTCCTACTTAAGACAGATCCTCTCTGGCCCTGCTATTCTTTTCCCACCTGGCCAGGCCTCCATCACCTATGATAGTGTCAGAGCAAGGCGGTCAGGACAGCAGAGCATTGTTCATAAGAGAATGGCAGAGCCGGATTACTAGCATAATCAGCTCTAGCCTCAAAGCCTCAGGATGAAAAGCTTCAGATGAAATCAGCTCCAGTCAGGGTCCGTGATGACGAGGAAAAAAGATATGAAGGATCCTGCTGCCTGAAAAAACTCATCACGAAATCACTTTTCTCATCTCATCTACCACAAATATAAATTAAATTGCTTGGAAATGTTTTTGCCTCCTTGATTCGGCCCTGGTTTTCTATTTTTCTTAAATGTTACCCACCCGCATCACACACATGCCATTGACGTCCCTCTCTGTAAAGGGACTCATCCACACTGAGCCAGACAGGTGACCCTCTAGACTCCAGATTTTCATCTGTAAATTCAGGGGTCTGAGCTGAGGCTCTCTGATCAGGATGCCACTTGGCATTGGTATAGGGATTTGCACTTTCTGAGCTACTTCCATGTCCATTATCTCACTTCATCTCCCAGTGACCCTAGACAGTAGACACAATAGGTAGGTTGTCCTCAACTTCCAGGTGGGGACACTGAGGTTCCGCTGTAGCAGAGAGGAAAACCCAGATCGACTCACTAGAAGCCTAGATCTCCTTCCTCTTTGCCTCCCAGCCTCTCAGGGCCCTTCCAAGCTCTCGGTCCTTGCTTCTGTGCCTGCCTCCTAGGCCCCTGTCCCTCACTAGGGCAGCGCTCTTTGTAAGCTGAAGCTAGCAGCTGCAGCATCCTGGCTCCCAGAGACATTTAAGAAGCTCACTTGGTACCTGAGGACCGCAGTGATGAAAGTCCTGCCTTTAATTTTCATTGTCAGGAGTCTGGACCATCAGAGCCAGCCACTGAGACCACGAACAGATGTCAGATTTGGCCTGGGCTTTCTGGGAGTCACATCTGGTTGGCCTTCCCCCAGCCTGTTACTTCCCTCCACAGCTGGTCGTTCTGGAGACTGCAGGCCTGCCTGCCAGGGTGGGTGTGTGGGGGCGGGTGGTAAGGGAGCTGAAGGATTATCTGGATCCTGGACTGGCTCCCCATCTGACTTTCATTTGTTCCCTTAGGTGTATCTGACGTGCTATATACCTGTGCACCGTGTCAGGCATCCTTAACCTCCCAAAAGGTCCTTACCTACATAGCAGGAGCCGCCGGCTGAAGAGGGAAAGGGCTGAAGAGGGAAAGAACTGATGTGATTCAAAATGCATGGCAGCCAGGGAAGTATGAAGGCTTTTCCCACACAGAGCTTGGGGCCGAAAGTGTACAACCTAATTAGAGTAAAAATACACCCCACTTGCCTGAAACAGTTCTAATTTACACCTGCTGTCCAACTGTAATTTTTAATAGCAGCCTCTTCAGTCTCTAAAGTCTCCAAGTTCGGACAATAAATTACATGAATACACTGTCTACGATGTGAGATCAAAGCCTACAAACTACAGGATCTCTAAACGGAAAGGCATGTAGACGACCTTGAAGTTCAGCATCCCTGCCAGTGCTTGGAATTTCCTTCTCAGCAACACAACAGACTTGAAGCTCTAATAAGCGGCACACTTGGAATTACGTCTTTATAAAGATTTTTAGGTCACTTCATATATGCCTGTTTTGTCTCTAGTTTGTAGCGTTAGAAGCCATCATAAACATGAACGGAGGAGAGGGTGATACCAGAATAACTTGGTTGCAGGTGATGCAGAGATACTTAGCAGAAAGGAGAAGGGAACTCAAATTCCTTGTGCTCACTGGGTGCCCTACACTGCGGTAAGACCTTTTGTCCTCCAGCACATCCGTGTCGGCAGCAATGTTGAGAAAGAGGGATTAGCTCCCCTTCTTATGAGTGAGAACATGGAAGCACAGAAAAGTTAAGTACATCGCTCAAGATTCTACAAGCTAACATCCATCAGCAGGACTGGGATTTGAACTCTACTCTTTCTGACCTCGAAAGCCAGAGCTGCTGCTCCTATAGAGACCAGGCCTCCCCCTGGGACCCCCCTGCCCATTTCCTGTCTCCACTGGCGTTTGAGGTGGGAAAGCAAACAGTGTCATACATCGCTGTCACCTCCCAGGCCAGGCAACCTCGCCCACAATCTGCCAGTTCCTGAAGAAAGCACCTCTTCAAGGAAGGACAGAGACAGAGCTCTCCACAGAAGATTTTCTGTTATAATCTACCCCCAGTTCACAAGTATCTGCTTTTGGCGCAGTCCAGATCTAACGTGAAGTGACGCTGAAAAGTTATTAAAGAATTTCAGTGTTCTCTTTCCCTGAGGGAGAGGCAGGGGCTGATAGAAAGAAGAAGAGGAGCTGCTGTCACCCTGGAGGGCCACTGCCACAGCCCCACTTCTTGCCTGGGCTATCATTTCAGAGCAATTGTTTTCTTCTGTGAAGACACTTCAAAGATTTCTCAGAGACAGATGCTCTTGTGACTGGCCGGAGCAAGTGGCCAAGGCCTGGGGAGAATTACGAAGCGTTTCTTGTGTCCTGTGTATTGGGATGTGCGTCCCAGCCGTGTGGCAGATATGAGTGGGCAGAGCAGCCGGGCAGCTGCCTCAAAGCGGGTGGCAGAGGGAGCAACGGCCCGGGGCTGGCCGGCCCCAGCAGGTCAGCTGCAGCGGCAGCCTGCACAGGTTCGCGGGGGAAGCTAAAGGTGCGGGTGATGGAAAATGAACACCAGCCCATTGAATAAAGAGGGAACCGTGAGGAGGAGAGCAAGAGTGAACCGGAAAACTGCCAGCCGCTAACTTTACATTCAGCTCTGGGGGCACAAGTCTGTGTGTGTGCACGTGCTCACCATTCCTGTTATATTAATTCTACAAAAAATTGTAGGCCACCCGCCAGTCAGTGGTGGCTCGGCCCCCTGTCCCGACGGAGAGGCTCAGGGACTCTGTGAGCTCTGTTCCTAGGTCCCGGGCTTCGAGGCACAGTGGCCTAGGACGGTGACCATGTTCAAGTCCTTTCACACCTACTAGGATCTCAGGTAGGAGTTTCCAAAATGCAGTTCCTGTAATATTATGTAGTGAAGAAGTGTGGCTTTAATTGTTTTGTCATTATTTAACATGTGAGTATCACATTAGCCCCAGTTTTTGCATGGACTTTATGGCTTGAGACAAGGCTAGGCAAAAAAAGTGAAACAATTTTTTTTAAAAAAATTAAGCAAATCAGAGTGGAGGTGGTACAAAGAAACAGAAAAGATTGTGAAAAGACGACTCAAAGAGCCAACATTTTCAAATCACTGAGATAATGTGTGTGAAAATAAAAAGGCACGTATAGAAAACAAACTATGGTTATCAAAGGGGAAAGGGTTGGGGGGAGGGATAAATTAGGAGTTTGGGATTAACAGATACACACTGCTATATATAAAATAAACAACAAAGGCTTATTGTATAGCGCAGGAAACTATATTCAATTTCTTGCAATAACCTATAATGGAAAAGAATCTAAAATGCATGTATATATACATACATTTATATATATATGTATACATACATGTATATGCAACTGAATCACTTTGCTGTACACCCAAAACTAACACAACACTGTAAATCAATTATAGTCCAATAAAATAAAATGACAAAAACGCATGTGGCCCATAGAGATAGAAGAGGTTGTAATGACCCCTCCATGGGCATGTGCTCCCTCCTGCACCCAAACCACGATGAATGAAGCAACTGCCTTGTAAATAGCACTGCTCTGGCTGCACATGCCCTGGTAGACAGCTCGTCCATCATGCAGAAGGCACTAAGGGTGTGCTGATGCCATGGGGAACTTAACAAAGAGACCTGGTCTAAAAATAGTATAATTTAGTAGGAAAGAAAAGACGAGCACACAAATAACTGTAAAATGGGATAAGCCCCAAAGAGGAGGTACAAAGTCCCCGTAGGAGGTGCTCAAAGGATGGATAAGTCACGCCTGCTGGGCGAGGTCAAGAAAGACTTCATGGAGATTTAAGATAAGCCTGGAAAGATGGGTAGAATTTCAATGACCCAAAAAAGACCAGGGTGGGGGGCAGGAGAGACATTCCAGAGAAGGAGAAACACTTGAATAACGGTACAAAGACTGGAAAGTGGTATCAGGATAGAAAGCCCTTCCATTTAGCTGCAATGCAGAACACAAGACAGAGAGACCATGAGGCGGGATTACCGTATCACAAGCCTTAAAGAACAGACTAAGGATATTGTACTTCACGCAGTGGTAATAGGGTCAAGGTTAATGGAGGGTTTAAAACATGATTGGGCCTGCACTGGAGAAAACTAAGCCTGAAAATGGGCTGGAAGTAGAGGTTACTGTCACCCCACCCTGATAACTGTGACTGACTCGGAGAAGCATAATAAGCATGTGAGTCTGTAGGACCACAGTGATGATTTTTCAGAGACTGTCTTAAGACCTGAGAATTGATTAAGGGTGGAGACCCGGCTAGGGAAGATCTAAGGAAAACTAGATAACTGGACCCTTCCTATTCCTCTGATAAATATTAATACATTCATTTTAGTATAATAATTATATTAGTATATTAATATGATATCATACTACCTTACATATCACATATGTGTACATGTGCATATATGTGCATATAATGTATAAAACCTGTTATATAGTATAATGCATCTATTATACACCATGCATAATGAACCACTGCCATTTGGTATATTTCATCTTGAATTTTTGCTGTGCTTAGATTTGCATGTGTGAATATGCAGATAGCAAGCCACCTATTTTCTCTTCCAAAATAAGGATCATCTTCTTGTTTTTCTGTTCTTTTCACTTGCCCTGGTCTTTTCTCCTGAACACCTCCCTCTCTTGAGGCTAATGTGGTCCCCAAAGGCATTTCTATTTGTATTACATCACTTAACAAGTGCTTGCTTTGGCCTACAACTTTTATATATATAAATATGTAGCATTTATAAATTAAACAAACTTTGGGATGTGATTAAAGCTACAGACACTGAGAAGCAAAGAGTATCCTGGATCAGCCAGGTGGGCCCAACCTAATCACATAAATCCTTAAAAGTAGAGAACCACTTCCTTTCCCCAGCTGGGGTCAGAGAGAGAGGCTGACGACAGAGGAAGGGGTGTGGAGACAGGATTTTGCCGGCTTTGGAGATGGAGGAAGGCTGGTAGCCTCTCGATACTGGGAAAGGCAAGGAAACAAGTTTCCCCCAGAGCCTCCAGAAGGACACAGCCAGAAGGCACACAAAAATGATGTTGCCTGCCGGGCCCACCTCCTTCACTAAGAGGACGGCTGATGGCCTGAGGAAGTCACTCAAACTCTCTGAGTCTCCTTGGCCTCAACTAAACTGGTGGTGACACCTTGTCATGGAGGGTCAGAGGCTCAGTCAACTCTCACATTCATTGTCCCTTGCTTCTCATGCACAGGCCAGTCAGTAGGAAGTGTCAGGGCTTCTACAAAAAAATAGCTAATTCAACATTACTTTATCAAACCATGTCCCTTCCAGAGGCTCCTCTTTTTAATCATACAACAACCTAAAGACTTCCTCTGTTCTCAAGGCCTTCATGACACAATCTGACCCCATTTCCTCTCTGACTGTATCTCTTTCTACTCTTCCCCTTGCTGACTTTGCTTCAGCCATGATGGACACCTTGCTCTCTGGCGTGCACCCCAGACTGCTTCCAGCCTCAGGACATTTGCACCTGCTGTCTTCTCTGCCTAGAATCCTCTTCTCCCATATCCAGATGGCTTTCTCCCTCAACTCCTTCAGATCTTCCTTCAAATGTTACCTTCTTTCTGAGACCTCCCCTAATATACCAACTGAACATTGCAGGACCGCCAACCAAACACTCCTCACCCCATCCTCTACTTTACTTTCCTCCACAGCAATTTCATCTTCTACCATCATACGTATTTCATTTATTTTGTTTACTTTGTTTTCTCTATTGGAATGCAAGCTCTAGGAGGGCTCTTCATGGAAGACATAGAATAGGTATGTCAAAAATATTTGTTGAATAAATAAATCAGTGCGTATACAAATCTACAAGCAGGAAATAAACATCAGCATTGTCTCCATGCACGACACACCTTTCATTACAGACAAAAAATGAAGTCACAACAATGGTAATCGACCTATCACTGAACAGTGAAGCTGCAGCTAAGACAAGTCCTTGACTGAACTCGCTGAGGCCAACCAGGAGGAGTGGAACCAGGGTCGAGGGTCCCAACCCCCAGCTCTTGTCTCCCAGACAGAGAGAACCCAGAACAAGCCTGCCTTCCGATTTCCCATCCTTCCTGGTTTCGACCCGTCTCTCAAAACCATAAGAACAGTTTGTCTCAGTGTTTCAGGACTTCCGCTTCCAGGCCCAGGAAAAAGCAGGAAGTGCGGGGGCGTGTGAAAACTGAGAGAAGAAGAATCAAACCCACTACACGTAAAGGGCTCAAAGACTTCCTCTGCAGCCTGTCACAGCACACGGCTTTTAATGCGCCTTCGCCGTGAGCCTAGAGGAGAGCTTCTCAGGCTCTAGAAGACTAAAAGCCAGAATGTACTCATGCATCCAACACAGATTTACTCCGGGATAACTGTGTACCCAGAGGAAGACAGATGTGGTCCTTGTCCAAGTGAGCTTACACTTCACGGTGGTATAACGTCAGAAGGATAAACTCAGTTCACAACCTACCTTCCCAACAGCCATGCTGACTAGGCTGTTTCCAAAACAGTCCCCAAAGGGTGCCTTAGACTAAGAGGAACGGTCTGCAGGGTTTAAGGCAAGCTTTAAAATCAAGCCTATGAAGGCTCTAATCTTGACTACGTTGCATTTATTAGCTAAACGTAAACTTCCTAAAGGAAAGACTTTTTATTTCATTTGCTATCTCCCCAGCACTTAGCACAGTGCCTAATACTCTAAACAAAAACTTGTTACCTGAAAAAATTTGACTCTCAGAGCCTCCATTTCCTCATTTGGAAAGTGGGATTATAAACCCCACTTTGTGAAGCTGTGTGAGGATAACATGAAATCGAGTTATGTGAAGTGCTGACGTGGCGCCTGGAACGCGATAAGCATTCACTGCAGTGAACTGCCATGTGGGTGGCAATGCGGGGACTCGATGGTAGAAGAGGTTCAGTTAGCTCTGGATAAACTGTAGCACATCCCTGTCCTTGTTCAGTCTGCAACTCTGGACTAAGCCTGGGCTTGATGAGTTGGGTGATCCATTTCTGTTAGAAAAGTCCTGTTCAAATTGGGCCAGAAACTCCGGAAAGGGGAAGGATGTGTTTTACATCCCAGCTACGAGGGTGACTGGCAGCAGAACTGAAACAGCATGACTAAGCACAGCCCACATGGGGGGCTGAGGTCCTCCCTCTCTGCTGCGGGACTGGAGGGGGGAGGGGTACCAGGTTTCATTGCATCTGATAAATGGATTGCAAAGAGCAAGGGACATTTTCCCAGCCATTCCTCTGTTAGATTCCCAAAGCTTAAAACATAAAAAATTTTTTAAAAAGATACAAAAATGCTAAAAGTCCTTTCCCTAACTACCCATCTTCATGTGCACATCAGCTAAGTTTCCCTTGAAGTTCACTAGCCCATATCCTCAGGAGGGCTACAGTGCCATCTGCCAACGTGCAGGGGTCAAATTAAGACCAAAGGCCTTTCTAGAAGCTGAGAACCCTAGGATTCTCTCAAAGCTTTGGAGGTTCAGCTGAGAATCTCCTTGGTGACAAGGAATGGGTCTCACAGTTTCAAGTCGAGCCATACTTTTTGGAAAACTCTGCTCTTTCTAATACTTCTCATTATGGCACTAATGCAAAAAAGATCTCTTCCAGAAATCAAAGCAAAGAGCCTCGAGCTTGGTGCCAAAGACGTTTGTGAAAGGGATTCACCAGAACAGGATATGAGCAGCCTTGTTCGCAATAATCATTTAAGAAGTGTTTACTGATTGATACAGGTGGGCCTTCTGTCAGCAACCGTGGTGGAAATGGGGAAAGTCTTCTCAAAGAAACAGACATTGCAATGACTCAAATGATTTCAAGTAACTGTCATTATTACTGGATTTAGACATTTATGTTAACTTTTCCTTATTTTAGACACCTAGCTTTAAACTAACCGCTCTAATTAACAGTAGCAATTCGGTCAGTAATGGGTAAAGAGTTCTTCTTCTGATGTTTTTTTAAGGACTGTGAGGTGGAGAAGACTCCTGAGTT
Organism: Camelus dromedarius; assembly: GCF_036321535.1. Taxonomy (NCBI): domain Eukaryota; kingdom Metazoa; phylum Chordata; class Mammalia; order Artiodactyla; family Camelidae; genus Camelus; species Camelus dromedarius. Next base: position 49,064,313 of record NC_087443.1, on the reverse strand, counting down.
CCACTTCACTAAATAACCAACCAGTCCTCACTGTCCTTCTGTAAAGCTGCCACAGCTGTGGGGGAGGAGAGACATTTCAGGAACAGCTCCAAGCCAAGTACCAATTTAAAATCTTCTCACCAGGCCAGCAGCATCCTTCAATCTTTCATCCTTTGACTGAGGGCCCACTATGTGTTACTGCCTGTTCTAGGTATTGGGAATACAGGGGCGAGTGAGGAGTGGGGCCCCAGCCCTGTCAGAGGTCTCTATGTAAGCAAATAAATGCAATAAAACATGATGTCAGGTAACCAAAGCATATGGCAAGTGGTGAGGCCAGGGGAGCAGACAGCCTCTTAAAGGGTGTCCAGCAATCTACCAATCCGAGCAGTGATGGAACAGTAAGCCAGACACACAGGCTCTACTTTCGGCGGCTTTGCTTTATTAAGAAAAGCCACCTGAACCATGGAGATGAAGCCACAGTTGCCTTCAGGTACAGTGATGCACCTTGTCCTGAGGTCTTTACTTCTGCGTCTAGAGCTAGAGATCATCTGTCTCAGCTCTGTTAGGTGAGCCTTTCAGGCAGCTACATCCGAGGTCATCGGGGCAACAGCTGGACTAAAAGAAAGGAGGGTGTGAACACTGTGACAGCCTTGCTGTAAGCAAGGTGACTTCACCCCCTCCCCCTTAGGTCTGAAATTGAGAAACCCAGAGATGACCACAGCCCTAGGCCACTGCATGTGAAAATGAGAAATTCACTCCTCAAGTCCTCCCCTGTGTTTAACCAGAATCATCAGCCTATAGATTCGGGAACTAAGTGGCTTGATCATTTTGCACGTAAGCCGTGTGCATTGGTCCAAAGGAGACCAGTGAGCAACAATTCAATTTCAAGTTCACTGAACCCTCTGGTTTGGGAAGGAAATTGCTGGTAATCAATTGCAGCAAGCACACAGGCTCGGGGCCAGGAAGAGAAAAATCACTTTAATGGGCAAAGCAGATGTTGCTAAACTCATTGCAAAAGTGAGATGGGCACAGAGCCAGGTCTTGCAGGAGAGATGCTGATCTGTCCTTCTGAATGAAGAAAGCAGAAGAAAGATACTTCAAAAGGAAGGTTCTACGAGGAAAGCCAGAGGTCTGTGTCCCTGTTAGACTGAATGAAAGAAAAAGTAGAGGTGCTCAGGTGTCCCGCACAACCACAGGACTTAGAGCTGTTAACATCTCTTAAAGGTTTTAAGCAAATCCAGAATACTAGCTAAAAACGGTCTGGGGAGACTTCATTCTGTTCTAAGGAGACTACGTGGTATTGTGGAAGGAATGAACTTTAGCATCAGAACTGCTTCTTCCATCAGTTAGTTGATTCCACCATCAGGAAGTCGTAAGACCTTGGGCAAAGACCTTAATCAGTCTCAGTTTTCCCACCTGTGAAATGGGCCTACTCTGACTCACGGTAGGAGATCAGTTGTGAGGATTAATGATCATGTCTATACAGTACAGTAGAGAAATGCACTTCAGCAATGTTTTCAGAGCTGCACCAAGACTGTGTGGGAGAACTGGTTCGTGATGGAATGGGGAGGTGGGGGGAGGGTGAATTTCTGGTCCAGTATCTCCTAGCTTTCCACTGCCTCTCAGTGATGGATTACTTCACAGGCCAAATGTTTTTTGTATGTTTCAGTGGATAAAATATCTCTCAAGCATCTAAGAGTTCAGAGAGCACAGTATCAAGGTCCAAGGACAGTCACCAGGTATACACTAAGAATGTTTTCATAAAGTAGCTTCTAATTCAAGCCCCCTAAAGAAAGAGTCAACTCCGATTTCCCCAAATTCAAAACGTTCCTTACTTATCTAACTCCTACTCATTCTTCCAGGGTGAACCCGCCTCTGAGAATCAGCACGGACTCCTTTAGACCTCACCGTCTCTACCTGTTCAGACATTGCCTGGGTTTTTATCAGCTGCCTTAAATCCCTCCTGGAACAAGATAGGTTCAGTGCTAAACTTATTCATTAAAAAACTTGGAATGCTGCTCGCTCAGTTATCTGGCCTGTCATGGTAAACTGTCTTACATTACTCTTTACCTGAATCATGTTGACCCATCCTAAATATTTTGTAACTTCCTAGAGTTCAGGTATTGACCATAAACCATTTAAAATCTCCAAATCAGAAGGCAGAGAGACCAGAGGGTTCCCTTACTTGACTGGTTGTCTTTTTCTTTACCTTTTCAAAGCCTTACTTCCCTCATCCGTGACTTGCGGGTAACAACAGTGCCTTTCCCCTAGGGCGTGTGTGAGGATGACATGCGCTCAGTCCCACCACGCGCTCAGTGGCCCCCATGGCAGCGGAGTGGCAGCGGTCCTTTCCTAGAACCTTCTTCACCCAGAGGGGCTAGTCCACTTCTAAACATCAAGAATGTCAAGTGCACTCATACTGCTGAGATTTCCAAACCTCAGGCTGCTTCCACCAAGTGGCCTCTCTTCAGAAAGCCATGTCCCACTGAAAATATGTTTCCAAGTTGCCATCAGAGTTAGACTGTGCCTGATAAGTAAGCAAAGCTGCCGAGGGACTTTGGCAGTGAATTTCTGGGGGCTGGTGGGAGGAGGATGTTTACCACAGCGCGAAGGCCAGGTCCTGAGCAGAGAACATTTTGGCCCAGATAGATCCCGGAGAAGGCATTTTTGCCAAGCACAGTCTCCATTCTCAGGTCCTGAAGTCAGCGTCAGAAACTAAACAAACCTTCCCGGGTTCACATTTGTTTACTTTTGGCAAAATGTGACTTCCTGTTTGAAAGGAAAGGCGCAGTAAAGCTTTCTATAGCCTTCTTGGACATAAAGTCGCTCCTTAAAAACAATTGATTTGTTGAGCATAAATGAATCAAACGTACACAATGGGGATCTCCCTTTCCCTCAAATGTTCACGTTTTAATAGGGAAAGTGCTCAGCAAAACCAAAACAAATATTTTTTTCCAACTCTTGGCCCATGAGGATTGTTTAGGCCATTTCTTCTTCTGTGAGCAAGAAAAACAGACATCAGGAGAGAGCCAAGCTCCATGTGCTGTGTCAGAGAAGTCACTGTGACACACTTGGGGGCTGAGATTGCAGTTAACAGAAAGGCGGAAAGTTTAAGTTCCCACAGCCACTCAAACCACATTCCCCAGCCTGAACAGAGAACAAGTGGGTCTTTCATTATATGACAATGTCCCCAGCCACGCCCCCTCGGGGTCCTGAAATCCCCTGGATGGTCCCATGCCCTGCACTCACGTTTGATCACTGACTGACAACCCCTCACAAATCCCCCATAAGCCTTTTACAAGGATCCTAGATTATTCACTCTGTGTATGCAAGAGGGGAGCAGGGAGTATCTGTAATTAATTTTTAGAGCATCCAGCAAAGTTAGCATAAACTTTGGCTTTACTTATAATCCAAGCTCTCTCTATAAATCTTGGACCTCTTTGTCATAAAATATTAAATTTGTAAAGGACCTTAAAAATCATCGGGTCAACACTTCCACACGGACCCATACACAGACAGACACATAAATAATATAGATGAAGAGGGAAGAGGTCTGGAGAAGTTTCCTCCCTGGATTGTAAAGTTCTTGCTCCTTAGAACAAGAACTGTTTTCTTTAGCCTTGTGTTCTCTAACAGAGCGCTAGGATCACAGTAAGAACAGGAAGAAAGTGTTGAATGAACAAGTCTTCCCCTGCAAAGCCGAGGACAGCACCCAGGACCCCTGACTCTCACTTCTGTGTGTTCCTACCTCTTGTGTATCAGCTAAATTGTAAGCTCCTTGAGGGCTGAGGAGGTAGCTTATCATTCTTTGGGCCATCATATATCCTAGGTATTGAACTTTGCAAGCATCCAATAAAAATATTTTGAATGAGTAATGAATGAATGAGTGAGTGAGTAGATGAAGACAATTCCATGATTGAGATAACAGAGCATCTTTCTTGAGTGATTTCAATATCCTCCCTGAAAGGGGACATTCTTTCCTTCTCTAGGATGCTGGATTGAAGGAGAAGTGGATTTGGGGGGTTTTTTGGGGTTTTTTTTACATTTTTTATTGATTTATAATCATTTTACAATGTTGTGTCAAATTCCAGTGTAGAGCACAATTTTTCAGTTATACATGAACATATATATAATCATTGTCACATTTTTTTTCTCTGTGAGCTACCATAAGATCTTGTGTATATCTCCCTGTGCTATACAGTATAGTCTTGTTTATCTATTCTACAATTTTGAAATCCCGTCTATCCCTTCCCACCCTCCGCCCCCCTGGCAACCACAAGTTTGTATTCTATATCTATGAGTCTATTTCTGTTTTGTATTTATGCTTTTTTGTTTCTTTTTGTTTTTGTTTTTGTTTTTTATATTCCACATATGAGCGATCTCATATGGTATTTTTCTTTCTCCTTCTGGCTTACTTCACTTAGAATGACATTCTCCAGGAGCATCCACGTTGCTGCAAATGGCGTTATGTTGTCAGTTTTTATGGCTGAGTAGTATTCCATTGTATAAATATACCACATCGGAGAAGTGGATTTGTGCACGTGGATTTCCAGACACTCCTGTGACCCTTTCCTTTCAGTTTAGACAATTGTAAAAATGAGAGGCAGTTATGATAGGTGATCTCACCCCTCTCCAGTGCTGCCAGTTCTTTTCCCACAAACCAAAGCTAACCAAATCCACCATCTACTTAAACGTTTAATGAAAATAGGTCCGTCCTGGCCCATAAGCCCCTTATCTCTGGCTCCCATCTGCCTATCTATCTTATCTGCAGCCTCCCTACTGAGTGAATTTCTCCAGGTTTGGGGACTTAAGTGAGGTCTTCCATGACTTCATACTCACGGCCACACTGTGGCCTCTGTCTAGAATATACTTCACTCTTGCTATGATTACCATGACCACTGCCATTTTCACCACTACTACCATCACTCACCAGCACTTCCATTCAAAACCGACCGTACCACCAGCACCACCACCACTACCACCACTACCCTCCACCACCGCCACCATCCAATGACCATTACCTCACCACTACCCCTTTAAACTTGAAAAAAAAAGTCTTCCTCCTCTCTTAAGAGCCAGCTCAAATGGAACTTCCTAAATCCCTCCTGAATTTAGTGCCAAGCCCCTTTCTGAGGTCCAGCCAGTCGCTTGTTCTCAGCTGTGTAACTGACATCGAGCATGTTGCCTTGTAGTTTATTTAACTGCATGTCCTTTCTGATAGCTGGTGTCCTCCGCTGGACCCACAATTCCTGACCAAAAAGGAATATTTAAGGAGGATCTGAGCACAGATTGCAGAGTGATGAGAGTCAAGAGGAAGGAAATGAATGAGGACTGGTGGCATGCAGAGTCGGTTAGGGTGCAGATCTCCAAGCAAAGGCCAGGAGATTTCAAGAGTTACTGACCTTGTCCCTCAACAAAACAGTGATCTGACTGCTTTTAAAGCCTGCTTCTTCCATCACCCTGGGTTTCTCACTTTTATTCAAATCGTTGTTAAACAAAATCATACAGTACCTATTTGGTACCAAGATGGCAGACATGTTGGGGAGATAAATAACCAGACCACTCTCATGCAGGATTAGGATGGGGTGGGGATGGAGAGGGTGTTTGGATGTCAGGGTCACCTCCAAGAGGAACTAAGGTTTAGACTGAGGTCTGACAGCTGGATAAGGATTAGCCAGGTGAGGGGAGGACACAAGAGTCCCTGATTAGGAAACAGATTTTGGGGGGTTTGACCATAAGAAACTGATTACTATTCAGCTCCTTGAAATTTTCATTCCCACTGCCTGGAATGCTCTGCCCCCAGGTCTTTACATGGATGGCTTCTCTTCACCTAGGTCTCAGCTCAGATGTCACCTCCACAGAGAAGGCTTCCAAAACCCACCAACCTCAAGGATCTTCCGTTCCAAACATTCTCTAGCACAGTGCCTCTCAAACATTAACATGTACAGAAATACTGGAAGGAGCAGGGGGTGGAGGGGTCTGGTTGAAATGCAGATTCTAATTCAGTAGGTCTGGAATGCCTCCTGAGATTCTGCATGTCAACAAGCTCACTGGTGACACACTGCCTGTCCAAGGGCAGCTCTAGTTCCAGGTATCAATGTGTCTGATTTTCTTCATAGCTCTTATCACTAGATGAAATTATCTTGTTAATTTTTTCTAGTTAGTGTTCTCACAGACACACAAACCACCCCCACTAGAATATGAGTTTCATGAAATTAGGTATGTTTTTGTTTTTTGTACAACTGTCCCCAGGACTTGGCATATAGTAATTGCATAGCAAATATGAATGAATGAATGAATGGATGAATGGATGGATGGATGACCAGGAGTTTGGCCTTCTAGCCCACACCCTAGGCCTCTATAGCAAGACGTCAACACTTCATGCCAAAGACCACTGTAGGAAATCCCAAGAATAAACCAATGCCATGGCTGTGGGTCAGCATGTACCCACAATTTCATAGTTCCTTCCTCTTTATTTCACCTCAGCAGCCACCATGAGCTCATCCAGCTCTGGAAACACTCTGTCCTTTCTGCTCAGCTTCTGATATAAGCCTTTAGTGTTTCCAGGCAAAGCTATCCTCTCCATCTGAACCCTGCCTCAATGAAATTCTTGGACTCGGCACCATCTTTGCTTCAATCTATCTGGCTTTCCCAAGGTCTTTGACCTGCAAACAACCTGTGCTCTGAAATTATTCTTTAAAAAGCTTCCCCTGTTCAGATAATGAATCTCATTCTACTGCTCAATGAGCCTTTCAGCGTGAGATTGAGCAAACTTTCCAATTTTTCCAAACTAGATTCTTTTTCTAAACACCCTCTTTTTCTCTCTGTGACCCCAGTGGGCACAGGTCATCACTGCCAGGCATTTTGGAGCATCTCCTCAAGGTCAAGTGCCAGGACTGGTATAGGGAATTCCAGAGTCAGGCATGACTCCAGTCCCTGGACCACAAGCCTCATGCATCACAGAGGGAAAGCAGCTGACACACACAAAGAGAAACCGCATCCCAACAGAAGATATATAAAGTGCCAAATGGGTGGCACACGACACCAAAGTGCCACGCAGAAATGAGGGTGGCCCAGGAAGCCCGCCTTGTTGGCACTGCTTTGCCCTCCTGACTCCTCCCACTGGCTATTCCTACTTAGTCTCTCTTACAGCAAGTCTTCCCTTTCCTGTTTTCTAAATGTCGATGGGCTCTGAATTGAGCCATGGGCCTTTTTCTCTTCCATCTTTATATGCTCCCGCTCTGGGAAATCTCGGCCACTTACATGACTTTAACTACTATCTCTGTGCTGACAACTGCCAGATTTAATTGCCAGATTGCTATCTCTATCCCAGACTCTGAACAACTGGGTTGAATAATCAACTCTTTGGTTAATATCACCACGTCAATGTTTTACAGGTATCTTCAGCTTAACATATCCAAACCTGAAGTCTTAGATTCCATCTCTCTCTGTCTCTCTCTCTCTCTCTCTCACACACATACACAAACACATACACATTCCAGTATACACCACCACCACTTAAATTCTATTCTTCACCCAGTTTTCCCTTTAAATAGTTGTTCAGGGAAACAAAAAAAAAAAATTAAAATCATCTTTGATTCTTCTTTCTTGCTTCCCCTACATCCAATCTGCATCAATGAGAAATTCAGTAATTTATAAAAATTTAGTAATACATAAATAAAATTTAACTTGCAGTGATTTAACCAAATAAGAGTTTGACTATATTTTTCATGAAAGAAGTGCGACTATAGGCAGTCCGGGTGGGATGGCAGCTCTGAATGTCATCAGCAAGTGGGCTCCTACCTTTCTGTTTCCCCAGTCCTCGTCTCGCTGCCCCTTGTCCTCCAAGATGGCTGTTCCACACCAGACTCTGCCGTCCAGGAAGGAAGAAAAGGGAGAGCAAAGGGGAAAAGTCATTTGGCAGTTGAATTCATTTCCTTTTAAAGAGCTTTCCCAGACTCCCTGCCCAGAGATTTCTTCTGACATCTTGTTGGCTAGAACTAGGTCCTATGGCCACCCTTAGTTGCAAGAGAAGCCGGGAGCTATAGATGCATTTTATTTGTTAGGCACGTTGTCACCCCAAACAACATTTACATTATAAATGTTATATAATTTACAATATATGACATTATATTGGTAAGGAAGAAGGGGAGAATGGACTGGGAAATCAATCTGAAGTGTCTGCCACAACATCCATCAGCAAGTTATTATTTCAGCCTCCAAAATATATCATAAATTCACCCCTTTCTCTCTGTCTACACTGTGCCAGCACCACGATCCCTCCTACCAAATTATTATAATACCCTTTCAAGTTACCTTGACTCTCCAGCTGCTGATCTCCACTTCTTTTCCCATGCAAAAGTCAGAGTAAGCCTTAAAAAGCATCTATCAGATCATGTAATTCTTGTGTTACAGTACCTGCTACTCACTACTGCAAGTAGACTACAGTCCAAGTACCCATCATACCTCACTGGCCCCATATGACTTCACCCTTACCTGCCTCTCTAATTTCCTTACATCGCACTCGATTCATTCAAACATATTTATTGAGTGCCTATGACATTTAAAGCACTGTTTTAGGCACAAGAGATAAAGTAAATAAATCAGACAAAAACACCTTCTTTCATGAAGTCTATGCTCTAGCGGAGGGAAACACATAATAAATAAAATATGTAAGATAGTGTGTTGGATGGTGCTGAGTCACTCGCTCTGCTCCGGCCTCACTAAGCTTCCTTAAGTTATTCTAGCTCTTCTAACTGAGGGTCTCTTCTGTCTAAAATGTTCTTCTCTCACCAGTCCCAAACCTTCCACAGTATCAGCTTAAAGGTAGCTCTCCAAGGAGGCCTTCTGACCACTCATTCTAAAATAGGACCATCTTGGTATTCTCTTTCATAGCACTTCCCACCTTTTGAAATCAGATGGATGGTGGATGGATGTGCTAAGTCATAGGTTGAGTTGTTCAGTATGTCTCTGTCACTGACGATTTACTTTTGTAATTGCAGAGGTCATGTCTAGTTTGTTCACCATTCTAGCTCCGGGGCCTAGAAGAGTCAGTTCCTGGCATATAGAGGTGTTTAATAAATATTTGTTGTTGGATGAGTGAATCAGTGAAAGAGTGAAGTCGATGTGATTTGTATAGGCTTTTGAAAGGCAAAATCATTACTTTGTCTCTTTTCTTTTTTCTTTCTTTTTTTTTTTTTTTTTTTTTGAGAGGAGAGGTAACTAGGCTTATTCATTTATTTATTTTTAGAGGAGGTACTAAGGATTGAACCGAGAACCTTGCGCATGCTAAGCGTGTGCTCTACCACTTGAGCTATACCCTCTCTGCAATATCAGTACTTTGATAAGTAGAGAGAAAGGAAAAAGCTTTCATAGACAGAGGGAACTATGTGGACAAAAACAGAGAGGCAGCAATTGGCTTGGTCTGGTTACTGGGCAACTAGCCATTTGGGGCTAGAATTATGGGAGGTAATATTAGAGCGATAGATTGGAGACAGATGAAGGAAGGTCTCCAATACTTGGCCCTATTTGGGCAGCATTAAAAATAAACATATAGAAAGCAAGCTCACCTTCGCAGACTAGCACCAACCTCTTTGCAACAACCCCCAGACCCAATCTAAAGCTATGGCAACAAGTGGCCCAGAGAAATCAAAAGACAAGAAAAGTCCATCCACTTGGGATCACTCCATGGCTGGCATACAAATTGCCTTTTCCCTTTCAACCAACTTAACATTTTGAAATGGTCTCTTGCTGATTATCAAGGTACTCCATATTTATTATGGAAAATTTGGAAAGCACAGAAAATTATAAAAAGAGCAATTAGCTATCAGTACTCTGAACATCAATACAGGCTTTCACCAACCAAGACGTTGTGGGGAAAGTGTCATGGCTCTGCAGACCATCCTGGGATGGGGGCCAGTAGCTGTGGAAAAGACAGGGGCAACACCAGTGACTAGCAGCCAGGACAACCACAGGAGGAACTGCTAACTCTGGATTCAGTGAGTTCTTGGTGTGTGACACTGGAAAGTCACTTTATCCCTTCACCCTTGGTTTCCTCATCAGTCAAAGAAGGAGTTTTCTGATCAGTGGTTTTCAAAGTGTGTTCCTTGGAACTTTGTGAAGCCCTTTAGAAAAGGTGGGGGTACAGGCTTGAGCCACCCCCAACTCTCCTCCAGGCAAGCAGAGATCCACAATTACCCATTTGTCACATTGGATTTTGGCATGGGTTTTGTATATTGGATTTTTTGTTATTGTTGTTTTGTTTTTAACAGCAGACAAGGGGACTAACACAAGATTGCAACTGACTTTTCCAGATACTCAATAAAGTTACTTCCAGCTCTAACTTTTGATGATGATTCTAGTTCCCTTCTGGTAGAAATCAACATAGATGTGAACTGGGTGCAACTGAAAACTCCTTTTCCGATGGGCCTAAAGGAACATGCTAAAGATTCTAAAAGTATCAAGGTGTCCTAATGGAATAGCTTCTACCAGTTCAGCTACAATCTGAACTTGGATAAAATATTTAACAGCCCCATGCATCAATCTCCTCATCTATAAGATGGGGTTAATATCACCTACCTATTGTACTGGATGCAGGGAAATGAAATTATATCACACGCACAAAAAGGCCTAGCACACGCCAAGAAATACAGCAGTAGCTTGCATTTCCTGACTTCTCTCTAGATGCCAGCATCTATGCTATGTATCTAGTATATAGTCCATTATTCAATCTGCACACAAGCCTATGCGACAGGCATATTTTTATTATTGTCTATTATTGTCCCCATAATAGAAGCTGAGACTTAATGGGGTTAAGCAATTGTTTGTCCATTTCGCACAGAGCTTAGATTTGAACCAGGTAGTGAGGTTGATGAGGCTGTGCTCTAAAATGAACAGCACTCACAACAACCACAGTAACTGCAGCTCCCATGTTTCGAGTGCTTGCCTGATGGCAGATACAGTTATTAAAGCTTTGGCTCATTTAATCCTTAGGTCAAGCCAGTGGAGCAAGCACTGCTTATACGGCCTGAGAGACCTGAGACGCAGCCGTGCTAAGCGCTACAGTATCTCTGCTGACTTTTTTAGGTTGACTACTTAGTTTCTCTGCTGGGCATTAGAAGCCGATACAGTTGTCTAATTAATCCTTCTGAAAGAATTACCCTCTAGAACAAGAACTCCCAGGGGAAGAAGCGTGTTTACTCAGGATTTACCGCAGCAAAGGGTAATCTCCAAGACTCCTTCCTTCCCACTCCTCATCACCTTTCAGTTACAGATCCTGCAGTCTGACGTCCTGGGTATTCCTCTAATTCCTCCCTTCTTTCCATCCCACTTTGACTGTTTAGTCTGGGTCTCTTAATAGCCTCCCACCTAATCTCCCTGCTCTAATCCTGACGACTCTCTGCTTCTCTTAAACCCACCCTTCACCCTGCGATTTCCCCATTAAGTGGCTCCCCCATGGCCTACAGAATAAAGTATATACCTTCATATTTGTCTCTAGCCCCGTTTCCTAGCTTAAAATATATATGCTAGGATCCCAGAACCACTCACATTGTCATTTCCCACCTTTGTGTCTTTTTACATGTTCTCTCTGCATAGACATCCTTTCCCATCTCTCTGCATGTAACTAACCCTTGCTCTTCCTTCCTTGCACAGTCAGGTTCATCCATGCTCCCCATTGCCAGGCTCCTAATGAGCTCTGCATTCTCAGCACATAAAGTTGAAGGTACTTGCTTACATATTTGTCTACCCTACCACACCATACTTTTCCCAAGAGCAGCAACAGTGATTTTATTCTTCTCAGTATCCATGACCCCCAGTATAGTGTGCGCATATAGTAAGCACTCGATAAATACTTGTTTACAAATCAAACTGAAGTCAGGGAATTAGCGACTGTAATGGGCACTGTGTAAATTTGTAGCACGTTGTTAGTTAGAATTAACATTCAGTGAACTCTCCCAAGTTTGAATAATTCTATTAAGCAGTTAACATGAACCATGTAACTCCAGTCCTTGAAAACGAGTTGATGCTATGGTCACGTCCACTTAAGCCACTGTTTAGCAGTTAAAAGCAAACAGCCCTAGGTTTAAATCTCAATTCCAATCATTTTAGTAGCAAATGAATGAACCTCTCCAAGCTGCTATCCTCATCTGTGACCTAGAGATACTGATACTTAACTAGTTTTGAGGATGAAAGGCAATAAGTTAAGTATCTAGTGATGGAGCCGACGCATAGAAGACCCTCAAAATAGTTATGGTTATTATTGGGATGTTACTATTATCATTCAAGCACCAAACCAGAAATCATTCCAGGAAGGGGCGGGGATCACACAATTTCCATTATATGGGTGCTGGGAATCCATCTCTCCCTCTGGCAGTGGGGGTCCGTCGTGATCTGGGAAGACATCCTAAGAGCTGTCTAAAGCCAGACACTGCTGATTGCACATTTTTCGTGAGCAGTGGGAACCACTCGTGAACTCAGCAGTATTCATGACGTAGCCTGAAAAGAAGGCCCTGGAAGCTTCCAGTGTCACATTCCTTTTGATTTCATTTGAAAAACTAATGGATTAGAAATGCAAGGATGGATAGAAAATGAGGTCTTTTAGGAGACTCCATCTCTGGCAGAATCTAGGCAGAACATCCTTGAAGAATAATTTTTCATCTAGCCCTCAGCAAATGTGATGTGTGCATCCCCCGAAGTCTCATCACTGGTATTTTATTTGATCAACTGCTGATAGACTGGGTCTTGGCAAAGACTTTTCCTGCCAGCACAGCATTGCACATGGTGGGCTGGGGTGCTGCTTAAAAACCTTATTTGTGAGCAACAACTCAAGAGTCTCTTTTAAAAATCTTAACTAGACCAGGATTAGAAAAAGTTAAACAAAGAATAGGACACAACTGAAGGAGCTCGCCCCACTGTTAACCTCTGGTGGTGCTGGGGAGTCCCCACCATTTACAGCCTCGCCCGCATCTCCCACGGTGGGTCCTTGTGCTCCTCCCTACTTCTCATCAACCCACCCCACCTCTCCTGCTGTCCACGTCCGGCAACACCACGCCATGTGAGTGAATACAGGCCAGCAGAATAGAAAAACTACATCCCCAAGGTTGACCAAATTGATCTCACTCCCTTCTTTATGATACTTTTAATGAAAAAATTACTTTTGAATTCAAGTCATGCAACATTTGAGTATGTCAAGGAGTATTCGTCCACCTCCTTGACTCAACTGTAATAATAAAAAAAAAGCTAATATTTCTTGAGTGTTTACTGTGTTCCAGAATCTGTGTTGAGAGCTTTTTCACCTATTTTGTATAATTCTCAAGACAGCCTTATGAGATAGGTACAATTGTTATTCCCATTTCATAACCAAGGAAACAGAACATGAGAGATAACAAGTAACTCATTCAACACCACAGAGCTGGTAAAAGAAGAAAGTGGTTCTTTAAGTCTACAGTAGTACTCTTAACCTAGAACCTTCCACCATACCCTGACGCAAACTGTTTCCTGACTACTCCATAACAAAGCTACTCAGGGAGCTCTGACGCAGATTCTGTGACCATATCTGAGAGTCCTGTATCTTTTTAAGATAAATTCAGAAAGACAAACTCTTCCCAGGTGGCCCTTTATCTTACAAAACCTGTACCCACTGCTTAAAATGTCCAAGAAGAGTGTGGGCAGAACACCCAGGTAGCCTGTCCTGGGTATGGGGGTCTGCCCTGCGCTGCAGTTGTCCTCAAGGCTGCCCAGACTCCCATGTCTTCAGCCCGTCCCCTGCAGTTGCTTTCGCAATGATGCTTACGTCCAACGCTGCCCCTGAAGTGTTATCACGCATCAAGATGAAGAGTTACCAGACATAAGGTCATTTCCTGGCACAATTTTTTGGACTCAGTTTGAGCATAGCAAAACCATTTTAGAAATTTGCAGTGCCAAGGGAGGTGGCAGGACTCTGAACCATAACCAGCCTGCCTGTCACCTAGCTGTGGGCACCTAGACCTCTCAATAATGAATGGAAATGCTGGTAAGATGTACTCTCAGTGATCCCACGTGATCTTTTCTAGAAGGAAAAATACAACAGCAGGTTCCTCTTAGTTCATAGTTAGCCTGTGCCAGGGCACTGTGACAGGCATTATCTCATTTAATCTTCACGCCCACGTAAGTATTATCTCATTAAATCTTTATACGTGTCATGATCTGTGAGGTCAACACAGACAAGAAAACTTGAGGTCTAGAGAAGTTAAGCAACCTGCTCCATGGCTCACAACTTGTTAGGGCCAGGACTTCATCTCAGGTGGCCTGACAGGCTTATTCTTTACTACACATTTAGTCTATGCTCCATGAGAAAATGAGGTCACCAACAGCAAGGTCTTCGACGTGGCCTGAACACAGCCATTTTCATCAAAGACCCACAGGGCTCCCAGATGGGTGCTATACACTAACCCATTCCAGTTATGAAGTTCCCCTGCTTGCTGTGGTTCAACTTTTACATTTTTAAAGTAGCCTTTTGCTGGAGGAAGACCCCCACAAACACCACTGAATAACATTAGGTAGGGTGGATATCCAAGATCGGCTACTGGAGACTTTTCGAGTTGACAGTTCTTCAGTCCCGATTTTTTAAGTTTTTTTTAATTAAAAATTTTTCTTATTTTTTACAAGTTTTAAAGGTTATTTCCATTTACAGTTATTACAAAGTATTGGCTATATTCTCCGTATTGTACAACACACTCTTAAACCTATCTTATACCCAATAGTTTGTACCTCCCACTTCCCCACCCCATGCACCCCCACCACTAATAACCACTTGTTTGTTCTCTTTATCTGTGAGTCTGCTTCTTTTATGTTATATTCACTAGTTTGTTGTAATTTTTAGATTCCACATATAAGTGCTGTCATACAGTATTTGCTTTTCTCTGTCTGACTTATTTCACTTAGCATAATGCCCTCTAAGTTCATCCATGTTGCTGTAAATGGCAAAATTTCATTCCTTTTTATGGCTGAGTAGTATTCCATTGTATACATATACCATGTCTTCTTTTCCATTCATCTATTGATGGCAATTGCAAATAATGCTGTGATGAACATTGGGGTGCATGTATCTTTTCAAATTAGTGGTTTTGGTTTTTTCAGGTATATACCCAGGAGTAGAATTGCTGGGTCATATGGTAGTTCTATTTTTAGTTTTTGGAGAAACCTCCACACTGTTTTCCACAGGGGCTGTACCAATTTACATTCCCACCAATAGTGTACAAGGGTTCCCTTTTCTCCACATCCTCACCAATATTTGTTATTTGTAGCCTCAGTCCCCCTCTGAAGAGTGGTGGTGTCCTGGATTACTCCCAGAAAGACTGATCCTTTCCAAGACTAGACATATAATAAGAAAGTGGGTAGAACAGAGAAACTAACATTCGAATACTTCACTGTGTCCACGAGGGAATTCCTTCCCAGTATATCTCTAGAAATTATTATGGTTTTTTCTGAATCCAAAACCCCAACAAAAGTTGGTCAAGAAATTGAGAAAATTGGAAAAATATTATAATTACACCAAGAAAACTAAAGCCTGGCAATCGACTAAGTGACATTACTGGTTTAAAAGGATCCACAGACATCAAGCAGAAAGCAAGGTCAGGACGGCTGACGCGTGTAGCCAAGGGTTAAGACCAACGTTTCAGGGAACTGGGCCAGTTTCACCCTGGAGGGAAGCTGCCCCAGTCCAATCAGTCAATCTTTCTTTGTAGCTGTTGCCATGTTATAAGTGTCCTATTTGCTGTCAACAGTGAGTTGTTTTGAGGGGAAAAGTAATATTAATGAATCTATATGCATATATACTTTATTAAAAATGAGTATACCAAAAAATAAAGTTTTGGAAGTAAAACAAGTACTTTAATGGGCAGTTTCAACATGATATTCTGTTGTGCTGTTAAACTTGCTGGCAGATCCAATGTTACATTATTCAAATACTACCCAATAATTTTTGCCAGCACTTTTCAAGCATTTGAATATTTGCTACAGGCTGTAGTTCCTTGCAAATACTACTAAACATGATGTTTCTTATTTAATACATCTATTAAATACATTTATTTATTTACTAAATACATTTATTTATTTACTAAATACATTTTCTTAGATATTCATGATAATATGAAGAATGCTTACGTAGTTTAAGAATAACTTAGGATTTGGGGAGTTCTAATTTCTCATCCCTGAAACTGAAGGTTAGTATATGTTGGAAATTTGAAGCACTAGAATTCTGAAACGAGGTGGTTGAAGTGGGAAAGGTGGAGCGTTGTTTTTCATGCTCAAGAGCCTGTTCTTTTTAGCTTCTGGAAGCAGCAGGGCCAAACCCCGACCCACGTCATCCTAGCAGCTGACTGCTAACATGTCATTGCTGGCGTGAGCTCTCAGGTGACAGATCTGGGATCAGCAGTGAACGTCACAGTGCTCACTGCAGTGCACAGACTTCAGTCTGCTTTTGATGGAGCGAGTCTATGGGTCAGTATCACCCATCCATAGGCTATTGGTGGCACTTCAAGGACCAACTGAAAAAAATAGATACAGCCAAACCTAAATCCAAAGAAGAGCAGAACAATTTCTGTTTTTCAGAGACAATATGTGGACCTTAGACAAAATTCTCCTCCCAAATCCATGCAGTCAAGATGTGGGGGAAAAAACCTATTCCAATAGATCAGACAAAGAAGTCAGAACCTACCACAAACTATAAAATCAAAGCAGACAGTGACCCCAAAGAACACCTCACAGGCAGTGAGCACAAGGGGCTCCCCGAGAACGAGGCAAGATGCCCGTGAGTGCAGGATAGGAGAGAAGCTGTCTCGCCCCCTCTTCTCCTTGCCTTTTGCACCTCCCACCTGTCCATCCGTCCGTGCACACACAGGGCCCGAGAACACTGGGTCAGAGCCCTCTCCCCTGAACAGACAGTAGCTGTTGTTTAAGAGAGGAGATCGCTCCCTTCGTGTTTTCTGTCAGAACTTTCCTTATGCACCTTTTGTACCTTTTCCCCCAGTGGGTTTGGGCAGACCATTCGCTCACTTGTATATTTGTATACAGAGGTTAAAAAATTATACACACACACACACACATATATATGTAAAGATATGTACATATTGTAAAAAAAATTTTACTAGTTTGAGGACAACAATTTATCAAGAAAGGTTCACCACTGTCTGTGCATTAACATTTTATCACATTCCCCCACTTACAAACACACCCCACTCACAGAGCTAACTGTTTTGAAGTACTTCATGCAGATATTACACCAAAAATGAACATTTTCAAACCCGTCAGGTTATCTCTATACGCAGGGACTCTTGCCCGCCATCTCTTCCCAGTCCCTGCAGTCTGCATGTACGTGCTGGCTAAGTGTGGTCTCATGCGGTTTTCTTTTCACTCCACTTTGTTTTATTAATGAATCCAAGCATTTCTTTAGAAAAGACGTAGTGGTGGCACTTTTTTAAAGAAACAAACAACATCCTTCACAAACAGTCCCCAAATGCACTAGCAAGCAAGGACTCAAGCCCTTCCCCGCCAAGAGTGACCTGCAGAGTGGCCTGGCCTGTATCGCCCAGGCAGAAAATTTTGATATTTATTCTGTGGAAAATGGAAAGTCCTTGGAAGACTGGTGCAACCTGCCCAAGGTAATATTTTCGGAAGATAAATCTGTCTCTTGACTGGGCTGATAAAGTTATCTGTCAACCAGCTGCTGGCCCATTACCAAAAGTAGTTGTCTACAACCCACTTCTAGGTTTCTAGTCCATTTTTGCATATGGGGAAAGAGGCGGCAACACACTATGGTACAAACTGCTAGGATGTAGCGGGCTTTATAGAAGCCAAAGACTTACTTGATGGGTAGATGGAAGAATGGGCAAGTCACTGCAGTCTCTGAGACTCAGTTTCCTCATCTGCAAAATGGGAGTAAAATACCTACTGAATGGGTGTAAAATGCCCAGCAGGGTGCCTATCACATAACTGGTACTCTCCCAGCATTAGCTAACATCACCGTCATCATCACCACCACTCCCACCAGCACCACTGTCATCATCACCACCAGCAGCAGCAGGAGCCTTGCAGGCTGCCCACGTGGGGCCTCCAGAGGAGGCCCTCCCCAGAATCTCTTGAAATCTGACCCACAGGCAGCTCCTTATTATCATAAGATTCCTCAGCGTGCTCTTCCTCAGCTTGGAGGAGAGCCAGTCAGGGGCAGGGTCTGAGGAAATAATTAAGAAGGCTGAAGGCGTTGACCAGGGAAACAAATTAAGTGTTAATTGAAGCACAATGACAATCCCCAGAAAATTTAAATTGGTTGGACTCCCTTTGTGTTGTTCCAGTGGTCCTTAGAGATGCTAATCCACCCCACTGAGACCCCTTTACAAATGGCAGGTGCCAACAAATACCCTTGGTTAAATCCACCTTAAGAGAATTATTCAGAAATGGGCAAGCCCTGTGCTCCTCCCAGAACCCAGTTAAGATCACTTGTTCCCTACTCAATTCATCTTTCACCCACCAAACACACTCTCTAGGAGCAATCTTCCTCTTTAGAAGTTCCTCTCTTGGGTTTTAGAGAACTTTTTGGCCTGAACTCTTTCTAAAATTAAAGCCAACTGCTGTTACTCTCAGATGCAGTGATATTTCACTCTGGCCAGAGCTATCAGAGACACATCCCAAACCACATAAGTTCTTATTGTTTAAACTGTCTTAAGCAGCTGTTAAAACATACCCAAAGATATCAAAGCCACTCTAATTAACTTCCTGCTTCTCTGGGACTTCAAAGTCTTTTTAAAAGTTTTAAATAGGGTTTTTATAGAGAATTTGACCTAATATTTAAAGAAAATTCTGCAAGCTTGCCCAAGAGACTCCACTTCTCCTTCCCTCTTCCACCCCGCTTCCCTCCCAACCCAACAGAATCTCAGAATTTTGTGACTAGCAGTGAGAATTGAGGAGAAAATTTTAAATCCGCCACAACCCAAAAGGCCAATCTCCTTATGGGCATCCACGCTACTTCTCAAGTGGGTAGTTGACATCCTGCCTGAATGGCTCTCCCTGCCCCAGCCCTTCTCAACCTGGCAACCCTTTCCCATCCTTCAGGACTCAGTTGAAATGCACCTTCTCTGGGAAGGGCCCTTGATGCTCCCAGAGTGAGGGTACTGCTCCCTTCTGGCGCCTACACAAACTCCGCATCACTACTTGGTCCTAACTGCGATGGATTGGAATGTACCAGTTAAAGTGTCTGTTGCCCTGTCTAGACTGTGAGGTTCACAGGGCAGGAACTGTTTTGTATGAAGCTCTGTGTTCCCACAGCTTCCCACAAGGTCTTGCGTATCTGTGGTCAGGCTCCACATACGTCTGATAAATGACTGAATTCCAGCTCATCCTGGGAGAGGTGGAGTTGCATTTTAATTGTTCCACTCCTTACTCATTTTGCTCTCTCTCCCTAGGCTGTCTATAAACATCTTAACAAAGGGCATTGTACCTAGTGGTGCTGCTCTAAGAAAGTGTCATAAAAATAAACAAAACTTAGAAATATGGAAAAAAAAAAACACATCTTCCCACAGCCACTCAAGGCTTCTTTTCTAGGAGAATGTACTTGGTTCATCTCATTATTTGCTATTGACTAAATGTCCCTGACTTCGCGAAGTTACCTGTTATCTTATAGATTTTTGTCTGGTAGAGATGCAAATAATTTCTGTCCCGTGGAACAGATAACCTCTAAGATTTATGGCTGGTTGAGCATTAACCAATTTATATCTAACCCAGTCATCTTATCCTAACATTGCTTTATTAAACTGCCTTGTAAACAGCCTTGCTTCTTAGCTCGTTTTTAAGCAAGCCATAACATCTTAGTGACCCCCTCACTAATTAATGAGTTAAATAAAATCGTTGACTTATGTCCCTTTTATGCTTCCTAAGAGTCAAAATTTTATCTTTTTCAAAATCATTTTTTAGCACAGGGTGTAAACCAGAGTGACAGGGTAAAGTCAAAAGGTCAACAGGACTATCTGCTGAGAGCAGTAGAGAGTTTGGGGCTGGGAATGGAAGAACCTCGCTCTGCTAGGTACTTCCTAGAGCCTCTGGAACCTCCCTTTTTCCACTGTTGCCTCCATCCTCATCCATTCCCCACGTAGCAGCTGGTGTTCTTTCAAAACTGAAAGAGAGATCATGTCACACCCCTGCTTCAAGCTCCTGAGTGCCTTTCCGATACTCCAGACAAATTTTATGCTCCTTTTATTGGCCAAATGGTGCTATGTGATCCAGCCCACTGGCTCACCCTCCAAACTCATCTCAGCCTTCTCATCCTCACAGACTTTGCTCCTCTTCTTCCTAGGCATAATTAGCTTCCTCAGACATGCTCAGCTTTCTCACCCCAGGGCCTTTGCACTTGCTATTTCTTCTGCCTGGACATCTCATGCCCACCCTCCTTTCTTCACATTACTGGCTTCTTTCAATGTTAATTTAAATTTCACCCTCCCAGAAAAGTCATCCCGGCCCACTCTTTCTTTCTAAAGTATATCTATCATTATTCCCTCTCTCAGCACCCTGTTCTTTTTCTTCATAGCACATCCCAGGATGTGACTGTATTTATGTACTGTCTGCCGCCTGCACCAGACCATACACCTTACATTGACAGACACTGTGTCTCTTTTGTTTGTCCTCGTGCCTGGCAGGGACTAGATGCATGGTACCTATATGTTGAATAAACGAGCATAAAGACACGAGAAATCCAGCTGGCTCCAAGAAAAGATGCCTGCTCGGCCCCATCTGTATACATTTCTAAACCAGTACAATGCAAGTTCCTCAATCTTGAGCACGTGTTTCAAAAGACTGGAGCCCAAGAAGAAAAATTCCCAAACTCATAACACATCGACGCAGAGCTGTTTTCAAGAACAGGGACCGAGTCATAACAGGTCTCCTCATCAGCCCTTCCTTTCGTAACTCCAAAGATGTCAAACCTCTTCATGAGAAGAGTCCTTCCTACCAAGAATTAAATGTTACCCAGAAGCACGGCTGCGTCTGCACCCGAGGGCTAGGCTTGAAGTGGATGAAAGAAACCACCAACTGGAATTCAAGATTTCAACAGCACGAAGGGGAGAGAAAACCCCGGGCTGCCTCCCAGGACTCCACCCCAGTTTGCTTCAGGGTATCTGATGACATGGCTCCCTCTAAACGGGCCTGGGTTTCTCAATCAGAGCCAAACGGCCCAGCTCCATTGCCAGGGTAACTCAGGGTCTTACAGGTTCTGTGCTCACTCTTCCCAGGCACGCCAGCCACTTCTGCTAAACAGCTCCTTCTCCTTCAAGACCCTCCCGTTGGCCCCTGGGCCCGCCTGGTTGGGCTCCTGTGAAGACAGCCTCCAGCAGGCAGTGCTCCTTAGGAAGTGCTGGTTGACGGGTGCTCGTCTGCTTTCTCAATTTTCATATCAAGCATATTACACAGCAGCGAAAAAAAAATGCTGTTTCCTGGAAAGGGATCTGGTGGGGGAAGGGCCCAAACAGATTTCGTTCACCGTGATGTGCCTTGAGATCAGACTCTGCTGGAAACCTGCCTCTGGAAGTCCTTCCCCTGAAAGGCTTGTGGCCAACTCTAACTCTAAGGCAGGGGTGCCAAGGGGGCTGCCTAGCTTTGAGGTGAGTATTACCTTACGATCCAAGATAGGTTTATGGTGGGTGGAGAACACCCGTCTTTTTCAGCGTTTTCCTTTTTCAGATGCAAGAGGCAGTTTTCTCTATACCAGTCCATCTGCCTGCCATCAAAGGCCGAGCTGCAGCCTTCACAGCCTCTGCGGGGACCCGCCTACCCATATAGCCTCTCTGCCACCCAGAGCCCTCATGTCTGAACCCAGGAATCCAAACTGAATAGTTCCTCTTATCCCTCTGAGACCCAGAAATCCAGGGAGCTGCTCTTCTCCCTCAAAACACATTCAACTCTTAAAACGACTTCAAACTCGGAAAATGACACACATGAACTTGTTACCATGCTTTGTTTAATTTTTTTTTCCCCTCGGAAATATTCTTGTGGCCAAAAATAGAACATTTTCCATTCTGAGGAACAAGCAGCATCCATGGGAATTCAAGTAGTGCTTCATGCCGCTCCAGAAAATTCCTGCCAAACACGCACACTCATACACACATAAGCCGCTTGCAAGTCCTAAAAAGCTGCTTTCTGTAGGTACAGTGGGGTCAGGAGCCAAAAGTCCTCTGTTTATTTTCTATCCAAGAAAGTTACCAGAAAAGAGCATGAGGGCATCTCAAGGACGCTCTAGAGGGGAAAAAAAAAAAAATCTAACTTCATCTAGGGTGATGCTTTTGAAAATGGCCCCATTGTCCACCCCTCCTCCCGCCCACCACCATCCCAGAATTCCTCCCAAGACTTACTCCTCTAAGATTCCAAAGCTTGCCTCAGAACAGAGTTCATGGCCTTTATTCCAGCAAGATGATCAGCCGCGAGCTCTCTCTAAAGTTATCCCTGCGATAAAATCAGAAATGGCAAATTTAGGAAAATATTCTCAAGCTTCAATACTGAACAGTATGTACTGGCGAAGTCAGGCACGGGTGATGTCAGAATAGCAGTAATCCAGAAAATTATGCCACCAGCACAAGATACGGGAGCGTTTTGTACACTGTTCTCAAAGTTTGTTATTCTCAGCACTGCGATAATCCTCGTTAATGGAACTTACATGGCTAAAACATTTCATATTTTTACATTTGAACATGCAACCCGTTTTACATCCCCCGGCTCCTCCTCAACAGGGAGTGGGTTAGCTGTAAAATCTGCAGGGGCTACGTTTTTATGTGCAGCTGGAATTTGGTTACCATTGAGAAAAATAAAGAGTACTTTAAATTAATGATCTATTGCTGACACCAAAAGTAGGGAAGCCAATGAGCCAATGTAGAAAGAGTGAAAAAGAGGCCAAGGTGTGAGGAAAAGTATAAGACAGGAGGAGAAGAGGAAGTGAGAGATGGACAAGAATCAGAATGTCAGACGGGAAGGGTATAGCTCAGTGGCAGAGCACATGCTTAGCGTACACGCGGTCCTGGGTTCAATCCCCAGCACGTCTGTTAAAAAAGAAAATTAAACCTCCCCCTGACCAAAAAAAAAAAAAAAGAATCAGAATGTCAGACATTAATTGGTGTGGAGGCAAACAGAAGCAGATTGATTGGTCCAAGATGGGCCACAAAGAAAGAGGCAGGCAGCGGGGTAGGGGGTATTGCCTACCGGTTAAAAGTCAGTTATTTACCAGCTGGATTACATTGGGCCAGTTCATCCCTCGGAGCCTCAATTCCCTCATGTATTAAACGGAAATAAGAGCCTTTTGTGGAGGCATGTGCAAATTAAATGAGTTAATATATAACACGCTTAGAAAAGTGTTTGGCGCCAAGTAAACATTCAACAAATGTTTTTACTAGTGAAAGATAAACATGTGGCACATGTACATCAAAGAACATCTGCTTATGAATTAGACCTCCAGCTATACTGTCCTTGAATTCTTCTAGTAGACACAGAAGCACAAAAATTACAAGGGAGCTGTGAGCCCAAGCAAGTGTTGGTGAAAGAAGGAGCTGTAAGGTAACAGCCCAGACGCTAACAAGTATTTGTGACTATGAGTGAGCGCCTGACGTTGAAAGAGACAGAGTTCATGGCTGCCTATTAGTCACCACCATTCTCTTTTAACTTCACTAGTTCATTCACTCAACAAACATTGTGCAAGCAACTCTTTCAGCCTGCACACACGGAGTTTGGCCGCAGCTTATCTTTCTAGCATTGTCGTGAGCCCCTTCCACCAATCTCACCACTCTGTGGCTGCACCAGGATAATTATTAGTCAATATACATTCTTTATGATCCTTCCCCTGTGCATTTGCTTAGCCTGGATTTCTCTTTCCCTTTTCTTCAGTCTAGCAAGATACCAGTCATCCTTCCAGGCCAAATGTTGTAGGGGTTTTGTGCGCCTTCTTTTTCCTTCTCTCCCACCACCCCACGGGATGACTCTTCCTCACCTAAGGCACACACCGTAAACACATACACCTTGTCCCTCAAAGTTAGTATGTGGAAGTTTTAATTTCCAATGCTTCAGCATATCTGACCTTGTTTGGAAATAGGGTCTTCACAGAGGTAATCAAGTTAAAATGAGATCATGAGGATGGGCCCTAATCCAATATGACTGGTGTCCTTATAAAAAGAGGACATTTAAACATAGAGACAGAGCTGCACAGAAGGAAGACAATGCTAAGAGACAGGGAGGGATTTCCCCTTGAAGGTGGGTGACTGAATTGACGCACGTACAAGCCAACAAAGATGCCAAAGATTGCGAGTAAACCACCAGAAGCCAGGAGAGAGGCACGGAACAAATTCTTCCTTACAGCTCTCAAAAGGAACCAACCCCTGCCAACACCTCAGTTCTGGACTTCTAGCCTCCAAAACTGCGGGACAATATGCCGCTCAGTTTAAGGTACTGTGTTATGGTGGCCCCAGGAGACTAGTCCACACCTCCATCACGGCAGCTGTGCTAGGTTTCCAGGCAGTCTCCGTGAGGCCAGGGCCTGCGTCTTATTTGACTTTGGATCCTCAGGCCTCTAACAGCTTCCGGCAAGTCAAAGTAACTCTTTAAGAATCTACAGCCTAGGACTGTGGGCAGCAAACCACGGCTCATGGGTCAAATCCAGCCTGCTGCCTGTTTTGGTAAATAAAGTTTTATTGGAACACAGCCACACTCATCGTTGCTGTTTTGTCTATGGCTGATTTCACACTAAAACCGCAAAGCTGAGTAGCTGTAACAGAGGCCATATGGCCCACAAAGCCTAAAATATTTACTCTCTGGCTCTTTCCCCAAAAAGTTTATTGACCCCTAGTCTAGAAGAAAAGAAACATGAATGAAGCACAGCAATGGGATGAAATAGATGCTATAATAATGCGCAGATAGTACAGAAAAGGGAATGGTGGGCTGAATGAAAGTCTTCATAAAGAAGGTGACATCTGAAAACTAAGAGAGATTTTACTCAGAAATGGCAAAATGCCTAATTTATTCACTCTACTGTGTTGTGCGGACTGATCATTTTCACACTGGTAGTTGCACAATAGTAAAGGGTTGGAACTGGAGCTGGCTAGGGGGAAAATGATGGTGGGTTCTGTCCTCTACACTTTGAGCTGGACTTGCCAAGAGAAGGTGCCCAACCATGGGACGCTGCCAAACGGTCTAGGTCGGAGACACAGATTTCGGTCAGACTCAATACAATAAAGATGAAATTATCACTGGAGGAGAGAAGATTGCTCAGAAAAAGAGTGGGAAGTGAGGGGGGAATGATGGCTGCACATGAAGTTCAAGGGAACTTCAGAACTGAAGAGGCAGGCCAAAGAAGAGAAAAAAATCCTGAAGGATTTGAGAAGCCAAACAGGAAGCAAAAACGGAGTCATGTCCCTGAGGCCCAGGGAGGGGAGGATTCAGCAGTTAAATGCTGCCAAAGGCCAGGAGGACCAATCCATCAGATGTAACAACCAAGAAGACACAAGGCCTGGTGACAGTGATTTCAATTGCTCGTCACTGTCACAAATTATCCCTCAGACTACATCATAAAGAAGAGCACACCAGTCATTGTCAAGAGAAAAAAAAATGAAGAGTGTGAGAAAAGGAAAGAAGAATTAAAGATGAGAGAAAAACCACAGAAATTGAAGATAACTGGGCTGAAATTAATACCTCATAAAATGTAAGTGTTATACTCTCTGTGTATAGATTTTATCCTTATCTAAATTCAACAGGACTGAAAGTCAGTCAAGTGCATAGAAGCCATTCCTTGAAAGAACCCAGCCAATTAAACAACTGACTTGAAGCACATTAACAGGTATGAGGTAATCACAGCTACAAATTATTGACCAGGTACTGTGCTGGTTGCTTTGCACAGATCACCTCATTTGATCCCCACTAAAACCCTATGGAGGGAATATATAGTAAAGTAGAATCTGTATTTTTTTTTCCAGGTGAGGATATCGAGGCTCAGAAAGGTCCCACAACTACACACCTTCCCGGGAAGAAACGAGAACAGAGGGCACAGGAGAGGGAAGGGGACTGAAGCCAGTATTTACTGAGTGCTTATTCTGTGGAAGTATTTCAGTAAGAATTTTACATATTTTGGTTCATGTAAGCCTCACAATAACCTATGTGGAAGAGCGGATAATAAGGAAATGAACTTGGAGAGGTTCAATGCTGTGCCAGAGGTCAAAACTGAGTGAAAGGCTTCTTGGTTTTACAAAGAAATCCTTCAGAATTCAGAAATGAATTACATACTGAGTTATTTGAAGGTGAGAGCTGTCCAAGTCAATGCTAGAATAATGCAAAATAACTCCAGGTGCCTTTTAAGACAGTTCTGAAGGGCTCCTCTGACCACAAAGGATAACAGGACCCCCAGCTTCTGCAGCCACACGCCCAGAAGAGGGAAATGTCCTGAATGGGCTGCAGTGGCTTTAAGTTCCTCCTCCTTGAAATAAGGGGTGGAGTCAGACAATCCTAAAGTTTCTTCCAATATTAAACGTCAGTGTTTCCCAGCACATGATAGCAACTGACAGGTAGGAGTATTCAGTCAATGTTTATTAAACAAGCAATTCAACTGTTACTAAGGAAGACCCTATGGTAAAGATTTCTGGAAAAGCTCCCAATTGTCCAAATTGTCCCTTCCCTAATTTTGGAAGACTTTCATTCTGCAAGGTTTTCACTCACTGCTTTATACGGCTCCCGATGCAGTACAAGGTTCCTGGTCCATGCCCTCACTCTATCCTCGTGGATGCATTCATTTCACCAACAAAAAATCCTTCTCTGAAATGTAGGTGGATGTAGAAGATGATCTGGAAATAATTGAGCATGATAAAAAAAAAAAAAGGAAAGCCTTCTGCTTAAGAACAACTGATGTTCTTAATGCCTCACAGAAGACGAGGAAATAGATTACTTGTTCTTTACCGTGAGTCTGATTAAGGATTTGGATTCTTCATTGTTGACAGTGGTAAAATAAAATAAAGCCCTCATACCCTGCTGATGGAAGGGCTCACTGCTTCTGGAAAGCAATCTGGCAATTCTTATCATGAGATTTAAAATAAGTCAAGCCCTTTAACTCAGGATTATCCTTCTAAGGATATAAATTTAGGAAAATCACCAGAAAAGTAGACTGAGAGCAGTACAGTGTATTGCCTAATCTCCGGATGTATAGCGTCTGTATTCTAATGCTCACCAGTCATGGAGTTTTGGACAAGCTACTTAGACTGTCTGTGCCCTGGGTTCCTCAAAAATGGAGATGATAATGGTCTCTGCATCATGGAGTTGTTAAAGGGATTAAGTGAGTTATTAAACGTAACACTTTTTATGTACATTTTCTCATTTATTCCTCATCAAACTCCACAAGGAAGGCAAGAAAAATGTTTGCCTAACCTGGTTAGTAATAAGCACTCAACTAAATGTAGTCTTTTTTTTTTTTTATTACCATGGACATTACAAAGGCACAAAGATGATCATCATAATATTATTCACTCTAGGGAAAATTTGTCAAAAATTAAATGTTCAATAATAAGAGAATGGTTAAATAAATATTTCCATGTGATAAAATAGGCAGCTATTTTAAATGTTTTCCAAAACAGCATGGTATTGGCACATAAACGGACACACAGATCAATGGAACAGGATAGAGTCCAGAAATAAACCCACACATTTATGGTCAATTTAATCTACAACAAAGAAGGCAAGAATATACAATGGAGAAAAGACAGTCTCTTCAATAAGTGGTGCTGGGAAAACTGGACAGTTACATGTAAAAGAATCAAATTAGAACATTCTTTAACACCATATATAAAAATAAACTCAAAATGGATTAAAGACCTAAATGTAAGAAAGGATACTATAAAACTCCTAGAGGAAAACATAGGCAGGACACTCTGACATAAATTGCAGCAATATTTTTTGGATCCATCTCTTATAGCGATGGAAACAAAAGCAAAAATAAACAATGGGACCTAATTAGACTTAAAAGCTTTTGCACAGCAAAGGAAACCATAAACAGAACAAAAAGACAACGTACAGAATGAGAGAAAACATTTGCAAACCATGCAACCAAAAAGGGATTAATTTCCAAAATATACAAACAGCTCATACAGCTCAATATCAAAAAAACAAACGATGAAAAAATGGGCAGAAGACCTAAATAGACACTGCTCCAAAGAGGACACACAGATGGCCAACAGGTCCATAAAAAAATGCTCTACATCACTTATTATTAAAGAAATACAACTCAAAATCACAATGAGGTATCACTTCACACCAGTCAGAACGGCTGTCATCAAAAAGTCTACAAAAAGTAAACACTGGAGAGGGTGTGGTGAAAAGGGAGCCCTCCTACACTGTTGGTGGGAATGTAATTGGTAAATTACCATGGAAGACAGTATGGCGATTCCTTTAAAAACTAAAAATAGACTTACCATATGATCCAGCAATCCCACTCCTGGGCATTTACCTGGAGAAAATGTTAAGTTGAAAAAATACACGCATCCCAGTGTTCATAGCAGCACTATTTACAATAGCCAAGACATAGAAGCAACCTAAGTGTCCATGAACAGATGACTGGATAAAGAAAATGTGGTATATATATACAAGGGAATACTACTCAGCCATAAAAAAGAATGAAATAAAGCCATCTGCAGCAACATGGATGGACCTAGAGATTATCATACTAAATGAAGTAAGTCAAAGACAAATATCATATGATGCCACTTATATGTGGTATCTTAAAAAAGTGACACAAATGAGCTTATCTACAAAACATAAAGAGACTCACAGACATAGGAAACAAACCTATGGCTACCTAAGGGGAAAGGGACGGGATGGGGGATAAATTTGGGATTTGGGATTAACAGATAGACGCTACTATATATAAAACAGATAAACAACAAAGACCTACTGTATAGCACAGGGATTTTCAGTATCTTGTAATAATTTATAATGGAAAAGGATCTGAAAATGAATACATTATGTATATATATAGATAGATAACTGAATCAGTTTACTGTACAACTGAAACACTGTAAATTAACTATACCTCAATAAAAAAATGAAAATTAAAAAAAAAATGCTTTCCAAAGAAGTAATTGAAATGGGAAAAATTTCGGCAAATAATGTTAGGTGGAAAAGTAGGCTATGACATTGTATGTACCATATGATCCCAATTTCGACATGACATTGTAGTGAATAAGGCCGTCTTCACCCAAATCCTTTCTTTGGAGCACGTAGCCCTCCCCAGCTGCTGCAGATATCACTGTTGATAGCTCACAGCTGCATCCCTCCCTGGGCATTGTTCTTGGCCCTAGGAAATAGACTCATCCAAAATTAGCCCCCTTCAGGGGGCCAATGACTTGCTGATGCAGGGAGACAAAAGGCCCACCCACTTACCTCAATTTGGAACCGCTCTGAAAGGCCTTCCCAGCTCTGGCTCCCCCATGCAATCAGCGGAGCCTCAGTGGCAATCGCATTTGGAGTCAGAATCTCCCTCTGCAGGGTTCTCCCTCACTTTCTTACAGGGGTGTCTCCTGAGACCACCCACTCAATAAACATTTATGCAACTTTGTCCTCTGTTTCCAGGGAACCCAATCGAAGATATTTTACATCAAAATATCATGAGGGAATACCTCTCTGATGACATTCCTGAATCTTCCAAATTCTCTACAATGAGTCTATATTAGTCACTATAAATGACTAAAATGACATTGTTTTAAAAGAGGCAGGCTCCTCCCTGCAGTGTTGAAATTAATTAAGCCCATGAATTTCAATGCATAGATTTTCTTTTTTCTTCTTCATCTCAGACTTGGCTCATCTTTACAGACAGGTAAATATTTTAACTTAAGTAACAGCACTAGTAAGTGATGAGTCTAGGTTAGACACACAGGCACACACTTTGGAGTATACAGTGCCTCAACCTGGGCAACAACGTGGTTGATCCATACGTCCCAACAATGCTTCCATGGCTTAAAATGTAACTCCTTTGCCTTGTAGAACCACCTTCATACATGGTGCTAATTACTAATCACGTGGGAAAACCAGCCCCCTTGCCGTGTAACAGTACATCGGTGTTTTATTTTTATTAATCTCATCCATCTGTCCACTCACACCACTGTCCACTCAGATTTGGTTCTGAACACCACTGAAAGGCCAAAAAGACACAATTCTTCCTCAAAGGATTAAGTTTTTCTCTTCATTGGAGATATTCAAAAACATGTGCCAGAGACTATGAAGGCAGCTTCAAAAGAAGAGGCCTTAAAAATCTTGAGTGATGATACATCCTTGGAATAAGGGCTCAGCCGAACAGAGTAGCTCCTTGGAGAGGACAAGGAGCTTGCCTGTATCGGCTTTGGGTGTCTGTTTAAAACAAAATCCACTACGTAACTTTTAGAGTCACTTTTATGGTCAACGTAATCGTCTATTTCTAATATCACAAATTGTCTATCAACAGCTTGGGTTAACAAGTAATAATAAAATTTTAGAAGTAACTGTTTGAGTCAGACTTTGTACTTGTAGGTACAGTACATCTCCGCCTATGGATAAATGCCAAATGAGGCCACAAAAGGCCCTCAAGATCCACAGAAGCTGGAGGTGAAGGAAAGCAGCTTGTCGAAAACTTCCAGTCAAACAGTATAAATTATCCTCAGATAAGCGTTAATGTAACAGCTGATAACTGGGGAAAGAAAAGCTTTTAGCTTTACATTTTTTGTATCATCAGTTTTACTATCATGAAAATATACAATGTTCTTCATCAGTAGCAATCAGACATTTGTTTTTCCCACCAGAAACGTCAAATTCAGCCTGATGTAGGTTCTCTAGGCAAAAGACTCTCCATATTTTGAGAGGAGACCCTATGTGGAGTCTAGGAAAACCACTTGTTTTTAAAATGGCAGTCTTCCTAGTGGTCCCAATTCTGGGAGTCTATCTCAAGAATGCAATCAGAAATGTAGGAAAATCTTCAAACACAAAGATGTTATCACAGTGCTATTATTTCTTTATAATAACACTGGAAATAAGCTAAATACTTAATACTAGGGAAATGGTTGAGTCAATTGCTATATTTAATGTTTCTGAAGACTTTAGAAAAATAAGGAAAAAATATAGAAATAAGTCATAGTGTTCAATGAATGAAGCAGAGTATAAAATGTAAACTATATGAAAACAATACACAAGATAAGTAGGAGGGAATAACCGACTTGAAGGAGAAACAACAAAATGCCATCCATGAGTGGATGTCTTAGAATAGTGAGGTTACACATGATTTTTTTCCTTCCTCTCACTAATCTGCATGTTACAGACTCTCTTTAATGGGACACAAATTATAAACTTTATAACAACAGAAAGAAGAAGGGGAGGAAGGAGGGGAGAGAGCAGTTACCCCTTCATTCTGGTTTCTGAGGTGATTAGGGAAACAAAATCTGAGGCATCACTGAAATCGGGCACCAGGCTAGGAAGATAGAAGGCAGAAAAATCAGCAATGGAATAAACCTAAAAGAATACATTAAAATAAAGGTGAAAGGGTAACTACAGTGAGAATTTGCATTAGGATAGCATTTTGAAATGTTAGCCGGTATGATTTTTCTTGCATTGCTTTTCACTAGACCTTTTTTTTTTTTAACACCCCCACCTCTCACTTTTTTTTTAATTTGTTTTTTCACCAGACCTTTCTTTCATTCAGTCAGCTGTGCGTTCTGAGACACTTGTTCAGAAAGGAGGGAAAACCACACATCTGTTCTTGGCTTGGGTTTTAGAGTCCCAAGCCCCTAAGAAGCTGGAAGAATTTGGGGCATGGAGTAAGAGAGGCTTGCTGAGCATCAAGACTAGAAAGCACTGCCCAGACTAGGATGAAAGGGAGAGCTGGAGCAGAAGCCAAGAGAGTTTCAACACTGGTGGGTCCCCAATAGTGGGTCCCAGAACCCAGTTGCACAGGAATGGGTAGGGAGAGGCCACAAACCCTACACAGTCTTGGGGGTGTTTAATGCCCTTTTCCCAGGTAGAGCCAGGGAAGCTGCAAGATGCCAGAACAGAAAAGGTGACATGGCAGAGATGAGCCACCCAAAGTAGCTACGGGATATCCCCATTCCAAAGTGATGCAGAGGAGAAGCTGGATTCCTGCATGTCCAAGAGTAGCTCAGGAGAAGTAAAGTTGACCCAGTACCCAGCCACTCGGCAGGACATGCAGAGGTAGAGGACGCTTCATGCTCCAGAAAGCCCAATGAGTGGCCCAGGACCTTACCAGCCTCAAAGAGTTTCTGTGTCCAGCAAGGTGTAGCTGAAGCCTTCTTGATCCAGCAGAAAGAGCCATCTAGATCTTAAAGGGCACTGAGACGAGAATGAAAAGGACCAGAAATGATCTGCGTGGCCTGATGACCAGGATGAGACAGAATGGCTGCAGGCACAGATAGAAGAGCATGCTCAACAAATGCCCTGCCCCCAGTCAAG
Source organism: Camelus dromedarius (assembly GCF_036321535.1). Classification (NCBI taxonomy): domain Eukaryota; kingdom Metazoa; phylum Chordata; class Mammalia; order Artiodactyla; family Camelidae; genus Camelus; species Camelus dromedarius. Next base: position 49,031,874 of record NC_087443.1, on the reverse strand, counting down.
ATGGTGGCCATACATAAGCCCCCAGAAGATGCAACGTAATCATGGGGTAGGTGGTGCTGGACTGAATGAAATTTAATTTCTAATACCCAAAGGAGTGAGAGCTCAAATGAGATAGTAGCTATTATTTCATTGATACCAAGAAGCCATCGATTGTAAAATGCATCATTAATTTCTGTACCACTAAGAAAGATGCCAATTAATCTCTGAAAGAATGCTCTTTTATCACTTAGAATCTTTATTTTATAACTTGCTGAAAAAGCTCTTCTAGATTTGTTGGGACATAGATTTTTTACTATGTGTCACTCTTTTGTATATATAAAAAAGAAAATTGGTCAAGAAATTCTTGAAATTAGCTTCACATTCAGAGTCTAACTCTTCTGAATCAATGTTTGTATTTTTCTGCACAATACTGTCTTCTGTGTTGATGATGAAACATTTCTTACAATAGCCCCCACTACTGGCTCCAGGTTTTCTCCCACGATGTTGCCACCCATTCTGAAATGTTTAATGTAGGTACATTCTTGCTTGGCGTGTACTAACAGGCAATGCCTTTTTATATAACTCAGGAACAAAATATCTCAGAGTTTCATAAACTTGCAGTAATCTGCCTCTACTACCCTGTAAGAGGTTGTCTGCTTTACAGTGATTCCTTAAAAATATATATTTGCTTTACTGATATCATATTTACTCCCCTGCTCTGCTTCCAAACCTTTCTGTTAACTACAACTTTTCATTTCAATACAGAAACTTAGGGTGATCTTTTTGAAAACATTTCAAAGAGCAGCTAAACTCCACTTGGGTAATACTAACGATGCATATAATTCAACAGACGGGACAGTAATATAAACCCCTACGACCACGTTCAGACATGAACAGGCAACAGCAATCACATCAGCACTGTCAATAGAGATTCAAAGATGCCATCAATTATAAAATCCTGATTTCAGAGATGTCAGTGTATGAAAAGACGTGTATTAGGATTAATAAAGTACGGTAATATGAATTAAAGAAACAGTTTAAAGTACATATCGTGCACACCTGAGCTTGTAAAACCAAGGTCTGCCTATTGCCCAGGTGCAAGGCTCTCCCGTCACAGCAATGGGAAACCACGGTTGCAGTTTAAAGGTGTCCAGCTCAGAGCACACAAGCAGGCTGGCCATAGGATAAGGTCCAAAGTCCTTAAACCAGTGTGGCCTTGTGACATCTGGCAGGAATTGGTTAAGCAGAAATAGCACCCCTGAACTGCTGACATGAACAGGGAGGTTTTATGGTTTCCCAGAGGAAGTGTCACAGCAACCATTTTTCAGTAGCTTCAGATAATCATTTTTCAGCCTGGCCCTTAACCAGGCAGTGAGTCTTCCTGACAAAAGCAGATTATAACCTTCCCTTTACGGTATGGCTGTAGCGCAGTACACAAATGAAACAAAACAAACTGATGAGCAAAAGGGAGTAACAGAGAGCATGGACATGTGGTTAACAGCTTGGCCTTGGAGTTCAAACGACGTGGGTTTGAGTCCCAGAGCTGCTCCTATTTACTGTACTGTAAGTCACTTAACCTCTGCGTAGCAGGGATTATCTGGATAATTCACTAAAGCCATTTCTTCTTCCCCAGCAGATAACAAGAAAATGCAGCCCAGCCCCTTGCACTTAATTGGAGCCATGTAATTGATTTCTGGCCAGTGGAATTTGAGCAAAAGGACTACACCCCTTCTAGGCCTGCAGTCAAAGTCCTTCTGTTTGATCCTTTACACCCTCTCTCCTTTCTCTTATCAATGCCACCAGACTCGGGGACCTAAGAGAGGATTCTGACACACTAAAGGATGTTGGCACCTTCATATGGAAGGAGCCTGAATCCCTGAATAACTGTGTGGACAAGACACCCTTGGCCACCAAACTCCATGGACAGTAATGTGAGCAAAAAAACAGGCTTTGCCTGTTACAATAGTTATCCCACTCTGTTTAATACATGCTGTATTTCTTCAGGGTCCTCCTCTACGGCAAAGATTAAATTGGTCACTTAAGGGACTCAGCGCAATGCCCAGCACACAGCAAGTACTAAGTGGTGACTATGTTATCATTACTATTGATTTTGTCACTGTTATTGCTGGGGCCAGGACTGCAGCTAGAGGATTCTAACAGGCAGGAGGCTTTTTGCAGCATATAATAGAGGGAAGTAAAACTTCTATAAATATCAACTGATGCAGGCTGTATTTAAAGTGAAATTTGAACAATCACCTTTTCAGAGACTGAGGAGAATCTGCAAATAGTAATAAAGACCCTGAAACAAGGAAGTGACGGATTCCGAGCAGGGGGAGCAGGTCAGGGACCAGTGTCAGACTCAGAAGGAGGTCAGCAGGAGCTGGGAGAAGAGGAATCTGGATCAAGCCAGAACAGAAACTGCTCCCTGCGCCACACTGGGCAATGGTTCTCAGCAGTTCCTCAGGAAGGAGGAAGTGGCCATTGTCACCAAAATTCTACCCCCTGAATACATAATAGTTCAGTTACTATAGATTATTAAGTAGCTTTTTCTTAATCACATGATTTCATCATCCTCATCTGGCTCCTTTATGTTTCCACACTTCCTCAGTCAGCAGACCCCTCCGGGCACGGCGACCAGGACACACCTCCACTGCAGTTTGGAGTCAATTCTGGTAAGTAAGCGGCTCCTCCGATTCAAACTCAGCTTTAACAAGCTATATTTCTAGCTGTGTATGCCATGCATTCTGTTAGCATTTGAGACTTTCCCCAGTCTTGTCATTTGTTCATTCACTCATTCATTTAAGAAACATTGACTGAGCACCTACCATGTGGCAGGTACTACGTCAGCTACTAGATACACAGCAATAGCAAAACAAATAAATGTCTAATTGTGTATGTGGAAAAAGTGCTCTGAATGTGAAAAAAAAAAAAAGGAAATTACGATGTTCTGATGGGGAAGAACAAAAAGGACTCCATTTAGAGAGATCCTCCAGGAAAACCTGCCTGAGGACAGGATAATTAAATCATTTCATACATATGCCTTGTTTCTTCAATAGACTGTCAACGCCCTTGAGACAGGGATTCCCACAGCACTTGGCCATGTCCCCACACATAATAGAGGCTCATTAAATTTATAAATGAGCCTTCTCCTCTTCTAGACAGCAGCAGCCCGATTCTGAGTTTTGACCTTGCCTTTACTCCTCTCCTCCGTCCATCTATTGCTCTCCATTCATCAGCAGAGCAAGCTTCAAGGAGATGCCCACATTTTTCTACAGCCTTATTCTTTTGTTAGATGTGCCCCCCTGGCCTCTCAGGCAAGCCTAGTCTTTGTGGTACCCATAAAGCTTGAGGATGTTGAGAATAGTCTTTTTTTGGGGGGAGGGGGGAGGAAATATTTCATATCATGTATTTAATGATGGATTTCTATCCAGAAAAAAAAGAACTCTTACAACTCAAAAATAAAAAGATAGCTAATTCATTTTTAATTGACCAAAGGAAATGAACAGACATTTTCCAAATGGCCGATAAGTATATTAAAAGCTATATATCACTAACCATCAGGGAAATGCAAGTCAAAACCGTAAGACATCACTTCACACCTACCAGGATATCATTTTTAAAATGCACAAATAACAAGTGTAGGCAAAGATGTGGAGAAATCCAACCCCACCACATTGCCGTTGGAAATGTACCACTTCTGAAAGCTTGGCAATTCTCAAAACGTTAAGCATAGTAGTTACCATATATTTCAGCCATTCCACCTGCATGTACCCAAGAGAAATAAAAACTTAAATCCACACAAAAACTTGTACATAAATGTTCACAGCAGCATTATTTATAATAGCCAAAAGGTGGAAACAACCCTAATGTCCATCAACTGATGGACAGATAAAATGTAGTACATCCAAATAATACAATATTAGTCAGCAATAAAAAGGAACTAAGTATAGCTGACCCTTGAACAATGACCCTCCAAGCATTCAAAAATTCACGCACAATTTTACAGTCCGCCCTTCAAACCCGGTTCCCATCTGCAGATTCTACCACCTGCAGGTCACGTGGTACGTGTGTAAGTGGCTGCACACGTCAAACCCCTGCTGTCCAACGTCAGACAGCAGATACTTCCCACAAAAGAAGCATCTGGAGTGTGGACGGCTGCACAATGATGTGAACACACTGAACGCCACTGCGCTATATGGCTCAAATGGGAACTTCTATACCACAGATACTTTACCACAGGAAAACACGTTTTAAAATACTAATTTCAATACATCATTTGGGGGCATTTGAGTCTTACCGGTACGCTGCTGCCCACCCGAACCCCGGGTCACGGGGCACCGACCGGGGGGAGCACGTCTGAAGCAACCCGGCCCCACCACCGCCACTCACGCCGCGGAGGAACAGCCGCGGCCACCCGCCCCGGGCGCCCGCACGCTGCGGACACGCGCACGCGCACGCTGGCGCCCACGCACTCGGGACCAGGCCTGACAGGTGCCATCCCTCGGACATCAGCCTTAGACGCAGGCGCAGGGACGCCAGGGTGGTTTACAGAACCATCGCATCTTTAGGAGGACTGTCTATGGCCTAGTCTCTCTTAATCCACTGTCTTAAAATACAGAAACCCAACAGTCAGTCATGATTAAAGGGAAAAATCAAACAGTAATAATGCTCCGGAGACACCAAGAGTATTATGAAAAGGAAGTGTTTAAGTGGAAAATACTCAGCTTTGGAACTAAAACTACAGGCATCTGAACTCAAGTATGAAACCCAGTTAAGGGATGTGAGAAATGGTAAGAAGCTCTTTTGCCATTGAATCAAGTCTCTGGCAAAATATCCTTGATGAATCCAAATTCGCACTGGGATTTGAAACTTTCCATGCTCTTGTATTTCATCAGCTGCTTTGAGTTACTTTTAAAGAAACACATTTTTAATGAGAAATTTTTGACAGAGAATGCGGTGCAGATGTAATTCTTTGGAACAATTATTTCCTTTGTCGATGCCCTTCTTTTTTCCACAGTACCCACTTGCAAGTAAATGAAACAGCAATTAAAACTCTAAATTCACTCAGAATTACTGTCCCATCGATCACCTTCAGAGATCCTCCAAATGTCATTGTGGAAAGAAATGTCTTAGCAGAAATGCAAAGTGATGTACAGAAGGCCTTAGATTTTTCTAACTGAGAGTCATAAATTGATAATATACAGGAAACATTTAAGTGATTCGACAATTTTCACAATGGAATTAAAATCTAAGGCTATAGACCATAGGATAACTTAATTCTCTTCGGGGAAAAAAAAGACTGGGGTGTTGTTTGGTTTTTGGGTTTGTTGTTGTTGTTTGTTTGTTTGTTTGTTTTTTGACATTTTTATACATATAACAAGTACACTGAAGAATTTAGTGACATATATGTTACTGCCATAGACCAATACACTTCCCCCAGTGCAGACATGAAACAGTCAGTCTAATTTAGCCATGACATAAGTGATCCTTCTCAGTCTTCCCCTGAGACAGGCTGTGTTTAAATATGATGTGAACTCATCAATTGAATCTCTGAAGCTTCTTACAGTGATTCAAGAATGGCCTTCCCTCCCCATCACTTCTTCCTCCTCCTCCTACCACCTCCCCACTTTCCTAAAAGGCACCATCATCCTTCCAGCAACACACACAAGCAACTTCCAAGAGCAACTCAGACTGCTTCTTTTCATGGCCCATTTGAGCCATTTATTTGTCTTTTTTTTTTCCCCTCATCGGCTCCCTTCTTGTTCTCTTTTTATTAAAACTGCATTATTCTCTTATTGTCTTTCACCAGGTCTCTGGACTTCCACTTCCTCCTCACACCAATCCTCACAACACATTGCTTCAAAGTTAATATTCCTAAGGGCAGCTGACGAATGACTCCCCTGTTAATGAAGCTCAGCTGCTCACTTTGCCTGCCTTGGATGCAGCACAGGATTTCATGTCCAGTTACCTTTCTGGTGCAATGTGCATCGTCCCTTGTCGCGTCCTCTTAGCACCCCAGGCGAATGGAATTGTTCTTAGTTTTCTGTAAACACAGCCTACTTGACCCTCTCCACATCTTCAGTCATGCTGTTTTCTCCACAGAAGGGTATTCCTCTTGTGTCCGCATGTCCAAATCCTATCCACCCTTCCAGTCCCAATTTGAGAAAAACTGCTCCATGAATTGGGCCTTGAAAGATAGGCTCCGTAGGAATCCTAGAATGTCCAGAAAATTCCTGGCTCTGACTTCTACCACGTTCAAGCCGTCTCCTCCTCCACTAAGCTGAAATTAGAAATAGCTGCCTAATACGCCCACTCCATACAACTCATTCTCACCTTTTGTTCTTTTGTTCTGTTTACCAAAGAACTGAGTGGCATTGTCACCATGAGCAGTTCTGGAGGTGTAAGTGGTGGAGGTGGGTAAACAGTCCACCCAGCATCATTTGTCAACAGTCCCTCGTGACATGGAAGCATTAGATGAAACCTCCTTGGGAGGACAGAAGATGGCCAGGCCTCATGGGTAGGAGTGTGGAGAGATCTCAACCTGGGCATTAAACTGTAAATCCTCAAGTTCTGGGCATTCACAGCCTGCACCAAGAAATTCATTCTCCCATCCTACAGGTTTCCTGGAAGGTGGACTGATGAGGAGCAACTGTTTAAGGATAAAGATAGTGTTTTAAATTTTCTAATGCCTCCCAAAGGTAGACTTCCCATATTGTCAGTGTTTGGGGTCAGGTCTTTGGATTGCGAGAATTCTCCAACTAATGCATATAAAGGGTGGGCATTATGAGACTACATAAGGATCTCGCTGAAGCCCAAGAACAGGAAACTATATAACACATCCTGGTGCCTCTGAGAAGCACTGCTGGGAACCACCAGGAACCAAGGTCAGTTTGTTTCTTAGGACTTACCTGCTTTTCTCAGGATATCTGTTCTCTTTATGATCCATTGTCCTCTGTTTCTTCCGAGTCTTTCTTCTCTTACAATTTTACATTTTATGTGGCTCCTTAAGACTTCTCTTGTCCAACTTGACCTACAATCTCCATGTTTGTTCCCTAACCAACTCAGTCTCTCAGTTCCCCAATCCCACCTGACTGAGAGGGCAATGTGACCCATCCAAAAACACTTTGAGCAAGGTCACTGGCTAGCCTAAGTCAGATCGCTCCCAGCCTGCTAGTGTTTATGTGATGGGGTGGTGTTAAAGAAATATGCATATGGGAAAGGAAGAGCTAAATAATCATTATTTGCAGATAATATGATTGTCTACATAAAACCCAAGCAAATAAACCAAGGAATTTCCAGGACACATATGAGAGGAGATATGACTAGTACAAGATCAACACACACAATTTAACAGAATCTGTAATCATCTGTAGTAATCAGTTAGAAAGTTAAAAGAAAAAAGACACTATTCATAATAGCCACTGAAAAACCCAGTAAGAAACATTCAAGAACTATATGAATAAGATAAAAGAAAACCTAAATAAATGGAGCTATGCCATTGTTTTAAGTGCAAATACACAATTTTTTAAAGTTACTTAAAATGCCAACAAAAACTTTTCTGGAACTTGAAAAACTGATTCCAGATTTTGCATGAAGGAAAATGAATGAGAGAAGCCAAGACCTTTTAAAAATAACAGCCTCGAGTAACGACAAATCCTAAAAAGCTAAGGTAAGATGTTAGCATTAGCTAATGAATAGAGAGATGGTTTACTGAAGCAAAATATTCAAAAACACTGTATATGTGGGAATTTAAAATGTTATAAAGGTGACATTTCAGATCAGTAGGGAAAAGATAGTCATGACATTGTGACAAATGGATATTCACTAGGTCACTACCCCATGCCACGCTAAAAATAAATTCCAGATAGATTATAAAAAATGAAATACTTAAAAATAAAATTCAAGTTTAAAAAACAGAAAGTATCTTTTTCTAATATTATGACAGAAAACTCAGAAGCCAAAAATAATGGCATTTGATTGTATAAAAAGGTTAAACATGTATATAATAATAGCATAAAAATGTTAAAAGACATTCAGAAGACTGAGGGACCATACAACCAACAATGAATTACTACTTACAATTCAAAAGAAGCGATTACAAATAAGTAGGGGAAAGACAGATCACTCACTTGAAAGTAAGCAAAAGATTAAAACACGCAGTCACGTAAGAAATAAAACGGACGACCAACATGAGATTTGCTCAAACACGCTAGGCATCATGACAATGAACTTAAAACAGCAAAAAGGTATTTATTTTCTCTCAGATAAAAAGAATTTAAAAGATTAATAACATCCAATATCAGCAAAGCCATTTTTTTTAAAAACCTTACTATTGGAAGTAAAATTTAAAAAACATGACAAAACCCTTTTGTGGAACAATTTGGAAACGTATGATTAGGATTTCCACAACTGGTGAAAACACAAAGAAGCTTGAATAAAAATATGAATTGAAGTAATTTTTTTAATTTTAGTACATCAGTTCAATAGACTCAAGCACACTGATTTCAAAGGCACTGTTCTTTTCCATTCCTCACTGCTGAAAATGGCTAGAGTTCATCCCAGAACGGGGGGGGGGGGGGGGGGGGGGGGGATTTTCAGCTTTTGTTGCTTAGAGTCCAGGATCTAAGAGGTAGAGAAAACAGTAAGAGCAGAACTCATTGCCCCATTGCCCAGACTCAGTAGCGGCTTAGATATTCCAAGGTCAGATCGGAGAGCCAGTGCCAACCAGATGGCCTCAGCATAAACACTACTCTAACAATCCTGCTTCCAGTGGATGGAAAGAAATTGTACAATTTAATGAAACTCCTGGCTATGGGTACAACTCAATTTAACAAGCATTTACATAGACACTGCAGGGGGTTAGGCACTGGGGACACAGGGATGAGTCAGAGGCAATGTGTGACCTCTAGGAATTGACATCTTTGTTTTCGTTTTCTACTCCAGATTCTTAGTGATAATTATGATTCCCTGGGCAAAAGCTAATTACTCTAAACCAGTGATTCTCACAGTGAGGTCCTGGGAACAGCAGCATCAGCATCTCCTAAGAAACTTGTTAGAAATGCAGATTCTCAGGCCCCACTCCACACCTACTGAATCAAAATCTCTGGGAGTGGGGTCCAGCCAGCGAGCCTGATATACACTGAAGTTTGAGAACCATTACCCTATATTAAACACTAAACAATGCCTAGAAAGTTTTCTTTATAAAAATTTTGCTTAAGATCCTAGTGAGTACAGAAGCAACCACTGTATAATTTGTATAGACTATTTAATTATAAAATGGTGGGACACATTTTGCACATATGACTTCTGGAAATATCCCATTGTCATAGACCTATCCTGTATGGAATGTTCCTCTGGCAGAAACATGTATTCATTCACTGCTAGATCAATGCATGATTATTTCTTGGGCTCCTATTATTTTTCTGACACTACCAGATAATGTTGCAATGAGCAGCATTATACATACAGCTTTCTTTTTCCTGATTAATTCCATGGGATAAATTTCCAGGCATAGGATAATTATGTTGGGGGTGGGGAGAACAGGAACATCTTTATAGTTCTTAATGCCTGTTGCCATGCTGCCTTCCAAATGGGTTTGTCCTCAGATGATGCCAGCTGTCCTGTGAATGTAAGTTTCATCGCCAACTTCCCCACACAGGGCATAATCATTCCATTTTCATGTGTTTGAAATGTTGCCTCAAGGCTGCTCTATTCTACTTTCTTTGTTTTCTAATGAGGTCGTAGATTTTTCCCATGTGTTTCTTTAATATTCACATTGCCTCTTGTGTGACTCATCTGTGGATGATTTCTTGGTTATCAGAGATGCTGCTTTAAAAAATATTCACTTAAGAAGTTCCTACTGGACCCAGGAGACAGAATCGCGTTCCAGGTATGTTCCAAGTGTGTGAGCATGTGGAATTAAGCATCTAAAAGTAAGGAATCCCTCATCTGAGCCATTGGTAGAGCTTCTATAAAAGCATCTTTTTGAATTTTTTTCAGGGCTGCTGTTTCCCATATGGAGTCTGTGTAACTAGAAAAAAAAAAAAGTTGTCTCTTCTTGGGGTTGCAGTCCAATTCCCTGTCCCCGGGCATGAGACGTGGTGAACAGAGGGTTTCAGTCCTCATTCACTCCCTGACGCAGGCGCCCTTGAGCAGTGAACAATCTGCTTGACCTTATCCTACCGCTCCTGAGCCTGTCACTTCAAGTTCCTATGTGAAACCCCAGATTTTCTGAAAACCAGAACGAGGCAGGAGGGAGCCTGCCATTTCCTCATTTCTATGGCCTAAGCTTCTTCTTGGTGGCTTCAGGCTTGAGAAGTGGCTCCACCACTTCTACTTGTCTTTTCTGTGGTTTAGACGGAAGCTCTGGCTTAAGCAGACAGGCCACATTAGTAAGGACCCAGGAGCTGGAGGGCACCTCCTGCCACGGCTCTTCCAAGTGCTGTGTGTGGCACCGTTTCCATCGGTGAGAAGGGGGGGACAGACTGCCAAGTCAAAGGAGTTCCCTTCCCATCAGCTTTGGTATGTTCAGGGAACTTTCCTTCCCTACCTAACCTGGATTTATGACCCACTGAAACAATGTACAATAATAAAAATATTTATTGTCTTAAAGTTGCTAAATTTGGGGGTAATTTGTTATATAGAAGAGACAACTAGTAGAAATTATTGAAGTGTGGTGTTGGGTGCACAAGGAGTTCATTACAGTCATTGCTCGGTGTCTGTGGAGGATTGGTTCCAAGACCGCCTGTGGATACCAAACTCCATGGATGCTCAAGTCCCTTATATAAAATCGAGCTCAGACAATGTCTTTTTCTGAAGCCGTCCCCCCACACAGAGGTTCGTACCACCTGTTCCACAGGGTTTGCTGTAGAGAGCTACGTCAGCACTGATACCATAATCATTGTTTACGCATCTCTCTCCCAGCGGCCATCAGTGACCTCACTAGCCCCCTGCTCTACTCTGTGCTGCAGAGATCTATTTCTCCAGGCTCCTTTCCCTCTAGTTCTGGATAGGACTAGAATGGAAGTCTTCTAGTGGAAGACGCTGGTGAAAGATTAGAAAGTTGGAAGCTGGGGGAGTTGGGATATTTTTCCCTCCTCCTCCTCCAGTTTCTCTGATGTTCCTAAAAATGTCCCTAGATGCTACCCTCTAAACCCACTTCCACAGTCAGGCCCCACCATGGTTCTAGCCATGGTTCCAGACCCCTCCACACTGCCCTCCTGGGTTCTGGCAACACTGCCTCCCTCCAACATGCCTCACCGCCCACCCCACCCCCATGCTTCTGCCCTAAGGCAGTAGCAGTTTTCTGCTCTTACTATTCCGTCACCATCGCCTTTGCCATCTCAGTTTTTCCCTGATTGTGTAACCATACCCCTGTATTAAATTCCCTCTAAACTATAGAGTGATTCAGTTTTACAGAGCAGATCTGACTCATATATATACCCCCTTCTAAATCAAGATCCTTAAAGTAGGAATCATGTATGTAATCACTGTTTAACAACTGTTCATTTAAAGAATGAATAGCCCTATTAGGTAAGCTATGTCTTAAGCAACAGTCATACACCTATAAATCTATGTATTAGAGGAAAAGAAGGCACCATGTCCCTAGACATTCTAATCAGACAGGCCAAGAAAGAAAGGCCCTATGTAGGGACCCCTACAGGATCAGGGAGAAAATTCATCCAAACAGACCCTGACCCCTGGACCTTCTTCTCTAAGATCAACTAGTATTCCATTAAAAAGTCTCAGCCACAAAATGAGGCATTCTTTCCTTGTGATTCACATTACCCAGAAGCCTCTGTTTTCCTGGAATTAGTGTTAAGTAGTAGCTTTCAAAGATGATAATATTTGCCAACAATCCCTGGGGCACTACTTTACATTTTCCTGAAACAAAAAGGGGATTATGTTGTCCCTATTTCTCATTTCTACAGGCTTTTGCATATATTAGTCCTTCTTCCTCGGGCATTAAATAGCAGTGTGTTCCCATTAAATCATAAGAATTACGTTATTGTCTTTTAAACATCAGTTGTCAATTAAGGTTGACAAACAAGCTCCCTGACATTCTCGTGAACATCTTACTCAGCATGTGGGTACTAATTTCTCACTCATTTTGAGAAACATTGGTCACAGGCAGGCAGACAGGCAGAAATAAATACTGGAGAATTTGATTTTTACTAACGTCCTATAATTACCTACTCAATTCTATATGCCTGCATTGTCATCGCAACAAATAATCTTTAAAGCTATGTAGAAAAAAAAAAAAAGATGCTGTGATTACTGTTGAGCCAGTCAAATCAATTTACTCACCATTGACTTGTCCTTCTCTGGCCTTTTTTCATCCTTTTTTGTATCCTAGGAGTGTGCTTTATCATAATTTCTCCTGTCCATGGATTAGCATGTCCAGATTCTTTCTAGCTTTCCTGGAACATTTCCAAGTGCCAGTATCTTCTCTATGAAGTTTACATGAGTTTATCCTGCCCAACATAATCTTTCTGTCCTCAATGCAGTCCCTTCTCTAACATCTGATATTGCATTTGTAGATATTACTATATATGCCTTAACTCCCCTACTGCATTACAAGGTCCTTAAGAATAAAAGACACATTTTCTGACTATTTTACCTTTACAGGACCTATCAGATTATTGGGTTTTAGAAGGTTTTCATTAAGCATTTTTTGAACAAATATATTTTTCCTGGATATAAATTGCTATCCTAGATAATTGTTGCTTAAAAGTTTTTGTGAATAATTAAGATGGATTTGGAACAAGGTTTTTGTAATTATTTGTAAAGTATTTGACGTATATAATGTAATCCAAGTTCTACTCTTCTTTAGCTCAGAGATTCACCTTCTTTGCTTAGAAAACTCTTTAAGGTTCTTGAGGACAGAGATGGGGATCTCTAATGTTTCCCTGTGTCCCTGTGCCTAGTATGTAGTAAATACTCAATACATGTATACCAAATTAACCCTTCAAGATTCAGCTCAATTTCTTTCAAAACCTTTTCTAACCAACTCTGGATTCATTAACGTCTGATCCTACACATACATATATTCATACATACCTACATACACAGATTTGTATTTATGTATACAGACATGTATACATGCCTTCTTTGGATAAGTCAATATAACAATCATCCAAAGAAAGCATTATTATCCCTTTTAGATGACAAAACTCAAAGTCAGAGACCTTTAAATAATCAGGTTACAAAGTGATTGAGTGGCACACCTTGATTCCAATTCAAGTATGCCTAATTCCACATGGTTCTTTTTACAAACCACAGTGTCTCTTATCATTTTATGAGGCTTGAAATTTTCTTCACATTCCAAAATCAACAGTATAGCAACATAATCCTTCCAGAGTTAGCATTAATTTTAATATCTACATTCCTATGGGATCTCTTTCTCTCTCTGTTCTTTATTTTGTGGTATACTCTGCTTGGGAAAGCGTTCCGCTGTGATCAGAGCTCTCATTCTAGTTTTGTACTGCCTTGGCTTTCTTTTCCATATATGAACCAAATATGTCTCTTTCTTGGATTTCCCTCAATTCTTATAGTTTAATAAAACTTCCCAAAACACTAAAGTCCCCCACCCTTCCCCACTCTGGGCATACTTCCTCCTTCCTACTGATCACTTCTTTCTTATTATGGCCCACCTCTTTTCTAACAGTACATATTTCATTTAGCATAAATTGGGCTAGCTCTCCCCTTCCCTTTTCTGATTAATCAAGCAATACATATTCATTGTAGAGAAGCTGGAAAGTGCATATAAATGAAAGGAAAATATTGACAACTAGACATTTCACCACCCAGAGAAGAACACTATTACCGTTGCAGTCTTCATCTTGCTTTATTTTTATCTATATAAATGTATTTGTATAAATCTGTATACAGATTTTTTTTAATAAATTATATTATACATGTCATTTTTAATTAACAAATTGTCATTTAGTGTTCCATGGACGTTAAAAATAAGAGGTTTTTTGTAAAGAAATTTGTTATATATTTAAATAATATTACTAATTTATATTATTTAATTTTTTATAATCATATCTACTTTAGTTTCTTTGCTTAGGTAAAGGCTCAAAGGAATATGCTAATGTTTCCCTCTGTTATTGTTCTAATCCTTTTCTTCACACCTTACAAATAGATTTAGCATTATGTATTTTGTCATTATGTTGTTTAGTGCACGTAATTTTACTACAAGTAAGTATTTATTGAGGATCCCCAATTATCCACATGTTACAGCTTTATTATTTATCTCCCATGTCGATTCCTTCTAATTCTCTAATCTCTTTGTCCTTTTCCTCTGTGTTCTTAGAGAGCTTCTTACACTCACCCTGCATTTAATTGACTTGACTCTCTGCAGTGTTGATCCTGCTCTTTACTACTTTTAATGCCATCATAATTTCCGTTATGCTCTTACTTGTTCCCTCCCATTTGAGTCTCACATTTCCCTTTTATTCTCATTTTGTTGTCTCATCATAATATCTTTTATCTCTTATTCAAATAATTCACAGTTTCTTTAAGTACTCTGAAAATGCTAGGCAAATATTCCCTAAAATTTAACTGTCCTTCCTAAAGTATGCTCATCCCTTCAGTTTTGAAATGCTATAGTAATCCTCTAGTTTAGTGGCAGAATTTTTTCATATATCTCCCTTTTTTATTTCAGTGCTGTTTAATTCTTTTTGAAACCATTCATTTCATTTAAAAAATGTGTTAATTGAAGATCTCCACAGGGCTGGCACTGGAAGGATAAAGGTGAAAAGGGAAAAAAAAAATCCTAGCACTAGCTTACAGTTTCATTCTCTAGTGTGAAAGATGACTTTAAGCAAATAAGAAAATCAATATCCAATATGAATGGGGGCAAGTTATCAAAGAAAAAGAAGGGACTCCTATGAGAGAAAACCTGGGGGAACCTACCTTACACTGGGTGATTCAACAGACCTCTTGAGAAGTGACATTTAAGGTGAGATTTGGTGGATGAAAATGAGCAATCCACATGAAGAAAATAGGTAAGCGTGAACAAGGTAAAAAAAAAAAAAAAAAGAAAAAAAAAAAGCACGTGCAAAGGCCTTGAGGCCAGAGACACTGTTGCTCCTCTCTACCGTAGTCACTCTGTAGGAGATAAAGTTAAGGAGGTTGGCGAAAACCATGTCATTCCCAGTCTTCTACAAGCTTGGATGTTCTTGGAAATGCCATGAGAAGTTACTAGGATCTTTAAGGAAAAGGACTGCATGATCTGATTGATATTTTGAATTCACTGAGGCTGCTGTCTGAGGCGTGGGGTGGGAAGACTAGAGTAGGAGCTGGAGACCAGTTAGGAGGCTAGGTCAGTAATCCAAATTAGAAATGGTAGTGGTTGGGATCATGGCAGAAGGATTCAAATTCTATTTCAGAATTAGAATCTTGGACTAAATGGACTGAATTAAATGCGGTGAGGAAGGGGCTGTAAAACAAGAGGAAGAAATTATAAGGCTTTAGGCTTGAACAACTGGGTGGACAGTGCTGCTGTTTACCAAGATGTGAAAGACCAGTGGAGGAACAGGTTTAAGGCTGAGGGCTGACTATCGAGAGTTTGGGACATGTTAAGTTTGTGATGCATTTGAAAAACAGACAAGATTGAGACTCTAAGGGAGAGAATTTGGGATAGAAATATAAGTGTGGGAGTTAGGACACAGAGGCATTTAGTATCCCATGAATGGATTAGAGCACCCTGGGTAAAGTGTAGATATGAGTAGGCGGTTATGCACCAGAGCCTGAGGGACTCCAAGATTCAGATGTATTACAGAGAAGAAAGAGGTGAGAGCAGAACCTGAGGACTGTAGAGTCACAGTAGCCAAGAAAGGAAAGAGACTGGTTGGCTTCTATTTAAAATTGCACAGTAGAAATACTTCTACACCCTTTCTTCCCAGAACTTCCCTCCAAACAAGGAGAGTGAGAATGGAGACACAAGTTCAATTTTAATGAATCCCGGAGACATCTGCAAACCATAAAAATATGAAGAATGGAAAAGATAGGGAAGAATGGTAACCACCTATCAGACCACTAGAAAGTGAAACTTGCATGCCTGCAATGAGAAATATGGACAAGAAGAAAGTCAATTTATTCTGCCAACCTGCCAAAAGATGTAGGAAGCAGACTTGTCCAGTGTAGTAGGAAGAGGGGTAATAATGAAAACAGAGCTTTGGGATTTTGGATCTCTTGCTCCTCAATACGAATGGACAACCAAGCAATGTCTGAAAAGATATTTCATTAATAGGAACAAAGATTTCCAAATGAACAAACTGTAAAAAGGAATTTGAACAAGAAAAAAAATGCAAAAGAGGTTAAAACTTAAAATTTCAAAAACTAATTACTCCCCTCGGAATGATGAGAACACGTTTATGTCTATAAATCAACAACAGGAAACTACAAGAAAGAAAAATTCAGAGAACAGGAAAGAGATCTCAGAAATGAGAATAAAACTTAAATTCTTTTTTAAAAATCTATAGGAGGACTGGAAGATAAAGTCAAGAAAATTCCCTAGAAAGTAGAACAAGGAGAGAAAAGATGTTTAAAAATTAAAATATCAATCCAGAAGTTAACATATGGCAAAGAGGAGTTCCAAAAAGGAAGAAAAGAGAAAACCGTGGGAGGGAAATTATCAAACACACACACACACTCACACACACACTTTACAGCATTAAAGGAAATGAAATTGTAAATTAAAAGGGTCTACTATTACACAAGATGAATTTTTTTAAATCCCTTGGGCACATGATTATGAAACTTTAGAACACCAAAAATAAAAAGATTGTTAAAGTTTCCAGAGGGAAAAACTGGGTCCCCTAAAAGAAACAGAAATCCAAATGTGATTAGATTTTACATTAGAGGTGGCAACGTAGAGCAAAAGTTGGGAATGTGGCTGCCTGGGTTTGAATCCTGATTCTGCTTTCTACTAGCAACGTAACTTTGCACAGTTAATTAATATTTCTGTGCCTCAGTCTCCTCATCTGAGAAATGGCATTAATAATCATATATACCTCACAGCATTGTTATCAGGATTAGATGAGTTAACATTTGTAAAGTGCTCAGAATAGTGTCTGGCACTTAATATTTGCAATTTAAGTATTTTCTAAGTAAATTTAAAGACAAAGAATTGAATAGGACTTCAAACTTCTAAGGGTAATGAGTTGCTACCTAGAAGTCAATATCCAACTAAAACTCCTAAACAAGTATGAAAATAGAAAACACATCTTTTCAGACATGCAAAATCTCAAAAAAAATTTATTTTCTCTGAACCTTTTCATGGGAAGTTCAAGAATTATAAGCATCACTAAAACAGGAATTAAACCAAGAAAGAGGAAGATATGGTATTCTGTAAATGATTGGAAGACAAAGGGAAACAGGGAATATAACACAAGAGAAAAGGAAAGTCCCAGGATCACATCAGCATAGCAGGCGAAGAGGGCAACCAGTAAAACTCTGAATTAATTAATTAGAAAATGAATGAAATAGAAATGACTGGGAAGGGACAGCCTGGGAGTTCGAGATTTGTAGATACTGATAGGTATATATAGAATAGATAAACAAGTTTATACTGTATAGCACAGGGATGACTATATACAAGATCTTGTGGTAGCTCATGGTGAAAAAGAATATGAAAATGAATACATGTATGTTCATGTATGACTGAAAAATTGTGCTGTACACCAGAAATTGACACAACATTGTAAACTGACTATAACTCAATAAATTTTTTAAAAATGGAATAGAAATTTCCAGGAAAATAAATGGAATAGATAAGTTACAGCCAGATTTGCCCTTGTGGAACATTACATTAAATGAAAGGGGAAAAAATTAGCAAAGGATACAAGGCACAAGGAAATGCATACATGAAAACAAATCAGGCAATTACTAACTACAGGAAAACCAAAAGTTGTATAAGAAACGATCAAGACAGTGCTTGGCAAAGAGAGTAATATTTATTTACTCCAGTGATGCAAACATGTAATAGTGATTTAACTAAAAATTGTGATATAACTAAACCAGAAGAATTGAACATGGATAAGAGTTGGGGGTTGGGGAACATGAGTGCTAAATGGCATCTACCAAATAGGAAGTCAGCATAATGTCCAAAAAGCAAAGAGACTGAGGACTGGCTTATTACTGAGAAACATAGAGGTAAATACCAGGCAGGATATTTGCCCCAAATAGTGTGCATGGATTCTCCTTGAGTCTCCTCACTGCTCCTGAGCACCCCTTACAACCTCCACTGCCTTGATTTGAAGCTCAAAGTTACTGAGAAGATGAATCAAAGAAAATTCCCAATTTGCTCTCTGTTGCTGTAAGCTGTGTATCATATTATTATAGCCACATCTCCTACTCTCTCTCTTAACTTTGATCATTTCAAATTAAGGAGTGCCAATAGGGTTTCCAGGATTTACTTTCTTCTCCCTCATTTCAGTCTGGTCTCATTGCACCATACCTAATACAAATTCTTTGAATTTTGTGGAATGTGGTTGGCACCATTCCCTGGTTTCAAAACAGATTAGTTGAGAGTATTTTGGTTTTGTTTCTTTAATGTCTCTTAGCCATTTCTAATTCTGAGAAAATCTTCAGAATTTTATACATAAGCTACCATCCTTTCCAGAAGTCTGTGGCAATTGGCAAAACTTCTTGATGCTCCTAAACGTGTTTAACTCTTATCTAAATATTCTTGTAAAATGTATTAAAAATAGACCTTTTCAAATTCACAACCTAAAAAGGACTTATGGTTCAATGTACATCACACCACTTGGTCCTTTACTGATTCAATTATATGTTGTTAACAAGGATGTTTAAAATTCTAATGCAGACAAAAGGTGGTATATCCACACAATGGAGTATTATTTAACCACAAAAGGAATTAAGTTTAACATGGATGAAACTTGAAAAAGTCAGATAGTGCTCGCTTCAGCAGCACGTATACTAAAATGGAAAAACTCAGATACAAGAGGCCATGTATTGTGTGATTTTATTTATATGGAATATCCAAACTAGACAAATCTAGAGAGACATAAAGTAGATTCGTGGTTGCCAGGAGATATGGGGAAGGTAAACAAGGAAGTAAACAAGATATGGATACCAGTGATGAAAATGTTTTGGAATTAAAAAGTGGTGATGTTTGCACAACTTTTTGAATATACTAAAACTACTGAAGTGTATGCTTTAAAAGTGCAAATTTTATGGTATGTGAATTACATCTCAATTAAAAAAAATTCTCTTGCAATCTCCCTGAGGGCTTAAGACCTGTTGAAAAATTTCAAGGCATGGCATGCACAATTGAATACAAAAAATAATCCACAGAACTATTGAGAAAGTGCCAAGCCCTAAAGCTCACCTCGTATAGAGTTTTATGTACCAATAATGGAATCAGAAATATTATTAGGTGTTAAAACAAAATGGAGTTCTGAAGTGTGTACAGGGTGCTACCATTTGTATAAAAAATAGAGGATATATAAATGTTTTATATATGCATAAAATATCTTTAGGCAATACATAAAAACTGGTTACAGTGATTGCCTCCAAAAAGACCCGGCTAAGGAATGTATATAACAAGGTGGTGAGACTTTTCACTATATTCTTTATGCTGTTTATTCCGTATACTTTTTAAACCATGTGAGTGGAGTAACCATTCAAAATAAATTAAAATTAAATTATTTAGCCTAATTATGCTTTACTTCATGTGTACAAATGCCATCTTCAACTATAGCTGTGGACCTTTCTATTTCTCCTTTTAGTTGTATTAGCTTTTCTTTCATATATTTGAAGCTCTGTTATTAGATGCACACATTTAAAAGTGGTTATGGCTTCGTAATGACTTGACCCCTTTTACATTAAGGAATGTCCCTCTCTAACCTTTGTCATATTCCTTGTTCTTAAATTTATATTGTCTGATATTAACACAGCCACTGTAGTTTCTTTTATTAGTATTTGCATTTATTTATTTCCCTATTCTTTCACTTTTAACCTATGTCTTTATATGAAAAATGAGTTATCCAATTTGACAATCTTGTTTTCTTTAACATGATTTCTTTAACATCTTTAACATATTGTAACGTTTATAATAACTATTTTAAGATTATTTTCTACTAATTTCATCTCTATTATTCCTGGGTCTTTTTTATTGGTCAGGTTTTTTGGATAACAGACTTTTTAAAAAAGCAGTTTTAGGTTCACAGCAAAACTGAGTGGAAAGTTCTCATGTACCTCCTCCCCCAGTAAATGCACAGTCTTCCCACTGTCAGCATTCCACACCAGCGTGGAAAATTTGTTACATTCAGTGAACACTGACACATCATTATCACCCAAAGTCCATAGTTTACATCAGGGTTCAGTCTTTATGTTGCACAGTGTATGGATTTTGACAACTATATAATCACGTGTCTGCCATTACAGTTCATACAAAGTAGTTTCACGGCCCTAAAATTCTTTGTTGCACCTGTTCATTCCTCCCTCCCCTCAGCCCCTGGCAACCACTGATCTTTCAACTGCTTCCATCATTTTGCCTTTTCCAGATTGTCATATAATTGGAATCGCACAATACATAGCCTTTTCAGATTGGATTCTTTCACTTAGTAATACGCATTTAAGGTTCTCTCATGTCTTTTCAAGACTTGATAGCTCATTTCTTCCTAGTGCTGAATAATACTCTATTGTCTGGATATACCACGGTTTATCTATTCACCTACTGAAGACATCTTGGTTTCAAATTTTGGCAATTATGAATAAAGCTGCTATAAGCATCTGTATGCAGGTCTTTGTATGAATGTAAGTTTTCAACACCTTTGGGTAAATACCAAGGAACACAATTGTTGGATCGTATTGTTTGGTTATTAATTATTGTATTTTCATATACTTAGTTTTTAAGAAACTGCCAAAATGTCTTCCAGAGTGGCTGTTCCATTTTCCACTTTTTCCCCTGGAGATCTTTTTCCCTGAAGACTCCATGTTTCTGCTTCAGACTGAACTGTTTTCCTCTAGTCCTGCTACACAGCTTTTATTTTTAGGACTTCTCTTTGCTGCTGTCCCTCCCCTTTTCCAGATCCCATGTCTTCCTCTTTCTTGGTTTACTTCTGCATTTTGTTGGAACATATTCCCCCATATGTTCCTAAGAAAAGTTGCATGGGAGATGAAGTTTCTGAATCCCTAAATACCTGAAAATTTGTATATTCTACTTTTATATTTGATTAATAATCTGATGAGGTCTAGAGTATTTCTAAATTCCTATATTATTTTACATAAATGATTTTTGAAATGTGCATTTGTAACTAAACTAATATATTAAATATTACAAATAGAAAAATGAGTGAATGAGACGTGAGGAAGTAAAGACAAGGGCAGATGTTCTTTTTGAGCTTGCTTTTAAAAAGAGAGAGGAGAGTGATAACTAAATAGAAAGCAAGATACAAGAGAGAGAAAGCCTTTTTTCCCCCTTCCCTTCGCTTAAAGAGGAATTTAAGAATATTTGTAGACTCCAAAAGAGACTAGAATGTTGAAAAGAGAAAGAGAAAGAGGTAATTCAATAAACATGATCTTTCTCCCAGGAAAGAGAAGAATAAAAGCACAGTAGGAAAGTTAGCCTTAACAAGAATGAAAATTTTTTTTCCTCTAAAATTAGAGGAAGACAGATTGAGGGAGGTCGTAGGTTGGTTGATGATGGAGTAAGAACAGGAGCATGAGGCAGTCCACGCAGTACGATAGCCTTAATTTACTCTGCTCAGTACGAGGCAAGCACAGGTTCTAAGAGAGAGAGAGGAGAGGAGATGGGAGGAATAGACTGAGCAGGGTAGCAAAGTTCTGGGGATGGGACTAAGCTGGAGAGCGGAGCATACTAGGATTGCCAAGTAGTCCTGGGTTACAAAACTAATTGTTACTCACCATCCTGCCCTAGACTTTAGAATCCTAACAGTCAGATAGAAGGTGTATGAGATAAGCACTTTATTGTTCTCTTTCCATGTTGCCAGGACATTGAGGGTCAGCTTTGAATGGGAAAGGCAGAAGGAGAGAGAGAAGACCTTGGATCTCTTTGCACCTAACTGGTCTTTACTGAACAGGAAGTTCTCACTTCCTCACAAATGGCTCTCCCACCATAAGATCAAGTTGCTAAGGGTGTCCAGGCAGTGTACAAATCTGCTTTAATCAGAAGCACTGTGGAATTGCTTCAAAAGCATGCTGCACAGGTGGTGACCGAGGCAAGGAAGTGAGAACATGCTTCACAACTTGTTTACTGGCTTTTTTGTTGTTATGTGTCGTTTTCTCTTGCAAGACGTGATTTATGCAATAACATTGCCAAATATGTTTAGTAGCACGCCCTGTTTCCAGGGAGACCTACTGCACTCTGTTCAAAATTGTACATGCAAACCCTGCATTTTATACTGAAGAAACTGAGGCACAGGGTGGGTGAGCAAGGTCAGAGAGCTAGTAAGCAGTGGCACTGAGAATCAAACTTGGTGACTTGACCTGGCCCAGAGCCTGAACTTAAACCATCACCACTTAACTGAAATATACACATAAATGTGTACACTCATTCATTTACTCACTTCATACATATTGAACAGTTCTCTTCTTGGATAGAAGAAAGGAGGAAAGTCTCCTGTGCTCACCACTGACAAACCCTGGGAGCAGGGCTGGTAGAGCCCCAGCATCCATCTGAGAACAGACTGTGAACACAGTATAGACCAAATGCACAGTAAATGGAGTCTTTTTTGAGGCTCTCTTGTCAAAACTGTGACCCAGTCTCTGCTTGTGTACCTCAAAAGGTAAAGTCAAAAGTAAAATGAAGGATGAGTGTGGGAGCACTCCCTCCCCTTCAGTCTTTTGGAGGAGCTGGAGAAGGATGGGTATGAGTTCTTCTTTGTATGTTTGGTAGAAGTCCCCAGTGAAGCCATCTGGTCCTGCACTTTTGCTGGTAGGGAGGTTCTTCATTGCAGATTCTATTTCATTTCTAGTGACTGGTCTGTAACATGGATGGACCTAGAGCTTGTCATTCTAAGTGAAGTAAGCCAGAAAGAGAAAGAAAAATACCATATCATATCACTCATATGTGGAATCTAAAAAGAGAAAAAAAGAGGACACGAGAACTCATCTACAAAACAGAAACAGACTCATAGGCATAGTAAACAATCATGGTTACCGGGGAAAGGGGGTGGGAAGGGATAAATTTGGGAGTTTGAGATTTGCAAATGTTAGCCACTATATATAAAAATAGATTTAAAATTTTTTCTTCTGTACAGCACAGGGAACTATATTCAATATCTTGTAATAACCTTTAATTAAAAATAATATGAAAATGAATATATGTATGTATAGGCATGACTGGTAAATTGTGCTGTACACCAGAAATTGACACATTATAACTGACTGTACTTCAATAAAAGAAAAGAAAAGAAAAAAATTAAGTTCTTCTTCAAGTTATTATTCTTTTGTTGGAAACTGTTAGCAAGAATGGCACCATCTGATAGAAATATAATACAAGACATATATGTAATTTTAAGTTCTCCAGTAGCCATGTATTTTAAAAAATATAAATAAATAGTAAAATTAATTTAGTAATAGATTACTATCCAAGTATTATATTTTATATATTATATAATAACAGTATATTATTAATAATATAATGTTATATACTATATTTATACATAGTATAGAATGTTATAATATAGTATAAATTAATATCCAAATATTATATATTTATATATAATAAATAACATCCAAAATTATCATTTCAACATGTAATCAATATAAAAATGATTGATGAGATATTTTACATTCTATATTTCACACTAAGTCTTCAAAATCTGGTGTGTAATTTATGCTTACAGCAAATCTCAATTTGGACTAGTCACATTCCAAATGCTCAGTAGCCACATGTGGTGAGTAGCTACAGGATTTGAACAGCACAGAGCTGAAAGTTACTTATGGTGAGGCAAACCTGGCCTCTTGAATATTCCATTCATAAATTCTGATTGCATGCCATGGAGTAAGAGAATACAACTCACCCTTTTCAGGGATCTTAGCCTTTTCAGTATTACAGATATAGAAAGAATATTGGTCTAGAATTGAACTAACTTGCCCAAGGTCTTCCACTGAGTTGGTGGTAAAGCCAGGATGCGCACTAAGACGTTCTAACTCCCGGGGCTATGCTCTTCCCAAAACACCAAGCTACTTTCTCTCACAGGGCAGACTTCAAATATTTTACAACATTTGAAAATACTCTTGGGCTTCTGTTCTCAAAGAAAATTCTTTTAGTTGTCCTTCATATGTGCTTCTCAGACCTGTCTTTTGCCTAACATGATATTTTGCATGTGGCAGGTGCTCTATAAATTGTTTTTAATCAAATGAGATTTGTGCATTGTACAAGCAGCACCTATACAAATTATTATTCAACTGCCTTTATGTCGTTATTCAAACATTTTCACATGTTCACCACATAAAGCATTGTGTCAGAGATCATAAAGGAAAAATGAAATTTCAGATGAACTATCTAACCCTCATGACATCTGGTTATCACTGTATTATTTTTTAATGTTCTTAAGTTACCTGCTACAGAATATAGTATAATCTTTTTCTGGGAATCAATATTAAACATACTGACCTTCATTACTCTGAATACATCCCTCTGGAAAGTTAAGGCAATCTTTTCTCTTTTCTGTGTATCTGAACTCTCTCCCATTTTCCCTAATTTATCATAGATTACTGCTAGTGATTCTGAAACCTCATTTTCAAGTTCCTTCAGTAGTCTGAAAATTAATTTGTTTGGATCTTTCAGGTAAATATTCTCTTCCTTGCCTCTTCTCATTCAAAGCTCTTGCATCAGTGATCCTCAAAGTGTGGCCTGCAGCCCCTGCGGAATATTGAGACCCTTTGAGAAAACAACTAACAGCATTTGTTGTCAGTAATAAAATTCAAGCTTTGGGGTAAAAAAAAAATTTTTTTTAAATCTATATCTGCCACCAGGAACTTGACAGTTTCCCAATATTTAAAGACTTTTTTGATAAGCCCAGAGTGATATAACAAATGTGATTTTTTTTCTTACATTGTGTAAGGAAATGTGTCAACATTTGGAAGACCTACACAACTCAGTGAACCAATATTTTCCCAATAACCCATGAACGATGTTACAGAATCGTGCATGGGTAAAAGATCCATTCAAAGAACAAGATAAACCAATGTGTTTGCATTAAACAGAGTACAAAAAGTTCACTGAGGGTTTCCAATTCCACATTGCAACTTGATGGGTTTGGTAGTATCAAATAAAAATATCTACACTCATCTGAAAAGGCTGTTAACATACTTCTCCCTTTTCTAACTATATATGTATGTGAGGCCATATTTTCTTCATATATTACAACCAAAACAACATATCACAATGGATTCAATGCAGAAGTATGTATGAAAATCCAACTGTTTTCTATTAAGACAAGTAATAAAGAGATTTGAAAAAAAAAAAAAACGCTTTTTAAAAAAAGCCACCCTTATCACTAAATTTTTGTTTTGGAATGCATAGTCATCTTCATTAAAAATGTTATCTATGTTAACATGTAATGAGTTTATCGTTATTTTTGAAATTAATAAGTATATGTCAGATAATAATGTGTCAGTTTTAATTTCTTTTTTCTAACTATAAAATTTCTTTCTTTTTTTTTTTTTGTATTGACGTATAATTAACCTACAACACTATGTTAGTTTCATGACGTGTTTCAGCTGGAACACGTCATGAATTTGCATGTCACCCTTGTGCAGGGGCCATGCTCTGTGCCATTTCAATTTTAATATTTGTGCTGCCGAAGCTAGTCCTCAGTTTTAGTTTTTAATGTGGTAAATATCAATAGGTTTAATCACACAAACAAAAGCATTTTGAGGTCCTCAATAAATTTTAAGAGTGTAAATGAATCCTGAGATGAAGAAACTTGAAAAGTGCTCCTTATACCACTGTCTGACCCATTCCAGTTTGAAGACTATGCTCTCTTAAAGAAAATTAAAGGTTTTAAGTTTTTATGGAAAGTAACATATACAGCATGGTAGTTAATGGCCCAGGCTTGGCAATCAGATTGACCTGGATTTAAGTCCTAGCCCTACCACTTACTAGTTTTGCTATGTTCAAGTTATTGAATCTTTCTGTACCTCAATTCCTCATCTATCAGATGGATATAATCGTACTTCCTACCTTATGAGAATTAAATAGCAAAGCTTGTTGCACTCTTAAATCCAGAATAACCATCACCATTACAAAAATTAGTACTACATTTTGAGAGTAATATGGTGCTAATGTAGCAATGGGAGGTATTGTAAAGCCTTGAAATTCTCTTCCTTCATCAGGAAGTCATTTTTCCAAATGAACTGCAACACTAGTTCAGTTCCTCTCCAAGCCAACCTAGAAATCCATTACGATTTCTGGGTACTATAAACCTTAATCATCGAATATTTTTCTGTTGTAAAGCTGAAAAGCATGTATTGTGCTTACACGATGGGTCAATTTTCTTACATCTCTGTAATAACATCCATATTTGGGAAAAGGCCCAATTGCAAAGGCTGACTCAAAGAGTTAACATAAGCAGGTGAGCAAAGTGATTACCAAGCACTGACTCAGGATGAGCTTAGCTCTCCCATCACTAGACTGCTTTTACTGCAAGTACACAACTTACTAGACCCACTCAGAGAACTTTTCTTTGTCAATGCCACTTTGGACATTGTAAGTCACAAAGCATTTGAAACCTGTTAATTTTTACATATTAACCCTGTATAAAACACTGTGGTAGAATATTCACATAATCATCATGGTTGGACCTATGATAATGCTAATTCTTTGTTCAATATAATTGACAACAGCAGGAACGTCTTCATATATATCTGAGGGAGCCAAATGAATGTATTTGCATTAATATCTTATTAAGGAACCTATAGCTAATTATAATCAAATACATTTTGTTTTTCAAACACTCATCCACTTTTAAGACTTTGAAGTCGTCATTAAAACTGGACATTTATTAATTTAAGTTTGCTGACTCCTATCATTTCCATTTTTTCTGTTGCCCATTTAGTGGTTTTCATTTTTAATATCAGTGTACTTTTTGCTATAAAATTTCCATGTGGTTATTTTTATAAATTCTGTTTCTCTGCTGAGAACTTTTATGTTTCCATTCAATTCAAGGGTGTTTATGTTTATCTAATGGAGCATAATTATAATAGTGGCTTTTACATCTGACAATTCCAACATCTTGGTTATCTCAAGGTTGGAGCCTTGATTTTTTTTTTCCATAGTAATTGGTCACATTTTCCTGGTTCTTCCTAGCTAAGTAATTTTGGAGACTGAGTTATATTAACTCTGAGTCTTGTTGGACTTTTCCAGAAAATATTTTGTTTGTTAAGCAATCAACCCAGTTAGGCTCACACTGTAAATTCTGTCTCACCTTCTGTGAGTGGTGGTTCTGACCTGAGTTTCATTTTCGAAGACTTTGCTATGGTGCCTTGGGTCCATCCCATGCATGCCAGCTCAGGACTGAGCCCAGGACATGTGGAAGTTTATACATAGAATTAGAGGATCCCCTTTTCCAGCTCTCAGGATTTTCGTCAGCATCTCTTCAAGATTTTCCCACTCTCCCCAACCCCATGCTCTCTGGCCCAAATGAGATTCTTTTTTCTGTTTCTTCTTGCCAGAAAGCTAGACTTGTCTGAGTTTTAGCTACTCATACCTCCAACGCTATGCAGCTCTGCAAGAGGGGCCCACCGTTAAGGCAAAGCTGTAAGAGAAAAGAGGAAAAAGTGGGAAACATCCTCATATACGTTGCTTTTCCAAGCTTCGACTCTCCTTTACAATCTGCCTGCCTCTGTTTACTTTTCAGAGTTCTTAGGTATGTGTTTTTTTTACATTTGCTCCAGAGGTTTTTAGTTTGACGTCATTAATAGGAAAGATGGACTTGAGTGGGTTGAGTCCACCTTGGCTGGAGCCAGACGTTCCCCTGACTACTTCTCTCAAATGTCACCTTCCACCACTCTACCCTGTCACTTAGTCCAATCCGCCGTCCTTCTTACAGTTTCCTAAATGGCCAAGTTCGTTTCTACAACAAGCCATTGCACTTGCTCTTCCCTCTATGGGAAGTCTGTTTCCTCACTCCAAAACAGCCCGTTCTGACGTCTACACTACTGTAATTCCAAATGGACACAGAAGGCCTGCAACACATATTTGCTGGATGGCCAGTTGGCCTGCTTAACTGACAACCATTTACTTTGAACTGTCTGGGTATTCCAGTCCAAGCAAAAATAAGGTGCGAGTTTATTTAGTCGATTTAATACTAAACTAGCAAATACAAGGGCTCTCATTCTGAGTCTTGATTTAAAAAAAAAATGCATGCCAACATCTTACCATCTTACCTGTAAAGAACTTTGCAAGAGAGTTGTTTTCTCTTCTATGGCTCAAACAATTGTGAAAGACTTCTCTTAGCTATTCATTCTGCAGGACTTAGAGCTTGTACTGAAGCCTGCTTTTCTTCCGTCAGTAATAAAGAGTATCCGCTCGACTCCATTACCCACTGGTTGTTTAGGCTTTTGGGTTTTCATTCGCTTTGTAAATTTGACTGTTTAACAGGTAGCAGACTGCCATGTTCAAACCCAGTTCCACTTAACAGTTGTCAGACTTAGGAAATTTAAATACTCTGACCTTCAGTTTTTGTGCATAGAATGAGATAAGATTACCTACCTTGAAGAGTGGGGAAAGCATGTGAAACACCTCCCACAGCATCTGGCACATACTTCAGGCTCAAGAGAATGATGCTTCTTATTTTCCTGTCCCTCTACCAGCCCTCCAGTGCTAAGAATTAGTTTGCGCTCCCCCTTGCTTCTTTTCTTTCTGCTTCCCTTCTTCTCTTTCTTCAGCTTCCTCTCTCTCTCTGTGCTCTTTTATTTTGGTCTCTAGTTAGCTGACTTATCACAGAATTTCCATTAATTTTAAATATATGTCTTCAGGTTTTCTGAGGTAGAACTGTGTTTAACTTCCTTGAGAAATACTCGAGTTGGTTCAGGCTTTCAAGTACCTCCTCGCCAAGAATTTACTCCAGTAAATCATGTTCAGAGTGATATTTTTGTTTTAACACCATTGGATCTTTTATAGAAACAATGGCTTTGGTCTTCTCCAAGAACAGCTAAATACATTAAATGATGTCTGCTGAGTCTGGCAAAGGGAAATTTTACCTTATACGTACTCTTTTACCAAAGACTAAAACTTATTTTCCCTTTTGAACATTCATTTAATACATGGTACCAATAATCATAACAAGCCCATGCGTTAAGCATGTGAATTGTAATGGCTGTATACAGTAAACGCAGTATTAGCTAATCAATTACTTAAAGAACACGTATAGTTCCCTTGTTGAGGATAACCATGTAAAGTGCTGGGCTTTCCTGCCAAAGATATCTTCATGGAAGTATCAAATAAAACTAAGAAGTTGCTGATTTTCACATCCTCTTGTGAAATTTAAATACATTTCTCTTCCTTATAGATAATAAGGATTAGAAAACTAGGAAATCTCTAATTTCAAAAACATGGTTATAACGGAAAAGGGAAGCATAAACATAGATGCTTAGAGAATATTTTTACAGATTATATTTTTGGTGAGTTTCACAATATCTAAAGGTCACATTTACCTGTGAATATGTTAAATAGAAAAATGCAACTACATTTACCCCAGGTCTCAGGTATTCCAAGAAGAGTAAATACTACAGTAAAAACATGGCTTCTTTCCTTGAAAATTAGGAGGCTTATTTATCAATGTTTGAAGGAGCAATTCACAACACTATTGGAATACATGGAACTTCCACATTCCAATGAAGTAGGCTCAGGAGATGTTCCCACTAAGTGAAGTTTAACCCTTAGGCCAAGACCGAAGGATATATGCAATATATTTTTTAATTTATGTGACAGTTAATCTCACTTTGGGGAAACCCATTCAGCTACCTTAAATTCTTTCTAAAGCAAAGTAAAATGCATCCCCCCCAAAAAGCTTTAGATGTAGAATAAAAACAAAATGCAAAATTGCCAAGGAAGTGTCTTTAAAAACACTTAAAATCCTATTTTAAAATGAAGCATTAAAAGAAAAAAGGCTAATAGTTAATGTTTTCTTTCAAAATTTCATGTGCAATTACACATACCTGCCCTGATGGGAGGAAGAAGCTGGTAACTAGCAAATACCAGTTAAAAATGTGCTGATAAATAGTTGCAAATTTCTACTGTATCAATTTTTTCCCTTGATCACAAAGTTAAACTACTTGGATCTTGAAATGGGGTAGGAGGAGAGGTGGGGGTTCCCTTTTTGTGAAAAAATATTTCTTTCACTATTTAGATATTTATATGTTTCCAGAGGTTTTTGCTTATAACTTAATATACAGCACTAGGCCATAAATTTCACCTTTTGTTTCTCAAGTAACTCAAAATTTACAACTTGTTTCCCATCAATAAATCATAAGTGACATTTCCTTTCAGCTTTCCAGAAATGTTTAAAGCCATAACAGAACTTTAACTTCTACTGAAAAGTGGTATCAAGTATTTCCAAAACACACATATTAAGAGCTTAAGAAAAATTTTAAAATGAGCTCAACTCTGAGAATAAAGAGAAACAGATTGTTTACACAGATTTTGCCAAACCAATTTAGAAAACAAAGTAACTTGGAGCATTATGACTATTTGGGATGGTATTGTTAAAAATATTCTCCATAGACACACCAATAATCATCTTAAAAACTCAGGAATTAATAAGAGTTGTAAAAGGTGAGAAACTTTATAGAGGATAATCATCCTTTATGGAGGATTTCATCTTGCTAATTGAAAGGATGAAAAAATTCTAACTACTGTTTCAAGGGTCTGTTCATCAATTCTTACATTCCCAGTGAGGCCTATTCTAGACTTAACCTATTTGACACTGCAGTCTCTTTACTCTGCATACCTGGTCTTCCTTACCGTGTTCCATTTTCCCCCCATAGCACTTATGACCTTATCTGTGGTATGTTTATTGTTCATCATCTATTACCCCTTGCTAAAATGTAAGATCCATGAAGACAGGAATGTGCTGTTCATCCATTTGTATCCCAAGCATCTAGAACAGTGCCTGACATAAATCAGGGGCTCAGTAACTACTGAGTGATCTGCAATTTAGTTTCTTTACTGCACCATGTTGTTTAGAGATGCCACTTTTCATTCTGCTTCATTCTTAGCTCTCTTTTTCTTGCTCAAGAAAGCTTTCCCTGATCCTTCCAAAGCATTAGTCAGATAATTATGCTATGGTAACAAATTGCCCCCAAATCTCAGTGTAAATGAATGTTTCTTGCTCATGCTAATTTCTAATACACTCAATGTGGGGGAAGGAAGAATATGAGGAAGTTCTGCTCCATATGGTCACTCAAGCCCCTGGGTGGACAGAGCTGCGCCTTCTAGAACATGTCATGTTCTTGGTCACTGTTCAAAGAGAAACTAAAAGATTGTACAAGGGATTTTATTTTCAGTGCCTTTCCTCTGAAGTGTCACATAACTTTCACTGCTATTTTGTTGGAATAAACTAGTTACAATGGTCCCATCTAACCTTAAGGGGGTAGAAATTTAGAGGAGCATATGGAATGTTTGGCAATCATTACAGTATCACATATTATAATTATTTTAATAAAGTCTATTTCCTCTAGAATTGAAACACCTCAAAGGCAAGAAAGGGTGTCTGTTTTGATCTCTAATGTATTCCAAACATCTGTTATACATAGCAGGGGCTTGATAAACATTCATTGAATAAAAAGTTTAAAACCAAATACTGAAAATAATTAATCTTTTTAATTTTTTAAAGAAAAAATACTCTCCATAGGAAAGCATTTCTTTTTTACGTCCATCAGTAGCCAAATGGAATTTGATATAAACATTTCAAATATACCAACTTTGGTTAAATGCACAACTTAGAAAATAACTCATTAATGCGCACATCAAGATGCTACCAATAAATTCATTAATATCCAAGATTCATTACTATATGTCAAAAGTCATCCAGGGTTAACCTTATTTTCATTACAGTGAACTGTAAAATTCCAGTGAGCACTGTTTGCCTGAATCAAACTATTTAATCTCTAAAATTGGAGTCTGGCACTCTCAAGACACCTAATTTACCCACCCACCTACCCACACCCCACTACACACACACACACATGCACACACACACACATATAAATTGCCCATGAGGGCATTTGAGCAATTTAATGGAAAAACAAAATAGAAATTGAAAAAGCATCTGTAAACGTGAGATATCATTTAGACCACTGTATAGAGTAGGCAGAAAATCCTAAAAGTATACATAAATAAAAGTCTGTAAATGATAACCTGCAAAAAGCACATCTAAACATTTTAAGAATTTCACTACAGTAAACAGATTGGACTCACTGAAACACTAGAGCCACGACTACAAGCCTTGCTCCAAGACAAACAAAATCTCTAACCATTTTAAGGACAGATGACAATCCACATGCAACAAAGGAGATATAAATTACTTTTAATTTAAAAATGAAAAATATAAATCCTTGTTAAACATTTCATTTAAAAATATGCAGCTTTATTTTAAAATGTGGTAATGCTCAAAGATGGCAGTTGACTTCACTTATATACGTAAAAGTGTTCTTAAAGTATCAATATATCAGTTTATGTTATGCACTGCCCTCCAACTAAATTTTTTTTCCATCAAAATTCTCAAACAACTGTCAAAAAGAGTTGCATATTCTAAGCCCATCGTTATACTAAACAAGGTTAAGTTCCAGAGCTGAAGGTGAACCACTCATGAAATACCGTTTTTGACGTGATAAAAGTCTCATGGGCACACAGATTTAGAAACAACTAAATGATAAACCAGCAGGACCTTTTTTTCTTTTTGCAGGTGTTAAACTAATTCACTCTAAATTGAGCGACTGTTTGGGAACTGTAAAAAGTGAAAAGCTCATTCTTCTTTTCCAATCTATAAGGGAAATAGAAAGGTGATGACCATAACTACTAACATAGTGTTTCACACACTGTTTAACTATTTAACACAATTCTAAGATGCAAATGTTTGAAACGGTTTTTGAAGAGAAATATCTACAATGTTAAGCTTGGCTATACTAAATAAATGTAACTGTTTTATTTACTTAGACACGTATTATTCTGATGCCAGTAATATTTAAACATCCATGATTGACCCACTGAATTGGAAAGGGCTCCCAATAACTGCACATGATCTGCATCTGCAGCATTAGAAATAACCCAATCACTGTCCGTTTTCTGAAGTAATTCAATATTCTACAAGTCCATGATAGAAATACTAAGCTTAAAGACTTAGAGAGTATAAACAGTACAAATTTCATTTTTCAAAGAAAATATATACATGAATATACAGAAAAAAACGATTGTATAATCACTAAAGTATTAACAATGGCTATGTTTCCAGGTGGTGGGATTATACGTGATAATTTTGTTGCTGTTATGAGAAAGTATTCTCAAAATAGCTAACTTAAGAACCAAAGGGCATTACCACCAATGAAATTATTTTGTCCTTTCTGACTTCACATTATAAACTTTTAAAGCTACCAACAAATATGAATTTGTCAGAGTGACTACATATATTCTGATATACTTGTAAGAAGGAAGATCTCTTATAATATGAAAAAATAGAAAGATCATAGTCATAAAATAATAGATATGCTCTAAAATTAAAAACTGATAAGCAGCCTAATCTTTAGGCTCCCTATAGATACATAATTCTACAGGAAAATCAGTCTCCAACACCTCATCTTTCAAAGTTTTAAAATATTTTTCTCTATTATCTTTTTTGCTAGCTTTTTAGGTACTGTCCTTATACCAGTCTGGACTGAGTATTATTGTTTCCATTCACAAACATTTCTCTCTGCACTAGCAACAGTACTGCTAATCAAAACTTATACTCAAGCCATTTAATACTTAGTTTTATATGTGTGGCTAATTATCTGGCAAGAAGAAGGGAACAAAAAGAGTTTCAAATTAGCAGCAAATTAACTAGATTTAAGGGTCTTGATTTTTTGGAAGCCTTTGGAAGCCTGCATGTTAAACACTGGTGATTTTTAAATTCTCAATGGAAATGGTGATGGCATTCATTTAACCAAGTCAGCTCAAATTACAAGGTATGAGAACATGCAATAAAAACAAAATTGCCAGTAAATTCCTATTTTTCAGACATCACCAAGATCATCTTATAAATCAGAATAATTTTAGACTCCAGTATAGTTTTCAACCATACTTAAGATACCTAAGAAGAAAAAATAAAATGTGTGTACACACACTTTTCATACTTCTTTACATTATATTCACATTTACTATTCAAAAGTCACATAGAGAAAATTGAAATAACATTAAACTTGAAGTAACATTAAATTCTGTTACATAAATGGTCTGTTTTATTTTCAAAACATTTGTGCAAGCTACACTTTCACTTATTTCCTTACTATGCTTTGTTGAAAGGATATGCCTCACTTAGTCTTTAAGCTTTTAATATTAGGTATAACAAGATTAAGTTCAAGTACACAAAATCCTTTAGACTATTCTGGAATATCAATTTTTAATGGCACAAGTCACAATGAGCAGATGAAACTTCCCATACACTGATCTACAGAATCGTAAAAGATGGGAAAGCCACAAAATTGGTGTCTGAGATATCAAATCCATCCTGGGGAATTATGTTCAGGTATCTTAGTAAAAAAAATATATATGCACAATTTTTCAAGAATTGTGAACTTTTAAAGGATTAGCATATTATTTAATGTGCTTGAAACAATTCAAGTGTTAACTAAGGCCCTTAAAAATTAAGTGCCTTTCTCAAGACATGAGTAGACTGATAGTCTACTCCCAAACTGACAAAGGCCCATATTTTTATAATTGTAGGCTCTGAAGGACAGCAGGAAAAAAAAAAAAAACTTACAGAAAACTTATCACACTTGGCTGCCCATTATTTAAAATGTCAATGAATTTATGCAATGTAAATTATACTCTCATTTAATAAAACGCCCACACAATGACAAGAATGAGACTTTAATCAGTTTTAAGTGGAGTTTATAACACTAAGAGATAAAGGGTTGTTAACAAACACAATAACAAATGGACATCTGATTGGTATGAGGCATTATCCTGTACACATCGTATTTTTTTGTGTATCCTCAGTGCATAGCATTTACACACAGAGCCACTGCTGCACAGCACAAGAGTATCTGAAGAGGCTGAATCAGAGTAAGGCTGTTTAACAGACTGAATTTTTTTAGTATATATATTCTATATGAAAACAGGTTGAACTTTTGAACTGGCAGGGTAGAAGGCAACTCCGCCAAACACTGCAGTTAAAGCCCCACTTTAGTGCACACTTCCACCCCTTCCATCTGCATGCATGACACATTAACAGTATTTAAAGGTAAACGAGGCACTTTGTGGCAACCACAGCCATCGTTATGAACATATTGCACAAATTTTCTAGAACTAAACAGTAACTTGTACCCTACTTTTATTTTTTAAAGCTGAAACATTTGATGCTGCCGGTAAACTCCACTTAAGTTTATAACCTGTGCCACAGCAAAGAATGGTGATGCTATTTATTCAACTACCCTTTTATAATTATGGCAAAAAATGTTCAAGAGGAGCTACAGAGGACTTGGGATGGTACAGGGCCCAATTGTAAGCTTTCTTAAAAGTGATGCCTTCAAGTAACTTCAGACATGTAAGCGGCTGCACATCCAAAAAGTCTAAGAAAACATTCCAGAAACTCAAAGAGATTACCTACAGAATGCATTTCAGGCTAATTATGAATACTGTCATAAATAAAGGTTTAATTAGGACTTGAAAACCTTTCAGTCATAGCAATTCTTGTCAAATTCTATGGGGATGGTAACTGAAATAAAGGAGAGTAGTATGTATAATATATATTTATATATATATAATATATATAATGCCATTTTTCCATTTCCAATGACTACACCATAAAATGTAAGCAAGGCTTCTCAAAAACATTGAAACATTCAAAATCAAAACCCTCATTCAGACCTTCACATTCCAAAGGAAAAATAATAACAGTGCAAAAGCCCATTATAATGTCATTACTTATGACCTGGCCCTCCATGTTACATATTGGAACAATACAAGTTATGTTTTAATATACTGTGCCCAAAACTGTAACAAATAACAGTATTAAACATGAATAGTTGATTTTCATCTTAGTCAATAGTTTTCAGCTTTTATGAAAGACAAGGTGGCATATAAATTTCAATGATGAGATCTTAAGAATAGGTGTCTCTAACTTTACCAATTTAACTTATGAGCAGTCAATCCTCTATATATCAATGTTTAAATATAAATGTGTAAATCCTAACAGCTTTGTTAAAAATTTTAAAATTTTATTTGTTGAATGAAACTGATGAGGTATGGAAAACATGTCAACATTATTTACTAAGAATATTTTAGATGAAGTTCTGCCTAATCTATTTACCATCAAACTCTATAAATGCTGCTCTAGTAGGTCCTATGCAATCTGTATTTGTAAATTATCTAGGTCAGACCACAGCGAGTGAACAATTTCAGCACCAATAAGTTATTGAAAATGAGATTTTTATACCATTAAGAAATAAATTGGCTGGATATTCAAATGTTTCAAGATCAAGGTATAATTTGAAAGATACCAAATTCCTGGGAAAAAAAATTCTTTTTAATAATATCTTCACATTAGCTTACAATAGTAGTTGTACTCTGCTTAAAATCATATGCAGTCTGGGCATATCAAATATATGATATTTAAGAAGTGAAATTGAAGCCCTAGTCCTAACTACCACTATGAAGAAATGACTCAACACTGCACATTAAAAAAAAAAAAAAATCCATTCTTTCAATAGCAAATTGATAAAAGCATTATGTGGGACAATTTCTACTGAGAAAAGTAAATGACTTATTATGTGTGCAGTGTTGAAAATTTACTGCAGCTCTAATTTCCTTTTTAACACAAATAACGTCCTTTTAAATATAAACATTATATGTACTCAGTATTCAAGTAAAATTCCCTAACAGTTAATGACATTTAAAAAATGTGCAAAACTGCAAAACTCATTGTAATAGAATGTGTAAGGTCAAAAGGGTGGAACAGCTGACATCTATTGGACTGAATAAGTGCATCATAAATCTCTAAAGAAAAAAAAACCGCTTACTGTAGAATCTCAAATTGAAATTTCCTGTGCAGCATTACAAAATATTTTATATTTAATGAGAAAAAAGAAGCTTGCAGGCAGCACATGAAGCATCCACAGCAGGTATATGATTGAAAACTAATAAAATAAGTGTAAGTTGTTGACTGATGTAGGTACTAATAGCATCTGACTTTTAGCACTGGCCTTGATTACACAGGAGATGGAGCAGTCATTACAATTGAGAAAACATATTTAATAAATCATTGTCAATTTTTTTAACGTTTCAAGCCCATTCTTTGTTGATAGCCTCCACATTTATATGGTTAAGTCATTGTTGCTGTGTTTCTTATCTATGACCACATTATTTTTATACCCCTTCATTTGTGGATTCTTAAGATGTTGTGGAAGGTTCGTTCCTGTACCCCAATACAGATTCACTCCCTCTAGCTGCCTTTTCTAGCACCAATATGCTTTAAAAAAAATAATAAAATGCACAAATAACAAGCAGTGACAGCGGCCAATTCCTCAAATGTCCAGATTAATAACTGTAGCATGCTAAAGAAAGGTGCTTGTAAATAGCTGGAGATGGTATATGGTCCAGAGTCCAGCATAAAACATATTCCTTTCTGAGCATTCCCTCTATTCCCCTAACCCGAATACATGCATTAGAATGTAGCAAAACCCTTTTGAAACTCCTCTTAGCCAACTGCAAACTTATCTGTTGCCACAAGTGCAAAGGGGCAGGATGTGAACCTGTGTACCACAAAGCTCTTTAGCCACTTCAGTTGGTGACAGAACACAAAATGAGAAATTCCTACGTATACACATCAGTCTGTCTCCACTTTTTATAAAACTGGAATAAAATGGGAAAGTGCCATCTTTATTTATCCTAATTGAATTTTAAATGTCCTTTTGACACAAAAAGGTATATACATAACACAGCTACAAGACCTTTTTTCAACTGGACAACAAGTGTCAAAACCCTGTGGATGTATAGGGTAAAACAAGATTGGTCAGGAAAAGAGAATTGTTCCTATAACTGGTAATCTGACACAATGTTCTATTGCCATTAAAAAAAAAAAAAGGTCCATTTTCAGTTTATTCAAGTTTGTTTTCATGGTGTTTTATCCCTCTTGATAAAAAAAAATCAGACTTTTGTAATTTGTGTATGCTGATCTTCATCAAAAGGTTCATTCTCTGGATCAGAGTCAGTGGTGTCAGAATATCTATAATGATCAGGTTCATTGTCACTAACATCTGGTGTTACAGAAGTTGAACTGCTAGCCTCAGGATTTGATGGCTCCTCTACTGTTTTTGTGAAGTACAGCTTCACCTAGAGAAAGAAGAGAAAGTTTAAGTGGAAAAACCATAAATCTGACTAATCTTAAATTACTTAAAGATATATATTTTTGCAGATTCATTTTTAAGTACTGTGACACATACGATCTTTAAAAGGCAGCTGCTTTTTAATGACCCTCTTCTTAAGACTTCCTACATTTTCTTTCTTGTTATATATTGAAGAGAAACTGGAATGTTAATATACTGTATTTTTTAATAAGCATAAGCTACAAGCATTAACTGAATAATTCTACAAAAGAAATGTACCGAGTTCTTTAAGTTCATCCTTAGTCCACATAGTTCCAATCACAAAATTCAATTCACAAAAGGTTGCATTCCAAAAGAATGTTTACTTAGTACCTGTCTGAAACTCAATGTATTTTCTGATACAAACAATACTAAACAAATACAAATACTATATAAAATACTGATCAACAGTGATGTTTAGGATCCCATTTCGCCTAAGAACCTCACTGAAAGGGAGGGAGAAGAAAGCTGACATTATACAGTGGTCTAAACAGTGAAACAAGGGCCTTTACAGGCAGAACTGAAATAATTGTCCAAACATCTCTACAAGGCAGGTATATCCATTTTAAAGGAGAGAAAGCTACAGCTCAGAAAAGTTTGAAAACTTGCTAAAGGCCACATTACCTAGTGGGTAGTGGATGTGGGATTTAAATTAGATCTGACTCAAATCCTTCCTAATTCTATGATATCTACAGTCCCTCCCCCATGATCCTTCTCTTTCTTTTACATCCAACATTCCACTCCATCAGTGAATTCTTCTAGTTCTACCTTCAGCTAATCTCCTAGCTTCCACCCCTGCTACCTCTCCCTACTTACCTCTCCAGTCTAGTGGACAGAGTAGACTTTTAAAGACAAAATTCAGATTACATCTTTCTTGTGTGGAAAACACTCTAATGTCCTCACACTCAGACTGATGTGCTTTAGTCAAAATGACTTCTTGTCTACTGCTCCTCAAATACACCAAGCTCACACCTGTCTCAGGACTTTTGCACCTGCTCTTTGCTCTTTTCCCAGATATCTGTATAGCTCACTCATTTCATTTAGGCCTCTAATTAATAATGTCACCTGCTTAGAGAGGCCTCTTCTAACCATTCAGCTAAAAAACACACCAAGGCATTCTCTATTTTATCTCTGCTTTATTTTTTCATAGCAATTAACATTATATGGTATTATATTTGCTTACTAATAAATGAAATATTTTTATTTATAATCACAAATATAAAACTTCTTGTAATACTAAAATAAAAAACAAAATTAGAGGAAGTCACATTTTAAAAGCTAACAATTGAGGAAACTTTATTTTAACAGAATTATAGTCTTTATTCAAGTTATTTTTTCAAATTTATGTCTCCTAATATTAAAAGTTGCTTCTTATTTTCTTTTTAGAGAAATAAAAGCAAATGGAAACATGAATTCTAAAGGACACTTATAAATACTTAAACATAAGATCTAAAGGCACTTAATTCTGGATCTATTTTCACTTAAAACAGGTAGCCTCTCCTTTATTTTTCTTATTACTAGCAATATTCTTATACTTATAAGCTATGATTAAGTTTGTTATATGTTATAAAAATGGAATGAAGAAAGAATTTTAAAAGAGAGAAAAGAGGAGGGTATGGTGAAAGGAAGAGGGGAAAATCAAGTAGAATAAGAGAGAAAAGGGGAAAAAAACGGCAAACCACCATTTGGGAAAGTTTTACAAGTCAGATTTTCACCTGGAAAATTCTTGTCTATAACTATAAATATACACTTACATATCTCACATCTAAGTACAAGTAAAATGAGCCAAATAATTCTGTAATAAGAGGAAGTAGACAGTTTTTAAAAGCGAAGAAGGAGAGAGGGTGATTAGAGAAGGCCTTTGGGAGCTCATGGGACTGAAGCTAAGGTTAGAGTGTGAGGAGGACGGCCGGTGAAAGGCAGGGCAAGGCTGAGGGTGCAGGGGCACAGGGAGAAGGAAAAGAACCAGAAAGACCTGAGGCAGAGAAGCTTAGCATTGTGAAAAACGGAAGAGAGACCAGTCTGGATGAATTGCAGGGAGAGAACATGGCTAGAGTTGATGCAGGTAGAAGGCAGTCAGTCTTGTGCTAAATTACGCAGGCCCCTGCAGGTCATATCAAAAAACCACAAGATTTTTAAAAAAGTCTAAGCAGGAGTGACACAATAAAAGTCATTTTTAAGATCACTCTGAAGAGCTGAGAATAAACTGGAGGGGGACAAAAGTAGAAGCAGTGAGAACATTCTATACAAATCATTCCCAAGGGGCTGAGTGCCTTTCCACTTCCTTCTTGCCCTATTCCTACTTCATATTCCACTTACTCCTCTCCCCAACCCCTGCCCCAGATTTCACCAAGTAACAAAGAACTGGGTAAGGAAAATGCAGCCTTTTGACTCTCTGTGCATCCTGGATTTCATTAGAAACTTTCAGGTTACTGCTAGATAAAAATTGATTCTGAATATACTTAATTTAAAAATTAGTCAAGCAAGTCTTTCATCAACAAAACATCTAGAATAAAACAAACACGCAGACACTCACCAACTCCTCAAAATGTTTTTAACTGACCTTAAAATTTGGAGAAAAGTATCTGTTGGCCTTGTCTTTATTTGCTTTGTCAAGATCATTTTTTGTTAACGTGAGTACTAGATATTCCTTGTCATTATCTGCACGCTCTATACTGCAAATACTATCGATTTCTTGATCACATAGACTTCCATTTTCTACTTTTTCTGAGGTTTCCTCTGGTCCTGGTATGAAGAATGTATTTACCCAAAAGTGAAACATTTTGTCCTTAAAAAAAAAAAAAAAAAAAAGACATATTTAAAAAAAATTTTTTTAAGATGTTTACCTACATCCATCATTTGCCCTAAAAAGTTAATAAAATATGCCATATGTCATTTGATATTTTGAATAAAGGTAAAGACAAAGACTAATGCTTGGCAATCTGTGGGTTATCTGTTGCATCTAATTCACATGATTTTTCTTTCATTCAAATTCTAGACCAAAAAATATAATTCTACAAATTCTAAAATAACTTACTTTAATACCTTAAGTAAAATATCTCCTTTTCTAGTCTAATACTAGCTTTTTAAAAGTTGAGTTTATATGTATATATTTTAAAAACTCAGAAATGGACTTAATCTTCTCCATCTTGCAACAAGCTATTACAAAATTTACTTTAACAAAAAAGCTCTTGAAATGTCAGTAAAACTTCCCAATGAAGCAAGGCGGACACATTTTTACATCTCCAGCAAAACAAACATTAATTGGCTCCAGTTTCTTGCATGGCAATGTATGTCTGAAAAGTTTCAATAATAAAATATGGGGGTAGGGAGTAAGTAGTTCAATTTTTTAGTTGTTATAAAACGTCTATTTTTAAAAAATCACTTCTTACAAATAATACGAGGTCTTATAAATCAAAAACCACACCAGAAGTTTATCACTTCAAACCTTTCTTGATCAACAGAAAATGCTCTCTCTTCTCTTACTTAGCAGAATTTGGCCTGTATGCTCATTTGACAATTAACAATGCACAATCCTGTGACATCTTATTCTGGTGCCTTAAACTGCCATTTAAAACTTTTATTCTAATTTATCTTCTAGTTCATTTTCCCAGGAAGATGGTAAGATCCTTAAGTATCTTATATCTTAAATGTCTTTGTATCTTTTAACAGTACCTAATTTGATACATGGTATAAGTCTTTTAAAAATATTTTATTAATTTCAATTATTTTCACAAAGTTGGAAAGTTAGTAACTATATGCACATTTTAGAGTCAGAAGAAAATAAGCTAGTAAAATTTAAATTTTCAAAAATGTGGATTCTGTTAATGTACTATTTATAGTAAAACTATTTTTGTTTAAATAAGAGCAAAACAAACATTTATAACAGGCAGGGAAAATCACATAAAATGGAAAGAAACGTAAAGTAATTCAAGATATGCAAATATAAATATTTAACCTAATCTTCAATTTTACATGTGTTAATGTAAGGTATATAAGTGACAAAAACTGGAAGAAGATAAGAATTAGTGTAACTCCTAAAAGTATGGGGGAAAAAGTGTGATACAGGTGCCTATATTTTAAAGCAAAATATAAAATCTTATGTGCAAAAGTCTTACAGTGAATAAAGAAAAAAACTACTTACCTTTATTTTAAAAATTTGTTAACACTTCTTGGATTATTGAAAAATAAACTTTCAAAGTTACTGAGACATAATTAACTTTTATTTATACAGAACACACAGTAAAAGGTTTCTGGTGAAAGAAAATCAGTTTTACATTTTGTGATTTTCCAGCTACTTGGATTCTGGATAAAGGAAATTATATTTCTTTTGATAAATCAAAATAGATAAATTCTGATAAATTAAAATTTTTGTGAATGAAGTAAATGAAGAAGCTTTCTTCTATTTTCTCTCAAAAAAGAAAAAGCTAAAACTCAGGAAAACAAAATCAATCCTGTCACAGAGACTGTCTACAGATTAGCAATGTGCTATCTGATATGTTTAATAAGGCAGTAACAATATACAAAGCTAATATTTTTGCTCATTACTACCTAAAAATTTTGCACCTTTAGCTGACCTTAAATGTTCACACTTAATATTTTAAACCAAGTTAGTTTGTTTTAAAATGTGCTTTTGCATTCTCTAAACAATAGTAAGATGCAAACCTCACTAACTTTCTAAACTTGCATATTTAAATACATTTTTTTCATT
Source organism: Camelus dromedarius (assembly GCF_036321535.1). Classification (NCBI taxonomy): domain Eukaryota; kingdom Metazoa; phylum Chordata; class Mammalia; order Artiodactyla; family Camelidae; genus Camelus; species Camelus dromedarius. Next base: position 48,988,619 of record NC_087443.1, on the reverse strand, counting down.
CCTAGCTAAAAATCAAAATACTCAGTAACTTTGAGGAAGCTAAATATAAAATGACCCAGTCTCAAGAAACATAAACCAAAATGGGGGAAAGGTGATTTGTGTCATTACAGAAGACTACAAAACAGGTTTTATATATACATAAAGATCAATTTTTTTTTTCAAATTCATGGTTCCATTCTAACGTCTTATCAGTTAATTTATCACTCTTCCTAAGAGGATTATAACTGACTGAATGGGGTATGTATGTGATCTTTAATATTTTTACAAAATTTCTTTGCATAGTCCAAGTTAAGGAAAATTCACCTCAAATGACAATGCCACATGGCCTTTTCCTATGGCTCACCAGTGCCATTGTAAGCAAAGCATGTGCAGATCTGATAGAAGGTCATTTATGATTTATTAGATGTCAGTCATAAAATAAAATACATCTTTTAATCTCTCCTTACAGAATGATTTCTGTCTAACCAAATGGTTTAAGCAAAAGATCTGAGGTTACTATTTAAGGTATGGCTATTTCGGATACTTTTCCCAATAAAAGTAAAGTGCAAACCTTTTTCAGCATCTTGTTCTGTTTGTGGAAGAATTCAACTTTGATGTCACCACACACAGGCAACGGCTGAGGGAACTCAAAGTACATGAACTTGTCTTCCCGTCGTGTGGGTCCTGAATTGGAGGAATATATCTTCACCTTTAGCTGGCAGACTACAAACTGAGGATCTGTGTGGTCAAATACATACTAGTATCATTTCACAGCAAATGACAGTTTAACTGTCAAACTGTCAAAAGCTATTCTGATGATTAATATTAGCAATATATATAAAATAGTAATTCTGCATCTGTAACCCCTTAAAACAAAGCAATGGATAGAAATAATTAGTAAATTAAATATGTAAGTAAATAAATGAAACAAAGAAAATAAATTAGGTCACAAATATAATCAATATAAGATTTTTCTTAATTTGAACCTTCAACATAAGGTTCTATTACTGGTATAAGTCAATTCTATTTCATAAATAGTTAAGTCCCAAGATTGGACTTCTAGTACTATACAGAAACATCAAAACTTCAACATTAACAAACAAACAAAAAAACAAAGCGTAAATACAGGACAGAAATAGACTCATAGACATAGAATACAGACTTGTGGCTGCCAGGGGGGCGGAGGGTGGGAAGGGATAGACTGGGATTTCAAAATTGTAGAATAGATAAACAAGATTATACTGTATAGCACAGGGAATCACAGAGGAAAAAAATGTGATAATGAGTGTGTATATGTCCATGTATGACTGAAAAATTGTGCTGAACACTACAATTTGACACATTGTAAAATGATTATAAATTAATAAAAAATGTTTAAAAAAACTTCAACATTAAAATGATGTTAAAAATCTAATATAAATTATTTTAAGAACTAAAATGAATTGTATAAAAGATAATTTTTAAAACAGGTATTTGCTGCAGTATTCTAAAGTCTCTATCATGGAATAAAAACCACAAAATACCAATCATTACACCTTCATAAGAAGAAAGAGAATATAATCTGTAACAAAGTTAATAATACATTCCATAAACACAAGTCCCAGTATTTATAAAAAATATGAACAATAATTAATGTTACCTAGCTCATATTTTATTTTTAAAGCTATGTAAAGCTACCACCATGAGAAACAGGAGGAAAGAGATCTGAAATGTCTGCAAAGAAATGCAACAGACATCAAGTATAAATTATAGCATAATCCTCTCCCTCCAAAACACACTCCACTTTCATTAATAAGCATTTTGGCTTTGGCACATGCCTATTTTAAAATAACTGGTAAAATACAACCTCTCAAAATGTATCATTGCTTGTATCAGCAATTCAACTAATAGGTCATTAAGTGTGGAAAGAGAAGGATTATGGGTTTTATTTTTTAAATCTGTTCATAAATGTATCTATACCTAGTGACATTAATGATAGAATTTAAAATCATGAATGTTAAGATCCTAGAACTTTAAAAACTTTGTTATCTAAACAATCTGACAATGTATAATTCATTTATAGTATACTAAGTTCAAAAATAAGAGTTCATTAGAAAGAAAGTAATTAACCTGAGGAAGTAAGAAGTGGGTCTTGAAGTTTTGAAACATGCCAAGACAATCAAGAAATATAAACATAAGCCTGCACAAAGTGCATGAGGAATAAATAAAAAAAAATATGTATATACACACACACACACATACATACATATATATGGGTGGGGAGGCATAAAGTTCTCAGTACCAAAAGATAATCGTCTTTAAAAATGAAAAAAAAAAAAAATCACATTCTTTATCAATGTGACCAACAACTGAGAACAAGGCAGAAAATTTATGTAAGCTAAATACATTTTCCAGTGTAATAAATACCTACTGGCTCATCTATACAATATCTAAAGAAATATCATCAATCATATAATAAAGAGTAGGTTTGATAAAAGTCATGTGGGATTATTCCAATATGGATTTGTGAGACATTTATCATGAGAAAAAGGAACTCTAAAAAAAGGAAAACATTACACTAACAATCTGTCGATAATTTTCACTTACTTGACTAAAGATTAAAAGTACAATGAGCCATGTTACAAGACTTTATGTGATACTAAAAGTTTTCCTGGGAAGTCTAGCTTGAAGAAGCAAACAACAAGGTATAATTTCAAAGCCGTGATAAAAATCAACCAGGAAGAAAATGCCTTGTAATCTTATTAATTCAAACTCCACTATTTCAGAATCTGATAATCCTGATCTTAGGACTTTAAAAAGCAAATTAACTGTGTAAGCCAGATTTCATTAAACTACATCTAAAATGTGTACCTTCAAGAATTTTAGAATTATATAAACAATTGATAATCTAATTAGAAACCAGATCTCCTCAAAAAACTAAGCTAAAAGTTTTAATAAAAATAAGTGAAAAAGATTTCCTCAAATCACTAAGAAAAAATTTTCTTTACAATATGAATTTTATATTTTAGGTAGATAAGACCAAACTTAACAAAATTCCAACATTAGTATGGTTCTGTTAACTTCTAAGACACAATTCTAATATATATCTTTGGATATGATCGACTGTGTTCTTAAAAAAAAGACTGATACTGAGAGTAAACAAATATCAGAACTAAAAGAATTGAACTTTCTTGGATATATGCATATTAATATATATAGTATGAGAGAAAAATCACACTGACCATCTTTTATTAACTTTTTAAAATCCTTTTAGATATATAGAATATAATAACTTCCATTATTTAGAAATATTAAGACAATAATCAAATAAGAAAAAGGCTGTTAGCCCCTGACAACTTTGCAGAAGATATTTTATTTTCAAATGTTGTTTCCTTCACTGATTCCTCTTCCTCCTCCTGAACCCAAATTGTTGCAATTTCTGTTTGTCTCAGTCCTCACTCTGTTTCCCTCTGAGAATTCATATTTTCAAGTACTCACTAAATATCTTCATGTAACAGCTCACCTTTACCTGATTTAAAACATGTTTAAAACCAAAATATCAACATTGATGTCTCCAAGTCTCAGATTCACTTTTATTTCTTCCCTGTACTGTGAATTATTCACTTGACCAGGGTGAAAATTCTGACAAAATCTTTAGATATAAATGGCAAAAGAAAAACTAATCACATCTCATTTGATTACCTAGCAAAGCACATCTGGCTTAAAAAGCAAGTCATGTTTAACTGCTTTCCTTTCCACTACTTTTTTCCTCTTGCAATAACCACTTTCTATACAACTGAACCTAAAATACAGCTTAAGCCTCTAGTATTATCATTGACACCATGGTATTTATCAAATCAAGTCTGATATGCCTATTCAGAGTCCTCTAACAGTCAGCCACATGTTCCATTCCTATTCTGTTCTACATCTCTACATTTCTTGTCCAGCTCATTTCCTTCTGCTGTGCTTCAATTCAACCTACTTCCTATTGCCGGTAATAGTTTCTTTGGTTTTAAGGCCAACCTTAACTGTATCTTTCTTCAACGTTCAATAAAGAGCTGGACTTCCTTCATGAAACTATTTGACAACTCCCACCCTCCAAACTTTCTATTTCTGAATATACCATTTATAATTTATACAACCTCTCATTTAGTTATTACTTATAACACAGCTTTACTACATAGTATTAAATCACAGTGCATAACAGAGAACTAGAAAATCAGTGAAGATTAGAAAGATTTCAGTAGTCAGTAAATTTAGAAGTTTAAATGTAATACTGAGGTCAAAAAAAAAAAAAAACCCACATAAACACACACACATTTAAATGTAAGCAGGCAGAGCTGAATTGACAGATGTTTGCTAGAGAGACCAACATGAAAAAATAGTAAGTAAGGTGACTGAGCTGAATGTTCTCTCTCCCTTATTATTTCTCTAATATTTTATACCTTTCATTTGGCTTTTACACTGATATCTACACTATAGGAAGAACATGAACTTTTTCCTTCTTTTTTCCTTCTCCCCTATAAATCTAAGTTCCTGTGTCAATCACCTCTGACATCCTTGTGCCTTACACTCAGCAGTTTTTTTACACTGTACTCAGATGACAAAAGCATCAATGAGGCCTTTTAGAAGCCTTTAACATGCCATATTACTAGATCTGTGGTCTTTAATAAAGAAGCTTGCTCTCAGAGCACAGGAAAGATCTAATGAAAGTGATTACACCCATGTGACAAAGATAAACAACATCAATAAATTAATTTCCTAGGTATAAATTAATTTAGAGATAGAGAAATTTTTAATTACTTAAATATTTTCAAGAAGCAAACTTAAAGCTGAGAGCTAAAACCACAACAAATTGCAAAATATCACTGAAATATTATTAGAAGTATTAAAAATATATATATAGTGGTATTTTACTTAGAAACCATAAAATTGCACTCTAAATAAATAAAACAAGTTTCTTAAACATGAAAACATAGCTGATCACTTCCAAGGTAGAAACTAATAAAAACAACTCTGCTACAGAAAAAAGCAGCAACAGTCTGGTCTTTTACAGGGTTGGATAATTCTTCCTTCCAAGAGCTCTCCCTTGACTACTTGGTTTGGGTCAAGGTATTAAGGTTCCTATTAGTCTAGCTAAGAACTCTGGCCTAGAATGGCAGAGCAGCAGAGCAGGACCAGGATGACTGAGGTAGGCTTACAGAGATTAGGGTAAGAGAGAAATAGAGGCAGACATCAGTTGCATGATCTTTAGTACTTCCCTAGGAAGTTTCAGATTTTAAAATATCTTCATTTTACTGATGAACAAAGACAAGGAGAGGTAGATGATGTGCCCTGGGTTACACAGCACACTAATAGCAAATCGAGCACTGGAACTCACCTAAATCCAGGTTTTCTCTAATACTCCACACCCCCTGAATCAACCCTACTCATTCAGTATAGTTCAGGTTGTTGCCATGTCTCACCATTTTTCCCTCTTCTTTTTATTGTCCCTATCACCATTATCCCTATCAGCATGTCTTCCCAAGATATGAGGAACTAGTCCCTGCCCCAACACCAGTAATGTGATGAGTCCCATTGCTGCTCTCATGCTGAATCTCTGATGGGTCAGGTTTTTTCAGTCATCTAGTCAGAATATAAGCTGCATTTGGTAGCTGCAGCACAGAATATTCCTCTCATAAATATAATTTGGCTTCAAAGACATTAAACCCACTGGTCTTGGCTTCCTTGGCCCCATGTGCTAAACAACTGAGCTAATTAATTAGTTTGGATACTTCAGAAAATATACACTCCTGCATAAATTTTAAGTATGGTAAATTTCTTTCTAGGTTTTTATATAAACTTCTAGATATGTTAAGAAAAGTGTTCTAGTACATGGAAGGATGAGGATTTAGAGCACTTACTGCAAGTTCCGCCACTGAACATTGGAATAGTTTCAAACATCATCTTGTGAAACAACAGTGCCACTGGTCTATAATCCAGATGATTCTTTAACAGGTAGCTATAATAATACACATAGCGCCTCTGACTGGGAATAGTTACTCCCTGGTGGACAGAAAAAAAAAAAAAAAAAAGAAAAGCCAAATTCAAAAGAAAAGTTCCATTACAGTTACACACTAAATGGTTATGGTAACTGGGTTGTACCCATTGAAAACATATATACATTAGAATTTTGACCTTAAATGATTAATATTTAAATCCAGTTTAATAATAGAATAAATCAAACATCAATACAAAGGAAAATACCAGAATAATTTTTCTCCCTTAAAATACAATTATAACACCCCGACTTATTCAATGGTCACAACAATCTCTAACCCATACCCAATAAGCAAAGGCCACTGGATAACCAAAATAACTGTCAAAGGCCTCTGCACTACAGCCGTGCTCTTTACATGGAGGGCTCCACACAGGATTTACGGATTCTTATTAAACGTACAATACCTCACAAACCTGGATACCTATTTTCCTGACAAAAGCATATCAGAATCAGCAAACTACATAAAAGCATACTGCCTTTAGGAGGCAGAAATAGTAGCAGCAAACAGTGATGCTGGCGTTAGAATCCAACAAAAACATGAGTATGTAGCTGACGTAAATGTATGCAATAGTCTGATTAACAAAGGTGCTTAGAGATGCTCCTAAGCTACATACATCTCTTTGTTGAAGAAACCAGGGAAATACATAATGTTTTAGAAAAGTTATGTATTACAAATGCCACAAATATATATCTATATACACACACACACATATATGGTTCATGTGGTATTTAAAAGGGGACCCTGACTCACCTCAAGAAAAAAAAATCTCACATATGCAGCAATGCATTCTCTAATGATGCTGAATAAATGAAGTATTACAGCACTTTTCTAAGGATTCTTTTCCTATTGCATGATATGACTTCAAACAAAATTCAAGCATTTAACTTAGAATTTACAGTATTTCTCTCTAAGTTATTATTTGCATCTAAATCTCCCAAGGTGTTAAAAACTTTGGACATAAAAATTTTTCTTCCCTCTAATGAAAAGTAGAAAGTATATTTACGTGAGTTTAAAGACAGGCATGTTGAATGTAGATATTAACTGTAGTATTCTTGGTTTTTTAAAGGGTAGTGTGATTTTATTACAATTTTAAAAAATACACAAAGTGTCAAATAATGGATAAAAGCCATTTTAAATCAGGACAAATGATTTAAGATTCTGGCTACAGTGCAAAAATCATACAATCAAAAGACTTAGATTTGAATGCTGACAGTCAAAATACAAACTGGTTTGTTTCTTCAGGAAAATGAAGACAGTAACATCTTCACAGGATTCTCATGAAGATTAAACACTAAAGGCAGTTACACAAAAGCATGATAAAACTACAAATGTTACAGAAATCCTAATTAGCAGTTTTAGAAATTCTACCTGTATTTAAGGTATAATTTTGTAAGTGATGGAGTTTTAGTTCTATATATTTTCTTAAAGAAATAGTACTAAAGTAGTAGTACTTTGAAAAGCTGCTACAGAAATTAATGTTAAAAGCTGTCATTAAAATTTTTAAAGTGTTTAAACTTAAAATTATTTCTCTACCACATTATGTAATGCCATTTGAGAGAGAGAAAAAAAAACTTGTCATTCATATTTACCAAGATAAAATACAGAACCACAAAGCAGGTTGAAAATAGTAGATAGACGATGGATGGGATGAAGGGAAAATTTTTTGAACCATGTAAATTTATTACCTACTCTAAAAATTAAATAAAATTTAATAAGGTTTTTTAAAAATTAAATCAATGGCAGTTTGTAAGTTGTCAAGTTATTTTTCTGAGGTTTAGTGGAATGAGAGATGATGTATTTTTTCTTTATCTCCATTCTGGTATAAGTTCGCATGCAATAATTAAAAGGCTTTCAAAGTTTATTTTTTCTCAAGTATCAAGTTATTGGGAATGTATCTGTAATGCAGGTGTTTATATACCCAGTTAAATTCTTATCACAAAGGCAACTGTGTAGAGAAAGAATGTTAGGAATCTACTAGTTGTCACCAGTGGATTAATAATTAATGTGTAAATACAAGTAAGATGAACCAAAATTATTAATATAGTTCAAAGAAAAAGGCTGAAAAACAATTGTAAACTTATTATTTTACTATCAAATTATGTATAATTAGTCTTCTGTATCATAACTTTGCGATTCTTACCTACCTGTTAGATTACCAGCATCTCAAATTCTGTGTCCAAATTAACAAACATTAAAAAGCTGGAAGACCCAGATGTGTATGGACCACAGGCATTAATGTGTCCGCTGCACTATTCTCTCTCTTATGGTCATAATGCACTTTCTAAAATTTAATTAACAATGCAATGAATCATACTGTACTTTAGAATTTGAAACAAAATGAGTAAAACTTCTGCATTAAATTGACAGTGCAATTTATGACACTTCAAATATCCTGTTTCCTGAATGCATACTGAAAACAATGATTCATGTGCATGTTTTACCTATAGTATCTTGAATACTAAGATTAAATTTAAGTATGTATTTATCTTTTTAGAAACCTAAGAAATGTACTTTTTACTGATCTTCAAAAATTTTACACATATGAAGAGCACTGACCTTTATAAATTCTTGAAGATTAAAAGTTATGTTTTAAAATTTTCCATTTAAATTAAGACTAATAAAAATCAGTTTATTCCTGAATCAAGAATTTTTAAGCTAAATTGGTCTATAACTATATTCAAAAAGTATAGTGCTATTCTCTACCACTAATTTCTCTCCTTTCCCACTCTGTGAAGAAAATTACTTACATTCTTAACCTTTTCTCTTCCAGTAAAACTTTCAAAACATTCTAATTTTAGTTAAACTTAGCATTCTTCAGGTTGACTTAGCATCATTCCTGGTCATCATCTCAAAAGGCATCCACTGTTTCTTCAATTCCCTTATGTTCACAGACCAGGAGGACAGTTGGAGTTCCTCTCACTATTCCTTCCAGCCCACTTTTCTTTTCCACAGCCTTTACTCAGTCTCAGCTATTCTAAATCTCTATTATTCAATAACTCTTTCTTTTGGTACGCACTACTACCTCCGGACTACAATGATTTCAGCATTTTGTTCATCCCACTTCTCTTTCTATCCTGCCCCAATCATCCTCCTCAGTGAACTAAGCTTCCATTTTCCTGGGAGCCGTAAGGTGACCCAATGTGAGCACCCCCAAAATTCCTTTCTCCCATCTTAAAACCTTTTTACTCCCAATATCTTATAAAAGTGTCTTCATGTTCACCTCAGTTCTATTTTTGCAAATGTTCTATTAATTACCTCCTCTATGATATTTGCCTTTATTCTCTCTACTTGTCTCCTTAAAAAGTTCGGATAACACTTATCCTTTACCCAAAACAACCATACAATTCAAAGACAAAAAACACCCATACTCTCTCAAGATTCTGTATGTATCTCTCTCAAACTTTCGTCTTCCCTCCCTATATAAACTCTTGAGGAGAAGTCTCTACTCCTTAAATCCTGGAAATCTGTTATTTTGAGGCTGATTTCTTAGAGGTCATTAGCCATGGCTCAGTTTTGGGCTGCCATTTTATACACCTTACATTAACACATGTAAAACTGAAGATTAGGTTAAATATTTATATTTGTATATCTTGAATTATTTTACATTTCTTTCCATTTTATGTGATTTTCCCCACCATTTTCAAAATTCCCTACTTCTTGTCATAGGATACACTCTCAAAGGTTTTCTCCTGTCTTTACTGACTGTCTCTTGTCTGCTTGTCCCTAAATGTAGGCATATCTCAAAAATTTGATCTCAGCTCTTTCCTCTACAATGTCAATTCTATCTACTTCAGTAGTTTAATTATCACTCTTATACACTAACTCTAAAACCTGTGTCTCTCAATATGACTTTATTCCCAACTCCCAGTCCAGAACTTCTTACACTTAGCTGGAAATTTCTAGCTTGAAATCTCAGATGCACTTAGAACACATCATATCCCAAAACTGAACTTTCATATTCTTGCGTAGACCAACCTCTGATATTTCTGTCGTTATACTCAACTCACTATTTTCTCCAGCACCTGAGCCCAAAACCTCTTCCAATACCATCCCCATTGTACATGAAGGAAATAAACTGAGGGACAGCAGTAATGTACACAGGGTTATTTTAGTAAAGAGAAGTGAGGAATCCCAGCACTAAGCTAAAGGTCCAGGCAGAGAATGCTTAATCAGTCAGCATGTCAACTCCCTGGCATATATACACAGATATAAACACATATGCCTGTGCATGTGTGCACACGTGTGTGCACACACACACACACACACACACACAAAACCCACACAAAATGGAAAGCAAACCAGAGGTCAATAAGCTCATTTAGAATACTAATATTTGACTCCTACACAAAATACAGATTTTGACTTTAAAATGCCTCTCAAAATATCAGTCCTGGTTTTCTGTGGCCATTCTAGTTCAGTCACCTCCTGAAATTTTTGAATAGCCAACTGATTATCAGCCTTTATCTAGTTTCCAATCTGTTTTTTATGCCATTTTTGAATTAATTTTATAAAAATATAAGATTAATCACATTACTGATTAATTCAAATTGTTAAATGGTTTCCCACTGTCTACCCAAATAAGAACAAATTTGTCATGCACTATATATAATTCCTTAACAACATACAGTCCAACCTCTTTTTCCACTCTTATCTTTCACAACTCCCTTCTATGTACTCTTACTTTGGCCAAACTATTTAATTTCCCCTGTATTATACTTTTCGGTTTTTAAATGTGTTATCTTTATTAGATTGAAGTAGAAGGGGTATGCAAGCAGTCATCTGGGAAGTTTTACATATTCTCTAACATCTGGTCCAATTTAGAAAACATAATTATTTGATGCTTCAAGGTTTGACAGCAGCCACCCAAAATGCAATTCAGATCAGATACTTCTTGAGGGCTCCTACACATTTCATTCTGGTCTATTCAGACTTTGTATTTCATCCGGAAGCATTTATGATAACCTGTTCACTGAAAATTGCCCATTTCCCAATGAAATTTTCTAATTCATTAGCATAGACCAGAATATAATTTTTATTATCACTTCCATAATGTAGTTTTATTTCCTTCCTCAAACTTCACATCTGAATTTTGTTTTCCTTTCTTTCCTTTTTCCTTTGATTGGCTTTAAAAGAGATGTATTGGTTTTATTGTTATTTTCATACAATCAGTGTTTGGATTTAGTAGTTCAAATATCTTATTGTTTGCTAATTCATAAACTTATATTTTCTTATTAATTCATCTATTTGTTATCATCTTAATACCTCACATGGATTTGTATTTCCTAAATGACCCAGAATTATTTAAGTGGTTTTAAATTTCCAAATGGTTGAATTGGCCTGATTAAACTTTTTCTTAAAAAAAAGAAATCTCTAATTCTATTGAACTGTAACCAAGGAGTGGGGTTTATATATTTCTACATGGAGATGAGATTTTTATGGTTGGTGTAATAAGTTATTAATACTGGTAAGTGTTTTGTGGGTGACAAAAATATGTTTTATGGGCTATTGTTATTATGTTAATCAAGCCATTGATGTATCTTCTTATTTTATACCTTCTTGATCTTAAAGTATATTTAAAGAAGAATCTTACTATCATTGCCTTCTATCAATTTTTCTTCAGTTCCTGCAGTTTTCACTTAATGTATCGTGATGTTATGTTTAGCACTTAAGAGTCTGTAACTGCTAAGTCTCCGTTATGGAGTGTACCCTGTGTTAATATGACATTCTTGATCCACTTTTACACATTTTGTTGCAGATGTACTCTGATACTGATATCCTCTCATCTGCTTCTGAAATTTACATTTGCCTGGTATATCTTAATAAACCATTCATTTTTTAACCTGAGTTGTTTTATGTAAATCTCCTGTATAATTAACCTCTTAAAAAACAGAGATTTTAAAGTATAAGCTACACACACCTCTCAAATCTAGAATATTGCCATAACACTACCAGACCAGAATACCACCTGGATACCATAACACAAAATATGTGGTATTCTGTTCATATTCTGTGCATTAATACTCTCAAATCATCTTCTTTAAGACGGAACCACAATCTTAGTTAAGAGAGTAATTTTCTACCTCAGTAAACTTTTCACTAGCATTTCTAAACTCAGAAATCATTTATTTGTTTTAACATAGTGTTGCTTGAAGCTTGGAAATCTGTTTCAGAATGATCACAATAAGATCATTACAGGAAAGTAAATTTGACAAAGGAAGAAATAAGGCTCTTAGAAATGGTGAGTACTACAATGACAACATATAACAGTAGTTATTGTATATTAAGCAACATGCCATTTGTTTTACATATATCACTAACACTACACCACTTTATAAGACAGATACTATTTCCTCTATTTTAAGGATAAGAAAACTGTTCCAGCGCATGTAATCATCTTGTTCAAAACCAAGATCTGAACCTAAAAATTATGAGTCTGATTTAAAATTTTTTTTACTCCTGTGTCCTGGATTTTACTAATAGCACACATACTATGTTATGAAAACACAGAAGTCACAACTTCTTTGAAAACAAAGAAGTCACAATCTCTTTGGGCTCTTATTTTTCCCATCTACGAAGAATCTCTAAAGTTTAGAGTGCTACAGTTCTATGAAACTAATTCTAAATATTAAATAGTGGTACATGAACCACAGAATCCTTGAGAGTAATATGAAGCAAAAACTGATATTTTTCTCTCTGTGTAGCATCCTTTCCCCTTTGGGAGCCTATCTCTTCCCCTGCGGTTTGGGGCGGGGCGGGGGGAGGGTTGGAAAGGAGGGGGTTGGGCCCTATTCTTCAACTTCAGATATATGACCCAAGTCTCTGGCCAGCAGGTTTGGTTCAGGGATGGGTACATGCCCTAATCCAGGTAAGTCAGAACCTAATCTAGGAATTTTTGCTCAAATTGTAGGTCTCTTCCCATTGCAGCTGCTGAAGTAGACAGTGTGTAAACCTGGGGCTACTGTTTTGCCATTACTTGCAGAAAGTCTGCCTAAAAATAAAGTGCATAAAGACGAAAGAAGAGAACTGAGAGAGAGGGATTTCAGACATCTGTTAAGCATCTAGATCCAGGCCAGAGCTTTTAGGGTTATATAAGCCAATAAACGTCTCCTTATGTTTAAGCTATTTTGAATTGGGTTTCTGTGACTCAAAACTGAAAGAGTTCTAATCCATTATAATACAGCCGCTTCTTTTTTAAGTTTCTATTTCTACTCCGAGAATCAAAATAATAAAGAAAACTAATTTGGACAAGAGAACACAGTACAGTAAAGAGAATACTGGATTTGAGGTTAAGAGAGACAGTTTTGAGTTATTACACAGAGAGATTAAATGACCTAGGATAGACTGATCTGTTTTATCATTTATATTAAAATGAGTCTGAGTTAAGTAATTGCTAAGGTCCTTCAAGGTATAAAAATCTTACAATTTTATGAATATACAGAGAATGGATAATAGGCTTAAATACCATGTATTAGAAGAACACAGTTTAGCCCAAGATAATTAATGTGTTAGAAAAAAATTTAAATGTTATATTAGGAGGTTTTTTTTTTTTTAAGCCAAAAGAGGATAATTACAGCTTATTTTGTTTTAAATGAAGAGAAAAATGAGAAAATTTCATTAGATTACTACATGGGGAAATTCAGTAAATAGACTAGAAAAAAACAACCTGATTGTATTGGGACATAAATTCATTCCTCAGAGAAACTGGAAAATTTCCTCTTCTTTGGATCACTTAGAGTGAAAATATTTATTATTTCTAGAAGATTTAAGTCTTCATTAAAGATAAGCTAATGAACTCATGTACAGAGATCATAACATACAGGAACTTTAATAATTACTTTGAAATCAAACAAAAAAAATCAAAACCTCAAATGTTTTTTCTTAGAAGTTTAATCAAACAAAGTAACTATTAATGCTTACTTTACCTGCCACCATTCTAGAAGGGGGAAGGGAAGGGAAAGAGACAGGAGTAGCAGAGATTCCAGGTAAGCCTGTCATATAATAGAAGTTTGTCTCTTTAAATTCAGATATTTTGGAAATCTTTCCGAAATATATACTTACCAGCATTGGTAGGATGTTTTAATTCTTTATTCATGGTTTATAGTAAATATTGTGAGCTATCTACTATACTTCTGAAATATAAGCACAAATGCAGATAGTGTGAGGCTTAGGACTAGATGGAAGTAACCCTAGGAGCTTCCTTTGGGGGTGTAAGGGGAGGGAACCACGACAGCTTGCTTTAGAATTTGCCACATGCTTATAAAGCAAAAGGATCAACTATGCAAAGCAACGATCCCTAGGGAAGTGTAACATAATTGCCTTCTTGTAAATTACTGAATAAAAGATAGAGGAGTCTTCCTGCCCTCAAGCAGTTATCCCACTCTCAGAACTAACTCTTTATAGGAGGTATCAGTTGTACTGACTTCTCTGCAACATTCAAACCCTGAAGTACTATTTGGGTATCACTAACACAACTGCACATTTTATGGTCAGCTGGCAACCACCACTCTGCCATCCAATTTGCACCAAGTCTGCTGAGAAAAATGTCAAGATGCTGCACCAGATTAATTTGAGGAGAGTCTCTGCAAAGTCTATAAATTCTTCACCAAAAACATGACAACTGGCTCCTCTTTCTCCAAACCAAGGGGGAAAAGAGGGGAGAGAGGCAGAGGGAGAGGGAGAAAGAAAAGGAGGGAGGGGGAGGGGAAGAGGCAGGAGGAGAAAAAGAAGAAACATTCTGCTCCTATATAAATGTCATCAGAACACAATTTTCTTCAGCTTCTTAATTTTTCTCTATAATTAAAAACAAGGATACAAGCAAAACAACATTAAAGACAGTTCAAATAAAATTAATCCTAAACAAATTGAAAAACTGATAAAAGATATGTATCTCCTGAAATAGTGGTTCACAATTACAAAAATGCAAATCTACAGATGCAACCTAAAAAAAAAAAAAAAATACTGACCAGAGGATAAATCTCTTAGCAGAGGTTCCAAGAATAAAACTACTTTGGATAATCAATTACATTTATTATAAGATACTTATTTCTCTGGAAGAATTCCACAGTTGGGTAACAGCAGCTTTACCATGGTCAGCTAAGTTTTCTTATGATGAAATTAGTTATACTCTTCAAAGGTTAAAAATACTTTATTTCACTAGCATTCTGCTCGGTAAACATCTGATATATTTGAAAGTTTTAAGACAAATTCAAAAGATTTAAAGGGAGCCTGCAGCATTATATTTATAAGAACAACAACTTCAGGCAGTCCTTATTCTACTTAAATCAGGCGTCTTTTATGCTCCAGCATCTATTAAAAAAAAAAAAAAGTATAAACCGAGAAGCCTTGTCAAAATAAGCCAACTTCATCATTTTGTGACTTTTAAGGAGAGCCTGACGCTGCACAGAGATTAATACTGAACATTTTCAAACTTCTTTTACAATTCCAGGATTTATGGACTTGCTAATATAGAAAGAAGTTCACCAGTATGTCAGAGGATTCAAATTTTACTCTAAATGCTGTCATTAATTGTTTGAATAATCTTGTTCAAAGCAGTGTAAAATAAGAAATATTCCTGTAAAAAAAAAAAAAGCTCATAATCATATGACATGTATCTACTATGTCCAGCTTTCTAATGCTGTTTCAACCTAAAATGCAAACAATACCATTTTGAAAATACAGCTTTGTCAACAGCATCTGCTCATAAATGTCTTTTTGCCTTTTGAAATATACAGAGATAAAGGTAGGAGCACTTTAGGATACTCCTTTAGAGCCTGTGAATAATTCATACAAAAAGTGGTCTAGGTATATTAATTAATCATGAGCTAGTAAAATAAGCCTAGCAGATCTCAATGATTTGACTTGAAGATGCTAAAGTGATCAATTTTGGCCTAATTACTTAACTTCAAGCCTTGATATCATGCAACAGCTAAACATAATCTTACTGAGTACATCCTTAATAGCATGTACAGAACCTCATTTTCTACTAGCCCATCACCTTTCACTTGGGTGGAATTTCAACATATAAGAGGAGGAAGAATATGCTGTGCCTAGAGCAGTTCTGTTGCTGATGTAGCTACCATTATATTCTACCACATGACACTGAAGGCTTTACATCTTATTTTCATAAATACTTATCATGCTATCTTTTCACTCTGGCCCCTGTATCACAACAATATCCCATTGGGCTTGTCATTTCATCAAATCTCCTCTCCTTACCTCTATAGAGAAACAGAACTGACACTATTACCAGATTGCAATAACTAGAATATCTTTCCACTGACAAACTAAAATATGTCCTCACTTTTTGATTATGGAGACTTCTCTTAGATCTAACTTAAACTGGAAGCAGAGGAAAAAAATACATATAATAAAGTTTAAGTAACCTTGGGTTTTCCTTTAATCCCTGAATATGATGGGATGAAACATCCCAAGTGCTTTTTATATGACTAGTTCTCACTATCAGAAGCATTCAGCCAACTACCCTGATGGAGCACCTACATCAGGGTATGTATTCTTATGTGTAAGGGTGGATGTGCATAAGAGGGTAAGAGGTAGGGAAGGAGGGAGTATAATAAAAACATGTGACACAGTAGTTTAGCCAGAAAGACGAGATCATTACAAAAACCTTACTTGCCCCCTGACTCAAAATCCTTGATTAAAGTACCCTACAAGGCTTTTGGCTATAATGCCAAAGAAATCACACAGGGAACAAGGTGAGGGCAAATGCCTTGGAAATAAATGGTCACCTTTCTGGTGCAAACTACAAATATAAGACTGTTGTAGTAACTCTATCTAACAATTTTATCCATTCCAAAAAAACACAGTTTTTTCTAAAACTTTGCAGCAGGTCATGAATGACTTGGAGAGACCACATCTCTTCAGCAAATGACTTCTCAGTTTGGCTAGCTACTAGTTTTCATCAAATACACGCATGGTGGCACAAAGAATAATTCCTATTTTGGCATCCTTTTTGGACACTTCAGGGGATATTAACATTTTTAAAATGGTTACGTTTCTTTGCCCCCCAAAAAAACTTCTCCTGAAGAAATCTCAGTATTCTGTAGACAGATAGTATACCTTAATGCCTAGCAAAACACCTGGTTTTGCTGCTTCGGTGAAGACAGAAGCTCTACCTGTCACTGTGACTCCATCTTTGTTCATTAGTATGCACTGGTGTCTAAGACTCTACCATCAATCCTGAGAGAAATCTTATCTCTTGTAAAAGTATGCTACTGCTTCACAAATGCCAAGTCTTGAATCATAGACTGTGCAAGAGGATTTGTCAAGAAAAATCTGCTGTTGCTCAAGTTGCCAAATTCATGAAAGCCAAGACTTTCAATCAAGGACTTCTCAAGAGGTTTTGTCAAGAAGTGGGAGCAACTATGAAATTCTCTGCTACGCATAAGTTCATTGGCTTGCAGAAGACAAATCCTACAGCTAGAATTTTAACTGCATAAAATACAAACTCGTTAACAGTTTAACCCATCAACATTAAAACTAAAATGTGGAGTCATAATCCTTTCCTTCCTAACACAGCATCATGCCAGAATCTTGCCAAAAATGATCTCAACAACTAGAAGGCAAAGAAAATGATGCAACGTGAATTTATCTGAAGAGCCTTAGAGAATTATTTCTTGACACAAGCCTACTTTCATCTCATAAAAGAATCTTGGTTCCATTTGCTCTTTCATTCGTTCACGAGACAGGGTTTTGAGCACTTGTTTTCATCAAAAACAAAGTTAAAATGGATTGGTTATCAAAAATGACATAAAAGTTGCCAAGTCAAAGATAATGGTATATTTTTAACATGTTATTTAAAAGCTAAATAACAGCAGCCCTTTCATTAAAATTTATTACTGAGCAAAACTAAAGCTTAATTTTGGTTAATTTGTACCACTTTTATTCATCAATCTCAAGTAGTGGCCACTGATTTCAGCATAAAAAAGAAAATGAAACATAATTCTTATGAAGGTTTCTCTTGTATTCTTTGTTTAAAAAATAAGTTTCAGTGCAATTAAAAACTATAAGCAAAATTTTATATTCATGTACACCATGCACATTTTTCTGTGGGAGGATATTTATAGCCTTCAGCATATTTTTAAAGTATATAACATAAACAGTTTAAGAGCCCCTAACTTAAATCTAATTCTGGCTTCACGCTACACAACTTTTCTATTTTAATTTTAAACTCTTTTTACCTGTTTTCTTTCCCACTATTGAAATGTCTGCCAATCATCTACCCTGTTTTAAATTTCTACCACTGCTTCTGCGACTGTATTTTAATTTGATCCATTTCTCTATGGTTTTCTTCCCACTCAGTCTTTTTCCCCTGTGCTGCCCTGTATTTATTCACTTAAGTGTAGAAAAATTTGCCTTCTATATTTTTAATAGGTAAAAGCAATTGTTTCTAAGTAAAGAAAGGATGAACCAAAGTAAACATCTCAGGTTCTCTGCTCTGGAATTCATTCTAGTACTACCACCCCAGCGTGCACACAGTATACAGAAATGTGACGGCAAGCTATCCATAATCAACATTCAATAAAATCATGCATTAGTATTAAGGTTCAATTTTGTAAACTATCATAAATAAAAATAGCACTTTGGCATCCTTAGATATAATTCAAAAAAGTCACAAAGACAAATAAAACAAGAAATGAGGAAGAAGTAAAGAAACCAGGAATCAATGCAACTATCCTGCTCAAAGTGATGGATTATGATCACTTATATTTATTCTGAAACTGAATTAAAATGAAATTAGTCTAAACTGGAAGAGAGCCTTCCTGATTGTAAAAATTATTAAAACTAGGATAAATTTTTCACAAAAGTTATGATGTCTCCCTCAATAGAGCTCGCTGAGTTCTTCTATCTGTCTGGAGAAGTTTGGATTTTTTCTTCTTAGAGACAGAGAAATATACAAATTCTCTTTGTAAGAAATGTAAACATGTTTTGCCATACTTACCATCCAAAGAAATAAATCTCTTGAAAATCACTGTAACAATTCTCCCAAGAGTTCACTTTTTGCTTTCAAACGTGTTACACAAATTAAATTTGTCACTGATTTTCAACAGTCTTTATTTTAGTCTTCCAAATAAGAGAAAAATCATTAACTAATCTTAGTTATAACTATGTTTATGAGTATTCATATCAAAGAATAATCTTTAAGTATTATAAAAGTAAAGATCACACTTTACTAGGTAATGGCATCCAAGATAGTATCCAAAGACATTTTATTCTCAAGCAAGCTTCATGAATATCAAGCTTACTGTTGATTAATGTGCTGCTTTTTTAAATGCTTTGTAAAGAGTTCATGGGACCAAATATGCAACACAGATATTGGGTAAGATTTGCTAGCATGAAATGAAAATGCTACATGAACAGAAAAACTGAATGAATTAATCATTTGCTCATATGAAACTTAAGGTAGTACAATGATTTAAATGTTCAGAAGAAAGAAATAAGGGTTACCAACTATCTTTTAAAAAATCTGTTTTCCAATAAGTTCTCAGATTTAGGAAGAAGAAAGAAAAAAATATCAAATATAACTTACCTTTTTGTCCCTGGTCCTTACTTCTCCATAGAAATCTAGGGCCTCTTGTGCCTTTAAAAATTTGCCCCGATGTAACAAATATGCACAAATCATTACACCAGTTCGTCCCTTTCCAGCTTTACAGTGAATTGCTGCAACATGATTGTCATCTTCACTTAGCCATTGGTCAAGATCTTCACAAAAGGGTTTGATAAGTTCTAGCTGTGGTGGATTATGGTCTTCAAAAGGATACTGTGCAACTGTGGTTAAAAAAAAAGAAAAGAAAAAAAGAACCTCAGAATAAGAAAAAAAATCTCCCCTGAACTGCTTATTAAAAGCAAGTTAACTTTGGAAATGTTGCATATAACCTTAACAGACGTTTTAAAAGAAAACCTGAACTCCAGAGAAAAATAATTTATTGTCTGATAATTTTCTAATTTTTGAATAGCAAACAGTCTCATTAAGTCAAACTTATCCATTAGACAGGGATACCAAGTATTGTTTTCCCCACTTTATGAAGGAGGAAACTTTGTAATGGAGTAACAACATTAACAACATATCCTAGGTGATAACACATCAGAAGTAGAGGTAAATCCAAAACGAAATGTCACATGAGCCTCTTGTCAGGACTCTCAATGCATTTTCTAACACAAGGGGGTGTAATACTTAAATATTGCAGTATCACAAAACGTATATTCCAAAGAAAGTACGGATTACTAATAAATTAAGTGGAAAAGATTGCATTTTACATTTCATATAATAAAAATGCCAAGCATGTTATTTTAAAGATGGTCTTGCAAATGTTAATGTTGTAGACACACTTCAAAGTCATTTACAAAAGAAACTGAAAAAAAAAAACAACTACTTATAAAATATACACAGTTATAGTAAAGTTTATCAAATGAAGTTTAAGGTCTTTTCACATGAATTACAAGAACCCAAAACTTCTCGGTTCCCTATAGTTAAGAGTTGAGTTTTTTAAAATTTTCTAGAAATAAGACTTTAAATATATCACTATTAAATTTTATCTTACTGGTCTCTGCCTCAGTTCCACTCTATTAAGATCCTTAAAATTCCTGACTGACATTCAATGTACTTAATTATCTTCTGTGTCATCTAAATACGTGAAAAGTCTTGCACATTTTCAACTTCATAATGTGGTACAAGATACAATCAATTAAGCCCTTGGGGTGACAGGACAGCTCTTCAAACAGACAATGACTACCATTACAGGGAGTCGTCAGGACAGCTTTCACTTAGCCAGCTGTCTAGCTGTACCATCATTCCATCTTCATTGCCCCAAGGGCATACAAAACACCCAGGAAACCTGTGAAACGTCTACTTAAAGTTAGATAAACCTTGATTAAAATACTCTTTGCCTAGTCAACAGTGGCCTAAATTCACTAAAAATGAAACATTCCTAGTGAACCTATTCTGGCTGTCAGCCATTAGCACTTCTGAATTCTCAAACCAACTGTGTGAAAAGTCCATTCTAGATTTTTCAGGAGAGAGCAATGGAAAATATATCGATCTGTAGCGGATGGCAGCATCTCCTTTTGACTTTCATGGCAGCATCTTGCCAAGCTTCTCAACCCTCCAGGTCTCTTATGGTTCAAAGGGCTCCACAAAAACAAGTGAAAGTTTTTGTGTGCTCCAAGACAGAATTTACTACACCTGGAGAAGACTCATTTCGACAGAGTTAAGTTGTACTGCTTTCTCCCTGTAATTTCTTATTGTTACACTAAATGCCTTAATAGTAGATATAACCCTCTCTTTATTCTACTGTTAGTCTAGGAATTTCTCCTAATTCTTAGTCTATTCTACAATTTAGTCTTCCTAGTTCTACTGACAGGTTTATTTGATACTTGCTTCCAAAAGCACAATAGCAAAATTAAATTTATTTTTCAAATGTTCTAAGACCATCTTTAAGATAATATCTCACTTGATAATTGAGATTACCCATTACTGTCATGACAGTAAAATTTAGTCTTTTGGTTTCAAGTTATCTAACATAATTCAGTGTATTTATACCTACCTCTGCAGTTAAATTTGGCGGTATCATAATGTCTTTCAGCACATCTAAAAGAAAAGTTTAAATGTTATATATATAAAGTTATCTTTTGCACTTGAGAAAAAAGTATAATAGTAACATTTCCTGAACTTTATAATGTACCAGGCGTAGTGTTAAATGTTTTATATTAACTATTTCTTTTAATCCTAAAAGTCCTATGAAATAGGTACTGTTATTGTACCTTAATTGTAAAGTGTATATCCACACTTCACAGTTAAGGAAATTGAAGCTTAAAATGTTAAATGTATACAATTAGAGCTGATACATTTGCTTACAAAACTTGTGATGCCACAAATATACAACACTGCAAATTCAGCTGCATCTATACCTTCAAATTTCCTTTATGAAAATTGTGTCTGCTAATGGATTTATTTTTGATTTCACAAGTATGTGTAAGCTAGTTTCAATTTTATCTTTGCCTCAGAAGTCAGCATCCATAGCTTTCTCAAACTACTATTTTTTAAAGATATATATTAAAAATAGTAAAATTATAAGGACTAAAGAAACTGATGCTTATCTACTCAGACACAACACTTATAAAATTTTTTTAAACCAGACCTTTCTCTCCTTAGATAAACCATAGGTCATCTTTTTTCAATACTCCCTCAGGTTTTAAGTTTTAATTAAAGTCTGAGAGTAATGAAAAAGTAATAAGTAAAATCAATACAGAATAGTAAAATGATGACTTAGCATTATTTATAGCATGCTAAAATTCATCTCTGTAATAGTAGTGACACATTTGTTATCATGCATTGGTTGACTCATGATTAATAGGCCATGTTTATAAACATTAACAGGCTCAGAAAGGGAGTCCATACATTAGTTTCTGGTCAGCATCATCCTGGAAACTCCAACTACTATTCAAACCAGATATTTTTTTAAAGTATTTAAAATAAAAACTTAGCATATTAAAACAAATAAAGGTTCATAGCCTCTTAATCCACAATTTCAAAATTCCAAAATTATGAAACATCTAAAATTTTCTCTTACATTTATGGCAAACTCAATTGTGGCAGAAATTTATGTTCTCATAAACACAAATGTAGTCCTTAATTAACAGGAATACACTTAAGAGTGAAGAGTCAGATATTTTATTCTAGGTATTGTTCCAAACCCCACTGGGATGTTATGTAAAACAAAATACATGCTTTCATGTTACCTTTCTGAAAACTGAAAAATTCTGAATATTGAAACACAACTAGTCCAAAGAGTTTCAGATAAGCCATTGTGGACCTGTATTTTACATTCAGAAATCCTGAAAATACCTGTAAAGTTCCTCTATTTTAAATAGTTTTTAAACTCAAATCCATATGAAGGTTGAACTAATTATAAACAAATTGCAATCTACTGATTTCTAACTAGTCAGATCTGAAACAAATCAACTTTCATATTACTAAAAACAAATCTTTTCTGTTTTAGTATACTATAACTTAGCATACTGAGTTTTGCTAGAAAGAAAATTTATTTAATAATGACAAATGGACATATGCGCATCCTTGATAAATAATTTTACACTCACTCATATTGAAAAAAAAATGACAGGTAGGAAAAAGAGGATTGATCAAGAAAATAGTGACATTTTATACTTTCTTTGGTACAGATTAAAGAGGAGACCTGGTAAACAGTGAAGAATCCATAATAGAATATTTCATAAGGAATCACGTAAAGATGGGGCTTAGGAGGTGAGGGGGGAAGTGTAGAACAGGAAACAATTCTAAGAAACTGGTCTCATGACAGTACAACAAAAAATAAACATTTTGAGTTTCATGCAGCTGTAGTTCTCTAAAATTCCCATACTTTTTTAGCAGCTCAAAAGGTTTGGCTTGACAAACACTGCTTAAGAACTACCTTCATACACTGATTCTCAAATATTATTGTTAGGAGGAAAAGTGAAAATAATGAGCTCCTTAATGTCTACCAGATGTGCACACACCTCACAAAGGAGTTTCCATGTTTTTAAATTCATCCTTACAATCATATAATAGTTAATATTATCTCTGTTTCATCTATGAGAAAGATATAGAAGAAGATTTAAGATTTAGAAAAGCATTACAAAACTCACCCCTAACCACAATATATAAATGGAAGAGCCAGGACTCAAGCCCTGCACCTCTGATCACAAAAGTCAAACTTTTTCCACTATTATTCCATACATACACATGTAATAAAAAAGAGAAAATGGTTTTAAAAACAAAACAATAGGGTGGAGGGTATAGCTCAGTGATAAAGCATGTGCTTGGCACGCATGAGGTCCTAGGTTCAATCCCCAGTGCCTCTGTTAAGGGGAAAGAGAATAAAATAAATTTTAAAAAAAACCCAACAAAACGATAACAAGTTATAGTCAAAGTCAGCCTTCCTACAAGAGCACCATTTGGCATAAAAGATAGAACCAACATGTTGATAATAACAACATGAAAAAGTTGTGAAAGTCTCTCCAGGTATGAATAGGGAGTATGTGAGAATATACACTGGGCCTAGTAGTGATGAAAGTGATCTGGGGAGGGGTTGTTTGGGTAAGAATGAAGACTCTCTTCATTAAAACCCTCTCTGATAACCATGTGCACACACACACAGTTTCTTATAAATTTTTTGTGGTATGTTAGTGATAAGACAAGTCTCTCAACAAACTGAAACTAAAGATACATGAATGACAAATGGGATTAGACTAAGGCAAGTGTTAGGAAGATCTAGCCATTTATACTTCATTATAACTAAAACTCAAAGATACCTTTTTTTTTTTATCATCACCTCATATTGGCTTATATGAGACAAGAGAAGTGAAGATGCACTGAGAGTTTTTAATGAAGCAGTAGATAGAAGGTGAAGAAAGGGATAAGATTAATAGGAAAAGCTTCCAGAAAAGTAAGACTTCCATAGAATCAGCTAAGTGTGTACGTCTCTTCTTTCCTCTTCAATGGAGCTACCCCTATCTTACAAGAGAAACCTTAATAGATAAAAATTAACAACAGCTAAAGGTTTATCACAAAATGATAGAGAATTGTATGTCAAACAGAATATACAATGAAATTCGGTAAACCTTTTAAATTAGTATCCAGTGAACATTTAAGTTTCTCAAAGGCAAGAACTATATAATGTGTCTTTATCCCCTAATTTTCCCCTCTTCCCCTTACCTCCACCAGTATACAGATTATACAGAGGAACATACAAAAATGAAATATACACATCTGCACAAAACAGATTTATGTACTAAGCAGTTTACCAAGTATACTCGAATTTGATTAATAATATGAGGCTAATTTTGTCCTTTCTTAAAATAACTTACTGGATGCCTGATAACACAGAGATAAAAACAGATACAGCCAGTTATTAGAAAGCCCACATTAAGAACTCTTCTTCATCTACATGTCATAATTGCCATAAACAGTTTAATAACCTATTAATTACAGGTATGTCTAGTGCAAATATTTTAAGATCTTTCCTTCAATTTACATGTTTTTAAAGACATACACACATGTGATTAATACTCTAAAATTAAAAGAAATAAAATACAAAAATCTATTACTTGTCAGACTCACTTACCCAGAGCCAGAAATATAAACAGGGGTAGAAAGGGAAAAAAAGAAAAAAAAAAAAAAACTGAAAAGTGACATCAGAACTAAACACGCTACAACTTGGTAGTTGTAAAAACTCCTGAAGTAAGTAAAATTTGGAGGGGGTTAAAACAAAGAAACAAATAAACAAAAACTAGGAAGGGAATACTGACATCAACAGTGGATGGTCTGCTACTGTATGTACCTGTGTGACCTTGTTCAACTCACTTAACTCCTCTAGGCCTCAGACTCCCCATCTGTAAAATGAGAAGGTTGGACTAAATGATCTCTTTCAGGTACTTTCCAGTTCTGAAAGTCTATGATTCCATTAAATTGATGCGGGGGGGGGGGGGGGGGTAAAGGAGTTAAAATATATGTACCAAAAGCTACTCTCAACTAATAATGAGACTGTTCATTAACTTGGGAGTCCAATGTCTGGATATATAAAAACAAACAGGCAGTCAAGTTTCCAGGCTAGATCCCAATGCCAACTTTAACCATAATAACACAAATGACCCACAATACTGACAGTATAAACCTAAGTCCTAAATTCTAGAAGCAGGAAGCCACTGCAAACAGGAATGAAAAGAATTTCCTTTCCTTTCTTTGCTTATAATGTTAAACCTGAATAAAGTTTTGAAAAAGGCAGAATCTGTCTTTAGCATCTTTCTACCTTCCTTCTGGGACCCTCTAAATGCCCAATCATGAGAGTCTAAGCCTGAAGTGACTCATGTAATGGACTCTAGTTGTTGACAGTTCAAGTCCTGTTTTGTTTTGTTTTTTAACTTAACTTCTGAATCCAGTTGTTCAAAAACTACAAAGCTTTGGGGATTTTATTTTCCTCCACAGAAACACTCTGGCACCTGCAATGTTGTAGAAAATGTTAATCCAGAAAAGAGGAAGATACATCTACAGATCATGTGTAAACTGAGGCCCACCTAAATTTAAGTTTCTACAGCACCAGCACCTTTTACCTTCTTTCATCTTGTTACATATTAGCATTACACTCTCCACATACACACACTCCATAATCTGACTGTAATGGATTATCTGCCATATTCTGAACACTAATATGCCAACAACCTTCTTACATGCCATGCTCTCTGCTTGCAATGCCATTTCCCCTCCCCCTAAGCCTGCACATCAACCTCTATATTCTTTTTACCGCAACTCAAACATGGCTTTCTTGATGTAATCTTCCCTGTGAGGTACAATTACTGTTTCCACTGTTCTCCATATAGCCCTCTTCTATAAAAGAGTTACCTCTTCTATAATACTTTCGCTACCTTTCACATTAGATGATAATTACCTGAAGGCTGGAACTACATCTTATTCATGTTCGTACTAACAAAATGTTTTAAAATGTCTAACATATAGCAAGCACTCAATAAATGTTTGCTTTTTTGTGAATCTTAGGCAATCAGTGAAAACTCACTAGGAAAAACAGTAATAGTGTCTACTTCACTCTCATGTCTTCTGAAGTCTTATCAGAGCAGAAAGACCACTAAATTAAAGTTAAAAAAGCAACATCCCACAAGCCAATAAGGCAGAGATATTATTTCATCCTTTTTGGTGAAGATTTGAAAGCCCACTGAGGGCAGAAAAGAATCTTGTTCTTACATTTGATAAATAGACTCTACAGAAATTATAACAGTAAATTAGTATACATAACTTTAGATTAAAAAATCTCCCCTTGCATAATTTATACATATCACATCAGAAAAATAAAAGTCAGGTAGAAATATAACACATTTTATATACCATTTTTTAAAATTAGAAAACGGTCAATACTTTGGGAAGGGAAAATAGTCAAGAGCAAAAAATGGTAAAGTATTTTCTTCACATTTTTCTTTCCTTCTTTTTTCTTTTTCACATCTCTACTCACAAAGTCAAAAGAAAAAAGGAAAGGTTAAAGATAAGGTCAGCTACCTGTACCAAGTGGCAATCTTTACATCAGACAAGAGAAACCACCCCATTCAACAATTTTAGGTAACTTACTTATTTATGTTATATACAGTTAGAGAATACCCTAATAGACGTTTCAATCAATTGACCTAAAGACACGGAATAAACAAAATTACATCCATTCTGGAAGCATCCCTTCATAGAAGATGGTATTAATGCATTAACAGAAGCTCTGCTGTAAATTACACTTTAAGTTATCACATGGTTATGGGCTCAAAGATGGGCTAGATGCCAAGTCATTTAAGGCAGATCAAGTAACATGAATCTGTGCCAACACTGTGTACCTCATCACTACACTTTCTAAATGACCTAACAATGCTCTCAATCAAACTTCTTGAACTAATTGTTTCAGGAATACAGTTCTGTTAAAATATATCTTTACTTCATTCTAACATGGAAATAAATTTCACTTAATAGTTATAAGATATTTGCAAGCAACAAACAAGAAAACATACTTACAGATTGTATATCTTGTAATGGTTTTTATGCTTTGAATCCAAAAACCTTAAAACAAAACAAACAAACAAAAAGCCACCATTAACAAAAATGAGCTAACATTTTAAATTACATTAATACCATTGAGGAAAACCAAAAGACAGATTCTCTTTTTCCTAATCTCAAACACCATTTAAGAAAAATAATTAAATTCTATTAAATATTCCCTCCATGGGTTTGAACGAGTAATCATGTCTTTCTCAAACAATTATTACATTACATAGATTTATACAATCTGAAGTAAAGCCATAGTTTTTCACAGGATGAATATTTTCATAATCTCTCTTCAGCCTAACATAATGAGCTTGAATATTAAGAAATAACTTCTTTAAAAAGCAGCATTAGTATTTAGCTCAAGTTCACCTAGCTTATACAGTTTTGTGAGAAACAGTCACATGCAAGTCTTAAAAATAATCTTGAAAATTCAGCCAATATTTTCTTTCAAACTAAAAATTTGATACTAGAAAGATGCCAAGTAATAACTATTAGCTGTATACAACGGTTATTAAGAATTTTCACATATATATTCTCATTTGACTCTCACAAACATCTGGTAGTTAGAGCTTATTCACATTTTACAGATGAGGGAAGCAGGTGTCAAAGAAATTACAGGACTTGCCCAAGGTCATACAGCTAAATTAAAGAATCAAGGCCAAAGACCTCTCCCTCAACAATTAATTAAGAAACTAAACAACCACAACATTACAGCCAACACAAACACTTACTATATGCCAGGCACTTTTTAAAAGTATTTTATACTCTATACATATAAATTTGTTTAATCCTGTGAGGTAGGCAACCGAGAGGTTAGAAAAATATAAGGCTGAGGAAATAGAAGAATAAATAGAAAACAGAAGAGAAGATTTTAAAAGATTTAAAGTCCAGGAGATTTAACATATCAATAGGCATTCCACAGAAAAGAATAGAAAAACAGGAGAGGAAATTCACGATATAATTCAAGAAAAATACTCAAAATTGAAGGCTATGAATTTCTAAACTGAAAGGACACAATGAGCATTCTGCAAAAATTATTAACATAGGCCTCAATAAAGGCATACATATCTTAGTGAAATTTCTTAATGTTAAAGAGATAAACATAAAACCCTAGAAGCTGCCTGAGAGAAAACAGGTTTCAAAAAAGCAATCTGGAAACAGAATGACATCAACCTTTTCAATGGCAACACTAGGAGTAAGAAAACAACTGGGTAAAACCTTCTGGCTTAGAAGAAAAATTACTCCCAGCCTAGAATTCCATATCAAGAGAGACTATAAAACAAGTGTGAATATGTAACAAAAGCCTTATTAAGTATTAGCAAAGTCTCAAATAATTTTGCTTTCCATACATTCTCTCTCTTAGGAGGTTACTAGAAGATGTGTTCCACCAAAACAAGGGTGGGAAACCATGAAAGACAATGACAAGTTCCAGAAACTGATGAATCCAACTCACAAGAAGGAAAAAAAAATCCCTGTAATGAATGGTGAAGGTACATCTCAAGTAGACAGCCACACAGCAAGACTAGAGAACTAATCCAGATTAGGGCAGATGGAGAAGGTTCCTGAGGAAGATGAAATTGATATAATACCGAATGTGTTCAAACGTGCCCAGAGATTTATACAACTAGGGGCAAGTTTAGAGATGACTTAATTAAGAATGTACAAACTAAACAAGTTAGAAAGAGAGAGAGAGAGAGAGAAAGGGAGGCGGGAAGGAGGGAGAATTGTAAATCCACAGAAAACAAACTGTGCAGGAAAAACCAGTTATAATACACTACATCACTTAACTTTGAATGGCATTTATCTAGTCATGACACAAAAGTCCAATATTGATATAATCAAAACTGTAATTTAACTATTTGAAGAAGGGAAGAATGAAAATATGTGTGTGCTGAGGGGGTGGGGAGGACAGTCCATAAGCTTGAATGTGAAAAATTATGTGACACAGTGATACAAGCAGTACTTGTAACTTTGTCACTAACTGAAATGTCACACTACAGTTGTTGAAGATATCAAAGTACTACTTACAATCCCAACACTTCAAAATTAACATAGTCATTATACCTGCCAATAGATTTAATGTGTTAATAACTATTATTATATAGATATTTTAAAATATTTTATAACACTTATAACCAAAACTAATAGGCATATTATAATCCTATGAATTCTATCTTGTGGGCTTAAAATCATTCTAAGACAGGGTTCATAAGCTTCACTAGACTGTCAAAAAGGTACAAGGCATAAGATTAAGAATTCTTGCCACAGGGCAAAGGGATATAAAGGAAAATAACTATTTTGTTGCTATTGTGGTAGATGTTGTTAATAAGCCCTATGGAACTATTTGATTCTAATATTTTATGTCTACAACTTTTTAAAGTAAATATTTAAGGTATGTGTAACTTTCTATGATTCCTTGTTTTAACCCACTACTTCAACCAACCCAGGAAGCACTGATTCTGCTTAGAAAACTTCTACTGAACTATAAATATTCTATAGGAAAACATGGTATGTTACACACCCTTTCACTCCAGTCTATTTTGCCCCCTATCTTCTACATTCCTTTATCTTTCTCAATTTGTACTTTTGGATTTTTCTTTAAATTGAGGTAAAATTTACATAAAGTAAAATACACAGATTTGGGGGGTACAATTCTGAGTTTTGTAACAACCACCTCAATCAAGATATAGAATACTTCCACCACCTCAGAAAATTCCCTCATGCCCATTTGCAGTCAAGCCCCACCAAGCTCTTAGGTAGCTACTATGATTACCATAATATTAGTTTGGCCTTGTTCTTTAATTTCATATAAATGCAATAATATAATATACAGTCTTTTTTAACTGGCTTCTTTCCCTTAATATAATGTTTTCCAGACTTATCCATGTATCCAGATTTATCCACCGTTAACATGTATCAATAGTTCATTCTTTTTATTCTGAGTATTATGGTATTATATTACCATAATACCATTTGTTTGTCCGTTCTCCTTTGATGGGCATTTGGGATGTTTATAGTTTGGGGTTATTATGAATGAAGTGTATAAACATCTTGTGCAAGTCTCTTTGGGGACATATGCCTCATTTCTGACACCGAGTAGAAGTGCTCGGTCATAAGTAGATAGGTGGGTGTATATTAAGCTTTATAAGAAACTACTGAACAGCTTTCCAAAGCAGTTGTACCATTTTATAGTCTTATCAACATTTTAAAAGAGTTCCAGTTGCTCCATAGTCTCATCAACATTTGGTATTGTCAGTTTTTTAAAATTCTAGTCCTTCTAATGGGTGTGAAATATCTTGTGTTTTTTTCTTTTCTTTGATGACTAATGATGTTCAGCATATTTTCATTTGTTTATTAGCCATTTTTATACTTTCTTCTGTTCAAGTCACTGACTCATTCCCCACCCCCAATTGGATTACTTGTCTTTTTTCTTACTGATTTATAGGAGTCTTTCTGGGTATTCTGGGTACAAGTCCTTTGTCAGATATTTGCTCCTTGTGTATGACCTGCCTTTTCATTTCCTTAATAATGTGCTTTGATAGATAATCAACAACTTCAATTTTTTGTAAAATCCAATATATCAAAATTTTTTGTTTTTTAGAACTTTGTACCCTCTGAGAAATCTTTCCCTATCCTTAGAGTTCATAAAGATATTCTCTATGCTTTCTTCTAGAAGATTTATACATACTTTTAGACTTTTCTACTTTTCTCAATTTCTATTTTAATTTGGCTGGAAATTTAGAATTGCTTAGAGTAATCAGAATAACTGAAACATGGACCAATGATTTGAAGGACAGTGATTACAAAATTTAGAAAACAATTCATTGCTACCTGCCATATCTTTTACCATAGTTTTTTTTTTTCTTTTGAGGGAAAATAAATAAGCAAAAAATAATCTGCAAAATACAATTTCTCACAGAAAGCCTGCAATATAAATGTGAGCAGGGGAAAAAGTGTTTTGAAGGATCAATAGTGCATTTTTAGTTTATTTTGACTCTAGTAATTTTCTGTTTTGAATCTAAATACATAAACCAATACTAAATTAATAGGAATATACACATCCCACTGCCCATCTCCAATGAATGAACACTCTACACATGTGGCAGCCCTGAATACACTTAAACTGGAGTCCAAAAGAGTGATAGAATACATAGCAAAATGGTCGCAGTGGTTATCCTAGGTTTTCAGGGAGAGATCGAGGTTTTCATAATTTATTTTAAACATTTCTACAATTTTGTTGTTAAAACATAAGCATATCCTACTTAAAAAAAAGTTCTGTCCTAGTCTATCTTCCCAAAAAAGTAACAGTTGATGAAGTTATATCACATTATTTTTCATTTCCAAAAAGTGGGCTTAATGAAAATCCATGTTTTTTTGAACAATATGCTTTAGAGTTTACATGAAATTAATATTTTCATGTACTTTTTGAAGTAGAAAAAAAGAATCAAATTTTTTACGTGACAATAATCCTCCTTGAGAAATAATTAAGTTTTAATGAGATTCACACAATTTGTTCATAAATACTCCTGAAGTTTTTCTTAATTATATCTTCATTCATAATGAGCCTGTTGAGGATATTAAAAAAAAAAAATTAATGACACACACTGTGTGAGAAATGATAACTGAACAACAAAACACAAACAATTCATTAAAATGTTAGTAACATGTTATGTCTTTAAATTCTTCCTAGACTCTAGTGAGGGAAAGCCCATTCTTTAATTTCATCAAGACATCTCTTATGTAACTTTAGCTAGGTGTCTGTAACGTATGTTCAAAGCTGATTTTTATTCTCTTTAAATTTCAAGTATTATTTATAAAGGGCACAACTGCTAAGAATTTCTGCTTTCCAATCTTTCACTTTCTATGTTCCATTCAGGTAGTACTAAAGGCTTATTAAATGAACAGTCTCATTGACTCCTCATAATATACATTTAAAAATAAAATGACTTCAGTTATAGAAAAGAAAATTATCTGTTAGGGCAAACTTTCATTAAAGTAACTATCCCACAAAAGAATACTGACTGAGCTAGTAAAATGAAAATACATTAGGGACAGACGTCAAATAGATGGTGGTCTGTTGAGGTGCAATATTAAGGCTATTAAAACAATGTCCAGGTTGGAGATGGGGAAAGAATATCTTAATTGATTACCAATGTCTGCCATTAGTGAGGGAGAGAGCAATATAAAAATCTTCATTCTATTTGCCATTTCTAGAGAACATCAATGTACATTATGGGTAAAATTCAATTATAAGTAAAATTTGAACATTACAAATGATTATATAATAGCAAAGTTATTGCAACCAGTAGATTAAAGTTCTACTATGACTAGGCCTTAAATAACTTTGTCCTAAAAATCTTTTTTTATATTGGTATTTGATATAAAGGGGCCATCTCTTAAAAGTTTTCTGACAGTAGCATTTATATATTTTTAACCATTATAAAGTATCTGGTACTGGAGTTTTCCTCTTGTAAACAACTGTAAAACTGGGCAAAATGTATGAGGCAACCATTTTTGGGTACTGAACAAAAGGCAGTACAGGAGCTCCTTAAGGAAAAAGAAACATGAGGTAACCCCCATGGTTGCCTTGCTTTCAGCTGGGAGGCTTTTTTCTGACACAGCAGAAGGAAATGGAGCAAATGGAACAAAGGTTTCGGTGAAGCAAACACGCAGAGATTGGTTCTGGGTGGTAAGGCAGCTACAGTTTGTGGAATAGGGTAGCAGAGAAGGAAGGATGAACAGAAGGAGGGACTTCAAAGTCTTTATGGAAATTCACTTCAAGTCATTGGCCAAGGGTTGGGCGGCACATGTGCAGAATCTGAAAACATAATGGAGATGACATCAGAGAGAGAATAGCACTGGGAGAAGTTCCAGAGTGTTGAAACCTCATTGACGACCCCAGGTATTATTCAGCTGAGAACTCAGAAAGGCCATGCTTTAGGAGTAAGGACCATGTCCTGAGACAAAAGACAAAACTGAAATAGGCTTGCCTTAATAAAGAAAACCAAGCCTGACAATACCAGAAGAGTAACCATTAATTTAAATGCCTGCCAAAATGAAACTAGGCACGTTTACAGAAAGTAACAATCCAGACACCCTACAACATATCACCTGCAACATTCATCATTCAATTAAAACTTACTAAGCATGCAAAGCAGGAAAACATGACCTATGACCAAGAAAAGAAAAGCAGTCAATAGAAACCAGCTATAAGACAAACCAGATGCTGGAATTAGCAGATATCAACTTTAAAGCAGCTATTATAAATACATTCAAGAATGTATAGCAAAATGATTACAATAAGTGAAAAGATAAAAAATCTGAGCAAAGACACAGAAACTATAAAAGACAGAAATCCTAGGTCTGAAAAGTACAATGTCTGAAAGTAAAAATCTACTTGCATGATCTTAACATAAGACTGGAGACTGCAAAAGAAAGATGTGACAGATTGTATTTTCCAAGAATGACTGCATCTCCCATCACACGTGTTCTTTATACAACATAACCTTAACACTTCTCCCAGCAAGTGGTGGAGTCTATGTACGGTCCCTCCCTCTTGAACCTGGCCGTATCTTTGTGACTGCCTCAACATTAAGTAGAATGTATATTCCACATTATTTATGTTTCGGAGTGGTTTGTTATGCATAAATATTAACTGAAACATAAAGATAATGAACTTGACAACAGATTAGTAGTAATTATCTAACCTGACAAACAGAAGAAAGAAATTGAAAAAACCCTTACACCACCCATGGTGTAAATATCAACTTAGAGATACTAGAAGCACAATAAATTTGAAGGAAGACAAATACAAAAAGAAACACAATCTGTATATCATAATCAAAACCACTAAAAACCAAAAATAAAGTGGGAAAAAACAAAAGGAGTCAAAGAAAACAAGACATTAAAAATAGGAGAATACCAGCAGGCATAATGGCTGACTTCGCATCAGATCTAATGAAATGACATCTTTAAAGAGCTGAAAAGGAAAAAAAAAAAAAAAAAGTCATCCCACAAGTCTATATCCACCAAAAATGCCCTTCAAAAACAATTAACAAAAGCTGAGAGAATTTGTCACTAACAGACTTGCCCTCAGGCTGAAGGGAACTCACTCCAGATGAAAACTTTTGAGTATATAGAAAGAAACAAAAAGCATCAGAAATAGTAAATATAGGAGTAAATAAAAAAGGACATCTTTTTCTTCTCTTGATTTCTCTGAAAGACAAGTGACTGTTCAAGGCAAATAAAAAATATTCTGGGGTTTATACATATATAGATATCAAATATATGACAAAAATCATACAAAAGAAACAGAGGAAAATAGAATTTTAGTGCTGTAGGGTTCTTACATTTTAACGCTCACAATATTAACTTTAAGAGAACTATAAAATAAGCTAAGAATCCATTCTATAATCCCTAGAGCAAACTTTATACATGTATACATGTATGTATAAAATCAAATATATTTATACACATACATACACATATATATATGAAGAGATACGGCTAAAAAGTCAGTAGAAGAATTAAAATGGTACACCTACAAATATTCTTTTAATCCCCAAAGGGACAGGAAAAAAGGAATGAGAGAGAATGAAATTTAAATAGGAGTGAATGAGTATCAGACAACTAAACCTGGTAGACTTAAATGGTGAACTTAAATAAAACATATTAATCATTATATTAAATATAAAGACTAAACACTCCCAATAAGTCAGTGACTATAAAGCAAGTTCAAAATTGACCGTCATAATATTTCTTTATGAAATATAGTACATATAAATAAATTTTTACCTATACTTGCTATACAGGCTGGCACACTCTACCAGCAAATTAATATACTATGCAATGTCCAACTTGAAAGAAGCAAGACAAGACTACATAAATCAAATGCAAAACTCAATCTAGATGCTTTATACATTAACATTATGCTACTGAACTCTTTCCAACAGAGGAAAAAGAATCTAGGTTGCAAGATAAGCTTTATATTGACTCTCAGAAGGCATCATAAATTCAGTTATTGCTTTGGTAAAGTTACTAGTGGTCCTTCCACCTGTAAGGGTTGGACTTGATACTGTCAGTACACTGAGTGGTGATTTTATTTTCAGGGACAAATCCAAATCCATATCATATGACTGATATACAAGTATCATAATGACAATAATGGCAATATACTAATTTACTTGGAAAAATCCAACTGCCATAAGAACTAAATAATTCATTTATTTATGACCATATCTCATCATAAGCAGACCTAAAAAGTGAAATCAGAATCAGTAAAGGTGGAATCAAACAAGAGGAGCTAGTAAAACGAAGCAATTTTTAATAGACTAAGATATTCTAATGTTTCTATCTCCACAAAAGGAACAGTCTTGCCAAAAATATCTTAAGTTCGTCAGCTAAGGATTCCTTTCCCTTGGCAGTGTTTTCTTCATGTTTCAATAGCTAACCAATCCTTCTTTTCACTGAAAGGCTTTATATAAACCAACTAAATATATTCTACTGAATTAAATCAAGGCCCAAGAGTAATTCTGCTTCTTAAAAGTGAACTGGTGTATCTCTGCTTGGCGCCAATACTTAAGTCTATATTATTAGAGCATTTTAATCATTTTCAAATGCTTGGGAAACTAATAAAAATTCATCTAACAAATATTTACTGAACTCTTGCAATGTGACAAGCACTACCGTTGATACAATGGTTTAAAAAACAAAACTCTACGGACTAACAACCACAGTCATAATAACAATTGCTCCTAGTGGCTTGAAAGAAATCCAGTAGCAAATCCCCTTTCAAGGTATACCATACAGAAAACAGCCTAAGAACACTGGACAGTTCCTACTAATCCAAAAATAGGTTAAAAAAAATAAGAAAGAAAAGAAAAAGAATTAACATCTGAAAAGAAAAAATTACTTATTTGCTACATTTTTCTGTAGGTAAGCCACTATTTGGTAACTATTTATTTCCTCTGCTGTATTTCCATTGAATCAACATTTGCTCTTAAAACTCTAATATATATCTACAGTTGTTACTGCTACTTACTGCTAAAACGTGAAACTGGGTTGTTTGGGTTTCTTTTTTTTTGGACATAAATCATCTCTGCCTTAATCCTCTTAAAACAGGTAAGCTCCAAACATTCCAGTCCTTAACTATTTTCTCCTAGTCATCTCCAGGTTGTCAGAATTAAAATCAGTTATTTATCCAATACAAGAAAAGAATCTTATCTTCCAGACAGAAAATAAATAAGGAACAGAGAAATTAAATGATACAACAGAAAAATTAGAGTTGGTGGATATTTTCAGAGCATTACACCTCCCCCCCAAAACAGGATATACATTCTTTTCAAGTGCACACGAAACATTTTCTAGGATTGATCATATACTTGGGCACAAAAGAAGCCTCAACAATTTTAAGACAGAAATTATCTCAAGCATCTTTACTGACCACAATGCCATGAAACTAGAAATCAACTTCAGAGAAACAAAGGAGAAAAAAAGAAAAGCATGGAGATTAAACAACATGCTATTAAAAAAAAACCAATGGGTCAATGATGAAACCAAAGTTGAAATTAAAAAATACCTTGAGACAAACGAAAATGAAAACACAACCACACAATATTCATGAGATGCAGTAAAGGCAGTGCTAAAAGTGAAGTTTATAGCAATACAGGCCTTCCTCAAAAAAGAACAATCTCAAATAAACAATCTAACCCAACAGCTGAAAGAATTAGAAAAAGAAGAGCAAAAACAAAGTCAGCAGAAGGAAGGAAATAATAAAGATCAGAGAGGAAATAAATAAAATAGAGATCAAAAAAATAGAAAAAAATCAATCAAACCAAAAAATCTGGTTTTTTGAAAGAGTAAGTAAAATCAACAAACCTCTGGCCAAACTCATAAAGAAAAAAGAGCACAAATATGCAAAATAAGAAAGGAAAATGGAGAAATTACAACAAATAAAATAGAAATACAGAATATCATACAAGAATATTATGAAAAACTATATGGAACCAAAATGGATAACCTAGAGATGGACAAGTTTCTGGAAACATACAGTCCACCAAGACTGAATCAAGAAGAAACTGACCACTTGAACAAACCAATCACTAGAAATGAAATCAAATTAGCAATAAAAAACCTCCCTACAAATAAAAGTCCAGGACTAGACGGCTTCACTGGGGAATTCTACCAAACATACAAAGAACTCATACCAGTCCTTCTCAAACTCTTCCAGAAGATTGAAAAAGAGGGAATACTCCCAAACTCATTCTATGAAGCCACCATCACCCCGATACCAAAACCAGGCAAAGACACCACCAAAAAAGAGAATTACAGATCAATATCACTGATGAACATAGATGCAAAAATCCATACCAAAATACTAGCAAATAGAAGCCAACAGCACATAAAAAAGATTATATGTCATGATCAAGTGGGGTTCATCCCAGGGACACAAGGATGGTTCAACATACGCAAATCAATCAATGTAATACATCACATCAACAAGAGAAAGGACAAAAACCAGATGATCATCTCAATAGATGCAGAAAACTTTTGATAAAATTCAACACCCATTTATGATAAAAACTCTCACCAAAGTGGGTATAAAGGGAACATATCTCAACATCATAAAAGCTATATATGACAAACCTACAGCCAGCATAGTACTCAACAGTGAAAAACTCAAAAGCTTCCCACTAAAATCTGGGACAAGACAAGGCTGCCCACTATCACCACTCCTACTCAACATAGGCTTGGAAGTCCTAGCCACAGCAATCAGGCAAGAGAGAGAAATAAAAGGAATCCAAATTGGAAAACAAGAGGTAAAAGTGTCACTATATGCAGATGACATGATACTATATATAGAAAACCCTAAAAGGTCACACAAAAACTACTAGAAATAATCTAAGAATTCAGCAAGGTAGCAGGTTACAAGATTAACATTCAAAAATCAGTTGCATTTCTTTACACTAATGATCAATCAACAGAAAAAGAAAGTAAAGAAACAAAACCCTTTAAAATAGCACCCAAAGTAATAAAATACCTAGGAGTAAATCTAACGAAGGAGGTGAAAGAATTATACACGGAAAACTATAAAACACTGATGAAGGAAATAAAGAACACTTAAAAAAATGGAAAGATATCCCATGCTCTGGATTGGAAGAATCAATATTGTTAAAATGGCCATACTGCCCAAGGCAATCTACGGATATAATGCAATCCCTATCAAATTACCCAAGACATATTTCACAGAACTAGAACAAATCATAATAAAATTTATATGGAACCACAAAAGACCTAGAATTGCCAAGCATTACTGAAGAAAAAGAAAGGGGCTGGAGGAATAACTCTCCCAGACTTCAGACAATACTACAGAGCTACAGTAATCAAAACAGCATGGTATTGGTACAAAAACAGACATATGGACCAATGGAACAGAATAGAGAGCCCAGAAATGAACCCACAAACTTTTGGTCAACTAATCTTCAACAAAGGAGGCAAGAATATACAATGGAACAAAGACAGTCTCTTCAGCAAATGGTGTTGGGAAAACTGGACAGCAGCACGTAAATCAATGAATCTAGAACACTCCCTTACACCATACACAAAAATAAACTCAAAATGGATCAAAGACTTAAACATAAGACGAGATACAATAAACCTCCTAGAAGAAAATATAGGCAAAACAGTATCTGACATAAATCTCAAAAATGCTCTCCTAGGGCAGTCTACCCAAGAAATAGAAATAAAAGCAAGAATAAATAAATGGGACCTAATGAAACTTACAAGCTTCTGCCCAGCAAAGGAAACCATAAGTAAAACAAAAAGACAATCTGCAGAATGGGAGAAAATTTTTGCAAATGAAACCGACAAAGGTTTGATCTCCAGAATATATAAGCAGCTCATAAGACTTAATAAGAAAAACACAAACAACCCAATCTATAAATGGGCAGAAGACTTAAACAAGCAATTCTCCAAGAAGAAATGCAAATGATCAATAGGCACATGAAAAAATGCTCAATGTCACTAATTATCAGAGAAATGCAAACCAAAACTACAACGAGGTATCACCTCACACCAGTAAGAATGGCCATCATTCAAAAGGCCACAAATGACAAATGCTGGAGAGGCTGTGGAGAAAACGGAACCCTCCTACACTGCTGGTGGGAATGCAGTTTGGTGCAGCCACTGTGGAAAACAGTATAGAGATTCCTCAAAAGACTAAGAATAGACTTACCATATGACCCAGGAATCCCGCTCCTGGACATATATTCAGAAGGAATCCTACTTCAAAATGACACCTGCACCCCAGTGTTCATAGCAGCACTATTTACAATAGCCAAGACATGGAAACTGCCTAAATGTCCATCAACAGATGACTGGATAAAGAAGGTGTGGTATATTTATACAATGGAATACTATTCAGCCATAAAAACTGACAATATAACACCATTTGCAGCAACATGGATGTTCCTGGAGAATGTCATTCTAAGTGAAGTAAGGCAGAAAGAGAAGGAAAAATATGAGATCGCTCATATGTGGAATAAAAAAAAACATAAATGCAAAACAGAAAAACACTCATAGACATAGAATACAAACCTGTGGTTGCCAGGAGGAAAACAGGGTGGGAACGGACAGACTGGGATTTCAAAATGTAGAACAAATAAACAAGATTGTACAGTGTAGCACAGGGAAATATATACAGGATATTGTGGTGGCTCACAGCGAAAAAAAATGTGACAATGAATATATGTATGTTCATGTATAACTGAAAAATTGTGCTCTACAGTGGAATTTGACATAACATTGTAAAATGACTATAACTCAATAAAAAAAGTCTTAAAGAAAAAAAAAGTATCTTGTTGAAACTGCATAGTACTGCTTTCTCCTACATATTTCAAGTTAAATACAAAAGCAAAATTAAGAGCTTTATATTAAATTCGCTCAAAGACAGTAATCCCCAGAATTAAAGAAAATCTATCCTGTCTAAAGAGGTATTTAACTAGAGGAAAAAGAAGTAAGCAGTGTAGGAAGTGACCTATATAACTCGCTGAAAAAAATTCAAAAGGCTATTAAAAATAATAAGAAATTGCCAAACATTGCTCCCAAGAAGTTACATCGTTTTGCATTTTCACCAACATGGATGAGAATTCCAGTTGATCTACATCCTTGACAACCCATTAGCTCTTTAAGTTTTAGCTATCCCAGTAAATATGAAACAGCATCTCACTGTGTTTTAATTTTCATTTTCCTGATGATTGATTTTGAATTTTTTCTATATGCTTTTTGATGATTTATGTCTTGTTTTGTAAAGTTTCTGTTCACATCTTTTGCCCTTAGTAGGGCTGTCCTCTTACGAATTTGTAACACCAACATTATAAGGTGTTGAATTCACATCCTTTGTCAGATATATGCATTCCAAATATTTCTCCCAGACTGTGGTTGCCTTCTTATTTTATTAATGGTGTCTTTCAAAGAACAGAAGTTTTTAATGTTGATGAAGTCCAATTTGTCAGTTTTTTCTTATATGGTCAATTTCGTATGAACTCTCTAAGAACTCTTTGGCTAAACTAAAGGTCACAAAGATTTTCTTCAGTGATTTATAAGTTTTATAGTTTTATATTTCACTTTTATGTTTCCATCTTTAATCCATTTTAAGTTAATTTTTGTGTATAGGCATACCTCAGAGATATTGTGGGTTTGGTTCCAGACCACTGCAATAAAGCGACTATAGAACTAAGCAAGTCACATGAAATTTTTGGCTTCTCAGTGCATATAAAAGTTGTACACTATATCATAGCCTATTAAGTGTGCAGTAGCATTATGTCTAAAAACCAATACACATACCTTATTTTAAAAATACCTTATCACTAAAAAATGCTAAACATCACCTGACACACAGGGTTGCTATAAACCTTCAATTTGTAAAAACAACAACAACAACAATAAAAAAAACAAAGTATATGTGAAGAGCAATAAAGCGAAACACAATAAAATGAGGTATGCCTGTATTATGAGAAGTATAAGTCAAGGTTCATTTTATTTTTCATACTGACATCCAGTTGTTCCATCATCATTTGTTAACAAGAGTATCCTTTTTCCAGTGAATTATCTTGGTATCTTTGTCAAAAAATGTTTATGTGAGTTTTTCTGGAATCTCTACTCTGTTTCATTGATTTATATATTATATGACCTAGCAAGTCTACTCATAGGTATTCAATCAACAGAAATGAAAATATGTGTCCAAAATAGTTTTGTCCACAAATGCTTAGAGCAGCTTTGTTCAGAGCAGACCCAAACTGAAAACAACTCAAAAACTCAACACAGGTGAATGGATAAATAAATTATATCCATAAAGTGTAAAGCTACTCAGCAATAAAAAGAAGCAAATTACTGATATAAGCAACAACAGGAGATGAATTTCAGAAATATTGTGCTAAAAGAAGGAAGTAAGACAGAAAACAGTACATAATATATGATTGCATTTATATACAATTCTATTACAGGGAAAACATCTATACTGAGAGAAAGCAAATTTAGAGATTGTCTGGACTGCAAAAGGGGATTAGGTAACTTTTTATGGTAACAGAAATGTTCTAAATCTTGACTGTGGTCATGTTTACACAAAGGTATATACGTCAAAACTCACTCAACTATACATTTAAAATAGGTACATGTTGTTGCATATAAGTTATACCTTAAAGTTGATTTTTAAGAGTAATATAACTATCAATTTGTAAAACTGATAGCCAATTTGCAAGCCACCTCAAAAAATCTCATATTTATTTTGATTGATATCAGAGATAGCAATCAGAACGAATACATCATCTTCAGGAATTAGAACTTTTAGAATGAAAAATAAAACAGCCCTGTCTAGAGTAGCACTGTTTAACAGAACTTTCCACAAAGATAAAAATGTTCTATATCCATACTGTCCAACACAGTAGTCACTAGCCACATGTAGCTATTGAGCCCTTGAAATATGACTAGTGCAAATGAAAATCAATGAGTAAATTTATTTTAATTAATGTAAATTTAAACATTAATAGCTACATGTGGCTAGTGGCTAACATACTGGATACCACAAATCTAAAAGATATGTACCTATGAAAAAATCCACTGGCACACAATACGAGAGGGTATATTCTTGGAATAGAGCATAAAATTAAAACAGGAAAGATACAGCAATAACTGGGGACTTTATAATTATCAAAATATCTACCGAAAAGTATGTTCAAGTATATGCAATTTTCTAACAAATTCTTGATATTTTTCTTTTATGAGTATACTAATAAAATACAGAAGGGAACTACAACTTTGGACTATTTCTAACCAAGAATGAGGAACAAGTCTGAGTGGAAATGCCAGGAAACAGGGAGAAAGTGTTCATATAATTTTAGAGTTCACGTCAGACAAGGAAGGAAATACTGGCATAGTTAGATATGATAGAGATCAGTAAAACGGATTTCAAAAGCTTCATTTAAATAACAGGCTATGAATTCGTAACTCAAAATCTAAAAGAAAAGACCATAGAGAGGCTTTAAAAACTAAAGTTCTGTATAAACAATCACAAATTACTCTAGTTTGTTAAAAAAAAAAAAAAAGACAAAGAAGGAAAAACAGAAATTATCTAAGAAGGCCACTCAGTATAGCTGCAAAGAATTTACCCACAAAGTTCAGATTTAAAATGTTTGTGTGTGTATCCAGAAAAAAAGGGAAATAATCAAAGATAAATACAAAACAGTAGCGTATATAAAGGAACACAAAAATAGTAAAGACAAAAGAAAAGGCTTGGAGTGGGGGAAAATGTTTAGACCAAAAATAACAATAAATAAGGTAGATTTCCACAAGTTAGACAGTAGTATAATGCTAGAGACAGAAGAAAAGCAAGAATTCCTAAATTCCCTTTTCACGTTTGTCTTCTCCCTCCAAGAGACTATTGCTGATTCAATAACTCAAGAATGGTGAGCACATCACACTTCTCTGGACATTTTAAGCAAGGTTATTTCTTAAAGACTATTTCTTAACAAACTACCAACAAAAATCTTTGATATTCCATCATTATACATAGCAGTAAAGCAGACAGTCAGCAATCAATAATTCAAATTGAGATAATCCACCAGGCTCTTTATCACTGCTTCATCTGAATCCTGTAGTTATATAACTCAAACAACAAGAGGAACCCAGCAATTATAAAAGCTATCTGACCAGAAACTAATACAACATTGTATATCAACTACACTTCAATAATAAAATAAAAATTAAAAAATAAAAATTGTCTGAAGAATACCACTGACATTCTTACTTTTCAGAGTTCGTAAAAAACATTAAGAAAAAAACTACTACTACTACTACTACTACTACTACCACCACCACCACTAATAATAATAATAATAATAATAGTAAGTACACATATACAAACCAAGGAAAAATATATAAGAACAATAAAG
This sequence comes from Camelus dromedarius, assembly GCF_036321535.1. NCBI lineage: Eukaryota > Metazoa > Chordata > Mammalia > Artiodactyla > Camelidae > Camelus > Camelus dromedarius. The sequence continues at coordinate 48,944,574 of NC_087443.1, read as the reverse complement.
ATCACAAAGTTGCTTCACCTTGCAATTGAAGAAAAGAAATTAAAAATCAAATTATAACAAACTGTAACTAGTTTAACTTTGATAATACTCAGTTTGCCAAGACTGTGAGAGGGGTGAGAATATAAAATGATACCATTTTTGAGGGTATAAGTTTAAATCATGGACCTACTGATCCCAGCCATTCCACTGCTAAGAGTTTATCCTAAGGACATACATACTTTCAAAAGGACACTAAGGTAAATGTGTAAAAATTTTCATTAGAGCACTGTTTACAATAGCAGTAACTTGAAATATCCTAAATGTGTTTCAGAACACTGTTTATTGTGGTATGATCATAAAATGGAATGAAAGACAGCCAATAAAAGAATCAATTATATCTCCACGCCAATATGGAAAATTCCTAAGTACGTTAAATGAAAAAAAAGCATGATATACAAGAGTATGCAGAATGTTTCCATTTTATTTTTTAAAAAGTATGTATCAGATGAAAACAATTTTTTAAATAGATGAAACTTTTAATTGTAGACAACTGTGAGAAGAGGGTCTGAGGATAAGAGGTATAAAATAAGAGGAGTTTGTAAGGGATATTTGCCATCTCTAAGCTGCTTAGCATCCAAAAACATTCCAATTTGGAGAGAATTTCAAAAGATTAGAAGCAAATATTCCCTTCCCCATCTTTTTCTCAATCACATGTGCAAGGCCTAAGACCAATTAGGTCCTTGTGCTCTGGACACTGAATCGTAGATGGTGAAAGTTAAGGTACAGAGGAGTCAGAGATTATTCAGAGAAATCTCCAGAGGAACTGAAAGTTTATGAATGCAGTGACCAATTCAGTCATGGAAGCACCTGGGACAGCAATGTCCAAGCAGCAATGTCCTCAGCAATGTCCTCAGCAATGTCCTTACTTCTTGACCATTCCTTACTTCTCTTAGCTTCTGCAAATCTTCCAAGCCAGATTCTCTAGGTATGAGCTATCAAATATCTTTCAAAAAATTCTCTTCTAATTAAGTTGAGTTACTTTTTGTCATGTGCAACCAAGAATCCTGACTTCCTTCTTTTAGAGTATTTTCCTATAAATTTTTTTTTGAGTGGGAGTTGGTAAAATTATCCTTTTTTGTGTGCTTTTTAATATTTGAACTTTATTGTAATTTCTTATCTAGCACTCTGGCAACAGTGAAACTGGCTGAAGAATAAACAATCTATTTAAAAGAAAATATCACAGCATTTTTTTAAAGGAGGGAGGGTAAGTTCTCTCAAAGAACTTGAATATTATTTGGGGAAATATTCACCATGACGGCCCCTCCCACATCCTCCGCTCTCCTCCCAAGGATTTCATGCCTACAATTGGCTCGTTGCCTTATAAGTTTGATACAATGGAAAAGCGGAAAACAGCAAGAAAACAGCACTTTCCAAAGGGAAATGGGAAAATTTAACTGTGGATAATTGGAAAGTTGAGACTAAAAACTTAGATAGACAAGAGCAGAGAGGTAGTATCCTCAAAACTTAAAAAATCTAAAATACAAATCTAATTTTTATACCTTACTTCAAATATCAATATATAAAAATCAGAATTCATTAAAGACAGCTGTAAGAATAACACCGCATTTAAGCCTCTACTTTCCTCAAAGAATTCCTATGAAATAGTTCCAAATAAGCTTCTAAAGTGCATTTTTGTCAAAATAGCATATAAACATATGTATTTCAAAAGATACAAAAAGTTTGTAATAAAAAATTACTTCAGGGAAGACAGCAGAGTAGGAAGCACTGGGAACCCATCTCCCTATCTAGACAAAAACTGTACTTGCATAATCTTTCTGATGTAACTATTTTGGAACTCTGGAGTCTAGTCAAAAGCTTGCAGCTTCCAGGGGAAGGCCTGGACAGTAAATCACAATTAATTTCAATTCTTAGTGTGGTGTAGCTGTCCATCCCTTTTCCCGTCTCAGCAGGCAGCCATGCATGTATTTCTAGAGCAGCCTGATCCATCCAGCTTGTGGGATTTTGTCCACCAAATGTCGGAGATCTGTGTTCTGATCCTTGACTGCTGCTTCTGATTACAGATGTGCAGACACAGAAGCAGGCTGCCATTCTTGCAATCCCCACCAACTGAAATGGCTTCCAGAGGATTTAAAGATTCAGTCTTTCCTACCCCCACTTCATTTTTTTCCCCCTTTTCCTCTTTTGGGAGCCAGACATTTAAGAAGTATGACATCCATGTACAGGTGTTTGTGTAAAGCTAAGTCTTCAACTTCTCTGGATAAATATCCAAAGGGGTGCATTGCTTGTATGGAGTATGTTCAGTTTTGAAAGAAACCACCAACTGTCTTCCCACAGTGGCTGTACCATACGGAATGCTGTGGATTTTTCATATACTGCCGTGTTGTATAGGAGCAGAGTTTTTGTATGCTACATACTGAATAATTCCACCTATACAACATTCTGGAAAAGTCAGAACTATGAAGACTGTAAAAACATCAGTGGTTGACTGGGGAGAGAAAGGGGTGAATAGGTAGAACACGGAACATTTGTAGGGTAGTGAAACTACTCTGTATGATACCATAATGATGGAGATATGTTATTATAAATGTGTCCAAACCCACAGAATGTACACCACCAAGAGTGAGTCCTAATGTAAATGTATGGAATTTGCATGATAAAGATATGTCAATGTAGGTTCATCAATTTTAGCAAACATACCACTCAGGTGGGGGACACTGATAATAAGGAAGCTAGGCATGGAAGGGAGCAGAAGATATATGGGAAATCTCTGTACTTTCTGCTCAATATTGCTGTGATGTAATATGGCCCTAAAAAATAAAACACTCTATAGCTACTATGATATGCAGTGGTAAAAGACAAAGTTTTTCCTCTAAGGTAAATAACAAGACAGGAGGCCTGCTTTCACCACTTCTATTCAAACACAGTGTTGAATGTTCAAGCAAGAGTAATTAGGTAAGAAGGAAAAAAGGCAGCCAAATTGGAAAAAAAGAAGTAAAGTTATCTGTTTACAGATGACATGATCATATACATATAAAAACTTTGAAGAAAAGCCACAAAAAAATTGTTAGAATAAACAAATTCAGCAAAGTAACAAGATACAAAATTAACATGCAAAAAATCAGTTGCACTTCTATACACTAACAATGACCAATCCAAAAAGAAAAATTAAGAAATTTACAATAGCATCAAAAAGAATAAAACACTTAGGTATTAATTCAACCAAAGAGATGAAATATTTGTACACAGAAAACTACCAAACACTGCTGAAAGAAATTAAAGAAGACATAAATAAATAGACATCCCACATTCATGGATTGGAAGACTTGATACTGTTAAGATTTCAATATCATTGAATGCAATCTACAGATTAATGTAATCCCTATCAAAATCCCAAAAACTTTTTTTTCGCAGAAAATTTTTTGCATTCTAAAATTCATATGAACTCTCACAGGATCCTGAACGGTCAAAAACAACCTTGAAACAGAAGTACCATGTTGTAGGACTCACAAATTCTGATTTCCAATTTACTCTGTACAAAGCTACAATGTGTGGTACTGGCATAGAGAGACATATACCAATAGAAGAGAATAGATAACCGAGAAATAAACCCTTGTATATATGGTCAAATGATTTTTGATTAGTGTGCCAAGACCATTCAATAGGGAAAGGACAGTCTTTTTAACAGATGGTGCTAGGAAAAGTGGATATCTACACACAAAATCATTAAGTTGGACTCTTACTTTACATTATATACAAAAATTAACTCAAAATGGATCAAAGACCTAAACCAAAGACCTAAAACTACAAAACTCTTAAAAGGAATGAGAAGGGAAAAGCTCATGACATTGGATTCAGCAATGACTTCTTGGATATGACACCAAAGGCACAGGCAACAAAAAATAGATAAATTAAATTGAATCAAAATTTAAAACTTTTATGCATCAAAAGACACTATCAACATAGTAAAAAGGTACCCATAGGATGGAAGAAAATATTTGCAAATCACATATCTAATAAAGGATTAATATCAAGCATATAGGAAGAACACCTAGAACTCAACAACAACAAAAAACAAAGCACCCAATTCATAACAGGCACAGGACTTGAACAGACATATCTCCAAAGAAGATATACAGATGGTCAATAAGCACATGAAAAGAGCTCAACATCACTTACCATTAGCAAAATGCAAATCAAAATCACAAGATACCATTTCACACCCATTAGAATGGCTATTAGCCCCCCCCAAAAAAAGGAAAAATCAAGTGTTGGTGAAGATGTGGAGAAATCCGAACACTTACGCATTGCTGGTGGGAAAGTAAAATGATACAGCCACTACGGAAAACGTGGTAATTCTTCATGGTAATTCTTCAAAACATTTAGCATAGAATGACCATTTGATCCACCAATTCTGCTTCCAGATGTATACCTAAAGGAACTGAAAGCAGGAGCCTGAACAGATACTGGTACACCTATGTTCATACCAGCATTTTTTACAATAGTCAAAAGGTGGAAGCAACCCAAGTGTCCATCAACAGATGAACCAATAAAGAAAATGTGGTATATACAAACAATGGAAAGAAAATCTGACACATGCCACAACAGGGGTGAACTCTGAAGACATTACGCTAAATGAAATCAGTCAGTCACAAAAAAACAAATATTATATGATTCCACTTACATAAGGTACCTAGAATGGTCAAATACATAGAGAAAGAAAATAAAACAGTGGTTTCCAAGCACTGGAAGTAGAGGGAAAGGGGAATTACTGTTTAATGGGTACAATAGTTCAGTATGGAATGATAAAATTTTAGAGATGGATAGTGGTGACAGTTGTACAACAATGTGAATATGCTTAATGCTACTAAACTGTACACTTAAAAATTATCAAAAAGGTACATTTTACCTTCTATATATTTTACCACAATAAAAGAAATTACTCATCTCCATCTTCTCTTTATCCTCAAACTTTCACCTTTTCCTCAGAAGCAACTACCCTCAAGTACTGATTCTGTTTCCTGGTATTTAATTCAGTGTTCTATATAATGTACGTAATACTTCTTATAGATCTATCAATCACCTCCATATTTTCTGCCATGGTAGAGGAGGTTTACAAAACCAGTAGTGCCCCTACACATTTATTTCACTTCTCTTAGTCCCCTTCAAATGGCAGTAAAATGATTTTGGGTTAAATCAATCAACACTTGTTAAAATTGCTTCCTGTTTCTAAGTCACCAAATTTTCTAAGATTTTTTTCTACATTTTTCCCCAAATATTCAACATCCACCTATCAGTTCAATTTTTTTTCCCTCGTGAAGCCCTTTGTCCTACTGCTCTAATCAGAACTGGCTGCTCTTCAGCTTTGTGGCACTGCTGCCAGCCTGTCACCGTGGGACTTTCCTTTGTTGCTTCTGAATTGAATCCTCTGTTTATTGAAGCCCTTTTCTTTCATGATCTATTCTCTTGTTTTGCTGGGGCACATCTTCTAGTAATCTCCTAAGAAATATTATATGGACACCTTTTTTTCAGGCCTTGAGTGTCTTTTTCTACTTTCTGATAGGTGGTTTGGCTGGATACAGAATTCTAGGCTGACTACAGAACTTCTGAAAGGCTGTTCCTTCCTCATCTATCTTTAATTCTACTGCTAAGAACTTAGATGCCATTGATATCCCTAATCTTTTCTAAATGGTCCTTAAAGATTTTGAGAAGTTCTCATTATTCCTGGTATTCTTAAAGAAATCTCATAATTTCCCGGTATTGGCCTGTTTTCATTTATTGTGCTTGGTACCATATAGAGCTTTTCAACCTGGACACTCAAATCCTAAAGAAATGTTCTGGTATAGTAATAATACCAGAAAAGACCTTCTTTGATGATTTCCCACAGCATGTGGACCAACACTGTGAGGCCAAACAAAGGACGTCAATGGGCTAGATAAGCCCAAGAGTTTCCAGTTTTTGTCCTCTGATACACAGGATTTTATGGTTATTAAGGAAATCAGCTTTGATATCTAACAGACCTGGGCTCAATCCTCAGCTTCAGTACTTACCAGCTGTAGCACTAGGGAAGTTAGCTCCTTTTAAACCATCTATGAAATGGGGATAAAGTTTACTATAGCGATTTAATGACACATGTAAACTGCTTATACAGCAGTAACACATGTATAGAAATAAATGCACAGTAGTGTTACCTATTACTAAAATACCAAAAATTAGATTGGTGCAGATAATATAAACATTGTCCAATCCATCCAGGGCTCTGCTACAGAACAAGACTAACAAAATAAGTGGGTGGGAGCCAGCTGGGACAGGGTTTTCTTTTGGGGTGATAAAAATGTTTTGGAATTTGATAGAGGCTGCAGCTGTAAAACACTGTGAAGGTCTTAAATATCACTGAATTGTACACTTTAAAGTAGCTAATTTTATCTTATGTGATTTACTTCTCAATAAAGAAAAAAAGGAAGCAGGAAACAGGCAATATGAGGGAAGAAGTCAAAAGCTGCTGGAAAAAAGGGAATTGATATCCTTTCCTCTAAGTTATTTTGAAGCTTTCCTCTAAATAATCTGTTTTCAACTCTTTTTAACTGAATAACCAATAATGGTAATATTGAGATGACAAACACTTCCTTTTTCACTGAAAATCAGCATACAATTAAGGTTGATTGACAGCTCATATAATTCAAAAACCAAAAAAAAAAAAAAAAAAAAAAAAACTCAACCAAAACACCAAATAACCCAATCAAATAAAGGGCAGAAGATCTAAACAAACATTTCTCCAAAGACATGCAGATGGCCAATAGGCACATAAAAAATGCTCAATATCGCTCATTATCAGAGAAATTCAAATCAAAACTACAATGAAGTACCACCTCACACCAGTCAGAATGGCCATTATTAAAAATTCCAAAAAATGATAAATGCTGGAGAGGGTGTGGTGAAAAGGGAACCCTCCTACACTGTTGGTGGGAATGTAGTTTGGTGCAGCCACTATGGAAAACAGTTTGGAAATTCCTTAAAAAACTAAAAACAGACTTACCATATGATTCAAAAATCCCATTCCTGGACAAGTATCTGTAGAAAACCAATTTGAAAAGATGCATGCAGCCCAATGTTCACAGCAGTACTATTTACAATAGCCAAGACATGGAAGCAATCTAAACGTCCATTGAAAGATGACATGGAGAAAGATGATGTGATATCTATACAACCAAATACTACTCAATCTTAAAAATAATAAAATAATGCCATTTGTAGCAGCATGGATGGACCTAGATATTATCATACTAAATGAAATAAGCCAGGAAGAGAAAGACAAATACGGTATAACACTTAAATGTGGAATCTAAAAAAAAAAAGACACAAATGAACTTATTTACAAAACAGAAACAGACTCATAGACATAGAAAACAAACTTATAATTACCAGGGGGGAAAAGGGATAGGGAGGGATAAATTGGGTGTTCAGAATTTACAGATACTAACTACTCTATATAAAATAGATAAACAAGTAGCACAGGGAACTATATTCAGTATCTTGTAATAACCTATATGAAAAAGAATACGAAAAGGAATATATATATATATATATATATATATATCACTGAATCACTATGCTGTACACCAGAAACTAACACAACATTGTAAATCAACAGCACTTCAATTAAATTTTTTTTAAAAAATCAACATACGATTAAGGCTGACTGAGAGATCAACATATAATTAAGAGAAGAATATCTGAAAGGTTTCTTCAGGAAGAAAATGTATAAAACAAGAAAGGAGAAGATAGACTCTTGAATCTGTAATAAAGCTGCTTATATATGGGTAAAAAAGCTGATAGTACACAAGACAATGAATAAAGTCTTTTTTCAAAAATCACTATACATCAGAAGACTGAGCACTAAGCATTTCCTTATAATAATTATGGAAATCTTCCCACATCTAAAATCTTTCCAATAAAAGAGGAATAAGTAAATTATTTCCTACTGACAGACTAGAGGAAAATATTGTTATATGCATATTTTCCATTTTCAAATTGTGCTCCAAGGAACACTGTTTAGAGAGATGTTACTTAATAAACTACAGAAAAAAAGAGAGAAGGGAGAGATAGTAAGAGAAAGGGAAAGAAAAGAAAAAAGGGAAAAGGAAAGCAACATAGAATTTCATTCTTGGGAGATTTATAATATATAATAGCACATTAAAGATTCTGCAAGAAAGTTCACTCATCTCTATTAAACCTATACTTTACTGATTTATTAGGTACAGAACAGTTCTCAAGCTATGTCTGTTAAACATACGAAGCATCAATTTGTTAAAGACTGCTTAGATTTATACCATGTGACATATAAATTAGATAAATTCAATATTTGCCTGAAGGATAAGATTAATATACCTATCAAAGAATAGTCAATTATCTAAATAAAACACTTTCATATTACCAGCTGGTTAGAGCTAGAGTTTAGTGGCAAGAAAGAAGGGGGAGAGGAGGTAGAAATAACAGGAAAGAAGAAAAAACAACCTGGCAAGAGCTGGCTCTTCAACTTCCCTTCTATGACATGACCCTGTCCTACTTTGTCAATTCTGATTGCTTATTAAACAAAACATTGGCAGTTAAGATAGTAAAAAATTTTAACTTGGTTCACTTTTCTTCCTCTCCGTTTTTATTTTTCAATTAATTCTTGATTCCAGGAGGTAACCTCGAAAGGAGAAATGAAATATGTCACAGAAATACTTTGAGTACCTCAAGTGTAAAATTTCACACTGCTATAACAAACCATATCTCAAAACAGTTAAATAATACTGGACAATTTAAGCATGAAGGTATTTGCAATTTTAGTTTATTTTACTCAAAGCAACGATGTATAACAAAAGTCTTAACTCTGCACAGTATTTCCTGCTTCAGGGTAAAAATCATAGGAAAAATACAGAATTCGAAAATACAAGGTAATTTTAAATATTCTTCAGACATCCCAATACAGAAGGTTAAGGAAAATCCAATTGAAAATAGTTTTTGTTAGCAGAAAGGATGTAAGAAAATGAATAAATTTTCCACCAAAATGTTACCATTTTTGTACCAAAAAGGAATCACTACTGATTATTCCTAGTGTCTCCAATATAGCATAAGTCATTCAAGGAAATTAATTATTTAGGTACTGGAGACAGTCATTTCCACGGAGAGGTTAATCCTAACAGGCAAACTACTTAGGAATTACTTGTTTTCATTTTCGTTCATAGGAAAAACTACATCTTCCTTCCTGGTCACTGTTCATCCTTTTTCATAAAAGAAGAGGGGTTGGGTGACTAACCCAAGCCAACAAAGCCTTACTGGCCATTCATCCTCCAATCTAAAAAAAGGAAAAAACAAAGAAACAAAAAACAAGACAAAACAAGCACAGTATTGCTATTACATTCAGTTAATAATTCTTCACTTTTATATGCTATTACCATTACCACTGGGGTGACAAGATCAGTTGGCTAAAGCAACCACTGGCTAAATAACAATCCATTCACATAAACCTTTTTTCAAGAGTAACAGATTTGAAAAAGTCAAAGGCTAGATAAAATAAACTAGATACATTAAAGGAAATAGAAAAAAACATCAACTTTTATTACTGATTATAAACTACATGTGTGAATCTTAATTCAGAGGCATAAAGGGAGGGGTTATGAAGTCAGAAGATGACAGACCAATATATTTCCCAGCATAGTAATTTTTCTTGGTGAAGTTATTATAATTTAACATCTGATAATCATATGTATAGATCTAGAAACTGGACTTTATCAGTAACCTAAAAGTTGATCAATCACCCTTAGTGACTAATTCAGTCAGAAGAGATGAATTCACCTTCACAAGAGAACAATGTAAAAATTAGCATGCCAGATTAATCTACCACAAGGATATCCTTAAAGTGATCAGAAAACTTCCCCTCTACTCAGAGTACTCATACTTTTTTTCAGTATGAGCATTAATCTGACTTGACTAAATACAGAATTACAATAATATGAAGTATTTCAACTTCTGAGATGTTTCATCTAGGCCATAAAGAGGCCTGATAAACACTTCTGCACAATAGCAGAGAAAACATATCTGATGACTACACTGCTCATTTTCCAGATTCTCCATCTCTTCTGATTCAAAATTTACTTCTCTCCTTCTTTTTTCTATCACCCATTGCATTTTCTATAGATGTGTATTATCACTGACTAAGCCATATTAAGCTGTCGATCCCACAAATCTGTGATATTAAGCATCTTTCCACTGTGTCCTGCCTAACTATGAGAAAGCAAATTCATTTCCTATTTTCAAGTTCTTAAATCGTACCTCTGACAGCCTCATGTAACATCTATAATCGTAATAGAAACTATAAAGTAGTTTTGGGTTTTCTTGAAGATACTGAAATTTAATTCTGAACACAGTATAAACACTCTAAAAATCTACTGGACACAACTCAATACTCTAAAAATGTAAATATACTTAGGTTCAAAGCAAATTGCTAAAAATTAACCACTTAGAAAAACAACTATGACTAGCTTATATAACAGTACAGATATGCGCATATACTTAGACAATTATTTAAAAAGGATTCTACATCTACATAATATTTTACAAAGTGCTTTCCTGCCCATAATAATATTTAATTCTCATAACCATCAAATATTTAAATTGAAAGTCTCCAAGAAAGGTATTTCTAAAACAGAGTACAGGGAATAACCCAAAATTTTAACTTTTAAAAGCCAATTATGAAATACTGTGCTGTACACCAGAAATTGACACATTATAAATTGACTACACTTCAATAAAATAAAAAAAAAAAATGAAAGCTAAAACAAACAAAAAATTAAAGTTCCTACTGGTATTTTATTACAGTTCATTTATTTATATGTATATATTGTTTGCTTTGAAATCAGAAAAGATACTAAGACTATTTACATAGCAGACACAAACTCCTTCTCTCATAAAATATATCATATACTCATGTCATAAATGTATTTAAAAGTATTTAAATGGGCCTTGAGAGCTAGTGCTCTGAACTGAATGATAATTACATTTAGAAAATCATGCAGAATTATAAAGCAGACAGTTAGGCTTTGGTATGCCCAGCAATGCCTTTCTAGATCCCTTGTACCAAATACTTCTTCAGGCACTTGGTACACTTATGCCCCACTATAAACTGCTCTATGTAAAATTACATGGTATCAGTTGTCTAGACTTTAGGATACATTAAGTGAATAAATTCACTCAAGGATTTTAAGGCCAATACCCAATTGTGAAACAAAAGACAAAAATTATAGTGTAAAGGAATCCAGACATTAACCTGGTGAGGGGCATTTTATGGAGTCCATGAAATCATATCACATATACCTGATTATATAAAAGGTCAGTTCTTATCACATAAGTTGTATCCCACTGAGGTCCAGTAGGTACATGAAGCAAAAAAAGGCAATTTTGTGGATCACCAACATAATAAAAATAAAGTTTACATCACAAAGTACATCTTTTTCTGTAGTTTAGAAATCTTTTCTAAATGAAAATACAACATGAATATAGTACATCAATATTTGAAACAGAAAATCAAGAGTTCTTACCTTACTACATCATCAATATTGTTCCTGTATACGCCTTCAAGTCTTTCTGCAGGAAACCCCATAGCAATAATATTTGGATAAATATCTGAGCACTTTAGTCAAGGAAATATCTGAAATGTGCAACAATGCCAATTACATGTACACATTTTAAAACATTTTAAACATTAGCTGATTATAAAAAGAAAGCCTTCTCCACTATAGCTATGCTAACAAAAGATTGTCAAATATATTTATTTATAAACCATCATGTGTAACTAAGAAATACAAGTAAATATATGAACCCCCAAAAAATCCTCAAAACAATTATATGACAAAATAATTTTCAAATCCTTTCACTCAGTACATTTAAAATGCACCTAAGGTAAAAGATAACTTCCATATTTACAATACTAAAGTATCAGGACAAAAATCAAAAATTAAAATCAAAACAACATGCTACACAGCTTCTCATTTTTCATGGCTGTAAAAGGTACCATGGTATAAAGAAAAGTAGATACAATTAAAAGTTAGGAAATCAGATTTAGGAACTGGCCACGCCTCTAACCAGTTGTATAAATTGGACAAGTTAACCTTTTCGGACTTCAATTTTCTATTCTTCATGATGGTTACATTGAGAAAACCACTTGCCCTTGGCATTTTTGATTTGATACTACTGAAGTAATATAGAAACTTATTCTCATTTCCAAACAAGGTTATCAATATTTAGCTTGCCCATTCTATTCACTTATTCACTACAGCTGCATAAAAACAAACTTCTACACTCAAGAAGAATCAAACTATTAAAAAGCACCAATAATCTACATTTCTATGCATTCTGTCCATCATACCAGCTCTTATTTCTTTAACTCCATCAATCCTCTCTAATCTCACAATTTTCTGACATGGACCTTTCAAACCAGCCAAGTTAATCTGCCTTAAGCCACTCTTCAAGACCATCCCTAACGTTCCCTACCCACCTACTTCTGGACCCATTCATCTTCCAAATACAATTCAAAATTCACCAAATCCAGTGCCCTTTTATAGATCTTTTTCTTTATTTCTGCTGCATTTACATTACTGAATTGATTTCAATATTATTTTCAATTCAAAAATAATTATTACATTACTGAAAGCTTTCATTTTTATATATTTTAAGAAAATATTGTATGTGTACTATATTTCTATCTTTAAGAACACTATGTACTGCAGTATACTACATTTTGTATAAAAGAAATAGTATTTTATAAAAGAAATAATATTTACACATATATTTGCTTGAATTTGAACCCTCCAACACACATACACATATACAACTGACAACTGAGAAATAAAAATCGTTGCTAGAGAAGGGGAAGAGAAAGGGAGATGCATACATTGAAAACTGAGATACAAATAAACCTGATTAAATTATCAAATTGGTAACCAAAGAAAGGATTTATTTCAAGAGTTATTTGGACAATGTAATTTTACTGTATTCCTTGGCAGAGAGTATTCGAAGAATTTTAAACTTCTGATTGTTTTTAGTAATGCCAGTATTGATATCGTTAAACTTTTTTTCCTTATATTACAGGAAAAAGCAATGAAGTTATGTTAATGATTTGAAGATTCATGATTATTACTGTAAGAGAAAAGAGACATCATTATAAAATCAAGAAATCATGTAATAACTAAAAATATTAATATGAACTCATGTTTGTAAAAGTATCTATTTTCTAAGTCTTTTCAAAGAAATGGCCTAAAAGCAGGTCACTTTAGCAGTAGTAAACACTCCAAGAACCCTGACTTCATCTCTAATATCATAATGCACTAAAATGTATCAACTTTTTGGAAAAACAGTTGATGTCAGGTCTGCAGCAGGGATGGTACAAAGTAAGCCTGGGACAACCTTCTGTGCCAGAGAGCAAGGAAGGAATACAGAGATTAGCGGTCTATATCAAAAAGGCATAGGAGCTAGTATGAAGGACATCCCAATGACAAGTTGTGACTATCTTGAGCATCAAAGAAAAAAATGTAAATGGTAGTAAATTAAAGCAGCCATAATAAAATGAAGTCTATAAAGTCCCTAAGTCTATAAAGATATTCAGAAGAGAACAAAAACAAGTTAGAAGAAAACAAAAAATGCTTCTCATTTTATCACCTTTAATAAAAGTGGCTATTAGAATAGTTCCTTACTTTGAAGATTGGTAAAGAGGGAGATTAAGTATCCCACTTTTCTTGCAGGAACTGTATTTCAGGGCAACAAAATAGCCCAATTTTATATGGTAAATTCAACAGAAAGCATCAGTTAATAAACATAAAGAGATAGCATTAGAAAAAAATCAAACTTTGCAAGCCCTAATAAAATCATTGATTCAGGCAAAGATCAACAAATGGTGCTAAACTAATAGATGAGTGGATAATAAGGAACTAACTGAACTTTTTTACAGAGCCAAAGTAACACCACACAATATAGTTTCTAATGTAAGGAGACAAATATAATTGAATAATGGGCAGAAAAGACTGCCATCACCCAATTTCAGGGGTCAATCTTAGTATCATCAAGAAAATTAAGAGATCATATAACTTTCGATATGATGCAACACAAAGGACATAGCATCATCTATGATAGTCAAATTATCTACAACCTGAGAATCCACCAAGTATTTATTTATAAATTTTAATTTACAGACACTATATGATAGAACAAGCTAAATGACATTATGAGCATAAACTGGACAAATTCAAAAGGTCTATAGGATATGATCCAGTCTCTTTCAAATTATCTTTTTAAAAAGTCAAATATCATTTTAAAAGGTGAGGAGGGGGAGGGATGGGTAGCTATCTTTGATTTGAAAGACTTAAGGGTTCTAACAGCCAAGTTCATAGATACACTCCTGCTCCGGATACTGTTTCAGACAAACTACCCATATAGGACATTTCTGAGCCAACTAGAGAAATTTTAGTATGATCTGAGGATTGGATGAAATGAAAATTTACTGAAAAAGTAGGCATTACTGACTTTAAAAAAGGCTTCAAAAGAGAAGGTACAGTGTGATACCATTTTGGTAAAAGAAAATACACAAAGTATATCTCTATACTTAAGTAAATCAAAATATGTAGACAAAAAGACTACAAACCAAAGTACTAAAATAGTATCTAGTTGTTAGAAATATACATATATATTTCTCATTTTTGCTTGTTTTGTGGTTTCTTTTTCTGGTACAATGCACCTGGTACTGTTTCTATAACAGGCTTTAAAAGTTATGTTTTTTTTATAATTATCTCCAAGTCTATTTACTGTCTTGAGAAAATAGTCTTGCTCTATATAACTTACAATCAGCTCTGTATGTAGTTTTTTTAAATGCTGAATTTCTACCCTCCCCAAAAAATATAATAATAAAAATACCAAAGACTTAAATAGCATTTACTATGAGCCAGGAACAATTTTTGTCACTTTAAGAATATACGTTCACCCTCAACCTCAAAGGTGAATTTTCTACTTCTATTATATAACCTTCTACTATAAAGACTCCAAAAGAAAACCATTAGGATTTAATACCACAAATATTAGCTGTTATCTATTATTCTCATACAAGAAAGGAGCCCCACCTAAAACCATAGCTCTTACTCAGTCATCAAAATATTTTAGGGTATTGTATCCATTCATTAAAAAAAAAAAAAGCAGAAGCGAATGGAGGCTCAAATCAAGCCTATAGTAGTATAGTTCCTGAAAGTGAACAATCTTTACTTTTTAATTCTGTCTTGTGGAGTACAAACATTAGAAAATGGGAAATAACCGTCAGAAAAAAATGAGGCAGCAGTAAGGAACCCAAAGCAGTAGAAGCTACCACCAATCCAGAATTCCTACCTAAAAAGCTATAAATACACATTAGTCAAAAATATAAAATGAAATAATGCCAAATTTTTCTAAGCAATGCAATAGAGAAATATTTTTATTAAAAAATATTTATTATTACTAACAAACTTACCTAACCTAACCATTACTTTCAATGAGAATGCTAGTAAGATTCTAGCCTTACAGAAAAGAAGTATAAAGCCCCTTGAAATGCAATCATTTTAACAAGGACTAAACTCAAATCTACCCTTGTACCATGAATGCTAATAAAGATTGCAAAGGACTTGGCTAACTTACTTAAGAAAATTACTTGTCAATAACTGTACATAAATGAGAAGCTTATATACTCATTAAAGTAAACTAAGAGGAACCCCTTCTTTATTAATTATCCAAACACATATTGAACATTCAAACACATACTGAACATTGTGCAAGGGGCTTTGAGAATATAAGGCTAAGTAAGCAAAGACTACCACACTCTAGGAGTTCCCATTTATCAGGGAAGATAGACAAAAGACCTACATTGTGCCAAAGGCCCCATTATACATAAAATCAAGATAGTTTAAGAGCTAGAGAAAGAGGGATTAATTCTGTAGGGGCAGAGATACAGCTTCACAAAGTAGGTAATATGTTAGATAATTCTTAAGAAGTCAGTAAGACATCAGTAGATGGAAGAAACAAGAGCAAAATACACATTTCAAACAGAAAGTAGAGCAGAGACATGGAAAAACACAAAATATTCGAAAAAGTGAGCAGTCCAGGACAGGTCGCATACACAACTTAATGAAGAAGGCGGCGGGACTGACAGATTAAGACTAGTTTTAAGGATGCTGTGGCAAGGGAGTTCAACTCAATCAGACAGATAAGGAGTCAAAGGCCAGGAACAACATGGGAGTTTCTTGCAGCACAATCCATGGCCCTGCAATCTCTTACAGAGCAACAATCCAATTCTTCCTTTAAATAGAATTTAGGAATTCAGCCTTCTTAAGGTTTCATTTTCCTCGGACTCTCATCTTCCTTATTCACACAGTTTGGGATTTTACCCAAGACACTGGCATCCATCGTAAGACAGAAAAATAGGGAACATGTGCAAGACAGTATACCAAATACATTCTTCTCATTTAATCCTAACAATTCTACAAAGTAATATTACCACTACATAGATGACAAGACTGACAGTCAAAAATATTTGGTAATTTGCCCAAGGTCCCAATGCCAATATGTAGTTAGTTATGATTCAAATCTACTATATACATAACTCCAACACCCAAGCTTTTTATACCTTTCTGCTTCACAAGAGATTAAGATTTTCTGTATTTACAAATTAACAATAAAAATATAAAATTTTCAAAGGAAGCAGATTCAAATGAAAGTAATTTACTAACCAAATGTTAAAACCAAAAACTTCTAAAAGACAATACAAAATCTACTGGCATTTCCAAAACTGATGTTAGCAACTAATGAGTGCTCAATTTTGAGGCAAATATTTCCTTGTCAAGAATTATGTCAATAAACAAAATCTTTCTAATATATGACTTTATTGCTTCCCAATATGTTAAAAAGTTTATGACATACTTTTTTAGACAATTTAAACCAAACAGGAATAAATGAGGGAGAACAGACTTAACCTGCACTTACTGGATATTACTTTTGAGTAAGAAGTAGAGTGGCCTAATTAAAGTACCTATCATACTGGGTTGTTTTAAGGATTAAATGATTTAATATACGAACAACACCTAGAACATAGTGATGCTTGTCTATCAACTGAACAAATAGTACAGCCCTAGATTCTAAGAGCCCACCATAACTATCTGGTTCTTTTTCAATGACAATGACTTATTGAATAACCTGACCCTTCTAAAGAACAACAAAGCCCAACAGAAATTTTAACTCTTTAAAATCTTTACTGTATCAATTTGCCCTTTACAGATTTACCTTAAGAACATACATAAAATATAACTCCAAAAGGAAAAAAAAAGCCTTCTCTCCCCAATATCAGTTGCTACTGCACATGAATAAAAGAGAGGTAAGAAATGCATACATAGTACTTTCTATCTTGCCTAGGTTGGATGGCTACCATAGTTACAGAAGAGCTGAGATATACTGGACAGCTTTCCTTCATTCCCCAATCTTTAGGCAAACATGTTCAATTTGTTTTGTTTTAACTGAAGTATAATCTACACACAATTAAATACATAAATCTTAGTGACTGGTTTATGAGTTTTGATAATTACAGCATATCCCATCTGAACAGTTTTGACTGAAGTGCTATAACAATCCCTCCTCACACCACAGGATACTGTCCCAAAGTTAAAAAATTAACAAATTATAATTAAGTTCTAAGTCTGTCCACACAGAATATATAAATAGCTCATACAACTTAATAACAAAAAAAACAAACAACCCAACCCAAAAATGGGCAGAAGACCTAAACAATCAATTCTCCAATGAAGACATATGAACAGCTAACAGGCACATGAAAAAATGTTCAATATCACTAGTTATCAGAGAAATGCAATTCAAAACTACAATGAGTTATCATCTCACTCCAGTCAGAATGGCCATCATTCAAAAGTCCACAAACGATAATGCTGGAGAGAGTGTAGGAAAAGGGAACCCTCCTACACTGTTGGTGGGAATGTAGTTTGGTGCACACATTATGGGAAACAGTATGGACATTCCTCAAAAAACTAAAAATAGACTTACCATATGATCCAGCAATCCCACTCCTGGGCATATATCCAGAGGGAACTCTAATTCAAAAAGATACGTGCACCCCAATGTTCACAGCAACACTATATACAATAGCAAGACATGGAAGCAGCCTAAATGTCCATCAACAGATGACTGGATAAATAAGCTGTGATATATTTATACAATGGAATACTACTCAGCCATTAAAAAGAACAAAATAATGCCATCTGCAGCAACATGGATGGGCCTGGAGATCATTATTTTAAGTCAAGTAAGCCAGAAAGAGAAAGAAAAATATCATATGATTATCACTCGTATGTGGAATCCTAAAAAAAAAGAAAGAAAGAAAAAGAGTATGCTAATGGCCTCCTCTACAAAACAGAAACAGACTCACAGACATAGTAAACAATCATATGGTTACTGGGGGAAAGAGGGTGGGAAGAGACAAATCTGGAAGTTCGAGATTTGCAAATGTTAATCACTATATATAAAAACAGATAAAAAACAAATTTCTTCAGTATAGCAGAGGGAACCACATTCAGTATCTCGTAATAACCTTTAATGAAAAAGAATACAAAAATGAATATGTGTGTGTGTGTGTGTATATGTATATATATATATATATATATATATGCATGACCAGGACATTATGCTGTACACCAGAAATGGACACATTGTGACTGTACTTCAATTTAAAATTTTTTAATTTAAAAAATGAAGTCTGTCCATAGAAGTTGATTCAATCCATAGTATAACTGACCTACTATAAAATAATATGGCTACTATATGAGCTAAATACATTTCTATTGGCTGTTCTAAGAACCCAATCATAACTTAAAACACTAAAAATGTTCCACGTTACCTCTAATTAACAAAACATCTTTTAGAAAACACATTTTGAGTTGAGATCTCATGAGTCTATTTTATCTCAGAATTTTATTTGAGCCTAAATTAATGGGGTTTGCACTATAAATTTACCTAGAATATTCAAATAGATGGTAATAACCAAAAATTGCTCCCTAAGCCCTATTTTTAACAATGTGTTCCTGACATGTAGACCGAATCTTATTTCAAGTATGATTACTAAAAGTAAAGAAGTTCTGAAAAGTTCCTTTGTAGTACCTAGTATAGTATATAGATATGCTTATCCCTTAACAACTTATAAAGTACAGTGCTAGTACACAAACCAACAACCACTTCTTTTCCTGCCATAATTATTTTAAGGAAAATTATTTCCACAGATCACATATAAGCTATTTTTAGAATTCTACTTAACTGAAAGCTCTGGTAACAATATGAAGCTACAACATATGGAACATGACAGGTCAAATAAAAAGCGACACAAATTAAGAAAGGTAGTGCTCAAAAAGTATCAAAAGCAAATCTGAAGTTGCCTGACTCACAAGAGGAACACCTAGCTAAACCAGCAGCAGGAGTAAAGGAATAAAGTCAGACTAACAAGAGGAAGACAACAAGAATCAAAAGCAGGTTAGCAAAAAACCAGGACTTCACCATTTAATTTTATTTTCCAGGAATTTCTGGAGCTTTTCCCCTGCTTTGTGTCAGTGCTTTCAACCAACAGACACTTAAGGCTCAGGTAAGAAAAGAAATTCAGTCATTGATTTATAAGCTACATCAGCTTTACATTTCTTTCAACAAATTTTAAGACGGTTAGATTTAACAAATACTTTCCAAGACTGTCACAGTTACATCCATATTATCAACTTTTCTAATCAAATTATACTTTATACCAGCCATGCTAACAGACTTCTTTGACATTCCCATTTAATAAAGATTCCCTATTTCTTACTAGATTTTATTTTTCTCTATTAAGTGTGTTAAATGTTTGAATCTCATTTCTAAACTGAAGATTCATACTGGGAGTAAGATTCAAATTCCTTGAATTTTCCAATTGATAATTGTTCATTACTTAAGAACATTTGCCCTAATATATGTCATATAATCATCCCTGGACAGATCAAATTAATGTAGCTTAAAATTTTATTTCCTGAAGTGAAAAGAGTGCACAGGTACAAAAGCGTGAACTACAGAAATATTCAGAGGAAGAATCCTCAAAAAGATGGAAGTTTTAAGAATAAAGAAGAAACGTCCAGGAACAACACAGGACACTGGAACATTTAAATATTCACTAGGTACCAGACCCTGCGCTAAGCACTTAATGTATATTGTCTTTTAAGACAGAAGACCAGAATTTCATTCTCAGCTTTGCAACTTAAAAGCCTATGACTTCAGGTTAAGTTACTCAATCTCTGGGTCTCAAATATTTTTGTTTCATTTTTCTGTAAAATAATGATAACACCTGCTGTAACTTCTTCACTGGTTGTTTCAAAGATCAAATGGGGTATCTGGAAATATCTTTAAATCTATAAAACTGCAAAGGGGTCTGTAACATGAATTAGAAATGTCCTGTTATTTACTTTCAGTTTAAATTAAAATGTCATTACAAGGCAACTCAATAGTGTTTTCATAAACAAATTATAAAAGAAAAAATTCTAATATATTAACTTAAAATCACTTCAGCATAAATTTTACATTCCTTTTTAACAATTTTTGATTATCTGCTAGCAGTACCAAACCTGAAAGGAAAACTGACTGCAAAATAACTTAAGAACGCTACTGAAGTTTTCTACTTCTCCAATCTGAACCTCACAACTTTATGTTTTAAATTATTCCAACTTGAACTGACTAAAAAGTTTACACATATTTTTACTTTGAAATACAAGTTTAGATCTCACTTTCTACGTGAAAACAACACATTCTTCAAAGGTGATGTCAAGAATTGCTAGTAATTCTACTTAGAAGCAATACTATAAATTGGTTCATCTGGCAAGAAATCTGCAATCTGTAATACAGAGCTATGAAACTGTTGTAGCTTTTATTCCAGCAATACCACTCTAACAATATACTATAACAAGCCACTGGGGGGAAAAAAACTCGAAGTAAACTACACAAAGATATTTACACCAAACAGTACTGTTTAGCAAACCATGATGAAATATTACCTACAAACCTTTTTAAATAAGTAACTATTGACAGATAAAAATCAATTTGAGAATAGTATGAAAACACTGATTACAAGTATCTAATTATGTGCATATATATGTACATTAACAAACAGGAAAGATAATTTCCAGTGACAAATATTTGAAATAGAAGTAACTTTTTTTCTACTGAATTGTTTAAATTTAAGAATCATCCTGAAAACATTTCAAGGCAGATCTATTGAGATTAAATTCAGTTAAAAAATAATTTTAAAAGAATAATCAAGGCACTCTGAGCTTTATATATTTAAATTTAAGCAAATGAGAATCACAGGAAAACACCTTATCAAGTCACTGATGATGCTAGCAATACTCTAAAATCCAAAGCACAATTTTTAGTGTGTTAGCTGAGGATTAGCACCCCCAACTAAATCAGTTTTTCTCCAGAATAGTTGTCAATTATGAAATAATATATCCACAACAGTTCAAGCCTACATCTGTGAACCTCTAAAAATTTAAGTTGCCCAACTAACTGGTTTTAACGAGTATACCAAACAATTACCTTCTTCCTAGGACTCTGGATGAATACGATAAGACTGATTTCCTGTTTCAGAACTCTGCTGCTGTTAAAATATATACACAAACACATCCCTCTCTACAGTTTGGCTCCCAGTTAAGATTGACTCCCAATGACAAATGAAACAAAATATGGCTGTAACTTACATAACAACTTTCAAAAAGATTATCAGTTCAACAAAATACATTGGACATACTTGTCAACATTATATTCTTGAACTAAGTTAAATGCTAACTTTAATTAATTTTCTACTCACAAAATCTTAATAAAGCATATGAAGGATTATAAAAGTTACAATTATATTGATCCATCATTACTCTAAAGTATGTAGGAGAAAAAAAAAGCACATAAGGGAATGTCTTTTATGTTCTAATCTTTATATTCAATGTTAGATCTGTAAATGATTTCTGTAATATCATTCTATTATAAAAGCCATGCTTTTTGCATTTATTTTACTAGAAGTGACTACCCAAAACACTAGTTTCAGCTATTCTACATTTATGCAAAAAGATAAAACTATTAACATTTACAGAAAGAAGACATTCAAAGAGTTAGGTACAGAAAATGCCAAGGGATTTGTCAGTATTTTGACAACAAAGGCCTAGTAATATTTAGTGGCAATTCACTCAGTATCAACAAACTGCATTCTGGGGGAAAAAAAGATTCCAAGATTTCTAACTGTATTGATCCTTTTGATGCAATCATGAACAAATTTCCTAACATTCAAAAACTACCACACACACAAGGTACTAAGGAAACAAAGTTCTAATACAAATAGGTCTCCAGCAAGGGTTTTTTTTCCTGTTAATTCAAGCAAAATAGCAAAAAATTTTAAATTTACTTCTAACAATCAAATTCACCTTTCAAAGAAAGTCCTGTCAATTTGAACCATTTTAAATGAGAAAAGCTCCAAACAAGTGTGTGCTAACTGCTTCATTTTATATTTGGCTTTAATATTATAAAATTAAGTCTCTTTATCCCATATCTTAGCCAAAAAATTATTTGTAAATTACTTACTTTTTTTTTCCAATTGGCAAAAAATAGTCTTGCCTAAGTGCAGTATTTTAATCTGGATTAGAACAAAATGAACTAGTCTCTGTCATGGAAAAACAAACCCAATATGAACTAGAAATACATGTAATTTTAAATATGAAGGCACACATATTGGCATTCATTACTCTATTGGTAAAAACCGTATTACTAATTTTATGTTAACTACTTTGTTCTAATATTGTAAAGTATGATTCATATTCCCATTGATGGTATTTTAATCATTATATCAATTTATAATTGTTGAATAAGTGTAGTACCCAAAAGATCTGAAATTATATATACTAAAATACTAGTCAAAATTCTTAAGATTTAATGATATGCAACTTTAAAATATACTAAAAGATATGAAAGTAAGTCTACATTGCCTGGTTTGAACAGATAACACTTCATTTTTGACAGCATGTTCTTGAAGGGATACCATCTTAGAATGAATCCAATTATTGCAACTGGGAGTTAAAAAGCACAATTACTGATCATGTTCAAAGAAGAACATAACCAAAAATCTTGGAAAATAAACTGAAATGTAAATGAAAAAAACTAATTTAGAGGTCAACTTTTTCAACCAGAAAATAAACTTTTAAAAACATAAAGTTTAACATACAGAAAGACAAAAATACCAATAGCTGGATGGGAAGGACAGAAATGAAAAGGGAAAGAAGCTCTTAACACCTCACACCCTTTAAATATTATTAAGTAAACGAAACAGGTAAAGAGTTTTAGTATTTAGATAAAAATCTCACCCACATATGCACTTCACTGTGTGTCTATCCAAAAAGGTCCCAAAAGGCATGATTCTTTTCATGGCCTACAACTTAGGCCTGAACAAATTCTATAAACTGATGCTAGTAAAACAATCTACTTTCATCAGACATTAATTTGAAATTGG
Source organism: Camelus dromedarius (assembly GCF_036321535.1). NCBI lineage: Eukaryota > Metazoa > Chordata > Mammalia > Artiodactyla > Camelidae > Camelus > Camelus dromedarius. The sequence continues at coordinate 48,920,969 of NC_087443.1, read as the reverse complement.
CAAGATGTTTCTTACATAAAAAATAGAAACCCCAGACACAAAGTTGGATTTGAGAACATAAATGCAAAATCACATCTAAACTGAAATATTATATCTGATCATATTAATTACTTAGCATGGTAACAAACTTCTCAATAAAAAACAAGGTCAATGTAATAAATAAAACAAAGATTAAAATTAGTCAGATCCTATTAAGTCCAATATGCAGTTTTAAGACTTCAATGGAACTTGGCAAGACCAAGTTCTTGGGGGTGAAGAGAAATTAAGTTATAGAAACAACTTCTGTGGTGATTTAAAATACAACAGCAAAATTTTAAGGGAAACTCATTTACTAGCATACAGATAAACTAAGTTATAGGAGGAGAAAATGGAGAACTTGAACAATATTTAAAGCAAATATTTAAGGAATATTTATTAAATCAGATCCCTGATTAAGTTCTGTAATAATGAATTCCTATATATCAACTGTTAGGAAACTTACAGTTTAAAAATACCAAAATCTTGTATAACTTAAAATGTCAAGTTAAAACATGATGTTTCAACTTAAATATCCAAACAATCTTGTAAAAGTAAATGACTAAAAGCCAGACTTTCATTACATAATCTTTAGTTCTCAACCAGTATCTTAGTATTTTAGCAGAAAAGTAACACTGGTATTATCATTAAGTTTTATTCTTGCAAAAGCTTAAAATTTGATATTAGCCTTTAAAACTTACAATTAATAGATGACTCCAAAAACAGAAGTGTCAAAACCACTTATATCATCAGATCATCTTAACTTTTTCCTATATTTGTGTAACAGATGGCAAGCCTTACTTCTTGGACACTACACAATAATTACAATCTGTGTGACCTTTTCAGTATTAAAAATAACCTAAACAGCCTTAATAACCAGCACCTTAGCATATTTTACACTATTACATATAACCTTGATCACACTGGACAGAACCTAGATATGTAAAGTTGTTTACTTCCAGTGTACTAAGTTATTTATTTTATATAGTCTTCCTACAACTAGTCTATGAAAACTATTGATATTAGATTGCCTCTTGAGTTTAAAAAAAAATACACACACTTACAAACAAAACATTTTGGCCTTCACTATGTTTTCATTGACATCCAAGAAGGTATATACCACACCTAGATCAAAATTTCCGTGTTTAAGAATTTAAACAATTTTATCTCATTTGGGAAAATGTTACTGTAACAAATAATTTTGTTTAAAAGAGAGTTTGTTTCTTCCTCAGTATTTTTGTTCTAACTACATGAATTAATAAATTCATTGAGAATTATCATTTAGCTAATAAGGTTAAAATTATTTCCATGTTTGAGTAACTGATACTTAAAAATAAAATCTGACATCAACAAATGCAATTTTTTACCACAAAAATTAATATTGATTATAAATGCAAATGCAGAGCAAACTTTCATCCATTACTATCACCAATTACTATCACCAAGGCAACTATGCAAATATAAGCTGTATCATTCAAAATATGCTCCAGGGAACAGTAACATCATGACAAGTCATATCCCTTCTGATTAAAGACAGGAAAGCAACAAGGTTATAACAACCTCAGAATAAAATGATGTGAGAGTTTATCCAAATTATTTCTATATCCACTTTAATTTCAACACAATACAATTAATATTCCTACAACAGAAAGAGGAATTTTGACAGATCGAAAGTGCTTAGATGAATTTTATTTTGCCTTACTTTTAAATAATTAAAATATGCTTAAAATTTTAAATATGCAATAGCTGTTCGGTAAGTAAATAAGGGAGGGGGAAAAGCTTTAAGACTCCAATACTTCAGCTATTCTTCAATGTAACAGATTATAACTTTGGGAATCAAGATCATGAAAACCTTTCCTAATATTTATTATTTTTTTGTAGGTTATTTTGGGGGGGAGGGGAGGTAATGAGGTTTATTTATATATTTACTTTTTTAGAGGCAGTACTGGGGATTGAACCCAGGATCCTAGGCATGCTAAAGTGCTCTACCACTTGGGCTATACCCTCCCTTCAAAACCTTTCCTAATATTCAGATCATCTTAAACCCACTCTAAAAAAAAAAAAAAAAATCAGAAAATAGCAGAAAAAATATTAGCCAAATATTGGAAACATGTTTAATGTATAACTACAGAGAAATAATTAAATATTTCTGACGACTTCACCATTTAAAATAATTAAGGCAATTACGAGGTGCTTTGGAAACTGTTAAAACACACCTTCAAACTCACTAGGATGAATTATATTTTAAAATAGATGCATAGAAACAAAAAACTAGAAGCTAATATGGAAACGTGAAATTTCAGAGAAGACAATGAGTAACTTTATAAAATTTCTTTAATTAATCATGTTTTTATAAAAGAAATTGTTTAAGCACAGTAAAGCAAATGGACTTTTTATTCATATACTGAAATAAGCATTGTTTATTCAGTTAAATTACAGCAATAAATGCTGTTTCTTTTTCTTAATGTGAAGCTACCATATGATTAGCAATCCTGGTTTTAAAGTATTTATCAGCATTTCTGACTGTCTCCTGTAATTCCACAAAGAAACATTAACAGTCAAAACTTAAATTTCATAAGAATTTTTAAAATAGGCCTTGACATTTTATTCTGCCTGTGCAAAGTGAGAGGCAAATTGTAAAATCAAGCCAACAGAAAAAAATAATAGAAAACAATCTATTCCTAGAACACTTTCATAATTATGTTTGTCTCCAAAACAAAACAAATTTCAGAATTCACTAAGCTACTCCATTGGCATCTTCTCATCTTTGGACCAATCTAAAGCCCCATCCCAAGTTCTTCTAAAAGCTTCATACATTAATGCAAGTTTTAATGTAGATAAATAAAGCACTGTAATTCAACAGGTTGACACAGCAAATTTAGGGTCTAGAAAAGAATGCATCAACCTTAGAATAGGCCGTGTTTTCTTCATCTGGAAAGATATGAGAAGTTTATAATAACTTGTCAGAAATTTGCCCTTTTATATCAGCAGATTTAACTTCACCACATCTGATTATAACAAAAACACCTTTAGAATAAAAAAGGAAGATTACAGAACTCATTAAACAGCACAAATATTCTGTGAGCAAAGTATCTGCTAACTACGTAATTAAAGGCAGCAAGCTAAAGGTTACTTTAAAAACTACTGGCAATATAAAAATGAAAAAACAAGTTTTCTTTTAATATAGCACATCCAACCTGTTAAAGAAGTTCTATGTAACACCCTTCTGAATGCCTCATACAGTGCACTACACTTACACATTTTTTGAAAACATCATCAGCCTTTTCTGACAGATGCTCAAAGCAACACATTCACAAGCAGCCAAGTAACACGTGAGCCTTCTTCAAATAAACCTTTTTTTGTTACTAGGGATATCTTTTGTGGACAAAGTTCTTATTATTAAAAGTACTGGCCTAACAGTAGTCAAAAAACATAGATGTTCATAGCCTAACTCTATCATTTATTAGCAATTTTACCTTCTTAAATACCACAATCTAAGAATACAAGTACTGACTTTTATCAAACATTATACCTATTTTGTACCAGATACTTTATACCTCTAAACCAGAGTTTCTCAACCTCAGCAGTATCAGCAATTTAGGTCAATTATTTTGGTGGGTGAGGCTGTCCTGTGCACTGTAGGATGTTTAGCAGCATCCCTGGCCTCTATCCACTGCATGTCAACAGCATCCCTCCCCTTTTGACCCCCTAGGATGTGACCACCAAAAATGTCTCCAGATAATGCCAAATACCCAGACAAGGCAGAAGGGGATCACCCCTAGTTGGTAACCAATATTCTGAAAATATCTAACTCATACTTCTAACAAACCTAAAAAGTCACCCGACAAGGGTTTTTACCACTGTGTTAGAGATGTGGAAACTAGGGTTCACTAAGGTTAAGTAGTTTATCTTTTATTACATAACTGGTAAGTAGCTGAGCAAGGATTTAAACTAGACTTTAAATCTAGCTGACTCCCAAATCTATGCTCCTTCTCCTCCACTCTGCTGCCTTTCTAAACTCATCGCCTTGTCCACAGAAAAACAGGATAACATTTGCCATGCTGAGCTATTCAAGGTTTACAGGTCAAATGACATAATGCATGTGTAAATTCTATTAAAGTAAGGAGATAACAGTGGTTTACAAAGTGTGATCCCCAGACTACCATCCTCAGCACCACCTGGGAACTTGTTAGAAATACACATTCTCAGGCCCCAATCCAGATCTAATGAATCAGAAACTGTGGGGGTGGGGCAAGTAATCTGATTTAAGAAGCCTTGCAGGTTATTTGGATGTCATCTAAAGTTTGAGAGCCACTAATAGAACATAATGGGAAAAATACTGCAAGAGGTGCCTAAAAACCCTGCATCTTTCTTTGGACTCAATCTTCTGGTAGCTTTTAACAAGTTACTACTTCTATTGGAGCTACAATTCCTATACTACAAAAAAATGAGGAAAGTAACACTTGATCCATCTCTCAGGTTGCTTCTAGTTTTCTTAGCAAAATCTAACGAGCTAATGATTAAGAAAAGGCTTTGTTAACATATATATATGTATATATATATAAAAATATGTATAAATATATACTAAACAAATATTCAACACTCTTAGGGTATACACCAGCTAATTCTATTACAATAAAAAACCTGACTTAAGTCCTCATTTTTTCATATTTTTTATTTCATAAATGAATAAGTAAAAATGTTAAATAAATTTTACAACATGGCTAAGTTATGCCTGGCAAAGTAGTTTTCACATTACGAAAGAAAAAAGAGCCCAGGCATTCCATTCTAACTCTAACAGACTCTGAGTAAAGTAATTCATAAAGACACACTTAAAAAATAAAACCTAAAAATTAAGCTTAGGAACATTCCCCAAACTTCATTTTAAACGTATAAAAAAGATTTCAATTCTATTAATCTCCAGTAAGTTTAGACTAATTAGAACACTCAAAAAGAAGAGTCTCACTAAATTCATGAGAGCAAAAGAATTTTAAATGGAAAAAAAAAACTGCATACATTTTAAAGCAAGAAGTTGTTTGCAACTCTGAACATGTATGCTATATTTATAAATCACTTTAAGAATATATCTGACTTAAAGAATACCTGATTCAAATTACAACACATTTCATAATACCTTAAATAATTATATCCTCTTTAAAAGATCAAAAATATTAAACATATAAAATTAGCAGAATGCATGCCTGCAATTACTACCAAATAAAATTACTACTAATTTTATTTTAGCCTGAAAATCTACAAAAATCAAGGGAAATAAAACTGAAAACTATTCTGAACGGCTTTAATAACACTAAATCAACTCTAAACTTTGGGTAGTGATATAAAGCAAAATAAAGGTGTATGTAGCATTAGAGAGAAAGAGCAAAAGAAAGTAACAGAATTTCAGACAACTCAATTTTCCTAGAAGATGTCAAAATGCACAGTTCAATTCTACAACTTAGACTTGGACCAAAAACACAGCTAGCTTCTACAAAACATAGAAAAATACATAAAAATAAATCATCAGAGAGTCACATATATAATTACAGCACGATTCATTCTGCAGTGTAAAACAAATAAGCAAAAAAAACTCACTAGAGATCAAGTGCTTCACAACTGAGTGTACTATGACACAGCTGGGAGACCAGCACAGGCAAGAAAAAAAAGATTAATCCCTATGCACAAGCAATGGCCTTTACAAGGCAGGTCTCAAGCTTATTCCATCCTTCCCCATAGTTGGTAAGAAATAAATGAAGAAAGCAATCCTCTGGCTCTTTCTTCCCATTACTAGGGCCTAAAATTATATTGAGAATCTTCATCAAATGTGAAAATGGGACACAATAATACAAAGGTTTAACCTAAATCGAAATTCCTGTATTAATTTGTAGCCAGATTATATTAAGTGTAAATTATATTGTAATAAATGTAATCTGGCATTCAAAATTGTATGACTCTTCCAAGAATCTGACCTTAAAAGGAAACGCAGAGATACTTTTATTGATAGATGGTTTAAATAACTGTTGTATCATATATCAAGCGTTCTTTCATTTGAGATAGAAATTACTCTTTGTGAATAAAAACAATGTTTTAGTTGACATATATTTAACACTGAAGAAAATTTATTACAATAAATTTTTATTTTAAAACTTCTACTTCATTATGCATGAACAGAGAAAGCTTTCATCCTTCCTTAGTATTCCAAAGCAAATATTAGCATGATTAACTTTTCTTTGGTCAATAGTATGAGCGGGCAGAGTTTTAAATTATTTGCAATGAAACGGCAAAATCACAGACATGTTAAACTCAGGGCTCCTACAGGAATACCCCTATTTTAAAAAATACTCATAGCTTGAATTAATTAAAATCACGAACATATCCAAAACTGAGGAAATTCAGGTGCAATAACTGCTCCTCCCATAAATGAAAACATAATTTCTCATACATGGGTAATCTGAAATTATAATTTTTAAGAGCAGCAGTTACAATTTAAGTATTTACCATGTGGCAGGTGCTATGCTAAGTGAATTATTTATATTATTTCATTTATTCTTCAAAATAAACTTCATGTGGGTGGGTACCATTATCCTCATTTCACTGATAAAATAGACTGAGAAAAGTTAAGTACCCAAAGTCATCCAGCCACTACCTGACAGAGCCAGGATACCAACACAGGGAAGCTGGTTCCAGAGCCTACACTGCCACCCTAAAATCTAAAATGAAACAATGTACACACAATGTGTGGATAAAACTAATACCCAATATTTTAATGTAATTTAAACAGATTAAGCTGTATTTGAAAATTATAAAACAACAGCCACAAAGTGATCTCTTCTTCAAAGAAAACAGGAAGAAAGTTCATTTTTTAGAACTATTACTATAGTTTGCTAATTTTGTATTTATTTACTTACATATCCATAGAGTATTCAAACACTTATAAGTTAGATTCACTGTCCATACTTGAAGTGATGACTATTGATAATTGAATGTATAACCATTTAAAATATAATACATAACCAGTCTTCTTCTCTACAATATGTACAGGTTAAGAATATTCTTTTGTTGGAAGGTGTAGCCACAGTATTCAAATCTGTCAATATTCTCAACACTACCAGTAAGTGTGTATCTAATACTCTGAAGATTTCTCCCTATTTCTTAGTACAAACTATTGCAAAAAAAGGACAATCTGCCTTAAGCTATATTGAACTAAATTAAAAATTCCCATCCAAAATTAACTCACCCCTAAATTATGTCTATTCTTACATTAATATTTTTCTAACAACCTTTTTTCATTCCAATGCAAATTATTTTAAAAGAACCAAGTTGCTAATACCTTTTCCATAACCAGTAAAAAAAAGTTCAAAATATTAGAGGATAGGTGAAAAGTCAAATCCAATATACTAATTTCCCTTTCCTGACAAACAAAAGTATTTTACATTAGTAAGTGCATATACATATTTAATATTTAGAAAGAGAAGCACAGACCAACTGGCAAAGACCACATGTGGCAGTAATATGGCCTACTTAAAACAATTAAGGACATCAGTTTGCTCAGCAAATCCTTACCAACTAAGAGTTGTTCAGTCTAACATTACTGGTATTTCTGATAGCAACTGTGTTAATTTTAAAACTAGACAGAAAGCAATTGTGAAACAGAATATTTAATATTGTAAAACTGAGTATTTAACTGAAATCAGTTCTGACCCCAGTCTCACAAGGTGATACAAATGCCTGAAGTCATTATCCTTAGAATAAATCCTAACACCTTTTCTTAATGAAATCGAGCCACAAAAGAATTCTCCAATACTGGCTTGACTTAAAATCAAGTTTATCTAATACAAAAAGAGAGAGGAGCATAGGTAAGAGTGAGGGTTTTATGAAATAGAAATAAAACTTAAGAACTAACGGCCTCTACAGAAGAAAAATATACCAAAGAAATTTCTTATACTATCATTAATAACATATTTTCTGGAAGCTAAATCCTTAGAGTACAGGCAAGTTCTAACATCTCACTCAAGTAAGTGAAAAACTGTCATATGCATGCAAACTTCTAAATTTCTCTTTACAAACTCCAATTTCACATACAATATTAATATACAAACATTTCCTATACTGCTGTCTCACTAATAATACTGAGGTAAAAATTTTAAATTAGAATGCTTACTAAGGGTGAATTAATGATAAAACTTTGTGAATTGATTTTCCCATAATAAATACTCTTACATTAAAAGTCACTGTAGTGATTACTTCTTAAGTGGCTTAAAAGTTGTTAAAAAGTATTAAGCTATTGCCAAATGAACAAACAGCAAATAGACCAAATCTCAAATGAGAACATTTGAAAATCAGTACTGAAGACTTCCAAAATGTAAGGAATTTTTTAACATTAAGAGGTTTGCATATTTTTTGTGGTTAATAAGAAAAAGCAGATACTATACTGTTCTACACAAAAATTAAAATATCACCAGCTACCTTTCTCATCTTGTTAAAATAAAATTCTAAAAGGTAATATACATAAATGTATCTTTCTCTACTATCATTCTTTCTAAAACTAAATTTAAGGTGTTTATATCTCCCCATATTTCACTGTTTATTCATCTAGTCTTTATTATATTATAAACAATGTAAATCTACACTGATAACTGTACTAATGTGTAAACTTATAATGAACAGCAATAAAATTTCCTTTTCCTATATTAAGAGTCATATAAACTGTAAATTCCTCTCAGATGCGCTTTATTCTTGAATAAGCTTTATGAAAATGAAGTTTGTAAATTATCATATAGCAATTAGGTGGCTCAGAAACGTTCAGTAAAGAAATAAAACTTAGCAGATATAATACAGTGTAAAATAAAAATTGTGACTAGAATCTTTGATTTAAAAAAAAACTCACAATATGGTCATTTCAGTAATCACTAATCTTAAAAGATAATACAGCCAAACTACAAGTCACTGTACTCTCTACAAATTAAAAACATTCCCTATGAAGGTTAATATTTGAAAAGACGCAAACTTATCAAACAAGAAAAATACAACAGAAGCCTAAAGTTTCCATGAAATCTAAAGACAATGAATTTTTTTAGTCCCATGTTCAGTACTACTTTTCAGACTAACATTAAGGATAAAACCCAACCAACAAATTTTTGTTGGAATAATTCAGTTTTACAAAAAAATAAGTTGAATATGGTCCTCAATCTTCCTCTGAGAAATCACTTCATTATTAATCTTTATCAGATAAAAACACTCCCAATCACTACTTTCATAAAGGAATTTAACTTCAAAAAAGCTAGCTGCTGAAACAGATATTGCAACCTGCTGAAGACAAATCCTTCAATAGCCATTTTAATTTTCCCCCCATAATAAAAACAAAACACTAAAGTGAAACCAAGCAAACCAAACTGTTTTGGTATATCAAAATTATTGGAAGTGCAACTATCAAAAAAACAAGCTCTTTACTGACTTTCCTTAGTGATTTTTTTCATATCAACATTTGGCTCAATAAAACCACAACTCTAGAAATTAAGTGTTATTAGTCATTTGATGCAATATATGATACTGCTTTCTATGCATACCATAGCTAAAAGTACAATTGTACAGAAAGTTTGAAGTCTCATAAATTTCATACACAGAGGTACACATATTCTGAAATCAAAGGAGAAATGGCCAATCAGCTCATGGCTCACATATAAGAATCTGACAGAATGTTAATCTTACAACTCTGAAAATTTTAAATCAAATGGGTAAAGCAAAAATAGGATAAACATACTTTGAATATTAAAAGCAGTATGTCTACCAAACTGCATTCTAGAGATTTTTTTGAATGGGGGCTTATTTTAAAAAGTTAAATAAACAGTTAATTAATTTGTTCCTATATATCTAGATGACAGTCAATTCACACCAATAGTAAACTACTTTTGAAATAAGTTACAAATCAGAAGAGTTTTTCTGTAATTAATTATCTTCTGGGCAAGCGAGTCAAGTTCAGCCTCAATACGGTTTTACAATTAATGCAGACTCCAAAATTTCCAAATAGTCTTTTAAAATATTATTTTTTAACTTAATAGAAAACTGTTACGCTTTGTGTGTTGTAAAGCTACTTCATCAGTAATTTTTATCTTCATTTCAAAACAAAAACTTGGGCAAAATTAGCTGTGCACTTATGTGCAGCCACATAATCCAAAGGAATAAAACTTCTTAAGATATAAAACATTTTCTTCAAAAAAAAATCTTTCCCACAGTTTTACCTGGACATATAGACACTTTAGTGTCACTCTATCTTTAGGCAAAATATTCATTGACACTTGCTAAGAAACCATTTTTATTAAGAATACTCTATTAGTATTCATACAATTACATAGTTTTAACTAAGTATTGGCTACCCCTACAATTCACATCATCGAATTTTTGGTCTTAATAGAAGCCTCAATAAAATGCTTCAGTCACCTCAGACCAGTAAACTTAATCCTGCTTTTCATGCTTTATACACTGGCCTACCAGTAATACTCAATTCCTATACTTTCCATTCTGCAAAAAAAGGAGGGCTCTATTCCCATCCTTGATCAAAACCAGTTTATTACATCTGAAACTGCAAAGATTAATGCCTTTTGATAACCACTATCTTTTGAAGTACAAAGGCCTAACTTTTATACAACCAAAACTATACACTGCTGAAATTCTTGGTTTTCTGTCTTATTCAACAAGCTGACTCAGTAAATTTAACACACCATATGAAAAAAGCAAATACACCTACAATCTGAAGCTGGAGTAATCCATTCTTGCCAGCATTTCTGGTTATTAACTGGTAAATTACACTTGGCATTCTAAATAAGTCAGGGTAAAATTAACGGATACCCAAAGGTTTCAGAAGACCTGAAACCTAAATAAGGTGAGTAGCAATTCTAGTATAATACTTAAATTTCAAGTGAAACTGAAGTTAAATCTCTGCGATCACCATTGGCTACACACAATACCCTTGAACCTACAAAACATTATCTGGGATCAAAACCTACTCAAACTCCATTCTGTTACGTGTGACAAGAGCACTGAATATAAAACGCTACTAAACTGTAAATTTCATGCCCTATCCCACATCACCTCAACACGAGCGAGAAAAAAGGCAAATTTAACAAAGATCTAATAAGAGTACTTTATAAGCTATATCATGGCACTACTGATTTCAAACTACAAAACTTCTTAATGCAGTTCAAAGTTGTAATTAACTTAGTTTAAACACACAAACCTACTTTTGCCTTCAAATGAGCACCATATATGCTGAAATGATTCTGCCTCTAAAGTTATGCAAATCAGTTCGCAACTCACATTTTTAAAAAATCCATCAATGCAACCCAGGAAACTAAAAACAATCACTGCAAGATTCTGATGCAATATGCGTACGTGCAACACTAATTTTCATTTTAATCTGATCTATACCCTTGATCTAAGGCCTAAAGCCAAGATTTAATCTAAATATGCTCAACCTCAAAGCATCTACTTTTCTGTTCATTTAGTAGACCGGATTACCGAGCTCACTAATCCACTGACAGTGTACTGTATTCTGCATTAACGGACAATAGCCCTTAGGAAGAGACCCCATAGACAGACTAAGAAACCAAACCCATCGGTGCCTTGACACTTGGAATCAGGCACGAGTTTCGTCTAGCCGAACACACCCTAGGTTCAATGCACCCAAAAGAGGCACCAAATATGCATGATCTAGAAATTCGACCAGGATTAAATTAACATTTAGTCACCCAAACTATGGAAATTTTTCGCCACCGTCTACTCCCACGTTAGAAGAGAGAGTGACAGAAAGGCAAAGAGGAGCAGCAGCCACAGAAATGGATACAGGTCAAGTCTAAGTCGAATCCATCCTCTTGATATCTCCTTTTGTTTCTGCTAACGATCTCTTTGATGATGGCTGTCATGTCTGGGAGCCTGTGGCTGAAGAAAAAGGAGGAGAGAGATGGCAGAAGCTGCTGGTGGCGGGGCTTCTTCTGCAGGATGGAAATGGCTCTGGACTTGGCGGTAGCTGATGCCCCTCGCTCTGTTGCCGCTTGGCTCTGGACCGCAGCCGGGTAATGGCTGCTGCGGCGGCTGCTGGATGGTTGCAGCGACTGGGCCTGCTTCTCCTCAGCAGCCAGAGGTCTGGCAGCGGCGGCAGAGGAATGGGGAGAAGACGAATAATCCTCGGAACGGCTGCCTCCTCCGGCGGCCTCCGGAGCCCGGGCCAGGGGGGGTGCGGCGGCGGCGGAGGGGAGGTTTAACACCGGCCCGGGTCCCTGGATGTGCCGCCGCCGCCGCCGCCGTGTTGGAGGCAGTAGAAGGGGAGAGACCAACTCTCCGGCGTTCCCAGCCCTGGAAATGGTGACAGGCGGCTCCGACCCCCTCCCCGGAGCTGCAGCCGCCGCGGCCGCCGCCGCCGCTTCTCCCCCCCGCTCCAGGAGCGGGAGGTGCCGCCGCCGCGCCTCAGCCGGCTCCCGCCCGAGCCCACGGCTTCCACCTTCCCTTTCAGGAGAAGCCGAGGAAGAGGCTGCACGGTTAGAAAAGAAGACGAAGAGGAGGCGAGAAACGCCGCCGCTGCCGCCGCCGCCGGCCGGCCGGCTCCCCGAGGGCACTGCCCCCGCGGCTGCTCACAGGCGCTGAGAGGGGCTCTGGGCCGCGGCCGCCGCCGTCTCTCATCTCCCTCGCCTGAGCCCGGCCTCGCCTCACAGCGGCTCAACTCTCAAACTTCCATCATGGCTGCAGCTTCCGAGAGGAGAGAACTGAGCGCAGCCGCGTCCCGGCGTCCGAACGCGTATCCTGCCGCAGTGCACAAAGAGTCCCGCCACATCACCGCCCGCCGGCCTGCCCGCCCCCTCCGCCGCCGCGCCGGGAGCCCGGGCGCCTGGGGAGCCCGAGGGAAGGCGGGAGGCGGATCGGACCGCGCCGGGGGAGGGCAGGGCAGGGAGGGGGCAGAACCGGGTGCGAGACCCGAGTCCCCAACCTGCAGGCGCCACTGAGCATGCCCAGTGTGACTGCCCAGGGCTCGCTCGGGCTTGTTTCGAGGCGCCCGCCTGTAGCTGCACTTGCCGCGGCTGCTTCTGCAGCAACGGATGGTGAGGGGGACAAGCTGAGCCACGGCCTGTGCCCAGAAACCCACCCAGAAGCTGGGTAGGCTGCTGCGAGCGGGGCAGGGGGAGTGAAGGTGAAGGTTGAGGAGGGTTCATTAAACAGTGTCACGGACACTGAGTCTGAGATTACCTGTGCAGAGGTGGAAAAGACCAGGTGATTGCGCTGGTCAGTGTACAGGGAAACGCAGGGACGGTACCTGCAGCGAGGACACCCCTCCCCCTACCTCCGCCCCCAGATTTCTCCGGCACGGCCTGCAGCCTCCATCTCCTTTTGCACCGCTGTTTGATCACAGTCGTTCGCAGGGATTTGACTGCAGCAGCCTTTGCCGAGAAATCCCTCCTCTAACCCGTGTCCTCAAGGTGTCAGTCTCAGTACAAAGAACAACCCCCTATTGTGTCTCCAGTGCGTATCACCTCATCCGGCTCCCTTTCACCGCCCCACCTCCCGCTTCCCCGGCAACTCGGTTCATTGGCCCTAAAAATGAAAGCTTAGAGCGCGGTGAGTGTGAGCACATCGCCCCTGGATTTCTAGCTCCCAAGCGACAACTGTCTAGGTGGACTGAAAGCGGACTCCTGAGAATGGGATGCACCCTGAAGCCCCCTGCATTGCTCCTTGGAGAGTCGAGCATCTCTCCCCTTAGGGTTCCAGTTAGGTTCACCGCGTCGAACTCAAGCACGATCCTTAGAAGCTCCTCGCCCCGCCCCTTTTGGATCGCTGTGAAAACCTGGCTGGGTGGATCGCCCTGGGGCCAGAATCCGCGCTCCCCCAGCCAGGCGATGCACGCTCGCGTCCGGGGTTGCTGGCCCGGAGTGTGAGAGGTACGGGACCGTAGGAAGCTGCAGCCCCTGCGAGTGGGCGGAGCCGAGGAGCCCTAGGAGGGTTCAAAAAAGAGGTGGAGGGATACACGGGCCACAGTCGGAACTACTTTCAGGAGGAGGTCACGTGTGTTCCTAGTTGGGGAACTTTCCAAATTCCCACTCCCATTTGAGAGCTTAAGAGGCAAGTGCTTCGCTTCCTTTGCCCGGGGTGCTCCTGCCTTGTACGGGCAGCGAGACCCCAGAGCCTCGCGGGTCTCAGCAGAAAAACAGGCTCAGACGAGCCTCCGGCCGGAGCGCTGTCGGGGCTGGCGTCTAAGGAGCTGGTTACACAAGCACTCACATCCAGGCACATGCCCCCTCCTCCCCTCACCTTGGCTACCGCCGCCGCTGATTCTTGCAGATCTCAGAGCGAGAGTTCCCAAGCTGGTCGCACCCTTCGCCTGCTACCCACAGAGCAAGCTAAAGGGCCGAGACCTGAGAATCCGAGTTCTGGATCGGCTAGCACTGTGCCTTCCCAAACGTGGGAGAAGGGACTGGGCCCTGGAGCTCTGGCGCATCTTCCCCGCTAGTGCCCTTCCCCTTAGGGCGAATCCTTCTGGGGCTGTACTCGCGGGGCAAAAGGGTATCTCCTGCAGCAGCCCGCTGCTTGAATACAACGATGTTGCAACAAACTCAGTCACTACCTCCGAGCTGGTGAGCGCGCCCCACCTACTGTAGACTCAGCCAAGTGACTTATCTGGTCAGAGAACCTAGTCAATGGCCTTCAGCCCAGAACAAACCTGTCAAGTCTGCTTACCGTTCGGATTGGTTGACTTATCCCGTGAGAGAGCTGATTCAGAAATGCTGAGAACTAGAGCATATTTACCGCGACGCGGATCAGCTGCAAAGTTAGCTGTCCACCATCTGTTTGGAGAGAGTGGGCATCAACATCAGCTTAGGAATTCCTTCCTTATTTCCCCTGGGAAGTAGAACTCAAGGAGAATTTTAGTCCAGAATTATTTAAGTTGAGACCTAGGCTGAGGCACTGGGTGGTTTTTTGGAAGAAAGAATGGGATCTCTTTGCATGTGTACTGCAGTAACTGTGAGTAGATGCCTCCAAAGGTCTAAAGAGGATTTATTCAGTGATGAGAAAGTAGATGGTATATGAGCACATCATAGTTGCAGGCAGCCCCTGAAGACTAGAAACCCCAAGAGAGCTAGCTGAGAAGCCACAGAACATTACTAACTCCAGGACTTCTAATTAAACCAGGGATATTTATACTGTTCTTAGAGATCTCTGAGGCTCCATAAACCTTTGAATTTATATACAACATCCTTTTAAGATAACTCTGCAGGAGTTAGCCACTTGCTGAATCTTCAGCGTTAGTATTTATTGGAGACTGGTTTTGTGCATGGTCCTGGTCAGCCTGGAGGAAGGAGAGGCCACAAATGGAAAAAGAAATGGAGAGCAACCTAGAAAGAGTAGGAGAACGGTCTCCATTTGGTTTCCAAAGATGAAAATCCTGTCCACACAGCTTAGTGTAAGCTAGAGATTTCTTTATTTTACAAATAACCAAGGATAAGAGGTCCCTGTTCTAAGTGTTCCCCTAGATTGCGTGGCAAGAACCTGAAAGCTATGCTCCTTGAGTATCAACAGCTGCTTGGTGAGGAAAGGGAAAATGAAGATAAAGTTAAATGAACGCAAGTGATTGGGGAGCGGTAAGATGTCCCACGTTTGTTTCTAGGGTTGCTGGTCTTGTCCCTAGAGGTCCTGTTATTAGCACTGCCCTACTCAGCCCTCCCCTGGAGCCTACCCTATCTGAAGATTAATCTCACAGCATTTAAAAAGTTCTGAAATCCACTTCCTGGGGGAAAAAAATGGATTCATTCCTGTCCTATTGGTGTTAGGCATGAGGAGAGAGGATTCTTTTCAATTTCTGTTGCACAAAGTAATTCTGGAGCAGAGAGGGTGTGCATCACCAGCACTAAAATGCTAGAGTATGAGACTGGCCCACAAACACCTTTTAGTAACCTTTTTCAATTTTTGTTTTTCTTCACTTTTACCCAAGAGATCTCCTTACCCAGGTAGTAGAGCTGAAACCTCTAAATAACTGACCCTCTCTAATGTACAGAAAGTTTAAAGAATTTTTTTTCAAGTTCAATTGCAAATATCTGCGTGGCTGTACAGATATTACAATACACTGGTTTCTAAACACTGCAGTTCTTTACCTGTCTGGATTCAGAATGCCCTGGGGAGAAACAGAAGCTTCTAACAAAGGGAGAATTATATAAAGCTTCAGGGAGACTAACCATATAGAATAATTAGTGAACATGATAAACCGGCTTTAATTATAGTTTCTAACAGCTGATTCCAAAACTGTATTGTTACTGCACCCAAAGAATATCCAAAGAAAATTCCTTTCTTATTTTCGTTGATAAGTGAACTGATCAGCAACTTGATGTGGGTGATGTAAATAGTTGATGTGTTCTTTGTAGGTCCTGCTGCTAAAATGTCTTTTGTTGGACACTGATTGCTATCATGCCTTTCTCATCTCCCACACACTGACCTTTCAAATAGAGGTCTACATCAATGGCTTTAATTTTTAAGCAATCTTCTCTCTTTTTATCTCTTTAACCACTGTTTCCTAAATAATACAGGATAAAAAATATCTAATAATTATAGGTTTTAATTTAAACCATCCTATTCTTCCAGTGGTCTGAACGCTTTTCCCTTATTTCATTTATCCTAATTACAAATATTGCTGTTCAAATAAAGATGTTTTGCTTACAAAATTTCTTTTCTTTCTTTCATTTCTCCATAAGGCACCACTATCATCACACAAGCAACCGTATCCTAAAAGAGAATTTTCCACTATTGTCTTTAAGCTCTTCATGCACCACATCTCTCCTGGAGCTCTTTCAGATGGCACTAGTGTCTCCTTTCACATCTCAGTAGAGAGGTGTGCCATATGAAATTACTACTCTCAGAGAAATAAGGGTTGGGCTCGGTGCTTCCAGGAGAACCACAGAGTAGGCCAGGCACTCACTATGCCCAAGTGGCATTCAGGAATTGTGACTTGGACTAGAGACTGCTAGAAAGGAAAAGACCTAACAGGAGAAGACAGCTTTACTATCTTAGTCGCCAATCTAACACTGGCTATTGAATATTGGTCCCCTTAATATTAACTCCAGCCCTATGGAACACATTTTTTTTTTTTGCCCTTTAGCTCTTCAATAACAGAAACAAATAATAATTTTTATGTTACCAGCAGATATGGGGCATTTACCAGGTCCTTCACAGCGTAGACCCCATTTGTCTAGATATAGGAGGGACACTGAGGAGTCAAGGTTAACCATTGCCACACTCCTACAAATCTTTCCCTTCAGAACATCCTTCTGCTTTCTGAGGTATCACGTTTTCTGTCAACAAAAAGCAACAAAAAACCTTTCGGAAAGATAAAATGCATGATAAAAACTGTTTACGGTAGCTTTTTTCTCTGCATTGATGGTATAGTCACTTAATGATTCAATCAACAAATATTTGGGAGTGTATTACATGCCAGTACAGTGCTAAGCCCTGTGGACAGAGCAATGACTATGGCATATAGGGTCCAGCCTTTATGGAATTTAATCTCCTTGAAAACTTGGCTTCTTTGTCTGACACTGTTGCAACCTCTTCATAGCCCACTGAGTTAAGCTAAAGTTGTAGAAAATATCCTACCAGTTGATAACTGTTTCAATTATTTATCGCTGCATAACAAACCACCATAAACGTGGTGGCTTAAAAGAACAACCACCATTTCTTTTCTTACAATTCTGCAATTTGGGAAGGTCACAGCTGGAGAGTTCTTCAGCTCCCCCAAGATGTCAGCTGGGTCAGACATGTGGTTGCGTTCAGCTATGAGTTCAGATAGGACTGGAATGTCCAAGATGACATTTCCCACATGTCTGGCACCTTAGATAGAGTACCTGAAATGTCTGGGGGCCTCCCTCCTTCTTGTGATCGCTCATCATTCAGCGGTTCGGCCCAGGCATCTCTGCACGGTGACTGGATCCCAAGAAGAAGAAAACAGAAGCTTCAAGGCCTCTTAAAGCCAAGGTTCAGAAGTCCTAGAATATCATTTTAATTGTATTCTCTTGGCCAAAGCAAGTCACAAGGCCAGCCAGACCCAAGGGAAGAGGAAAGAGCCTCTATTTCTTACTGGAAGGGGTGACTGGCATGGGAGGAATTATCGACAGTCATATTTAGAAACATTCTATCATAATCCACCCTCTGGCCACAACAGTTCACACGTACACCCTCACACACAGACATGCAAAATACGCTTACTTCCTCCCCTCAAATTATCATTCTGTACAGCATTGGCTCTAAGGTCCAATATCTAGTAATATATACTAGACCCAGATATGGATGGGGCATTTCAGATGCTGCTCCTCTTCACCTGGAGGTTTGTGGACTAGAGAGACAAATAACACACAGGACACATAATGCTGAAGCAGAGGTAGGGTAACTGCGATAGATACTTCTGCTCAAAAAGAGGGGAAATGGAAGGCACACAGTCATTGGTCTGTAGCGATTCTGAAAGCCAGCCAAGCAGTGTCATCCTGACTCTGATGATCCAGTTCTCCGCTAGAGTCTGGTTCTTCTCCCTGGGAGTAGTTTCCTAGACCATTGTTCCTGGCTCCCTGCTCTGGGGTCCAGTTGACCTCTCTGGTCCAGTCTTCCTTTGCCATCAGAAACTGCTTGCCCTGTATAGTTGAATAGATCTCTCAGCTTCTTCCTGCCCACAGAAAGTTGGGGGCCCAGAGGCTTTTTTTCATTTTGAACTGTCCTTCCTTAGTCCAAGCTCATGGTGCTTTTATCAATAAAACTATCTTTAAAGTTGTGTGGGTTTTCTATGACTCTGATTGAAGTTCACTCCTTGACCATAAAGCAACATCTATAATTCTTTCAAAACAAACCTCTATCTACTTTGGGCATTGTCAAGGTGGCTGCTGTTGGACCACCCTCAAGATTCTTAGAAGTACTTTTTGTCTAGATGAGAGGGTCTGTGAAGCAATGTCTTAAATTTTTCAGAGGTCTTAGCAGAGTTTTGATTAAATTGTTTCCTTGAGGCCACATTCTACAGGAAGGCCTTGAGGCCGTTTCTTAATTTCAGACCCCTTTGCTGACTATAAAGACCCTAGATCCTGTATATTTCTTCTACATTCTGTTTAAACACTGAGTAGTTCTTTTTTAAAACCAAGATGTGGAAACAACCTAAATGTTCATAGATGGATGAATGAATGGATAAAGAAGATGCAATATACATATATGTATACATACACACATACACACACACACACATACATAATGGAAAACTCAGCCATAAAAAAAAAAGAATGAAATTTTGCTATTGGCCGCAACAGGAATGGACTTTGAGGGCATTATGCTAAGTGAAATAAGTCAGACAGAGAAATACAAATACTGTATGATCTCACTTTATATGTGAAATTCAAAAAAACAAAACAAACAAATAATTTTTAAGAAACAAACAATCTCAGATACAGAGAATAGATTGGTGGTTGTAGGGCGGTGAAATGGGGGAAAGGGGTAAAAAGTACAAATTTCAGCTATAAAGTAAATAAATCTGGGCATGTAAAGTACAGCATGGTGACTCTCGTTAATAATACTGGATGGTATATCTGAAAGTTGCTAAGACAGTAGATCTTAAAAGTCTTCATCACAAAAAAAAAGAAAGAAAAATTTGTAACTATTTGCGGTGACAGATGTTAACTAGATTTATTGTACTTACCATTTTGCAATGCATACAAATATTGAATCATTATGTTGTATATCTGAAACTAATATAACGTTATATGTTGATTACATCTCAATTAAAAAAAAAAAAAAGAATCCCTTCCCAGACTATAGAGTCATATCAATTAAATGTAAATGTGGGATTCTGGAACAGAAAAAGAACATCACTGGAAAAAGTGGTAAAGTTCATATAAGATCTGTACCTTATGTTAATATCTTGGTTTTGATAATTATTCTATGGCTATGTAATTTATTTTTGTTTATACTAGGGGAGCTGGGTGAAGAAAATACATGAACTCTGTACCATATTGCAACTTTTCTGTAAGCTTAAATTGTTTTAAAATATTTTTTTAAACACTAAACTAAAAAAATTTTTAAGAGTTAGAGTTATCTCATTACCTTTCCAAACTCCACCCAATGCCAGGTCCCAAAGTCAATGCCACACATTTTAGATTTTTGTTATGCCAGCACTCAGCTTTCATACATCAACTTCTATTATCTATTGTATATACCACACTATCTCGAATTTCATTTCTAAATAAACGAGTATTTTAAAATAAATGTAGCAGCTCAAAACAACAACAACCATTTTCTTGCTCACCATTCTGCAGTGTGGACAGGATGGTGGTGACAGCTTGTCCCTCCTTCATGTAATGTTGGTTGAGGTAGCTTGACTTGGGCTGGAGGATCCAAGATGGCTTCAGTCACATGTCTAATGCCTTAGCTGGAGGGGCTGGAATCTCTAGGGGCTGGCTGTACCTATTTGCCTCCTTACTCTTTTATCTTCTGAAGGAGAGGCACACTGCCTCTATGAGGCCTTTCTCTTCAGCAAAGTAGTCAGACTTCTTCACATGGTGATTATTTTCCAAGAAAGCAAAAACTGAAGTTGTCAGGATCCAGGCCCAGAACTGGAGTAGCATCATTCTCACCTCATTCCATTGACCAAAGCAAGTAACAGACCCACCAAGATTCAAAAGAGGAGAAAAAGACTCCACCTCTTGGCAGCAGCTAGTTTGTAGAGAGATGGAGGAACTGTTAGTGGTCATCAACCACAAGGACCCTAGCTGTCTTCCTTATAAATGACTCTTCAAAAGAGCCAGTTTTCCATGGTCAGTTCTGCCTAGACTCTATCACTTAAGAATCACCACTATCAGCTGACAATTTGATTAGCAACTGAATGTTTTCAGTTGATTATCCATTTTGTTCCTTAATCCTATAATCTTTTCATTTGCTCACTTATCTATTTCATATGCATAATTCTACTCTAGGATTAATGTATTTCACAAAATGGTTCATTAAAATTCAGTGAAATAAAATAAGAGTGATAATACACATATATATATGTGTGTGTTTGCATAAATACACGGAAAATATCTGGAAGAATAAACCAGAGAGAAGATAACACTGGTTATCTCTGAGGTTAGGATGGGGAGGGAGGGCCTCAGAGGGAGAGGAACTTCTTCCATTTATTGCTTTCTATGTGGTTTGAAGATTCTTTACAATGATCATTTATCATTTTCATAAATCAAAAAAGTTATTTCAATCGAAGAGAATTAAGACTAAAAATAAACGAATACCTATTATTGAAGTATCAAATAAACCAGGGAGAGAGCTCAACTCTACTTTCATTTTTAAATTAATGAGATCAATAAGGAATTTCCAGCATTTAAGCCTAAAGGTCTGTTTGGTGTCTGCAGCACAAGAGAAATACATGAGAATATCTGCCACAAGTGCTGTCTAGCAGAGGTGCTGTGTAGTAGACAGGTTGTATCTTACCCTGAGCATCCTCTCTCCTAGATCAACTATCTCTACTAGATCTACTCTTCACTCTTTGTACTATTGAATGACTTTTGCTGCTTAAAGAAAATATGCTCCAGAAATAATCACACCACCATTCAGAGCAGTGGCAGACTACCTTATGATCCAAGAAATCTCAAAGATCCCTTAGTTCACCAATTCCACTTTACAAGTGAAGAAACTGCAGTCTAAGGTGTTTATATGCCCAGATTATGTAGCTACTCATTGAGAATCCTGGACTGGGGTTTGGAAAATTCCCTGATATCCTTCAGTGAATAAAGATGGGAAGAAAACCTCGCTTTTATAGAGACCTAAATGAGTTACTTAGAGAGAAATTTCACTGGAGAAGGCTTTTCATGGTATTTTCAAGCCCTGGACAAAGGAGAATAAAGGCAACAGGAAGACTACCTAAGAAGAGATAGTAAATAGGGTTTGGAATAGGGAAAGACGGCGAGTAAACAGTATTACTGATGCTCACCATAACAGTCCTGAAATCAGACCATGAGGACTAGGGCCTTAAAAGATCAAACATGAAAATATGAGTTGCTGCATGTTACAAATTTGCTTCTCCACTTCAGTTCCTAAGATCATTGGGAGACTATCTAACGAGAAAGGATGGAAAGGAGGCAACTATTATACCTGGACTGAAAAAAGAAAAGGGACCATGCTCTTTTGAAAGGAAGGAAACGCCAAAAGCTTCTGGGAATAGAGGGGAACACTGCCACCTGCTGAAGAGTTGGAGTCAATGAAAATGCTGCCAGGCATGGGTAGAGGTAACATCTTCAGGGCTCAAAAATCAGTTAACAAATCTATTTGCTGTCTGAGCAGGTCAGTGCAGACAGCAAGATTAATCCTGTAATTCATCAGGCCAGTGTGCAGTGGAGAAAGGTCAGTTTGTCTCTAGTGTGAGGATGGTAGAGGCCTACATCCCTGCTTCCCTTTCTTCCATGAATACTTACACCTATTAGCTCTGAATTTTTTCCTGAAACCTAAACATCAGAATAATAAAATATACTTGGTTGACACGAGATGAAAGTGATATAAAAGAAAAAAGCAATACAAAGAATCCTATTCGTGCAACACAGGCACTGGGTGAAAAATTCCCATTGGCTCACCACTACCCTTCCCCAGAATGTCTTTTTTCCCCCTCCTTTTTACTCTTCCCATTTCTTCCTTGTCTATTCATATACAAATATACACACACAAAGGACAATTGCAAGAGAGGGCTGGGAGAAAGTTGCTGATCCTTTGTATAAAGCCTTAGTATTTCCCCTCTGCTAAGGTCTGAATGTGTCCCACCCCAAATTTTTACACTGAAACCTAACTCCAAGGTGAGGGTATTAGGAGGGGACTTTGAGAGGTGATTAGGTCATATGGGCAGAGCCCTTGCAAATGGGATTTAGTGCCCTTACCGAAGAGGCCCCCACAGAGCTCCCTTCCCTCTCTGCCATGCCAGGTGAGGTTACATCTAGAAGATAGCTGTTTATGAATTGGGAAGGAGGCCCTTGCCAGACACAGAACCTGATCACGTGGGTGTGCTGATCTTCGACATTCAGCCTCGAAAACTGAGAAATAAATTTCTGCGTTTATAAGCCACCCAGTTTGTGGCATTTTGTCAGAGCACCCTGAACAGACTAAGATGCCGTCTTCCTCCCACCCTTCCAGTCTCCTTTCTCCTGCCCTCTTTCTTGCCGTTCTCTTTCTTCCTATCCCATTTTCCTCCTCCTCACCTCTATGTGCCAAGATTCTCCTTATTAATGTATAAGAAACTGATATGGCTAGAAGACCAGGTGGGAAGGTGACATTTACAGGACTGCCAAGTGACACGGCTCCAAGGACCACAATCCACATTGCATGTGATGCTGTTGTTTTATGCATTTTGATTTTTTCAACCACATGAATGTATTATCTTTAGTTATATTTAATTTTTTTAAACCTGAACCTTAGTGGCCCAATGGTATGCCACTATTTAATCCCATGGTCCCACTGAATAATAAAATAAAGCAGTTATAGACCCTACCCAATTATATGTTTCTTATTTACAACATCTTAGGATTAATAAAATAAATTCTAAAGGCACTCTCATTATGATTTAGGTTTTTCTAACTCGTAGGAACTTCAGAAAGAATACCATAGAAAAATCTAATGTCAGACCTAACTTTGAAGGGGAATTTTATCTATTCTAAATACAATAGATGAACAGTTCTCTTTTGTGAATTTCTGCTAGTTAATTGTACTTGAATGTGTTGCATTTTTAAAAAGATGTACAGGTTTTATATTTCAGGAAATATAAAGGAAAGGGAGGTCTGTAAGCAAAGCTCATGGTACTTAAACATTAATTTGGGAATACTCCAAATTCTTAACATAAATTTCATGAAATTGAGGATCTGAGAGAAAGCTAACAGATAGAAACTGTTTATTTTCTGAGAAAAACAAAACAAAACTCTCATTTACTAGCTCTGAGCCAGAAATCTTATCTGAAAATTTCCAGGGACATAATACCTTTGTCTTGGCTGCCTCCCACAGTACAGCCTCAGGCCATTGGCTGTCAGAGCTTAGGAGACCACTCTCCTCCTATATCACCTGTTGAAGCAAGTACAAAAGAATCCTTAGTTAAGATGTGCCATATTATTAATGTGCTATTGTGGACTTGCTAACTGTAAAATATTATGTCTTTATAATGATTTTTAAAATAACTTATAACTGTACAATAGGACTGTCTACATTTCATATTCTGTTTTTTTTTATAATATTGAGGCATTTGTCCTATTAATGGTCAACTTTTCCTTATGAATTGAATTTGGCACATTAAGTTTTCTCAGTCTTTAAAGTAGAATTCAACTGGTCCCTGACTGAGAATGGCCATTATTCTATTTTTGAAATGTACTATCATTTTCAGCTATATCCAGAAATTTGCAAACCAGAATGTTGACTAAGACCAACCTATCTTGGTAGTATACTTACGCTGGTAGTTTCCTTGACCTGGGTTTGCTATTAGAAGCTAGGTCAAGCAATTCCAACTTCTTATTCTCCCAAACTGCACAAAATATTTCTAATAACCTTCTCTGCTAGACGTCTGTTTATTTTGCAATTAACAGAGGGTAAAGGAAGCCTTAAAGGCATTTCTGCTTCAGGGCACAGAATGCAAACCAATTACAGTGCTGTCTTTGTACCCTCTTTGTTAATGTAGACTAAGGATGCCCTTTAAAGAAAGAAAATCATGAATAAAAATTCTTCCAGAGGTTGTCACAAAGCAAATTATAGAAAAATTAAATGTCTCATAGAATCCTACTGGGTTACTACTCATTGGTCACCAGTTATTTAAATAAAGTGACCATGGATTTTCCCCAAATTAGAAAACTGCTATGACTCACATGTAGGACCTTCGGAGGGACTTCTCCCAAGTCCCTGAGAGGCAAAGCAACATTCTTGACAATGTGGGTTCAGTGAAACAGTCATACAGTTTAGGAGACTCCAACAGTAGCAATTCTATTCCCGGGTATAATCCTCAGAGTAGTGGTTTTAAACTAGAGAACTGAGATGCTCAGATATTTTTAAGGGGATCAATTCCAGATCTTTAACTCCTACATATGCTCCCTCCTAAATCTGATCTACCTGAGATGGAAATAAGTAAAATTCATTTATGATAGGCAAACTAATTTTTTAAGCCTCATTGATTTCTTTTTTACGTTTAGTAATTATAACATTTAAAAGTATCTAATTGATCAATTATCAACTAAACATAATTAATGATAATTCAGAATAATTTTTAATACTTAGGAGTATTATGGTCAAAGGAATTTAGCATAATATAATTTAAATTTATGTATACAATTTGTCACAGAGAAATATGATACAGTGATCATTAAAGATATTCATACATAGTATATATTACATTCAGATAAAAATCTAGGGCAGGAGTGGAAAGAAAATTCAAGTGCAAAGAGAAAAGGAAGTGACGTAAAATTTCCAACTGTAAGAGAAAAGCTTGTTCATGTTGTTAATGTTTTGGTGGATAATGGTGAATATATCAGATCACTACAGTATGTATATCCCACTGGATACATTTAAGAATTCTACTTTTAAATGTTAAAGTTTACCTTACAAGGAAATGACTCCATTTGCAACTACTTACACTCATGATGAAAAGTTCAATTCCAGCTCTAAAATGTTTAAGGAAGAAAAGTTTTTCCAAATTGTCCATGGAATAAGCAAACAAAAAAGTTTAAAGACCCCCTACTCTAGAAAAACTTTCATACATGTGCCTAAGAAAACATACATGGGTATTTTCTTGGCAATATTATTTGAAATAGCAAAAAATGAGGAAGAACCTAAATATCCATTAATATGGATAAATACAATGTGATGTTTTCAGATGATAGAATATTATACACCAAGTTAAAAGGAATAAATTAGATAAATTTATCAATACAGAATTATCTCAAGATTTACCAGACCCTAGTTAAATCTGATCCTCAGAATTACAGTGGGCTCATCTTTCTCTCATTTCCTATCCTCCGGACAAAGAAAACCGTCCAGGAGGCAGAAAGTCCATAGGCTATTTGACATCACCCAAACCTTGGCCTTGAAGCAGAGAACTTTGAATGGGTGTGTAACATGATCATATCATAGTTATGGTCATGAAGGCTCCACACTTGTCTCAGGCATTTTAATGACTACTCCTTGCTGGGAGTGGAGGGGAGAATAAAAGAGCCAAAAACCAATCAGAAGGAAAATAATTTCTTCATCATCTTTTTGAAATTTCTACTTGCCTGGAAAGAGGAAGTAAGGTATTTATTTATTCATATAGGAAAGATGAATGGAGGAAACATTAGTGACTGAGCAAATAAATCTCCAAAGGTGAGATAAGCAATTGAGCAAGAAATTAATTCTGTGATAATAAAATCATAGTTCAGTTCATTTCTGTAGGAAAGCAAAATCCATAAGGCCCAGGAATGACAATTAAATTCCTTGTCTATATATAAGAATTTCATCCCTCTCTTTCTGTTTAGAGAAATCTACTAAAATGTTTGAATATTTTGTTATATATATATATGTATTCTTTTTCATTATAGGCTACTATAAGAATGTTATAATAATTTCTGGTGTACAACATAGTGATTTGGTTATACATATTATTTTTCATATTTTATTTCATTACAGAATATTTGAATATTTTGAAAATTAAATCCTATTTTCTCACTAACCTCAAAATAAAATTAGTGTAACATAAAATGAGGACATAAAAGTAATAATGATAATAACTACCAATATTTTATTATTACTAATGTTTGTTGATAATATTTAGAAATGTATAGGGTCGTTAAAGGGCATACGTAAGGTGTTAAGAAGACCCTTGGCAAAAAAAAAAAGAAAAAAAGGCATGTTTACATTTTCTCTCCCAGGTCTCTGTAAATATGTTTCTACAAGGACAGCCTGGGGTGAGCACTGTGATGTAAATAATAATGAATATTTATTGATTACATACTACTACAAAATAGTCTACAAGCATGATCAACAGAAATACACCTGATGTTTTTCTTACAGTTTGACTCTACACTGCTTCTGTATCACAAGTACTGAAATCATCCCTCTTCTCAAGTAGCTGTGGCTTTATTATCATCTCTAATTTTCCACCCCCAGGAACTTTCTCCCTAAGGTTTCCAGTAGTCTGTAAGTACTCTCCCAGCAGACCCCTCCCATCAGTTCACCAGACATGCCCATACAGAACCAAACCTCCATAGA
Organism: Camelus dromedarius; assembly: GCF_036321535.1. Classification (NCBI taxonomy): domain Eukaryota; kingdom Metazoa; phylum Chordata; class Mammalia; order Artiodactyla; family Camelidae; genus Camelus; species Camelus dromedarius. The sequence goes on along the minus strand of NC_087443.1, from coordinate 48,893,714 downwards.
GAAGAAGGCTTTATATAAGTAACTCCACCAGAGGAGAAAGAAAAGGAGAAGAGAAATGTTATCAGATTTATTGTAATTGTTAATTCTCATAACGTATATGTGAAAGGAAGATGCAGGGTTGTAGCCCTGGATATAAAATTAAACTGGATTGCTATCCATTGGTAAATATATTCAACATTTTGCTACACATAAAACTTTCTTGTTACTCCATTCTTTTCTTTGGAGCACAAACTGACGCATTTCTTGAGGCAGACACCCTTGGTGTTAGTTTACAGGAAACAATCTGAATCACTTTTTGCTTCCCTGTACACCATTCCCCACTGCCATACCCTGAGAGGGGAGGTACTTAACTATGTATACTGAGATCATAAATTCCTTGAAAGGCTATTTAGTATGGAGGCTAAAAGCACCATTTCTGGAGCCAGACTGTCTGCTTTCAAATATTGCTCTGCCACTTAACAGTTGTAAGATCTTTGGCAAGTTACTTAATCTCTTTGTATCCCAGTGTCCTCGTCTATAAAATGGGAATAATAATAGTACTTACCTCACAGGGTTGTTATGAGGATTGAGGGAGGATATATACAACACCTAGAACAAGACTGGCACATATCAAACACCATATAAGTGCTCCTTGTTAGCTGGTACCACTATTGAGTGCTGATACTATATCTAATTCAGTTGTATTCTCCTTGCTGCCATGTCTGACACCTTGCATATTATTTGACACATGGTAAGCTTTCAGTGAATGCCAAATGAATGACGAATAGCTATCAACTGTGCAAGATGGGAGATGATAAGAAAATAAGGGTTCCCCGGGTCCTTCAGGATGTCCCCAATAAACATTAATTTTTGTCTTTTATTGTTATAATCTTATGTCATATCAATGTTTTAGTTAAGAGTTTAAGTAAGCTGCATGTGCCTTTGAGTCATCCACAAGTCAGGTATGTTAATGAAATGGTCCAATCACATTGACCTGCCACATTCTTCTCTTAAGTCACATGTGCAACATTGTGACATGAGCAAGAATGCACACGATCTCCTTTTCCCACCCATACAAAATTCTCTCCAGGTTCAGATGTCACTTCCTCCATCGTCTTGATAGCTTCCTGGACAGTATCTCCTACAAACTAGCATGACAGTCCCAGCTGAACTATATAAAGAGCAAACTAGCACCAGCTTCCCAAGAACCAGCCTCATTCACAGTTGTCACAAGGTACAGTACTGCTTAGAATCAAACCCTCATCTTGACTTTCTAGTTTAAGCCCTGCCAACTCCTAACTATATCTCACTCTTTGCTTCAGTGTGGCTATCCTAATTCCCAAGTTTCTTGGTGGTTAAAAAAAAAAAGAATCTTGTGCAAGCCTTTGTGCTTCTTATAATGCCTAGCAGTTTTTTTTTTTACATATTAGATAGACACCCAGTTAAGTATTTATATGCTCAATGACTAAAAGACTACACACTGTTTCAAATATATACTTAATTATACAAATATAACTTATCAGCTGGATAGAACATAATCCTTAGATTATAATATCCATATATTACATATCATGTTATATAAACCTTTCCTTCTATACTTTGGTGTGAGATATAATCTGGAAAGGACTTTATCACTATTTCTATCTTTTTTCCCAAAGGGAACATCAACAGAGCAAATGTCAGGCTTAGTTAGTATTTTGTGCCCTGAAGAGGGGAATAAAAGGTCTATGAGGCCTTTTTAATTATAAAGCAAACACAGTAATGTACGTTTCCCTCAGTTGCAGCGTAGCTAACCAAAATTCCCCAGAATGTAGGCTCCTAATTCTATTCAAGAGGCCAACTTTTCTCTTTCAAACAAGTTCTTATGAAATTATTACATTCTAATATTTCTTCTTTAATTATGTCTCAGATGGATTGGCCAAATCACAACTGAGGTTTGATTTCACAAATCATTCTTATTAACTATGGAACAATGTAATGCTTTAAGAAAACTCGAGTGTGGGAGGTGAATACTACATACTCTTATTCCAGAACAAGTAATAACCTTTTTATTTTCAAGTGAACCAAGCAGAGTTAAGCCTTGTCTTCTGGCCAACAGTGGCAGAGCTAAAGCAGGGCCCTGGGGAGAAGGACAATATGGAAAGGCAGAATAGGAATGGGGACAGAGCAAGAGTACCAGGAAAAGATGGGAAATGGAGATGGATAAAGAAAAGGCACTCCCCTCAAGGATCAGCTGCCTCTTTAAATTCTGCTCCACTGATTAACCAAGATCACAAATGAAAAAAAATTGTGAAGAAGGGAAAAAGAAAAGGGGACAGATGAGATAGAAAAGATTAGTAGGGGACAAAAAGAAAAGAAAGAAGTCCATCTGTTGGAGAGCAATAGAGCATAACATGAAATTGCCTTAGGTACCAAAGCTCACGGATCTGCTCTAGAGTCTTCAGCCCACTTGAGACAATAGCCTAGTTCTAGCCTAGTTCCACTCCAATTATGAGGGCTCGTCCTTCACATTTCATGGTCAAGAATTATTAATGTTTTCTTTATTTTTCTATATGAATTTATTTAAAACTATTATCTGGAAAAAATAAGAAAACTCCTTTATCTTCTACTACTCAATTACATATATTTACTCAGCACTACTGTCTTTTCTTATATTTGACTGTGTTGTAAGTGAAAGAAATGGACTTTGGGCTTCTAACTATATGTCCTTGAGGTAAGTGTCTCAAAGACATAAAAATTGGCCCAAATAGGACCTAGGTCACTTAGCCTTGAGATTATTTACAGTAAAACATTAAGGAAATTTAGTCAAGGAGACTAGGGACCAAACAATTAAGCAGTATATTAATCCAAGGTATAAACATGTCAAAATTATCAATATATATTTGAGGTGTGTTTTATTATATAAACAATAAAAAATTAATTGGATCTGTAAAGCTACCAGTCTAGTTTTGGGGAAAGCCTCCCAGTTCCAGCTCAAAGAACAGCAAAAGCATTTCCTAATGCTCAGAAAGTATAGGAGAAATCTGCCATTTTTTGTTCTTTTTCTGTTCTCTAGTGCCCCAGGCCCCAGGCAATCCCACCAGCCCAGCAGCAACTGCAATGGCAGTGGGGACCCAGACACCAAAATCTCTGAGAGGGGGGAAACTTCCTCTATGGAGAAGCTGTGGTCTCAGGAGAATGGGCAGAACGCCAGTTGATTTTTCCTCTCTGTCCATATACTGATTGACCCTGGACATGGTACAGTCCCAGAGAGTATGCAACAGAGCAGGATCACTAAAGAACTAGCATTCTGACTGTAGGACTGAAAGAGGAAATCTAGGGAACCAGACAGTACCAGAGATCATGGAGAGGGAGGGTCTCAGGAAAGTAACAATGTTGATTGTAAACATCTACCCTCACCCTCAAGCTATACAAGGGGGCATTGGACCCTAAACAACATACCAAAGACTTTGAGACTGAAGGATATACCACTGCACATGTCCCAGACTGATCACTGAGTGTGGTTCCCACAGGAGATAGACCCAAATCGTACTGCAAATGTTTTGAAAACAAAATTGACATTGAAAACACGACCTACAGAGGGCTAGTTAAAATTTGTGGCCTGAACACAACCAGCTCTATTGCTTGCTAAAAATCATCATCACCATCATCAGTATTCTCCATAGGATTTAAATAAAACCCAGAGACTTATAATACTTTAAATGTCTGGGAGACAATTAAAAATTATTCAGTGCACAAATAACTAGGAAAATCAAAACTTACATGGGATAAGAGGCCAATGCTGAGATGCCATAGATGCTGAAATTAGCTAGCAAAGAACTTGATAATATCAAGGTCTGGTGAGGATGCAGAACAAATGGAATGCTCATACATTCTCATGGAAATGCAAAATGGTACAGTCACTGTGGAAAATAGTCTGGCAGTTTCTCAGAAAGTTAAAAAATACTCATCATATGATCTGGCAATTCTCCTCCTGGGTATTTACTCAAAGGAAATAAAAACTTCTGTTCACACAAAAACCTTACACACAAATGTTTATAGCAGCTCTATTCATAATGACCAAAAACTGGAAATAACTTAAATGTCCTTCAACAAATGAATGGACAAACTGTGGTACATCTCTACAATAGAATACTACTTAGCAATAAAAATGAATAAACTATTGGCATGTGCAACATCTCAGATGACTCTCAAAGGCATGCTAAGTAAAAGAAGCCAGCCTCAAAAAGTTACATACTGTTTGATTTAATTTATATGTGGCATTCTCATAAAGACAAAACTGTAGTGATGGAGATCAGATCCATGGTTGCCAGGGGTTGAGGCAGTAACTACAAAGGGGTAACACGAAGGAGTTTCTTAGGATGATGGAACTGTTATATATCTTGATTATAGCAGTGGTTATATAAATCTATTGTATTAAATTCATAGAACTGTAGACACATGCACATATGTACACACAATTTTACTATATGTTAATTTAAAAATAAAACTATAACATGATGTATTGTTGGTCAACATTTGAAAATAATTTTTATCAGAAGACATACATACGAGGAGATCAAAATTCAGAGGCATTCATCAATTCTTTCTCAATTGTACAGTTGAAGTATAAAATGAACCATTAAAGCCCATTCCTACTTAGAATGGAGCTAGATATTGCTTCCAGTCAACATTTTGTATTCTCATAAATCAAACTCATAGCACTCCAAAGGTACTAATAGAGGTTTCATAAAGTTTAGAGATTGTAAATCCAGCAGTGTTAATTTATCATGGTTTTCTTGCTTTTAATGAGTCCTTATAATCTGTGTAACAGAATTGTTTTTAATTTTGACAAATTTGGGAACAGGGCATAATGAGTATGCACACAGGCTCTGGAATTAGACATCCTGGTTCAAATTCTAGCTCTGCCACTTACTAGCTATTTGACCTGGACAAATTACTTAATCTTTCTGTGCCTCAGTTTCCTTATCTGAGGATAATAATAATACTTGCCACGTAGGGTTATTATGAGGGAGAATTCAATGAGTTAACATATGTAAAGCACTTAGAACAGTGCCTGGGACATACTAAATACTATATTGGTGTTTGTTAAGTAAAGGGCACAAAGTTCTTGTCCATTTGTCAGCTACATGACCTTACAGGTATGCCACATTGTATCTGATTAAATACTCAAATTATATTGTATGACTCAAGTGGAAATTTGCCAGTTTATTAGTTAATATGATAAAGATTTAGTTGTAAGGTTCTGCACTTGAGTCTCTTCCTCAAAACTGTGACAGGAACGGCATGCAGAACTCAAGCTCTGGCTACAGCACTAGTGAAGATGAACGGGCTTTAATTTACAGTAAATTCAACAGGTATCAAAAGAGTGGGTTTGAGGAAAAGGAAGCTAGTTTGATCCAAAGTTGTGCTGATAAAGCTAGAGTACCCACACTGGTTATATCACTCTTAAAGAATATATTCCTTTCTAGATTACATGCTTAATTGATTTTATACCCCTAATCTGTGCAGCCACACTGGCAGAAATGAAAACCACAGGAAAAGTTCTATGGGAAAAGATTTAGGCTCAGTAAAAGGAAGAACAAACACTGAAGAGTACTCCAAACATGAGATGGGCTACCTAAACAGTTAGTGAATTCCATGTTACCAAGAATGTTCAAATAAGCTTAATGACCAGTTGGGACAGTTATGATCACAAGAACCACAATCACTTACTAAATGCTTCTTATGCCTGTTCGAGGTCCTTTACAAACATTACCTTCAATCCTTTCACCAACTGTATAATGTAGTCACTATCCTCATTTTGTATGTGAGGAAACTAAGGCTCAGAGAGGTTAAATAAATTATCCCAAACACACAGCTACTAAGTGGCAAATCTGTGATTTGATCCAGGCATTCTAATTCCATATCATACATTCTTTCTACAATTTCACATTGTCTTTGGTAAAGATTCAATGGCTTTAATAATCTTTTCAATCCTGGTATATAACAGTTCCATCATCCTAAGAAACTCCTTCGCGTTACCCCTTTGTAGTTACTGCCTCAACGCCTGGCAACCATGGATCTGATCTCCATCACTACACTTTTGTCTTTATGAGAATTCCACATATAAATTAAATCATACAGTATGTAACTTTTTGGGACTGGCTTCTTTTACTCAGCATGCCTTTGAGAGTCATCTGAGATGTTGCACATGCCAATAGTTTATTCATTTTTATTGCTAAGTAGTATTCTATTGTAGAGATGTGTAGAGAGTGTGAGTCCTTGAAATTATATCTTTCTAGATATACACCTAGATCTTCCTGAACTATTTCCATAACACTGGAGCAGCTGTCTTTATGCAGGTTAAAGATGTATGTGTCTTTATGCAGGTTAAAGATGTATGTGTTAATGTTGGTTTGTTACTTCTGTGAGAGAGACGTGCTCCAAGCTAACATACCACCAGTATGTCAACAGACAATGAAATTAACAGTAAAATGGATTATGCAGAAAAGGTACAGAGCTTCTTACTCCTGAATGTACTTCCTAGATCATGAGATTAAAAAAAAAAAAGAGAGAGAGAGGTAAAATATTTTTTCTGTTAATAAAGGTACATATGAACACATAAGTAGAAATGAATCTATGTCCTCACCTCCTTACTCCTCCTCTTTGGCTAGTTTTCAACTAAACATGATTCATGAGAATCTATGTGAGTGTTTTCAGTATTTGTTACAGTAATCTCTCAACAACTGGGGGTGGTGATGGTTACATTCCAGAAAAGTGCCATGATAGATAAAACCTTCACTGGCAAGTTCAAGGATAGGAAATTCACAAGAGAATAAAACAAACAAAAAAAATTGGTTATAAAGCAGAAAAGAATCTTTCCCCTTAGTTCTTCACAAGCTTATATTCTGAAAGCCATGATCTTCTGTGCAAGATGGAGTTTATATTAACCACACTTCTTTTTTTAAAGTTCTTGACACAGCCCTTACTGTACTGATATTTAATGCTTTCTTGTATTTGCTTTCTCACTTGTATCACTTTCGCAAGCCTTGGCAACATTCCTAGTAGCCATCTGGTCTTTCCAGAAAAGAAGGGCATGGTTTTTCTAGGCCCGGCCTCCTACTGTCATGTTCCACTCATCATTTATGAAGAGGATGGTGAACAGCAGACCTCCTTTCCCTTCACCATCTGACCATAAGATTGGGGTAAGAGTGCACATGAGGGTAGGAATAACTGTAATTAAGTTCTTTCGGTTTCAAGGAACTAAACCTAACCATATATACATACATGGAGATCGCAGATTTTAAAATATAGGCAAACAAATAGAAAACCACATTGTAACAAAACTACGACTGGCAAAATAGCAGTTGGCAAGGGATTACTGCACAAATCTTAGAAATCTTCACAACTTCTTCATACCTTAGAGTAAACTCCCAAACCTAGAGTTCAAATTTAGCACTCATTTTTTGGATCTCAAAGGAGGAGAAAATTTAAAAGTTCTCTGCCACTGAGGTCAGAACGAACGAATCACAGAATCACAAATTATGAAGTTGGTAGAACTATTTCAGTTTCAGAGGAGAACACACATAAAGGCTACCTAACATGGGACAGATCACAGAGCTGTCATTTAGTACTGTTATAATTTAGAATTTCTCACATACTGTACTCAATAATCTACATCTTGCATGCTTTAAACTATTTTAAGAGAGGTTGTGTTTGTTCTTCACTTACCTAACAACCCTGTACTTGGAAAAACTTTTGTGTGTTGGGCACAGAAACAGAATTTGGGGATGTTCATTAAATTGGAGTTTCATAGACCCCATCTTCCCATGGAATGCAGAGAAAATATTGTCCCCCCTGCAGAGATCTTTAGTTGTCTTCTGGTTTTGGCCTATGAATGTGAGTTCATAGACTAGAAATCCTTATGATTGTCTCAACTGAAGATATATTATTCACTCTCCCCTCCTCTATGCTCACCTCCCCCCCCCAAAAAAACCCAAGACAACCACTGTATTTCATGGCTTTTTAGACACCATTCATTTAAACTATTTTCCTGGTTACTTCCAAGGGTCCCAAGGAAGTGGTCAGGGGAGGCTCCTTGAATACTAGTCTGAGAGGAAAACATGATAACAGACTATGGAAAGCCAATTTCTCTAGCATAAGTAGGGTTGAATGATGGATGGACTGGAGTGTGGAAGGTGGGACACTGTCTAGTCAGAGGTTCAAGAACATCCAGACAGAATTCCAATGCTGCTTTCAGCAGGTTAAGAATCATTAGCATCTTTTCAGCTTTCTGCAAAATACCACAGGAGAAGAGAACACTGTTGGGGAGTCGACTCTTTGTTTCCTTTCCTTTACTATCCTTTTTTCCTGATCCTTTGTTTACCTGAGAACTCAGAAGACATAAAGAAATAAGTGTGGGGCATGCCTCTGACTCTAGGTCTTATTTGGACCTTCAAAGCTCTCAGAATGACTCTGGTATTTAAACCTAGTAAGCAGCAGACTAGAAAAGAGAAGGTTTGTGAAACTCTATCAGGTTCACTATTTTGAAATTGAATGGGACTTTGAGCACTGCCATCCTAGTATATTTGATTTACTGCACTTCTCTAACTTAAGTTACAGGTTTTGCTTTTTTATTTTATTTTCTTACCCTTTTTTTCTGGTTCCAGAAACACTGGCAATAAACAGGTGGGGAGAGCAAATTTAACATTAGCTTGCTAGTGCACTACCATTGGGCCTCTCGAAGATGAAAGAAGAAGGTAAAGTAGGTATTCATTCCTAAATATTTTTAAAATTAGCAAGTTTTGTCCTTGCCTTTGCCTTTGCCTTTGGAAGCTATGCACTCAGTCTCTGAACAGGATATATCATTTCTTTTGCTCAGTAAAACTTCCTCAATTTTAGGAGTATTTCCATGAGTTACAGAGAGTAAGTAGTTTTTAAAAAACATGTTATGCTCAAATGGATTAAATTTTATGTGAAGAATAGTAGCTCTGATGTTATGACAGTCCTCAAGGGTAATAAAAGGTTGCAGTTTGTAAAGAAATGATAAGACATGCAAAGTACTGACCTCTAAAATCTCAAATTCTGTTCAGCATCTCATTTTCATCCATTGAACTAATTTCTTTCTTTTGTGTAAAACTCACTCAGCAATCTAAGTAAGGAAGTTTTCCCTAAACAAATAATGAGTGGGGATGAAATATAGGATAACCTCCTAGCCTAAAAAAAAAAAAATCAATAATTCTACGAGGACTTGCATTTTTATAAAATGTTTTAGTCTTTAGAACTCCATGAGAGCAAAAACTGTCAACTCAATAAATGGCTGTTTTAGACAGATGGGAACAACAGCCAATATTAATGATGGTCTTCAGTGAACTGAGAAATGTCCAGATAGTTATTTTCATGGATTGATCAATATTTGAAGCTTAATTATCTGGGGGTCCTAAGGATGGAATCCTATAGGTTTTATATAACTATCACAAATGGTTTATAGAATACTAATCAGTTAAGACTCAGCCAGAGGGGTGTATTAAGACTAAGCAGGAGAAAGGGGAGGGTATAGCTCAGTAGTAAAGCACATGTTTAGCATGCATGAGGTCTTGGGTTCAATCCCTAGTAGCTCCATTAAACAAACAAACAACAAACAAACAAACCTAATTATCTCCTCCCTCACCAAAAAAAAAAAAAAGAAAGAAAGAAAGAAAGAAAAAGCTGAACAGGAGAGAGCTAAGAGATCAAAGAGACAGGGGCATGGACTCCTCACAAGTCAGAGAAGATAAACATTCCCAGACAAGACACCATGGTTGAAAACTTGAGAGGTTAAGTCCTCAAGCAAACACTAAGGCAATATGAAGGAATCTTTGTCCTCACAGGTTTCTGGAAATGGGAGATTATCACTTCACAATATAATGAAAATATCATCTGTGGTATTACAATGATATGTTTATTGAGCACTTGCTAAGTGCCAGGCATAGAGCTCAGCACTTTCCATGCACTGTCTCATTTAATTCTCAACACAACCCCATGTTGGATGTACTGTTATTATCCCTCTATTAAAGATGAGGAACTTGAGGCTTAGAGAGCTTAATAACTTGCCCAAAGTCACAGAGCTAGTAAATAACACATCTTACATCCAAAACCAAGTCTGTTGGGCTGCAATGTTCATGTTCTTAAACCCTATGGATTCTAAGACTCATCCTGCTGGGACTGGCCTCTGGTGGACACATCAGGAACAAACCTGTCATGACAGAACAATAATATAATTACAGTCAGTAGAATGGTTTAATTGCACATGCCCTGTCTTTGGGCCATTTGACTTTCCTTCCTCTTTTTCCCCCTCTGGTCACCTTAAATCTATTACAATGGTACCTGAAAAGCCCCTTTAGATATGTCAGAAGGGGGAAACAGTTAGTTAAAACATTTGTTAAACCCCTCCTATGCCCTAGGTATTCTCTTTTCTCAAGAAGTTCACAGCTAATAGGAGAATACAAAAACTTAAACCCCAATTATAATTCTGTGAGCTGAACACTATGCCAGTGCTATGGACACAGATTTAAATGTACTTGTGTTTAGAAAATAAAAGATCTTGAATTCTTCTTGTCCATTTTAGTTTTATTTGTGCTTCAAGGTTACAAGTTATTTTGATAGAGAAATGGGGTGGAGGAGGTTTTATGCAATCTTAACTTTTAAAATGTTAAGCACTAGCTTAACAAAAAGTATTATTTTCTAAATACTTTCAAGGGCATTTTCCTAGAATCAGGTAAATGAGAGCAAGCAAGTGACCTACTTACAGCAAAAAAAAAAAAAAAAATGCTCCAGGTTAGAAAGGATGGGAAGCCAAGTGCATCCTGGAAACCACAGCATCTGGTCTTGTTTTATGCTTCATCTATCAATCTGCTGTTACAGGAACTGAGAATTAATGTCTCAACTACTGTTTCTTCTATTTTGGCTGGTAAATTCATATCTTTGTTCTCCTTAGCCAATCCCTCCTATCTTCCCTCCCATTTAAAATCATATGGAAAGGCATTTATGAAGTTCCCAAATAAATCCTAGAGAGATTACTCTTTCGTTTACGCCTTAAAACGCTTGCTAATGAGGCTACAGTAAGGTTAAACATCTTCCCAAGCAATTCCGTTTTGATCAGTCCTCACATTCCGCAGAGAGTATCACATGAACAATGTATTTTCAGTACTGTATTAAAGCTAAACAACAAAATATTGTAGATTTTAAAATAAATATCTAAGCTTGAGAAAATGTTTCTTGGTAGCACAAACTGAAAAAAAAAAAGTACAATTGGCAGTAGTGCTTGAGAAAAAGGATTATGTAGCAATGGAAGATTGCCTGCGGATTAGCACTACCCTGATAACATGACAAAATTACATCTATACTCATTTCTATATACACTCATTTTAAATTATGTGTAAGGTTTAAAAACATAAAAGCATGACAAGGAGATTTACAATACGTTCTCTGAACTTTGCTGTTCCATCATTTAGCTCTTTGTGCTTTTTATAAAATGAAGCTATCAATTCATCTTTCCACTCCTTCCAATCTGTTGAAATTTTAATTTTCCATTATTTTTGCCTTGATTCTTATTCTTTCTATTGGAGCTTCAAGCCCTCAATCTTAGTCCTTCTCAGTGCTTTCATGGCTCCAGGTACAGCTTCATATTCTTGCTTTACTTTTCTTTCTCCACCCATTCTATTTAATTTAACTTGTCAAAATAATAATTAAGATTATTCTTTTCCAATGAAATATTTTTAAAAGAACCAAGGTTGCCAAGTGACTGGCTAATTGCCGCTATATAAATTTATCTATTTGTTGAAGTTCTGCTCTTTCTTAAATCACCATCAGGTGAGTTACCTCTAATGAGCAATGACTAGGGTCGGTTTTACCGGGTTTATTTATCCAAACAGTACAGATTTGTTTTTCCTTCCAAAGATCTTTTATTCTGAATCTCATCATGAGGCTTCTTTGCCTTGATTTCTTGATGTATCCCAGCTGGCTTAATAGTTCAGCTGACCAGATAAGCTTTGGGGGCGGGGGCAGCAGAGATTTTTGTAAAAATACCTCTGAAATTATCACTGACTAGGGCAGAGTTTGTTCAAGTGTGGGCCCAAATTACCTATATCCAAAGTACCTCAGATGCGTTTTAAAAATGCAAATACCTGGGCCAAAAATCTATAAATCGGAATCTCTAAGCCTGGGACCCAGGAATCTGAATTTTGCCTAGGTGTCCAAGTGAACAGACTCAGTGAAATTCTAGAACCCCTAATCGATGGAATCCCTTCCCCTTCAAAGGTCCAGAGCATTGACTGACCTTGGCTGCAGAGCAAATTAACCACACCTCCATCCAACTAACAAAAACAAAGGAAAATTCATTTCCATGGGGAGAAACTGCCACTAGCTGTCTTTAAAAAACAAACAAAACCTTTCTATAACAAATATCATAATTATTTTTAATATCTTGATTCTGACAATCACAGAGGGAAGGTTCAGAAAGTCTATAAAAGTCTGTTGTTATAATTTCCTGATTAATATTACACATAATGAATTATTTATTGAGCCCCTACTGTGGGCCAAATATGGTGCTTTGTGCTGCCAGAGATTATATAAAGCTATCCTGGGATGAAAAGCATATGTTCATTCGGCTCTATTCTGGAAAAATCTAGTTGATTCAGTGATTGCTGGGAATGAATATACACGGTATGTGGGAAGGCAATAATTTGATATTGTAGGGTCTAGACATAGAAGGATTTGCTAAATGAAAACTAGGTCCAAAGAGTATAGGTGTAGGTATGTGGTTTATAGCCAAACCACTAGAAAAGGAACGAGTAGCAACATTTATTTGGGGTCATGTAGACGCTTTACAGGCAGTCTTGATTATTCTATCCAGTAATTTCTTTTCCTACACAATCATATCCCAGGTATTAAGCAGCTGAATTGAGACTAGATGCAACGATATTGAGAACTCCACCTGATGCTAGAATTCATTTACGATGTCCCTGGTAGAGTGACTAAATTTTCATGGCTTGTCTGAGACTTTCCCTGTTTGAGCATTTAAAGTCCTATGTTCTAGAAACCTCCTTAATGTCAGACAAACTGGGTAAGCTGATTACCCTGGTCCTTAGATGAAGGCAAGTGAAGTTCTTAGCTGGTCTAGTTTCACTCAGAGGATGACGGAAATCCATTACCATCTTGATAGGGGGAGGGTACAGCTCAATTGTACAGTGTATAGCTCAGTGGTAGAGTGTATGCCTAGCATGCACAAGGCCCTGGATTCAATCCCCAGTACCTCTATTTAAATAAATAAACCTAATTACCCCCCAACCCTCCCACCCCACCAAAACAACATTACCATGTTGAATTTCTCAGCTTATTTTCCTTACCAGTGGATGTGTTTATCCTAGTGGGCTACAAACCTAAAATATTTCTTTCCTTCAATAACCTCTACCTTTTAGCTTCGTCAAAGCATGTTTCCATAAGCATCCCAAGAATGACTTAGACAGAGGATAATCCCAGGGATCCAGTGATCCTGTGGAGACTCTCTTCCAAGACTTCCAAGACTGCTGACACATGGCTTGTGGGGACTTTTTTGTAAATATTGTCCTGGTCTCATAATCATTCTGTTCTCCAAGGTTTATCTTCATCTCTGAATAATCAGCCTAGCACTCCCAAACCTAGCTTCATGCCAATTTTTTTTAGAAGTTATTTTATGATTGTAGAGACACACATATAGATGAAAAGGCATGGATGTAAAACATGAACCATTTACTGTATTAAATTCCACTCTGATTTTTGTCAATGAAACCATAGTTTTTAAACATTCATGCTTTCCTGTCATCCCATCCTTACCCTTTAAAGACTTAAGTTTTGTCATTTCATGACGAAATGAAAGGTACCTCTTTCACCTAGATTTTAAACTGGTATTAAATTACTACTTCAAATAGAGAATGTAAAGTGTAGGGTTTGAATGAAATCTAGGTTTCAATGAAATTTTGCCACATGTTAGGTGCATAAGCTTAGGAAAGTTTATCTTGCTAAGCTTTAAAATTTGCTCATCCATAAATGATAAATAAAAGGTAAATAATGGCTATTTTAGAGGATTGTTTTGGGGGATTTATTTAGATTATGGATATGAAGCACATAGAAACATACTGTCTGACACCTAGTAGACACTGAGTAAACTGTAGCTATCATCTTCACTACAGAATCACAAGCTTGAAACAAGGGCAGCATTTGCTAAAGTCAACAATCAAGCTGCAGAATTTTAGCTATCAAGGATGATGCCTAAGGCAGAGAGGCACAAACTGCCTTCCCGAGGAGCGGAGTAAGAGGAATTGTCGCATTACTTCTTAGTCTCACCGTCTCTATAGGAAGTGATGCTTCTATCTGGGGACAGCGTCTAATGTCGTCTCACCCCCTAGCAGTCTGTGTTAAGGAGGCGCTGGCTTTCAGGTTTTCTCCCTGGGGACCTCTTGTGCCACGTCTCTCATTCTGGAAAGGGGAAGGGGTAAAAGAAAAGGGGAAGTCACCGAAATGCAAAATCTGTTATCAGATGCCCTATTTTGTCGCGACTATCAGGCCAACCTGGGTGGGCGGCACAGCCGTTTCGCAAAAAGATATGCAGGCGCCACCCCCAGCTGTTTGTCCGCGCAGACATGAGGGAGGAAGGTGAGCCCATCCTAAAAACTGAAAGACAGATGGTGAGGGGTAGGGGGTGGCCATGCGCGTCAGTACTTTGGCTAAAGGACTGAACAGCAAGTAGCGTGCGAGTTTACACAATGAGGAGGGGCGAAGAAAAAGATGAGGGGCAGAACTATGGATCAAGCAGAAGTCAGGGAAGAAATTTGCAGGGAACTGAGAGCATTTCTTTGCACTCCCAAGGTTCCCGGCTTTCTCAGTGTTGCGCCGAGAGCCCGCGAGCAGGGCAGACTTCATGTGACAAGCGCCTGACCCATTTCCATGTCTAAGACTCAGTAGCTAAACACAGAGGCTTGGGGAAAGCGGCAGGTAGACACACCCGCTTCGCAGGAAGTCTGAGCCCGGCAGAGAGAAGGTTAAGAGCCTGGTGCGCGACCTCGCTCTCCCTCCCTCGACCACCTCCAAAACCCGGAAACCAGGAAGCTTCAGGACTTCGGCCGCGGGTCGCGCATGCTCAGTGCGAGGGGGCGGGTCGCTGCTCCCGCCGGAAGCGTTCTTTCCCAGGCAGCGTTTCCTTCCTGTGTGAGGCTGGCTGAGGGATCCTGCGGCCGCTGTTTCTGCCTTAGGGGTGAGTAGCAGGTTCTCACGGGGCTTCGTGGGATCTTCGAAGCATCACGCTGACCTCCTTTAGGGACCGGCGAAGGATCTGGGAAGCCGAGCAGGAAAGGTCACCTCGCCGTCCTCCCACGCCGCACCTCAGTGCCGCCCCCCAGCTTCCCCCAGCCCTTGGTATCCAGCGGATTAACCTCCAAGGGCGTCCCGGGCCTCGCCTTGGCTTCCGGCCCGGCCTGGGCCCTAAGTTCTCCGTTAGCGCTGCCCCCAAGAGTTAGACCGTTTCCGAGGGCATCTCTGTAGGCAGCTGGGTCGCTGCGGGGGCATGGGGTCGTCCCGGCGACCTCAGAATCGGGGTCCTAGGCAAAGACCAATGGAATGAGCCGAGTCTGATTGTCTCACGGGCACCGCTACCACCTAGTGCAAAAGTGAAGGTGGTTCTTCCGGCCTAGACACGCTTTCGCGGAGGATAGTGCTGTTGATAACAATGTGTCCTTTATGTGAAGGTTGGCAGGCTTTCCTTGTCATAGGCGATGTTCATAGGGCATTATATCTGCAAAACTAGGACTTCTGGGGTAGAGAAAAACTTTGTAGAACACTGCAATGAATTAGGGGAGAAATGATATGGTATGAGTACTATACTTTCTGTCCTTAATCTGTCAGTAAACTGCTCATTGGCCAGGTGGTACGACTTTATAAAGTTTTCTACCCTGAAATGGAGAACTCTTTAAGATGAAACTATCTCGTATCATGTTTGCCTAACAGATAACTCTGAATTACAGTGTTTTGCCATATTTCTTAGTTGTACATGGCACCATCTATGTTTATGTGCATCTTTGTGTATTCATTTTGTTGATCCTAATGTTTATACAAAATTGAAATACAGTCCGTAGTGTTGTATGCACATGCAGCTTTTGTTATATATTCTGCTGTACTGATATAGTCACCGTAATGGCCTTACATTACAGGCATATCAATGTCATATGAATGATTGATGAGTGTATAATTAAGTACATATAGTTGCAACCTACAAGCAGGTGGAAGTTTCAGTTTCATTTCAGGATTTTGAAGTCATTTTAAAAGAGGGATGACTATTGTAGAAGTGGCTATAGGTCCAGAGTACTGTATTGCAGTTAATAATTTAAGTATAGGAAAATATATGCTTATCAGAGGTTTTTTGTCTTGATATTTTTTATTGGTTTAAAAATTGTTACCTTGATGACCGGGATGTGTACTGATAGCCCTAGTTGTTCATGTAGTTCAGTGAACATCCAGTAGATGGCAGTTTTATCACTACTAATTTAAACTTTAAATAAATGAAAACGTTTTATTCATTCAAATATCACTAGTTTAAGTTAGTAAACCTTTATTTTGCCTATTGGTTTATTTTCATCTATGAATAATGCTCCCACATGATACCACATATTCCAACTGATTTTTTTTCTCAAATTTATTGTGTTGGAATAAAGGCTAGAGAAGACAAATTTTCATTTTCTGTAAGAAGTAGAGTATTGTTAACACATTTTGAGGAATCCATGCTGATGGAAGAAAGCACACTTTGATTTATTCCATGAGAAATTTTAACTAGGTGGCTTCTCTCTAGCTTTATTTTTAAAAATATAATAATAACTGGACTGTGCATTTCTTGAGTAAAATAACTGTATCTTAACCATTATTGTATACCCAGTATATAGTAGGCATTATATATACATGCTCAATAAGTGCTTTATTGTATGAATTGAATCATTTAACATCCCTAGGCCAGTTTCTTCATCCAGAATGAAGGCTTTCAGTTATTTAGTTGTTAAGCTTAAGTTAAATAATATATTACTGTGAAGTCAGTGGCTCCTAGTAATGCAGAAGTTTGGAATCCTTGTCTTTTCTTTTGGAAGTCATTCAAAAGTCTGGCAGCAATTTTGTTGAAATGATTGAATGGGAGGTTTTTCTGCTGTTGCAGTTTAACTGTTGAGCAGATGATTATTGAATAGAGTCTTTTGTATGTGACAGTTATAAAAACGGGTAAGATATAAATTCTGTTGATAAGGATTTAAACTCTAGTTGAGTAGAATAAATATTACATAAGTTCAGTAAGAGGACCAAATGAATATTATAGAGGATTAATGTGATCTGAAAGCCTTCAGAGTGCATGTGAAATTGATTTTTGAAGTTTGGATAGAATTTGACTAATTCTAGATGGAGAGAAATGACCCATCCAGGGTACTGTGCAGATATGCTGGAAGGAAAATACATGTGGCCTTTTCAGATGCCAGTGACTCCAGTATTGAGAGTTGCTGTTGAGAAGTAGTGGAGAACTGAAAAGTGGCTTTAAAGTTGCTCTTTGGGGCTAGATTGGTATAGTCTTGAATGCTTGGGAATCCTGTAAATAAAGGGAATGCTTTGGGATCTTTTTGTTAGGGAGAAGGAGATATCTAAGAGGAATTAGAAACTATTGGAGCTATTCCAGAGACAGGCAAGTGAAGAGAATCTTTAATAACTGAACAGTAGTAGTGAGAAAAGAAACAATAATTTTAGAGCTGGAACGACCACAGATGTTAATCTGTGAAACGTCTGATTTTTACCTGTTTCTGAGCCAACTGTGTAAATTCTGATTTATTCCTTTTCATGAGTGCAAAATATACATTCCTTCTTCCCCACCCCCATATCATATAGCATTCAGCATAGTCCTGTGCTATGAGAGTATAATGACATTATTTGAGGCTGAGATTCTATCTCCAATAATGTGACAGTCGCATCATCCTTAACAAGCTATTTCTACAGGGTGGGCATTGTCGTTGACACAGGTGTACATGCCTCTTGTAAGCCAAGCTGTAGTTGGTGTAGCTGCTCAGGCATATCTGTCAAAGTAGGCACGTTGCCTTCTTTTTCCCTCTTTATTTTGGGTGAGAACTTGTATTCTTGTGGCTCAAACATTTTGAAGATTCTGTTGCTTCATATTTAGCTAAATTGTTGGAAATAATACGATGGCTCAAAAAATTTAATGTCACTTATTAATTGAGAAAATGACATGTATAAATTTCAGCGAAACTTGGAAGCCTTTAAAAGAAAATATGATGGAAAAGTGAGTCCATTCACAGTTTGTATTTCACTCAGAAATTACCTGGTATGTATTACACTTCATAGAAATTCTTACCAACACATTAGTAAAGTATTTCGTTTTGGGGCTGGCTTTTTTCAGTTGGATTAGTGTTATAGTCATTATTTTTCTGTATTCTCTGAAATAGTTATTTAAAAGCTATTTAAAAGAGGAAATGCTTTAAAATGTTTACTGTGTTTTTCAAATAGAGTTATTGTCTACTTAAATTATATGAGCTTTTAGAAAAGTTTATTAAAAATTCTGATTAAATAAACCTGAATTTCCAAGAGGAGCTTAAAATGTGTTTGTTTTCTTCACATTTAAAAATCTGTTTATCTTTAAATAAAACACTTTTTAAGGTACGTAATGTTAAATTTGACTAGAAGTTAGTTTTTCTTGCCTAGTTTATGCCACCTATCAGTCTCCCAGTTTTAATGAATCTAGTTATTACCTAGTGACATTTCTGTTTGTTTTTTAAGGTTAACAATCAAGATGGTACATGCTGAAGCCTTTTCTCGTCCCTTGAGTCGGAATGAAGTTGTTGGTTTAATTTTCCGTTTGACAATATTTGGTGCAGTAACATACTTTACAATCAAATGGATGGTAGATGCAATTGATCCAACCAGAAAGCAAAAAGTAGAAGCTCAGAAACAGGTATGATTAAAATATTTGAGAATCATCTTTCTTGGAGCTAGCAAATATTTTCCCATAAAACTAAGGATATAGTAGAATCATAAATTAATGAGAAATTATGTATGACCCATGTAGAAATGTGTTTTTATGTAATATTTAACTTCATCCCTAAAAACGTGTTTGCTTCTCAAATCCTTTTTGACTATTTAAGCATTTTATCAGAAGAAAAAATGATAAAGAATAAAAGTACTATACAATTTTGTTATTAATATCTTAAATCATTTTTGTCAGCTTGTAAATGAAGGAATCTAGATAAAATTTTTCAACAGACTAAACAAAAAATTTTATCTTCTGTAATGGTATGTATTATACTTTGTGTGACATTTGAAATGTGAGTAATACTGACAAGCTGTCAGTCTTACAGACTTACAAACTATGAATTTCTGATTAAGGGATTGCTAAAAATGTTGTTATTAATATAAGTTTATAGTATTTCTTTTTTCAGCTGTTGCCTCTTAAGGTTATTTTCTTACTAGGATGATAAATTTTTTTGGTTTCTATTCTTCCTCAAAAAATAAAAGCCTTACAGGAATCTTTCACATTTTTCATGCTGTTTGAGGGCAGAATGTTCATATTCATGGATTTTTAGCGTTCTTCTGTGAGTTTTGACTTTGATGCATTCAGTAAACAGTCATTGAGCTGCTAGCAAATGCTTGATGCCAAGGATAAAAGATGAATAAATCTTATTCTTTCAAAAAGCTTAAGGCTAGTTTGGGAAACTGGGATGTAAATAATTGACTGCTCTATAATGCTGTGCATAGCTCTTAAATTATGCTTACTGTATAGATCTGAGAAACAATTTGGACAGTTGTCAGTTTTTTCCCCTGAATTTGCTAATAAAATAGTTGACTCAAGGTCTAGGTTATATCATCATATCAGTCAATTCAGAATTCTCTAGGAAGTCTGAGCAGTGTAATTTTTTTTTAATTTGAGTATATCCATGTGTCAACCTAAGTGCAATTCCCCCCTCCCCATCTGACTCAGGAAAGTCAGCTTAAATCTGAGGTCAAAATATTAATTAGTCATATCATTTTCACAGTTTTTGAAAGCAGAGATGTGACTTCAAACAGAATTTTGCTGTTTATTTTTCTTGGCTTCTTAGAGCTCCTGGAACACACGTGTAGAAGACATGGAGGAAACCAAATATTTAATAGATATTTAAGCAATACATAAATGGATTATTATCATTAATCTTTTTGTGACAGTTTCAATATGATACACATTGAAAAGTATGTGTATAGTATTGTTCTAAATGTCAGGCATATGAAGTGTTAGACACTACATCTGCTCTCTAGTGCCCAGGGTAAGGAGAAAAGACTTGTCCATGACAATATAAATTTATGACAGTAAGTAGCATATTCTAATTGCCTAAAGAGTAGACAGAAGCTATAGCATTTAGAGAAAGTATTCACTAATGATTGGGACAGTTGAGGATGGCTTCATGAAAGAGCTTGACTTTAGAATAGGCAAAGACAATTTTAAGTAGAAAGAAAATCACGAACAGAGTTGTGATGGGGCTAACGATAATAAGAACTGTTAAAAGAAGAGTAAATAGACTAGTCAGTTTGGAGTAGAGGGTTTGCACAACTAACTAGTAGAACTTAGAGGGAGAAGTAAGGGGCTAAATGATAAAGGACCTTAAGTATAAACTCAGGGAACAGAGTGCTGATCTTTCCTTACTCAGTCCTAATGTTTTCATGGGTGGACAGAGGCTGATAAAAAATGCCACAGAATTTGAGAAGTCCATTATCATTTAACTAGGAGACATGCTTTTTGCTTGACTTGGGGCTACAGCTTCTCTGTTACCCTTTCTCTTTTCTTTCCTTACCTCCCTGGCCAACTACTTATTGAAATATGCTCTTGATCAGTTGAAGTCTCCTGTATAACCAGTGGTAAACCATTAAAGATTTTTGAGTAGGTAGGTGATAACGTACAGCAGTGTTTTAAGGATAATTCACCTTACAGTATCATGTAACAAGAATTGGAACCAGGGAGGCTAGAAGTGAGGTCTCTGTTGGTTATAGACTGCAATAATCCTGGTCAAGACCTAGAATAAGCGGGTAACAAAAGGAATGGAATGCTGGAAGGACTTTATGATGATAGGGAAAAGAATAAGGACATCTTACAGATGAATCCAAGATTTGTCTGGGTCCTCAAAGACTCATAGGATCTTTTATAGAGTTCTAGAATCTTTAGATAGGGCAAGCTTATGGGAAGATGACATTTGATTTGAGCATATTGAGTATGTGTTGGTGCTATGGATCCAGGGGAAAATGTTCATTCAACAGGTGAAATTGTAGGTCTAGATCTCAGGAAAAAGGTCAGTCTCTGGAGGTTCCTTATCAGGTGCTCATAGTAGTTAGACTCATTAGAGCAGTGAGTCTCACTGAGATGGAGTAGGCCCCACGGCTATTCCTGGGAAGATACGTATCGTATCATTTGTGGGTTTTTTCCCCAGACTACTCTTCCACTTTCCTCCTGCCACCATCAAGATATATACATTCAAATATTTGTTGAGAGCTTATGTAGTTGTCACTATGATAGATGCTCATAACTGTACTGAGAGTGGTGAGGTCTCTAAAGGAGATGTTATAAAATAGAAATAGTCAGCTGAAGAGCAGGACTTCATTTAGGGAATGAGAAAGTTGATGTGAAGCCAGTGGAGAATGAATAGGTCAGTATGGGTAGCTAGGTACCTGCTGAAAACAACAATCCAGATAGGATACTTTAAATCTTAAAGGTATTTGTGAACTAACAAGAAAGTAAGATATTCAAGTAAAAAATTTAAGGCAAAAATTCAGAAAGGTAAGATGAGCTTGAGGCCAGCTTTCACATTGTGGGAATTTGCTGAAACTTGAAATTGAGTTTCTGTTTTTATGACCCAGAGGAACTCAGGATACAAAGCATAGTACTGATCTAAAGTGTGGAGCATCTCAGAGATGATATTCCCATAAATCTTTGACCCCAAAAGACAGCACCCTTTAATTTCATTAAAGACGAAAATACAGAAATGGTTTAGAAAGATAAAGTTAAGCCGTATACTAGTTGAGGTGACACATAAAATGCAGATACAGAAAGGTTGAAAATAAGAATTTGGAGCATGAAAATAGATCACAAATACAAAAAGAAGGCTGGTTGAACAAAAGTAAACTTTAAGGCAAAAATATAACTAAAAATTCAGTTCACCAAGAAATAATAACATTTCTGTATGTGTGTGCATCTATTAATGTGGCATCAAAAGACATAAAGTAGAACTACAGGGAGAAATAACATATCCATCATCACAGTGGAAGATTTTAAACATTTCTTTCAATAATTGATGAAATATTTTGAGAAAATCAGTGAGTGTAGAAGATTTAAACAAATAACAAGCTTTATCTAGTGTCCATATATAATACATTACATTTAAAACAAATGCAGAGTACATTTCAAGCATGCATGTAAGATTTGTGAAATTGAACCAAATATAATCTATTATAAAGCAAATCTGAAGTTTCATAGTACTAGTAGCGTATTTATTACATTCCCTGGCTATAGTGCAGTACAGTAAAATCATTAGAAATATCCAATAGGTTTAGAAAGTAGGAAACATTTCTAAATAGTTCCTAAGTAAAAGAAAACATAATAGAAATTTTAAAATATTTGTAATTGAATTAAACTTAAAATATTAAGTAGTATTTAGAGAGAAATTTATAGTCTTAAGTATTTATATTAGAAAGAAGGTAGGAAATAAAGTAAATATCCAACTTAAGCTGGAGAAAATATTTTAATAGAATGAAACCATAAATAACATAGTGAAAGAATGGGAATAATAAACATAAGATAAATTAATAGAAAATAGAATATACAATAGAGAATGAATAGAAATGTAGAAAATAAATACATAATGGAGAAAATCAGTAAAAGCAAAAAGTTGTTTATTTGAAAAGACTGATAAAATTGACACTTCTTTAAAACCAAGAAATAAATGAAGCCACCAATAAGTATTACTAGAAATGATAAAGGATGTAATTACAGATGCTGCAGACATTAAAAAGAAGGACAATAACTATGCCAACAAATTTGAAAACTTAAATAATATGGACAAACTTCAAAAATCATGAATTGCAGCAACATGGATGCTCCTGGAGAATATCATTCTAAGTGAAGTAAGCCAGAAGGAGAAAGAAAAATACCATATGAGATTGCTCATATGTGGAATCTAAAAAAAAAAACAAACAAAACATAAATACAAAACAGAAACAGACTCACAGACATAGAATATAAACTTGTGGTTGCCAAGGGGGCGAGGGGTGGGAAGAGATAGACTGGGATTTCAAAATTGTAGAATAGATAAACAAGATTATACTGTATAGCACAGAGAAATATATACAAGATCTTATGGTAGCTCACAGAGAAAAAAAATGTGACAATGAATATATATATATATGTTCATGTATAACTGAAAAATTGTGCTCTACACTGGAATTTGACACAACATTGTAAAATGATTATAAATCAATAAAAAAGTTTTAAAAAATCATGAATTACCATAACTGATTTAAGAATTAGAATACATGAATTGTTAGTTCCATAACTATGAAATAAATTAATATTGGAAAAATATATCCATAAAGAAGACTCCAGGCTTATAGAATTCTGCTGGCAAATTCTAGCAATATTTAAAGAAAAATTAATAATAGCAATTTTATAGAAACTCTTCCAGAGTGTAGAAAAAGAGAAGACACTCACCAAACCTTTTTATGAGGGTAGCATAAGAACAATTCCAAAACTTCTAGTGGGCTGTAATTTATCTCATTTGTGAATGAATGTAAAAATCTTAAACAAAATATTAGCAAGCTGAATTCAGCAGTGTGTAAAAAAGATAATAAATTGTGACCAGTTGGATTTATCCCAGGAATTAAAGGCTGGCTTCATTTGAGGAAAACAAAATACATGTATAATATTCTGTGTTAACATCTCAGTCAGTCAGACAATCAATGCAGAAAAAATCCTGTGTTAGTCAGACTTCTCAGTCAGTCAGACAATCAATGCAGTCAGTCAGACAATCAATGCAGAAAAAATCCTGTGTTAAAATTAAACATTCTTGATTTTTAGAAAATCTCTTAGTAAAATAGAAATAGAAGATAATGTCTTTAGCATGCTAGAATGAATTTACTTCAGGAAACATACTTCACAGTAAAAAATTGAAAACATTTTCTTTATGATTAGGAGCAAGTCAAAGAATCCTATTGTCATTGCTTCTATTTAACATTTTACTCATTACTAACTAGTGCATAAGTCAAGAAAAAAGATAAAAAGGTAGAAGTATTGGAAAAAAAGAAACTAAATAGTCATTATTCACAGGTCATATCATCTACAGAAAGCCAAAGAAAGTCTATAGATAAACTATCGGGATTAATAAGAGTTTAAGGGCTGCTGGATACTAAATCAATATTCAAAAGTCAACTATTTCTGGATACCTTCCACAGTTGGGAAATGGAATTTTTAAAAGGTAACTATTTACAATAGCATCAAAAAATATACAATAATTGGCAAACATTGTACAACACATTTATAGGGAAAATTGTGAAACTATTGAAGGCTTAAGTTAAATTCAGTGTCAGTCTAAAAATACCAAGAGGCTTTTTTTGTGTGTTGCATTTTTTTCCCCTAAAATTTATATTGAAGAATAAAGGTTTATGAATAGGCAAGACACCCCTGAAAAACAAGACGTGTTTATTGGGAGAGGAAGGATTTGCCTTGTTTTATAGTAAGACTTACGATAAAGCTTTACACAGTGTACTATTGGCACAGGGATGGATTGGCAAATTTAGTAGAAGAGAGTCCAGAAACAGTCCTATGCATTATATAGAAACGATGTGTGACACAGCTGGCTTTGCTTTGTACACTATTGGAGAAAGGATGGATTTTTCAATAATAATGATATTTAGACAGTTGGATCCATATAAGAGGAAATAAAATTTTATTTCTCTTTGATTCCATACGTAGTAATCACTTCCAGGGATTAAAGACTTAAATTTATTCATTAGACAAATATTCATTGAGCACCTACTCCATGATTCTTGATACCTCATCTCTGTGTTCTGAAGATACCCTTTTTATCTCTCCAATTTTGATAAAAGCACTTTAAAAATATAATAAATAACCAAAGGAGTAGGAATAAAGCCAGGATAATGTAAGTTATTCATACCAGTCTTTCCCACCTCAGCATACCTTGAAGTATACAAAAAACTGCAGGCTGTAATAGTGGTTCTTTTGTGGCATTTGTGAAACATTAGAATTTGAGGACATTGGTGGGGTGTTAAATATGATTTTTAAAAGCTCCTTACATTCTCTCCTGTTATCTGTGAAATTACTTGTATGTGTAAAGTCACCAAAACAAAGGGGAAAAAAATTACAAAAGGTAATTGGTTGTAAATGTGTTATAAAATGATCTAGGAGAAAAAGAGGTTGTGAGGAATGTGATCGAAGAAAGTGATCAGTAAATTTATTGAAATTATTAAACTTGAAGAAAGCAGTTTCCATTCATTGGGGACAGCAAGTATAATTTGAAGTAAAAGAACATAGTCACTCCGGAGTTTGCTGGGTGAAAGGTAAAGAAGGAAAGGAAAAGAACTAGTGGAGGAGGTAGAGAGTTGCTGACAAAGAGGATGGAGGTAGGTTCTGAAAGAACTGGGAGGGGTTGGGATCAGTAGTTATGGGAATATTTTAAATAGAGTTAATTATTTTATTCTCAATGAAGGGGAGAGGTGTGTGGGAGTGGAGGAGATTTGGGACCTGCTGAGCTAAGTATGTGATCAGTGTTTAACGAAATAAATCATGGTAGATTATGAAATGTTACGGCATGATTGAAGAAAGCATGTTATTGGGAACTCAATTGTTTTGTTTTTATTAATTTTTTGAGGATTCCTCAGCAGCTTGGGAGCAGATAAAGTGAATGGTGGTGCTGAACCTGCTTTGAAGACAGGGCTAACTGGTGTAACAAATGTAAGGAATTTTATGTTTCTACAGAAGACGTTCTGTGGTTCAGGCCATTTAGGAAACCAAGTACTGCCAAATGAGGAATAATTTAGTTGGAGTACAGAAAGGAATTAAGCAATTAGAGTGCACATTGAGGACAAAGATGAGGTGTGAATGTGGGAGGGGAGAAAGGTATGACTTCTGTGGTCACAGAGGAAGAGCACTGAATGTAAAAATTTAGGTAACATTTTGAGATTACCAGATAATCCGTGGGCCTCATCTGAGTTTAAAGGCCATGCAGTTTTGAGATGAAAGGTAAAGGGTAACAGATGTGTTCAAACCAGAAACAGTAACCTAGAAGTAGTCTTCATTTGGATTAAACAGGATATTTGGAAACAATTTCTAGCCTGAAGACTTATGAAATGTGGGATATTTAATTGGTAATAAGGACATAATTTCAGCAGGGTTATACAGGGACCAGGAGTATTCTGGGCACATGCTGCTGTTGGATCATATTGGGATGTAGCAGACGAGTTTTGATAGTTATGTCTGTGATGAAAATTGGGATGTAGAAAAATGGAATCTCTAGGTGTACTGTCTATTAAGGAACTTTCAAAGACAGGATGAATAACTTATTGATTGACCTCTTCTGGGCATTTATACATACAGTATTTTGTTTAGCATATTAATTATATACTATTTAATATTCCTGAGATTATAGTTTAGTTGTCAAGGACCTGGAAAGATTCACAACCTAGAATTCATGCACATGAAGGTCATATACTGTGACCTTAGTCATTTAACGTAATGTCTTCCTATTTTTAGTCCTATCGTTGATATTGTAGGCTTCAAAACTTTATTTCGGTTATTTTGATGGAAATAATAGATTAAATAGTTTGTGAAGGGATGGTACACGGAAATCTTAACATGGAACTCCTAACTGCCAAGGATTTTTAAGAGCAGCCATCACAGAAAGCCAATTACCATTTGGAAGAGCTAATATTTGTTGACACTAGGAAGCCATTGTGAACTGTGGCCCTAAAACTATGGTTACTGGAGCTGAGTCTTAGAAGACTGAGAAGCTGAAGTAAATAATGAAATTGAGATAGGAAATTAGTGAGGAATAAGCAGTTAGTGTTGTCTCAGAGGCCAAGGAGATAGATCGAAGTGATGAGGAAAGAAAAGCAACAAGAGAGAAACTTAAGAAAAAACCCAGTATATTGTAGTGTTTTATACACAAGCCTAGTAGAAAGCCATCTTATCCAGCAAGTTTTGGGATATACACGGTAAAGTCAGAAGAAAGATGTAAGTGTACTAACTCTTAAAGAGAAGATAATTATATCCACGTGTCTGGAAAAGAGTGTTTGTTAGAAATTTAATGTAAGTTTGTGGTAAAGGTTTATACTTAATATATAAAGATAATTATTCAAATTCTTTGCTATTTCCTATTTAAATGTATTTTTAAAACTTTGTATTGTTAATTTTCTCTATCTTCACTTAAATTGGAGTACTTCAGCTGTGACCTCAGTAAAAGGTTTCTGATATAAGTTTAATTAGTTCATCTTTGCTTTTTCGCTCCTAACTTGTTATGTATGCCATCTCTTTCTAAAATTATTTTTCCAAAAGAGCCAATTTCATGAATCTTTTGGAACCTGAATGGAAGGAGTGTTTGTTTTCTGCTGCTCCTTTACTCCTTTTCCTCCTTCCTTATTCTAAGTAGAAATATTAGTTCACTCTTTCCTACCCCACTTCTTAACTTTAAAAATAATACTTCACATGGAGAAACAGTGAAATAGCTTGAAGGGATAAAAAGTACTATGAAAAAGATTGGTATACAGTAAAAAGTAAGTTTCCTTCTACCTCTGACTCCTCTCACCCGCAGGCTGCCAGTTTCCCTACATGTACAAAATGGGAGAAACATCCTTTAAAACCCAAGCAAACATTGGTGACTAGAAAATATAATTGTCATTTAGCTGTAAAGGAATGCATGAGCATAAGCCATTTTTCAAGTACTCCAGTCTTAACTTTGTTTTTCTTGGTATAACATTTTACAAATAGGGATTCAGTTAAAAGTGTCAAAGCTAAACAGTTGGATAACTTATTCCTGGAGCACAGTTTGGTATTGATATGGTATATTTTGGAGTGCTTTCTTTTCATTTGTTTATTAACCATGTTCTGCTCTCCCAAATGAGGAATGTTAGTGTTTCTACAGAAAATGAGCTTTGAAGTTAGACAAATCACGAGTTGAGCTCTGGTAATGCTAATTCCGAGCTGTGTAATCTTGGCAGTTCTTTCAATTTGTCTAACCCTTGAGTTCTTCATCTGAATAATGAGGATAGTAATAACTACTTCTCAGGATGTTTTCAAGGGTTGATTCCCTTTAAAGTACCCAGCACAGTGCCAGGCATGTGGTAGGGACTCAATAAATGTTAATTTTTTTTCTCTTTTCTATCAATGTTATTAATGCAACCCGGAGACATTGTTAAAGGAACTACTGTTGTGGGTAAAAGATTCTAGGTAAACTCGACTATCACCATTTTCCATCTCTGTAAACTAAATAACACAGTTGATGATTTTTATTTGGGAAATCCCAGATACAGATAAAGGTAGCAACAGGCAGTTGTAGCCTAGAGTAAAATTTTAAGGGCAAGTAGCTAATTGGGGGGAAAGAATAGAGTTTCTTAAATATTGACATTTCAAGCCAGGTAATATGGGCAGAGGGTAAGCTATCCTGTGCCTTCTTGATTGTGCAGCAGCATTCTTGTCTCTGCTGCCTAGATGCTCTGCTTCGCCAGTAGCGCCCTCCCCCCTACTCAAGTGTGACAACCAAAAATATTTCCAGACATTGCCAAATCACTCCTGGTTAAGAACCACTGTTTTAGAGCATGGCCTGAAAAGGATACATGTGGAATGACTTCACATTTATGGAAACACAATGAAAAGAGTAAATTAATGTTATTATACGTATGAAAAATAGGTTGTCTTTTGTAGCTGACACTTAAAAAGATTTAAACTCAGTGAAAGAGAAGATATTTGTAAGAGAGAGATAAAAGAATCTGGAAAAGGATGCTTCATCCATTGATTCCATAATTTCACAGAGGGCTGGCTAAATAGGAAAAATGTGGTTCATAGCACTTTTTAAAAATGCTGTATTACTAGGATATGATCAATATATATCCTAATCCTCTCTCTGTAATGCTGTATGATGTGAATTTTTTTAAGAGCAGCAGTACCCCTGACAAAAAGCAAGATTTTATGTAGTAAAAAGTACTCTAGGAATAAAATAAAATAAAATAATAGCAATAAAAATTTAGGTAAATATGATTTATCAGAGAACCTTCATTTCTGAAAATGTTCATTTAATTGAAATTTGAGTATGTTATCTCTAGATTTTTAGGGAGTCTCTGGTGGTCACTAATTCCTATCATGTGTTTGGGGAAACCAAGACAATGTGTGTGATGGTTAGAGTATCATCTCTAGAGTTGGGACTGCCTGGATTCACATGTTGCTTTTTCCGTTTGCTAACTTTTAACCTAAGACAAATTACTTAGTCCAAGCTGAGCTCAGTTTCTTTTTCTGTGTTGGAGAAAAATTGTCCCTACCTCCAAGATCACTCTGAGGATTCAGTGAGTTAATCCATCCACAGTGTTTTGGCATAATATGTGGCACACTCAGTAAATGTTTACTCTCATTATTTTTATTTTAATTGAAAATCTTGTTGCATGGTAGAGCATATAGGTTTAAGGCTAGTTTTGCCCAGCTCTAGAAATATATGCAAGTATACCTCTAATTCAAAGTTATTTTTGTTATCTCTGGTTTGTCTAGCCCCAGGAAGTGACTTTAACTAAAAAGGGTAGAATCTCAGAACAATTTGAAATTAGATAGGCGTGAATACCTATTGTAGATACATGAGTAATTTTTTTAACTTTATTTTTTATTGAAGTGTAGTTACTGTACAGTGTTAGTTTCAGGTATACAACAGAGCGATTCAGTTACACATATACATATGTATATATATTTTCAGATTCTTTTCCATTATAGCTTATAAGAAATTGAATATGGTTCCCTGTGCTATATAGTAGGTCCTTGCTATTTATCTATTTTATATATAGAAATGTGATACATAGGTGATTTGAAGAAAGTCAGGCACCTGTTTTCAGATACTCTGTTAATTTAAGAGGAGAAACTCCAATTGTCCATTTCTTGGTATCCTTAACTCCTTGGTCTTTCATCTTGACGTTTCATCTGCCCTGGCATGATAATCCTGCTAGGAAGGAGAAATCAAGGTGGGTCCTAGAGTCTCATTGGAGCTATGCTAGACCCTATATATATCTCTTTGACCACACACCCCATTTTTTTGTTTTCCCTCATTTCCTAAGAGCTGGTTTAAATTGCCCTGGTTTCTGTGGAGTAGACCTTCAAATCTTTTCTTTACTTAAGGATTTATGTTGGGGAAAGATGAAATCAAAGGGCATAAGAATATCCCTGGAAAATTCTTGTATGTCTGTTCCTTGCGTTTTAGACTTCACAGATACATGTTTTGGAGTGCCAGTGTCGAAATACCAAACTAAAAAAGGTTGCTTGTTTTTTCTTTCTAGGCAGAAAAATTAATGAAGCAAATTGGTGTCAAAAATGTGAAGCTTTCAGAGTATGAAATGAGTATTGCTGCTCATCTAGTAGACCCTCTTAACATGCATGTATGTATCTTTAATCTTATTTTTTTTTTATTTTTTATTTTTTTGTCTAGCGTTTTGTGTCAAGGGTCCCAAGGACCACAACCAAGTTTGAAGATTCTCTAGAGGAATCACAGGATTCAGTGTAGTCATAGTCATGGATATAATTTATTATGGCAAAAGGATACAAGGCAAAATCAGCAAAGAAAGAGAGGCATGGAAAGAAGTCTGGTGGAAATCAGACACAAACTTCCATGTCTTCTCCCAGTGAAGTCACACGGAATGCACTTAATTCTGCCAGCAGCAGGTTGTAAGAACACATATCAAATGCTGTCCCATCAAAGAAGCTCATTAGAGACTTAGGGCCCAGGGTTTTAATTGGAACTGGTCACATAGACTCCATCTTCTAATGTGTATCAAAATTCTAGACTCCCATAAGAAAAACAGGTATCCACTATGAACCATATTGTTTGCACAGTTTAGCTATTCTTATCAGGGAATGGCGGGAACTCTCCTAAAATCTAAGTTCCCATATTCCAGCCAAGGGCCAGCCTTGTTAAGCAGACCTTTCTAAGGATTATAGTCTCAGGCCTGCTATATTAACTTTTTTTGTGTGCACATCTGTTTAGTTAAAACTGTACCTTTATATATTCACTTTTCTGGTATATAAAATTACTGTTCTAAGTCATGTGGTTATTTGATTTGGAGTCTAAATCTAGATTTCTATTTACATTTAAGGTGTGATAGACAACACAAGATTCTGAATACCAGTTTTTCCATTCATGTCCTTAGCAAATTGTTTCCTCTTTGAGTTTCAGTTCCCTTGTGAATAATCCATGGATACTGTAATAGCTGCTCTACCTACTTTTAAAGGATTATTTTGAACATCAGATTAATGTAATTTATGAATTCTAAAATCCTATGAATATTTATAACAATAGATATAAATAAATAAATAGAGTGAAATATATATCCTTAGCTCCAAATCTAGAAAATAAAAATCTACAATGTCTATTAATATCTGCGTGCACAGAGATACATCATGCCCTTCCAGAATTAATCCTCCATTTGAATTTGATTTATAAATTTACAATGGCACTTTCTTGAAGCCCTACCTATATTGATTTCTGAGTAAGGCTATACTAATGGACTCAATTTTTTGTTACAGCTACAGTGAAAGTAGGTGATTTTTTTTTCAGATCTGGTTATAATTTTTAAACTTTTTTCTTAAGGTGAAAAATAAATAAATCTATTGTAAATATTGCTTCTGACCAGCCCCTTTAACTCTGCCAGATTACAGCTGGGTTGTTTTTGTTTTTTAGGTCTTTTTCAGTACCCCTCCCCCTAGATTTTTAGGTTGAGTCAGCAGGCTTTTAAAATACATAAGCTGTGTGAATTTTGAAAGCATGTATCCCCTGTTTACTATTTAAAAAGACGTAAGTTTTGACACAGTTTTACTTTTGATTTATAAAATTCGTAAGCCCAGTTTGGTGAGTATAGACCTTATTTCTAAATTCATTCCTATTATGTTTGACAGCTTCTTGTGTGAATTAGGAACACTCCTGATGAGCTCTCCCCCATCAGTTAGTGCCAAGTTATCTGTCTGAGCTGGTTCTCAATCTTCTTGGCAGAGTATTTCTTCCTCTTAAATGGAGTGAATTTAGCTTGTTTAGGTCCCTGCAGAGTTTTGAGTGCTGCACCTAGTCTTTTTTTTTTTTTTTTTAATAGTAGATAATTGACTACTCCTTTTTGCGGTCCATAGTAGTTTAATAATTTGAGTATTGCTTAAAAGTGCTTATGTTAATATATCATTTTAAACTTTTGTTATTTATGTATAAAGCTTGCCATTTTGGAAGGAGTTTTTTCTACTTCAGTGAAAATACATTAGTTGTAAAAATTTATGTTGACCTTACCTTTTACCAGGTTACTTGGAGTGATATAGCAGGTTTAGATGATGTCATTACAGATCTGAAAGACACAGTCATCTTACCTATCAAAAAGAAGCATTTGTTTGAAAATTCCAGGCTTCTGCAGCCTCCAAAAGGTATGGTAAAAGTTTATTTTTGCTAAAGTATTAAAAATCTGGGAAGCATTGGAACTTTCTGCCATTATAGAACTGGTGTTTTTGAAGTTGGATTTCAAGAGAATGCTAAGATACAGTGAACTGTTTTATGAATAATAAAATAATTGTTTTAAAATTTTTAAAGAAATAATTGTTCATTCCTCAGCTTCCAAATTTAGATAAAATTTTCCCTGTGGTTACATGTCAAAATAATCCTTTATTTCAAATTCATTTTTATTATTTACAAGAAAACAAAAATTTGGGAAATCAAGGATAAAAAAGAAATCCAAAGTAACAATATGGGTTTTTGTTTTCAAGGTAAGACTTCTTTTTGTTGTTTCATGATTCTAGTGATTATTTTTCCTCTTGGTAATTCTGTTTATTTTTAGATTGCAATTTTTTTTTTTTGAATAGGAAATAGTGAACTACAGATGAACTAGAAGTTAAATACTATTTATGTTTAAAAAGAGAAACATTTTCTTACTCCTAGTTAGTAATTACTTTGAAAGCCTCGGAACTCAAGAATCGAAAGTATTTATAACTAGGTCCTTAAAGGTAATACTTTTGCTCTTCTTCATTTAAGTATTAATCATGTTTTAGGCTTATTAAAGGCAATTCAAATGGAGAGTACATGATGATTGATAGTGAGATCTTTAGAGTTGTGTTGCTATGGCTTTCAGATACAAATGCTGTCGTGTAGCTTATTTTTTCCCATCTAGTAGAAATTTTTCTTCATTGTATTGCCAAAACTAGGCAGGTTGCTAGTCAAGACTGAAATCAAATTATTAGACACATGCATTTCTCAAAAAAGTGGGATCTTTAGAAATATCAAAATAGTATAGGTTGAAGTTGTTTATAATCTTACTAATTTTGCAGCTATATCAGAAAGTGCATTAATTTATATTTCAAAGGTAATTAAAGCCAATATGTGTACATTTTTATGAAGTAGATAATTTAATTTTTTGTGCTATAGTGGTCTTAGTTTGTGAAGAGGGAGGGCATTAGATGATTTTGTCAACCATTGATCAAGTGGTGTGAGTTTGGATGTTAAGATGATTGTCTTTAATATCCTGAACTAGACCTTTTCACAAAGGGAGGAAGCACAGAGATGCTATAATTCCAAATACTTGTCATCACTGACATGAACTTAGAATATATCACCTTCCTTTCTACTATAAGAAAAGATAAAATGAAAGTGAATATTGGGAAAAATTTTAGTATAGGCAGAATTAATACTATGTTGATTATCACATAAACTAAAGCAAATATCTTGTTCTCTTTCCAGGTGTTCTTCTCTATGGACCTCCAGGCTGTGGTAAAACATTGATTGCCAAGGCTACAGCCAAAGAAGCAGGTTGTCGGTTTATTAACCTTCAGCCTTCAACACTGACTGATAAGTGGTATGGAGAATCTCAGAAACTGGCTGCTGCTGTTTTCTCCCTTGCCATAAAGCTACAGCCTTCCATCATCTTCATAGATGAAATAGGTATGCTTTGTTTTCTATGTAAGCATTTCAAAGGGTGGTGTTTAGATGACCAGATTTAGTTTTGTTTCTTTTTTTAAATTTTATGTATTTAATTTTGTGGGGGGAGGAAAGTAATTAGTTTTATTTACTTATTTACTTTTTTTTTTTTTTTTCCGAGGAGGTACTGGGGATTGAACCCAGAGTCTTTTGCATGCTAAGCATGCTTTCTACCACTTTGAGCTATACACTCCCCTCTCAGATTTAGTTTTTAATATTTGTTTAGGCCAAATTAATAAAAGAGATAACCAACATCCTAATTTGCAATGTCTGACTTCTGTGTTATAGAATAAACCATAGTCTGTTTTTTCACCCCCTTGATACTTTTTTCTGTCTTTTCTCTTTTATAAACAGTATGCAGTGGACTTTCATGTACATGTTTCCTCATGCAGATATGTTTGTCCAGGGTACATGAAGTTGAACCATAAGGTTGTGTGATGTGTTTACCTTCAGCCTCACTGGGATGACCAGATCTTCAGAGTGGTCATACCCATTTTCACTCTGACCCGTGTATGGTTGGCTTGTACTGCCCCAGAACTTATTTTTTCAGACATTATTGTTAATTTTTGTCAATTTAAAGAGCAAGAATTATTATTGTTTTGTGTTTCCCTATTTACTAGTAAATTTGGGCATCTTTTAACATGTTGATTGGCCATTTAGGTTTCTTTGCTTATAAACTGCCAGTTTTTCTTTTGGGTTATTTGCATCTTTTTTAGTAATTCTTTGATGCTTTATTATGATTGCAAATATTTCTTAGACTGGCTTGTCTTTTCACTTTATGATAGTTTCTTTTACATTTAAATTTAAATGTAGTTATATTTATCAAGTCTTGTGTCTCGTTTACAAATCCCTTCACTACCTCCATAAATACTCTCTTTTTTAAAATACATAACATGAAGTAGGAATCCAGTTTTATACTTTTCCATATGGACAGCCAACTTATAAAACAGATCTTCTCTCCCTGAATGTCATGACCTTTATATTTGTGGACTTTTTCTACATTTTATCTATTATCTATATTTTTGTTATAATAAGCTATATATTATAATAAAGCTATAGTAATTAAACCTATAGTTTTGAATTACACTATTTTAATTATATGTAATATGATAGGCTATATAATAATAGAGAAAGATAGTTATAGATATAAAGTATTTTGCCTTGTGTATCTTTCTCATCAGTTTATTCCAGTTATTTTGGGGTTTTGCTTTGAATTTTGCACAAAAGAGCATATAGCTGGATTTTTTAAAATTTTAATCTAAGACTTTTTAACTGGGAAGTATAGTCAGTTTGCTTTCATTTTGATAGCTAATGTATTTAGGTTTATTTCTAACAGACAATTGTATGCTTTTTATTTACCAGTCTAGTGGGCTTTGGTGCTTTCTTTATTCCCTTTTCCCTGGTACGGGTTTAAAAGTTATATACAATTGACCCTTGAACAACACAGGTTTGAACTGAATGGGTCCATTTGTACGTGGATTTTTCTGATAGTGAATCCTATAGTGCTGCACGAACTGTAGACATGGAGGAGCCATGCATGTGGAGAGCCAGCTATAAATTGTGTGTAGACTTTGGATTGCGGGAGGGATCAGTGCCCCACCCCCACCTGGTTGAAGGGTCAGCTGTATTCTCTCTTAGCACACATTTAGCATAGCTACTTGTCTTAAAAGTCTAGGCTAATTGTTTCTCCCCTCCTCCCAAATAATACAGGGACCTTAGAACTTTTAAGTACTAATCATTCCTCTTATCTCTTACATGTTGTTAATGGCTTATCTTATTTTTTACTTTCCATATTAGTTATTTTTATACTGACTGCTTGTTTAGAGATCCACTGCCAGTTTTTTGGCTTACTATTGCTTCTTACACCTGCCTTTTCTGGATTTAATTTCCTTCTTACTGAAATCTGTTAAAATTCTTTCAGCAAAGATTATGAGTTCAGTGAATTTTGTGTGTCTTTTGTGTGAAAATGTGTTAATTTTGTCTCTACTTTTAAGTGGTACAGAATTAATATTCTTTCAACATTTTGAAGCTTGAAGTCCGTTGTCTTCTAATCTTTCTTGCTGCTTTTGAGAATTCTGCTCATAGCCTAATATTTCTTTGTAAGTAGTCTGTCTTTTCTCTAGTTGCTATTGAATGTTGCAAGGCTTCTATATATATATATATTTTATGCAACTCTACTTAATTTTGAGTCATTTCCATAGTTTTAGCATCTGGTTCTCTGTTTCATCAGTTCTAAAACATACTGTCTTGTTTTGGGGTTTTTTTGCATTTTAACATCCCTGAAATTGGGGTAGCATGTTATAATTTAATTGGCAGTTTTTTCTTCTTTTAGTATCATAATTTAATTGGCAGCATTTAAAATTTTTTGTTTATACATAAAGTAATTGTGAAAGTCAAAAATCAATCAATCATTGAGTAAGTTACAAAAAGCAGTTCTTTGCTTGGCTATGTTTAATCTCACAATCATTGGGTTTGTAGTCTGTTGATTACATTTAAACTTGAGAAATTCTATGTTTCTCTGAGATTTATTTATTATCATTGTAGCTTGTTTTTTTGTTGGAATTCCAGTCCGTTTTGTCTTCAGAATTTAAAACATACTATTTTAATATAGTTTTTTTGGATCATTTTATTGTCTGAAATTCTACTCCTTTGTATCATTAACTCTCTCTTTCATAGTAACTTGTTTCCTTGTGTCATGTCTAACATTTGATTGCTTATGACTTATTTTTATATGAGAATTCTATGTTGCCTAAAACAATCTAGAGTAGTTTTTCTGTCTTCCACTTAGAGCCTTTCGGCTCTAATTTCTCAGCTTGGGTGTTCCTAGACTGAACGACAGTACAAATTTAGACTTCAAGCCTGAGAGAGAGAGCCCCTGTGGTCCTGGCTTTTAATTTTTCAGGGGGGATATATTTCCCCTCAGGGCCCAGGCCAAGACAGACAAGCTTCCTTAACTCCCTGTAGTGATGAGCAAAATTTTTTTCTTGTCTGTACTTTCTGTGAGTGTACATCGTTTTGAGTATCTTGGCTTCCACATGGAAGTTAACACCATGGCAGAACCTTCTAATGCTACCCATGCATACCTGTTGGGTACACAAGCACACACACAAATAGTGGCATAATCACCTCAAGTTCTCACCATTCTTGTTTTCAGTTCTCTTTTTTTCTGATCTTTTTCTTTCCTTCTTGCAATCTCAGATATTTATTAACTTCTTTTAGATTACTGGACTTTATTTTTTAGAATGGTTTTAAGTTTATAGAAAAACTGAGCAGAAAGTATAGAGAATTCTCATGTACCCCCTCCCCCCATACACGATTTCCCCTATTATCAGTACTTTGCATTAGTGTGATGCATTTATAATGATTAGTAAACCGGTATTGATAACGTTGTTACTAAAGTCCATAGTTTATATTAAGGTTCATTCTTTGTGTTGTACAGTTCTGTGGTCTTTGACAAGTGTGTAGTATCATATGTCTACCCTTACAGTATCACAATAATTTCACCACCCTGAAAGTCCCCCATGCTCCACCTATTCATTCCTCCCAAACTCCTCCCTCCCAAACTCCTGGCCACAGTGTCCTTATAGTTTTGCTTTATTCAGAATATCATATAGTTGGAATCATATAACATACAACTTTTTCAGACTGGCTTCTTTCACTTAGTAATATGCATTTAAGGTTCCTCCATATCTTTTTGTGGCTTGGTAGTTCATTTCTTTATATTGCTGAATAATATTCCATTGTTATGTTTGTACCACAGTTTGTTTATTCATTCGTCTAATAAAGGACATCTTGGTTGCTTCCAGTTTTGTGCTATTATGAAAAAGCTGCTAACAAAACAGATATACAAGATTTTGTGTGGACTTAAGTTTTCAACTCAACTGGGTAAATACCTAAGAGTACAGTTGCTGGATCAGATGGTAAATCTGTGTTTAACTTTGTAAGAAGCGACCAAACTACATTCCAAAGTGGCTATTTGCGCTTCAAAGTTCCAGCAGCAGTTCCACCATTTCGCAGTTCCCCCAGCAGTAAATGAGACGTCTTTTGCTCTACATCCTCTCCAGCACTTGGTATTACCAGTGTTCTGGATTTTAGCTACTCTAACACGTGTGTAGTGTTATCTCATTATTTTAATTTACACTTCCCCAGTGACATATGTGTTGAGCTTTTTTTCCCTATGCTTATTTGCCGTCTGTATATCTTCTTTGGTACAGTGTCTGTTCAGACCTTTTGCTCATTTTTTAACTGAGTTGTTTTCTTATTGTTGAATTTTAAGAGTTCTTTGCATATTTTGGTACAAGTCCTTTATAAGTTATGTGTTTTATATATATATTTTTTACAGTCTGTGGCTTTTTTTTTTCAACAGTGTCTTCCACAGGGCAGGAATTTTATTTTTAATAAGGTCCAGCTTATGCATTTTTTTCTTTGATGGATTGTGCTTTTGGTGTTGCATGTAAAAGCTCATTCCAAAACCAGGGTTCCAAAGATTTTCTCCTTTATTACCTTCTAGAAGTGTTAATAGTTTTTTGTTTTACATTTATATCTATGTTCCATTTTGAGTTAATTTCTGTAAAAGGTATAAGGTCTGTGCCTAAATACATTTTTTTTTGCATACGAAT
This sequence comes from Camelus dromedarius, assembly GCF_036321535.1. Lineage (NCBI taxonomy): Eukaryota > Metazoa > Chordata > Mammalia > Artiodactyla > Camelidae > Camelus > Camelus dromedarius. The sequence goes on along the minus strand of NC_087443.1, from coordinate 48,854,875 downwards.
GTCTAATTGCTCCAGCACTGTTCATCAGATACTCATTAACTTAAAAAAATATTTTACTCAAATTTTTTGTTAGTGTTTACATACATGTCTTTTTCCATTCTTTTCAGTATCCTGGGCCCTTCCTTATATTTAAAGACGTGTCTATGGTTAGCAGCACACTTTTTTTTTTTTAATTTAGTCTAATATATTAAAACATATGCTTGGAGACGTTAGACCATTTATATTGAGTCTAATTACTGATATAGTTAGGTTATTTATATTTAACCAGCATTTTAAGTTTTTTATTTTGTTTTAAGCAGCCATCACAAGAACCACTTCTTAGCAATGAGGATAATTTAGGAATAATTAATAGGAGAATTACGGTGGTTAATAAGTAGGCAGCTGAACTTACACAATTTATCATTGAAAAATAAGTGATTTTTAAATGACTAGATTTTCTACATCCAGAATAAATTTAGTTTTATACATGGTCCAACAATGGGACCTATTAAGCAAGATTAGAATTATAAAAGAAAATCCAGGATATATGTTTGTCATCATAAGAGTCTTATCACATCATGATAATGTGGTTTTGCTGTAATTACTTTTTTTTAAGTGTTTTTTTAAAGCTTGGACCTAGCACATGAAAAAGCATTTTGTGTCACTTGGATGTACGATTCACAGACTTCAAGTTTTAGTTTTAATGTGGAAATGTGAAAGTTAATCAGAAATACTAGTGATTTGAAGAGATGTAAGACAAAAACATTTGAAATAGGGTTGTATTAGAAAATCTTTTTTTCATTCTTAGTATGTACCACCTTTTCAGTCTTTTTGTTCTAGAAGGAAAATGGTTTCCCCATTTTAAAAGCATTTCGTGTTCATTGTAGATAATGTGGAAGACAGAAAAAGAATTCAAGGGAAAATTTAAATTGTCCTTAAGTATCACTGAGAGATAACCAAAGTGATTAGTGTTTTGCTATATTTTCTTAGAGGCTTTTTTTTTTTTTTTACCACGTGTAACATATATGTACATGTGTGCTAGCACGTGTGTTTTAAACAATTTTCTCTCATTTTCCCACTTAATAGTATTGACATTTTCCAATATTTTTATTTATTACCAGTAAAAATGTATGAGGAAAAAGGATGTGACCCCATAATTAAGAACACCACTAGGATGCAGACAACCTGGAAAGCTAGGGCCAAAGCACACGGACTTTCTTCAAGACACTATTTGATCCTTTTTTAGCCTGTCAGTACCAAATCATTTCTTTTATATTTGTTCATATGAATGTATTTTTAGGGAAGAAATGAAGATTGTGAATTGTTTTAATTTGCCCAATAATTTGTCAAAATGATTATATTAGAATAATGTGTGAAAAGGCTTAATTGAACCCTTTGTAATCTTTCATAACACTGTCAGCTTTAATTAATGATTTGAAATTATATAAAGAATAAATAATTTATTATTAACTTCTAAGGTTAAGGGCTTTTTCCTTCTAGACTCCTTTCTACGAAACCGTTCCAGTTCTGACCATGAAGCTACAGCCATGATGAAAGCTCAGTTTATGAGTCTCTGGGATGGATTGGATACTGATCACAGCTGCCAGGTATTTGAAAGAAATCTGCCTTAAACTTGTGTTATTGTGATGGTGGTGTTAATAGAAAAAATTGTCTGCTTGTTAGGCTTTTTTATAAAATTTTTTTCACAACTTGCACATATCAATAATTGATGGGTATCTGAAAAAATATGGTTTATATGTGCTTTCATCCATTTTGAAGACTCTATAATTAACAAAATGTTAACGATTTCCTAAATGCCCCAAACGAATAAAACAGAAGAGAGAAAACCGGGGTACTAGAACCATTTATGTCAAGGAAAAGGAAGTGACTAGTGGCTATGGGTATTCTGTATGTTTCTTTCAACTCTTACCATAAATCCTTATAGCCTTTACTCTCAGTTCTTATGTCACTTATTTTTATGTTATTGTTTTAAATTAGTTTACTGAAATATATACTTACCCACTTCTGTCACGTGTACCTTCCCAGTTTATACTCGACAGTCTTCTGTCTTAGGCTTTGCCTCTTTACCCATAAAGCTGTGAAAACCAAAACTAAGGTCCCTTGGTATGCCTTAGAGAGAAAACCAGCTATATTGTTCAGTTTATCTCTTTGAGTTCCTATTTTCACTTAGTTCTTTGCCTCCATACTTCCTTGCCAGATCAATGATATATTTTAGAAGAAAATTTAAAGAAAAAAATTCATCCAGCATGTTTGTTTTTCTGCCCATATTGCTGGAGTTGGAAGTTCTAGAACCATTTTTCTGTTGTTTGTTTTCCCCTTCCATGAATCACCTATTTTATATTTCATATATATATATATATATATATATATAAACTTTTCTCATAGGGAAGTTTTGAGAAAGTTAATAAATTGTTCCTTTGTTGTTTTAACTTTTTTAATAGGTATTTTTTATTTTGTAATCTGTTTTTGCCCTTTTTAAAAAACAACTAGAATCATATCTTTAATCACTTCTTAAAAATGTAACCATTAATCCTTCAAATATTGTTTCTTCTCCATTCTCCTTGTGATATTATTGAATGCCAATTGGACATACCTTATTTTTATTCCATATATTTTAACTTTTCTTTTGAAAATTTTCTCTCTGTGCTGTATGCTGGGTGATTCCTTTACCTCTTCCGATGTGATGATTCTAGCTTCATTTGGATCCCTTCTGCTATGTAATGCTTTCATTGCACTTAATATTTCAATTGTAATATTTTTCAGTTCTGAGAATTCTTTTAGATCTTTTTTTTAGGTCTGCCAGATTAGTTTTGATGGTCTCTTGCCAGCTGGATTAGAAAGCAGAGTCCTACAATCAGTTAGCTTTGTGACCTTGACCAAATTACGTAATCACTCTGCATAGAGGTTATCTGAGTATCTTTAAAAAGGGAAGAATACTTTCCACTTCAGAACTGTTGTAGGTTTTTAAGGATTTAATCTGAGTGAAGTGCTGATAATAATACCTGGTGTATATTTACTACATAAGTATTTGCTGTGTGATTTTTTTTTTGGTTCCTTGTTTATTTCTTTAAATAAGTTAATACTAATTTTATAGTCTGTATTCAGTAATTTTAACATAGAAGTCTTTGTACATCTTGTTCTGTCACTTGAATTTAGAGTGGTTATTTCCATGCGTGTTTTGTGATTTCATGGGGGAAATCACATTTGGTAGAACTTTGTGTGAATTTTTGGAACATATGTTGAAGGTTTGCTGCTCTAAGAGGGTTTTCTATTTGTCTCTGCCAGATTTTTTTCCAAAGACAGGTAGGTAAATTCAGGTCCAAGATCCATGTTAGATGTCCATGAGCCATGAAATCTCACGGATTTAGTGTGTGTATGTATTTATGTGTTTATATGTCTTAATAAGAATCCAGGCTTGACTCTGCTGGATAGATTTTCTAATATTTCACCACTTTTCTCAGGCTGTAGTATTTCATAAGCCCTGGCTTTGTGTAGGGTGGCCTCTCATCAGGCTATTTGGCCTGTAAGGTGTCCAGTGCACACCCCACTCTCTCAGATCTGTACGTGTCCATATGGTATGTGGTCAACTTTGACCCTTGCTTACCTTCCTACAGCATAGGCTTTATTGTTGACTTCAGCTTAATTCCTTTACCTTTTTGCAGATTTGTTGGTTGAGTTTTTTCAATACTGTATTATTTTTCATGTTTTGTAGCCAGATGGATTAAGGATTTCCTGTGTCCACCACATTACCGTAAATCAAAGTCCTGAGACATAATTCTCAAGGAGAAAGTTAAGCCCCATGTTGTCTTTTACATCACCTTTATGAAAATATAATTTCATTATGAGGGAAAATTGCCTTTGGTGTTTTTTGGAATGTTTAGTGAAGAGAGCACAACATAGATAAATTTAGGTGACATTAATAGAAGCAGTTTTTATCAATATTTGGTTCTGGTAAATCTGTTCAAAGGGATTAGTTTACAGATTTGCAAAAACTAATTATCCTCCTAAGCAACAGTGTTTAAAGCATGCAGACAGCTGAATAGTTAGCCTGTGTAAGTGAAAATAGTTTAATATTATATCCTATCAGAGTATAGTTTTAAAGCAATGGAAATAATGATAGTTGTATAAAATATACTCCAGAGCAACTTCATCCAGAGCCCCACAGCATGGTCCTGATATAGAACAAATTAAAGCTGAATTTTCAGAACATAATTCCTTATTATACTGATAGTATTTTCTGTTTTTACTATGACAGATTTTCAAGGGAGCAAATAAAGATACTGCTTTTTAATTAAACTTGGGTAACAATTTTTTTAGCTGTTTTGTGTTGAGGGGTTTAAAATGGATATTATTAATTTGAGTAATAGTTTTAGACATGTTTTTTCATATGAACCAGTTAGCTTTTCTATAAAATTGTCTATTCTTTGACTATGGATGGAGCCCAGTACCCCAGCTAACTTTATTTCTGTGCCACAAAGGAAACAAAACTAGTTGAATGGCCTAATTATCTGTCACCACTACTGGAAAATCCACGTTAGTTACTGATAAATTCTTCATTTTGAGAGACATGAGGTATAAAAGATAGCATTATTTTTGAGATATTCATTGACATAGTTAAACTTTTGAGGCATAAATTTAGATCTCATTATTTTAAATGATAAAAAGTTTATGTCAATACTTTGTTTTAAAGATTTTTAAAAGTCTTAATGCCTAAAAGGTGCATTAATTTTGCTGCATAAATATTAAAAATTTACTGTTGCTTCCCATTTTTAATCTTCACTTATTTGCACTAGAGTTAATACATATATATATGAAGGTTATCTTTTTTGCCCCTTAAAATCACTCCTTAAAATTTGCTTCTTTAATTTCATCATGAATGCCTTGCTTTTTTCATCATGAATATCTGTTATTACCCCATATGTATTCATTAGACCGTGTTGTGCTAGATTTATTTAGATTCCTTGATCCTAATCTTTAGCATTTCATCTTTCATACTGGGTTTTTTGTTTTGCTTTAGACTGGCTGTTTACCTAGAATGTTTCTCAAAATACAGCCCGTTTTTTCAGTTTTTCTGAGGTATACCTTCAACCACGGTGCTCTTTGTGATTCTGTACAACCTAATGTGGTCAGTCTTCAACAATCTTGCATATCACTTTAAATCTCTCTTTTAACATTTAGTGTATGCTCTATCTCAAAATGTACATTTATGTTCATCCTTTATCTTATGCAATTAATTCATTTGATTACTTTTAAAGACTTTTTTGTTTTACATTTGTAGAAATTTTCTTATTAATTTTATACAGTTGTAGAAAGTCAGTAAAGAAAAACAGGTAAGAGCATTAATATTTTGACATTAGGACCACTTAACCCAAATTAACACGATTGTTGCATTATGTTGTGGAACTAACATTTCTCAAATTTGCATTTATATTTTTTTCCCTCTAGGTGGCAACCTCTCACAGTTAATTAAAAGTAATTTGGCTTTTGAATAATGTTAAATGTGAAGAGTAGAAATAGAGTATATGATTTGGTGGATTTTTCAACATGTTCTGAAGTTAGATATCAGATTATTTCAGAAATCTAAGACCTCCGAGGCTGAATTAAAAGTTTTCATTAGAATACCAGTAAATTTCTTTTTGGATAACAGGTATATCCTTACTGGGTTATACAGAAATAATAATAGTGGTAGTATTGAAGCCTTTCAGAAATTAAATTGTTTTGTTTATATTTGTCTTTATTCTTGTTGATTTTCTTCATCTCTTCTAGACCCAGAGTTTGGCAGGGCTACCAGTAATTTTTTTTTTCTTTTCTTTCTTTTTTTTTTTTTAAGTCAAACTAGCATTTTGATGTTTGCTTTTATTCAGTTGTTCTTGTTTAAAGTTGGATTGCTTGAAGTTTTATTAGCACTAAGACATCCCCTGCAGTGCTGACGGTGCCATGAGAAGATAATGTGAAATCTAGAGAAAAAAAACATGGTACCTGTTACTATTACCAGAATTCTCAGATTCTGGTAGGGGAAATTCTCTCCTTAATATTATTAAAGGGCTTGAAATATTCCCCTCATATATACTCAAGCTGTAACATAAATAACTTTCAGTTATTCAACGTATAGCCATTGAGTAACCAAATTTTGCAAAATATAATAGTTTTTCTTAATTTTTATAATTCTTCAGTAACTGAATAATGCATTATTTTAGTTACTAGAATCTGGTGAAATGAATCAGTCTTCGGAGCTTTGCTATCATTTGTTCTATTTAGGATTAACTTTGATTTATATCTATAAATATTTGAGTAATACTGGATTACAGTCAGATTTCTTATAGAAGATTTAGTTTAAACCCCACTTTATTTCCTGTATCTTCTAATCTCTAGTGATAACAACCTAAAAGGAGTATTATTGGTAGATTTAATACCTTTGTTTTCCTTATGTATTTAGGTCATAGTGATGGGAGCTACTAATCGTCCTCAGGATCTTGACTCTGCTATAATGAGAAGAATGCCTACAAGATTTCATATCAACCAGCCTGTAGGTGGATTTGTTAGTATTATGAGCAGTTAAATTATTCACTTTTTCCAGATCTTTATCTGTGATTTCAAGAAGGGAATGATTTTTTAAATAAGATTTACTTACGACAGACAGGGTAGGAATAGGGCAAGAATCTTCATAATTACTTTTGTCCTTTCCATTCCCTTCCTGGCTTTTTCTTTCTTTCCTATGGTTAATGTTATTTGCTTCTCTTCAAAGTATATAACTCCCTCAAGTTTGCCTAGTCACTTTAGGGGTTTTCTTTAGAATGTAGCAAGTTATCTATAGAAGATACATAAGAAAATCTAAATTGTGGTTTTGATTTAGCATAGGATGAAATTAGGAGGTTTCAGGTTTAAGAATTGTTCTGTTCAGAAGGCCTGACAGGAAGAACACCTGTTATTTATTTGATCAATTATTGGCGGTTGTAATTGGTGCTTTCCTCTGACAGGATTAATAATTAACTAGTAGCTAACATACTGTACTTTACCATAAGAATGCAAGTATAAGGATAGGATTGAACTATCTTTTTTCTAGTATTCTTTCTGTTGGTGAAGATGTACCCTCAAGTAAATGATTGCAACTTATTGATACTCTAATTTTTGCACACAATCCTCATATCTTGGATTTTGTCTGCTTTTAGGTTAGAGAAGAAAAAACAAACAGTGGTAGTAATAGAATATAAACACCATCCAATCAGCATGTTACGTGCAGAGGAACTTTCACTGTCATTCCTGTCAAAGTTTACAGTAAATCTCTGGCTTAAAAATATTTGTCCTATTTTATATTCTTCAATTTAACAGTTTGTGGCACTAAACATGATTTCCCAAAACTGGTGGTTGTGACCTCTATAGAATTACTCTGATCTACTGTTTGCTACAGCTACAAACTCTGGTTCCTCTGAGGGTATGCATAGATTTAAGCAGTCCATTAAAAAATTTACCTGGTAATTCAATGAAGAGATTTTTTTAACATGATGTAGGAGGTTATAACATTTATTTAGTCTGACTAATATTTATTGAGCATTAGTATGTGTCAGATACTTTCTAGGCTCTGGCGAATAGAATATGGCCCCTGTCCTAAAAGAACTCTGTTGCAGGGGAGCCAGACACATAAATAATGTAAAATGTACTTTGCAAAGTTATGTTTAAAGAATTGGGAGAACCTGAGATGATGATGAAAACTAATAATTCTGTCTGAGGAGTTAGTGAAACTTACAGAATCCAGCTGGGCCTTGAAAGATGAAGCATGGTAGGAATTTGGTGGCCAAGAGAAGCAAGGAAATGCTTTTCTACCAAAATGAACAAAGGCAAGGAGGTGTGGAAGCACACATTTAAAAAGGTGACTTGTGGGGGTAGTATTTTATTTTGTTACTACAACTTCAGAGTATTTTTGGAGAAAATTAGGTTGCCTCAGTTGTTCTGAAGGTAAAGATTACATTGATAGAACCTCTGCCTGCAAAGTGTTTTGATGTACAGTAGAGTAGAACATAGGGTACAGCAGATGGAAGTAGCCTTTACTGAAGTTCTAAGTTTAATGTATTTATTATGTGAGTTCAGAATGGGCTGTAACAGATTTTATCAAATTTGTATCCTGTTAATGTGGAAACTGGGATTTTGTAACCCTCTTTTCATTCTGTTTTTAGTGAATGTACACACACACATACTTTATAGGGCAATTTTTTTCTTATATAACTATGATATCAAAGTATATTATTAACATTATCTTGAAACTCCTTTCCAAGTTAAATGTTTATTAATAAAAAATACTTATTGGTAATCAAATATACCAAATTAACCTTCATTCTTAACACACTTGAATTATAGAAACAGCAGACTTTAGTTTTGTTTTTTGGGTCATTTGATTTGATACTCATTGTAAAAGCTCGGTTTTTTTCGGTGGTTGTGGGAATAGGGCTGAGTTCAGCCATAATAATTTTTAAAAGCATTCATATTTACTATATATGTAGGTATTCTCTAAAAGCTTCTATTCTCTAGTATAATAATATGAAGCATCACTGGGGAAAAAAGCAGACAAGCATGTAAACAAATACACTATCAACACTAAATAAAGCTCACTAATGTAAATTAGTGAACACGGAAGTTACATGTTGAATGGAAGAACCAAGCGGGTATTGTTGCTCTCTCTTCCAATTAATGGTAAAAATTTTATGGCAGCAGTGAGTTTTCATAAGGTTCCTAAATGAAGAAAAGTAGATTTGCAGAGCTTTAGAGGAAAGACATTGGTAATCATAGGTATTCATTTACTCACTCAAGAAATATGTAAAGGGATGTTATTTCCCAAATATTGTGCTAGCCACTGGGGATTCAGAATAGAAGATCATCTACAGATGATCACTGTATAGAGTCTAGAATCTAAACCTTGTTTTAGTCAGAAGTTTCCATGACCTGTCAGAATTTCTGTCATTTCACACAGGTATTGCTGGGTAATTTATAAGGGAAGGGAAAAATATTGGGAAAACTAACTGATCCATATTTTTTCAAAAATGCTAACTGGAAATTATCCTGGTTTTAGGCTCTAAAACAAAGAGAGGCAATCCTGAAACTCATCTTGAAAAATGAAAATGTAAGTAGAAAATTACAGTTTTTCCCCATCCTATAAATATTAAAAAATTACAGGTTTGTAAAATCATTTTAGACAGAAATGAAAAGGGAACCTAGGAATAATGTAGCTTTGCACTTGTTACAGATTACTGTAAAACTATTGACTGCTCATGTAACTCAGTTACTGTGGTATATTGGAACTAACTAAAGGTAATCTGGTTTTTAAAAAGCCACGTGTTTTCATATTTACAGATTAAAATTTAAATCCTCATTGATATTTTTCAGACTGGTTTCTGGTTATATAAATACATTTGTTTTTGCAGAGAAATATGGGGAGGTTTTGTTTCTTATTTAATTGCAATATTTTTTTGAAGTTGGAATTAAGAAGGTATGACAATCAAAATCTTCAGTAGTTTATATTTAAGATTTTAAAAATAGGTAATATAGTCAAATGTTTCAAAAATTAATATACATATATATTTCATGCTATACAAGGAGAAGTCTCACTCTCCTCTATACTTCTTTATTCTTCAGATGACATTATGCCTGTACAAGCAAATTAGAATAAACTGTTACTCCTCTCCCCTTTTCTACATAAACCTTATTAATAAACCATATTCAGTGTTCTGTGCATTGCTTTTTTCATTTATCTTTGAGATTCTGTATTAGCATACAGTTTCCTTATTCTGTTCTCTCTTTCTCTTTTTCTTTCTCTTTCTCTTTCTTTCACTGCACAGGATTCCATTGTACAGATACAGTACAGTTTATTTAATCAATGCCACAATGAAGGACATGTGGGTTGATTCCAGTCTTTCACTTGTATAAAAATGCTTCATTGAATAAACTTGTACATATGTTATTTCACATGTGTGCCAGGAGTATTAATAGGATGAATTCCCTGGAAGAGGAAATGCTAGATCAAAGGATAGGATATTTATAATTTTAGTAGGAGTTGCCAAATTGTTCATGCCAGTTTACTCTTATATTAGCAATAGTAGAGTTTCTCTTTCCCTGTAGCCTTGCCAGCAGAGTTATGGTACTTTGTGCCAATGTGAAAGGTAGAAGATGGTGTCTCATTGTAGTTTTAATTTACATTCTTCAGGGGTAAAATGAGCATTACATGTTTCAGAGACTCCTGAATTTTTTCTGTGAAATAGCTGTTCATCATCTTTGTCCATTTTTCTATTGCAATATTCTTTTTCTTACAGATTTGTAGGAACTCCAATGTATTAGAGAGATTTGCCCTTTTTTAATATGATTTGAGAATACTTTTTTCCCAGTTTGTCTTTTGATTTTACTGGTCCCCCCCCCTTATGGCCTTTGGATCTTGATCTTTTTCACTCGCATGTTTGTGCAGGAATTTTCCATATTCTCCAGCTTTTGCTACTTGTTTTTCCAAAAGTCTATAACCAAGTACATTTTAATAACGTGATATTCCTCACTATCGTAAACTTTATACCTAACTCACTATTTGAACTTGCTATATAAACTAAGAAACCAAATAGCTTTCCATACTGCAGGATACTCAGATTTCAGTGGTTTTCCTCACTCCTTGAATCACCGTCATCCCATGGCTACTTCTGCTCTTTTCATACGCTACTTCCTCACCTCTCATGTTTTCCCAGCATATCTCATCTGCAAATATTTTAGTTATAACTCTAAAAGGAAGAATTCCTTTCTTATCTAATAACTTCATTGCCATTATTATACTTGGCCAAAAAATGACAACAGTTCATTACTGTTGTTGAATATTTGTTCAAATTTTCTAAACATCTTTTTTTTTAACCATGTGTTTAACTCAGGATACATATAAAGTTTATAATTTGCAATTATCCCATAGTTTTTAAATCTCTTTTAATTTATAGATTATAGATTGTCCCTTTATCTCTCTCCTCCTTTCCCTCTTCCCCCTTTCAATTTGTTGAAAAAACTAGGTTGGTTTTGTCCAGATTTTTACATAATCTGAATTTTGCTGATTACACAAGGAGCAGTAATTCCTCCAAATTGGTAGTTGTATCAAGATACTGGATGAGATTCAGGTTCAGGTTGGCAGAGAGGAGAGACAGGACTGCTTCTTAGGTAGAATCATATTCTTTCTTTAGGAGATGCATAGTATCTGGGTGTCCTTTATGGTTTTATGTTTTAGGTTTGAATCTTTGCTGTGCTTGGTTTTTATCCCAATATTTAATGTGCTTTGAACTTTGCTTTAGTTTTTCCAGATAGATGCCCGGTTATCCCAGCACCATTTTTTAAATAGTCCATCTTTTTCTCATTAGTGATGCCATCTCTATCATAGGCTAAATTCTCATATGTATTGGCTGTGTTTCTGGATTTTGGATTCAGCTCATTGGTCTTTTCTGCGTTTATGCACTGGCACCACCCTTTTCATTTAAGGCTTTGTAAGTTGACCCCTGGCCCACATTTTCCTGGTTATTTTTGCTCATTTATCTGTATGAATTTTAGAATTAATTTGTCTTATTCAAGAAAAAACAAACGCCAGTGTTTTCAGTGGATCATAATTTAGGAGAACTAAGATCTTTTTTATGTTGAATCTTTCTGCCCGGAAGCATTTATGTCTTTCTGGTTGTTCAAGTCTTTCAGTGGTATTCTGTTCATTTATTTCTTTAAAATATATCAAAATAACATATATGCTGTTTGCTAAAGTTTAAAGACTAGCAAATTACAGAGATTAGATCATTGCTTACTAACCTTTTGGAGGATCATAAAGAGCCCTTTAATAAAGAGATAAAAGCTATGTAGTCTTTCCTTTAAAAACTACATATATACATGAAATGTTTTGTATGATTTCAAGGAATTTCCTAAAATCTTTCATGCATCCTGGGTAAGGAACTTTTGTCCTAGGTGAGTGAGAAATCAACAAATTACATTTTGTCTTTTAATTGAATGTTTGATAACTGCTTTCAAAAAGACATTGTATAGTTCTAGTACTGTTTAGATAAAACAGGCTTCATGGTCAGTCTTTGACAGGGATAGGTATTGATGAAGAGAGAAGAAAACAGAAGATCAAATGATTTCACAAGTTCTTTTGAATTAAAATGGCTGTGATGTGGCTAGAAATTTAACAAGCTTTAGAAGGTAGTTGTGGACAGTTTTGCAGACTTCAAGTTAACAATTGTAATTATTCAATTAAAAAAATTTTTAATAAAGTGTGGCTGGAAATTAACAGTTTTGAACCGTGTGTATGTGGTCCAGTATAAACATAGGTGATGCAGATGATTGGTGTGTGTATATATATATAGAATGTAAATGATGAAATGTAAGCTCTTTGTCTCATAAGATAGCCATAGTTTACATAGGCTTTTTAAGTTTTTAAGTTTTAATATCAGGTAGAGCCAGACACCTCTTACTGTTCCCTGACGCACAGTTTCCTGGTTATTTACTTTACACAGGCTATTAAATGTTAATGTTTAAACTTAAGAAACTACTCATTATGCCTAATTTAAACTTTGATTTTAGTATTCTGCTTTTTTTTTAAACAGTATCTCTGGAAATTCTTTTAGAATTACATTTGTCATGGGTACAGGGAATTTTTAGCGTTCTGTTTCTTATTCATGAAAGTACGAAGGATTAGTCTCTAGTTTTATGATGCAAAATATGAGTGCTCTAGATAATTGCTGGCCTGGGAATGTCTGATTTTCTACTAGCTGGTATTTATATGCCGGAGGCATTTGTTACTTCAGTAGAATCTGAACTAAATTAATGCAATTTTGTTAAAAGATGCCTCAAGTCAGTAGCACACACATTTATTTAATAAGGTGAGCACCATCATGGTTATACATTCCTGAGAAGAATTAGAGTTTTTGATGCAAATAGATGGCTAAACTTTTATATTTCAAGTTTTTTTCTTCTCTGAAGAAAAGAATGAAGCTTTTGAGATGATACTGTCTTCTAGGCTTTAACAATTCTTTATTGATAGATCCCTAGCACAGTTCACTCAATTAAGAAAGATAGTATACTGGTTTTGGCTTAAGGTTTTAAGTATGAAAAGGATTAGCACTAATGACATTTATACCTAATACAAGTATCATGTCTGACACTAGTAGTGAGGCTAGTTTTTTTCCCTGTACAGACTAACCTGAATTTATATATTTTCTGTAACAGCAGGAATAGTTAACAAGCATGGTTTTAGGAGAGAGACTGTAGGATCCCATATTCTGGCTTGACCATTTCCTGCTGTGTGACCTTGGGAAAATATTGTTAGCATCTCTCTGCCTCATTTTCTCACTTGGAAATTGGAGATAATGCCAATAATCTCATAGAATCATTTTAAGAATTTAAATGATATATATAAAATACTTTGAATACCATGCGGTGTACAGTCAATGATAAATACAGTAAATAACTGCACACAAATAAGTGTTACTCTTTCAAGCGATTTTAGAAGTTTGTTAGTTTATTCCAGTTTTGCTCCCCGTACTCAAACTTAGTTTAACTTGGGAATTGCCTGCATTCTTGCCTAATGAAAATAACTCTCATTACTTTATGGTTTATCTACAGCCATTATCTTAAAATATAAAGGGCTACTTTAAGAGTGCTTGCTGTGTGCCAAGCATTGGGGTGAGATACACATTGTTTTATTTAATCCTCAATTTATCTAAGCAGTATTTGTTAGTACTGTTTTACACTTGGGGAAACTGAAGCCCAGAGAAGCTAGTTGCCCAAGTTTATTTAGCAAAGTAGTGATGGAGCCTTTCTCTTAACTATTATGGAATGCTGCCTCTGTTTACTGATCTTGCTCCTCTGATGATCAGAATCTTCTCTTTGTTCTTTTCTTATACTTGTTTTGTTCATCTTTGTAACTTTATCACCCTGTCATGCACAAGATTTGTGAGTGGTCAGAACACAGCATGGCCCAACGAAGGAGTGAGGCAAAGGATTAGGTACAGGTGTTGATTGTTTGAGGCAGGAGGGCTAAGTTTTACTGTCTCAGAGAAAAATTTGGAAGGTCTTTATAAGTTTTTGTTTGTTTTGGGGGGGCAGTAATTAGGTTTATTTATGTTTTTTTATTGTTTTTGTCTTTTAAGTGGAGGTACTGGGTATTGAACCCAGGACTTTGTGCATGCTAAGCACCCACTCTACCACGGAGTTTAAGTTTTAATTTTTTTAATTTATACAGTATTTTAAACATATAAACCAATAACTGTAATCTACCACCCTGATTTGAAAGGTAATCTTAACATATTTTGTTTCATATCACCCCCCCACCACACCCCATTTACACACCACCATTGGTGGCCTGCCTGAAGTTGGCAGTGTGTGTCAGTTCCATAAATATGTGTGGATAGATACATAATACTTGCACAAGTATAGGCTATTTTTACTCTTTGACTATTGCAAACAGTAGAGAAATTAGATCCTTATATATGTCTGATTTCTTATGTATACCTGTAAGAAGAGTTCCTGAGGCACAAAGAAAGTTTAAACTACAAAGAGAATAGAAAAGTCAGACTGTACTCAGACTTAATGGCTTCTAGAAGTATGACAAGATAAAATGAACAAAGTGAAACAACAGGCCACTGGGAAAACATTTGCAGCCCTGTAACCAACAAAGAGCTAATATCCAAATTGTATAGAATTCCTGTAATCAGTTTGTCAAGTTTTATGTTTGTACATTAGATCACAGATAGTAACTGTAACTAGCCCTAGGAACTTACTGTCTGATTTGTTAATATAAAAGACGTAAGTTCCAAATCTCCAAGTGTTATTGTGTATTTGTCCATTTGTTGTATTTTTCTGGTAAATTATTTTTTATCATTATGTAATGATTTGTTTGTTGTGATTACTGATAAATTTGGATTCATTCTTTCTTATTTTAGTGCCTTTCGTATATCATGTTTTTCTTTGTTTTCTCCCTGGACTGCCCCTCCATCCTGCCCACACCTTCTTCTCTCTCCCTCTAGTTCTCCTCCCACCCCAGTCCTTCGTTATGCTCTTGTGTTCTTTATTCCTTTCTCCCTTTTCCTCAGCTCATTTGGAAGTTACACATTCTCTTTTAGTACTACTTTAAAATTTTTGACATGCACACATAAAGTCTAAGGTAATATTTCTGCTCTCTTTCCAATACTATAATTTTAAGCCTTAAGAATACCTTAACATATATGTCACCTCTGTCTTACAAGTTTTTATTGTCTACCATTTTAGTTCTACATAGTTTCTCTACCCCAAATTTAATGATTATTATTCCTTTTTATATATTAAAGCTTATTTAGATGTGTGTGCGTGTATATATATACACACACACACATGTATATATAGTTTACCATTTTCCTTACTTGCTCTGCATCTACCTTCTGGGTTCAGTTTTCTTTTTATCAAAGAATATGTGATTTCTCTTCATTTAATCTCCACAATTTAGGAATAAGAACACTGTCATGTGAGGTCACAGTTGCAGAGTTGACCCCTTGTTGTCTTACCTCCAAGTCTCTTGTCCTCGTTTAGAGTTGCTGTTCTTACTTAGCATTGGGACTTCCACAAAGACAAATGGGAATTTAGTAACAAGGTGACATTTCAAATCAACTTGGGGGAAGTAAATGTTAAGACAAATGGTTAGCTAGATAGGGGAAAAAATATAGCTGGAGCTCTACTACATTGTGTCCAGATCTTGGCTCTGGTAATGGTGTGACCTTGGGCAATTTATTTAACCTCTCCAGGTTTTACTGTTTTCTGAAAATGAAAATGAGAATACTTCCCTGACAGGATTAAATGAGAATAATCCATGTTAAGTGCTTAGTACAGCGAATGACAATACATGGCAGTTACTATAAGTAATTTTTTCTTCCTCATTTTCTCTTTTTAATCTAAAGATATAAACATGTAAGTTTAATGTGGTTATATTTCCCACGTCTGTTATGTGTCCAGGAGATCACTTAATTGGCTTAACTATATAAGCTTCGGTTGGGGAGCAAAACCATAGGTGCTGAATTAGTGTTGAGCTAGTAGAAACCAAGCATTACAGTTAAAATGAAGGTTAGAATATTTCACTGGAATATGGTTTTTGTAGTGGGCTTAGGACTTACTGATACAGGCTATTTGCCAAGTATGTTGAAAAAAAAATATAGAGAGAGAGAGAGAGGGAGAGGGAGAGGGAATATATTGTCAACATGGAATTTCCTAAAAACTATTAAAGTCAAGCCAGCAAGCAGTGTTTGAATGTCTGTTCTTCTCCATCACTCTGTGATAAGTCTAGTGAGATTTATTTCTGTTTTGGTCATAATGACATTTACTGAAAATTAGATTTCAGAATTTCAAGCTTTATGGTTAGAAAAACTTCTGGAAACTGAAAGTACTTTCTAATGATTCTCCTCCTATGCTATTCCAGTGTGCTTAACTTTCTTTAATTCTAAGAAAAGTGGATGTATCTTTTGCAGTATATTTTATATTTGTTTTTAAGCATATTTTATATTTGTTTAAGGTGGATAGACATGTGGACCTGCTAGAAGTTGCCCAGGAAACTGATGGGTTTTCAGGAAGTGACCTAAAAGAGATGTGTCGAGATGCTGCCCTCCTCTGTGTCAGGGAATATGTTAATTCTACTTCAGAAGAAAGGTATGTGTATTTAGAGTTGGCGTGTTAATATTTGTCAAGCCCTTTTAGGGCTTTTAGATTAGTTTCTTTTAAAAATAAAAGAAGTACTTTACAATACCAACTCTGCTCGTGGAGTAAAAGGTAAATTGGAATTTAAAATCACCCTTACTTTATGTATTGCCTCTTTTCTGAAGGAAAATTCTGGAAATGAACTTGCAAGGGGGGTGGTTGTGGGGAGCGTGTGGAATGAAGAGAAAGAAGTAAAAGCTGAATTTCTACTAAAAATCCACGGACTCACAGAAAGCTGACAGAAACCTAGGCTTACCCATCTCTGCCAGGAAAACAGCTGCTCTGGTACCCCTAGCTTGCTTTTGTTTTTTAAAATTTTTGAATTTCATTTCATATGGAAATGAGTGCCTTGTCTTCCAGAAATTTCATATTTATGGAGACACAGGGGTGTTGCTGCAAACTAGACTTCAACTTGTTGATAACAGTGTTTTTATTTTACAAAGAAATCATTTGTTACTGCAGCAAACTATTTGAAACCAGTTTCAAAGTATTATGAGCTTGAGAAACCGGTTTTATACCTGCCATATTACTGAGCTGGAATAACTCAGCCCTAAGGAGCCAAAGCCCCCTGTTTCCCATAAGGCCACTTGCCCCGAACCATATGACCCTGTATTTCTAAACCCCTGTACAAAATACTAACCTTCTAACAAAGAATTTCTGTGACTCTTAGCAAAACCAGTATACTCTGAATGAGTTCTCTACCTCTTGCCCCATTATTTCCCAGTGTCCCTTCTTCATCCTGAGACTTTCACTCCAAGTGATCTGGATTTGCCTGTCTTACTCATGTGTTTTATTACATTGCATTGCCAAAGCAAGCTTAGCCAAAAAGCTTTCTCTTGATATAAAAAGGTTTGTAAGAACGCTACCCTATTAACCAGTAGCTATGCATACACGAGTTCTGGACCTATCTTTCATGTTCCCTTGGACCCTGTAGTGAAGAAGTAACTCCATTTATTTATTGCCAGATTAATCTAGCTACTGTGGCACTAAAGTTAGGAATACCTTTGACCTCTGTGTAGCCAAGAACCTACCTTCCAAAGGTTTTTATTCTTCTATACAAGTTAGGAGGAGGAAAAAAAAAAAAAAAACCTCATGAATATATTTTGCTTAAATTAATTACATTAATGAAAATTCTGTTTTTCTGCTGTCCTTAAAGCCCTGAAAATTTTCTATTTCAATATGAAAAATCTGAGTAATGAACTTAGGTTATCATATGTTCTCCTAAGTGTTTGTAAATTACAAAGGAGATATGTATTGGATTGTATTTTCCTCCTTATTGAAGTGGGGAGGACTTAGAGTAATTGGTTTTTATTAATAGCAAAGAATTTCATTTTTGGTTCATCAAAAGCTAAATATGGAGGGAAGGGTATAGCTCAGTGGTAGAGTGCGTGCTTAGCATGCACAAGGTCCTGTGTTCAATCCCCAGTACCTCCATTAAAAAAAGATAAATAAATAAACCTAATTACCTCCCCCCCCAAAAAAAAACCAGCTACACTTCAAAAAAAGCTAAATATGTACATTAATCTATACCTAAGGCTGCTACTGTTTAGTTCCAGTTTTCATAGGAATAACTTGATTCCTTGAATTACACAGCAAGATAAAAATTATTAGAATTACAGTCCCATTTATATCTACTGACACACCTTTGTATTCTTAGTGTGAACTATTTGATTTTAGTTACCACAGCTATAATGTTCATACCCAAACATTTTAGCTTCCTACCATTTTAGCTTCTCTTAACAGTTAGTGCTTTTAAAAATAAATCTCTTAAGACACTTATATGCATAGATAATTCCCTGGAAGAATTCACATGAAGCTGTTAGTTGTGGTTGTCTTTGGGATCTTGGATGGGAAAGAGACTTCATTTTTTATTCTTGGTAAAATATTTTAGGAAGGTATGTTCTAAAGTTATTTGACTATTTGGTGGATTTCTTTTTGCATTTTAGCCATGATGAAGATGAAATTCGACCTGTGCAACAACAGGACCTGCATCGGGCAATTGAAAAGATGAAGAAATCAAAGGATGCGGCATTTCAGAATGTTTTAACACATGTTTGTTTAGATTAAGAGTAAAGATCGTTTGTACAGTTCAACGTGATCTAGTTTGGTGTGCCCTCTTATCATTAGTGGAAGTAGAATGGAAGGAGGAGTGTTCTTTAAACAATGAGGGAGTTATGTGTTCATGACACTGGTTTTATACTCTGAATTCTAAGTTATTGAGATATAGTTGTTATATAAACGGTATTACGACTTGTGAAAAATCATGAGAAGGAACAATTTAATTAGCCTGAGTGTGGGTGCTTGTGTTTGACCTCTTTAGCCATATGTTGCAGCCTTATAGCGTCTAAGCTGGTCTTAAAGTAATAAATGATTCTCTGAGTCATTATTGAAAACTGGGGATGTGGTTAAGTGCTGGTTTCTAGATATGTGTGTAGGTGTACGTGTGTGTATGTGTGTGTGTGTGTGTATTAAATGTATATATTCACACATTTTATATTGACATTCTGTAGATAGATTTGAATACAGAAACTTTTTTTTACCCCAACTACTGAATCAAAAAGTACCAAATAGCATATAGCAAAATTAAGATTAATGGTTGTGTCTAAAAGGTACAATGATTCAGCTGTTCCCAATTGTCACTTGTTTCCTTTTTGTTTTGTTTTGCTTTTCTGCTGTTGAATAGTTGGAGTCAGGCACATCTGAATACTTAGTTGTGGCTCAATTATGGTTGTCAGGATAATCAAATCAAAATACTGATCAGTGATCAGCTTTGAATGGTTGGCAGGCGGTTGTGTGATCAACACTGATTTCACCTCTTTCTGCAAGCATACTGAGTAGAGACATTTTTAAATTGATACATATAAAGGTGGATTGAAAGCCTTTCAAGAGAATGGCTTTGAAAAACCTCAGTGCCATTCAATACACCTATGTGACTTTACTTTCTTCGTTTAATGTAACTTCTGTTGTAACCATGGTTTTTTCATGTTATTTTAAACTTACATGTTTTTTAATTATGGTCAAATATAATTTGGTCATCAAAAATGAAATGATAGTTTAAAACAACTTACTAAATGTGCTAAAAAATACTCACTTTGTAATTTTAATTTTTTGTTTTCTTAGCATATTGTAAATTATGCCCTACTTAGAACAAATATATAATCAAAATCCCCATATTGTATCTGTAGTTATTTGATGCTACAAACGTAAAAAATGACACTTTTTTATCCAAAATTTCACTAATTAGAATTCTGTTATAGGCACTTAAACACACAGCATGAGGAAAATGGCACAATACAATCTTAAGGTGTCTTCTGAATCGTCAGAAAGATTAGATTATGCTTCATATGTTTTTGTTTTTATTGTATTTCTTTGAAACCTCAATCTTTATTCATGAGTTGTTGGATTAATGTCTTTGATAGTAAGTCTCTCACTAGAAACCATTGGTTAGTTTGTTTTTCAATTGTGCTTTGAATGGTGGGTGAGGTAGGTTCAAGTTTTGAAAAATTGTGAAGATGATTGGAAAATTGAATGCAAAACACAAGATACCAAAAATAAAAAAATTTGTCTCCATTTTTAATAAGTATATTATACTGTTATTTTATAAATGTAATAAAGAGGTCCCTCTTAATTAAGTTTTCTCTAGTTACTCCATGTTTTTCAGTTATGTAAAATTTTCTGGGGTTTTGGTTTGTAAAATTTGCTCTTGGACTGTTTTTATCTTGCTGTGTAGCTTTCACTCTTTAATAGCATACATTCTAATACCTAACCATTATTTTGTTTTAGTATGAATTTCAGTAGTTGTTTAATTTTAATCTGATGGCATATTGATAAAAAATAAGGGGTGATACATCTCTCCATGCCTTTTCTTTTTATCTTCTTTTAAATTCAGAATATCCAACAGTAGTAGTTACTAAAATTATGGTTTTAATCATCAAATAAAGTTAGAGAAATACTCAAAAGCCAACAACCATGATTCATCTAGGCATCTTAATGCCTTAAAATAATTGAGGAAACTTTATTATATAATTTTAAAGAACATTTAATGTTATATAATGTGTCCTGCTGTAGACATGTATTTGACATAAGCATTTGACAAGGATTGGATTCTAGGTTCTAAGGTATTTCATTTTGAGTAACAGTTAAGAGTACTGGGTCTAGAGTTAGACTGCTTGAGTTTTAAATCCATACTCCCCATTAGTTAGCTGTGTGTCCTTGAACTAGTTACCTAATTTATTTGAGCCTCAGTCCCTTGTTTACAAAAATAGAGTGGCAGTGGCACCCACCTTATAAGGCTGTGTGATGAGATGATGCATGTAAGGCACTCAGCACAGTGCCTGGCATATTACTGTTCAAATATTAGCTGTCACATTTTATTACTTTTACACACTGATCTGTTGACATATCTGTTGACCAGGCTCAATTTTAGAGCATTCTCTTTCCTAAACCGTTTCCATGATCACTAGATCTCTACTCCAGGGATTGAGATAAAATGATTACCTATGATGTTTCTCTAAAAGCGTCATTGTTGGAAGACTTCTGATAAGTCTGGTGTCTCAAACTATTCCCAGGCCTTTTTAAAATAGAGTTTAGAAACTCAATATTTGAATCAATTCAGTATCTCCTTTCCAATTTATGTCCTTCCTTTCTCATTCAGCCCCCCATCAGCAGGGTGATCCAGAACTCACCATGTTATCAATATTCTATATGACTACAATAATCTAACATTACTTAGTAGCTATAACTTACTGTTTGGTTTTGAAGATATCTCAAGCTTTGATTGTGCCTGGGTAAAAATGGGACTTTTTCGGTAGGAATTTTTTTTTTCAGCTGGGATTTTTGCGTGTGTGCACGAATGTTGTAGCTTCTGGATAGAGGAAATACGTTGGATGATGTACATTTTATAATTCTCTTTTTAGCTTCTTTTAAGGTCAATAACAGAATATTGAATAGGATTCGGATATGCTAAGCATATATCCTGCATGACTAAAACCCCAGCACCAACTGGAAGCCTCAAATAAAGCCATAGAATCACTCCATTTAGAGTTGACAGAATTTTTAGAGAGCCGTCATTACCAAATTTCGTTCTCAAAGATAGAGCTCCCTAATCATCTCAAAAGTAACAGCTCTTTTTAAATTGAAGTATAGTTGATATACTATGTTGTATTAGTCAGGTGTAAAGCAAAGTTATTCAGTTATTTTTATATCTATCTATCTATATAAAAAATCTTTTCCAGATTCTTTCCCATTATAGGTTATTACAAGATACTGAATATAGTTCCCTGTGACATATAGTAGGCCCTTGGTGTTTTATCTACTTTATATGTAGCAGTATGTTTATGTTAATCTCAAACTCCTAGTTTATCCCTTCCCTTCCCTCTTTGGTAATCATAAGTTTGTTTTCTATGTCTGTGAGTCTGTTTCTGTTTTGTAAATTCATTTGTATCATCTTTTTTTAGATTCCACATATAAGTGATATCATGTGGTATTTTTCTTTCTCTGTCTGACTTACTTCACTTAGTATGATAATCTCTAGGTCCATCCATGTTGTCAAAAGTTACAGCTCTCTTTCCTTGTATAGGTGAAAATTCTGTCCAAGTCATCATGTTCATGAAACTGTATTGAGAAGATGTAAGGGCATACATACCTTTGTTTTATTGTGCTTCATAGATGGTGCTTTTTTTCCTTTCTAACAAATTGAAGGTTTGTAGCATTGTCAGATGATGGTTAGCATTTTTTAGCAACAAAGTATTTTTTAAGGTATGTACATTGTTTTTTAGACATAATGCTATTACAAACTTAATAGACTACAATATAGTGTAAACATAATTTTTGTTTGCATTGGGAAACCAAAACATTTGTGTGACTTGCTTTATTGAGATAATTTGCTTTATTGCAGTGATCTGAAACCAAACCCACAATATCTCCAAGGTGTGTGCCTTCCTGGCACAGATGCCAAATGTCAATGAAGTCAAACCTAAAAGAAACCATTTAGCATGTGAGTAAAAACAAAGCATCCTTAGTAACACCGGCTTAAACTTCACACTGTTAATAGTTACACTGCTTAAGGGTCTCACTACTAAAACACTGAACTGGGAGTATACTTTTGTGATTGTCTTATATTTACAGTTACAAATCTGCCTGACAACACTTTTAGATAAAAGCTTGCGTGCTTTGATACAGTTACAGTGAATGTTAGTGCTGATGTGGAATGTATCAAGGACATGGGTTTGTGAATTGTGACAGTTTTAAAACTACAGCCAAACACTGAAATAGCTACTGACATGGAAAATTTGGAACAGAACCCAGTGGAGTATGCCCTACCGTTCTGAAGATGCACAGCTTCCAGAAATTCTAAGAATGACCAAGATACTCAAATCGGGGTGGTAACACATTATTCAGTAAACAAAGCCCTTTGCAGACACATCTGAGGGCGATGAGGTTCGTCTTCTGGGCCATAGTCATAGTCTTGTAAAGAGGACCAGTTAGGGTTCTATTGCAAGCAATAAACTCTAGCTGACCTAAGCAATAACTAATTTATTTGAAGGATCAAAGGGAAGCTAAAAAACTGAACTTAGGTTAGAAACTGAAAGCTCCAGAAGGTTTTTTAGCAGGAATTGCTTAAGAATCTTGCTTCTATTCCTTCACTGGATTAAATGAACTCCAAATGTTTTTCTTTAAATTGCCCCATTTAAGGTTCAGAATCCTGGGAGTGTACAAAGCCAGGTCAAAAATCACCCCTAGCAGTCCTTGGAGCTTTGAGACTGACCCTCCAAGAACTCCTTTGGCTTAAATGGTTTGAAAGTGAGTACAGTTGACTCTTACATGACATGGGCTTGAACTGTGCGGGCCCACTTACACTGAGACTTTTTTCAGTAGTAAACACTGCAGTACTACATGGTCTGCAGTTGGTTGAATCTGTAGGTGTGGAACCAAAGATGCAGAGGGACTGTGGATACAGAGGGCTGACTGTAAGTTATTGGGGGATTTTTAACTGTAAGGAGGGTTGGCACCCCAACCGCTTCCTGTGTTATTCTGGGGCCAACTATATCTGGATGTACTGGTCAACTGGAACAGAATAGTGGCATTTCATCCAAACGAAACTGAGTATTGTGGGGTATGTAGCTGGATAAAAAAGTGGCAAATGAGGCCATACATGTGTGCTAAATGAGGGGCAGTGTTATGACTCCAGGGGCACGGTGGACGTATGAACAGCATACATTACAGTTTGTAATGGCCTTCGGGGACTGGTTGGTCCGATCCCGCAAGCTTTACCACCTGATGATGGAGTGCTGCTTGGCATGCCCAACTCTTTCACTAGGTGATCACTTTTTAACATGTAGTTTATTTTGTTTCAGATAGTGGGTATAAGAAAGGACAGTGGAGACTCAAGTGTAACACTTGGTTTTTGTTTTATTTCCAGGAAGCGCAAGCCATTTCTTCCGATAATCGGCAGTTAGGGTGAAGGACTGATCTTTCCCATTTCTCCAAAGTCTAGTCAGGCTAGGTCTAGGCTGTAGCTTTAGTAAGATTGCGTCGACCCGGCTTAGACCAACTCCTATGCTTCTGGTTTGATCTTGGCAGTATTTGAGCTAGGAGGGGTCTGGGTGCAGGTTCAGATGTTTGTGGTGCTTTGTATTCAGTTCTGACAGGGCCCTGGCATCCAGTCACCATTAAGAGTGCATAAGACTTTCAGTCCCTCTTCTGCCATTTTCTCTGCAAAGTCCAGGGAAGGCGAATTGTCTAGACTGGCAGTTTGTTTCTAAATGTGTTTCCAGATTTCAGTCACTATTGTCTGAGCGTTGGCTGAATTCTCATGCCTGCAAAAAAGTCTCTCCATTTAAGGCAGGCCTGCTCTTTCCCACACCACATCCAGACTTGAGAGTAGTACCAGGGCTCTCTGCTCTCCTTTGAAGGGCTTATTTCCCCCTGGACATCCATGAAGAAGTCCTTACATCCACTGTTCTTTGCTAGTCTCATAAAAAGTCTCTTTATTTTGCCTAGATTTTTCTTGTTACTACGGGAGTGAAAGTCTTTTGCATCATTCTACATTCTAGCAGAATAAATTGTGCAGGTATTCATTATAAGTCATGTAAAGTTTGTTTTCAGCGTCTTAGATTTCAATCCCAGCTGTGGAACTTTTCTATATACAGAGAGAGAAAGAGAACTTCCTAACGTAGCCTTGGACAAAATCTGTTTCTGTAGGCATCTGTTCTCTTATCTGTAAAGAGAAACCATAATGTATACCTTTTGTGATTGTTTTAAGAATATGAAAATACTTTGGAAACTAGGAACTGAATATGTCTGTAGGTTATCATGTCCTTAGGGAAGTTATCTCACATTTCTGGGCCTCCATTTCCTTAATCTGTACAGTAATGGAAATGCATACATATATGTTCTTTAAGTTCCCATCCCAGTTTTCACTAACAGCACACTGATGCAGCTGTGGCCATATTGATAATGTCAGGGCCTTAGCAGTACTGACCTGCTCATCAAGATTTCTAAACTGGGTGGCCTTCATAGCCACCGAGGGGTGTCAGCCTTGGTAAATGGACTTGTTTTTAATAGGCATAAATTATGAAACATGCCATTAGGTAGACAAGTCATAGACACTTCCATGTACCTGGTGTTACTGTTTATTAAATGTGTTTATTTCTTTGGCTTTTGTGAAGCTATAAGCTTTTTCCTTGGTTGTTTACTTTGAATATCCAAAGATCTGGTATTTTACATAACTTTTTATAATTTGAGGATAAGATAGGGGAATACAACCTCTTTAGTGGTTGAGGGAATTAATGTCTTCCATAAATGCAGGTTCTTCTTCATAAATACATTTATAGAGGCCAGTCTTTTAACTAGTTTAACACCTTGATCGCCCACTGTGGATCGGGTGCTTCTGAGGAAACACAACTGTCACCAAGATTTGAGGGACATGGCGATCAGCATGTTAAAGACCAGGTCAGTACGGGAGTTGTTTACGTGAAAGTAGGCCACTATTATTTCAGCCTGTGCTCAGCTGAACTTTACCTTTGAACTATTTATGGAAAGCTGGCTTATGTAGTAAGTATAAATCAAGATTTCTGTCTACCCATAAGTTTGTATAATACATTATAATATGTAAGAACTTTCACAGACATTATTTTACTAAAATAGGTGCAGAGCATGTTTGAGTTTCTGAAAGAAGCCAACTATATTTGAGAACTTTCCCAAGTAAAATGTATGTTACTGATGCCAGCAATTACAGATATGTGTTATGACATTAAAGGAGCTACGCCCATTAGTTTGTCACTTATGTATTTGAAGGTAATAAAATTGTACTACTTTTTAAAACATTCTATAATTTAGATTTCTTACTAATTGAGACTGGTCTTCCCTGCAGTGAATCCAAATGAGGAAGTCTATGGAAAGTGTGATGGCTTGGGGGTAGGGGAGAATACCTCGGTCACAAAAGATAAGCCACTGAAAAACTACAAGGCTCACTGTGAAAGGCTTGTTTCTCAGTTCCTTGCATCACCATGACTCTTTCCTAGCCCCACAGTATTATTTTTTAATTTTTAAAGTATTATTTTTATTTTGTCTAGGTTTTTCTGTATCAAACTAAAGTGTCCAAACTAGCCAGTGACCTATTTTTAGTAATAATTTCAACAAAATTAAAATTTAAGCAGAAAAGAGGGGGGCACCTTTGGAGTATGTATTAGTGACTTGCTTATACATCACTTTTAACATTTGATGAATATATATAATGAGTAGCCCAATAATAGTTAATACTGACCAAAGAATTAAATGCATGCTAGGGGGAAGAAAATCTAATGGCTACTCCAACGTCCGTATCATCAGTTCTTACATTATTGGTCATGGGGATATGCTTAAACAATAGGAACCTATAGCACTCAAAATCCCAAAGGCAAAAGCTGCACTAGGTTCCATCAAACCTTTAGACATAAGGACAGTTGACTGATCTGGTGCTCAGAATTTCCTGATTTCCTGCCTATCAGCAAAGTATATTGAAGATTCATGCTAGACCTAAAAGGTAATGGGAGGAAGGTGAGGAAGAAACAAACTTGCTGTTCTCAAGTCACTAAGATTTGTTTCTTCTTGCAGGGAGATGGGTTGGAGAGGAATCTTACGGCCTGATATAAATGTTGATAGATTTGTAAGTCCACCATTATCTGACTGAATGATTTACTGTTGCCTTTCCAGGATTTTTTTCTCAGTAAGTTTGGCATACTGCATGTACAGCACCACCTCTGTCTGCATGTACATACACATTCCCTGCTCTCCTTTGTCCTATGGATTGTCACTAGGAGCCAGCAAGTAAGGATCTGGGGAGACAGAGGAATTGTTGACAAGTGGCAGCTTTGGGCAGGCTATTAACACCAGTTTTATTTGGAGTCAGGACCAGTAGCAGAAATTTGCATGAAGCCTTCAGGACCGAAGGGAGGCAGGGAATCATGGAGGCGGAAAAACCCAAAATCTGCAGGACAATCTGAAGTCCCTGGAAGCATGGGTAGAAACAGGTATCGTATCGTTTCTGTGTAGCAGTTGCTGAGGTCAGTGGAGGTATGAGAGTTGCGGGAAAAAACGCAACCGCTTCCAACCCTGATGGTGAAACTCTTTGGAGGGAACAAATCAGGAAAATTTTTAAAAGGTTGTGAGATCCTCATGCAATGAAATCCTGGGGTGAGGTCCCTAGGGAACACAGTCACCTCTGAAAATATCACTGTCGTGCTTGGCTGAGAGCTTGTGTCTGTCATTCCCATCTAGAGCTCAGTTCAAAAAAAAAAAAAAAAAAGACATGAACAAGGGCAGTCAGCCTCTTAATTATGGTCTGAAAGAGAGTCACTGCTTCTCTCCAATTATACAAAGTCACAAAGGCCTCAACCGTCATATGGTCAACCCACACTCACTGTGCTAGAAAAGATTCAACCTTCATTTTGAGAAATTTATTAAAATAGGAACAAGAATCAGTTGTACATTAGAATTAATCATTTGCATTAAGTGTGGTACTAGAGCAGAAGAGTAGTTTTAAATAATATATTTTTAAAAATCACAAAATACATGGTTAAGGCACTACTACATCTTGTCTCCTGTTTTCAATAAATACGCTGTTTTTTAAAAAATCCAGTAGTGAGTACATCTGATTAAATGAATATAGGCACTACACTGTTAAAGACAGTTATACTTTGCTGTGGCCACTGTAAGTAATTTATTCTCAAAAGAACTTTCATTAGCTAGGGTTAGCATTTTTTTTTAAATGAAAATGAAAAAAAAAAAATCACAGTTTTCTCTTTCCAGTCTAAGTAAGTCCCTTCCAGAGAGACCTATGTACAAAAGGTACTGTCTCTTCGTATATTCCTCAGTAACAAGGAATTATGCATAAGGTGCAAAAGATTGCCTCCCAGGAAGTGAAGCCATCAGAAATTGGATGTCTCAGGACAGCAAGAGTCTTTGGAAAAGTTTTTTCCAACTACAATCAAATCAGCTGGGTTTAGAAAACTCTGGAACTTCCAGCATCCAAGAAAGCTGCTTTGTAAGTGCCCTCTGTTCAGAGAGTTTTGTTATGCAGTTGAGGGAACCAGGTCCAGCTCCTGTGTTGTACAGTGTAGACAGAGCACCAGACTGGGAGTCAAGTGGGCTGGGCGCTGGTTCAGTGCCACCGGTACTCCCTAAGATGCCGACCTGGTGGTTCTGTTACGGTGCTCGGCAGCTCCTGAACCTGTGCTTGTGCATCGTCTTAGTTTGGTCACCTCTAAGATGAAAGGGTTGGAATTTCTGCCTTTTTGTCCAGTTCCAGCAGCTCGCTGGTTTTATGGTGTGAACCGTTTATGGTCACAGCTGATGCCGCTGCAGTAAATAGGCGCAGCCTCCCCGTAGGACACAGTGACCACAGCAAAGAGGAGAGAAAATTACCTTTCCACAACATTGCCGGGTTGTTTGAGCCCTGGGCGCACATCTTTTCATCAGAGCCCTCTATGCTATTTAATTAAAAGTTGCCATTTAACTGGAGTTACAATAGTCACAGGAAAACATTAAGACTTCTCTTCTTACCAGACCATACAACCTCCATGGCAGAACTTGGCTGCGTAGCTCTTGGAGATTAAATGTACATTTCCACATACTTGGTTTCTCCAGTCAGCTTATATACTTCAGCACATAAGAGATCGGGCAGTAAGGCTGTACATGGGCGTGAGGCGAAATACGAGCAAGAAGCTTGACGTGAGCCACACCTCATTTACAATGAGATCATTATATCATTACTACTTTTTGTCAGCTGTCTAGAAAGGGCTGCCCATCTGATTTCTTTTACTACTGGTATATGACACTGGGAGAGTGCAGGCTGGCAA
This sequence comes from Camelus dromedarius, assembly GCF_036321535.1. Taxonomy (NCBI): domain Eukaryota; kingdom Metazoa; phylum Chordata; class Mammalia; order Artiodactyla; family Camelidae; genus Camelus; species Camelus dromedarius. The sequence continues at coordinate 48,825,833 of NC_087443.1, read as the reverse complement.
GACTTAAGCTGGAAAATACGCTTTGCTTTTTGGCACTTAAACTGGACACATGGTCAAAGCTTTAAGAAATCTTGGACCTACTGCTCAGATGCAGTAGAGAATACAGCTAATTTCATTCTGAAATATAATAACAGTATTGCTTTCACCTGCTAAGGTTTGGTCTTCAGTTTTACTTTATATATATACACATACATGTATGTGTATATATATATTGTTGACTTAAATTATAGACATTTCTACCTCATTATAAAACACTAACTTTAAAATCAGTCATTGAGAAGTAATCGGATACAAAGCATCTAATCACAAAAACAGAGAAGGAAATCAAAGAGCACTTCGGAAAGCAGCTCCAGGGCTGAAGGCCACTTAGTCGTTCTTCTCCAGGGACCTGTAATAGTCTGTCAGGACCTTCCATGCTTTGGGGGCCATGAAGCCGTCTGGGGGGTTTTCTCCTTCCCGGGCCAGCTTCCTCATACGAGTTCCTGAGATGAAGTCGAACTCGTTGTGCCTGTCACAGGGAAGCAACAAAGAAGTCAACATCGGTAAGTAACACCTACCTCCGAGAGTCCAGTTTCTGGGAGGCGCTTACGGCTTCTTAGACCACATTTTTTCTTTCTGTAAAAATGCTGCATCTTCTAAAATGAGCGAATTGCTACATCTTCAATTCAGGAAAGGAACTTACAGAACAAAGGGAAATAGTGGCAGCTGTCCATTCAGTGCTCCCTCTGTACCTACGCTGCTCACGGGAAGTGTCTTCTGTTGCTCTGCCCACTTCTGTGAGCTCTGAGCAAGGTGAGTGCTCTCTAGATACTCACTGAAATCTTTTTCTGCGTTGACTCCCTTTCAGGTAATGTGCCAGGTGCCCAGGGTGTACTCAAGGAAGGTGTATGTTAAAAAAGAAATATTTATGGACCATTTACTATATACAAGGGGCGGTGCTGTAACTCTAGGGGACACAGAAATGTGTCAAGACCAGGTCTTGCGTTTCAAAGGACTCTTACTCCAGTCAGGAGTGTGGGGAGATACACTGGAGAGATTTCCAAAATTTTGCCTTATTATTCCCATTCTACAGATGTTGATTAAAGAATTTTCCTCTGAAAACTTACCTTTCTGGATCATAGAAGTCCATGGCTTTTTTGGCTTTGTTGTAGGCAGCCACTCGGAATGGGATGATTTCCACAGAGGTGAGGCCAGGGGCCATGGTCAAAACCTTGCCCCCGTGAGTGGGTTCATACAGGTCTTTCTTGGTCTCAGGGTGGGGCATTCCTGCAGGGTCCCGGCCCACAATGTAGAAACTGGCCCCTGCAATCATCCGGGACCTGCAGTGCCACTGAACCTGGGAAACATAACATGAGGGACATGCTGGTCATCACTGGCCAGTCCTGGGGGTTCCTGTTTTTGGAGACACCCCTTTATTCTGCTGAGAAGTGATTAGGTCAACTAATCATTGTAAGCAAGTCAGTAGTAAGGTGTCCAGGACTTATTCTTCACCTGCTTGGTCACACTGTGTGGGGGAAGAGCTTCAGAGAGAAGAGTCACCCCTCCGAGAGCCTGAGGTTACATTCCTCATCTCTCCAGACGAAGGAACCAGGAACACTCAGACCTTCCTGTTCCACAGAACTGTGAATTTTACTTTCCAGTTCCTCCCTACTCAAAATAAATCACAGTTGAAGGGAAATTACAAACTCCACTATCTCTTATCGGACTGCCTATAATTATAGAGCTAATTAACTTTCCTTTGCAGACACTGATTGCATTTCAGCACAGCATTCAGATTTCAAGATGACTTACCCTCTTTAAAGCTCAGACAGAAATTTAGAGGATGGGGATGAAAGCTAAGAGCCTGGAACTTTGATCTGGTTGAAGAGAATTCATTCATTAAACTCAGTTTGGGGCATTTCAAAGGGTTGAGACCCTTTCAATTCATCATACTTACCACAAGCTTGTTCAGATCCACTACACTGGTGCAGTGGGACAAAGAAAGTCTCTGTGTGACAGTCTCAGTGTCTTATGATGAAAGGGAGACATTAACCTTTGAAAGGCATCCTCTCCCTTGTAATGTAACTCACAGAGCATGGTGAATCACTTCAGAGTAACAGGAACTTCTGGAACAGTATTAGGCTAGATAGGTCTTGCCCTGTAACCCAGTTAGACTGTATTATCTACTTCATTCACATGCCAACTTCCATATTCTCAAAGCCAGTGCACAAGCTGATTTGGTGTTTCTAGCATTTTCACAAATACTAGATGGAAACATAATTAAGTTGGATAAGTAAGAGACACCAGAAGACTTCAGAATTTGCTCATCAGGAAGAATCTCATAGACTCACTTGCTCTTCTAAGTTAAGTTTGACTTTGCACTTCTGAGTCGACAGCCCAGCTCAGGGAATTGCTCACCTCTGTGGGGCCAGCATATAACATGGGAGATGGGAAGATGGCAACAATGGTTGACTTGGGATCCAAAACCCCTTCCTCAAGCACTGCTGCATGCTGCTTCATCCGCCACTCCAGGGGTACATCGTCATCCTTGGTCCAGCCACCCAGAGGGTGGAGCAGGAGGACTGGGTGCTTGTAGCCCCTCTCCAGGAGCCGGCGGTGGGTGTCCTGCATCAACAGAGCATGGCCATTGTGGACAGGATTGCGCAACTGAAATGCGAACACCGCATCTGGGAAAGGAAAGCAGAAATGCCAAGGTCAAAGACATGAAAGGTCTGCAAGAACAAAAGGGAAAAGATGAGGCTATGTTTATTGTTCAGTGCACCTGTTATGTCCACTTGCTTTTAATAACTGGCCAGAGAATCCACCTGGATCTTTAGGGGTGTTACTCCAAAGGTACCAACCAGTGCCAAACTGCTTAGACAGGGACAGGACGAAGAGGCAGAGGGCCCTAAGGGAGAGTCTGACTCAGAAATGAAAACATTTGTTGCCAGGACCTTTCCTGCAAACCAAAGCTCAGGCAAGGCCTGCATTAATCAGTCCTCTTGCACCCTGCTCTACCCTTAATTCCCCCAGGGTGTGAATATTGACAAGGAACATTTTCTGGGACCTGTGCAGAGTTTTAACAATTTAAAGTTGTAAAAAATATTTCACCTTCACTTCAAGGAGATCTTCAAAACAACTCCACTTAGTGACAGACTCCTGGGAGCACTAATTTTTCTTTCTGGTTATTAAATACATATCCATTACAGAAAATTTAGGAAATACAGAAAAGCCCAAAATAGGATAAAAAAATCATCATCCTATCATTACTTTTTCTCTTTTTCAAAACATGTAAAGTGAAGATCTCTTCTTCCCCTTAGTCCAACTCCATCCCTAAGAGGTAGCTGCTGACATCTGCAGTTTGGTGCGCATGCTGCCAGAGACTTCTGCTTTTACATGCATAAGTAGGTTCAGGTTTTAAAAACACTTATTACACTGTGTTTTGTTTTCTAAAATTATGCTACATATAGTCTGTGATTTTCCTTTTCACTTAATATACTTTGAGTATCTTTCTGTGTCAGCACATTATTTTTAACTGCTGCCTAAAATTCCAGTATTTCAACTTTATAAACTGTTTCCATGTCAATGGACAGAGGATGTTTCCAACTTTTCAAAACTATAAACATGCTGATTCTTGGTAAGGAGTGTTAACAAATGCAGTAGGACCAAGCTACATACCCGCATTCATTTCTTTACATTTCTGTTTGAGCTCCAAAGGCGTCAGGCGGTATTGGTCCAACCCATCATTCCACCTTATTTTCTCCAGTACCTGAAGGTCACCACCAACCAACCAATCCCCACTTTCCATCACCATCTAGAAAGACCATTATTAATGATTAATACTGTTTTTTATTTTATCAAAAAGCATTTTCTCCTTCTGGACCAGTCTTGGGTTACTTGAACTGCCTTCAGTTCTCAGCACTTCTAGCAGTTAATTTATCTCTTAACCTCTTTGTACTCTTAAAGACCTGCAAAGAGCTTTTGTTTATTTATATGGGTTATATCTATAATTACTTTCATATTAGAAACTAAAACAGAACCTTTAAAATAGGTATTAATTGACTTAAAACCAGCAATAATAAACCTATTACATATTAACATAAATAACATTTTATTTTTATGGGAAGTGAAAAATAAATAATATTTCCCCCCCAAAAAAGAGAAAATTGACATTGTTTTACATGTTTGCATGGTCTTTAATGTCTGACTTAATAGAAGGCAGCTGGATTCTCATATCAACTTCTGCATTTATTCTGTGGCCATATATTGTTTTGGCTGAAATATATAAACTCCAACTACAGGTAGGTGGTTGGAAAAAAGTATTTCAATAGCCTTTTTCTATCATTGCAGATATTCTTCTTTGATACAAAAGATTAAATAACCCAATTTTTAAAATCAGTGAAGGACTTGAATAGACATTTTTTCAGACCATGATCTGTGTACCTGGGGCTCTGGAATTCCCTGCCCAGTCTGCCCTGAGCTGGGGTGCAGAACCAAGAAGTCCAAATTTGAACCTGGCCTTCCAGACTGTGATCAAGACATAGTTCGTCAAAGTAGAAAGATAAAACATTTTATTTAAATGTTTTAGTTAGATATGTAGCTTTTAAATATGCTATCTGGGGGGCTTCAGCTTGTATTCTTACCCTGACCCCCACAAATATTAGGTGTGAACCTCGTGTGAAGAATGGTCAAAGTAATGAAAACTAAAAACACAACAGTGTTTGAGGAAAGGCGAGAGGGCCAGCACTTTCCTGGACAAGGAGGGGAGAGGCCCTGGACCTGGCAACACACATACGGTTAAGTCGCCGACTTTGCAGCATCTAACCATGGTTTTTACATCATTGACCTTAAAGTTACACATTGTTATATGTTAATTATATCTCAATTAACCTGAAAAAAGAAGCACATGACCACCTTTGTTTTTTCTATAAACATAAGTATGTTCCATATGACGTTGCAGTGCAATCAATTATAACCGAGAGCAGGTGTTTCCTCAGTCACTGAGCCAAACATTGCAGAAAGTCTTATTCCTCAGTTTATAGTTGTGCATCCCTTCCCCTGATCAAATTTTACACTTGCCTTTCACCCTGTCTCAGGACAATGTGGCCATCTGTAACCTTAGCAGAAAAGAAGGAGGGAAGAGAAGGGGAGAAAAAGCTGATTGATTTCCAACACCCACTCAGAAGATACCGTGGTGGTGATGGTGTACCCCCGGTTGACATTCCCTGTCATGGCCACATGTTGGGGTTTACAATGACTTGCATTCCATAGGTTTTCAGAGGATGGGGGATTGGGATAGAGCCATGGTTCTCGATAGATGGTGACTTTGCCTCTCCTGGTAACATTTGACAATATCTGAAGACAATTTTCATTGTCACAACTAGAGTGGGAAAGGATATGCTATTGGACTAGTGTACAGAGGCCAGGGACCTACTAAATACCCTATATTGCACAGGACAGCCCCCACAACATGTAACTGTGCAGCCCAAATTCAACAGCACTGTGGTTGAGAAACCCTCAGTAGAAAAAGGGTAATTTGCAAGAGATTCAGTTGTGTTTTCATGGCCCCCCTTCTAAACTTGGTGCTTAGGAAAGTCGCTTAACCAGAAATATGATCAAATACTCATATCTATACATTAACTTTCTCCTCATTGCTTAGAGTTAGACAACAGATAAAATTTCTTAAGACTTAAGACCCCAAATCCCTGGGCATGCAGTAACTCATTCTGGATGCCAGGGGTCCACCCTATATTGTTCTATTGGTGAAGGCAAACTTGAATCTGTTTTGTTCATCACCTAGCCTAAAAATGTGTCTGAACATCAAATCATAAAATGTGGGGGAGGGGAGTAAGAAAATCTGGTGGTTTTTTTAGAACATGTTTGAGCCTGAGTGACTACCAGTCTAACCACAGATTAAAATATACCATAGAGTCACAAAAAACAAAAAGAACTCAAGCATAATACAAAAGAAAATCATAAAACCACAAGAAGAAAAGCAAAAAAGAAACAAAGAAGAAATACAAAATCAACTGGAAAACAAGGTTTAAAATGGCAATAAATACGTATCAATAATTACCTTAAATGAAAATGGACTAAATGCTCCAAACAAAAGACAGGTGGCAGACTGGATAATAAAACAAGAGTACACAATATGCTGCCTGTAAGAGACCCACTTTAGGGTGAAAGACACACACAGATTGAAAGCAAGAGGATGGAAAAACATAATTCATGCAAATGGAAACAACAAGAAAGCAGGGGTAGCAATACCCATATCAGACAAACTAAACTTTAAAACAAAGGCCATAAAGAAAGATAAAGAAGGACATTATATAATGATAAAAGGATCAATACAAGAAGAGGATATTACTCTCTTTAACATATATACACCCAGTATAGGAGCACCTAAATACATAGAACAAATATTAATAGACATAAAGGGAAAAATTGATGGGAATACAATAATACTAGAAGATTTTAACACCCCACTAACATCAATGGACAGATCTTCCAGACAGAAAATCAATTAGGCAACAGAGATCCTAAATGACACAATGTAACAGATTTAATTGACATTTTTAGGATATTACATCCAAAGAAAATCAGAATATACATCCTTTTCAAGTGCACATGGAACATTCTCTAGGACAAACTACATACTAGGATGCAAAACAAGCCTCAGCAAATTTAAGAGGATAGAAATTATTTCAAGCATCTTTCTGACTACAGTGGCATGAAACTAGAAATCAACCAAAGAGAAACGAGAAAAAAAAAAAAAGAAAGATTGCATGGAGACTAAACAACATGCTACTAAAAAACCAATGTGTCAACAATGAAATCAAAGAGGAAATTTAAAAATACCTTGAGACGAATGACAATGAAACCACAACCACACAAAATCTATGGGATGCAAGCAAAAGCACTCCTAAGAGGGAAAGAAGTTCATAGCAATACAGGACTTTCTCAAAAAACAAGAAGAATCTCAAACAACCTATCCTACCACCTAAAAGAATAAGAAAAAGAAGAACAAACAAACCTAAAGTCAGCAGAAGGAAAGAAATAATAAAGATCAGTGAGGAAATAAAATAGAGATTAAAAAATTGGAAAAAAAATCAATAAAACCAAGAGCTGGTTTTTTTTGAAAAGGTAAACAAAATAGACAAATCTCTGGCCATGCTAAGAAAAGAGAAATGACACAAATAAAATAAGAAATAAGAGAGGAGAAATAACATCTGACACCACAGATAAACAAAAAACAGTAAGAGAATACTATGAACAACTATATGCCAATGAACTGGAAAACCTGGAAGACATGGACAAGTTTTTAGAAACATACAGTTCACCAAAACTGAATCAAGAAGAAATAGATAATTTAACAAATCGATAACCAGAAGCAAAATAGAGTCTAATTTAAAACCTCCCTACAAACAAAAGTCAAGGGCCAGATGGCTTCACTGGGGAAGTCTACCAAACATAAAAAGAACTTATACTGATCCTTCTCAAACTCTTCCAAAAGATTGAAGAGGAGGCAACACTCCCAAACTCATTCTATGAAGCCACCATCACCCTAATACCAAACCAGCCTAAGATACTACCAAGAAAGAAAATTATAGGCCAAATCTTTGACGAATATATATACAAAAATTCTCAGTAAAGTTGGAAGAGACTGTTTTGTGTTGAATAAACCTGTAGCCAGAAAAAAAATTTTTTCAACAAAATATTAGCAAACCGAATTCAACAATACATAAAAAAGATCATACACCCCGATCAAGCTGGATTCATCCCAGATGTCACAAGGATGGTTTAACATATACAAATCAATCAGTGTGATACACCACATCAACAAAAGGACAAAAACCACAAGATCATCTCAATAGATGCAGAAGAAGCATTTGATAAAATTCAATATCCATAAATGATAAAAACTCTTACCAAAGTAGGTATAGAGGGAACATATCTCAACATAATAAAAGCTACTTATGACAAACTCATAGCCAACATAATACTCAAAGGTGAGGAGCTGAAAGCCTTCCTACTAAAATCTGGAACAAGACAAAAATGCTCCCTCTCACCACTTCTATTCAACATAGTATTGGAAGTCCTAGCCACAGCAGTCAGTCAAGCAAAAGAAATAAAAGGGATCCAAATTGAAAGGGAAGTAAAACTGTCACTATATGTAGATGACATAATGTAATGTATACAAAACCCTAAAGACTGCATACACAAAAACTACTAGAACTGAAAAATGAATTCAGCAAGGTAGCAGGATACAAGATTAACTTACAGAAGTCAGTTGCATTTCTTTACACTAACAATAAAATATCAGAAAAAGAAAGTAAAAAAAAAAAATCCCTTTTATTTTTATTTAAACCATCCCTTTTAAAGTCATATCAAAAAAATTAAATACTTAGGAATAAACTTAACCTCCTTGGCATAACCCTCCCAGACTTCAGACTATAGTAATGAAAGCTACAGTAATGAAAACAGTGTGGTATTGGCACAAAAAGAGACATAGGGATCAATGGAACAGAATAGAGAGCCCAGAAATAAACCCACACACCTACAGTCAGTCAGTCTTCGACAAAGGAGGTGAGAATATAACATGGAGAAAAGACAGTCTCTTCAGGAAGTCGTGTTGGAAAACTGGACAACTGCATGTAAATCAGTGAAGTTAGGACACCCCCTCATACCATACACAAAAATAAACAAAATAGCTTGAAGATTTAAACATAAGACAGGACACCATAAATCTCCGAGAGGAGAACATAGGCAAAATATTCTCTGACATAAATTGCTGCAATGTTATCCGAGGTCAGTCTCCCAAGGCAACAGAAATAAAGGCAAAAATAAATAAATGAGACCTAATCAAACTCATAAGCTTTTGCACAGCAAAGGAAACATCAATAAAATGAAAAGACAACCTACGGACTGAGAGAAAATATTTGCAACTGCAACTGACAAGGGATTCATTTCCAGAATATACCAACAGCTCATACAACTCAACAACAAAAAAACAAACAACCCAATCAAAAAATGGGCAAAAGATCTAAATAGATATTTCTCCAAAGACGACATACAGATGGCCAACAGACACATGAAAAGATGCTCAGTATTGCTAATTATCAGAGAATTGCAAATCAAAACTAAATGAGGTTATCACCTCACATGGGTCAGAATGGCCATCAATAAAAAAGTCCACAAACAATAAAATGCTAGAGAGGGTGTAGAGAAAAGGGAGCCTTCCTACACTGTTGGTAGGAATGTAATTTGGTGCAGCCACTATGGAGAACAGTATGGAGATTCCTTAAAAAGCTAAAAATTGAGTTATCATATGATCTAGCAGTCCCACTCCTGGGCATTATATCTGGAGAAAACCCTATAATTCAAAAAGACACATGCACCCCAATGTTCACAGCAGCACTATTTATAATAGCTAAAGCACGGAAACAACCCAAATGTCCATCAACAGATGACTAGATAAAGAAGATATGGTATATATACAATGGAATACTACTCAGCCATAAAAAAGAATGAAGTAATGCCATTTGCAGCAATATGGATATAGAGATTATCATGCTCAGTGAAGTAAGTCAGACAGAGAAAAATATATAATATCACTTATATGGGGAATTGAAAAATGATACAAATGAACTTATTTACAGAACAAACAGATTCATACATAGGAAACAAACTTATGGTTACCAAAGGGGAAAGGGGGTGGAGGGATAAATTAGGAGTTTTGGACTAGCAGATGCAAACTGCTATATACAAAACAGATAAACAAGAACCTACTGTATAGCAGAGGGAACTATATTCAATATCTTGTAATAATAAATAATTGAAAATATGAATTTTCCACTTTGTATAAATATATATATGTACAACTGAATCACTAAACTGTACGTCAGAAACTAATACAACATTACAAATCAACTATACTTCAATAGTAAGTAAATAAATGTGTCTGAAGAACAATGCTGAAAATATGCTTTTGGACTTTCTGGGATCAGGAGGGACAAAGAGCATCTCTCTCCAAGGTGGTCCAACTGTCCCCAGAACAGTGGTTCAGCTATCAGGAAGGGAAGTCCAGTGGCTCTGCCTAATCTCCCAGGGCTTTGTGGCCCCGAAGTCCCCACTGCCTTCCAAGCCTGCTGCCAAAGGCAGGTGTGGGACCACAGGTAGAGAGTCTGCAGAACCGGACACACAGAGAGGACTGGGGGACAGGCTTTAAGGGAGTCTAGTGAAATAGTGAAAGAGGACTTGGGCTCAGAATCACAGGCAACAGGAGTGCAAAAAGGAGAAGAGGATGAGCTCACACACGGGGATGAGCACTAAGAAAGTGAGCAGGGACAGGCTGAAGGAGAGCATGGAGAGGAAGAGTGGAAAGGAGCAGCCCGGAGAGGGAGCGGGGTGTGCACACCAGAAGAGGCGCCGCTGAGGATGGGAAGGTGCCAAGGTCAGAATGCGAAGGGAAGAGGAGAGAAGGGAAAGAAACCAGAAGGACATTATGAAATAGTGGGTCCAGGAAAATAAGTCATGATGAAAAGGTTCAGAGAACAGAATCAAGAATAAAAAAACAGCATGTGATACGATTGGAGAATGTGTACTCATGCCTGTGGTATCTGTATGGTCATGGAGTCTGTAGATCACATGCATTTAATGCCCTCAATTCCAGATAAGAAGACAGTTTCACAGAGGGGAGGTGGCAGGGCTCAAGTGCAAATAGCTGCTTTAACGAAGCCAGGACCCAAATCTAGGAGTCCTCCAAACAGGCTCACCTTCCCATCTGCACCCACTGCCTCTTGTCAGTGGCCTGCATGCTGACAGCTCAGCATTGTCTTCAGGGGGATCGTCCATTTATCCTCCATCCAGTCAGCACTTGTGTGCATGGCCCTGGGCTTGCTGCTGGGGATATGACTGAAAAAGACAGATCGAGATGTGGTCCTCGATCTCACAGGTTGGCAGTCTGAGTGGATCGACAGAAGAGGAAAAGGGTAACACTGTGGCACAGGTGTGGACAAGACAAGAGCAAAGTGCTCTGAGAGGACAAAGACACACCCAGTCAGGCTTATGGGTCACGGAAGTGGGGCCAACTTCTTGCAGAGAAAAGGAGTAACAAATAAGGTGAGGAGGCAGGAGTAGAAGGAAAAGTGTACTAGTTGGAGGGACTAGCATGTGAAAAAGTAAGAGATTGATAGAATAAGCAGCTGAGAATGAATGGAGGAGAAAATATAGGTGGCAGTGGTAACAGGTGGTAAGATGAAGAAGTCATATCTTTACATACGAGTTCCCAAATGAAGTTTGAACAGTTCGCCCTAGCCGACAAATGGAGAAAGGATTTGAGGGAAGCAGGGAAGATACAGGGAAGAAATTTGAGTGTCCTGGCCTGAGTTGAAACAGAAACGTGAACAAATTCCAGCAATACCAAGGAGGTGGAATTGTTAGGAACTGGTGATTTAACGAACAAGGGAGAAGAAAGAAGCCAAAATGACAGTCTGACTTTGGACATGGGCCACCATTTGGATGATGGAGCTTAGCTGTTCATGGAGCTAGGGCACACAGGATGGGGAGCAGGTGGGGTGAAGTTGCACATGTCGAGTGCCGGGTACTTGCAGGATATATCCAGGCGGAGCCACGGAAGCAGCAGCTCCAGATCAGGATCTAATGCCATGGTTCTCAACCTTCACTGCACATTAGAATCATAGAGCCTTAAAACTCACAAGACCCAGGACTGAGCCCAAGCCAATTACATAAAAATCTGTAAGGGAGGGGTCCAGTCATAGGTAATTTTTTTTACAGCTCCCCAGGTGACTCTGTTGATCTGATGATTTTCTTTGCAGAGCTAAAGGATATAAAAACTCTCCTAGCCTTCACTGGGAAGTCATACTCAGTTCTCTTGATTTCTACATTTGTAAAATGGGAATAATGATTCTTAGGTGCTTTACAAGAGCGTTGTGAGAAATAATTACTGCTTGGAAAAGCTTTGGGAGCCATGGATGAAATGTAACAGGGCTCCTATAAGTATGATTTTTACAAGTTTCACCTGCTCCTCCTCATGGTTTCATCTGTGACAAGTCACAGTGGTTCTGTACTAGTGATGACAGGGAGAAGAAAGAAGACAGAGAGGGTTGGGATGATTTGAATGGAAGGCTGGGGAACTGCAGTGAGGGGCTAAGCAACTGGGGCAGGCCGTTCCCTGGGTGGCTCTGACCATTTTTCACGCAAGTATCACTCCCAGTGCCACATGAAAATACAAGAAAATACAAGAAGGCTCATGATTACTTTTGGAAGGAATTACTGTTGGAAGGTTTGGGGTCCTAAAAACAAACAAACAAACAAATAAAAAACACCATGTTTAAGTATTACTGTGAATTTCAAGGTGCTTATAAAAATGTATCATGAGTTCCTTTCCCATAAACACAGCGTCAACACTCCCAAGTGTAGTGTGTACAGAGCGAGTGGTGTTCTATCTCTGGAAATGCATGGCCCATTTCTCACCTTTAGCTCACTGGCGATGTTTACAGAGTCCCTCTAATGACCTAATTACTGAATCACTGACTATACTGTCAAGGCCACAAGTCACACCACCACTCTCCCTGCCACCTAAGAAATTCTGAGCTCCAACTGCCAATACATGTTGCAAGACAAGATAAAAAGGAAATAATTGCTTAAGAGCTTCCTTAGATTTTTTTTCTTTTGGTGCTAATCACGTGTGTGCGGACATTAGTCCCAAAGAGTGGAAATATCTGAGCTGGCATGATGAAGGGCCACTCTTCTTTAAGTCACTGAGTGCAGATTAAGATCCCAAATGTATAGGGTTATGATCAGAAAACGAATGAAACAAGGACATAATTAAGGCCCAGAATACAATTCCTCAAATAGCTACTGCCCAGCAATGTCAAGGACTGTCTGCCAACCACTTGGAGAGAAAATGTTCAGATGGCTCTGAGCTTATCTGCAGGGTGGACAGTTGTGTCCAATAAATGCAAAGCTGCTTGGCTCACCCATTGACCTCTCATGTTCCACCAGGGGTCTTGAAAAAGCCCTCCCTACCTTGCAACATTTCACAACTGGGAAAAAAAAAAAAGAAAACAAATTAAGTTTGCCTGGCAGATTTGGACAGACTTATTCAATCATCCATTTCGTATGGTTACAGGGATAGAAGAGATCTCGGAGTTACTGAGTCTGGCCCCCTCCTTTTATAAATGAAGAAACTGAGGCCCAGAGAGAGGGTGTGCCTTGTCCGATCACAAGGCTTTTTAGAGTTGCCTAGGTCTCAGGTTGCTCTTTAGTCCTGTGAACTTTATGAAAGTTACTCCAGCTGAGGAATTTGACAAGTCAAATCATTAGTAAATGTCTTTTTTATTATTATTATTATTATTATTATTATTATTATTATTATTATTATTATTATTATTATTATTTGAACCCTAATGCTCTTATCTTGGATGAGGGATGGTTTTTGCATTTAATTACATGTATTTTTCTTTATGGGAAATTAACCACACGCAGCAATTCCCCTCCCTCCAGCCCCACCCCATCACCAGCAACAATTAGAAGTTGTGAAGGAATCTGAGTTTTATTCTATTTTGCCTTAATTAGATGAACGCATTTTTCAATATTAAAAATATCCACTGATGAAAATGTGGTATTTTCCCTCTGCAAACTGCCACTATCTGTGCTGATTTTTGTTTACTGAAAGAATGTCACTGACTCACCACCCCCCACTTCCAAAGGCCACAGACCATGAACTCTGAGTCTCTTTCCAGGGGTTAGTTGGATTCTTTCCATATGAAGACACTGACATCCCTTGTGAATTTCACGATGGACTAGGCTGCAAGCCCTGGCTGTGGTTTTGTGCATAGCACAGCTATGATTTTGGTCCTCTACTCATGATGCTAGACTAAATAATACCTCCCTGGTCTAGTTTTTTTCCCCATTTAGCTGAGGGAGCCAGCCATCACAGGATCTGAGGACTCAAGAAACCATTTAGGCCAGCACTCAAACAGAAAGTCATTTCTTTGCCTTATCTAAAAAGATCTCCCCAGGAAAAGCTTGCAAAACCTCCCTTAGAAATGCATTCTTCCATCTAACCCCAGTTTCTTTAATTCCTTTACAAAGGACTTGGAAAGAATTGTTTTTATCCCACGTTGAAAGAAAGCCCTTTCAAAGGTTTTGCCACTTACTTTGATATAGGGGTGTTTTGCACACATTGTGCCCCACACATAGGAACAACGCTCCTCTTTTCTATGTTCGTAGAATTCAGGGTCTTGTAAGATAGCCACCCTCCGTCCTTCATATGTCAGGACAAATTTGCCGCACCCTTCCAGCCGCGTCTTGTCATCCACAGAGAGAGGCAGAACAATGGGAATGCTCATGTTGATCACTCCGTCTGTGGAGAGAGCCAGGTAATGCGTGAACAGAACATACAAGCTGTGCTGCCCTTTAAGGAGGACTCAAATGTGTAAGGTGTCCCTTCCAAACACTTCTTGCAAAAGACCTAACTCTAACATGGTTGTGCTGGATGCACCAGTTTCTCTGGAGTCTAAGTCCCTGAGAAGCTTCTCAAAGCCAGAGATGGAGCATTTGTGAAAAGCAGGCTGAGTTTCAAATTGTGTTGGTGGCTTCAGGAAATGATTTGGAGGATCATGAAGGGACATCTCCAGTCTGAGTTCTCTTTTTAAAGTTCGGTTCTGACCGTAACACACTAGGGAGCTTAGTCTTTAAAAATCCAGTTAGACAAAATAAAGTTTGGCAAAGCCCTCTGTATCTGTGGTTCCGCACCCACAGATTCAACCACCCTAAGGATCACAAACTTAATACATGATCTACCTTTGGTTGAACCTGCAGGTGCAGAACGCATGGATACGGAGGGCCGACGGTGGGACTGGAGCATCCACAGATTTTGGTATCTTCACTGGGTCCAGAACCAGCCCCCTCCCCTCTCGTCCCCTCACTCCCTGCAGATATGGAGGGATGACTGTGATTTCTTAGTGAAGCCAGATAATGTAAAAGAAATTGCACAGCTGTTTCCCCCCTTTTGTAATAGTGCCCTAACATTCTAACAACTATGTCAGGCTTTCAGTTGTACTTACAGTGAGAATATGGGGGCACAGAGTTAAGTACATAACACTAAAAAATACTAGGGAGATTTGGGAGGAGTTCCCAAGTTCAAGACTCAGGAAGAAATGAAAGGAAGGTGAGTAAAGAAAACATTCAACCTGTTACCAAGTCTACGCTGGTACTGCTCACTGTAGGACAGGCCAATAAATCGAGAGGTGAGTTGTTGGGGCAAGGCTTAGCAACTTTATTCAGAAAGCCAGCCGACTGAGAAGATGCGGGACTAGGATCCCTAAGAGCCATCTTCCCTGGGTTAGAATTCAGGCTTCTTTTATACTAAAAGGGGAGGGAGTAATGTCAAACATTTCCTGGTTCCGTTCAGACGCCGGAAGGGATGTGTTAATTTCCTTCGTCCAGCAGTCACTCACAGGTGGGCCTGGTCAGGATGTTTCCTGTGAGCTCAACAAAGGTATTTTAGCTTAACATCCATTACCTGGGAGGCACAGTTCCCAGAGATGGGCCATTATGTATAATTTAAGCTTATAGGCAATGTCCCTTTAGTGATTAACTTGTAGCAAAAGCATAGAATACAAAGGTTAAAGTAAAATAAACAGATCCAATATGGTGTCAGATGTGTCCTTCCCTATTACAAACTCAGGAATTCAAAACAGGAAACAACTGCTGTTATTTGTGGATTAGGGGAAATGTACCATAGATTAATGAAGTCTTTTAAGCCGAACTTTCAAAATCCAACACTGGATAGAGTTAAAGATCTGAGATCCAAATTCTGTTCCTTTGGGGCACAACACTCCCCCCGATAGCTATGAAAGCAAAATCTACAGGTACATCACCTTGCACATTTTAAATACTCTCCAGCAGTTACCCGGACATAAAGAACATCACAGGGGTAGACAGCAACTTCCCGCAACAAAGAAATCTTGTATATCAGAAAATCCTGCCACTTGCTCTGGGAGCCTTATAAACCGCAAGGAAGATGCCATGCACAGAGAGCAATGAATTTTGTCACTCAAATAACTGCTTTGTTTCAAAGTTCATAGGCAGTAAGAGTGGTCCAAGCAAGCCCTGTGCAGAGAGCACTAAACTCAAAGCCAGGCGATCTCCTGTGTCACTCACCTTCTCTGCGCTCAGTTTCTCCACTTGGAAAATGGGATCATAAATAATATGTATATCCCTGGGGCGCTGGGAGGAGGCATACTGTAAAGCACTATACCAATAGAGGTTTATAATAAAAGATGATTAAACCCACCGCATAGTCTAGTTGATAAAAAGGGAGGGAGGCTAACAAAGAATAACACCTGCAAGGATGCTGATGATCTAATGAGAAATCATGCTTTCTGTGGATTGTGGACTACTGACCACACTGCTTATAAAGAGTGCCTTGACAGAAATAAAGTAAAACAAAATGCAAAGCAGAAGGTGGGCGGGATGCTGGAGGGAGCCCAGCTCTGCCTGCAGTGCTGCCGTCCATAGGTCATTCTGGGGTGGAATCCAGAGACTGCTCCACCTCCCTGTTGCCGTCACCTTCCTTGGTCCCAGGTTCCAGCCCAGGAACCTGCCTTCATCTTGGCCTTGAGTGAAAAATCTGAACTAAAGAAACAGCATTCCCTGACAGGCTGTCAAGACAGCTAATCTGGGGAGTGTTGCAGAGTAACAACCGCAACTGATCACACACACTTGTAGCTCCAGCTCCACGCAGGTATAAGCAGATATGCTGCAGTTTCCCTTCCATCTTAATCAACCTTTCTAATACATGAACTTATCCTACAGTTTAACCTTGTGATGAAATATCCTCCAAAGCTTTAAACATTGGCTCGGGCTTTCAGCCTTTTTCCATCATGTTCTTCAGCTCTGGTGGAAACCACCCGGATTCTTTTACTGCAGTGTATCTCACTTTGGAAAAGAGAATCATAGGTTTGTTTTGTTTTGTTTTTTTAGCCACGGTTAGTCCAACACTTAACTTCATGTTTAGTTAAATAATTTTGCTTTTGCTTTAAATAATTTTCAAGTCTGCTGTTTTAACCTTGTAGATCCACTTATCATTTACTTGGGACAGTTTCTAGACAAAAACTAAAATGCTTTTTTTTTTGCACAGCAGTCTTTTTCAAAGAAAAACAACAATGATGAAAATAATACTAAAGATAAATGACAACTTCAGAATTTTACCTTTTCGTTCTGGTACAGTGCACAAGTTTACAGTCGCAGCCAGCATGTGTTTATTCCCAGTTTTATAATTACCAATCATAGCTTGAAATTAAATTCATGCATAATCACACATCACCAACAAATGAAGTACAACCATCCACAATCCAACCAGGTGCATCCACTTTAAATTGCATCTAAAACTGACCTATCCTTCGTCAATTAAAAATGCTTTGATAAATGCAATAGAAAAAAGTTTCCAGATTTATGAAACTAAATGAGGACCAACACTCAGCAGAAGTAATGAGCAGAGAGGATCATACATCTTTTAAATCTCAGGAACAAAATGTGCAACAAAAACTTAGAAACAAGTTTACTTTTGTCAGCCAAATACAAAATTATCAACAACAGCTGCATCTGATCCAGAATTTCCTGTTACTTGCACTCCTGTCAACAGAAGAATGTAGCTTTATTTTATTATAACTGGTTGGATCATGAATTGTTAGCAATTACAACTGGTTCATTTACATTTTTTTTAGTTATGGTCTTCCCATTTCTAATTGATATAACATATCTAATTATAATAATTTAACTACTTGCAAAGTTGAAATACATACCAGGAAGGAACATGCCTAGAGAAATACAAACACAAGAAACATGTTTTCATCTCTCCACCAACATAATATATAGTAAAGCAACAATGTCAAGGAACAAATTTCTATTATGAAACTTCATACATACAACGTAAAATACACTGAACTCCTTGCTAATGCTATTTCTAAAAATAGAGAATATATGACAGCAAAAACTGGTGAGAACAGAATTGATATTGAATACTGTTTAGTACAATCCAAAAGGTTTGTTTAAATTATTATCTGTTTTTAAATAATTAAACCATATGCCAATAGCCCCTCCAACTTCAGCAAGAAGTTGTCTCTTACAAATATATAATGTTAGAGCTACTGTCAGATGATTCCAAATGAGGCTTTGGAAGGTGTAGAGACAAACTGCCCCGGACGTCCTGGAATCCCAGATGTTAGAGGACATGAAAGTATGCCTAGTGGGACAAGTACAAATACTTGAAGCAGGATAACCTGGATTTGAATCCAGGCTTCAAGTGAGTTATTTAACCTTTCCAATACTTATTTCCTTGCATAAAGAAAATACCTTCACAGTGATGCTACCTGGGTTAAATGTGATGCCCTCTGTCAAAACACCAGGATCGAAACACATTATGTGCTGAATAAATGCTGGCAGTTATGAGAGGCCTCGAGCCCTGCCTTGGAAAGTCAGAGCTGGGGAAGACTTGCCCTTAACGATCAAGTCTCACCAAGCTGCCATGTCTTAACACTACTTGGATACCATCAGTCAAGAACATAAGTTTGAGGTTCCATTTTTAAATTTAGATATGACATGTATGATTGGAGGATCTGTGACAACCCGCAGACTACATATCCAGTGAGAAATAAAGTGATATAATACATTGACATGACAATAGATTCTTGAGTAATATACAGAGTAACTCATACTATATAGTCACCAAAAACACTAAAAAAAAGATATTTTGTTTTGCTTTTGGACTGAGTAGACTGTGTTAATTTTTTTTTAAACGTAGGGGTAAATTGTGAACCTTTCAGAAAATGAAAACCAACAAAATATTTTTGGGAGACTGGGTCAGAATAGAAACAATTTTACCTAAACATTGTAGGTGGTCAAGAAATGGGCAATTGTTTAATGATAGTTGAAAATGACCTCATGTCTGTGGCTACAGAAATTATTTCACATTTTCAATGGTGGTGACTCAAACTTCCATAAATTAGTTAAAATTAAATGCTATCCATATGAATGATATCTTGCCCAACCTTCTGATATATAGTTATATCATCTTTTGGAATTTAACTATGTCTACAGTCCAGAAGCCATCAAACCAGGTTCTACCATGAACTGTCATGGTGTGACAGAGGGCAGAGTGTTTCAACCAGCTTCTCTGAGATGCCTTCAGGGCTGCTGTCCAGGTGGGAGAAAGGCTGAGCCCACCCCTTCTACAGGCGGAGTTTCATTTTCATCTGTTGTATATATTGCCTCAAATTTCACTGAAATAGTTATCTGGCTTGAAAAAAAAAAGTTTGACAACCACTGATGTCGTGGGAAAACCCCTCTGGACTGGGGTTCAGCAGAGGAGCTGTGTACTGCTTGTCCCAGCAAGCTCCTATTTGTCTTCATGATCTATTTCCAGCAGCTAGGACAAACCCCGGCATATAGTAACATTCAATAAATATTCAATATTGGCTGGCTAAGGAACATCTTATCTGTGCTGCTGCCACACTGATGTGGCTATATAGACAAGCCACTTGGTCTCTTCAAAACTTCAAATCCTTTTAACTGTATTCAGTATGGGAGGGGGTGGATGTTAATATATGGAACATTTACTATTGGACCAGGTATTCTTTTAAACTTTCAGTGAGGTAGGAACTGTTATTGAGATCCTTATTTTACAGATGAGGAAACTGAGGCACAGAGAGTATAAATAATTAGCCCCAGGTTCATAGCTAATCACTGGCATATGAACTCAGAAAGTTCGATGCCACAGCTCACTCTTATCCACTATATTCTGCCTCTACTTAGGTAGAGGTGGGCAGCATATTATATTCCTGGTATTCCTTTTTATTAATTGATTTACACAGGAATTAAGGAGGCTTCTTGGGGGCATGGGAAGTTTTGAATTCTAATTACAACTGGGGTTGTTTATGCCCCATTCCCCAGGCAGAGGCACAAGTCTAAAACATGAACATTTTCCTCAAGAAAGAACATCTGATTTGACTTTTCTTCCTAAAAGGTTTGGAGCTCTGCTCAGTATGATAAATTCAGTATGACTCTATCACCATCCCTTCTCCACTTAGCAGCCATTCCCCAAGATCTTAAAATGCATACATTCCATTTTATAAGGTCGGGCAGTTCGAGAAAGGAAATGATCATAGAGGGGAAGTGTTCTGAATGACACGGCCTTCTGACCTTGACAAGATCAGCTCTCTCAAAGCCATTCACTTTGTGTCCAGAAAGCTGCCTCCATACCCCCTGTTAGAATTTAGTGGATGAAGCCACCCTAATACATTTCATGTATGGGCATGAATACTGACACTTCATCATCCACAGAAGAAAGCAGCTGCTTCAGTAATGCTTGATAGAGCAAACTGGAGGATGGGAGGCCCCCTTCAAGCCAGCAGTGAGTGCTGAGTTCATCTAAGATGGTCCAAGCAGCTGGCGACGGTGCTTCTGACTGTCCACTGCCTTCTGAGCATCAGGGCCAGCAAAGGGCAGGTGGAGGTGAAACACACTTAACCTTCTGTTGGTTTTGTGTACGAGCTTCATTTTTGGTTCCTTAGCTTTAAATAATCACTAATCCTTGGAGGTTAATCCAAAAAAGTTCTAAAAATGGAAGCTTACATATAATTGAACACAACTTAAATAATCTAAATATTGTCACAACAAGTTTTACAAACGAAGGCTTAGCATTTCTTGTACTTTTGAAGACTTCTGAGAATTTTTTTCTTTTTTTATTCGTTTTTCTAATTTTAAAATTATCATTATTTTTTAAGATGGATTTTTTTTTCTTTAATAATAAAGAATAAGAAACAAACAGAAAAACCCATACCGTCTAGCAGGGTGCCGAAGTGTACAACCTGCAAGTACTCCTTCTCCCGCATAAAACCTTTGAGGGGAGTGGCCCAGCCTTCACTCAAAACTTGGACCCACTGAAGATCCAGCTGCAAAACACAAAAAGCAAATGAGCATTTCCATAAGCTCTGTTTTCCAACCATACGGCCCCAGGACCGTCCTTTCTTACTCAGTTGACAAGAGAATGAGGGCAGACTTTTCAGGTTTTAAGTGTTCCAATATATATAAAACTGACCCGTGATCTAGGGGCTGGAGCAGTTTGAGTCTAGAACTTTCCTTTGGGAGAGTGGTGAAAAGATTTCAAATTGGGATGATTTACCCAAACACCCTAGGCTGTGTTTACCCTTATGATAGGCAACTGTGTTGAAAATTCACTGTTCATCTTTTTCCACAAAAATTCTGGTTTGGCTATATTTTTTTTCACCAAATGTGCTAGTTATTTGACTGAATTGGGCAAATCATTGACTCTAAGAAAAACGTCCACAATTTTTAGCACAATACTGAAAGGCCTTCAAGCTCTGGCCCCAGGGGCTCATGTAGGGACATCTGTCTCCAGCCAGTCCCCATTTGGGGGCCTAGTCACCAACAGTATGGGACAACGTGTAGTCTAAACACACATGAGGTTTCAAGTCCATCCTCCCCTCTATCTGAAAATTCTATTTGCCATTTAAAACCCAGCTCCTGGGCCACTGCTCTGAAACCTTCCCTGTCACCCCTAGGATGGAAAGAATTAATCGTTAGATTCTTTGAAGTTCTTCTGTACCTTGAAGACCATTTTGTTACTGGAACTATTATTCCACACTGTAATTATAATTCTGTGCTTCTCATCTGCCTAGAGCATTGGAGTGCTCAGAATTTATTGTGTAGAGTTAGGAGTTCTGTGTATAAATTTGTTGTGACTTATGAAAGTCTGGGATCTTCACGAGCTGAGGCACGTTCCCAATTTACTCTGCCTCTTATAAAAATGTCCAAGGTTTTAAGAGATACCAAAAAGTTGCCAGTGAAGACTCAATCACCTCGTATAGACCAACCAACACCGACCCACGGAAAGGCCAAGGCATCTGCAAGGCTGTTGGCTGGGACTACATCTTACATCTTCCAGGTAGAAAAATCAGTGCAACCAAAGCTGTCTCCCTTGTCTCCTCAGACTGGACTCTCCCTGATGAGCAAAGAGTGGGATTTGCTGAGCAGAAAAAAGATGAAGGCATTCACATCACTTTAGATCAAGGTTGCTTTTTGTTTTCTTCAAATTCCTTTTCAGTAGTCCAAGAAACACTTGTATTCTGGACAAACTATTTTCTCAGCAACGGCCAACAAACAGTTACCGCCCAGTGCGTGCATGTTGGCATAACTGAAGGTATAATGACAACTATATAAAACGGTCCCATGCAGATACAGAAGCTGCCTTCCCCGTCTGCCCCTGTGCATGGCATTGATCAGCTGCCTTGTGGCAACTCCTGGTGACTGTCTCAACAAGAGGTAAAAAAAAAATTGGCAAAATGAAGTGTTTTTCTTTTAGGACGTTGTGTTTTCCTTGTGTGTACCTACCTTATTATTAAGAGTAACTGTAAATGGATCATAATGGCTGATCCTAAGCCTAATTCTCCTTTGCCAGTTCGCACCCTCTTACCTTGGTAATCGATAGTGAAGGAAGAGCTTCAGCCTCAGCTCGGACTTGGTCGAGTTTGTTTTCTGGCACAAAGAGTTCGTGGATGCCTTTGATTATAGTATGGGGTACAATGTTCTGAAATGAAGCAGACTTGGTCACAATTTGGAATAAAAACTATAAAAAGAACACTTCAGTTAACAGACAATTTTCATGACTTTATAAAATTATTAAAAAAAAAAAAAAGACATTCAGTCCACCCACCTGCTCTTGCAGAAGCTCCACCACCTGCTGCACACAGTCACTCACTGAGGACAAGTTGGTTTTAAGCACAAGCTCAGGAGTTTCAGGTTTCTCATAATCAGAATCAATACCCGTAAAGCCTGCAACACAGAAGGGTGAAGTTCACATCTGCACCAACAGAACAATCTTTTTAATCAACAAGACGTAACACATGTTGGGATAATATTTTAAACCGTTATATTCAGATTATAACAGAAAAGGCCAAACAGCCATCCTTGACCTCAGGCCATAGGTAAGAAAATATACAGCTGTGTTTCCAATATAGAAAGCCCCAAATTATCAACAAAATCTGGCTAGCTGGGTCCAAGCCCCCTGCAGCTGATCAGAATCGAAAAGGAAGACAAGAAGGAGGTAAACCCTGAAACCTTCCTCCTAGGCACACACTCACATATTATCCATTGTAGTCCTCTGAACTTGACTGCTTGTGGCTGGGGTGATCATTACTTGAAAAAAATAAGCTTGTATTTTAAAAAGCCCAAGGACATATGGAAGATATTATGGTTTGATAAAAAGTTATGTGTGTTATGTGCAATTTTGGAAAACCGCTTTCAAAACTTCAGATAGATTTCTGGGGACAGACCAGTAATATGAATTGGTAGCAAAAGTAACTGGCAAAGGTGCCACTGAGCTCGCTCTCCCACCTTTGATCTCCCCAGCTCGGGCCCGTCTGTAGAGGCCTTTTACATCTCTGCTCTCACAGATGTTTAGAGGCGCATCTACAAATATCTCAAAGAACGGCAGTCCTGCCGATTCATGGATTTTGCGGGCATTCTCACGGTCCTGGAAAAAAAGGACATTTCAGCATGTAAGTGGCTCCATAATGAAATTCTTCATCACAATAAATATAAAAATAGATAAAAAACAAATTCTTCTGTACAGCACAGGGAACTATATTCAATATCTTGCAATAACCTTTAATGAAAAAGAATATGAAAAGGCATATACATATATACGCATGACTGGGACATTATGCTGTGCACTAGAAACTGACACATTGTAACTGATTATACTTCAATTTAAAAATTAAACAAACAAACAAACAAGCAGACAAATCATTGTATGCGCTGGCCTTCCACAGCCTTAAGATAACACGGGCTTTGTGCTCTGCAGAGGTGGCAGGAAACTAGCCCTTTAGAGAAAGTCCAGAAATTTCACTCTAGTAAACAGCTCTCCCAGGGTCTTTAAACAAACAAACAAACAAAACCCATGGAAAAGAATCTCAACTAAAAGTCAGGGCAGACAGCTGACGAAACAAGAACATTTTGTCCTCAGGATATGTTCAAAGCACATAGTGTCTTATTTGTGGCTCAGAAAATTTTACCGTTTTAAAACAAGAGTGACATGCCACCTCGGTGATTTCAATATTAAACACTCATTGCCTGGTGCGCTGGCAGGGAACTGCTGTTTTCTTTCACAAGCTAAAGTCCTCAGACTTTTTGGAGAAATAAAATTAATTGAGCTTTAGAGTTTTCCCTGTTTAACTTTTCCTTCCTTTCAACTCTGGCCAAGTGTACCTTACAACTGTGAGAGTGGAAGGGTTTAAGTCAGGTGCCCTGGCATCTGGAAATGAAGGGACACTCTTTATATAATTCAATATTAAAGAGAGGAAATGAATGAGAGAGTGAGAAATTGGGGAGACTGTGGTGCAAACAGAACATATGACATCCTTCTCCCCCTGCAAACCCCCCACCAGCTCCTTATCCCGCAGTGGGAGTCCCAGCGCTGTGTGTTGCCAAATCACTTCACCTTTGTGAAAGGAGAAATGAAGCTGGTGATGCAGACCAGACCAGCGTCGGCGAACAGCTTGGCCACCTCGGCAATCCGGCGGATGTTTTCCTCTCTGTCCCAGGGAGAGAATCCAAGGTTTTTGTTGAGGCCGTGACGGACGTTGTCGCCATCGAGGGAGTAGCAAGGGATGGCGTGGGAGACGAGATACTCTTCCAGAGCAAAACTGATTGTTGTTTTTCCAGCACCAGAGAGACCTGTTCAGAACAGGCAAGACAAGACTGGCATTGTCTCTGATTGTTGAAGGTGATAAAGTGTGCCCTGATCCTAATTGTGAACTGATCCTAATTTTTACCTAATTCAAGTGTCATTACAATCATTTGATTGACTCCAAATCAAAATCATTTGTATCTAGAAAAAGCATAGTTTACTTACAAGTCAATTACTTCTATTTCTTTCAAACCTTGAAAAAACTATTTGTCCCTTATTAGGATTATAGACTTTCAAAGCAAAAGGGGTCCATCCAATAGAGAGACCTTGGAGGGGATACGTATGGTCCTTGGTGTGTCCAGTTTTATCTGCAGAGTGCTTTAAAGATTAGAAAGTTGTGCATACAAATCCAGATTTTGGCTTCTCTTGAAAAAAATCAGAAGACCTGGTGACAATGTTCTCATATCCCCTTGTGACAGCCATCAGCCAGAGTGGAGGGGACAGCCAGCCCTTGGAGTCCACCTTCCTTGCAGATGCTGCCAAACAACCATCTGACAACAAAGCCCACATACTGTCCTTTTGCCTTCAAGGTTTTTCCAAAATGACTCTCAAAACATGAAGACAGGGGACCCTCCTCAGCTGGGCTGCAGACGTAGTTAGAGCTGCCATATGCTCTTAGATGTTTGGAGTCTTCATATGAGAGCAGAGTTACCACATGCCTTTTACCATAGTTTCAAAGCACAATGATTGGGAACACACTTTATAATTTCTATATGAGGAAGAACGTAAGGAGGAAGGGAAAGAAATGCTACATGCCAAAATTACTTAAGACCGTAAAACATGAACTGCCCTGGAAAAGTAGCACCGTTAAAATTCAGTTGTCCGAAAGATCTCTGAACCTGAAGCATATTCCATGGTGCCAAGCCACAGTCAGACAGCACCCAGGGTGGAAGAGGAAAAGTTGGATTGCGGAGCAGGCAGAAAGGAAGTCAGAAAGTTGTCAATACAGAGAAAACAGTAGGAGTAAAGAGGAAACAGACAAAAGAAGTAAGAGAAAGCAGGGCTGCAGGACTGAGAGGAGACTTGAAAAGAAAGGTGATCTCTGAAAGGTAAACAAGTCATTTCCATATTTTCAGTTGTGTTTTAAAGTCATGCCCTTGGCTTTGGCAGAGTACCATTAGAAAAAGTGGTTCCACGAAGACCGTGTTGGCAATCTTTGTAAATCTTTCTTGAAGACTCTGTCTATTACATTATTATGTAACTCAATTTCATTTGAATAAAGACTAGTGTGACAAATGCCTCTTAAAATGTACGTCCAGCTGTGAGGCAGGAGAAATGGGACTCCTGAATCTCTGGTACGGTCTCTTACGTCAGAAAATAAGAGAAATAATAGAAATTTCCTTCTATTTTGCTTCAGTTCTCATGAAACTAAACGCTAAATCACAGTAACTATATTAAACCAGGCCATTGACATATTTATTTTAATACATTGGGGTAACACCAATTACATCCACTGAGAGTTTTACTAGGGGCCAGGCCCTGTGCTAAGTGCTTTATTTCATTTAGTTCTACCTACACCTCTATGAGGCAGGGACTGTCCTTATTCTCATTTTACAGATAAGGAAACTGAGACTTAGAGAGGTTGCTTGGCTTGTCCAAAGTCACACAGCTAATGCAAGTGGAGCTGGGACTCAAATCCAAGTCTCTGGGTTTGAAGTGTGCGGTTTCTTCCAGTCTCCCTGGTCAATATCCAACCTCTCTAATATGAGAATGAAAAATAAAGTAGGACAAGATGATTTTCGAGGGTAAGACAGGGGAAGTACACCCTTGAGACTTTTTTTGCCTCTTCTACCAGTTCTTTTTTTTTCTTCTTCTTTTCAGGGGTGTTTCACATTTGGCAAAATGGGTTCTGTATGTCCCAATTCAAAATTTGGACAAACACATGAAGGCAAAACATCCCATGAAGGCAAACACATAGCAAGAGGGAGACGTCTGGAGCGCAGCTGTTTTATTCACTGCTGCACAGTGTGTCTCTCTGAGGGCGCTGGGGGAGATGGTTCAGGAAGTGTGACCCGAGAATCCTGCCTTTTGGGATACAGCAGGCTCCTTGCCCCCTGTCCAGCCTCACCCTGGAAGCTGGGAAGGCTTGCTGTTCCAGAGATGAATAAAATCAGGAGAACAAAGGCAAGTGCCACAGGCACTAGGAAATGGCTTGAATGAGAAGAGGCTCCTGCAGACAGGAACAGGAAAGGCCCAGAACAGAAAGAAAAGATGCAAGCAGGTCCCTGCTTGTCGTGTTCTTTACAATTATCTTCAGGTTAGAATAAATCAGCATTTGGGAGCAGACAGGAACACAGAAGTTGATTTCATAACCTGGATAAACATATCTTGGCATCTGGGCTCATCTCCACTTGAAATACTATGTCTACAAAATGAACTTGCTTTTTTCCTGTTGAGTCCAGGTTATGTCTAATTCCAGTTCTGTCACTAACTCTTAACTTTGACATTCTGGGGCTATAAAACACAACAAAAAGGGACATTCATTTGGTCATCTCAGTGGGAGTGAGTTATTTTTCTATACAAGGGACAGTCCTCAGCTACACAGAAATCACTAGTTTTTCGTCTCACATAGATTTTAATTTTTGTATAAATAAGTGAAATAGCCCCCCTAGAGTGTTAAAATCTCAGAAAACAATAAAGAATATCTCTCATGGACAGCCAAATGCTTGATGTCAAATTCGGAGAGCCCCATTCATAACTGCCAGTGAACGTATTTAGGCATGAAACCGAGAATGATGGTGCCCCTTAGAGCCAGAAGGGAATGTCCTAATCAACTTGGCCCAACCTTTCCTGCCAAAGAGGTGAAAACGGAGAACTGGAGACATTCTGTGACTTGATGCAAGTCCTACCTCTCACTGATGGGTAGAGGTAGGACTTGGGAAACACCCAAGCTTTCTACCACAGCTCTTCCCCTGCTAATGTTAAGCACTCAGTATGTGTCATCTGTTACAGTAATCTCCTTAAAATTGTGTGTCACCATCAATTTTCAATTAAAAAAAAATATGTCGACAAAACATACCTGTGAGCCACACGGTGCACCCTCGGAATCCGCCCCTGGTTCCTACCACCTGCCCTCGCTTGTTCCTGCTCACGTGGTGGGCCTGATAGACAACATTGGTGGATTTCTGCTGGTTCCCCTACAAAACCAGAGCAAGCACAATGTGTGAGCAATAAAATAATAAATCTGCAGATACTAGCTACTATATATACAATAGATAAACAGCAAGTTCATAGTGTATAGCACAGGGAACTATATTTAGTATCTTGTAACTTACAGTGAAAAATATGAAAACGAATGTATGTATGTTCCTATATGACTGAAGCATTGTGCTGTACACCAGAAATTGACACAACATTGTAAACTGACTATACTTCAATAAAAATATATTAGAAAAAAATAAATTATAAATTCCTCAAAAATAACAATAAATCTACTACGTAAAAATATAATAAAAGAACAGATTACATTAATAGTCTTCCCTAATTGAAACTCCTCTCTTATAATTGGCATACAGAGTAACCATTAATTAATTCCACTAACTTACACACTGCCTTTAGAATATCCATCATGCCCGTTGGAAAGTATCATTTGAATGAGACAATTACTGATATGATGTAAAAGGTCTGGTTTGGTGACATTTTAAATGTGCACCTTTAGGTCACAATGAGGGAATGTCTTTGTTTCTATAAATGCATGTCCTCCCCAAGTCCTACAGGCATGAAGTGAAAACAACCCCAAAACCTGCGCCGCTGAGGAGTCACTACGGTGAGGCTGGCTGAGCCTCACTCTCTAAAGAACCCGGGAGAAGCCCAAATCCCAGAATGAAGGGTGAACGTTGGTCATTCCCCTCCTGCTCCCGCAAGACATCAGACACCAGGGACTTAAGAGTTTAGTCCCTTTTCACAAGGACTAAACTCTGTGTCCACTTTCCCTAGGGTCAGTGTATGAACTTTATAATCTTTCAGAAAGCCCTGCAGGAATGGAAATGCATCCGTTTAGTCTTGGAAGCTAATTCAAATCTCGAATGTCTTTATTTTGGCTGTAATAAAATCAGCCCTGTGAGAGCATGGATTATCTGATCCTGAGCCTAAACTCTGATTGGAAGGTACATTATCTGATGAATAAAAAAGGTAAAATGAGTCAATAAATAGTTTGTGGGGGACATTTTTTTAAAGTAACATGTGATCCAAGTTGGCGTGGGGCAGGGGAAACCTATACTGCTGATTAAATTAAAAGGTTGGGAACTACCCATGTCTTTGGCTTGGTAATCAAATTTCTAATGACAGATGTAATCCAAGTTGCTGTGAAAATCTACGAAGTCTTTTAAATTCTTTTTTTTTGCGGGGGGAGGTCATGAAGTCTTTTAAACATCACAGAAGTACACACACCAGAGCTGAGAAAGCACTAATATGCTTTGAGCAAGACCCAGAGAGTCTTAGAAAACTCTGGGTCACAGGAGGACAACTTTTAGATTCTGGAACAAATTAAATCACCTCTTGATGCCTTTCCTTTGGGGGGGAAAAATGAAAGGGGAATATAAATAGGACTCTTTGCAGGCTTATATGAGATAATGGATGTG
This sequence comes from Camelus dromedarius, assembly GCF_036321535.1. NCBI lineage: Eukaryota > Metazoa > Chordata > Mammalia > Artiodactyla > Camelidae > Camelus > Camelus dromedarius. The sequence continues at coordinate 48,796,478 of NC_087443.1, read as the reverse complement.
AACAGGCGCTGTAGATGGCCGAGTTCTCTACGAATGTGGATGCTGACGACGATTATTCAGTGTGTGGCTCCAGTGGGAGAGGAGGGAGCCAGCTGGATTAGGACCAAGGAAACTGGCTTCCAGACCAAGGAGGAAGGAGCCCCCTGCTGGCCCTTGGGGGTTCAGAAAGGCATTGGGGGTGAGCCTGAGACTAAGACACAGAGCCCAGCAAAGGAGCCAGTTGGCAGGGACCGGCATTATCAGTGTCAGAGGCAGCCAAGAGGAAGGTTTTGAAAGCTGGGATCAGATGGGTTAAGTTACATAAAACTCTCCAAGGCTAGAGGCTCTGATTATCCGTCAGGTAAACTTGATCGGAACCCAAGACTTGAAAGGGGGTCGGGACGTAGTCACAGAATGCAGCAAACTAGACAGCCACCGGCGGCTTGCACGAAAAAGTTCATACATGGGGACAAATGACGCTAGTCCATGAGCTAGTCTAGCAGTATTTCCCTGGGTGAACAAATCCCCTGAAGGTATCTGGAGTCTTCTGTGCCAAGTATACTTTATAGCTCAAGGATAACATTTCTCTCCATTTCCTTGTTGATCGCTGCCATTAAATTTGAGAACCCTGTGTCTGAATAGCAGGCCCAAAAGTCAGTTCATCTGTTCATTCACGACTCTTTCAGTAAATTTTCATGTAAATGAGCTCCTACTAAGTGCCAAGGGCCATCCTGGGCGCTGGGAACATAGCACTAAACGAGGCAGAATCCCTGGCATCATTTTGGGGGGAATATACAGACAAAAAGGTCAAGTAACTGGGCCCCACTCCCAGAAGAGAGAGTGGGTCTCATACACATAGCTCAGTACCAAAGTGCATGGCTGTTAGCATAACTGACAGCATCTTGGACCCTCACAGCCTCTCCTGTCCTTCTGCTACCCTACCCAGGACTGTACTGTGCAGTGGCTCACTTCTGTGTCATCAAGGGCTTTGTAGTTAATAGATGTTGTTTAATAATCATTAGGACAAGGTGACCTCTATGCACTGTTAGTCCTTAAACAATGATGAAAACCTTTGCTGACATACTCCTGACGCCCATGAAACCAGTTACGCATCGATAAATTTCAAGTTAGAAATGCATGTCCTGTTTCCAAGCACCTACTCCTTTACATTAGGTTAACTGTAAAATTGTCCCAAGAGTCCTTCAGTGGTATGGAGTGCAGCTGCGTTTGCTTCTGGATCGTTGTTGGCCTGATTCCGATCCCACCCTGTAAGTTATCCTATCATATACTGATCCATCGTCATATGGAGCTGCCTACCTGGTCTTTTCAGTCTCAAGATGCTATCCCAGCTCAGTGGGCACTTTGCATTCCCTCCATCCTCCAATATGAAGATACATAAAGAACGGCTGCAACTCCACAATAAAGAAACAACCCAATTTTTTTAAAAGGGCAGAAGATTTGAACAGTCACTTCACAAAGGAAGACACACAAATGGCCCATAAGCACATGAAGAAGTGCTCAATGTCATTAGTCATGAGAGAAATGCAAGTTAAAACCAAAAAACGAGATGCTACTGATAAAAGCTAACGTCAGCAAGGATGTGCTCTCATGTGTTGACAGTGGAGGCGTAAAGTGATCCAACCATCTCAGAAAACAAAAAAAACCTGGCAGTTTCTTACAAAACTAAGTATTTACCTCTCTTATGACTCAGCAATTGCATTCATGGAGAAATGAAAACTTATATCCACAAAAAGATTTGTACAAGATTATTAACAACTCTTTTGGACAAAAACTGGAAATAACCAAGGTCTATCAATAAGAAAGTAGACAATAAAAACAACAGAGACAAAACAAACCCCCCAAATTGTAGAATACTTATGTAATGGAACATTAATCAGTAATAAAAAGGAATGGACAACTGATACATGCAACACAGATGATAATAAATGCAAACATTTTGCTGAGTCAGAGAAGTCGTACACAGAAAAGCTACATATGATTCCATATGAAGGCCCCCAACAGGGAAAACTAATTCACCAAGTCAGAACAGCAGTTGCCTCCGGGTGATGGCAATGCTATGCGTCTTAGTAAGGGTTTGAGGTACACAGGTGTTCGCATTTGGAACTTACAGAATATACACTTAAGATGGGGATTTCATCATATGTAAACTTTACCCATGCAAAAATAGAGCCATTTTTTTAAAAAGTAGGCAAACAAGAAACTACCTAATAAGATTCAGATGGTGGAATGAAATTGTTTAGCCCTGCTGCATTTGTGGAAAAGGGCTCTGATCCCATCACAGCAGATTTGACTTCAGGGGCTGCTGCCCACCCGTGCGCATGAATGCCCACCAGGACTTAATTTGTCCACAGAGATGATTTTTCCCCTCTCTTCTGGCTGCTCCTTCTCCCTACAGGCTGAGATCCAGAATAAACTCCAGGCTTTGTTAGTCTTCCACAGAAACTTTCTTATCATCTTGTTAATTGCCTCCCCAACAAGTGCTTGGTTTCCAAAAACATCAGGACCCACCGGAAGGAACTACCCTAAAACAGTATATAATAGTTAATCTCTTAACTTTTGGTTTTTATTAACTGCATCTTAATCATGAGTGTTCAGATTTTCTATCACTCCAGAGACATTTTAAACAAACAAACAAAATCTTTTCAGATGGCCAGCTACTGGGAAGTTTTTTTTTTGTTTCAGGAAGATATTTTGCTTCCTATTTATCTCAAATTTACCCTTGATTTTTCTCCAAAAGGCAAACAAATAAAATAAAAACAGATGTTCTGAAGGCTATTTGAACTGCAAAGGGGTGGAGCAGCTGAACGCTTTCCTTTTCCTTGCTGAAACTTTTACTCCTGTCTGTAGAGCATACGGTGTTCTAGGATTTGGAAAGAAAGTGACTGTCAGAAAAAGGATTCTTTGGAAAATAAAACACATGCTAAAGAAAAATGCTTGCCTCCCTGTCTGTAGAAACACAGTACACCTCTCTAACACCATCACTTATAGGAAGTGGCCCAGAAACCACAAAGTTGGTGGCATACTTCTATTCTGGGTCCCTAAGAAAAAAAAAATTGGCAAAAATCCCTATCTTCTTCCAGGTCTCTGGCCCAGAAAGACCCCCTCCAGCACTCACAGATGGAGCATGAGTATGGGTTTTGGGGTCATGCAGACCTGGGTTTGAAACCCACTTCACAACCTACTTGCTCTGTGACCCTGGGCAGGTGATTAACATCATTGATCTTCTATTTCCTCCTCTGTAAAATGGGGCTAAGAATAGTTTCCTCATAGGGTTGTGGAAAGGATTAAGTAAAATAATTTTATATATAAAGTAAAAAAAAAAATACAGGACACATGGTAAGATATTGGATCCGATGTGGTCCAGGTGGCATCAGTCTACTCTAGAGACATCACGGTAGTTTGAGATCTGAGTCACCCAGATTTAGAAGTGTTCTCTAAGGTGAGTCTGGGGAGGTGGGGCCCGTGTTCAAATCAGACCATGGATAGGACAGCATTTGGTAGCGGTTGAGTCTCACACACACACATTCAAGAGGATGTTGTTTTTCCAATCATAAAGCCCAGCCAGTAATACACCACTCTGAGCTGGACAAGTTTGAAGCCACCTCACTCCACCCCAAACCTACTGCTCTACTGCTGGCTGTCTCAGTCACACACTCTTAGTGACCAGCACAAGGATGGCCTTTGCCCCAGGTCAGCCTCATGAGCTATTAGAGGCGGGATTTTATCACACAGCCTAGAGTTGCAGTGCGTATCTCTGCCAGGTCCACCCCTCACTCCCATTGGTGATGCTGAAAGGGGAGTATGAAGGAGATTCTAGAACATGGGGTGGGGTAGGCTAGGTCATGACAGATCATCTCAGCCTTGGTTTTGCGTGACTAGAAAAGAAGCTACATGGGGAAAGGACTTCAGATTTTATGGCGAGGCGGGGCATCCCCAGAGCCAAATCCAAGCATGTGTCACCATGAAAATTATGAAAGAGGACGCTGGAGGAATGAGGAAGTTGGAAACCACAGGCCAGGTTAGGAGTTTCTCAATGCTCAAAGGTTTTTTTTTGACGTGTGTGTAACGTCTTCACTAAAGAACACGTAAGTGGACTTGAATTCCCTCTTCCCAAACAGAGCAAAGAAATCCACTTTACTTCTTCAATTACAACTCCACTTTCCCCTTTGAACTTGGCCCTTCCCACTCTTGGGCTATAGTTTCATTGCTCTCTCGCTGATTAAAAGTGTTCCAAACCTCCCTGACCTTGGTGCGCAGCTTGAAGATGCACTTAAAGATTCGTCTGCAGAAAGCAGCAGCCTCAGGAACTGCCCTCTCAGGCTCACCTTCACGTGCGTGATCTCACTTATTGCTTCAAAGCTGGGAGCTGCGGAGACCGTGTGTTGTGACCCATTTACAGATCCTAGAACTCCTGGCTGACGTCCCACACCTGGAGGATGCGAGACATGGAGCCAGGCTTCCTGACTCAAAGTGCAGGTCTTACTCTTGCCCAGACAGAATTCTTGGTTTCCAGTCCCAGCTGTGTGACCTCTGTGTCATGGCTTCCTGATCGAGGACTAAATGAGATCATGTATATTAAGGGTTCTGATACTACATAAAAATGTAAACAATTAAAAAAATCATTCTTACTTCATTTTCGTTACTTAAACTGAGTAGCTTCAAATGTTTTACAATTGTAAATATTTATGTATACTTCTTTCCTTTCAGAGTATTTCCTTGGGGTGTATAACCCAAAGTGAAATGGTGTGAGTATTAAAAGGTGAACTACTTCATGAATCTCAAGTAGTGCCAATTCATTTCCCAGAAAAACAAAGCCAAGTTTCTAGGATACAAAAATACACCTGTTTCTGCATAGTCCAACTAATTTGTCATGTTTGCAATTTTACTGTTTTCTTCCCCCCGAGATCACTTTGTACTTATGTAGTTACAAGTAAGACTATGAATTTTTTCATGCTGCAATTTATTTATGATATTTGTGTGTTTGTCCCTTTCAATATTAATGATCTGGGCAATGACTTCATCCACTTTTAAAAAATACATTTTGGTTCTTTTTTCTGTATTTTGAATAGTAAAAATTTTATTAGTTATGATATAGATTTTTTGTTCACTTGCTTTCCTTTTGATATATACTTTATTATATATCACATAAATATATTTTATGTAAAATATGCTATATCATATTAAAAGGTATTCTAAGAATATATTAAAATATTCCTGTTGTCTTTGACGTTTTTGATGTCTTCCATTTGATCATTCCTTACAGCTGAGCCAAATATGCTCTTCAGACTTCTATCTTGATATGATTAAATTACATTAATTTTTTGGATACATCTGACATTTTAATCATGTGCTTACATGGATCCATTTTATTTCTTTTCTGTTTGTTTGTGTGTTTTTTTTTTTTTTTGAGGGAGGAGATAATTAGGTTTGTTTATTTATTTTAATGGATTTACTGAGGATTGAACCCAGGACTTCATGCATGCTAAGCTCGCACTCTACCACCAAGCTATATCCTCCCCCTGGATCCATTTTATTTCTTTCCCATCATTGTATCTAGTGATCTCAAAATATGTTGTAATTCGTTTCCCTATTACTTTGAAAATATTTTAATAGTTTGAATCTATTTCTAGAATTCTTATATAATTGTAATTCCTATGTATGTATAATTTATGTACTCTTACATATTTCTTACATGATTTCTGTATTCTTTCATGTTAGTGTAGACACCTACGGTACTGATAGTTGTTGCTTTGTAATATGTTTGAAAATTCTGCAGATAAAAAGCTCTTTCTTTAAAAATATTTTTCCAATTATATTTTATTTTAAAATCCATTCTTCCATGGAAATAAAATTATTCTAGTTTGGTTGAGGACATGTAACGCCTCACTATGATTTTCCCTGTTAGTCTCACTAATTCTCAAAGAACTTCAATATCACAATACAGAAAAATAAGTCCTTACTGACAGATGTTCCTAGTCAGGTTATTTAAAATAGAAACAATCAAAATTTCTATCAATTAAATAGGTTATGGAAATCCATACAATGAATGGGCACCTCTGTATTTACTGACATAAACTATATCATGAGATATGCCCAAATGAGAAAACAAGTTACAGAGCAAGTAATGTTAGTCCCATTTTTAAATGTATATATTTATATGTATAGGGCTACGAAGAAAAAAAAAAAACATCTGGAAATGCTAATAGGAATCATCATGAGGGTCAGGTAATTCTAAGTAATTATTTTTCTTCTTGTCTCTACATTCTGTTTTTTCTATATTAAATTTGGAAATAAATGTATTTTTTAAATACAAAGAATTTAAATAAATGTATTTTTTAAATACAAAGAAAATGGTGAAGCCAAATGGTGTGATGGTCAAAGAGTAACAGATGTGTGTACATAGGTGAGTAGCAAGGTACATTATAACCAACCAACAATAACCGGACAAAGCCAACAGATGAAAAAACTGAATCTCTTAGACGAGTCTCTCCAAAACACATAATGGAGGTCAGGACACTCCAACAGATAACCTTTAAGGTTACAGTCCATTTCACTTGATCAGCAGTGGTTGTTACTTTTCACATTTCGTTATTTCATGCAGAGAAAAAAATGCCCATAAAGAAGATATTGCAGCTCTTGGATGCTGATATCACAAATGCGAAGCTCTGTTTGCTCTTCCATATATTCTGTTTACTAAGGCAGAGGCTGAGTCAACTGGAGTCATTTCATGGGAACCTCCCAGAGAAAGGTGCCCTAACAATCTTAGCATAAAGTCTGTGAACAGCTGAACAGCAAGAAGGCCATCTTACTCAACTTTGATGCAATCACTACCCACTGGACATTTAAAGTTCAACTCCAACCTTGTGGTTATTGGTAGATAAGGAAGTTTTAACTGAAAAAGTGTCACTGAAGTCAAAACTGATAATATGTTTTTAAAAGGAGTTTACATTGAAGAAAATATGGTTCTAAAGTGTACTGTGTAAAGAGAGGTTTATGGATGGTTAGATTCAATATCTGAGCATGCTAAATCCAATTCTACCACTATGGTTTTCATGATAAGATGTATCTACTTTGTATCATGCTAGTAATACCTTGCTAAAAACCACTCACTTCATAGGGTTATACTGCATGTTAAACAACTCTTGAGTTATAAGGTAAATAACCGTATCAGGTAGCTAGTGACAAAAACACCAGTTGTGAAAATGGAGACAAATTAGTCAACAAATTCCTGAAAAGAACAAGTAAAATCCTTTGTCAAAACAGTCTTTGGACAATACAGAAATGGTCCAAAACTGGAATTTCTAAATTAAAACAGTCATTCCCATGAAGGAAGTTTTAGAATTTATATAAAATTTCTTTAAGACCCGAAGTGATCATTTTTCACCAATTCCTACTACAGAAAGATTTAGTGAATAAGTGAATGCTTTGATTTACAAAACAATTTAAGGGGAAAATATATCCATAACTAAGTTGATTTGACTTTTAGAAGACACCTCTATGAAATAAACCACAGACTGATGTCAAACGGACAAGAATTTGAATGCTGTGGGAAAAAATGACAACCAAAAAGTCAAGGACCGGGGCATCTTAAAAGCATCTTTAAAAAAAAAAATTCCACATGGCTTTGCTTATTAAAATATTTTACGGTTTTTTTTTTTCCAAAGCATCTGAGAAACAAGCAAATTGTTGGAAAACTGGATGGCAAATTTAGACAGTTTGCAAGCATCATTCGTATGTGTGCCAAGGAAAAATGAGAAGCCCCTCTCCTCATGGGATTGTACATGGCGTTAGAGGTCCTGTAGATTCCGTGCATCTTACAGCTAGATGGCAACCCAGAGTCTTTGCAGCAGTTAAAACGTGGCGTCATCGTCATCGGGAAGGGAAGTGAAGGGAAGGAACTAGGGAGCTTCCAGTGGTTGGAGAACAGCTCAGCTTTGGCTTTTTCAGATACTCTGCAGGCACAGGTTTATGACAGTGGAGAACTTTGATGGCATGCTTTGAACCGTCCTCTCTTTCTTTGCATATTCACATAATTTTCCCACTCTTCTAATACATCAGTGGCTGTTAAGAGCATAATAGGTTTTGGGCTTTCGGTCTTGCTTCTGCTCATAAGCCACGAAGTCTGCCGATTTCCCTTTGACTGCAGCTTCTCGGTGAACTCGTTTGCAGGACCGCCAGGCTCTTCCTCTGGCTGGCGTCTCCACACGACCCGCCGCGTCACACCCAGACCCGGCCTCTCCGGAAAAGCTGGCCAAGCGCAGGCGCGCGCCGCTCCCCGGCGCCCTCCGGGTCGGGGGTCCGCGTCCGGCTGGGTTGGGACTTCATCGCCCCCGGAGCGGGAGAGGGGCCGGGTCGGGAGCCCAGGAGGCGGCCCTGGGGGCTGGCCGCGCGCCCAGTGCGATGGGACTCATGACTGAGCGAGCCCAGGAGTCTGGGTGCCAGCGCCGCCCGCCCCCTCGTCCCCTCCTCCTCGCCCCCCCAGGCCCCTTCTACGCTGCGGGGGTCGAGGGAGGCCCGCGCCACCCGGGGTGGGAGGGACAACTGTTAGGAGTCGCCAGTCGGGAATGGAGCACACTGGGTGGACCGGGCAGGATCCCTTCTCTGGCCTGACGTTCATATTTGACATAACAGCCAAGTTCCATCACTTCCCATTCACCATTCACAAACTAAAGTAGAGGGACATGCTGCCAAAGACCTGATCAGTACTCCTGAAAAGTGCGACAGTCATCAAAAACAAGGGCAATCTGAGAAGCTGTCACTGTCAAGATGAGCTTAAGGAGACTTAACAACTAAGTGTAATGTAGGATGGGATTCTGGGACAGAAAAAATGATATTTGGTAAAAAGTAAGGAAATCTGAAAAAGTATGGACTTCAGTTAATAATGTATCTTCAGTTTATTAATAGTAACAAAGGTACCCCACTAATGTAAAAGTTAATAATAGAATAACTTAAATGCAGGGTCTATGGAAATTCTGTACTGCTTCTGAATTTTTCCATAAATCTAAAACTGTCCTAAAAAACAAAGTCTATTTCTTAAACAGTGCATTTTACTAAGATTTGGCAATAAACAAAATCATGAAAACCTAAGCACTGCATAATCACTTTAGCTTCTGCACTGGGGGATTTTTTTTTATCCTTCCTGATCATATTTCTTTTTTTTTTTTTAATGGAAGTGGTCAGTTTACAATGTTGTGTCAATTTCTGGTGTACAGCATAATGTTTCAGTCATACATATACATACATATATTCCTTTTCATATTCTTTTTCATTACAGGTTACTACAAGGTATTGAATAGTTCCCTGTGCAATATACAGTAGAAACTTGCTATTTTATATATAGTAGCCTGATCATATTTCTTAAAATCACTGACTCCACTATTTTAGTTATAATTTAAGAATTAAAATTACTTGGAGCTATTTGAGAAGTCTTTTCTAAGCACACTATGGAGTAGAGGAAGGACAGAAAAATAAAAGAATGGTAAGATTTAAGTACATTGATAGCAAGTTGCAACATATCCACATGGTTATGGCAACATTTTAAAATACTGCGAGTGAGATTTTGGTTTGAGAGGAAACTGATGAAACCTAGCAGTGTCCACTACGGAAGACAGCCAAAGCAGTCTAAACCTCCTAATAAATAGAACTCCCATTTACAAATGCATTTGCTAAATATTCTCTGAAATATGCATTAAGGAATCACATATACTAATTTGTGATTATAGTTCTGGTGAATTTCCCATATTCTTTGAGAATCAGTTAAGCTGATGTGACCCAACACATTTCAGTCAGTGCTGAAATCCAAATCATTACCCAAATCCAGCAACATATTGAACTGGACACTTAATGCATTATTTGAGTAAGTTAAACAAGCCACATACTCTCTGAGCACATCTTCATTTTTACCACTGGTTCTTCCTTCACGAATATAATATAAACAATCCAAAGACAACCAACTAAAATGTTTATTATTAGGAACTCAGAGTCTATCAGCTTGAAATGGGCTGAAATTCATTCTGAAAAGTTTACATCAAAAAGCTGTCACATGCAAATGTTGTCTATTCTCTGCTTAAGAAAAATTAAATTAAAAATTCATCTGCTCCACTGCCTATATTTGGTTCACAGTGAGGCGGTTTCCTAAGAATAAGAAAGGTCACTAAACCTGTCACGCTCATCAGGACGTTGGTGTGGTTACTCCTGCCCAGTTCAAAGATTTCCTTTTGTGTGTAATATTGTGATGATTTATCAATTAAGAGAACTCAGGGAAAGGAATCAAGATTAGAATGCAGTCTCTCATTTGATCATCAAAAATGGACGCAGAGATTTGCAGACACTAACCACTATAATAAAATAAACAACAAGGTCCCACTGTACACCACAGGGAACTACATTCAATACCTTGTAATGGCCTATAATGGAAAAGAATATGAAAAGGAATGTATATATGTATAATTGAATCATTATGCTGTACACCAGAAATTAATGCAACATTGTAAATCAACTATACTTCAATTAAAAAAAAAAAGAAATAGGAAAAAAAAAAAAGAGTGAGCCCAGAGAAGGCTTCTGCCTCTGTAAGAAAGAGCCAAGCAAAGGGCACTTGTGGAAAAAACAGGTTAATTTCTTTCTCAAGACTCACTGTCATTATTAGGAGTAAAGGACTCTAATCTATTGCAAGATGACTTCTGTGCCCACCAGTAGGTTCAGACAAATTACTGCATGAAAGTATTTAAAACCGCCTAATCAAAATTCACCATAATGATCATCACTGACAAGATCTTCAGTGTTTCTCTTATTTGATCTCTCTCCCCTGCACACTCTCCTTAGTGAGTCTGCCCTGCCACCGCTGCAGACCCGACCTCCCCTCCCCAACTACTCTCACCGGTCATCGCTGATTGCACAGGATTGACCCAAGTGAAACCAACGCACAGGCTGAGTCGATCAGATTCTCTTAAGCATTTAAGCTGAACAAAACTGACACTGAGTCAGTTATATGCTCAGCCCTTAGACTGGAGATTCATGAAGAACCTGTACCAGAGTTGGCAAGTCAAGACATTAGGAGCAGAAACTGAGTATCCAATAATCCCAACAACAATGTCTCCCTTCCATTTTATCCCACTGACCACTCAGTCCTGGAGCTTTCTCTCTCCTTAGCTTCCAAGATATCATTCTCTCCCAGTGTTTTTCTGCTTCTCACCCCACCTCCATAGGCTCCTTCACACACTCCTCCACTCCCTTTAGATGGCAGGCTTCTCGTAGTTCTGCTCCAGCACCCTTCTGCCCTGGACACTCCTTAGTGACTCTCACCTGTTCCCAAGGCTTTGTCTACCATCAGCACGCTCTGGGCTGCCAAATCTTGTTCTTCAGATATTTAGTAGGTGTGGTCCCCCAGAGCCGCTGACACTCAGGATGACACAGAATTCATTTTCTTGTCACCCCCCCCCCCCCCCCGCTCCTTTTCCTATATTCCTTGCCACTTGTAATGGCCTGCACTCCTCTCCATGATTTAAGCTGGGAGACATCCTACCGCCTCCTCCCTCATCACAAAAAAATCAATCTAACACCAAGTCCTGTCGATTTTAGGTAAGAAAGGCCTCTCACATTTCCCCACTGCTGTTAGTTAGCTAATTGCTCCTGACAGCCTTTGGACTGGACTCCCCACCTCTCTCCCCATCAAGCTATTCTCCCCTTTGCCACCAGAAAAAAATTCTCTTGCTTAAAATCCTTTGGCTTCTATAGTGAAGTCCACAGACCTCACTTTGGAGCATGACCTCCTTTTTCAGCTTCACCTACCTCCCTTCATGGCCTTGAACTCCATGAACCAGTCGCACAAACCCCAAGCACCAGTTTGAACAAACGTGTGTGTGTGTGTGTGTGTGTGCGCGCGCGCGCGCGCACGCGCGCTTCTGCACTTTCCCCCACATTCCCCTTGCTTGGAGTGTCCTACTCTGCCTGTTTGCTTCTTCACTCATGAAGCTGTGCTTAAATATTGCTGTGAGGCTTTGGCTAATCTCGCCACCCACAGACAGACTCATCTTCCTCTGACCCCACAGTATCCCGTTTCTGCTGACAGCTCATTTCCCAGCCATACTTAAGACTCTGATGTAAGACTCTAATAAGGTATTTGTTAAAAATACAGATTCCCAGGATTCTCCCGCAAGAGATTCTGATTCAGCTAATCTGGGGTAGGGCCCAAGAAATTGTAGTTCTTTTTTTTTTTTAATGTTTGTTTGTTGTCTTGGGGGGAGGTAATTAGATTTATTCTTTTTTTTTTTTTAATGGAGGTACTGGGGATTGAACCCAGGACCTCATGCATGCTGAGCACACACTCTACCACTGAGCTATACCTCCCCCTGTGGTTTGTTTTTAAAGTGCCTCAGGTGATTTTAATGCTAAGGCAAATCTAGGAAACACTAATGATATTAGAGAACTTACGTTAACTTTGGTTACAGTGGTGCCCCCTTCTCCACAGGAAATACATTGCAAGACCCCCAGTGGATGCCTGAAACAGGAGACAGTACTGAACCTGAGATACACTATGTTTTTTCCTACACTAACGGGCAGGTAGCATATTCAGCGTGGATATGCTGGACAAAGGGTGATTCACATCCTGGATGGGCCGGAGCTCAATGGTGTGAGATTTCACCATGCTACTCAGAATGGTGTCCACTTTAAACTTATGACTCGTTTACTCCTGGAATTTCCATTTTTGCAGCATGGTTGACTGTGGGTTAGCTGAAACAGCGGAAAGCGAAACAGTGGATAAAGGGGGGACGGCTGTGTCTGCTGACATGTCTGTCTGCTTCACCAGACTGGGAGTTCGGTGGCTTGCTCTACCCGTGTTTGTCTTGGAATCCACATGCTTGGAATATTATAGGAGTTTAGAATTTATTGAATGAATGTTAAGTATTTTTACTCAAACGAATTTTTCATTCACATGATAGGTCATAAAACCTAAATAGTTATTCTAATGTCTATCATGAGCAAAGGTAGAGGGCCAGGAGCTGAGAGTCTTGAAAGAACATGTTTGCCCAGGTGGTAGGTTTGGGTGATAAGAATGTCAACCATTTTTTTCAAAATCTTGGCTGAGCTACAGATTTGGGTGCAGCCAAACCTGCTAGTACTGTCTGATGAATTCAACAATATTAATTAAAACTCATCATGCAGAAAGCCAGATGTTCTCGCCCCCACCCCACCTCCTTCAACTGGATATTCCCTTATAGAAGCAGAATGGTAAGGGGGAGGGTATAGCTCAGTGGTAGAGCATATGCTTAGCATACTCAAGGTCCTGGATTCAGTCCCCAGTCCCTCCACTAAAAATTAATACGTAAACAAACCTAATCAACCCCCACCCCCCCCAAAAGAAGCAGAAGCAGAATGGTATAAAGGCTAAGGGCACAGGCACCCAGTCAGACTGACTGGTTGTGCATCCTGGTTCTTCCAGCTGCCAGCTCCCTACCCTCTAGCCAATTACTAACTTCTCCACTCCTTTGTTGAATGGTTTTCAGAACAGTTGGCTAGTTTAGTGAACTTGTATGAGGATTAAATAAGAAAATGTATACAAAACAGCATAAGGCCTGGCCGGTAGTGAAGCCCTAACTAAATGTTAGCTAAAATAAGATAAATAGTTGTTATTAATGACAATGAAAAAAATAGTTAACATACTAGTAAAATAATTATAATAACAATAGTTAAGTGAATGATGAGAGTTAAAATTATAAAGACAGCCCTAGTGTTTCCTCTGTTTGGTCTTCCCTAAACATATAGTGTGGAAAGAAATCTGTTTTCTCTCAAAACTCCAGGGCATTCTCCTTTATTTTCCAGCTATGAAAACTCCGCAGGCCCTGCTATTTCTAACTCAGCACAGAGCCTGGTCCCTCTCACCTAGGTGTCTACTGAATAAAGCATAAACAAAATTAGCGCCAGTGGTCGTCCCTTACCTGTCACAGAAACTTTAGAGTTTCTAAAGCTACATCTAAGCCTCACAAAACATAGCAGAGTATGGCTTCTTTCATTATGTCCATTTCACAGATGGCAAAATTGAGGTTCAAAGATGTTAAGTGTTTTTGCCCAAGGTCATAGAGCTGTTCACTCAGGGTCTCAAATACAAGTCTTCTTATTCCAAATTGAGCAATCTTTGGGGATCTTCAAAGTTTGGTTTAGAAATAAGACCATAGAGGGCAAATAAGTTACTACAGCTTTCTTGAAAAGATGTGTTTGGGGCTGGCTGATAAACCACGAGAAGGCATAAATGCTGTCTAAAAGATTTCCCGCCCCCAATCCCCTTCCCCCAACCCTCTCCCCAGCAGAGGATATAGTCTGGGCTCTAGAAAATGTATGTCTTGTTTGTCTCATGACATTGATCTCTGACCTCCACTCCTATCTACTTAAAATCTGGCTCCTAGAAATCACCTGGCCTTTTCCCCAGATCCATTCCTGGACTCCCTCCTCTGCAGGCAGTCTGCTGATTCTAAGACTTCTTAGAAATCACCTATGCTCACCTGGTGTGACTCTTCCTCACCTGCCAGCTCTGACCGCTCAGTGATCAGCCCTCCTCCGTGGCATCTCCTGCATCTTTTCCTCTCATCCCTCACACTCCACTTTTATATTCTAAACACCTGTCAGTCTAAATCTCTGAAGTTCCCCCCAGAGTTTAAGCTGTTTTTTTGCTTCTGGGCCTATGCACATGCCATTCTCTTTTTTATTATTTAGTTGTTGAATAAGTCCTATCCACACGACCCACAAACTTTAAATATATTTATACAAAAAGGTATACAGAAGAGTCTTGCTTTCACCCCCATCCCTACCTGTCCCATCTCCTGCCTCCTCATCTCTGAAAATAGGTAACCACTTCTATTAGTTTCTTGTATATCCTGTCAGTTTCATTATGCAAATAGAAATACATTTTAAAGTATGTTTACACTATTTACTTAACCCTTCTTTTCACACACCATTACACATCGTGCTTTTTCAGATCTGTCCTGGTGAATCTTTCCACATCAATACAGAGAGTTTTCTTATTCATTTTACCCCTGCATAGTGGTCCACTGTATGGATATACCATAATATATTTAACTAGTTCCCTTTTGATAGATAGTTCAATGGCTTGCAATCTTTTACTATTGCAAACAGTGCAACAATGAATTTCCTTGATTTCTCACATGTGAATAGATGTCTATGAGATTAATTCTTATAAGTGAGATTAGTAGGTTAATCATCAATCAGTGTGGGCATTTGTGATATTGATCTATATAGTCAAATTGCCCTCCACAGAAGATTACATCAATCTATGCTTTCACCAGCAATACCTGGGAGTTTCAGGTTCCCGAAAGCATTGCCACAGGGTGCATTATCAAAACTTGAATTTTTTTCAGGTTTGATAGATGAAAAACGGTGTTTCAATATGATTTTAATTTGAATTTCTGTTATTATGAATGATGTTGTACACCTTTTATTATGTTTAGGACTGTTTGTATTTCTTTTACTCATTTATTTTTTGAATTCTCACTCCTACCTTTTCCCAGTTTTTCTCTTGCATTGTTCATCTTTTTCCCATTGATTTATAGGAGCTCTTTATATATTAGATAATCTTTCCATTGGTTCTTTGTCCTTTGACTTTGTGAATGATGTTATTTATAACTTTGTTTATGGTGTTGCTTGCCATACTTTTTTTTTTTTTAATGTAGTTAAATTTACCAATCTTTTCCTTCAATTAGAACTCCAATTTTTCCAGTTCTACCACAGCTTGGATACAATTGGCAGGACTGAATGGGTGAGTACAATTTCAAGCAAGTAAGAAAAACAGAAGGTTGTTTTGGTCAGTCTTACAAGGAAATCTGAATAAATAAAAGTGGTTGGGTTTTTGTTCCTTGGAAATTCCTATAGTTCTTCAGGTTTTTCTTCTGAAGGAGAGACAGTATATCCTCAATTATAAATAATATATTTAAGGTCCTTACAATCCTGAGATTTTATGAATTTCTGATTACATTAAATTTACTTGCATGTTTTATTATTGTATTTTGAAAAATAGTGAAATAAATAATGAACAACGAGAAGTTCCATATGCTTAATTTTTACAGTGGAAAAATATCATATGTTAATCAGCATTTTTATTTAGTGCCTTTATCAAGGAAAGTGTTACAGTGAGCAATAAATTCCTTAGAAGAACCATAGGTCACCCCTATGATAATTTTTACTTTACAGTAAGACTCAATGTCATACCTGACTAGTAGTACACATCTACCATCCCCTGGATCAAATTCAACCCTTTCAGAAATAGGTGTATTAAAGATACACGACTTATCTGATTAGAACATTACAACAAAAGTGTAATAAGAGGAGATAGGTGACATTATGTCCAGCAGGGCAGTTTTAAATCAGATAATTACAAAGATTGCAGCAAATTCAGAAAAGACTATTGTTCAATTTCCTGCTCAGTTATTACTTCTTTTTGAAGTGGGAGTAAACTTTACATATTTAAAAGCTGGATCCTTTACCTAAATGAGCTAGTTTAGTAAGTCAGTTAACTAGCTAAAATCCAAAATAAGATAGTATTAGTCACATTATCTTGTTGTATGTGTGAGCCTGTGTTCCCACGTAGGTGACAAGTATCATAAATTCATCATATTCTATAATTCTTTTCTTCTTTTGATTAATTTTTAAAAAAATATTCAACTTTATACCAAAGACTGTGATAGGAGCTGTAATACAAAGGTGAAGGCCTTCTCTGAGGCTCCTAATGCCACGTCTGAGCCTAGCCATTGTGCAGAAAGTGCTCAGAAAACATTAATTGATTGAAACTGTGCTGAAACCATATTGAAAACCTTGTTAGAGTCTCTAGATTTACCAAATAAAAATAAAGTATATCCCATGCTATATTTTGGGACATACTTATACTAAAAAGTTACTGGGTGTTTATCTAAAATTCAGATTTAACTGGGCATCTTGTATTTTATCTGCCACCCTACTAGTGGTTTACTTCTCAGAAAATAAGGCCTAGCCTTGCATTTAGCCCATACATAAGGCATTTGAACACTGAAGATGTTTATCTCTGTGCCTCATTCTTTTTTATACTCCATTTATAAAATTCTCTCTTTAGAAATTTTTTCAAAGGAATGCCCTTCTTCTCTGGTGTCAATCAGAGGGAAAGAATGGTGTAAAAGTCTTGGTTCCAGACTGTTAGCTGCTAAAAACAATTGCATTATAGGAGAACAGTTTGTGTTGTCTCAAGAGACTAGAGTTTTACAGTCAGTGCTGAAATGTCAGACATAATAATTGTTCAAGGTTTAGATAATTCTTCCAGCAAGACCTAACACCCTGTATTGAGAAATGCAGCTTCACACATAACCTTGAAATTAGTGGGGAACAGGTTCATCGGCTCTGGGGGCGGCTGTGATGGAACACAGAACCCGGTGGGGCAAGGGTGTGTGCAGCGGGGCATGAGGAGGACCATGTGGAGACACTGGGGAGCAAAGAAGGCAATTTCAGAAATCGAGAAAGACTGAGTTCAGACATTCCTAAAGAGCTGCACCATCCCCACTCTGTCCACTAATGAGTAAAATTACCTCTCTTTTTTTTGGAAAACTGCTACTCTCTTGGCTAGCACAGCTCACAAATTCTACAGTGGAAAGGAGTGTCTGGAAGAAACGGATGAAATTCTACAGAGGGCAGACTGCACATTTAACTTGTATTAAATGCCGTAAAATTCTTTTAAACCTATCCGTACATATAGACACAAACAACTTTGTCATTTAAAAAATAAATCCTTCATCTAGATTCAAAAGATGTCAAAATTACTTCTTATTTTCCAGAGCAGGAAACGAAGTGGATGAGCTGCCTTCCCCGGGAGGGATTGTCTGTCCTCTGAGAGAAGGAGGTGCAGGCCTCCTCTGTACTCCCTCCTGTCATCACACCAAAGATTCAGCAACCTTCTGCACTGTTCTAAGATGGTCAAGAAGAGATGCAGGAGCAGAACACCTCATTTCCCACTGTCAACAGAATTTGGGAGTGGGTTGTCCTATTTATGCCCTGCCATTTCCATCCAGGGAGAAGCCATGAACCGGCCGCCTATAAGCTTCCTGGTACTGGGTTTCTGACCCAAGGATAGAAAACTGATCTTTCTTTTTAAAGTTAATCTGTAGCCTCCACTTGACTGTCTCTTAGGAAACAATGGGAAGAAAAATGCACTCACGAAAGTGTTTTAAAAAACAAAGTGTGAACTGACATTCCTTTCCTGCCAACGGCTAGAGAAGGCTCAATACAGGGGGAAAAAATTCCTCAATATAAAAAGCAAACAAACCAAAAATCCCAAACAGTCCCCTACCACGGAACCAAAGTAGTTAAAGCCAAAGATAACCGACACTAAACTCTCCTCTCAAGAGTCTATTTGCAGCTTTTAAATATACGTTTGAAATGGGGCGGGGGGACAGCTTGAGCCCACATTCAGGATTTTCCAGGGTCTCGGACACATCAGGGGAACTGCGAGGACTGCCTGGGAGAGCCCTTACTCTAAGCGCAGTAGACCTGACCAAGGAATAAAGCTCTAGCCACGGTGGAGGGATGAATCCATGTGTAGCCTGATGGCAGAGATTGGTCTCCTGGTCCAGTTCCCACAGCCTCACAGTTGAATCCTTTAAGAGGACAGAAGAAAGACAAAAGCAGATCAAAGAACTGCTTCACTGAAAAAATAGAGTGAGGCTGGAGATCACGGGACCTCAGGTCAGGTGACCTGGCACAAGGCCCAGCTACACCACAGTGAGACAGGTAGGGGGCAGGGCACAGCTATTCAAGGAATGCTACAGCAATTAACATCAAAATGGTGAAAGATTCAACCTCTAGTAGGCCTTGAGAATCAAGATGGTGGGAGATTTGACTTCTATCAGATCTTGAGCTTCATTATACACCCATTGTAATATATTAGCGTGGTGAATAACGTGCCCACAGGTGCCATGGCAGTCCCAGGGCTAGCGCAAAAGGTCAAAGAATGGGAAATGGCCAACTTCCTGGGAATCCCAGCCCCTTCCCCAGGCTAGTTAGACTGGTCCTTCCACTTATTAGCATATGAAGCCACGGAGCCCATAAAAACTGGCAACACGGTTCCTCGCGGCCGCCATATCTGTCTGTCTGTCTGTCTGTCTGTCTGTCTGTCTGTCTCCCTCTCCCTCCGTTCAGAGACGGCCCGCACTCTGTCTATGGAGTTTGTACCTACTTTTAATCTGAGCACCCAACCCCCACAACTCATGGCCTTTCTCTTGCCTTTTAATGTATCTGTCTGAATAAATTTACCTTTACTCAACTGTGGCTCGCTCTTGAATTCTTTCCTGCGCGAAGCCAAGGACCCACACCTGGCAGGGCACGTCCCAGGGGCTCAACCGAAGCCTGGGACATGGCCCTCCTCATGCCCCACATCTGTTTTCCTGCATCAACAGTGGCCTGTGTGACTTGAGGTAAATGAATTAATTCTAAAGCAGCTCAGAGCCTTAGTTTCCCCATCTGCAAAATGATCTACCTTACAGGGTCGTTATAAATACTGAAAGACGTCTAACTGCCACTCAACCGTAGTCTGGTAAATAAATCATGGTGTTTCACACAATGGAAACTACACAACAATGAGAATGAACAAAGTACAATGACTCACAACAAGGATCGTTTCTGCAAACACAATGCTGAAAAAAGCCAGACACGAAAGGAGTACATTCTGTCTGTTTCCATTTATCTCAAACTCAGTAACAAGCAAAGCAAATAATCTATAGTGTTCAGAGACAAGGCGGACCTCCGGAGATAGCTGACTGTGCCTTTGACACGTCACACCATGAACTAGAGCTGTCATGAGCACGCATGTGCGGCTCTTTGAGGACCCATACAGAGCATTAGTTAGGCACGAAGGAGAGCCCGAGAAACATGGCTTACCTTTGCAACTACAACTTGGATGACAATAGGGTCTCCATTTAATCACATACTCCATGTCTATTCCCACACAGGGCAGATGGAAAGAGACTCCTGCAAGAATGATCCAGCTAGTAGAGGCAAAAATCTACGTTCTGAGGAGAAAGACTAGGATTGTTTCAAAAAAGACAGCTTCACCTGATGGACTGACTTCAATCTTCCTTGATCATGCATTAAGATCACTCACAACTCTTTATTTTGCTGCATTTTGTAGACATGTATTGATACAAATGTGACTATAAATGGATTCAAAACAGCTGTGCACGCTGCATATCAAGTCTTACTTTTTTGCTACTAAGTAGTATAAGTGAGATATTTCATCTGAATAAGTGGAAGAAGCTAAAAATAGCTATTAATGAGCCTGAGTTCCTGACGGTGTGTTTAAACCTTCATGAATCCACACGAAGACAAAATATCTCAAACCACAATTTTGCAGCGTTGGTTTTGCAGCAACTTTGCACACTGATGCAAATCTACACCATAGAGCTCTGTTTGGTTCTTGTCAGGCGATGGAAACAGGGGATGTGAGGCATGTTCCCTCAGACGTACACAAGGCCCATTGTTGAACTATCGTGTTTCTGGGCTTAGTTTGCATGTGAGAAGTTACACGATTTGGAATAATCGGCACCACCCTCAGAATCTATGGGGAAAGTGCAAACTGCATCTCAGGGCTGAAAATCTTCCTTGCCCTCCATCCCGTTCCCTGGATGAACCAGACAGACTTCCCAATGCTTCACCTTCACTCTGGGAAACTGTCAACTGGCTTGGTTTTACTTCTCAAGCTCTCAATCTGACCGTGTTTTCCTCTGCGTTCCTCCTCCTGCCTCACCCAGTCCCCTCCGCTCACCTATGCAGAGGGGGCTAGAAGGGGCTGGAAAGGGCACTGTAGCCACCCCCGCTCTCTGTGCTCTGAATATCTTCTAATACCACACTGTCAGCCATAGCTTCATTTGATGCACATGGGTTGACACTGATGGTGGGTCTCTTCTTTACTGTGTCATACTTGTTTTTGTAAATATTTTCTTTCTTTTTCCAATGTATATGTAGATGCTGTGCTTCCTAACTTTTCTCGATTACAAATATTCTGTGTGATTATCATATATGCATGTTCTGTCTTGAGGACTTACTCTTAAAGCTCCAGCTCAAGAATGGAGAAAAACTACCATGGACGTAAGGCAGGTTTTACAGCCCTAGGACATCCTCTCAAGAGTGTACATTATGAAGATGCCTAGTTTGAATGTCATTAAATCTGCCTCAAAAACAAGAGTTTTCTTGGTTCAGCCGAAAAATCTGCCTCCAGGCTGTGCCAACTGGATTCTGTGTACCTACCTCACAAGCTGTCCCTTTGCTGATTTGTGCCAGCGAGACTGGGGGAGGGGTGCTGGCTGCTATGCTTTGCTCTGCTGTAAGACCCACAGCAACAAACCAACTCAGCAACCCTTAAGCAAACACAGATCTTTTATGGACATAACTATCAAAATGGAAACCTGGATCAGGTGAGCAAAAGTTAATAGTTTTTGTGTTTCCTTTCCCTCCTCCCTCCTCTACTCCCCTTCCTTCTGCCTGTGCCTGCCTGCCTTTCCTTCCTTCCTCACTCTCTCCTCTTTCTTTCTTGTCTAGGGTTATTTGTTGAACCTGGATAGAAAAGTCCGCTTGAATTTCTTCAAATTGACGTGATAAAAATACGATTTAAAAACCATGGATGGGCTTTAGACTGTTACTCTCAGCTTTGGGAAATTTCACATTAATAACTGTTTTAAAATTAAAACTATTTTACTGGTTAAAAAAATAAAAAGCATGATGTCATTTATATACATTACACTTTAATTTTGTTGTCTCTCTCACTTATGTAGATTTCATGTTTTCCAGCAGCCAAAGTACCAGATTTGGTCTGAATATACATACACTAAAAACAACATATATTTATTCAATTTAGTTTGGGTAATTAGAATGTTGAGGAAAAGACTTCATGTCAGACAATTCATTCGGCTGCAGCAATGTGGTTGGCTGATGAGCTGTGTCAGATGTCATGTTATTTATGGTCAGTAAAGGCAACCCACTTCATCAGAGGCACTAAAAAAATCTGGTAGTTTGTTGAATGGGAAGAAAATGCCACTCAATTTCTCATCAAAAATAACCAATTTGATTCATTTGAGAGTTCAATCTATAATGTAAATAAAGAGCTAACTATAAATGATGAAATCCAGCTATATCAACATTTCCCAAACTATTTTCTTCAGATTGTCCCTTGAGGTAATATGGTTTTTTCTGTGGGAAAAAAACCCCAAAAACAAAAAAGTGGGTATTTGCCAAATAAGTTTGGAAAACACTAACAGAGCTGCCAACGATGTGAGCTTGAACTTCTGGTATAGTTTAGCTTCCTTTCCAGTAAAATGAGGGGAAAGTTTTACTATAATAGAAGATTTGCTTTATCTTAATTTTTTTTGGTGGGGGGAGGTAATTAGTTTTATTTATTTATTTTTTAGTGGTGTACTGAGGATTGAACCCAGGACTTCATGCATGCCAAGCATGTGCTCTACTACTGAGCTATACCCTGCCCGCCTTATCTTAATTTTTTTAAACAGTCTAGCTTCATTTTTGCCCTATTGAGTATATAACACTTTGTACATAATGCTGTATAAACAAATCCACGAGGGTATCTTTGTGTAATGTGAAAAGCCCCTTATCTTGTTTATTCTATTGCAAAAAAGAGATTTAGTTACCATGCTAAGTATTTTGTTTATTTATATAACAAGTTATCCCTCAGAAGGAGGGAGTGAGGAGAAGGGGAGGAAAGGAGAAAGTACCTGTTAGTATCAAGGGTTCTGATCCTTTCAATTCTCCACCCCAACCCTCACACCCAACCCTACTGCATAATTATTCAAGCCTAATAAAAATGAACAACTTTCATGCCCTGAAGCCACATGATCCCATGTGGCTAAGGAACTGGTTCCCACTGTTTGAACACCCTCAGTGAAGGTGAAGGGGCTTGGGTCAGGAGTTTCAGTACATTTCACTGGTGTTCAACACAAATTCACCTCCAGCGGAGGCAGTTCTGCCTCTAGGTAACTCCTTTGGCTCTCAACGTCCAATTGCCGACTGGGGTCTTAGCCCTTACGTTGGTGGAGAATGCCTGATAATTTAAAGAGTACTTTCGTGCTGCTTTTGTCTGTGATCTTCACAATCCTCTGAAGTATAAGCCCTGACTTCACCTGAGTACCTCTTTCTCTACCTCATTTTCTATTAATGGATGTGCTGGTCCCATATGTATCCTTTCTGGTAATGGTCTCTCCTTTTGAGTTATGATTTATTTTATCGTAAGATACTAAATGAGGCATGTTTAATGACTTCTCTTAGTGGAACCAAACAATTATCTATTATCCTTTCCTTTAAGGCAGAGTTTTGCTGCCCTGTAGTTTAGCCTACTTGGTTATAAAATGCTTTCAAAAGTGCTAGGGTTTATATGGATAAATGTCAGAGGTCTCTTTTTCCTGCAAGTCTAATACTCCATGTGTCATTCTCCGGTCTTCTCTTCTTCCTATTTTTTTTTTTTAATTGGTCAAATTATCCTTGAAAATGATACAGGTTATCTAGCACAGAATCATGTCTTTTCTTCAAAAGCCTATTTATGTTTGCCATTTATCTAGCTATCCTTCAAAATCCGTCATGTCCATTATTCATAATATCCCCAATTGGAAATGACTCAAATATCCATTGTGAATGGATAAACAAAATGTGATATATCCATACAATGGAGTACTATTCAGCCATAAAAAAGAATGAAGTAATGAACCCTGCTAACACATGGATGAACCTTGAAAACATGATGCAAAGTGAAGGAAGCCAGACACAAAAGACCACACATTTTATGATTCTATTTGTACGAAACATCCAGAAAAGGAAATCTGGGGGATAGAAAGTAAACTTTTGGTTTCTTGGGACTCAGTGTAGGAATAGGAATGATAACAAAGTGCATAGGAATCTTTTTGGTGTGACGAAAATGCTCTAAAATTAGACTGTAGTGATGGCTGCACAATTCTGTAACTCTACTAGGAATCTTTGCATTGTACACTTAAATTGGGTGAATTTTATGATATGTAAATTATACTTCAATAAAGCTGTTTTTAAGGACAGTCCTTCATGTCTTTATTCTTTGATGAAAAGCTTGATTGAGCTCATTTCATTCTCTCATTCAGAACCTCTTCAAATTCTTACAGTGATTCCAAAATACACAATTTTTGTCTATGACCAAGAGTATACCTAATAATTCATTTTGATGCTAAAATTTATCCTAAATGTAAAAAGCGTGCCCTATTTGGTAGTTTCCTTATTTTCATGAGCCTGTGGCAAGCATGGTTTCAAGAATTTCAAAGCCAGGCCTGAGCTCACAAATGCTGAAGCTGCATCTCTAAGGAATATGTGGGTATATAAGCTGTGGTA
The DNA here is from genome assembly GCF_036321535.1 of Camelus dromedarius. Taxonomy (NCBI): domain Eukaryota; kingdom Metazoa; phylum Chordata; class Mammalia; order Artiodactyla; family Camelidae; genus Camelus; species Camelus dromedarius. The sequence goes on along the minus strand of NC_087443.1, from coordinate 48,772,097 downwards.
TATCACATGATGGAGTATTATTGTACAGCAGGGTTTCTCAACCTCGGCACTATTGACATTTTGGGTCTTTGTTGTAGAGGGATGTTGTTCACTGCAGGTGGTTAGCAACAACTTCCCCCACAACCCTGAATTATGACAACCAGCAAATGTCTCCAAACATTGCCAAATGTCCCCCGAGGAACAAAATCACCCTTGGTTGAGAATTACTACAATGCAGCAATGAACAAATTCCAACCGTGCACAAACAACACAGACAACATGGATAACACTCCCAAATATAACTGGGAGCAAAAGAAGCCATACACACAGTGTATAATATAGAATCCCATTTGTTCTCTACAGTTTCAGATGCAGCAAAAATCATCAGATGATTATCTTTGGAGAGTGAGTGACTGGGAGGTGCTTCTGGAATTCAGAGAGTATTCTGTTTCTTAATCTTGGTAGTGGTTACACAAGTGTGTTCACTTTGTGAAAATTCATTCAGCTGCACACTTATGATTTATGTATTTCATGTATGTATATTATGTTATACTTAAATAAAAAGTTTTAAAATATGTGCCATTGCTGCTGCTGCTGCTGCAAAAAGAGGGCATTCAAGGTGACTCAGGAAGGGCTCAGCACCTTTCTAACAGGATGCTAATTCATCCCTCTGCAGACCCACCCTGACTCCTTCTGGCCCACCCTGAACTCTCAGACAGAAATCCAGTGTGTTTCATTGATGAATGAAAGCTTGTTCCTGGGGTACTTTGTTATCCAGGTGCCAAAACCCAGAAAGTCCCTCCCCGCTCCACCACCCATTTTCAATTCATACTTGCAAAGCACAGGCCTAAAACTAATTTCAGTGTGAAATTGAGCTAAATGAAGCCAAATAAAGGAAGCACTTTCTTTAGTACTCACTCCAGTGCTGAAGAAAATACAAGACAGGTTCTCAAATCTGAGAGTACTACAGATGCCCAAGGTGGCAACTCCCATTGTTTGGTCCAGAAGGCAAAAATGTGCTGATTCATTTATGTTCTCGCTCTCAGTTGGGCCCCGCCTCCCCGACCCAAAACATGCTGTTCCAGAGAGTGGAGCAGGTGCAAGAGTGGAGTCTGTGGCCATGGCATTCTCTGATCTAGGCAGTGAGTGATACCGGACCCAGGCCTAATAATCTGACCAATGACCAACAAGTTCACACTCCACACAATTTATCCAAAAGGCTCAAATGATCAGGAGTTACCATTAGCCTTCCAGCCTCCTGTATGTATATGAATGCATGTATTTACAAATAAATAAATAATAAGAGACAGACAATTCTCCATGGGTCTCTTGTGTCTCTGCACATCTTTTGAGTGGGAGTGTTAACTGCCTTTTATTTCAGACTATCTTTTCAAGGATGTTTGTTTTGTGTAATGAACAGCCCTGGACAAGAGAGATAACGTCTGCTCTAGAGCAAAGGGCCAGCCTCCCTGTTGCACATCATAAAAGATTAAGGTTGCCTACGCTCACGGTTCCTCTCCTATCATACAACTCACTGCTTGTGTGGATACCCGTCTCGACGCACCCATGTCACCCTCACAGGGGATGGGGGCAAGAGAAACCAATACACATGCTGACGTTCATACTGCTTGCTAGGCAATGAATGATAAAGTCCTTTGCCTCTGATTCAGGAGTTTTGTTTTCTACCAGCATCCATGAAACTACGGCAGGCTAACTTATTAAATTTGCAAGTGGGATAAAATCACAGACCCTGCACAGTTCCTGACTATATATATTATCTAGACAGATAGAGTTTTCTGTTTTCAAAACGTTAAGTCTGCTCAGCCACTCAGTTCTCTTTGCTGAAGGCAATTATACCACTAGTTTATTATGGATCCTTCCAGAGACACGCTATGCCTTTGTAACTATATGCATCTCTTCTTTTTCTTCCCAAATGTCACCAGGCTATAGACATTGTTTTGTACTGGGCCTTTTTCACTTAACAAAATGTTTGGAGATCTTTCCATATTGGTATATTCAGGGGATACCTCATTCTTTTTCAGTCCATACTATAGATATATTATGATAACAAAATAGTACAGAGTATGTACTTAAACAATCCTCCTATTGATTGATACTTAGGGCATTTCCAACCCTTTGTTATCAAAGGCTGCCAAGAATACCCTTGCACACGCATCATCTTACCCATTTGCAAGGTCTCTACAGAAAAAAGTTCTAGAATTTGAATGGCTAGCTCAAAGAATATACTCAGTTTTTTTTAAGTTGTTCCCAGAGGGTCTGATTCATCTCTCTCTCTTTTTTTAAGCTGATGTATAGTCAGTTTACAATGTTGTGTCAATCTCTGGTGTACAGCATGATGTTTCAGTCATTCACATATATACGTATATTCCTTTTCATTATAGGTTACTACAAGATATTGAATATAGTTCCCTGTGCTGTACAGTATAAACTTGTTTATCTATTTTACATCTGTCAGATAGTATCTGTAAATCTCAAACTCCCATTCAATTTTAATTTTTATAAATATTTCCAAACATCTCTATGGAGACTGTACCAATATATATCTCGACTAGCAATGTATGACAATGTTTCTTCCCTCACACCCTTGTCAGCTTAAGTTTTTACCTGTGCCAATATGATGGGTGAAAAATCAAATCTCATACTTTTAATTTCTATTTCTTATAATGAATGAAGTCGGTATACTTTCATATGTTTAAGAGCTATTTGTAGTTCCTTTTCTGTGAACCTCATATTCTTTTTGCATTTTTTTCCTATTAGATTGCAAATTTTTTAAAATATTGATTTGTAGGAGTGCTGTATATTTCGGAAAGTAGACCTAAGTTTTCTACGAGTTATAAATTCTCCCCCAAATTGTTGTTTGTCTTTTGATTTGGTTTTAATTTTTCAAAAATTTTGGCATGTAACTTAAAAAAATGTTTCATATTCACTTGTATTTGTGTGTGTGTGGTATCTGAATTTGTGTTACACTTAGAAAGGTCTTCCCAACTGTAAGATCATAAAAGATCCATATTTTCTTCTTGTAGTTTTATGGGGTTTTTTTTTTATGCTTAAATCTTTGCTCTATCAAATCTTTTCTTTTCCAAATTAATTCTTAAAATATACATTAAAATGCTTATCTTTGTTCATACAGCTAAGCATAGCTAAAAAAAAGAGAGAGTTTTCTTAACTCTGTGATCACATTTTGTTAATGTCCATCCTTTGCCAGGTACAGACCTAGAATTGGCCTTAGATATGAAGTGGTTCAAAGTACAATGCACGTGTATGCATATAATAGAAATCTTATGTATTATATAGATAATGTTTTTATCCTATAGATAGTGGATAGCTCTCCAGTAGTAACTTGATAAAGGGATTCTACTCTACAAAATTTCAAAATTACATTGCCTACAAAAATGAAGATGATCTAGAAGAGACACACAGAGCTTCCTTGGGGAGGCAATTTGCTCTACAGTTCTGCGGGCTGATTCCATACAGGGCCAGCGAGAGGGCTTAGTGTCAAATTTGCTCTTCTTCCCTGTCCTGGCTACTAGATGCCAAGACATTCGTTCTGTTGTCATTTTCAACTTCAAGGTATCCTGACCTGCTGTAGGTTAAATTTATTTTCTGTTCTGATAGCTGTACAGGAGAACTATAGGAAAAGGAAAATTAAAAAAACAAAACAAAACAGATAGTTCTCAAAATAGTAACTAAATGCACTTCAAAATGAGACAGAAAGGAGGGAAAAGCAAAAGAAAGCTGCTGTCCTAAAGAAACTAACTGTAACTCAGAAAATCTGCCATTAATTTAAGAGTTGACATTAGCTTGAGTCATCTAATCTTTTTAAATCTAAATATATTAAATCTGTTTTTCTTTCATTTACTGCATGAAGAATGAATAATCTCTAAGAAGATAAGTGCTACATAAGATAACATATTAATTTTTAAACCCAATGAGATAAATAAAGTTGATCAAAATCCATATTCAGATAAAACAAGGCAAGATGTTTATTAGCGTGGGTGGAAAAGGTACAATGGTTATAAACTGATTTGATTAATTCTAAGTAAATTCAGATGATAGGTATGAAATACATAAATGGACAGCATTTCTGCCCATGAGGTACTTATATATCTTTTCCCAGAAATGTCACAGTTACACTGACAACTCACAAGGGAAAGGCAGGCTCATTTTTGCAGAATTCTCCCAGTTTGAGTCTTTAATACTCAAATCCATCAAGGGTGACAAGGGAATCTTTTTAGATTTGTCTCCACTTGAACATGCCAGGTTCAACAGTAAGGTCTAGAGACTGACATTATCAAGAATCACAAGCTATTTACAAAACAGGCCACTCTCTTAATTGTGACTTGGAAATGGGGCAAATTTCCAGGGGTAAATTGTCACCCCAGTCAAGAACAACCAAGAAAGAATGGTCTCCTGGTCTTTCCAGAAAGCTATCTGCTCATTAGGTAATGTAAAATTGGACAAAGATGGCAAGCTTTTAAACATTCCAGCTGTAATATTTAACTTCAAATATTCCATGAGGATTGCAACAGTAACAGAAGTCTGCATTAGCTGGTAAAGGGCCTAATGTTTTTGGGAAAAAAAAAAAATTGAAGAGAGCAAATAGCATTCCAAAGTAGAGAAAACCCAACTGTTCCTAGCTAGCTGGAGGTCCTCAAGCATGTTGCAATGCTCCACATTTGTACTGTGGAAGAATTAGCCTAGGCTGTGGTTCTCAAGCCAGGCCAAATCGAGGAACCTCTTACCCAGCTTTTAAAGAACCCCACACAGCCCAATTCAATCAGATCCTCAGGGAGTGGTGTCCAAAAATCAGGCTTAAATTGTAAAGCTTAGTGGGACTGAGAAACACCAGACTAGATCATCTCTAAGGTCCCACCCAGATAGCAATAAATTACGGAAAGAATTCAGAATACCAGCATAATCATGGAACATGAGAACGCATAAAAGCCCTTCAAGCATATATCAAATACTAGCCAGGGATGTAAAGTACAGAAATATTAGCAGAGAATGCTATTCTGAAATGAACCTTGGCTTCATGAACAAAAAATATGCTTGACTGGGTGGAGGTAGAGCTCAGTGGTAAAGCACGTGCTTAGCATGCAAGGGGTCCTGGTCCAATCCCCAGTACCTCCATTAAAAAATAAATACATAAATAAACCTAATTACCACCCCTCCAAAAATATTAAAAATCAGAGTGTGAAGCGGTAGGCTTTTAATTTCTCACTGAAAAACATCAAGAGTTGAGATGGCAAAAGCCAAGAGAATTAATTTTATGAGGACGTGTACCTTCCTTGCTCTACGGACGAGAAAGATAATGGTAACTGATGACAGCCAGAGCCAATACTGTGACTAAGAGCATGACTAACCACTGTAGGTCGATTCCTAGACATGATTCATTTAAGTGAGGCCTCAAAAAATAAAACAAAATAAAACCCCTCTCTCATGTGACCTTCTATCTTGGCTTTTAGCCAACAGGGCCTGAGATCTTGAACTGCATATTAGACATGGGCCCTGTATGAGAATCTGTGAACCCTCTGGAACTGTGTGTGGGGGGTCTGGGTGGGTGCACCCATGCACAGGGCTTTTTTATCCGTTTTTGAGTCAAGAACTCCTTTGGTAGCCTATGGACCCCTCTTCAGAAAAATGTTTTTAAATGTGTAAGATAAAACTCAAAGGACTGCGAAGAAAAGAAATGAATTACAGTTATCAACATGGTTTTTAAAAATAACAGCACAGTAATAAATATGCTTGTTTATCAGCATATTAAATAACAAGATCTAGTTGTTTAGATAGATGGCTATAACAACTATCTTAATTTCGGAGTAATAAAGAACACAGATTTTTTGTGGCATCAGCAACACCATTACGTGACGGGAAAATATCTGTGACTTCCACTGCTGCTATCACAGGTCGGCTAATACTGCTGTGATTTGTTGTCTCTGTTCATCCTGGAAGGACGCAATAAATCTCTAGTACAGGTTATAAAAAAAAAATGTCCCCATCCAAGTCCACGACCCTCCTAAGTCCTCTGGACTCTAGATGAACCTCTGATCTACATCTTTATCCATCTTGAGGGGGTTGTTGATAAGCTTCCAGCAAGGCTAGAACATTAGACCACAAAGCACTCAATGAGCCCTTCAAAGGCTGGTTTCCATAAGGCCCTGCAGGCACAGAGCCCTGGGAAGTCACAAAACATGAGGGAAACGGTGAAGGGCTCTCTGAGGTGGGACCATAGGGAGAGGTCTGTGAGTTTCTGGAGCTAAAATTCAAATGCATCTTATTTTTAATTTATCTTTTAATGTTCTGCATTATTCCTAAAAAATGGACAGTGACTTACAAGATCCTTAAAGCATAGCAAAAGCTCACTTCTGAGTGGGTGAGAAAATGAAAGGAGAAAATAGCATAGGGGCACACAGTGGAACGATACCAAACACGAAGCTGGTGTAAAAACTGAAAGAGCCGTAAGTTCACTTCTGAGCTTTCTGTCAGGCATCTTGAAGGGGCAGAATTACACACACACACACACACACACACACACACACACACACACACAACCCTCAGCAAAAAATACAACCTTTCTGGCACTAAGACTGAATAGAAGTTTCTCCCCTGGATCTTTATAAAGAGGATATCATGTGTTGCCATTAATGAACAACATATTCAACAGTATCATTAAAGGAGACCTAACAATGAGTTCTACAGAACTTTTTAAAAAAATAATGCTTTTTAAAAAAACAAAACAAGGGCAATACACCAAACACAATTCAATGGGGGCTCATGAAGTAAAGCTGGGTCCTCGGCTCTCTGAGGTCAGATGTGAGCGATGTGCTGACAGCCCCCTGACCTCAGTAAGTCAGAACTGAACACCGGCCCCCTGCTGTCAACAGCAGGATGTAGCACACTCTTCTTAAAGGGTCAGATAATATAAATACTTTCAGCTTTACAGGCCATAGTCTATTGTAAATAGACTGAAAGTAGTCATAATGTGTAAATATGCAGGCATCACTCACTGGGTTCCAATAAGCTTTATTTACAGACACTGAAATATGAGTATTTTCAGATTTTGGATATATTTGTCACATGTTGTAAAACAGAATTCTTCCTTTGATTTTTTTCCCCCCAACCATTTAAAAATCATTCTCAGTTTACAGGGTCTACCAAAAAGGAGTGGGGCTAGATTTGGCCACAGAACATAGTCTCCTAACTCCTGGTCTACAGGGTCAAGTTTCCCTCAGATACCTCCTAGACTCTAGAATCCTTCTCTTTCTTCAAGCCTCTGTCTATTTCACTTTTTTTTTTTTTTAAGCTAATAACTCTTCATATGCAACGATACACAGATCCAACCAAGATGATATCATGCAGACAGTCATGGCTCCAGAATTTTTATGTCCCATGGAAATAAGAAGGTAATCTAGGATGAGTTAGCAGCAAAGAAATGGTTTAGTTTCCAGCCTCCTCATTAACATAAACATACATAAACACCACCAAAAAAAAAGTAGAAAAATTTGAATGTACAACCTTCTCTATCTCAAGGATCATGCGTTAGTTTTTTAGAAGCATACCACAAATATGTGTAATTAGCCGAATCACTAAATTCATGTGTTCTAGTGTTTACAGCACTACATCTCTCAGTGAAAATGAGGCCATATCGTGTTTTGCAGCACACAATTAACTTGGTACAATCCCAAAGAGAAAGCCTTTATTCCAAATCTCAATTCAGAAGCCCTGAGCTTCTGTCTGTTTGGAGACAAAATGAAGCACTAGGCCACTGAACTTGGCAAACGTGGGTTGTCTCTATTATTACATGGTAGAAGGCCCTGGAGAATTTGCCCCATCTCTTTATTTTAGTATCTTTATCTATGATTCGTAACACTCATAGCTATACTCATCCTGGAGAGCTGCTAGGATAATTTATAAGAACTTATGAATAAGCCTTGATGAGCATGATGAAAGACAGGTATTATGCATACCCAGAAGAACCCCACTGTAATTCAGGGAGGTGGCAATCACCCCCATGGAAACACGACACACATCAAATCGGGTCTCCGAGAAATGTGTAACTGCATTCAGAAGATGTTCTAAACCACAGAATTACAGTGTTCAGCACAGGTCTTAGCTGCCCTGCCAAACACCAGCCCTGTAAGTGTCCCACTGCAGGCTTTTTGTTACCTCTGTGCATTTTCTTCATATTCTTTTGCAAATGGTTCTGGTAATGAGGCTGTGTATATGACACAGGCTCCATGAACCATGAAAGATTAAAATTCTGTGCTGAGCTGTGGAAATGCCCGTGAAACCTCTAGTACATCCAGAGAACAGGGCCGCAGCTTGTGGGGCTTTGGGAACTTGTAACTCATGAATGCTCGACTGTGCAGCACCCGCATAATGAACAAGGCAAGGTCTAGAGTTACATGTAAGTCGCTGCAATTATTTCTAAGGACACTTATTCTTGAGTGTATGCATTCACCCGCTAGAACACTGCCACTTTGTATTATTAAGGTGAAGTGTTGGGTTGGATTCTAAACACTACTGTTCCTAAAACTGGTCACAGAGCCTCATCCAAACTAACATTTATTGCCTTTTAACGGCATTTGCTAGAATCCACATTTCTACAGATTATACACAACATTGCAAAAAGACCCTGAGGAAAACCATTTGCAAAGTGACCACATCTTTTCAGTTCATTCACTCTATTCATCTGCATCCACAAAGACAAAATTTTAATGTATGTTTAAATAATCAAAAGAATCTACATTTTGACAGCTGTAGTATCTATTACATTTGTTACATTAATGGAAGGAAAAAAAGAATGAGTGAAAACGTGGCATTTGTACTTAGGAGGCAGTCAGTTCCAGCTCTGCCACCTATGATTGTACATGCTAAGGCCAGTTATTTAACCTCAATGAACCTGGCAGTTCTCAGCTATAAAATGGGGATAAGAACATCAACTACTTCTTTGGTTATTGTGAGGATGAGATGAGATACTGTAAGGAAAGTCCCTGAATAAATGCTTGTTCTCTTCCCCTATTTAGAGAACCTGGTTGAATCAGCAAGGTACCTTCCTCAACCTCAAGGGAGACTTAAAATGTAATCAAGGATAAATATCATAATGTGATGTTTCAAAGACTTATCACAGATATAGAAAACAAACTTATGGTTACCAGGAGGAAAGGGAGTGGGGAGGGATAAAATGGGAGTTTAGGATTTGCAGATACTAACTACTATATATAATATAGATAAACAACAAGGTCCTAAGCACAGGGAAATATATTTAATATCTTGTAATAGCTTATAATGAAAAGTTATATATATATATATATATATATATATATATATATATATATGTATTATATATGTATAACTGAATCACTATGCTGTACACCAGAAATTAACACAACATTGTAAATTGTCTATACTTCAATTAAAAAAATGATAAAGGGTATATTAAACCAGAACCTCAATGCTGAGAAGATAACAGAAGAAACTCAGTGTTAATGATGACCCAGATATTTCCACTCACTGAAGTGGCTAATTAAGCAGAAACAACACACCCTTTGGACAGAATTTTGTATCCAAGGTGTCACATTCTGTGAAAGCACGGATTCTGAGATTTAATTTCTATACTGTCACTATGACTTTCCTCATTCAAATAATGTAATCTCTCTTTAGTAAAGGACTTCACTCAGCCCCTAAATCAAGCGCAGCCAGTGCGGCTCTCCCCCCGCGGTCTCTCACACGTGCTCTCCTCCGAGTCAGAACCCAGGCCCTCCCAGCGGCCATCCCTGAGGCAATGGCCCACAATTGCTGAAAACTTTACGGACCTAGGACGACAGAAGGAGACAACTCTCCTTTTAAACATTTACATTAAACATTTAATAAACAATTTTTAAATGTTTCTTCCAAACATCGTGGAAAGTGCCGTTTACGATCTCCTAATTTCTAGGCGGTCCTCCTTGGTCCCCAGTGAAATGGGAGCACTTTCTGGTTGCCAGCATCCCTAAGCTGGGACTTCCAGTTAAATCAAATTTTTATTTTGTGCAGAACACATGGGTGGCCTGGTTTCCTTTTATCATCGACAAATCACAGTTCCAACTTGGCTCAAGTATTAGCAGTTTGAATGGAAACAAATCATTCTGTTCACATTTGTTGAATACTGACCTAGTGGTAGAACTCTGCAATCAAAACTATTACCCCTACTTGTTGAGTCTGAGCACAAAGAAAATTTATTTTCCAGTCATTCACTTTATGTCATCATAAGGAAAGAAATGTGTGTGGTGGACAGGGGAACGTGACTTTGCTACCGTAGGCCATTTACTCTTTTTAAAAAAATGCTGGGGAATGTCTCTAAATAGAATTCATTATTGTTATCTTGAGATATTAGCAGTTGGTAGCTGCTAAAATATTTTACAAATGAAGCAGTAATATATTACTAGTTGACTAATCCAGCTGTGTTTGCTACTTGGCGTTGTCTCGTTCCTTCTATGAAATGAACAACTTATTAACTACAGAGGAGTTAATGAGATTTTAGCTTCTCCTGTGGGTAACTCTCTAAAGACTTTTTTCAGTTAAATGAGTTCCCTCCTATTTGTTCACAAGCTTGCTTCAGGAGATGGCAGTGACTAAATGACTTAATGCACTGGCAACCTCTGGAACAGTGCCTGCCACATCATGTGCTCCACGCAGATGAGAAACAAGTCACAATAGAGTAAGAATTTTCTAACAAAACATGCTCTAAAAATCGAAACTCCTGATAAATATGCAAATCCTACAGTCGGAATTTTAATGTCTAGGTTTTACTCAAGGTCTTCTTAGTCCTATGGCTAATTTAAACACATAGACGAATGCAAACGTTTTTCTTTCATTTTCAAGTAACCACTCAAAATGTTATATTAGTGATCCAATGGCCCAAGAGTTGTAATTACTCACATAATTTAGGAAAAGACTCTCTATTGGGACTCAGCAATTTAGGCAGATTTAGTTAGCAGGACCACACAATTACTGTAGTCGACTTCACGGTCCTTCATGAGCTTAGGAAACAATGGAAATGAATGGATTTCGAGGTAAAACTGGAAATTCTGAGAACTACAACAAGAATTGAGGCTTTTATGTGTAACTAAACCTAACCCAACTTCTGCTTAATATAGTTTTTTCTATACTGCACACTATTCAATCATTGTTATCTTTTCTTTCTTTTTTTGATTAAATGATTAAACTGTTTGAAAAGGCTTAAAGAAGAGTGAGTAAGGTTGAGGAGGGTGGGGGGTTGAATTTTCTAAAGAGAAACAGTCTGTCCCATTGAAAATATTTCAACATGGTGAAGTTACCTTTTCAAACACTGCTTTTTGGTCCATATTTTCTATCTCCAGAATATCAAACAAGATGCTAAAGCTAAACCCAAGTATAACTGTGACTTACTGATAATCAACTTGGGAGTATATTCTTTTTAATTTATGGAAAATATTTCCCAGCAAGTAAAAGGAAGAAAACAAAGCTATAGAAAATGGGTTGGGCCACTTCAAAGGGACATAATAAAGAGAAAAGTTCTAGACCTGTAGTTAGGCGATCAGAGTTTCAACTTAGTGGTGGTATCACCAACCAGCTAGCCAGGAAGACAACCATGGACCTTAACAAAGCTCTTGAACACTGTGTATCAACTTGAACGGCTGGAAGATGAGCTCTTAATTTTCCTTCCAGAAGTAAAATGCTAGGGCTATTTTAAAAATACATTTTAAAAGTAGGAATGCCCTGAGTAAAAAGTAAATAATTTAAAATGTTCATTTAGGAGGGAAAAAAAGGATCTAAAGATGTATGAAAAATCAGTTGGGAATTTTATTGCTTTTGGCCCAAGGCCACTGTAATACTGACTGGGCATAATGTTGAAAGAATATGAAGATTGTGGGTGGGGTGCTGCAATTAGAAAAAGCAAATGTCTATGTTTAGAATAGTCTTAAAGACAGTGTTTGAATGGACTAAAAAACTATAATTAAAGAATATAAGGCTTTGGTAGCTTCAGTAAATTATGGCAAGTACAGGCCCTGGTTGGGTCATTCAATAAATATTTGTTGAACGAAGCAAACGAATATGTAAGTGAGGATTTGACAGGAACTAAAAAGGGAAAGCTTTTAAGAGCCCTTAAAGGAAAACAAAACTATACATAATGGGGTCACCAGCAGAGGACCAAAAAGGTAGTCCAGCTTTTTAACACTAAGAAACATGTAAAAATAAAAATCATCATCACCAACATCTTGAGTTGTAGCTTTTGCTAGAAATTGGGTATTATTCAAAAATAAAGAATGACTGGGGAAGTACAGATGAATGAGTTAATGGGGATACATTCTCAGACTTTACTATAGATGGTTTACGCCTCCAGGTGAAGTCTGCAAATGATTTTTCAAGCCCACACCTGACACATATTAAAAAGTGAAAAAAAAAAAAAAAAGGAATTGTAATGTTAGACCAAATAGAGATGCTTGGTGGATAAAAATCCACATTTTTCATAGCAAAACATATAAAGATGTTAACCAGCTATTTAAAGCAAATATCAACCTAGTATAGAAACAATCACCTTTAATGATGTAGCGTTTGATGTTTTCATGTAACTGTTTTCGGAAAGTTTTATAACAGATCACTTTTTTTTTGCACAAAAGTTAATATTTGGTGTGAGACAGATTGAGCTTGTCATGTTTATGTCGCATTCATGTTTTCACAATACCAGTATTACAGTAAAATCAACTTCAGGAGTAAATTTGAAATGCAGAAAGATTTTAAAGGAAGTCACACCAGCTAACTGATGAAAGTCACTTTACACAACATGTGTTGTCAGAGGCAAGTTGTATTTCAAGTATTAATACAGCGGTTCTTTCTCAGAGGGAAAAAAATATATCTTGTCTACCAGTTTATTCTAAATTGAAAAAAAATTTGGTGATCAAAAAGGTAGGCAAGAGGAACAAGAGGACCACGCCTGTAACAAATCCAATGTTAATGTTAATTAACCTTCCTGAAAAGCTTTATTTAATATTTATTAGAAGCAAAGGGAGCTTAGATGCCAGTGTGCAGTCCAAGAAAGGGAGTGGTTTTTCTGCGCCTGGTGCCAGACTTGGTGTGAGGGAGCCAAATAGCTTTGAGGATTCTGAAAGCAGGGAGCACTGGGTGTGTTTGTTTCTGATCCTCAACAGAACCCAGGGCAGGAGGCACAAATAGACCCCAGCAGTCTCTAGAGCTCCTCAAAGTCCCAGCATGGTCACCCCAGAGCAGAAGCCCTGTTTCCACCATCCTGGGAGTAGTGGGGAAGTGTCAAGGATCTTAGACAACCTCACCGAGTTTCCCCCAGAGCTGTGCTGGAGCAGCATGGTGACCTTGGGGTACTCACTAGAGCACGGAAGAAGCAAGGAGAGGTATTGAAACTGAAGGGGCTTTCAGCCAGGAATGCACTTGAACTGGACCAACACTAAGGATGCGACAGGACAGGGCACATCTCTAAGGATGCCCGTATAGGCAGAGGCCACCAGGTGAGCATTGCTCTCCCAACCCCCAGCCCAGATCTTAGCACTCTGTAGGGAAAAAAAGATGAAATATTTCTGACTAGCGATCTGACTTAAGTTTACTTGTTCTTAAAGTACTCCCTTTCTAAGAATGTTACAGGTATAGTAAGGTAAAAGAATGATATGAAATGTTAATGATACACAGGAGTCAAGGAAAGGCAGAGATTTTTTTGTTTGTAGCAATGATGGTCTAGATTATACAGTCCGATCCTTCCATAAAAACAAATTTTAAAATGCAGGTTGTAACATAATCTAATTAGAAGCATCAAATAGCTGACAAGTTCCTAAGGAACTACCAGGCCACAATCTGTGGGAAAGTAGGGACGAAACAGGTAAGCAAGCAGGGAGGTACTTTTTTTCCTGATATGGGCAGATCTGCACTGATTCTGACAGCCTCATGGGAGAGGTGAAACAGAAATCAAAGCCCAGAACATACCTAAGTGGGGAAAATAAAAAGGCCTTCACCACAGCTAAGGTCACTGAAAGTCCCCCCAGAAATAAGAGTGAACCAGAATTAATCCACCTCCCATCCTGAGAGACTGCCGGGATAGTTGCCTCGACACTGAAAATGTACACTAGGTGGGGAGGGAGGTGGTCCCTGAGAACTTGTATTCACAAGCCAGTCCTTGTGTGCAAAACTGCAACTCAAATTCACATCACCTGGGTGGTCTAAAAACCTTTCAGAGGTAAATTTAGGTTAAAGTGGTCCCAGACTAGAAGTGCCGCCAGGCACCTGGCAGAAACAAAAGCAAATCCTCGGCAAAAAAGGCCATTCATCCTAAGCCTCAAAGAATCCCTGCAGGTAATTTTTCAGTGGGAATGATGAATACCCAGGCAAAAAGAAGCAAGAATACAACAAGAACAGACAGACAGGAGTGGGGGAAATCTAAGAAAAATAGAGATCCTAAAAACAAATTCATCCTTTAATGAATTTTGTGGCCATTTATGCAAGGAATATTTATCGAGAACCTACTCTGTGCCAGGCTCTATGCGAGGTTGTTGGACATATGTGCCGTTTCAGCTGTCATGTGAACAAATCACCCAGGGAATGAAAGGTTCATTCAAATGCCATTACATTTCTGATTATTTACTTTTAGTTTCTGTGTTTTCCTAAGACTTCCAAACACCAAGACTCATGAGTGCCCATTACTATTTAGTGATAGATTTGGAAGTAAACAGTAATCTCCCAGGACTGAGACTGATATCATTGATTCCTTTCCCAGACTCATTCCCTAAAGGTTCCATGTTTTAGTTAAGTCTATTTATCCCCTAAGCAAAGCATAGAGTCCTGTGCATTAACAGAAAAGTGCTGAAAGACTAAGATAATTATCTCAGAGATATGAAACTCAGAGTTAACTACATTTATCTTTAACAGTAAAAGTCCAAAGAGATGATCACGGGATAATAGCATGAATCGGGTAACATTAATTTTAAGGTAGATCTGGAAACAGTTGGAGGCACAGGCAGGGTGGAGCGTAGTCCAATATTTACTTAATATAGATTGTCTCTCTTGACCAAGGTGGTTGGTTAAAATCTTGCTAACTATTTGTGTTATCCTGGTACGTCTGTACTAATTATCGACCTTTGTCTTCTCTTCAGCTTTTCACAATTAGGATTCAAATCGTCACCTCTACCGCCTGTATTTGTTTGCTCTTATTAAATATTCTGGTGGTTGTGATTTACTGAGCCTTGGGAATGGTCTGCCCCATGCTTTCTTCTCTTTGCCGACCAAACCACAACAGCATGGTATAATAAAATTATTAGCAATAGCAACTGCATATGGGGTCCCTACTCTGGGCTTAGAACTCAGCAAGATGGTTTTTAAGAGTTATTTTCTCCTCACAACAACTGTAAGGAGTAAGTCATTATTACCCCCATTTCACAGATGAGGAAATGTATGAGCCAGAGAGGTTATATCCTGAAACAGAGATACAGAGGGAGCAAAAGCATGAGCTTCAAAGTTGGACAAAACTGAGTTCAAATCTTGGCCAGCTCCTGGCGTTTCTCCTCCCTAGAGATGCTGCTCAGTTTTCTGGAGTTGAGGCTGCTGTGGAGATGAAATGACACGCAGCCTAGCTAAGGGCCTGGCCTCTGGGGAGTGCCTGCTTCTCCTTCCTTCCAGCGGTTACTCATCTGGAAACTCATGTCTTGCAGCATCTTCAAATAGTTTTAAAAGTAACTACTTCCAGGAAAATAATGTAGTACTGTACGCAATTTTTAAAATAATAAAAAGGTAGGTAATCTCTTACATGGATGAAGACCTTTAACTTTCCCATGCCTTCACTCCCTCCCAACCATTGGTTTGTTCGATCCTTTGGCAAATAGTTCAGTATCTCAGTTGACTTGTTTAGATTGGTTGTCTCCAGGACGTATTTGTCCGTGGGCTTGAAAAATGCTAATCCAGGAAATGACACAAGAAAAGACCAGGCCTTTGCCTTTCTTTCCAGTCCTCTGGCTGAAGTCAGCCTCCTTCCTTCTCCTGGGATCTATGTGTGTGTCAATAGAGGGGATGGGAGGTGGCCAGGGTTGGAGGTAAAGCAAGGCGGTGGGGTGGGGGGGGGAGGGCTCTGACACATAGCTGTCTTTGGTTTCCATGGTAAGGATGCCTAACACAGGAGGAGTGTGCTACCTTCCCTTATAAAAGAATTTTTCTTTTTTTTTTTTCTTTCCCCCAGACTTGTGAGAAAATCATCCTACATTCTCACATATAACCCAAACTACTTACTCTTCTTAGAGTGGTCTGAACTGAAAGGCTATATTCATTCAGTGAGTGTGGCAAAAAAAAAAAAAAATCCTAAGAAAGATGTATTTACCCCAGTATACCACCTGGCACACAGTAGGGGCTCAACAAATATTTGGAGTTACTGCGGAGACTGCGGCATAAATTGATGATCCTCTACCGACAACAGAGAAAATTGTAAGGATTTCTGCAAGTCCCTGAAAAGATCAGCCCAGCCTCCCTCCCAGGACAGCTTCCTACATCAGCCAGACTCACTTCTCAAATAATTGATTAGTTCAGAGGTCACACATGTGGACAGATTTTGTTTTGGCCTGCAAGGTTTCAAAACACGTTTTGAGTTAACATTTAAAGCTTAAGAGACTTCATACGCATTTACAACTGGCTTGCTTTACCCAATTGTATCTATCTGGCCCTTTGGGGAACTTGTGCTGGTGCCCTGCGTTATGATTGTGTTGGCTAAATAAACCCACAATAATTTCACAAGTCCTGATAGCCAGTTCAGGTGTTAATTTAACCCCACGCAGAGCATGCACACACCCCAAACAAAAAAAATAAAAGGTTCTAAATGTGTAAACACAAAAACGAAACCTCTGGCCCTCAGATTTCTCCAGCCCCCCGTGCAGTTGCCACGATCAGTTTGTAAAGCCCCTGTTCTCAGACCCTTCACTTCACAGGCTCATGTTGGATGGAGTTATGACGGGGAAGGACCACCTGCCCCTTCATTCCTAATGCCTGACAAAGCAACCCCGACAGAACTGGGAAGGAGTTCTTGATGAGAGCAGGGAGGTAAGAATGAAAACCCCGCTGACACAAAAAGCTACTAAGTATCACAGCAGCTTGTCATTTAGAAGACATCATTTAGAATTTTACAGAAAGTAATCAAATTAAATAGGAGTAAAACACAAGTGATTTTCATTTAACAGTGTTTTGAAGTATAATACTGAGTCTCCCTACTTTAAAATCAGTCCCATAAAAAGCAAATGGACCTGGACCACTCTCCCCCCTCAAACTGATGCTGCCTTCCTCCTGGACCTTCCTGAAGGTCCAATGTGGCCCCTTGAAACCACAAGCCCCTATCCCATTTCCCTTGCTGCTCAAGGCCCCACTTCTAGCCCCTGGGATGGCCCCTCCCCTCTCCTTCCCGAATTCGTGTTTTTCTTTTTCATCTCTCCCGCAGCCTTCCACGAATACATCTCAAAGATATTTCAGTAATAAATAATATATAATAATAGTAATAAACAGTTATTGACCACCTACTATGTGCCAAGCACAAGTCTGAGAGAGGCCGACCCATTCAGTAACCACCATAATCATCGGAGGCTTGCAGTGTGGTAAAGATGAGAGCTCAGCAGTCAGACTGCTGGTTGGGATCTAAGCAAGGCTGGCCGACCACCCCTGGTGTGGCCAAAGGCTGTCTGCAAGGCTCCTTGCAACTCTAAGGCTCTATGATCACTGCTGTCATTTTTAAGGATGCAAAACCTACAGCGGCCCCTGTCGCTAAGCGGAAAAGGAAACCTTCTATTTCCCATACAGGGGATGGCTGGGATTAATTCTGGATAAAATTGAGTCTTATCAAAACAGCGCCTTCATCTCACTCCACCAAGCCGAGGAGCTCCCCCCATGACTGAACTTGAGGTGCCACCCGATGCCAACAGGAACTGAATCAAGCTAGAATCCTGCCAGTGTAGAAATACAATTTCCTCCCGTAGGTCTAGATAGTTGCAGTTTCCTCTATGAAAGTCTGTCATTAAAGTCCACTCCAAGGAGGTTCTACGGGCAAAACTCAATGACTGTCACTGACATGTGCGCAGCGACAGGACCTGGCAGGACCGGAGTCCGCTCAGCCCACCGGACCCGTGCGGAGATCATATTGAAGGAAAGGAGGGTCTGGAAAAGCTCTTGGGGAAGAAAGGAAATATCCTGTCTCTGGTCCTTTCTTTTGATTAGGATTCACTTTGCCTGCTCTGGAGGTCTGTCCCGGCGTGACGCCCCCAAAGGGTGTAGGTTCCCAGAAGCGCAGGGCAGAGAAGGACTGCCCCGAGAATCCCAGCCGTGCCTCGCCCTCCCGCTTTCCTCCTACACGCCCTCCTCTTCCTCCTCCCACTCTTCTTCCTCCTCCTCATTCTCCTCCCGGCGCCCGAGCCTCTGCGCCCGGGCTTCTCGCCGCCTCCCGGGGAGGATGGGATCCGAGTGTCCCGGGGTAGGGGCGTCGACGCCGCGCGCATGGAGGGGAGGAAGAGGAAGGCAGGCGACTCGAAGCCTACCGTCTTCTGTTTCTTGACTTCGGCCATGCTGGGGGGCTGCTACGGTGCCCGGCGCCCTGGAACTTGGAGCCCGACTCCCGCGAGCGGAGACGCTAGGACGCACGAGAGGCGGCGGCGGCGGCGGCGGCGGCAGCGACTGCTGCCGGACTGCGGGAAAGGAGGTATAAAAAGGCTCCACAGACACGTCGCACTTCCCTTGACCAGCCCCCTCCTCCTACTCCTCCCCCCGCCGCCCTCCTCTCCGCCCCGTCGGCTCAGCCAGCAGCGCCCAACCCAGGGGACCCGGCCGCCGCCTGGGCGGGGTCCCCGGCCCGGCCCCCAACTCTCGGGAGCGGCTCTGCCAGCCCGGGTCGGAGGCAGGACCTTGCAGCCCAAGGAGTGGACGGACACGCCCCGCGCGTCGACGGAGGTCAAGTTCACCCTCTCCTTTCGCACACCCGGCGGCTGCGGGAGAGTCCCTCACCTCCCACCGGCCCCTGCACTTCTCCAAGGAAGGCTTCCTACTTCTGGGACCTCCTTGAAACCGCCTGGAGTGCCAGCATGGTCCCCAGTGGCCACAGACACCCAGCTCGTCTTCAGTTACAGTAACAACTGCGAAGGTTAACTTTTTTTGGTCCTCACTCTGCGCTCTGCCTTAAGCCTGGTGCACCCCCTGCTCAGGCATTGAGTCCTGCTTTCTCTCTTGAAACAGTCGAGGCTTTCGGACATTCTCAATGTTATATTATGAGTGAGGGGATTCAAACCCAGGCTGTCACCCTCCACAGTCCAGACTTCCTACACCAGCGTCATCATCTACGATGATTATGGAATCACGAGGCGCATCACTTGCCCGCACTTTATGTGCCAGACTTGGGACTGAGGAGTTTACATGCATTCACCCCCTTTGCAGCTCATGATATTTTCCTGTGTTACAGATGGACCCACTGATGCACTGCTCCTCCTCACAAAGTCAAGTAAACAAGGCCAGCCCCAGAAGATGGCCAATGGTAGCCCAGAGACTTGTTTCAGTCCATCCCCCAGAGCATTCCTATAGTACTTCTGGGTGCTCAGCAACTAGGATGGGCCCTGAATTGAAAAAGTAAGAGGAGGCCCAAGGTAACAAGGTTTATGGCCTGTACTTTAGGGCTCCACAGGGCAACTCTCTAAGCCCCAGTGTCTGGGACAAGCAAAAGTAAGGAGAGAAGCTACTGTTAGGGACAAGCACCTTGAGGGCAGTCACAAGGCCTCACACCCCTTTGTACCTTAACTCTTTGCACAATGTCACAAACAGATCAATAGGACAGTTCCGGCCAGAGAACCATGAAGACGCCCAAGGGCCACACTGTTCATTCCAACTTTGGTCTTCCTTCTGTGAAAGGGTGAAAGAAGTGATGTCCTAAGGAGGTGAGAGATGGAGGTTTTTTTCACACCTAATTGTATTTCTGGCAGACGGCCAGCTTTCCAGACAGACACTGAATATCTGAGTATTCATTCATTGACTGCCTTTCTCCAGGGGAAGGTGGGAAACAAATGGAGTCAAAAACTTAAAAGGCAGCCTACATATTTGTCCAGTCTTGAAATGTCAGTATATTTATTTTCTGACTCATTTTGAGTAAGCTACCACACTGCCTTCAACTATGAGCAGTTGAGAGCAAATGCTTGGCTTGAGTTTCTGTTCTGCACACAAACTAGCACATTTTGAATTTATTGGATTTAAACAGTAACATCCTGTTCTTATTTTATTGGAAAAAAATCCTTTGGTATCAGTTCCAACCATATTTTGAACCCTGCCAGATCCTGCCTTAAGAGAAAAGGTAAATTAAGTGTGGATGGAGAAATAGCAATTTGCATGATTGGGGTGTGTGTGTGTGTGTTTCCTTGCCTCTTAAAAAGCTGTGTTCTTAAAACAGAAGGAAGTTAAGGGCAAATCTGTAAGGGCAACTTCCTGGAAAATAAATATATATGATTTTTAAACCTGGGGGAAGTTTTGAGATCATTTGTCCACTTTCCCTCTCCCTGTATTTTCAGATGAGCAATATAAAACTAGCACTGAGAGAATAGAGATAACCTGACCCTAGTCACTGTCAGGGGCTGGGCTGAGACTCAAACCCAGGTCAGTTGACTCCCCAAATGCAGTAAATCACTCAGCTTCTACGTCAGCTGTTTCAAAACCTCCATGATAACTGTAAACTAGACTGTTGATCTTGTTTCTGATTTAATCAATCCTCAAATAGTACTTTGGAACAGATACTCTTTAATTACGTCCGAAGACTGGTGAAGTAGGAGGCCTCAGCTCCCTTGGACCCAAGATGCCTGGTTTAAGATCCTTCAACTTCACGGATCATCAGTTTAGTGGTCATTCAGCATAGCAATGCACTGAAAGGTAAAATAATCATTTCTTTTTCATTTTCCCAGGGTCTTTCTTTTAAAGGCAATGTCTTGATTCTTTTTCATCTCACTACCCTCTTGCTCCTGGGAGAGGACATTCCTTCTGAAAAGATATAAGTAATTTGCAGCCTAATTTCTGAAGCCTATGATTCCAGTACATCAGAACTGGAAGGAGATTCATTCAGGGGAAGGCAGGAAGGGCTGACATCTTTCCAGTCATCTAGACACACTCTCCATGACTTTCTCAGTAATGTTTCCTCCAAGACTCCACTGTAGGGCATTGTGGCCTGTATTGTACCAATTTACAATCCTTGATACTACTCGCAACATTTGCATGAGGGTTTTAGAATTTTCTTACTATTTTCTTTTGTTTTCTTCCTTCCAGAAATTGACTAGGGTTTAATAACTAACTTAATGGGATGGTGATTGGTCCTTTTATTATTTAGAAAAAATGGAACGGGTGAGATGTTCATTCCACAAGTTCTCCAACACATTTTAGGGAGGCTTATCACATTTTAGGGGATCTAGTTTGGGGGCATCGCCCTTGGACGGCGATTCCAAAGGAATGCAGCTACATTGCCCCCTGGTGGCTGTAATGCATAAAAAGACACCTAATTGTTGAAATGCCCTGAACAAAAAGCAGTGCAGCAGTTAGTTCCCTTGGGTCAAGAAAGCCCTGGAGAGAAAGTCCTCGAGGATTCAAATATTCTTCCCATCCCCAGGCACAGGTCTACCAAGATGAGCAAGACTTGGTCCCTGTCTTTAAGAAATTCACAATCTAGTGAAGGAGACAGTCTCTGCCCCCATCCCCATCTCAATCATTTCAATACAGTCTATTACTGAGACAGGTGAAAATGATACATGAGTACCATAGACATTTTATTTGGCTTAAAATGCATGCACTTCACTAATCTTTGTTGTAGGGCTAAAGGTTTCTATTTTGGTATGAGTATGCTGACAGGAGTTCCAAAAACCACTCTCATAAGGCTTCTTCAACAATTTCCAGTTTGGGATTTTATAGAAGTGGAGTTAAAAATCAGGGCATTTAAACAATCTGAGGGAAAATCCTTCAAGATTTCTACATACTCCTTACCTATCTTTATCTGATCTCTTGCCTACATCTAATTCAGCAGTACACATTTTTTAGCAGCTTATCTTTCCAACACATCCATCTGTTCTCATAGAAAATACAGCTCTTTTTTTTTCTCACTCATATGCTATTCACTTAAGTCACATCTAACTGAATTACTTAATTACACTAACAGGTACACCTGGCATAAATAGGTGTGTGAGCAAACACAATGGATCTCAGTAAGCATCCAGCTTAGGGAATGGAAAAGCAGCAACATGTGGGCATTCCAGTGTGTCCTGCTGTCAAGAGAACATTCAGTTTGCTGTGGGCATTGGTCATTATCTTTTCCAGAAAAAATGGAGAGCATGGATTAAACTGGCCAGTCAGTAAAAAGGAAGGATATTGTGGGAGCACAGAGGAGGGACATCCAGTTCAACTTTGAAAGAAGGGAGAATGGAAGGAAATGTCAGATTTTCTTGGGGAAAATAATACATAAACTGAGATTTGAGATAAGGGTAGGATTTTGCCAGCCCTCCCCTCCCCAAAGTGGGCATGTGTGCAAATTTGAAAGATTTAAAGGCAGAGAGCTGCGCGAAATAACATGGCATGTTTAGAAAATTATAAGTGTTTGAATCGCTGATTAGGAGATACAGAAGAGTGGGGGAAGGCTGACGACTGTAATAGAGGACGTGCCATGTACAATCGGGTCGCACCATGATTTTGCATGGTCTCTTCTTTATGTTCATCAGAGTGCATTAGCCATGTGGCTGGCCTTGCGTTTGTTCAGTAGGCACAGGGACACTTCCCGTGTCTAAGGATGAGAAGTCACTGTGCTGAGGTGTCCATGGTCTGGTGCGGGAGATGGATATGTACACAAATACTTCCAAGAGAATGTGATAAGTGCCACAATAAAGGGAGATCCGAAGTAATAGGGAATGCGCACACACACACACACACACACACACACACACACACACACACACACACACACACACACACACACACACACACACACACACACACACAGAAGGTTGAACTATGAAGAGATTCCAATGAGTGGTGATACTTTAAGTTGTGTTTCAAGGATAAAAGAAAGCTAGAAAGGAGGGTGATCTGTCACCCAACTGATGGTCCAGGCTGCCTGGCCTGATGTTCCAAGATGCATGAAGTAGTCACTTCCTACTTCACCATTCCCTGTTCCTCCTTCTCCAAGTGCCCCAGCCTGTCACTAAAGACAGGAAGAGCCGAGGAAAGCTGCTAACAGCCAGATTGCACAGCAACACCGGCCCAGTACGTAAGGGCCCATAGAATCTGGGCAGCCAGAGGAAAAGCCCACACTTCCAGGCTAAAGTAATGCTCTTCAGCCATTTCTTGGGTAGAATCCATACAAAGTTTTTTGTCCACTCTTTGTATTAGCTTAAAAAGAAGTACATTTATTAGTATACACACATATTATGCAAGATAGAATCAATTAGGGTATTTAGGGAAATTCACTCCAAAATTCAACAAACCTCAATGAAAACAAGTTACCTTCGTTTAATGTCAGGCAAATCAATTACTGAGTCAATTAACTGGCTGAATTTTCAGCCTTCAACAGATTTCTTTTAAAAGATATTTAGCAAGGTGGAAGATAACTTGATCCACGTCAGTTAGAGGCTTTCAATTATTAGAAAAAATATCCCACTAAAATTATTTAACTATTGACTATTTAATTAACAAATATTTGACTTAAACTTTAAATTATTAGAAAAATATCCAACTATACTTAGCTAGATTTTAAGACAATATTTTAAAGTAAGGAACAAAGAGGAGAGAAGGAAGAAAGGAAAGAAAGAAGGAAAAAAAGAAGTGGTAATTGTGATATTTGGCCTAAAATTGACAAAATATCACAAAAACATGATATATTCAGAGAAATTAGAGTTATAATTTGAGAAATTTGTCTTTAATTGTGGAAGGACAGAAATATTTCATTTAGAAATAACTTATATGAGGTTATACAGTACGTGCTCTCTTTTCCAACATAATTGAGAAATGTAGTGATATAATAAGTTAATATTATATTTATTAGGGAATAAGATACTATAAGTGGGAGGTTAATTTGCAAAGAATTGCATATATACAATATAGTGAGTTGAATATATGTTGAGCATAATTTATTAGTGGGTTCTAAGCCTTCTGGAAGAGTTTATAAATTTGGGGAGTCACATTATGAAAAGATAAGCAGTGAAAAAGAAAAATCAATATAGTCTCTCTCTGTCTATGTCTTTTAGATAAAAGCATAAAAATCCTTAACAGTCCCCAATTTATGAGCCTCAGGCCTCCTGAAAGTATTGTAAGAGAGTTTTTATTGATACTAAACATTTTCTGAAAAAGTAATAGTCCTACACATATATTTCTCTTTTTCAAATGTATTTAGGTGCTGCAGTAAAGAATAAAGTGCATATTCATTTAAAATGTTATTGAATTCATTTCCTGATCTTCACATAATATTTTCACATGTCAAATACTAAAAACTACAACTACAATCATAGGGGTAATCTTAATCTCCTAAAGGTAAGTGGGGCAATAGTCCCATTATAATAAATTCATAAGTATTGGACAAAATTGTTATATGCACTGCTAAGACAAACTTATGCTTGAACTTTGAAATACCTCTATTCTTAAAACACTTATTATCTCCATTAAACCCCCACCCATCCCACACCATACATTTGATTTTTTCTTCACTTCTAGTTTGGAAAGAAAATTCTGCTCTGAACAGGGCAAAGTTCTTTCAAAGTCCCACAGTTTCTCAAATTTCACTGTATATTATAACCAGCTGAGGAAACCACACACCTGACTAATTAAATCAAAATTTGGGGGTGGGGCCTAGGCAACAGTAGTTTTCAAAGTTTGTCTTTAAGAGAATCCTTGGTCTCAAAAGTGCCAGTGCAAGATTACTTGTGTGAAATTACAGACTGCTGCCCCTGCCCCTCATCCAGATTTTCTCATGCGGGTGACCTAGGGTCGGTTGCATTTCCAACCAATTTCTAGGTGAGGCTGATGCTACTGGTCCAGAGACCATGTTCTGCAGATCATTGCCTTAGATATAGGTCTTCCAGCTCACGCTGGAAGAGATTCCAATGAGTGGTGATAAAGATGTTTTAATCTTTTATAGAAAATTTAGAAAGTAAGTCGAAGGAGAAGAAATAGGTGTGTTGGGGAGATGACCTTGGATAATATTCTTCAAAAAATCATCCCACTACAGTGAATAAAATGTCTTACAGGATTAATGAGGAAGGAAATAGACTTTACGAGGAATTCCCAGCTCTAACTCATCATTAAAATCACACTGGAAGCTTTCAAAAAAATTCACGTTCCTGGTCCTTCCTGCCTCCCTCTCAGTCTACAGTTCTCCGGGCTGGGGTCTGCAGCAGAATATGTTCCACCCCGGGGGTGATTCCACTTTGCAGCCTGGTAGGGAACCACTATCCTAGCCCACAGGTGCACAAAATCCCCTGAGGTGCTTATAAAGATACACATTCCCGAATCCCAACCTCAGAATTCCTCCATAAGTTCATTTAGCTCTAATTCTAGTTCAGGGTTTTTAAATTAGTCCTTGGTGCTTTTCCTTCCAAATGTTTTGTTTCTTCAGAGCTCTTTCTTTTTCTCTAAGGGCTTAAGGCATTAAAACCAGAAGAAAACACTAGTTACAGTTTCTCCTTTCCATCCTGAGCCCTGAATCGTCTTGAGTGACTTGTGGAGGACTAGGATGAGGGAATATTAGGTATAAAAATCAGTTACGGAGAGAAGGGTGGGTATGGATCAGTGGTAGAACACATGCTTCTCATGCAGCTGGGTTCAATCCCCAGTACCTCCGTTAAAAAAAATCAGTTAATACTTTGAAAATATTGTTCCACTATACCATTTTTCCTAACATCACTTACTGACTCGTCTATCTGTTTTATTGGTTTGTGGTGCCTTCTCCATGATATGTAAGGTTAGCTGGCAGGAGTCTCCCCTTGGAACTGTCAAGTGATAAATCCTAGGACTCCCCATCAGGGAGTCACTATGAGAAGCAGGTCAGTTCTAAATAGAACTTGAGACTTTTTGCCCATTTTCTCTTCCAGACTAATTACTACATTATTTTATTAAGCTCCTTGCCCAGCTACCTAAAGTTGTATAGGGCTTCTGTTGAATTGTTAATAAATCAATTATGCATTAATTTGGGAAGAACTGGTATAATGACCAAGTTTCTTCTCTAGCACATGGTATCTCTATTCAGGTTTCTTAAATCTCATGTATGCACTGAAGTAATTCCCATGGAATTACAAATGGAATTTCCCACCCTACCCATTCTTGTTTTAGAGGAATGCTATGGATTATTACACTCGGTCACTTTTTAAAACGTAGTTATTTACTTAAAGCAAGAAAATGGATATTTCTTTTTTCCCCTTATCAACATAATTCAGACCACATTTTGGGAACCAGTGACCTAAAGAATGAAATTCGATCCCAGTGGAGGGATTCTTCTGGGTGGGGGCAGCAAACTGCTTCCAAGAATGGTCAGCCTGGACAGGGCTCTTACTGCCAATGGCCTTTCACTAGCTCTCTGGGCTGTGACACAAGGGTGGGTCAGCAACACGAAACAGCTGTGTCTAGGGTACACGGAAAGAATTCTAGGTTTGGTTGAAGACCTAGAGTCATATGTTTTTGTTGGTCTAGCAGCTCCCTTCTGTACCTTAACAGTAGGCATGGGACCCAGCGTAAGCGTAGCCCAGAGCAGCCCCAAGAGCAATTCAGGTCCCTTTCTAGGGTTTTTCTGTTGGAGCTGAGGAAGGAGGCCTTTCCCGTCTCAGTTAGAAAGGGTCAGCACTGTACATAAACCCAGAGGTGTTATCGGCCACAACTCCTCCCGCGTGGAGAAGTCTTAGAGAATGACAGAAATAACTGAGGAGACCTCATGGTGTCACGTTCTTAGTCTCTGCCTCAGAACTTTCCTGCAGTTTCCCAGAACTACCCGGCTTCCTAAGGCTCTTCTTGTGATCCTGGGGGCCATGCCAACAGCCTTTCAAAAAATACACCTGCTTATTTTAACTAAGATAATTTGAGTTGGGTGGCATCCGTTGGACCAAAATAGGCCTGACTTATTTAATAAGCACCTTTTCAGACCACTGTGAAAACTGCATGAAGGGATTAGTGTGAAATTTCCAGCATTCAAGGGTGTGGAGAAAAGGGATCACTCCTACACTATTGGTGGGAATATAGTTTGATGCAACCATTATGGAAAACAGTATGGAGATTCCTTAAAAAACTAAAAGTAGACTTACCATATGATCCAGCAATCCCACTCCTGGGCATATATCCAGAGGGAACTCTAATCCAAAAAGATACGTGTACCCCAGTGTGCATAGCAGCACCATTTACAATAGCCAAGACATGGAAATAGCCTAAAAATCCATCAACAGATGACTGGATAAAGAAATTGTAGTATATTTATACAAATACTACTTGGCCATAAAAAAGAATAAAATAATGCCATTTGTAGCAACATGGATGGACCTGGAGATCATCATTCTAAGAAGTAAGCCAGAAAGAGAAAGAAAAACTACCATATATCATTTATATATGGAATCTAAAAAAATAAAAAGATACAAATGAACTTATTTACAAAACAGAAACAGACTCAAAGACATAGAAAACAAACTTATGGTTACCAGAGGGGAAAGCGGGTAGGAAGGGATAAATTGGAAGTCTGAGATTTGCAGATACTGACTACTATGTATAAAATAGATAAATAACAAGTTTATACTGTGTAGCACAGGGAACTATATTTAACACCTTGTAGTAACCTATAATGAAAAAAATATGAAAAGGAATATATGTATGTATATGTAAAACTGAAACATTATGCTGCACATGAGAAATTAACACACTGTAAACTGAATATACTTCAATAAAAAAAAAAAATCCAGTATGGTACCAAGGAATGCTTAATAAGTCTACTGAACTGAACTGAATCCAGCATGATAATTTAGAATTGCCTTGACATTTATGACATTTCAGGGTTTTGAGACTGATGAAAAATTTTATTATAACCTCTATGCTTATTTCACATTCTAAAGGTATAAAACAGAAATGACTTGAACCCCACCCCCCAAATTTGAAAATGCTCCAAAATATGGAAAATTGGTGAGATTTTCAGGTTATCATGTGGCTTCAGAGTTATCTATTACTGTAGCCTACATTACTTATTGCAGTTTATATTAAATAATAGTTTATTACAGAATACACTATTAAATCTGTACTTCCTTTGAGATGTGGGCTTAATGATACTCTGTGTGAAATGCTTCTGCTTCTTCTAACTTTTCTTTAATTTTCATTTTATTACAAATGATGTCTATTTTTTCTGCTCATGCTCCATCTGACATCACAATAATTTACACCCTTTTATTTAATTAGTCTATCAACAAGATTGCTAGTGATGACTTCTACAGAGCTGTTCTGCAAAACTAATGAGACTCTGTCAGATTATTTTGCTTTTTAGTTTTAAAAAGGAAGATATTTCCTTTGTCTGCCAAGAATACTGAACACAGAGCTCTTGGTTCTGTGTAATATCCAAAATATCCTCAACTCAGAAATCACTCTTTTTTCAAATTTGAATGCTGGGGGTTGAAGGAAAGAGGATTCATGAGAGGAAATAAAGTAGCTAATGAGCTGTAACAAGTCTGAAGGGCTTTTTGCACATTTTGAAGAATTTCAAATTTGGTGGCTCTTTATTCCAGTTGCATGGCTTTCCTTTTTTTTTTAAGTCAAAAGTGTATCACCAAACCACAGTAAGATATTTTGTATTGAGATGACTACCCTAAACAGGACAAACAGTAACAAGTGTTGACAAGGAGATGGGCAGTTAGAACCCTCACTCTCTGCTGGTTTGATTGTAAAAGGGGACACCCACTTTGGAAAACAGCCTGATATTTCCTCAAATGCTTAGGACATGACCTAGAAATTTCTCTCCTAGCTATAGACCCAACAGAAATGAAAACAAACGTCCACACAAAAACTTAAACACAAATAGTCATAGCAGCATTACTCATAATAGCCCCAAACTGGAAACAATCCAAATCTCCGCTGAGTGAGGAATAGATAAACAGAATGTAGTATAGCCATACAGTGGGATATTATTTGACCAGAAAAAGACTGAAGTTTTGATACTTGCTATTATGAGAATGAACCTTGAAAACATAATTCTAAGTGAAAGAAGCCAATTACAAAAGACAACATACTGTATGATTCCACTTATATGAAAAGTCCATAATAGATAAATCTAGAGACAGAAAGCAGATTTGTGATTGCCAAGGGCTGAGGGAAGAGGAGAATGGGAGTATTTCCTTACAGGGCAATGAAAATGTCCTAACATTAGAAACGAGTGATAGCAACACAACTCTGTGGCGATTGTACTGATAACACTGAATTATATGTTTGATGGTGTGTAAATTATGTCTCAACAAAATTGTTGTTTTTTTAAAAAGGTGTATCACCATACAGCTACCTAATGACCCAGCAATCCCATTCCTAAGGTTACACGTTGCAGAAATCAAAATGTATATTCACACAGAAACTTGTACACAACGTTTACAGCAGCTTTATTCATAATCGCCCCAAACTGGAAGTGATCTAGATACCTTTCAAAAGGTGAATGAATAAGTTGGTGAAGGGACGTACCACATTTTAGCGGTGCATCCATCCAATAAAATAATACTCAGCATTGCTGACTCAACTTGGCAATGAAAAGACACTATTGATTCATACAACAACATAGGAGAATCTCAAAAATAGTTTGCTAACTGAAAAAGCCAGGCCGCTAAAAGATTTTATGACTTCATTTATATGACATTTTGGCAAAGGCAAAACTACAGGGATAGAAGACAGATCAGTGGTTGCCAGGGGTTGAGGTTGGGAGGAGTTTGATCTCTAAAGGGCAGTACAAAGTGGGTAGCGGGTAATGGATCTGTTCTGACTCTTCACTTACAGGACTGTACAATACAAAGAATCAATTTTACTGAATGTGAGCTTAAAAAAAGCTATATATGGAGGAAATCCAAGATGAAATACAAATGGTAAAATACAAACATAAATATATTACAAATGAATAAAGTGACCACACTGAAGAGAGCAGCAAAGAAACAACCTACGTTACGTTAGAAAAGGGTATTTGAACTGCGACTGTAAGGCTAAAGACAAAAAAAACCTGTACATAAATACCATACTGTAGTTTGTAAATTTGTTTCTCACAAGGATATGAGTTAGCAATTCTGAAACTATCTTACTATATGTGTATTAGGTTTGAACAAATAGATAAATATATTACAAGTAATGACCGCCAGCTTTCTCACTATCAGAGAAAAAAAATTACAAATGAGGAAGGGGGAGGCTAGGGTGAACCTGCTTTGGAAACAGATATCAGCATGAATTCATACACTACATATATATATGTATGTATATATATATATATGTATATATATACACACACACACACACACATATAGGTAGATAAAGAAACAGAGATGTGTATATATGAATTGTTAGTGTACATGCTTATTATTTCCAAGTTCTGTCCACTGAGAGGGTCTAAAAGCAATGAGTACACCTAGCGCCCAGATCTTGTTTTTTAAATACCATTCTCCAATAAAAGAAACCAGGGCTTCTTGGAGAAATTGTTGAATTCAGGGCTGAGGCAGAAAGAATACAAAATGAGGTTGGAGCATATTGCAGTGCTAGAAAGTAAGGAATTGCAAAAAGGAAAGAAAGAAAGAGGGAGAGGGAGGGAGAGAGGAAGGGAAGGAAGGAAGGAAATTAAAATGAGAGTATGTTAAAAAAAAAAAAAAAGGCATGGGAGCCCATTTGAAAGATCTCTCAATGACCAAAGTTGGAACAATTTGAGCCACAAAATCTGTAATGACAGGATTGGATTATAACCCATAGGAAAAAAATAAATGTCTAAGAGCCCACACTAATATAAGTTATTCAATAAATAAATAAATGGGGGAGAAAGAATAAATCTTTCTTTTGGAGAGATTCCAATTAATAAATGTAGAAAGATTGATGGAAATCATAAATCACCCTTGGAACATCACAATAACAATTGTTGCACAAAATCCACTAATGAATGCTTAAATTAGTGGATGGAAGTTCAAGGAGAAACCAAGATATCTGGAGAGTCTCAAAGTTTCTATCCCAAGATATTTATTAATTATAAAAGTGGAAAAATAGTAACTTTACAGTGAACAAATCCAGCAGATGCCACCTTAGCCAGATGATCTAGGCTACCATAAAAGACTAAATCGTCAACCTCATGTGCCTCCTGATCTGGTGCAGTGAGAAGGACATATTGCTTCTGTGCTTTTCTTGCTAAAAAGGCATAACTTTAGTCTAAAAACAGGAAATATCAGACACACACAATTGAGAATATTCTACAGGATAACTGATCAGTACTCTTCAAAAGGGTCAAGGTCATGAAAGACAGGGACAAACCGAGGAACCATCCCAGACTGAAGACTGAGGAGATGTGTTGGACAGACTTTAAGGTGGCTCCCAGGATTCTCTCTTCTGGTATTCATGCCTTTGCATAATCCCCACCCCCTGAGTATCGGCAGGATCTGTCACATTTCTGACCAATGGAATGTGGTAAAAGTGATGGGTGGTATGATTCTGATTATGTCCCTTGACTACATAAGGATGCAGCCTCTGTCCTGCAATGAAATCTCTATTTTTCTGGCTTTGAAGAAGCCAGTTGCCATGAATCCTAGAACCACAAGGAAATGAAATCTGCCAACCACCTGGGAGAGCTTAGAAGATGATTCTTTCCCAGCTGAACCTCCAGATAAGAACCCAGGCCTCGTCATACCTTAACTGCAGCCTCGTGAGACCCTAAGCAGAGACCCAGCTAAGCCATGACCTCCTATAAGAGGCCTATGAGGTAATAAATACGTGTTGACATTAAATTTGTGGTATTTATTACAGGAGCTCTGTATGACCATTGAATGATATGTGGGCTCCTTAGCTGGATCCTGGAACACCAAAAGGACATTAGTCAAAAAAATGAATGAAATACTAGTGAAGTCAATAGGTTTGTACTAATGTTAATTTCTTTCCTTTCTTTCTTTCTTCTTCCTCTTCGCCTGTGTCTTCTTCTTCTTCTCCTTCTCCTCCTTCTCCTTTTTTTAATGTGTGTGTGAGTGGCTTAAACCACAGAAGTTGATTGTCTCACAGTTCTGGAGGCTGGCAAGTGCAAGATGGAGGTTGGGTGCAGTTTCTGGTGAGGGCTCTCTTCTCGGCTTGCAGATCATCGCCTTCTCACTGTGTCCTCACAGGGCCTTTCTTCGGTGTGTCTTAAGGTATAACCAATGTTAATTTACTAGTTTTGATGACTGTACTATGGTTACCTAAGATAGTGATGTTACAGGAAGCTGGGTGAGGAGTATATGGGAACTTGCTGTACAACTTTTCACAATCTTTCTGTAAGTCTAAATTTATTTCAAAATTTTAAAAATGAATAAAAGTGTATCACTAGCAGTATTCCAATCACTCTCTGTTAAGAGACATTTTATTTTGTTATCTGGAGTCTAAAAAGAAAAGAAGAGGTAGAAAGAGACACAAGAAGATGAGGAAAGAGGAATGGTTAAAAAACATGTGTTCATTTTTTAATGAGAAGAAGATACCATGAGTTGGAATGAATTGTGTTGTGAGCAATGAAGGAACACAAGGATGGCCCTGAGCTCCTCCCATGCTCACCCTGAGAGTGGACCATGTGGAAGCTTTAGGTTCGATGTGTCTGCACACCCAGAACTGCACAGCCCAGGACAGACTGCCGTGAAGAGGGCCAGGCAACTGCTCTCAGTTTGAAGGCAGCAAACATTTAAATATGAGACAGAGAGGAATTCAGTTTTGGCAGCAGAAATGGAAAGACAAACCAAGAAAAGACATTCAGCAGTTGCCATGAGACAGTGAAATCCATGAGGTAAAGCAGCACAGACACTACAGAAGCAGGGACCTAGGAAAACTGTCACAAGGATGTTAGATTCTCTGGAGCAGGGAACGAAGGTCTCCTGATGTCAGGCTGCTGGAGCTGCAGTCTGTGTCTTGAAGGAATCCCAGAAGACTTCTCCATTACCCAGCAGGCTCTCAGATCAGAAACTCTGTATGTCAGCAAAATATCCTTTCACCTCAGTCGCAGCAGACACTATCAGCTCCTTCTGAACCTGGGCTCCACACATCTTGGGAAGCCGTCTGCCCAGGGTATCACTGTAGCTTCTGTGACACTGCACCAGGAAACTTGGCCTGTCTCAGGCTGTCCTCAAGCTCTCGGCTGGGGCTGCTTCTGAAATAAGCCTTTGACCATGGAACGCATCAAATTCCACTTGAAGACGTGTGAAGGAGTTTGTGTAACCATTCATTTCTCTGAGGGCTGGTGGTTGCTGATGGACTGAGTGTCCCAGAACCTCTCTGCCCACACTTTCAGCCCCATCACAGCTTTGGAACTTTCCTCATCAGTGCTCAGTTTTCCAATTACTGTTGCCTCTAGCCTCCTGCTGTCTGTGCCCTGTGCAAACTTGGGAATGAATAGAGGTAAACTGAGGCCTATGCTTTCAATCAGGAGGTCACAGTTTACAAGTAACAGCAACTATTCATACTCCCTATTGTGAATTCCATAGAGCCAATTGGTTCTCACAGAATGTTTTTGTGATTATTGCCAAATTCTTTAATTCAAAGCTTACCTATGGGTATGACCCAAGCATGATCTGACAAATGGGAGTGCATTCTAATCTGCCAACTCTTCTCCTAATAAATTTACTACCTCTGTATCTGTGGTCTGTCTATTGTTAAACTATTTCTCGCCCTTATACAAATTATATTCATTAAAGTGAAGCCTTTTCCAGCTTCGGCCCTACATATGCCAGAACTTCACTTGTTCCAACAGTAACATTTTCAGTCCTTGCTGAATAAAAGCTTTTGAATAGTGGAAGACTGTTTGCTCAGCTTTTTTCCTTTTTTTTTTTTTTTTTTTTGCGCTAGTCATGCTGTAACAGCTACAAACATGACTCATTTTTAAGTTTAATATTCATTATTAAAATTGTCACCATTATTATCCTAAATCTAGACTGGAAATCAGCAAAATATGGGCTGCATATTTTTATATGGCCCAAACTAGGAATGGT
Source organism: Camelus dromedarius (assembly GCF_036321535.1). Taxonomy (NCBI): domain Eukaryota; kingdom Metazoa; phylum Chordata; class Mammalia; order Artiodactyla; family Camelidae; genus Camelus; species Camelus dromedarius. The sequence continues at coordinate 48,737,922 of NC_087443.1, read as the reverse complement.
TTTTACATTTTTAAGTAGTTGAAAATATTCAAAAGAATAATAATATTTTGTGATATATGAAAAATTATATGAGAGTCAATTTTGGTATATATGAGTAAAGTTTTTTTGGAACCCAGCCATGGTCATTCATTTATATATTGTCTAGGTCAGCTTTTGACTACAATGGCAGAATGGAGTAGTTGTAACAGATTGTATGGCCTATAAAGCTAAAGTACTTATTCTCTGGCGCTTTACAGAAAAAGTTCCTGACTTCTGCTCTGGACAATCAGCAAGACAATGAAGCAAGCCTTGATTTGTAGCATCTGCCCATTTCTATACTTCAACAGACCCACCATCCTCAGTTGAGATTCCAGCCCAGGTCTGCACACCCTCTTCACTCCATCACTGTGCCTGAGTGGCTTGAAATAGTAACATATTTCAGTCCTAATCAGGGGTTTCTGGTGTGGTCCCTTCTACTCCCCTCAGGACATTCTAATAACAGTTAGCAATGCATCAGATCACTATCTCTGTCCCATGAAATTTCAAAACAAGTTACTCCTCTTTGCTTCTTGGGCAACTGGTTAACTTAATTATATCGACCCCTGCATTCCTTGCAATTTTATTTGCATCATCTTTTCAGAAGAACAACCCCTTTTTTCAAAAGTGGGGATTAGAATGTTTAGAATATCACACTCACATATTCTGAGTTACGAACCAAAGATATTTCCACATTTTTAAAAGATATTTCCACATTTTTAAGTAGTTGAAAGGAATGGTATTATTTCAGACTTGCAGTGTAAACACTGGCTCATTCCATATCCAGTGTGAGTAAACCTTATAGAATAAACAGAAGAGTCAGAGCGTCCAGAGGAGTCGTGATACCAACAATATTCATTCCATCCCAAAATGTTACTGCATTATGAACTTCAAAGAGGGCTTTAAGAAAATGAGAATCCGGTCCTCCTATCTCAATCAATTATTAAATGCTTTCTGTCCATACTCACTACTCACTTCTCTGTTCACATTGGTATATGAAATTTTTGCCTCCATTTAAATGAGTCAGCCAGACTGGGAATGTTTTTTGAGCAGAACTGAAAATAAAATGCTAATAAATTGAACATGTATGTACTTGCATCATAAAAAAGCACCTCTGTCTAACAGGAGTTGTGAAATTACTATATCTAAAATCTTAAAAGGCTATTCTGATAGGAAGCAATTATTTTACCTCATTTGTCACATGACAAGCCCCGCAATGTTGACTTAGGTTGTAGATTCACACCAGATACAAACATTCTCCCAAATGGTGGATATATGAGAGTCTCAGACTAATTCATAGGATTTTCTCCAAGTCAGTACAGAAAAAAATCATCTGTGGGATTCTGTAAACTCTTCCCTGCCTAAAAAAAAAATTCTCAAACTTAGTCCTCTTATCCACTCCATTCCTTAATCCATTTGGCTATGGACACCTTTCTTCATATTAGAATTCTGCTGAGAAATTACCTTCCCCCACCAAAATACATACATATATATATAAACATATATATAATTTATATATATATAAATTCTACTGAGAAAGCATTAACTAAACACATCCGTGGTCTAATTATTGGGTTCTTTTACAAATACAAATTCTCAAGGTGGTGCAAAAAAATTGAGGTTGAGTTGTTAAGATTAATTGGTTGTTTTAGGCCCAGCACCCAGTGGGCTAAGTCACGATAATGAAGCTAATGCACGTAGCACTTGACGCTATCCTAAGGGCTTTACATATATTAACTTACTTAACTTTCAGGACAACCTATGAAGCAGGTAATACTGCTATGTTCTTTTTTCACAAGAGGAAATGAAGCACAAAGAAGTTAACTACCTAAGTAAATGGCAGAGCCAGGATTCAAATCCAGAGAACCTGGTCCTACCATCCACGCTTATAACAACTATGCATGCAACCCCTCCCGTGCCTATGCATGAAATACTTTTTTTTAAGAAATGTATTAAACAATAATGCTCATTAATCTGGAGTTATTAGTGAAAAAGTCATTCTGCGTAAGTGAAAAGAGGAACATAAGTGGTTTGACAGACTATCAGTATATTTTATTTTACTGCTTTAAGTTATTATGTTTTACTATTTTTTTATTTTTATTTTTTATTGAAGTGTAGTTGAAGTACAAATCTTTTCAAGTACCTCCAACAACAAGAACTAACTCTCAGCTCCTGCAGGAAGTCAGGAAAGTGGCATTTACATTTACTAGCTTTGTTCACACATGTTCATCTGTTGGTTCTTGTTCTCTTAAGTCGGTTTCATGAGTCCTTGAAAATGCATTCATAATGTCAATTTGCTTAGCAAAGCCTTTATTGGACATGGTGGTTTTTGCAGTTATAGCTTTAGCCCTGCCCAGGTTAAATAATCAGAAATCTCCTATCAGTTAAGTCCAAAGGAAAAAACTTGACCTCTATAGAAAAGCAGGCATCAGAGATTTTTATTGACCAAACTTCTTGCTAGCTTCTGGGATATGAAGAATAAACTATGCATTCTTTTAAAAGCCTTCCTATTGGACAGGATAATTAGAGTTCTTTAAAGAGATTCCTATAGATTCAATGAAAATGCTGGAAAATGGCAAAAGCTCAGCAAACAAGAGTTCTTTTCAGGCTCCCATTGCCTGTGGTGGGAGGGTAGGAGATCTGTCACTTACTTTTACACCATAGTGAAAAGAAATTAAAACCCCTGGAACTTCCCTAGCTGGTATGGCTGATGAGGTGGTGACTTGTTGAGCTTGAGTTTGATGTAATCTCGCTGAGTCAGGAGGTTTGCAACATGGTCTTGGCTGTGCCGTGAGACAGAAGCAAGGCTTAGAACAATCTCTCCTTTCTTGATTTTTAAACAGCTTTACAGAAATATAATTCACATATCATAAAATTCACCCAAAGAGTACAATTCCATGGGTTTCAGTATATTTAGACTTGTGCTGTACATCCACCACCCAAATCAAGTTTAGAATATTTTCATTACCCCCAGAAGAAACCCTGTACTCCTTAGACATCACAAGTCCCCTGTCCTCCAGCTGGCACTGCTCATCTGTCTGTCTCTACAAATTTGCTTATTCTGGATATTTCATACAAATGGAGTCATACAGTATGTGGCCTTTTGTGTCTGGCTTCTTTCAGTTAGCATATTACTTTAAGGTTCATCCATGTTGCAGCATACATCAGTATTTCATTTCTTTTTATGGCTCAGTACCACTTCTTCATCCATTATTGATGGACATTTGGGTAGTTTCCACCTTTTTGGTCATTGTGAATAGTGCTGCTATGAACATTCATGTGTGAGTTGCTGTGTAGACATTTGTTTCCATTTCTCTTGGGTACATACTGAGGAGTGGAACGGCTAGGTCATATGCTAACCCTATGTTTAATGATTTGATGAACCATCAGACTGTGATGTGTTTTCTGAAGTGGCTGCATTGTTTTACATTCCCATCAGCAAAGTATGAATGTTCCAGTTTCTCCATGTCTTTGTCAGCACTTGTTATTGTCCTCTTTTTTATTAGACCCATCCGGGTGGGTGTGAAGGGGTATCTCATTGTGGTTTTGCTTTGCATTTCCCTGGTGGCTAACTGAGGTTGAACATTTTTTCATGTGTTTATTGGCCATTTGTATAGCTTCTTTGGAGAACTTCTTATCCTTCCCATATATATATATATTTTTTAATCTGCTTTGGCTTCCCCTCTCCCAGGGAAAAGTATTGCAACACGACACTTCATCACTGGCTTTGTTCACCTTGTTACAATACACAACCTCTAGCAAATCACGAGAACAGATTTATAAAGCACATGATTCAGTCAGTGATCACATGCATTATCAAAGTATTGATTTTAATAGAGTTCAAGACTACAATAAAAACTTGAATAGAGCTCAAAGTCCATTGCAAACAGACTTCTCTTAGGACTCACAGACTTCCTTATGCAAAGGCCCCATTTTAAACTTCAAGGCATTATTCTTGAGTCTATCACTCAGAACAAGGTTCAATCTCACAGAATATCAAAGGGAACTTTCCAAATAGAAAGATCAGTGAAATGGGATGGTCATATCACATGACTTAGAGCCTTTCAAAACCTCAATAGGGTAACCGGCCATCGCAATTTGTCTGGGACTGTCCTAATTTTTAAAATGAAAGTCTTGGGAAACACTTTAGTCCTGAGTGAGTTCAGTTGGTTGGTCACCCCAGTGCTACCCTTATTCTCCCAGTTATGTAGGTGACAGAATTATACATGAAGACGCAGTAAAGAGCAGAGGCTACATCTTTAGGCCTTGCCAGCAGCATGGCGTATTGGCTTGTGAATTTTGGCATGTTATTTTATCTCTGTGAGCCTCAGGGAAGTTCAGGTGAGATATGATGGGGTCACACCTAATGTGCTTTAAGGTCAAAATTCGTATCTTGAAAATCCTTCAAATACAAAACCAAGTACAATGCCGTAAAAAATATATTTGGTGTGATCAACATTGAAGATAATTTTACCAAATTCTCCAACTCTTCATTAATGACACTCAAGGAATTTCTCACTTTATTCTGTCACCACTCTTCTACCTGCCGCCAGGAACAACAGTTTGACTTATTGGATCAAACCCTTACAGTCATGCACACAGTCTTTGCAAGTGTTCAGCTGCCAAGCGTTGCTGGTTTCAGGCACAGCTGTGCCTACTTCTGGGCACATGATCATCAGAGGGACTAGTGGGGCCATCCCACGCATTATTTGAATTCTCTTTCTCTTTTTGCTAAGGACACAGGATGGAATTCCTGCAAGGTGAATGTGTGTATTATGTGACTCCATCGTAAGGTATCTAAACCACTTAGCTGAGGGCTGATAAGCCTCAGGGAAAAGACCCACAGATACCTCCAAAAAGATGTAAAAACTGCTCAAATCTTTTTGTGATTGAGGTAGCAGCTCACAAGTTTCACCTCCCAAGAGACGACTGATGTTTGAGGGTGCAGAGCCCAGTTTACAACTCTGGAAGTGGTCCCATTTTGGTGATTTTCCCACAGCCACTGTTCTGGAAGCCTGCCCAGGTATACCCCACCTGGCCTATCAGTTCATAAGCAAATTATGATTGGCATGTGTGGTGTGTCAGTCTCAGCCTATCAGTAACCAGTGTTGCGGCTAGACCAGCCCTTGTGGTTCTTATTATGATTGCAAGAAGTCTTTCAGCAATAACCACCAGGAAACTCTGAAAAATAAAGGTTTATTATTTACAGGACCTCGAAATTACACAGCACACCTGGGACCACATATCAAGGTCATGGGTAGAGAAAGAGACAGAGTGCGAGGGACTGGGATTCTGCTAGGGTTTCGAGGGCTCATTCTTTATGGGTGAATTTAAAACAAAAGAACAGAACTTTTTTTTTAAACATTTTTTATTGATTTATAATCATTTTACAATGTTGTGTCAAATTCCAGTGTTCAGCACAATTTTTCAGTCATTCATGGACATATACACACTCATTGTCACATTTTTTTCTCTGTGAGTTATCATAACATTTTGTGTATATTTCCCTGTGCTATACAGTGTAATCTTGTTTATCTATTCTACAATTTTGAAATCCCAGTCTATCCCTTTCCACCCTCCACCCAGAACTTTTAATTTTATTTTTAATGGATGTAGTAGAGGTTGAACCTGGGACCTCATACGTGCTAAGTGTGTGCTCTACCATTGAGCTATACCCACCCCGACCAAGAGTGGAATTTAAAGCATGGGAAGAAAAAAAAAAAAAAAGGCTTACTGAAATAAACCAAGATCCCTAAAACAAAGGAACTTCAATAGGGGGAGGTGGTGGCAATGTGTTTATTCCAGATAGCCATCTTTGAAGTGGATGCCTCTCCGTGGCAATTAAAGGTTAAGTCAGGTACTTGCATGACAAAAAAATAATCCACACACACAACTGTCAGTATTTACACTCTGGCATGCCAAGGTCAGCTAGGTACCCAGAAGAGCACTCCAGATCAATCTGGTTGGATCTACAGTGTCAGGGTCTGCTCTGGGGAGTAGCAGGGTTCCAGGACTTGAGACTGATACTGACCTAAGAAAGAATAGAACATCCTTCCCCTTCCCATCCAACAGAAGTAAGTAGGAATGGAGTGTGAGGACACGGGTACCATTTGCCAGGAAAACTAGGGCATTCAGAACTTTACCTGAAACTACAAAGTGGTACTTTGCCAATGCCACGGCTTTAGTTTTTTGTTTTTGTTGTTGTTATTTTTATTTTTACTTATTCTTTGGGATGTTCCCCAGTGATGCCTTTTAATAAAAGGCACACACTCAGTGTCAGCTGAAGCAGAAAGCCCTTATTGGTGAGGTCACAAAAGACTAACAACTCAGATGCCCATGTAGAGGAGTGGCTAAGAGGATTACAACATAGTCTTATATTAGAAGACTCAGGCAGTCATTAAAAATAGCAAGGTGGAGCTATCTTCGAATATGAAACTCTCTCTGGGACATATTAAGTGAAAAAAACTGAGGCGCATGAGAGGTACACAGATGCTACTATTCATAGTAAGAGGGAAAGGGAGATGAGAACTTAAACATAAGTACTTATGCTTACACTTACTTGTGCTGAGTATCTCTGGAAAGTTACATGAAAAAACTATTAGCAGTGGTTGCCTCTGTGAAGAGGAATCAAGGATAGAAGGAAGACTTGCATTCACTGCCTGCTTTTTTGTATTGTTTGACTTTATTTTACACATGCCTGTATTAAACCTAAAAAATATAACAATATGGCAGTCCAATCACAAGAGAAAATAAAAATCCTGCATCTCACCTGTATAAAAGCAGAGTGGTGAGTAACAGAATTTCTACTGCTCTTTGTTGTTGCTGTTTTTCTTTTCTGGCAAAAGAGTTTTGCAATCCTTAAGCAAGGTAGTCCATATTTGAGTTGGATTATTTCCCACATAGGATTGAAAAAAAGTCTTCCAACAGTCTTTCAAAGACAAAGTATAGATCAGTTAATCACAGTGCCTGGATTGGAACTTAGAGTTATGGTCATGCTCATTTTATATTAATTCAATTAAAACTCTCACTTGATCCTAAGAAAATGAATATGTAGTAAAGACTGAAGAAGAAAACAACTTTATAAAAACAACTGTACATTTCTATTAGTAGCTAAGATTAAAAACTAATTTGAAAAACTGTGGGAGCCAGAATTTGCAATCACAGAAAACACGAGTCAGGAGCGCACCCAGATAATCAGAATTGGGTGAGATTTCGGTTTCTCTGTGGGGGAAAAAAATGACAGTTTACATTGGTCCTTCATTCTACAAGCTTTTTACTGAGTCCTCCCCCAGTTGAAGCCAGGCACAGTGCAAGGTGCTGGCAGTACAAATGGAGGGACAGCTGTCATTGTTATTTGGCCAGGACCCACTTCTCCCCTTCCTGGTGATGTCTTGATTCTCCTTTGGGAAGCCACTCATTCTCTATTCTTGGTTCTTGTGGTTCCTTCAGGAGAGACTAGCCTTGCACCCTGTCTCTTACGGCCCCCACCAACCACAGCTACAGGAGGGTTACCTGGAAATTCTAAGCCCCAGGCCACAGTGCTGTGCATGGAATTCAAGAAAAGCCATCTGGGACTTCTGTGGAACTATCAAGAAGACAAAGATCCTTCTCCAAGGTGAGGCTGCCAGTAGCCTGACAAGGAGGCCAACAGAAACAAAAGTAGAGCAGAGAGACACAGAGTTTGGGTACCATCGTTTGGATATTAGATCCAGCTACACCTAAAATAGGTTGCCCCTTGGACATTTTAGTTCTAGGAACTAACATTAATTTTCTTTTTTTGCTTAAGTCGGTTTGAGTAATATATTTGTCACTTGAAACCAGAATACTCCTGGCAAATAGAGGTGACACAAGACTGTTCCTTCCTCTAAGATGCTCCTTTGGGGAGAGGCAGACCCATAATTGAGAATTAGTTACCTTGTGACGGGTGGTGTTATGACAAAGTATGTGCCTGGTGCTGCTGGAACATGGAAAGACAGAAAATTCGGTAAGACATCTTAGAGTTGGGAAGAGTGTTAGAGTTTTTAGAACTAATCCTCTCATTCAAACAGAGACTCTGAAGCCCAGATTCATCCAAGAGATGCAAAGTAGCTAAGAATGGTTCTGAACTGCACTCCACCCCTCTAGCCTGAAAACGATGTTTAAATAGCATTTTCCCCTAATAACTAAAAATTATACACTCATTATAGAAAATTTAGAAAATATAAGAAAAGCCAAAGAACAACATAAAATCATCCATAATACTCACTCATCAGCTAAAGATGTCCACTCAATATTTTGTCAATGCCCTACCAATCTTTCTCCATGAATTCTTTAAAAACTTCTTTTTCAAAAATGGAATCATACTGATTTGTTATCTGCTTCTTAAATTCAACTGAACATTTTAACATTAGTTATATGTTAATATATATTACATATAACAATATAACCTATATTAGCCTTCAAAAATAATTGGCTGCATAACTTATTTATCCAATCCCCTCTTGGCTAAATTCCAATTTTTTATTATTATATGCAATACAGAGATGAATGTCCTTTACTAGAAGGGGCACAAACCTCAAATCAGCTGCAGATGGGAAGCTACCTGTAATATAATCGTAGGGATTATATTCCTAATGAGAGGAGGGGAGAATTTCACTGACACAGGAAGCCTGTCTTCAGAGAAAGTAAGAAGGGCATGGATACACAACTGTACCTGTTAATGTGTAACATTATAAAGTCTAAGCAGTGAGGTGTTAAGAATAAACACTGTAATCATGAAGAGAGCTCTTCAACCCCTCCTTTAAATCCATCCATTACACTACCTTCCCCCAGTGTCACTGATCCCAAGTGCAAATCAGATCATGCCATGTCCTTGCCCAAACTTTTTCAAGGCTCCCTACTGCCTTCTGACTACAATTCTTTATACAGGCACTCGAGCTTCTTCAGATGAGATTCCAGCACCATATTTTGAGCCTTATTTCCCCCTAGTAACCTGTCCCAATGCATCTAATGCTGTAGACCTGGCCACCATTCACTGATGGGTCCCCACATGTGACTCACTCTATGCTTTGGTCCACATTGTTCCCATTTTCTAGAATGACACTCTCCCCTATCTCTACCTATTGAAACCTTACCATTTTTTTGAGGCTCAAATGCCACTCCCTCTGCAAAGCTTTCCAAGCTTATCCTAGCAAGTCTATCCTTCTCCTGATTTAAGTTATAGTTGACTGTGAGGTACCAGATGCCCCTGTGTCCTGCGGGCCCCTTGAAGGCAGGAACACATCTCACTGAACACATCTCTCAGCACCCAGCAACCAGCTCTGTGGCTTGTACATGCACATTTCCAATCACATGTTTGTTGAATAGTATTTTTCAGGCATTAAACATGTGAAACGGTACAAAGTTTATTAATCTAGCAGGATTGTATTTAATTAAGTGATTCTCCTTTGTTATGTTATTATATCAGCCATTCTGTTCTTAACCCAGCCTTTCTAAGCAATCAAAAAAGGCTCATTCTTCGTAGGTGGGGTGATGTTTGCAATGAACCTCAGCCTGAAATACAGCCTTTCACCATTTACTGGCAGTGGGAAATTCCATGTTATGCTTAGAGAGATTTTGGAAACTAATTTGAAATTGGACATTATACTTTATTTCAAGGAAACCTGAATAAGGATTGTACTAAAAAACAAATCAAACTAAATAAACGTGTTTGTTTTCCCCTCATGCTCCCCAAAACATTCAGAAATCTGTGTGTCTAGTGCAGTCCTTCCCTTAACAGAACTCCCTGAAATGAATCTCTAGTGTCCAACTGATGGAACAATTTTGAAAAGGGCTTTAGAACAGCTTGACTCGGTGCTGAGACCTCAGGACAAGATGAACCAAGAGAGCCTTGTCCAATGGTTGAATTGCTTTTTCTGCACTTCACTCCGCCAGAAGCAGCTGAAGAATGTTGCTCAGTGTGTTTCACTACACCCTGCGGGTAGTTGGTATGAGTGAGGTTGACATCAGATACCCGCCAATAAATACACCTGCAGGATATTTCCTAGGCGGCCTCAAAATGTAGGATGTGCAGAAATGCAAGTTCACAGTGTATGGGTTTTAAAAAGCTAGAGTCATCTTTGAAACTGTTCCAAAAAGAGTGGCACATCCGCATCTCAGTGAGAAGCCCAAGAACCTCTTCACAGGCGGCTCTGTCACTGACTGGCTTCGAGGGGGAGGCTGGGATAAGCAGGAGGATCCCACCTCCACCGTCCTCATGGCACTGACAGGGCAGCGGGGAAGGCAGAGCTCTCTATAAATAACCGGTTCTGCGTGAGCAATGAATTCTGTGCATCCCACGGAGGTGACAGAGAGGAGAGTTGGGGGAGTTCCAGTAGTAAGGACTCAAGCAGGCAGGACGACCTCATAGGCTTCACGAGGCGTGTGACACCATACGCTAGATCTGGCAGGATAAGCATGACTTTGCAAGTGGATGGGGGACAAAGGGCAGCCCAGGCAGATGGAGTAGTGTGTACAGAGAGGCACAGCAGTATGAAAAAACCTGTTTGGGGCAGAGAATTATGAGTGCTTCAGGGAATTGCTATGGAAACATAAATAAAGGGTGGGGGAGAGGCAGGAGGCGAGGCTGGTGAGAAAAGAAGGGCTGAGGTTACAAAAGATGCAGCCAGCAGTGTGGGCCAGGAGCTTCAGCTTTGCTCCATTAAGGCTCAGGACTTCTTTTGGGAGAACACAATTCAACCCAGAACAGATGCCCTGAGAGCTTACTGTGGGCAGGTTCTATTCACAGCGTTTCACTTGCATTAACTCATTTAATGCTTGCAACATCCTTGAAAGGCAGGGATGACTACCATACCCTTTTGATAGACAAAGGAATTGAGGTAAAGGGAAATGAAATAATTCATTCAAGTCCAGATGTAAAACAAATGGGAGAGGCAGAACATCTCTCCCCTCTTTCCTTCTTCTTCTTGAGTAATCAGACAGCTCACTTGTGGGAATGGCTTACATAGCGCTCCTCAAACGTTAACGTGCCTACAAATCACCTGCGGATCTTGTAGATTCTGATTCAGTAGGTCTGAGGTAGGAGAGAAGATTCTATTTTTCCAACCAGCTTCCAGGTGCTGCTTCTGGTCTATAGACCACACTCAGATTGGCAAGAGTGCTTGGCTCCCAGGTGGTAGCCAGACGGAACGTTTGGGGGTGCTTTTTAAAACTGCTAATTCTGAGGGGAGGGCATAGCTCAGTGGTAGAGTACATGCTTAGCATACACCCGAGGTCCTGGGTTCAATCCCCAGCACCCCCATTAAAAATAAATAGATCTAATTACCCACCCTCCCCGAAAAAAATTTTAAAAAATAAAATGCATATGGAAATTCAAATGACCCAAAATAGCCCAAATAATTTAAAAATAAAATAAAATAGCTAACTTTCAGAACTCAGAATCTTCAGACTCGTAATCAGAGTGGTGAGTCCTGTCTGTTAAGGGAGGTGATTCTGACGTCTAGGCAAACTACTGGCCCAGACAAGCTTATGCTGATTTGAACCAGCCTGTTACGTAGTCTTTCCTGATTACATTGTAGCTGAGATCAAAACATTTGAGCTAAATGATTATAATCAAGACATATAAAACTGTTTGGGTAACTATATCCCCAAAATATGTCAACCCAGAGGCAATTCCTTAGATGAGTGGTCTGACCCTGCCCTAGACAAGATATATGTGAATGACTTGGATGAAATCAGAGAAAATATGTTTATCAAGTTTTTATATGGTAAAAGGTGGGTGGGAAAACTAACATGACTGCTAAAAGAAAATCAGTATTTAACAGGCTAAGATACTGAGCTAAAAGAAGTAAGATTTGAAATAGTCATAATAAGGTAAAATTCTACAATCAGGTTTATAAGATGAATTGGGGAAGTAAAGGATGGGAAAAAAACCTAGTCTGATAAATTTTTATACAAAAAGGACCTAGAGAGTTTACTTGATCACTTATTTAATATAAGCTGACAGTATAATGCAACTACCAAAACATCTCAGGCAATCTTTTTTTTTTTTCAGGTAACCTTAATCTATATTTCTATTAATATAGAATGGCATCCACCACAAAGAAAGTGACAGTCTCAGGGTTCCCTGCCTGTTCAGAGCAGAGCTGGGGCACCATGTTCACACTGGGGAGCCAACTATTTTAAATGGCATTAGATTGTGCTTTGTGGAGAAAGATCAGATTGGTGAAGACTTTGTAGGTCATAAGCCCCAGAGTATGAATGAAAAGAATGGATATGGCCGTGGAATACAGGAGACAAGAGAATACTCGAACTGCATCAAAAGATGCTTGGCAGCTTGTTCTAAGTAGCTCAAAGGAGGGGAAGCAGGATCAGTGGACAGAAGTTGTAGGAAGGCCATGTTTTCATCAGCATATATGGAAGAAAATCCTTAGACTTGAACTTATTCATAGTGAAATGAGATGCTTGATGAAAGATTCAACTCCATGTTCCTGAAAGTGTTCAAGAAGCTATGTCATAGAAAGGCCTCTTTTCACTGTTTGGAAGGCTAGGCTAGATGGCCTCTGAAATGTTGCCAGCTGGAAAGAGTTTTTAATTTTGATAATGTGTAGAACAAGATGCATTCATAAATTATCATGGGTTTGCCTCATCTCCCAGAGGGTTTTGTTTTCCTTTTCCTCAAAAAAAAGAAATTATTATGTCCAGATTTAAAATTCTTTTAAGGTGGTTTGATGTTGCTGAAAATAATATATTGGCATAAGAAGAATATTCATTGTTTCATTCAGTAAATATTGATTAAGCCCCTAACATTAACAATAATTAATAATGATAATAGGTAACACATATAGTACTTACTATATGTCAGTCTTTGGTCTTAACATTAGCACATTTAACCTTAGCCACAATCCAATAAACTATGCAATGGTATCATCCCTATTTTACAGATGAGGAAACTGAGTCATAAAAACAGACATTAAATAACTCCCCTGAGGTCATACAGCTAGAGAGGGGCAGAGACAGGATTTAAACCCAGACAGCCTGGCTCCAGGATTGCCAGTCTTAACCGCTATACCAAACTATGTCTTTTATGCTACATTATAAGATAAGACTTCAGGGCTGTCTCGGAATTATTAGGCATAATTCTGAGAATCCCATAATACTTTTAGAGATTCAAAAAGTTGTTTAAATTTCTGTTACAATCAAAAGAAAAAATGAACTTGGGATTGAAGAAAATGTTTCCTTTTTTCCCCCTTATACCAGAAAACAATGAAAATTTTAGGGCCCATGAAAATCCATTATAGTGAGAGGAGGCCCCTAAGCCCAAAAGGTATGAAAGCTGATATGCAGTCCTGACAGTTCTACCTGTAGAAATTTTAAAAACACATTTCTATGAAAATGCAGTATTTTATTTACCCCCCTCCCCATCCTTCCATGTAATTTGTGCCACTAAGTTCAGCTGGTAGTTGAATACAAAGCTGTGTTCTTTTAAACATCTATCTGCCAGCCTGCAGCATGTGTACTGGTTAAAGCTGGAAATTCTTACTGACATGTGGAGTAACTTTGTGCTCTTTTTTTTTAGACTCTTCTGAAAGGCAAATGGCCACAATCATGCTTTTCAAAAGGTGGTGATTTAACTTGGCCTGGTGATTAAACTGGTAATCCTCTTCCTTTTAGGTGACAGGAGGGGACGGGGAGTGATGGAAAGGGAATTCCAGGTGCAAGCACGAACATGATCAAAGCTATAGAAGCAGGGAGACAGGGGAGATATTTATCCAGTGTGGGTGTGGGAGATGAGTGAGGCAGGTCAGAAATGGTTTACTCCACCTCCTTGCTAGAAGAATTGGACCTCTAGAGAGTAGTGGGGGGAAGCAGTTTACGTTAGGGCAAAAGAGGATAAAATCCATTTTGTACTGGAGAAGACAATCTTGTCAGGAATGGAAAAGGATCTCCACAGAGACTGATGCACAGAACCTTGGGAGCTGGAAGGCATCCATACCATTTGTCAGGGAAGCAACGTTTATCCTGGGATGATAAGTGAGAAGGAGGCATGACTGCTATTTTGCAGTGCAGATGTAAAACACTTCCTGGAAATGGAAGTAACACAAGCAAGGAAGGATATTGTCTAGGGAAATTTGATCTGTTTAGCGTGAAAAAGACTCTAGGAAGAGGATTTGCAGATGTGAAAGGCCCTAGAGCATACAATTGAAAGTCTGAAAGCTGTCTTGAGGTTAACAACTCAAAGGATTAGAGAAGATGAGGATTTTATAGCAGAGTCTTTTTAAAAATCTCTTTCTATTTTTGCTGTATTCAGCTTTCCAATTTAACTAGCACACATCCACAGAAATTCCAGGAGGTGGGGGGAATGATGCTATTGGAGCTCAACTAATGTGAAAGGCAAGCATTTTTGAAAGAAACATTGTCTTGATAATGGTACCTGCCCTTACACCAGCAAGAGGGGCAGCTACCCCAGCCCTGCACCTTTGGCCTCCCACACTTTGAAGCACCTTCCTTGAAATTTTCTAAGTCCCTTTTGGTCTGGGACCTAAACTGAGACTCACTTGGCCATGTATCTATTTTCTTCTCTGCAGAGTGTCCTCTGGCCTCTGCCCTAAGCCTGTGGGGTCAACCAGATGTCCCTAGGAGTTCTGAAACTCATAGCCATGAGGTCTTCTCAAGGGTCTGTGGCCTGGCTTTCGTTCTGGAAGGGTGGCCTGAATTGCTCCTGCCTGGGTTCTTTCATGGGATCACGCCAGAATGAACCTAGTGCCACCATAACAGTACCGGGTGAATTAAAAAAGAAAAAAAGATTTTTAATAGTTTTATTGAGATAAAATCAACTTACCAATACATTTACCCACTTAGAGTATACAACAAATAGTTTTTATAAAAAAAAATTGACCTAGCCTTCCATATTCCAGGGGTATTCTTCAATACCAGAAATGCTGAAATGAATGTGCAAATGGAGGCAAAAGTGCTTGTTCCACAAGGGATGGTGCAGGAAGTCCACTGAACCTCTAAAAGACAGGATGGAATTTGTGTATCTCCAGACAAGGATTACATTGCATTGCGATCAGTTATTTACAAATTAAAGAGTTGTTAAAACTGCTCCCATAGATTCAGAATCAGATAACCCAGAAGGATGTCTTCTAGAGCCTAAAACACACACTTTGTCATCCTCTCCTTGTAACATTGATGATGATAACAATGATGAAGAAAATGATAAATACAACCGAGTGTCTGTTACGTGTGTAACTGAGCAAGACTCTATGGGGTCTTCCTGGGACAGACACTCCCCATCCCCCCATGTCTTCCGCCTGCTTCTTATTTGTAGAAAAACTTTAGTCCCCTAGCTTTCCTTGAGTTCCAAAGAATAAATTTCATCAGAGAAATAAGAAAATACAGAAAGAAAGGAAAACAGTCAAGCAAGACAAAATAATAATAGTTTATCCATTAAACAAAGTCAAGGACCTTTAGTTCCTCCTCAAGGGCTATATATAATATTCTGAACCACATCCTTTGAGCTATTCTGCAGGTAATGAAGCCCCCACTAGCTGGAAGAAGTTAACTGTATGCTGCCCACAAGCACCCAGACCCTAGACTGGTTGGAACCAGAAGGTTGATGATGTTGACTCTCAATTACCTCACCACCAACCAATTAGAAGGATGTCCACGAGCTGATCACACACTCTACAATCCCCCTCCTTCACCCTGTCTTTAAAACCTTTCCCTGAAAGCCATCAGGGAGTTCAGGTCTTTTGAACATTAGCTGCCTGGACTCCTGGTTTGGTGCCTGCAATAAACACTGTACTTCCCTTCACCACATCCCAGTGTCAGTAGATTGGCTTTCCTGCTCAAGCAAGCAGATCCAAGTTTGATTCATAACATTTGCAAGCATTACATATACTAAATGCTTTAAAACATACTCATTTAATTCTTACAATGACTCTGTGAGGTATTTATTATCCTCATAATACAAATGACAAAACTGTGTAACAAGAGAGAACCCGGCATGACCTAGATTGTAAACCCAGCACATAGCACAGCATACAAGGCTAGGTCTAATGCCAAAGCCCTTGCTCGGCTGCTTGTACTTTTAGTGTCACATCTAAAAAACCATTGCCAATTCAAGGTTATGTAGCTTCACACCTACATTTTATAATTTTAGCTTTTAGGTTTAGGCCTTTTACCTATCTTGAGTTTGTTTTTATATATGGTGTGTGGTAGGGGTTCAATTTTATTCTTTGAATGTGGATAGCTGGTTGTACCAACACGTTCGTTGAAACACCATTAAACTGTCATGGTAAGCTTGTCAAAAAAAGTGTGTATTTTTGTTTGTTTGTTTTTAACTCTCAATTCTATTCCATTGAACTATATGTCTCAATACTTGGTTCTTAACGTATGTTACTGTTGAAAAGATAACTCACAAAGATTCTTAGATCAAATGGGAAAAAAATGCATCATTGGCTACTTTACTAATCATTTTCTATCACATCCACCAATCATCCAAATGTTTAAATGAAGATCTGGCTAGTGAGTTTCCATCTCTTCTGATGTCTGTGAGTTGTTCTTGCAAACCAAAAGTTACATATTGCATGTTTTCCCCCTTTTTAAACACATAGATACAAAACTCACTAAAACTCTTCATTTAGCAGATTTTAAAAACAGGCTAGCAATTCTTTCCTCATGTTTTCAATAGTGCAACTATGAGAGTTTTTAGAAGGTGTTATTACACTTTTGTAATTTTAGCACAAAAACTGCAAGACAATAAATACATCTTCAAAAATTCATTTACAAAATGGTCTTTCGAAATCTCAAGTTTGTTAGCTTGTCGTTTAGAGAGGACTTCATTTCTTTCTGTGAAGCTTGTACTGGGAAGTATGAGAAATGTCAGCTCTTCAGTTTTATTGTTGCTCACTTGTGTTTACATGATTACTATCCTCTTCAATCTATGGTTTCTTTGCAGTAAATATTTTAAAGCTATAATCCATTTTGAGGGAGTATGTTAGTTAAAACTTCAGAATATAACCTGTTGGGCTTTTTCTTTTTATTTCATGAGTTTCTTCATCTACCTTTATTATTTTCTTCTTTCTGGATTTTTAGGGGTCATTCTGGCATTCTTTTGCAAACCTTCCAAATGAGTGTTTTTAATTTTTAATGTTTCTTTTTTTCTAATGTGTTTAAATTTTCTTCTAAGAGTTGCTTTAGTGTATCTACAAATTTGAATAGTATTCTTATTATCACTCACTTTCAAGCATTTTCTAATTTCCATTATGATCCATAAACTACTTAATAGTGTCATTTAAATATTCCCAATATATGGGGGCAAGTCTTAATTTTTTTGATTTTTAAGGCAGACATTGTTGTGAAAGAAAGTGATCTTCATATTCTTGATTTTTGAACTTTGTTGAGACATGTTCTGTAGCTTAATACCTGGTGCATTTTTGTAAATGTTTGCCCAGAGTTAGTCTTACTGCAAAGATGAAGGCACAGCTTCCACACAAGACTGCCCTCATTTTTGACACTCGCTAGAGTTTCAGCCAACTACAAAGTTAAAAGGAATGGTCTCTAAGATTGCCCTCATTTCCGACACCAACGACAACTTCAGGGGATCCCCAGATCACTCCCAGATTCAATAATTTGCTCAGAACTCACAGAACTCATTGAAAGTTCTTATACTTATGGATATGGTTCAGTACAAGGAAAGGATGCAGATTAAAATCAGCCAAAGGAATAGACACATAGGGCAGAGTTTGGGATGGGGAGTGGGGGAGGGGAGTCCTTCAGTATTTTTATTATCTCCTTTTTTGAACTCAAGTTTTGGCAGACTGGAGAGGTCTGTTTCATTTTTCTTTCAAGGGATTTCTCTTGTTCTTTTAATTGGAAATAGCTCCTCTGTTTCTTCATTCCACTTACATCTGTCTGACTCTCTATTTAGGAGTCATAGTTATCTACTGCGGTCTTGAAGGGCCGTGTGTATGTGGGAGCATCCTTGTGTAGCTTGTGCACATCTAATATTTCTGCTGCGAGGGCTGTTTTCAGTTATGTGTGGCTGACACGTCTTTCCTCCGTTACCCCCTTGATAGGGGGTGCAATGGGTGTTATGGTGACCAGAGCCCACGTTGGATGTTGAGCAGGGCCCCCTCTTTGTTCTGTGGTTGTCACAGCCTTGTTGGGAGCTGGGTCAGCTCCCTGGTTGTTGAAGTAGAAGCCCCCAGATCAATCTCAGAGCCACTGGAGCGCTTCTGCTGGGAGAGGAGCTGCTGAGTGTTCCTCCGCAGGAGGTGTCCCCCGGGAAGTGCCCTCTGGTGTGGCCTGTCACGTGATGTGCCAGCTTACAAAGTACACTGTTGGCCCTGCCTCAGCTGTGGGAATACAGGCAGCCTGTGGTGTTGAGGGCACAATCTCTAGGAAAACACTTGCTCTTGCTTCTATCTGAGGTCCAGAAAAAATCCAAAATTACTTAAAATGAATTTGTTATGTCAGTTTCAGCCTACTGAGAGCTATGTTCTCACGTAGCAATGCCTGAGGCACCCACCTGGGCTGTGCTTACTCATAGGGAGCCCCACTGACAATTCCTCACCTTCACACCACCAGGGCCAATGTTATGGCTGGACTGGCCTTTGTGGTTCTTATTATGATTGCAGGACAAATCTCAGCAAAATTATCAGGGAACTTTGGAGAAGCTTTATTATTCACAGATTCTGCAGGGCACAGGGCATATTACAGGGCCACACAGGTCATGGGGAGTGAGAGAGGGAGGGAGCATGGACCTGGGGCTCTATATTTATTAGGGTTCAAGGGCAGGGTGCCTGGGGTTTCAGGGTTCACTCTGTTTTGGCAAAGTTAAAGCATAAGATTAGGAACTAGAGCAATGGAAGGGAGAAGCAGGCTACTCAAATGGTCAGTTATCCCAGTTACCCAGGGCTTTCTTAAAGGGGAAATTCATGGGCATGGGACAGGATAGGGGCACTCAACCTGGTTCCTTATCTAGTTGTTTCATTAATTTTGTCAAACAGCTGGCAATATGTTTGAGATAAATGCCTTAAAAATGGATGCCTTAGCAACCAAAAGCTTAATGTCAGGCACTTACATTACAGTCAAAAAGTTTAATAACAGGCACTTACACTATAAAAGGTCTCCTCGGTGGGGGGTGCAGTTCTGTCCATATTGTGGCATATATACCTTTTTGAGAGTACTGCATGCAAATGAAAAACTGTCACTGTCTTTGTGCAAATTTAAGAACCAACTCTGTTATTAATAATGACATGTTTGTTCAAACTGAGCATGTTGTCAGACATTGACTATTTGATTGATATCACCTAAATTCCTAAACAAAAACTTTAAAAACTTACCCTTAAGAAGTGATTGTAAGGAAAGAATGTTTTAACAAACTTAATAGAACTTATTGTCTGCTTTTATAGAATGGAAAGCAACTTTAAATGAGTCTATATATATATATTTTTTTTCCTAGCTGAAAAAATATTTTTTTAAAGACGTGGATTGTAGAAGTTATGAGTTGAGCCCCAAGAATATGGACCATCTGTCTGCTGCCTCTTCTAAAATAGTTCTTTATTTTTTACATTTACTCATTTTTTTCATGTAGATGTTTATTTTTATAGGTTTTCAAGGAATTAAGTGTAGGAACACAGACGGTTAAGCATTTCTGCCCCCAAGAATAGAAGATGGAGGCAGCATTAACCCTACCACAATGAGGTCAATATTACATCTCCATTTTAAAAATTTACTTATTTATTTTTTTTAAATGATCATCCCCCCCCTTTTATTTCCTTTTTTCTTTCTTTCTTTTTTTGGTAAATTGAGGTATAGGAGATTTATAATATATTAGTTTGAGGTATACAACAGCAAAATATTTCTTTAAATTGTGTGACATATTTAAAGATAATTTCTCTGTGTTATCTTAGAGTTCACATTCTTATAGAAACACCAGCTGCCTTGTGCCAACAGTTCCCTTTTCTTCCTGCCAGTTCTTTTGTATCTCAAAGCTCCAGTTCATTCAATACAGTAGTCACTGCTCTGGATTACACTGTACTGGGGGTACAAAAATAAATAAAGTAGCGTAGACATAGAAAACAAACTGTGGTTACCAAAGGGGAAAAGGCTGGGAGGGATAAATTAGGGGTTGGGGATTAACAGACACACATTACTATATATAAAATAGATAAACAACAAGGACCTACTATTTAGCACAGGGAACTATATTCAATCTCTTGTAATAACACAAAATAGGAAAGAACCTGAAAAAGTATATATGCATGTTTATGTATAACTGAATCACTCTGCTATACACCTAAAACTAACATGATGAATCAACCACACTTCAATTTAAAAAATTTAAAAATAAATAAATAAAGTAGGAAGTCACAGTCTAGTGAAGAGTAAATAAACAACCATGAAGGAAAACAGAATTTATAAGCACTCAAACTCAGCAACAAAGTTTTCTAAAGCATATCAGGAAGAGGGAATCATTCAGATTGAGGGTCAGGGTAAGGGCCACAGAAGAAAGTATCACTTTAGGTTTGCTGGAAAGCTAAGATGAATTTGACAGGGACTAGTCTTTCCTATGAAGATCTGGTTTCCTTACTGATCAAGCCTACAAAAGAGAGTCTGCCCTCAAACTGAGAGTAGTTTAGAATTCAACAGACTTTTAACCCACTGGGGAGAGTGGGAACTGGGCCAGGAAAACTTGGGCCAGATTCAGCTGGCTAAACAGAGGTTTCCAGAAATGAGACAATTCCCAGACTTAACTCCTAAGCTTTACTCCTTGTTTCACAGAACCTGCAGAGCAGGGGCTTTGGGTCACACAGTATAGGTTGACCCAGAGACTTGAGTTCAACTATGTGGGCAATCAATCAATCAATCAATCATATCAACACATTGGAGCCCCAACAAACATTCTGAATACTTCTTAAATCAGTGCATAGTACACCTTAAACTTTTTAAAAAATTAAATTAACATTAAAAAAAAAAAAAAACCCTCTGAACACTGAGGCTCAGATGAGCTTCTCTGGTTGGATCTACTCCGTGCACATTGTCACGCATCCTGACTCCACAGGAGAGGAGAGCAGAAGCTTTGTACATACACTCCTCCACCACTCCCCATCCCAAACTCTGCTCTGTGTCTATTCCTTTGGCTGATTTTAATCTGTATCCTTTCCTTAGACTGAACCATAACCATAAATATAAGAACTTTCAGTGAGTTCTGTGAGTTCTTCTAGGAAATTATTTAATCTGGGGGTGATTTGGGGATCCCCTGAAGTTGCAGTTGGTGTCGGAAATGATGGCAATCTTAGATACTATTCCTTTTAACTTTGTAGCTGGCTGAAACTCCTTATAGTGAGTATCAAAAATGCAGGCAGTCTTGTGTGGAAACTGTGCCCTCAAACTCTGCAGTAAGACTAACTCTGGGCAAACATTTACAAAAATCCACCAGGTACTAAGGTACACCTTGTACCACCAGGTACAAAACATGTCTCAACAAAGTTCAAAAATCAAGAATATGAAGATCACTTTCACAAAAATGCCTCTTAACATGCAGTATACTGTACACATGTATTTACATGTAATATATTGTGTATGTGCAGTCGAACTGTTAATAATTCTACCTAATAAAACTGAAAAAGGAAAAAAAAAGAAACAGGAGAAAAATGCATCTGTCTTAAAAATTAACAAAAACAACAACAAAAAATTAAGACCTCCCCCATATACTGGCAATATTTAAATCACACTATTAAGTAGTTTTTGAATCAAAATAGAAATTACAGGAAAATTAGAACATGCTTGAAAGTGAGTGATAATAAAAATACTATTCAAACTTGTCAATGCAACTAAAGCAGCTCTTGGAGGAAAATTTAAACACATTAGAAAACATACACACACACACACACACACACACACAAACACTCAACTTGTAAAATTTGAGAAAGAATGCCAGAATGACCACCTAAAAATCTACAAAGAAAGAAATAAAAAAGGTAGATGAAGAAACTGAAATAAAAAGAAAAAAGCCAACAGACTATATTCTGAAGTTTTAACATACTCTCTCAAAATGGATTTTAGCTTAAAAATACTTACTGCAAAGAAACCATAGATTGAAGAAGATACTAATCATGCAATCACAAGTGAGCAACAATAAAACTGAAGAGCTGACATTTCTCACACTTCCTAGAACAAGATTCACAGAAAGAAATGAAGTCTTCTGTAAACAACAAGCTAACAAACTTGAGGTATGAAAAGATCATTTTGTAAATGAATCTTAGGAAATGTATTTGTTGTCTTGAGGTTTTTGTGCTAAAATTACAAAAGTGTAATAATACCTTCTAAAAACTCTTATAGTTGCACTTTTGAAAATATGAAAAAAGAATTTGCTAACTTGTTTTTAAAATCTGCTAAATGAAGAGTTTTAGTGAGTTGTATCTCTGTGTTAAAAAGGGGGAAAAATGCAATACATAATTATTGGTTTGCAAGAGCAACTCACAGACATCAGAAAAGATAGAAACTCACTAGCCAGATCTTCAGCCAAACATTTGGATGGATTAATGGATGTGACAGAAAATGATTAGTAAAAGTAGCCAGTGATGCATTTTTTCCCATTTGATCTAAGAATCTTTGTGAGTTATCTTTTCAACAGTAACATACATTAAGAACCAAGTATTGATACATATAGTTCAATGGAATAGAATTGAGAGTTCAAAAAAACCTCATACATTTATGGTCAGTTGACTTTTAACAAGCTTACCATGACGATTCAGTGAAGGAAAGAATAGTATTTTCAACAAATGTGCTGGGACAATTGGCTATCCACACTGAAAGAATAAGGTTGAAACCCTACCACACACCATACACAAAAAAGGACTCAAATTGTTTTGAAGACCTAGATGTAACAGCTAAAACTACAAACTACTCTTAGAAGAAAACACACGTTAAAAGTCCTTTGGGACCTTGCATCAGACAATAGATTTTTAGATATGATACTGAAAGTACACGCAACTAAAGAAACCTAAAAGGTAACTGATCACCAAAATAAAAACTTTTATCCTTCAAAGGCCACTATTAAGAAAGCAAAAAGATAACCCACAAGATAAGAAAAAATATTTGTAAGTCATATTTCTAACATGGGTCTAGTGTCCAGAATAAGGAGCTCATTACTCAACAATAAAAAGATAAGTAACTCAACTTAAAAATGAACAAATAATTCAAATGGACATTGAATAGACAAAGAGATATACAAACCACCAAAAAGCACATGAAAAGATGCTCAGCATCATTAGTAACTCGGGAAATGTAAATCAAAACTGCAATGAGATACTTCTCAAACATTAAGACGGCTATAATAAGAAGATGGACAATAACAAGCATTGGTGAGGGTGTGGAGAAACTGGAACCCTCATAACACCGCAACGGGACTGTAAAATGGGGAAGCCACTCTGGAAAACCACGTGGCTTTTCCTCAAATGGTTAGTCATAGAGTTAGCCGATGGCCCAGCAATTCCACTCTTAAGTATATAACTCCCTCACAAAAATTTTTAAATGTCCACACAAAAGCTTTTACATGAATGTTTATAGCACCATTATTCATACTAGCCCCAAAGTGGAAACAATCCAAATATGCCTCAACTGATGAAGAAATAAAGATAATGTGGTATACCTACACGATAGAATACTATGCAGCCATTAAGTGGAATGAAGTACCGACACATGCTACAACATGGATCAATCTTGAAAACATTATGCTATGTGAAAGAAGCCAGACACTAAAAGCCACATGTTGTATGATTCCATTTATGTGAAATGTCCAGAATAGGCAAATCCATAAAGACAGAAAATACACTAGTTGTCAGGGGCCAGGGGGAGAAGGGAATGGGGAGACTGCTAATGAGTATGGGGTTTCTCCTGGAGGTAACAAAAATTTTATAAAATTAGTGGAGATGGTTGTATAACTTTGTGAGTGTGCTAAAAACCACTGAACCCTATACTTTAAAATGGTGAATTTTATGGTATGTGAATTATATATCAATTTTTTTTAAGATTTAAAAAATAGAAGTAGTATAATAAGGTGAACTAGTCCAAAAATCTGAATTGCGGTATCACAGAGTCAGAAACTGATTTTTTTTAAAGAAAGAGGTACATTTAATCATATTGCTCCCACTAGCAAAAGCAATTTTTTTGTACTGTTACTAAATATTAAAAGTACCTTTAAGATAGTTTAATATTTAGCTTATCCATTAAATTTTAATCCTGGCCTATTTTGTATTGTACATAAAATATAAACGCAGCCATACAAGGATATAGTTTCTAAATATGTAAATAAGCATATACTGGGTATTAATGCACAGAGGTTTTTGCTGATGAGGGACACAGTCAACAAAGTTGAAGACCACTGCTTTGATGTGTTGTTAGATGACAGACAGGAAAAAAAAAAAGCTCAGGAAAACAGAAGAAAATCAGCAAGAGGTACTAACATAACAAATTTTAGTTTCAAAATATTCAAAATACGGAGGTAATTTGTCTACATGATTAAAATAAAAGCTAATCTGAAGGTCTCTACTGGAAAATTCTCTAAAGTTTTCATATTAATTAATTTCAATTCTTCCTCCTGTGGTGGCAATTTGGTACTAAGCAAATTTCCATTCTGTGTTGTTCCACAGAAGAGGGTCACACCTTACATACTGTGCACTAAAAATACATTCTTTGAGAATAATAACACTACAGTTCTTTCTTAGTCGTGTCCCTGACGGCCAGCCAGGCGTTGGCACGCTTTACCAATTTGGCTGGTACCGCAGACGTCGTCTGGTCCAGCGTCCAATTTCTTTTCTCCATTTGCCCTGAAAGACAGTGGGGTCCCTGTAGTCTGTGATCTGTCTCTTCAAATGTCTGCCTGACCTCATTATCCAGGACACTCTATAAATGTAGTCTGTTACACAGTTCTGAGTCTGTGAAGGGACAGGATACTCCCTTGAAAGTGACAAAGCAAAACAGAATGATCTGTCTAGCCAGGCTTGGAAAATACCATTGCCAGGTTGCTATTGGTTTAAAGAAAACACATGAGCAATGTGCTGGCCGCCACCCTCTGTTCCTGAAACACTGCTGTGAACACTTTTACAGAAAAACCAAAAACTGAGAGGAAAGCCTGCCCCTTTGCTGGCATACCTGCCACTCGCTCTTCCTCAGGAAGTGCTCTGTATTTTATGAGTGACCACACAGCTCAGAGCATGGCTGCACCCATCTCTCCACATTGCCAGCTGGTTGGTCTATAGATCAGATGTGTCAGCAGAGTGACACTGTGGGAAGACGACCCAGATGAGCTGGGTTTGAACTCCTGGACTTTTTCACTCACCAACTCTGGGGAATCACTCTACCTCCCTGATCCTTGGTATTCTCATCTGTTAAATGGAGATCATGGCAACCCCTGTGTATGGCTGTTGTGTAGCTGAAATTAGAGAATATATCGAAAAACAGCACAGCATCTGGAACACAGTAGGTCCTCCACAAATGTGAGATTTCTTTTTTGCAAGTGAAGGATACAGGATCGGGGGTGGTTCCTCCTTGCTATCACGTAAGCATGGTGACTGACACTGTTGGAGTTACTTAACCAATGGACAAATAGCCATATACCCTTCTTCTTGGTAGGGAACCTTGATTTTTTTATTTTTTTATTTTTTATTTTGGATGGTGGTGTTTGAACTTGAAGTCTCCTGAAGGCAGAGCCTGAGACAAAACTAGTATGGAGGTATTTATTTGGAAGGTGATTCCAGGGACCAGGAATGAGGGCCTGAGGAGAGTTGGACAGAAAAGGAAGAAAAACCAGTAAAGAGTATGTTATCAAGGTCACTGCCATGGAGTGGCAATGAAGGTGGATTCTACCAGGATGGGGGTGTTAGTCCCCTACTCTGAGAAGCCATCCATGTCTGCCAGCTGATTGAGTGCACTCACGGGTGCCTGCAGACTTGGAGAAGCCTGGGAGAGAAAGCAAAGGTGTGTGTTTGAAGCAAGAGGCTTTCAGGGAGAATTGTTAAGACCCTCTGTGGAATGCCCACCACAGCCAGGACTAGCTAGATAAGTTTTGGGATCCAGTGCAAAATGAAAAGGCTAGGTTCTCTCTTAAGAAATTATTAAGAATTTCAAGACAGCAATAGAAAAGCATTAAACCAAGTGCTTCTCAATGAGGGGCCCTGTGTAACTACACAGGTCCATGCCATATGAAGCCAGCCCTGAACCCCATTTGGGGCTGGAATGAGGGCCAAGGCCAAGTACATGTGAGTGGAAGCAAAACAGATGTGTTACCAGGTGGCAATGTGCCCCACCTGAGAGGCTGAACTAAAAATTGGTCTAAGCCCATTGGGGCAATTTGATTACCCTTCTACGTGATCGGTTTAAGGATGGTCATGTTCTGGCCAATAAGATACAGGATGTTGAAGGATAACAGTGAATGGTGTTGGGCAAAGAGAAGCAAGCAAAGCAAAAAAAAAAAAAAAGTTTTTTGTTTTTTGGGTTTTTTCGCTCGTTCCTCTCTCCTTTCTGCTAGAGATGCTGTCCTTTGAGAACATGATGCTGGGAGCTGCAGCAGCCCTCTCACTGTAGTCCTGAGGAGACACTGTTGCTACACTGAGGATGGGTCCTTTGAGGACTCTGGTGAACTTCTGGAGACCACTACTTTGGGACTTCCTGTTCAGTAACAATAAGTGTCCTATGGGTAAAGTCATCAGCAGCTAGAAGCACTCCTGACTTGTACAACTCCTAAGAATGCATCTTCTCTCTTTGGCCATACATTTCCCACATTCTTTGAAGCAGAGCAAAGGCTACTATCTATAGACTCTGCCTGAACCAGGCCAGGGCAGACAAAGAATTAAATTAAAGAAGTAAGTGGTTGCTTGCCATTGAATGCATCCCTTTCTGCATAATCAGCATCCATTTGCCTCTGACTACTTTCTAATTTTTACTCACTGGCAGGAGTGGTAAGAAAGGACATGACAGCTCCTCCATGCCCACACCAGTGGGGACTGAATCCACTACCAGATCTTCTTTTCTAGGATTAACTGTTTAAACTTTATAGAGGACACTGTTGTATTTGCCTGCCTTGAATTCTCTTCATCTGGTAGTAAATTCCATTTTATCTTGGAGAACTGTCCAGCCTCTTTGCTTGCAGTCCTTGGTAAGACTTTAGAGTCAAGGTGCCTAACTCTCCCCTGACCAAGGTCTGTGTCCCTAACCCTGGGGCCAACTGGACTCTGTCTCCATGTCTCCAGGAAATCTGAATCCCAATGGCAGTGTCCTGAATGGATTAATTCTTGTTTTTACTTTTTCTCTTTTTTCTTTACAAGGGGAAGGTAAGGGGAAGGTAATTCGGTTTATTTATTTATATTTGGAGGACGTACTGGGGATTGAACCCAGGACCTCATGCGTGCTAACCACGCACTCTACTGCTTGAGCTATAGCATCCCCTCCTAATTCCTGTTATCTAAATTCTGGGTGATTCAGGGTTCCTGTCTTTGCTGAAGCTCATTCTTAGATTCTGTGAGCTATCTTATATTATATATGATATAAAATAAAATAATGTAATATATATTTTTTCTTTTCTTTTCTTTTTGCCTATTAGCTACAATTTCTACTGCATGCCACCAAAGAATCAAAGAACCCAAACATCAAACCTAAAATGTAAAGGAAATGGAAACCCCAAATACAAAAACATCATTGTGCAGCTGCTTGTAGATGAACTCCCTTTCTTTCAAATATTCTCTCACATTAATTGAAAACTTACGTAGCAGCCTAATCACAAAACTAGTCCCAATTTTCCACCCTCCCATGTATCCTTGCACTTTGTATGGACTTTACAGCTCCTCCCACCAATAGGTGGAGTCTGTTCCTCCAAACTCTTGAATATGGGTTGGCCTTGTGAGTTGCTCTGGACAAGAGAATGTGATCAAAGTTATGACATATCTGTTTCAAGAATCCACCTCAAGCAGCTTTCCCTGATGCTTCTGACCTGTTTCCTGGGGCCCTGTGACTGGAATGTGAACAAGCCCAGGCCAACCTACCACAGGATGAGAGGCCACTTGGAGCAGAGCTGCTTCATTCCAGCCAGGTTCATCCTAGACCAGCACCCTGCTGACCCTCAAACCTATGAACGAGCCTAGTCAAAAACTAGAAGAGCTGCCTACAAATGCACCACAGCTGACTACAAGTACATGACTGAGTCTGTCCACAAGCAGGAGAACCATCTGGATGATTTTTAATAAACTCCTGAGCAACAATAAATGTTCACTGTTCTAACCCACTGAGTTTTGAGATAGTTTGTGATATTGATGCAGCCTCTAAGACATATCTAAGCATAAGGCATTGGACTGGTATTTAACCAATTATTATGATGTGCTCAATAAGCACATAGCACTAAGCTCATACATGAGTGCTTACTGAGATTCTCACGGCTATCCCACAGGTTTTTATTTATTTGCTTGCTTGTTTGTTTTAAAAAGAATGTGGCCTTCTCTACCTGCATATTTTGAGAGGCAAATATTTCAGACAGCCATATAGACTCTACTGTCTAAATGGTAATTAAGAAATTAATCTGATACTAGAATGTTTGTTTTTTCACCTGGCATTAGCCCAATCCATCATGTTGCCAAAATCAGAAGGAGATTCTGTTTTAACAAGGTGTGAGAGGCTGTTGTGGACCCTGGGCAGGGACTGTTTCTACCGTCTCTCTCCCCTCTTCCTCTAGCACATGTTTGAAAATTAACTTGAATATTTAAATCTGCCAGGGCAAGACGTGTGGTTTTAGTGAAGACTGGAGTAACCTCAGGTTTGTGAGCCAAACCACAGAACACCCATAGTCCAATGTCCTCTGAAAGCTTGAGTCAGTTCTAGGATCACTTTTGGAAAATTCTAAAACTGTCTATCCATTCAGAGCCAATGGATAACAAGAAGATTTGTTAGAAACAACTAGGTTTCAATGAAGCAATTCACTTTACAGACTGGAAGGGTGGATTTCGGTAAGGGGTATGTTTGATTTTCTCAGGCTTTAAAATACATTTTTGGAAAGCTGTGTTCTAACCTGGTGCCTAAAGCTAGTGGTTTGTATAGTACAGTGGTTTATTTAAATAGATGAAAAGTATAAACATATTTAATATATACTCATCATTTTTACCGCATAAGGTGTTTTCTAACATAATGTAATTTTGAAATAACATTAGTAACTTTAATTTGTGGTTTCAACAGGATTTAGAAAATTTATTGCTGATACATTTGGCACAAAAGGTTTCCTCCAAACACAATGAAAATCCACTTGTAAAACAGGTTTTCCAGTGAACAACATTTTGATAGTGGCTCTGGTTCTAATTCAAAGCAAGCTTCTGAGCTTCTTGACAAATTCGTTTTCTCTACCATGACATCTTGACAGAACAATTCTTGCATAAGACACGTAGAAAACAAAATGAAACAAAACAAAAACTACTTATGTCTGTCATTTAACACTGCCAATTTATTGTTAGCAAAATGCATTATTTTCTAAAGTGTTGCAGGAGGCAAGTCTCAAGTTACTCAAACAATATATATAAGCTAGGAAACACCTAGCAAACTAAACACTTAAGAGGTTTTCCATCTTGCTCCATGATATTTTTCAAGTTGTCAGATAAATTTTAATTATCAATGATTATTTCTAAATGTTTTATTTCTGATCTGAAAGAAGGAAAAAATCAAACCTTAAGAAAAACAAACTTTACACAGTAAAATACTATTTGGGGCATAAGGAGAAATGGGAAATCTAATTAGGAATGATGAAATTATCAAAGTAACCGTTCATTGTATTGGTCTGTAACAGGACTTTTCTACATTAGCAGGCCTAGATGGTCACTCAGCCTAATCAAAGCCAGCTGTTTCATGTTTTGTTTTGTTCCATATTGAGAAACATCTAAGCAAAACCCAAAGTGTCTCAACGTAACCTTGAGAAACTCAAATTACTTAGCCCTCCTGGCAAAGCTCAGGAATAGAATTATTATCTGCCTTGTCATAATATTTCATCTACAAACTTTTCATTAAGCAAACTTTTGATCTTGATTTATGTGACCTTTGAGCTTTTAATCAAGATTGGAAGGGGAGGAGAAAAGGGAAAATAACTTCTTAGTTCTTTGCTAGAGGAATACAGTTTCTTACAACTATTTCTAAGTAGGTCAAATACATTTTAGAAACTTCTCTATTTCGTTCCCAAGTGTTATCCGTTGAGAATATGCAAAATAGAAAGAAGAGGAGAATATTCTTGGTTCTTCATCACTTAGAAGCTTCTAGTTTTGGGGACATTTATTCACCTTAATCTATTCATAAACATACCCTTATTGTTCAGTATCTATGAATACTGGGGATGGGGGAGGGTGGGCTCCCTGATGGGGATATTTTCAAAATCCTCAAAGAAATAAATTTAGGTGGGAATAAAACACATGAAACAAGAGAAAGTCTGAAACTAGAACATGCTAGAGCTAGAATCAACTAGAAATGTTAAAATGAAAAATGCAGTTATTGAAATAAAAAATTTAATAGATAAGCTTCATAGCAGCGTCTTTACTGCTGAAGTGGGAATGGGTAAACTGGAAAGTCAAACAAAGTTTATCTCTTTGCAAAGAATGCAGCTCAAAGAGATAATGAGAATGAAAATTTTAAAGAAAAGTTCAAAGAGAAGAGGACACAATCCAAATCCTCCAATATATATTAAATAGAGTATCAGAAGCAGAGACTATAAGGAATAGTGAAGATGTAATACTGGAGAGATACTATAAAGAGTGTCCCAAAACTGAAGGGGAAAAAAATGAGTCTTCAAATAGAAAATTCCCATTAAGTGCATACGAAAACAAATTAAGAACACGCTCTTAGATATATCATTTAAAATTCCAGAGCATCAGAGATAAAGTGAACATTCCAAAAGCTATCAGAGGGAAAAAGACACAATACTACAAGGAAAGAATGAAGATGGGATTATCATCAACACTGGAGCAGCAGTCAGTGTGCTCAGTAAAGTAATTTTGGACCCAGAATTCTATATCTAGCCAAATTATCATCCAAGTGGAAGGCAAAATAAAGACTTTTTTCAGACATACAAATATTTACAGTTTACTATCCAAAGATTATCTTTGAAAAAACTACACTAGGGTGTACTCCAGTAAGAAAAAAAGTGAATCTAAAGGACGAATGCAAAAAGTCAAAGTGAGCAAATCAATCATCAAAAATATAGTAGTAAATCAAAATGAGTAATAAGTTTTAAAAATTATGTGTTTAAAAACAAGCTGGAACCAAAATTTCAGAGAGTAGCAACATAGGATTTTGGAGGAATTGTGTAGAGAGAAGTAAAAGTAAGCTAAGTGTCTTATTTTTTTTGCATAGAATAGAGATACTGATTAAATTATGTGCTTAAATATTTTAAAGTGACCAATTATATGCACACACGCACATACATACATAAAACAGTAGAAGAGGGAAATGCGGAAAAAAGAAAATGCAGTCAAACAATAAAAGGCAGGACTAGAGAAGAAGGAGGGAAAATAGAGCCAAGCTAAAAAAAGACTTAGAGCCCTAGTGACATTGTTTGAGCTCTTGGATTCAGTCTTGCCTGAAAGCTAGATGCACTCCTGGACTTTTTACCTACGTGAGTCAATCATCCTTTTGGCTAAAGTTAGATTAGATGGGTTTTTAAGACATGCAACCCAAAGCATTTTAACCAATTCAGCCTTCATATTCATCACCCATATTTTTGTTTCACTTGTCTTCCTTTTTACGCTGAATTAAATGCTCACACATTTCTATAATGTGCTAAAATTTATTTTTTGAAAAATATTCACTCATTGATAGATTAACCTCACCAAAAAGGATTCTGATGAAAGACTTAACTCAGAGGTCACAGTTTGGCAGCCCACAGGCCTGACTGCACGTTATGACATTTATTGTTTAGCTCACACAGTGTGTGTCGGTTTTTTTTAAAGTCTGAATTAGTTTCTCACACTAAAAAATCTGGAAATTTCACATAGAAATCTGGATTTCTAGCTTCTCTTGAAAAATCAAGCTACTTGATAGCATTGGGCCCAAACCCCCACATGGAGACAGTGAGGAGCTGGTGCTAAGGACGGATTACTATCTTAATCAGAGTGTTCACGGACCAGTTCACAGGCGCCACTGTTCCACTCCTATTTCTCTGCGGGCATGTGGTTTGTAACCCCTGATTTGAATTAGTTCCATCACTAGTCATTAATAGTCTCTGAGGAAGCATATATCAAGTAACTAAATCATAATTTCCATTCATGTGGCCATGCTGACCTATAAGGTGACAGGACATAAATGGTGGATTCACTTCACAGTTGAATGAAACAAAAGTCTCTTCCATAGGCATTTAAAGTTTGTGATCATTTTACTTTCAGGCTCTTGTACAGTAGGAAGGGAGACCATAGAGACAACATAAATTCTCTTTGCAAATCCAGGAGTCTTTGTATTAATTCTTGTCTTCTCTCAAAACAGGCAACTCCTAATTAGCTTTAATTACTTACTACTTACTACTGGAGTAACTAACTACTACTTATCTAATACTATTATGTAGTTTTTTCACCAATTGTCATAAAAAATGTCTTTAGTTAATAATATAAATATACAGTTATAATAATACAAATATAGTTAATAATACTGTGTTGCATATTTGAAAGTTGCTATGAGAATAGATCTTTAGAGTCCTCACTGCAAGAAAAAACTTTTTCTGTAACTATGTAAGGTAATGGATGTTAACTAGACTGTAGTGAGCATTTTGCAATATATACAAATATGGAATCATATTTTGTACACCTGAAACTAATATAATGTTATATATCAGTTATACCTCAAAATTTTTTAAAAAATGTTTTCAGCTTAAAGTACTCTAAACAATTCTGGTTCTAATCTAAGGCCACCCAGTTATTATCTTACTCTCACTGATTGCAAAAAGTTTACAATCTTGCCCTTTACCTTAATCAATGCAATGAAAGATGGCACTCTGTGTCATTTCAGTTCAGTTCCTTGAGACTCAAGAGGCCAAAGTACTGGGCTGTCTTATCCGATGACTGCCCGAGTTAGACCCTGTGCTACCCTTCCCAGATTCCCTTTAAGGAATGAAGGATTTATTCCCTCAGATGCTGGCAGTGCTGTTTTGGAAGATGTCTTCAGCTTTCAACCCTATTTAAACTGCCTCACCCAAGGTCATGTCTCCTCTGAGGGCAGTCCATAGCTGAAGAATAATCATTTGAGGATATAAAATCCTGCCCCTCTTGCCCCAACATGGGACATCTAAAAGACCATCCCAGCTCCAGAGCTCCTGAAGTCTTCATTGGGAGTGCATCTTAGTGCAACTTCTGCTTAATGTTGCTTCCCTGTGTCTCTTCCACAGGCGTCGATCTCAAGCTCTGTTAATAACCCCTGCACCCTAATCTCCATCTTGGAGTCAGCTTTGCAGGAGCCCACCTTGTGAAACTACTATGATGAGGGTAGCTATGGAATGAGGGTGGTATTTCGAGAGAAGGGGAGGAAACCAGGGGAGTTGAAGCACAGGATTCCTATTTGGGAGTAGAGGCAAAGTAGAAAGTGGGGAAAGTTTATGAAAGCCCAGCAGAAGAGTCTCAACCAAAGCTCCCAGAGAGCAGAAACCAAGCAACACTGATTATTCTTGCATTACTTCCTATTAAAATACGCATGAACCCAAAGAGAGGAGAGAGAAAGTTACAGCGGCATTAGAAACTAGAAATGCTGCCCAGCCATCCTCCGGCTGTCAGGAAGAATGTCTATGTAGCAAAGCCTGGAATGAGAAGCCTGGGAACACAGCAGAGGGGCTCTAAGTGGGGAGAGGTAGGCAGGTGAGTATGGGCAGGACTACAGACCGCTAGAGATGATTCTCCCCTGTGGGGGGTGGGAATCAGTTTTGAAGATCGGAAGCCCTATCTTCTAAGGGTCAAGTGATCTATCCCTTAGAACGAACAGATTCAGAACAAAAAGAAATCTGCAAGCTAACAGAAAGATGGGCGAGGTGTTTTGCCCATTCAGTCCTCCAGTCTAAGATGCAAACAGAGGATTCTAGCACTGACCATTTCTGCGTGATTACAGGCATTCACCAGAGTTGAATACAGTTCCTTTTTTCTTTAAAAAAATTTTTTTTTTTATTTTTAATGGAGGTACTGGGGATTGAACCCAGGACCTCATGTATGCTAAGCATGTGCTCTACCACTGAGCTATACCCACCCCCCTACAGGTCTCCTTTTTCAAGGATAATCAATATTTTAAAAGTGGTAGGGGAACCCTATGAAACATACAACGTAAATGACTTGAGAGAAAATTTGGCCCTGAAGGTTTTCAGGATAACGTGTTTGGAAAATATGTCTACAGGAAACCTAATTAATTTTAGAAAACTCTCAATAAGACCTAGGAAAATGTAGATGTTATGAAATAAAAGATGAACTATAGATAATACAACAAACAGATAAAAAAGGAGCTAGTTGAGATGGAATCAGAAATCAAGAGTAGTATGAGATGATAGGACTACCGTAAAAAAGTTTTAAGTACGATCACAGAAGTAGTAACATACTGACAGGAAAGAAAACTGAAGTGGTGATTTGGAGGAGTAGCTTGAGAAGAAGGAAGCCTAAGAAAAAACAGAAAGATTACTTATTTTTTTCCTGCATAGTTTGTTTTTCATTAGTTTGTTTATTCATTGTTTTCGTCTGTTTTCTACCTAAAATATCTAGGCTGGAAATTCAGAATTCCTTCTCAGTGTGATCTCTCACCTCCTTGATTTTGTATTAATCAGCTATTAATCAATAGTTAAGTAACTATTAAACCTCTGGCATTAGTTTTCCTGACCACACACAAATGTGAATGTTGTGCTGCTCTCTTCAGAAGGACCCATCAGCAGTGTTAGCCCCTGAATATCTATTATCTTAATTCTGTGGGTCTCAATATACTTGGGACAGTGTTTCTGAGAGGAAGGTATGTGTGGGGCAGGGAGTGGAGAGGGAAAAAAAAAAAAAAAAGGAAGAAACTAAGAGGTGAAAATGTGATAAACATGTAGGGAGAAAAAGATAATCATTATTCCTGAAACACAAGCCAGAATAAACATAGCAATAAATTCACAATAGGAGAAAACTTTGCTGATATGAAGATGTACCATATGAAGAAGTGCTTAGAATTCAAGAGCCCATCACATACCTATACACGAAAAATTTTTTTAAAAAATGAACTAGACATATCCTATTAGCATTTTTGGTTCAAAAAATTTTTGAAGTGTCCTACATACAGAAGAAACATCTGACCTACAAAGGAAAAACCGCAGGCATAAAATGAAATGTATCCTTTACCTCTTATGTAGAGTTAATGTCATAGATGTGAAGGAGGGTTGTAGAAAGAACAAAGATATCAAAGTGTGAGCTATTACAGTAATTCCTTGTCAAGCAGGTCCTGGGTCGAAGACTCTAGTTACACCTGATATCTCTAATAACTTCTTAGACTCCCTTGACCTCTGTGCCCCACAAGAATGAATGACCTTTCAGCAATGCTGCTGGCCACTAGTGCACCATTACATCTTCCCGACACTTCAGGTTCAGTAAACACCAGGCCACCAACAGACTGCTCTGAACTCCACTGTCATCATACCTTGGAGGCACTCAATCTGCTAGATTATCTGTAGTGACTTTTGTTTTCAATTTGTGGACATAAATAGGTATAATAGTTTGTTATTGCTGCTACAACAATTTGGCGCAAATTTGGTGGCTTAAAACAATTCAAATTTATTATCTTACAGGTCTGGAGGCTGGACGTCTGAAATTAGTCTCACTGGGATAAATCAAGGTGTCACCAGGGCTGCAGTCCCTTCTGGGGTCTCCAGGGGGTCTGTTTTCCTGCTCTCTCCAGCTTCTCAAGGCCACATGTGGCCACTTTAACTATTCACTAGCACCTCCGGAGAAAAGCAGTGATAAACGGTAAAGGTCAACATTCATTTATAATTGATAGGAGGCTGATGAAGGAAGGGGAATCACATGGCTAAAATAGAGAACTGAGATAAAATCAGTGGTCATTAAATCAGATAAAATATATAAAATCCTCTACCTCGAGGCTTGGCCCAGAGCACCTCTGATTAAGTAACAGTGGAATCTGAAGTTGATACCCCAGGTTCTTTCAAAGCATGGCTACTAGAGTGTGGTCTCTCATCTATTTTTACACAAGAGTCACTATTTCACAAAATTCTTGCTACTATTTTTCTCTTCGCCTCCCCATCATCTCAAAAATAGTTTTTATTTCTCCTCTGGATACACTCGGCATGGAAAGGCTGCCATGGACATTGTATTTGTTTTATCATTGTGAACCAAGAGTTTCTCCAGCTCCTCTGCTGAGCTGAAAACTATGCATTCCTGACCTATCATTATAATTTCAATGAACTGTACAGTGAGCAAACATTGACAGAATTCTTGCTATTTGGGAAGAAAGCAACCTCATTATTCAAGAAAACGCAGTTTCAAGTGTGGTTGTACGTAGCAGAAACCCCAACAAAGCGAGCTAAACACACAACAGTTTTTCTTCTGTGTAAAAGAGTTCCAAAAATGGGCAGATGCAGGCTTGTGTGGCAACTGCAAATAACACTTCAGTTTGTACAAGGCAACGTAAATGTTTAATTATTTCTTTCTAATGACCACTTTTCAAAGTATGGTTTTAGTGTGCTAACTGCCTTCAATAGTGAATGTTTGTTTCAGTTTCTGAATTTTTCTAAGTGTCATTATGAACTCAGATTTTCTCTATTCAATGTGTTTTAATTGATTAGTTATTCTTTTTGATACTCAAATTGTCTCATTTACTGCCAGCTAAAAGCCCCTGTAGGTTGGCTCCAGTCCTTCTGACATGACTTCATTGGTCTCTGACCACTTCCTTGCTTTGGGCACAAAAAACATGCCAGTCTTATCTTGTCCATTCCTGCCCCAGACTAGGAATCAGCCATTCCTCCAATGGCCCTGGTCCCTTCTACTGGGAAATGGCACTTGGAGAACACAGTCTGGTCTCTTCTACTTGGTTGTCATTGTTCTTAGGCCTCAGTGGACACAGCTATTACATATGTCTGTTTTAGAGAGAGAAAAGTAAACCACAAGCTCCTAATAAGAAATTCAATTCAAATTTAGGATTGTCAAGGTTTTACTTAATATATTGAATTGTATATTTGCAGCTCTCTTAGGTGAAAAAAATTCAATTCCCCAAATTATATAGATAAATAGTAGTACTGAAAACTTAAAAACCAGTATAATCACTAACAATAAGACTACTGAATATAATTTAAGTTTCGTTAAAGTTCTTTTTGCCCTTAGACTATTTCCCAAAATACTGTGAAATTATTATGAAATGTTGTGAAAATTTATGTAAAATAATTCTTCTCAATGTAAACATGTCACTCAATGTAAACATGATAATTTTTTTTCTGTGTATGTTTTTTAAATTTAGAGCTCGTGTATTTATCCTTTTCGACTTAATTTTGTTTTTTAATTACTACACTTACCTAGTCACAAATAAAATTTTAAATGAAGTACATTTAGAAAAGTCTAGTTTCCCTTCCTTATAGCTAATTATTTTAATTAGTTTTTGATTTATCATTTCATAATTTTAAAAAACACAAATGCTTATGGATATTTATATTTCCCTCCTTGTTTTACACAAAAAGTATCATACTATAAAAACTGTACTCCACTTTGCTTTTGTCACTTAAAAAAAATACCCTGGAGATTTTTCTATATCAGTATCTAAATAGCTTTCCCATTTTTTTATGGCTGCAAAGAGCATCATATGTAAGTACTATAGTTTATTCAACAAACCCTCTACTGATAGACATTTGTGTTTACTTCTTTTGCTATTATAAATAATGCTGCAATGAAAATCCTGAGTGTATGTCATTATATTTGCCAGTGTACCTTTGGGATAGATTCCTGGAAATGAGACTGGGACAAAGAGTATATGCATATATAACATTGCAGATGCTGACAAACTTTTCTCTCTGGGTTAGCCCTGCCAATAAAATACATTGCCAAACTTTTGCATTTTTGCCATCTGACAGAAGTAATATCAGTATAGTTATAGTCTCCATAACTCTTATTTTGAATGAGGTTGACTGTCTCTTCATGTTTAAGAGTCATGGAAAAAACATTTTAATTTAAATGTATTTATTCCTCATGTTGGTATTTTCTCACTTTTGAAGTTGGGGAGAACAGGATGGGTGTGATTAGGTATGAAACAAGTTTATGTTGAGCCAAAGGTAATGGCCAATGTGTTTCTTAGAGTAGAGAAAGTTCCATAAGGCTTTATTTGAAAGCTTGCATGGAGGGAATTTTATCCAGCAAATTTTAACATGGATCCACGTAGTTTCCTTACAGTAGCATGCCCTCACTGAATTCTCACCTTCAGCTGTGCATCAGATTCACCATACAGAAGATGTTTTGAAAAAGAAAAAGATGTCTTGGCCCGCCACTGGATACTCGGACCTGGAGACTCTGAAGTCCATGTTAGCTATGTGTTTTTGTTGTTGTTGTTTTTAGGTTGCTGTTTTTTTTTTAAAGCTGAGGAGATGATTCTGTGAAGATAAATGTACTTGTTCACTAAATTTATTGGCTGTCCACCAAGTGCCAAGGAATGAATTGGATGGTGGGTGCTAGGAACACAGTGGTGATAAAACAGACACAGCCCCTGTCCTCAGAGACATATCAAAAATATGGAATAGATTTACATAGTTGTCGCCAGTGCTCTGAAAAAAACAGGGGCCAAGATGGAGAGTAATTAGGAAGGAATGCTTTTGGAGAGCCTGGTCAGGGAAGGTCTCCTGAGGAGGTAATGTTCAAGTTGATTTGCAGAAGGAAAATGGGCTTTGGGGCCATGAAGACCTAAACTTTTAAGGGCTATTGGAAACATCTGAGCAGAATTTACATAAAGTATTTCACTCGGTGCCTGGTTCATCGTAAATGACAGCTGCTATTATGATGATGCAAAAGATTTTCTGCTCAGCCAGATCTTCTTCCTTCAAGGCCCATTTCTCACTCAACTACTCCATTAAACCTTCCTTAGTGGATCTAGAGCTCAATCAAGAGTATGAGAGTGTCATAGTTGTAAGATTAATGGACATGCTTTTCCAGTTCCCAAAACACGGCTCCTTGTCATGGTGAGATCAAGCATCGTCTGCCCCCCTCACCATGTGAGTGCTACTTGGCCTTCACAGCTCAGCTCAGAGGTTACCTGATTGAGGAGGCTTCTCTGACCATCCCAGGAAGAGCTGATCATTCTGTGCCTCTTTTCAGCACTTGCACAGTGTATTA
Organism: Camelus dromedarius; assembly: GCF_036321535.1. NCBI lineage: Eukaryota > Metazoa > Chordata > Mammalia > Artiodactyla > Camelidae > Camelus > Camelus dromedarius. Next base: position 48,698,590 of record NC_087443.1, on the reverse strand, counting down.
TAATGATCTTCCTAAGAGTTTGTCTCCCTCAGAAGGCCATGAATTTCCTGAGACCAGCAACATGTCATTTTTCCAGTATCGAGCATGAAAGTGGAACCTCAGTAAATCCTCCATAGATGCTTGAGTTCAAGTTGAAGCCCAAATTCTGGGCATCTAATTTACATAAACTCTGCTAAAACATGTATGGGATTACTGACTGGAAGGCAATGGTTCTCCTGCCCATCTTTGAAAAATGTCATCAGCAAATGGAGACCAGAAACCAACCTAACTAGATACGGACAAGAAAACCATAATCCATTACTCTTTAACTTGGGAATAACCCTGTCAATTACATTTTTTTTAATGAACTTTTTTTGCTGTGACTTTTGACACTGTTTTAAATTGTACTGTTGCACAATTATCTTGAATAGAACATCTGAGAATGAATCACTTTAGTTAACATTCATAAATATTTGGAGAGGCCGAAGGGAGATGTGAGGCAAAGTTGTGCCTCACCCACTTAGCTCAGCAAAGTTCAATTCAGTCATTCTGAAAGTCAATTTTGTGTGAAAAATGAAGTCATTTTCTATGCCAAAGATACATGTGCTTGGCATATAAGAATGTTATTCCTTAAAATATTTCTTTGAATGTACTCTAGAGGCTTTAAAAATTCATTTAAAAATGAATTATAATTCTGGTGAACACAGGGCTTCTTTATGTCATTCCTCCTTTGTGGACAGACTTAGCGATTTCCAAAGACACTTAATTAGATTACTGAAAAGAAATACGGTACTCTTGTCCCTTGGCTGAACTGCTCATCATCATGAACTGAAACTAAGTTTTAGTGCCAACAAAGCATCATTTCATTGAGAACAGAAATACACCCATTCCCTTTGGCTCTGATTCATCCCACCACATCTAGGGTCTTTAGCTCTTTTGCTGAAATATTCCAGGTAAGGAAAAATTATGGGTCGATGCCCTTTCCAAAATGATATGTAAATGCTATAAAAGGTAGCTAGTCAATAATGACATAATTATATTAGTCAATAAATGTTTTAGGAATGATGGGCAAACTCAAATTTAGATAAATTCTAATAAGACATATGATGACTAGACCTGAATGGCAACTCTTATTTGGCAGCAGCACAAAGATATAGCCAATTTACTCAGGAAGACATCTAATTTATTCTTTTATGCTGACGAAGACTGATGCAATCTAGTGTGTTACTTAGGGTACTGGACAGAGCTTTAAGTCAAAAGGAAGTCTGTCTAATGGTGAAATCCCAAACACCAACCATGCAGTGTGGGTAGTGTAGCATCTTAGGAAACAGAAAAACTTCCTTCCACCCTCAGAAGTGAACTCTTTCTGAGCTGGGCTGGGGGTAAGCACACTGTTGGCTGTTTCTCAGTCTGTGTGGAGGGGAGGAGGGGGACACGTAGAATGGCTAAGAACACTGGCTGCAGAGTCAGATTGCTGGAATTTGTCTCCCAGAACTAACGCTTCCTGACCTTAGACCAGGTACTTCACTCAGCCTCATCTGTCTCATCTATAAAATAGAAATGATAACAGTATCTACCTCACGGGGTATTGTGAGGATCAGTGAGACTACAGGTGATTTAGTCCAAAGCCTAGCATAGTAAGGGCACAGTCTGTTAGCTCTTCTCACTATTCTTTCTTCTCTGTCAGAATGACTGAAATCAATGGAACAGTACGCTGGGATACAGATGGATGATGTCTCAGCTTCTGAACACAGCTTCCTCTAGACAGATTTCCATGAATAACGTAGGTTATATTAAAAAGAAGCAGAGATTACAAATTGAGGGGTGGATGGCAGGGACTGAAATGCCTCTCTCTATCCCCTTGTCCCTCTTCCTTAGGTTCTGGAGGAAAAAAAACAAAACTACAAAAGACAGGCCATGAAAATGTTTATGAGACTCTGGCTAAACCCCCATGCAGACTGTTGTAAGCTGAGCTGGCCCTGGTGGAAGACCCTTTCACGTGGCTAGAGGCAGGCCTTGGGCCTAACAGCAAAGGAGTTCCTATGGTCCTTCCCTCCCCAAGCCCTCACCCAGGCTTCTCTGGGTCTGACTGCTAAAACAGAAAGGGGGTGCAGGAAGAACTAGCAAGTCAGCAAAGAAGCAACACATTAAAGAGATCCCACATCCCTCACCTAGCCTTACCTGGTCCAGGCTGTCTCAGCAGGTGAGAATGAGCTCCAGGGCTCCTGGCCTAGATAAGCCCATCAGAGGGAGAGACAGTCAGATGGCTCAGTCAAGAGCAGCCACCACACCTGGTTCAGAACTTTAACTTGTTCAATTCATTCAATATTTATTTTATTGAGCCTCTGTGATGCGCTGGGTGCTTTTTCCAGGTGCTGAAACACCCACCCCAGTTTAGAAGTCAAAGACAACCACAAAGAGGATTCAAGCCCTAGGCCCCATGAACCTCAAACCTGCCCTCTTCTTCCTCAGAACTTAACTCCTTCCCTGCATGCTAATAGCTTTCCTCCTTACCCTGATGCATTTATAAAGTGATTGAGCATTTTTAAAGATGGTATCTAAAGCTTTTATATACTGAAATACTTGCAAAAGTTGTATTATCTAATTTTCTGTATATCGAATATGTATTTCAAATTTACTTTGGCCAAAACCTTGAGCAGCAGAATCAGTGTATTAAATTTATAAAAAACATCCACATACCTGGTGGGGAGAGGGTATATACAGCTCAGTGGTAGAGTGTGTGCTTACCGTTCATGTGGTCCTGGGTTCAATTCCCAGTACCTCCATTAATAAAATAAGTTAAATTAAATTAAAAACAAAAACAAAACAAACAAACAAAATGACAAAGGATAGAATTCAAAGAGGAAAAAAGAAAAAGAAAAAAACTCCAGACTTCATGATACAAATGTTTTCTTGTTTGTTTTATCACTAACATAGTCTCTCCAGAACTGTCTTCATTTTCCAGATAAGAATAAAAAGAGATGTGAAGATGTGAGATGTGACGAAGGTACGTCACTCTCTTCAAGTCACATAGCTAGTTAGTTGCACTAGATCCCAGGGCTGGACTTTAGTGCTTCTATTTTGTTCTCAAACACCATAGGGCCTTATCTGTGGACTGGTGGTGTAAGCTCCTCTATAAACGAGCTGTTAGTGTATCAGAACAGCAGTCTGAATTTCTTTAACTGACTGAAAAAAAAAAAACATCTACCAGTTTTCTGTAAGTTTAAAGTGATTGAGCTTTAAATCACTGTTTAAAGTTTTGTGGCTTTAAAAAACCATCTTTTTAGTTGGTTTAGTTAGTAAATAAAAAGTAAGAGGTGTGGGGGATTTTGTTTTTTTGTTTTGTTTTGTTTTGTTGCCAGGCCCTACTTCCTTGATGATGTGGTAATTGTAATTGTTTTTCATATCAAAGAACCATCCCCTTCCAGCTCTGCATCAGGCATGTAGCTTACACTGATGACTCTTCCCAGTTTTCTGAGACTGCAGTAACTATGCAAAAAAGCTTCTTTCTCAATGGCTGCCCTTTGCTCTTTGCATGAGAATCAACTTTTGTATCATAAAGGTTCTACTTTTGAAATCTTATCAAATCTTCTGTTTGGAATTCCAGAAAGTGGCATTAAGAGTCAGCTCTGACTGGAAGAAAAACTGGAGAAATCCCCAACTTTCTAGTTAGAAACTATGAGGTACTGCAGAAATGGCTCTTGAGTCAGAAAGGAGAAAACAGGGGTTTTAAATCTCCACTATAAATTAGCTGAGTGAACATGAATACAATCAAAGGTTGCAGGTTACATAAACTACAGAATTTAGAATTACAATGGACTTTAAGGACCTTGGTCCAATAGCCTTGTTTCAGAGATAAATAAATTGAGGTTCAAAGATGTTCAATAATTGTCCTCAAATTCGGAAGTAGTTACCAATATTAAAAATACATATACAACTGGATTTCCGGTTAAGATGAATCAGTAGGTCCACACTTTGATATATTTCTTCTACTCAAATAGTAATAAATAAAGTATAAAAATCAAAATAAAGGAAAGATATGAGGGGTCTCAAAAACAGACTACATATTCCATGAACCAGAAACAGAAAGGTAATGTGGAGCAGTGAGAGGGGCTGATGGCCAGGAAGTAGGCAGAGGTGGCTGAACCTGTAACTTCTGAAGTTTAATGGAAATCAAAAATATTCCAAATCAGATGGGAAATTAATGACTTACTGCTTGAAACCAGGGATTTCAAAGGATTAAAAAAACCATACACACCCACTTCCAGGAGACATAGGCTAAGAGGAAGCAGTAGGCCTTGGCAGGCTGGGGAGCAGAGAGCCATGGGTTTCAAGAACCAGGAGGACAATGCTTAAGACTAGGAATGGCTTGGTAACACAGGAGCTCCCCCATATATCATTATGAGATGTGGTTTGGACTGGGCATGTAGGATGCAGCAACTGTAAAACCACTGGACAGGTAGAGGTGAGGACAGAAAAACTGGAAAGAGGAGAAAGAGGAAAAGGAGAAAAAGACATAAATAAACACAACTTCTATGCCAAAAAAGTGTGCCAAAGATAATTCAAAAGAAAAGAAATCCAAAGCTAAGGAAAAAAAATCAATAAAATCAACGAGAACACAAATCCATTCCAGATACAATTAATTTTATGTTACAGGATGACAAAAACTTTCAAACAAATGCTTAGAATGGTCAAAGGGATAAACTGAAGATTAACTTTCATTTTAAAAGAACAACAAAAAATAAAACAAAAAGACAGAAATAAAATAGGTGAGTATGAAAAAGGACCAATTAGAAGTTTTGGAAATTATTTTTAAGTAGTCACAATGTTTTTAAAAAGTAGTAATAAAACTAAAAAAAAAAAAAAAGACAAAAACCAATCTCACCAGACTGGATGAACTGTACATTGGACCACAATAGAAAGGAAATTATTCAGAAAACAGCATTGAGAGATAAAATTTAAAAAATGTAGAGGCCTGGAGGATAAGTTTATAGGAGAACAGATTGAAGGGATCCAACATACATCTAACCAGAGTTCCAGAAGGGAAGAATGGAGAAAACTGCAGAGAAATAATATTTAAAGAAAAAAAAAAAATGGAGAAGTTTCCAGATCTGGAAAAAGACGTAAGTTTTCAGGTCTATCTTCTAATGCTAAACAAAGACAATCCCACAATTAAGTTTCAGAATATCAAGGATATGGAGAAAAATCTAAAAGCTATCAGAGCCCACAAATCAATACAAGAAAAGGCAGGTAATCCAATACAAAAATGGGCAAAAGACTAGAACAGGCACTTCACAAAAGAAGTTATGCAGGATGGCGGAGCAGTAGGACCACGAGCTCACCTCTCCTTGCGACTACAACAAAACCACAACTGACTGCTAAACAACCACTGGGGAAAAAAAAAAAAAAAAAAAAAAAGACTGGAACCTGGCAAAAAAGATCTTCTATTGGAAGCATAAAGAGGGAGCCACAGCAGGATGGCAGGAGGGGTGTGCTCTTGATACAACTGGGTCCCATACCCCTCCAGGTGGGTGACTTATAAGCTGAAGATTAAGTCACAGAGGCCCTCCCACAGGAGTGAGAGTTCTGAGCCTCACGTTAGGCTCCCCAGCCTGGGGTTCGGGCATTGAGAGGAGGAGGAGACCCCAGGACAGCTGGTTTTGAAGGTCAGTGGGGCTTAACTCCAGGAGCTTCACAGGACTCAGGGAAACAGAGACTTCATTCTCTTGGGAAGCATACACAGAATCTCACATGTGCCAGGTCCAAGGGCAGAGGTAGTGATTTCACAGGAACCTGGGCCAGACCTGCCTGCTGGTTTTGGAGGATCTCCTGAGGAGGCAGGGGACAGCTGTAGCTCACCCAGGGGACATAAAAGCTGGTGGCAGACATTCCAGGAGTGTTCATCTACATTCTGATTGTTCATGACATCTTGATTGGATCATTAGCACCAAGACCTAGCCCTACCCAACAGCCTGTAGGCTTAAGGGCTTGGAAGCCTTAGGCCAAACATACTGGGTGGGAACACAGCCCCACCCATCAGCAGATCTCCTGAGCCACAAATGCCTCTAGATGTGGTCCAATGGCCCTACCTATCAGAGGTCCAGAACCAAGCTTCACCCAGCAGTGGGCAGGCACCAGTTCCTCCTGCCAGGAAACTTGCATAAGCCTCTGGTCCAGCGTCATCCACCAGGGTGCAGACACCAGACATAAGAAAACAACAATCTGAAAGCCTATGGAAGGAATCCACAAACACAGGCCAGATTCTACACTGGGACCAGCTGCACCCTGGCCCTTGGGTGACAAAAAAGGAGTGTGCTGCTGGGATACACAGGACGTCTCCTACAGAGGGCCACTTCTCCAAGGTCAAGAAACGTAACTAACCTACCTAAAAATACAAATAGAATAGACAGACAATATGAGGCAGCAGAGGACAATCTCCTAGGCCAAGACACAAGGTAAAATCCCAGAAGAAATAGGTGATGAGGAGATAGGCAATTTATCCGAGAGTTTAAAGTAATTCTAATTGGGCCCCTTTCTTTAGTTTCCTCACTTTTTGTTTTTTTCTCAAGGTTTTATTTACCATCTATTTCCCGCATGTCAGATCTTTCCAGTGTCACTTAGATCAGCTATCATGGTCGCCAAGGTCTGAATGGGTTGATTAACCACTGGGGCCAAAACCGAAACTAAGGTCCCATACCAAGCTCCTGGAGCAGACTGCAGGATACGACTCTTCATGCCTGCTACCACTCTTCATCAGACCCTCGGTGGTGAGGAGCAGAGATAGCATGTTTCATTGCTAATTCCCTCATTACTTCTTGTAACTTCCACAGGCGCCTGTCTTAAGGGTAGGGACAGCACCTCCCCTTCATGTAATCCATGCATATATCTGCACATATCCATTCACTCAACTTGGCTAGGCGCCCTCAGTGTTCTCCCACCCCAACTGCATACAAACATGGCTGGAGGGCAGACTGTGCTGTAGCTGAGGCCATTTTAGACATTTCTGACCCATTTAACATAATACCACCCCTCCCAGTATCCCATAATCAGAGCACCAATGCTGCAACTCCTCTAGTCTTTTGTTAAAACCTCCCGGTTAATTCTACTAATTCAGCAGAGGACTATTCCCATTCCGTTGTTTTTGGCTCGTAGGGATCTCATCTCTATTATTTCCCAGTTCCCTGGTGGCCTGTGTTTTAGTCTGGATCAGAGGCCATGCTTGCAGGTACTCTTCCTCCTCTATAATTATGTCCTAGTGTTCTGATGAGTCATTGTTTCAGGGATCCCACCTCTTGGGGTGCCAGTTCTCCCGTGAAATAACAGTCCTCACCTTTGAATGGGGCAGCCTAAATTCAAATGGCCCTGCATTTTAGCCATCTTACATGCAATCACTTCAATGTGTTCTTCCTGTTGTATTTTAATAAAACATCTGAAGGGGCAGACCATGCAGTCCAGACATCCCTCTCTAACACCAATGCCTCTTTACTCCTTTAGTTTCTCACTGAGCTATAATTTCTTCTCTGTGCTAGTCCTTACAGCACGTAACAAAGTCCACGCAACACCGAGATAGCTTGCTTACTTTTTCCCATTGCTTGCTTCCGTCAGTACTTCTCACTAGCCCTTTGGCCTTATCCAGATGTCCCTGTACTCACGTAATGCCCTAAGTTCCATAAACCTAGCCAAGTCACCCTCCATGGAAGTGGTTGGCCAACCTGGGATTTCCCCATCGACAACAGGCTTTCCTCCAGCATGGTGACTTTGCCCATTCCTGTGTTATTTATGGTTTCCTGCCTGGCTTGCCAATTGTTGGGAAATGGAGGGAACGCAAAGTGCCTACCAAACTGAGAAGGCATCTTGAAACCAAAATCCAGGCAGGCAGCTCCATATAGTCAACTGATCCATTTTTTATGCGGTAACTTATAGGGTGGGATCAGGATCAGGTGGACAACTATCCAGAAGCATTCACAGTTGTACTCTGCACCATGGAGGGGCCATTAGGATAATTTTATAGTTATCCTAGAGTATGGGGTTGGGGGCTTGATAACAGGACGAGCACTCATAAGTCAAAATTCACGAATGGGTAACCAGTCTCCTGGACACTGGGAATATTTCAGTGAAGGTTTTCATCATTGTTTGGGGACAAACAGGGCATAGAGGCCACCTGGTCCTAATGATTATTAAACATCTATTAACTACAAAGCCCTGTGATGGCAGAGAAGTGATTCACTGCACAGTACAGTCCTGGGTAGGGTCAATGGAAGGAGAAACTGTAAGGGCCCAAGATGGCTAACAGTCAAACAGAGATCAAGTTTTATCTTCAGGTCCTCAGACTGGGAAATGGTTCCTGGCAATGGGTGTATATAACAAGATTCTACTGATATAAAACAATTGGTCAGGTGGTGTTTGCTGTACTACACATTGTGTCAAAGTGGCACACTCAGTTTACGTGATGGAGTAAGGAAGAAATCATTGACATGAAGTAACAGACGCAACTTGCAGCAAAGTCTTGCGTTCTTCATCCCCTAGAATTCCTCACCATGGATAGCTGGTAAAGCATCTGCCGGCAGCCACTGCTATGTGCTCAGTGCACCTGGCTTTATGGACTCCAGGAGTGAGTCACGGGAGCGAGGCTATGAGGAGTGACCTAAGTAGCTGCTTCACTGAATGAAGCAGAGGAAGGGAAAATAAATACACTATATAATTATAGCTCCCACTATTCTAGAACTCAAATAATCTAGAATCTCCAGTAAAGTCTGAATGTGCCATACTTAGAAATATTACAAATACAATTCTAAGGGACGTTTGTCATACAATTACTACACTGCCCCACCCTCCTGGTTAGCTCAGAAAGCCTTCTCTACCAGGTGCATGGTGTAGTTTGGCTGAGCCTGGAGATACAGAACAAACTGATTTCTCTTGGAAAAGGTCATATACCAGGCTCTGATTACACTTTTATCTCCCTCCCATTTCCTGCTGAGCGTACAACTTCTTGGTCTCAGCAATTACAGCTAATGGCTACAGAGGAAGACAAAGAGGGGCAGCACCTTCAAAAGCATTTTTTTCTCTTTGCAATGGTGAGCACAGTCAAGAGATTTAAGTAGTTTACAATCAGTTACATTACATAAAACAATCTGCATGTCAGAGTGCCCCAAATGAACTAAGTCCAAATTCCACTTTTACCACTGATATAACTGTAACAAAATTGAATAGAGTTCAAAGTATATAAAAAAAAAAGCACTTTCATTCTCAAGTTCCTGATCTGCAAAATGAGTTTCATATTATCAACTTCATAGTCTATAATGAAGATTAAATGTAGTAACAGGTAAAGTACCTTTCATATAGGACTTGGCAGGTGTAGGTATTTCCCATAGCCAATAGCAATTATTTCACACACATAATTTATTTTATAGGTAACCTAGTTAACAGCAGGTTTATGGCTGAGTATCAAGAATTATAATTTTTCTCTTAAGACTAGCTTTACATATCTATGTTTGGGCAAATACTAACAAATGCATATACCCATATCTATTGTAATGCTTATAAAATACTTCATAACCAGTTTTTAGACCTGTTAAATAAAACAGTTCTTTAAAGCTCATATAGGCCCATTGGTTGGAGAAGTCTTCCAGCCATGCTTCTATTTTTTTCCGAAGAGCTAGGCTGATAGCAGCTAGACTTGAAAATCAAGTACCTCCAGCCGTAACTGAGGCAAAACTAGCAACAGTGTTTGAGAAAGCTCCACAGTGCTGGCCGCTCTACTCCATTTTCCTGACTAGAAAGACCGGAAGCCTCGCAGACTGAAGTGAATATAGAATCCCAGCTACTTCTGACTCCCTGTCTGTACATCAGGCGAACGTGATAACCACTACCTTACGGAAACCCGCTCCCTATCTGTATGTGGGAGTTTCATGGATTTTCTCTCTCAACAATGAAAACACAGGGGATTGTTTCTAACTCATTTTTCCCATCTTCTGCCTGAAGGAGATCAGAATTTCTCCTCAGACTCCATTCAGTCATCTAGTACTGAAGTAGCAGGAAAAGCTGTGAAATGCAAATTGCATTTTTCCACCACGAATAGCACTTGGGTGAATTAAGGAGACTACATAACTCAATCTAGTTAGTCAAATTAGAAAACCAGGCTCTTATCCTAATCTCCGTAATACAAGGAGTAACAGAAGATTTCAGGGAGCAACACTGCAGAAACAGAAAGAAAAAAAAAAAACCACTATCCTGTCTCGCCAAGATGTCTTCTCACCTTCTCAGGAAGGTAACAGAAAGAGAAAAATCATAAGAAAAAGAAACTAAGGATTGCTCAAAGGAAGAGAAACTATGGCTAGAGCATAATTAGTGTTCTTTCCATCTCCAATTAAGTATGTTTCTTATCAATTAAATAGAACTCCCTCATCTGCATGAATCCAAAGATATAGTTCACCAGTATGTATATATATAATGTATATATATAAATATATAATAATTTATATAATTGATTTATATAATGGATTTTTTCCCCCAGGGTGAGAATATTTATTGTAAAATTTTCCAAAAGCACCCAAATTGTTAATGTTTGGTCAAAATAAAATTAGAACCAAGGTTGGTAGAATGAATTCTAATGAAAAAATCAGAGAAAATCTATAAATCCTAACTTAACTTTCCATATTAGCTATTTCAGAAATAATGTAAAATAAATATTCTGATGAAATATTCTCATTATACTAAGAGTATTTGTCAATTTGTGAGGCTATCATTCTAACGAACAACTATTTGTTCTCTCAGTACAACAAACAAAAGTTGAACATAACTACTTGGGTCTAAATAATGGTTTAAAATCTGGGAATAGTACACGAAGATGTTGAATTGGGACTAGTTTTAGAAATAATAAAATTAAAAATCTTTCTATCTTAAAATATAATACTCCAGCAATGATAAATAGTTGAAGTTTTAAAAGTTAACCTCCTCCCAAGTTGCCAGGTATGAAGCCCAAACTACGAATGTTTTAACTGAAAGAACATGACATCCTTTTTCTTGCTGTGAAATTTTTTCAAAAACACTCTCTCTCCCTCTCACACACAAGCACACACACCAACTAAAAAAAAATAGCTTATGTGAAGGTGCTTAAGGGTAGACTGAGCTGACAGGTGAGTGGAAGGAAATTCTTAAGTGAGTGAGAGAAAAAGAATGGTTAGGAGAGAACTGAGTGATTAAGTTCAGGAAAAGAGCTAGAGATAGGCAAAGTATATTGTAAAGCAAATATTTATTTTCAGCTTACATTTGGCAGAACACCATCCAAATTCCAAAGGTCATTAATGAGCTACATGAAACATCATCTTAGAGAAATATATTCCAAAAATTTACAGTTCTATATTCTGGTTTGGTTGTATGTAACCCCCATATATTCAAGGGCACGCATCAGTTCTGCAGTTTACAAAAAGAAAGCACTCAAAATATCATAAAAATTGATTTTGTCTGAAAAAAAACAAAGTTCCTTTTCCTTTACAAGTTGAATTTTGTTTTCATTGTTAAAATTAAAATTATACATGAAAACAGTATCAAGTGAATGATTATGTGTTGGAGAACAGACACTTCAAAATGATAATGACTATAAAAATAGTACGTACAATGCACTGTACACATCAGGTTGTAGAATAGACAGAAAAATGGCTAATGTCCACAGGCTATTTATTAACTGACCCAAATCTCAGAACACGTAGTGATTAAATTTTGGCTTAACTGAATAATTTGGTCACCTATTATGAACAAACTGTAGTTAGCCAAAGATTATTTTTCAATGTTCAACTTTTAATATATCCTATCCTAGATAAGACCTTTTGCTTTTATCATGAGATTCTTCAGTTTCAGGCATTTCCCAAGTGAGAACAATAGCACCAGAATAATGTCACAACCTCTGCAACATTAGCAAAAATGGACCACACTTATCCTCTATCCTGAAATAGTTCACATACCAGTGACTACAACAATAACTATATGGTCCTATTTAACAACAAATTAAACAATTCCTATAAAATTTTCACAGTCTATGAAAAGATTATGAATCAGAAATTATTTAATGTTCCAGACACCAAGTAAATTTGTTTTAAGGTCTTTTAAGATAACCCCCTTGAAAGAAAAGCTAGGTTCATTCAACTTTACATGCCCATAGACTGAGTCTAGTGTTTGTACATAATACTCAATACATATTGATGAATTGATGGTATTAATTTATGACAAATGATCAGGATCAAGAAAAGTCTTGAAAAACAAATATGGCAGTTAAATCAATCAAGATATGCACAGTATAAGTCCTTCTATAGAAAAATTTAAATTCCCACAACACTACAGGTTTTCAGAGTCAAGCATTCAATGGAATGGTGAATAATGAATTTCATTCTGGCGATTACCTCGAGGCAGGGAGTGAGGGTAAGAGCGTCAGGGAAGTATACAAAAGTCCTCAATTCTTCTTAATTGGATCTAAACTAAATGTTACAATGCTAATTTTGATAAAACAGTATGATGGGCATGAATGCTTATTATTTATTCTCTTTTTGTCTGCCTACTTATAAATAATAAAAAAAAGATTAATATCAGACCTTTGCAGGAATAATTAGCTGTGTATTGATGCATCAGCAGTATTTATCAGCTAATCATCTATTTTACAAACATCATTCATTTGAAGATCAATGATCCACAAACCAATGATCTATGCATCTTCTTTTATAATTTCAATATGTAGTTGTAATACTTTTTATTTAGATTTTTAATAAAATGGATTTCCACCATTAAGAAGTGAAAAACTTGAGGAAATTTCTATTAGAAGAAAATTTCCTTATATTGGGTGATTTAGTCAAAGCTACTTGAAATTCTAACCTTTTACCATCAATTACTGATTGTATTTTAACACAGAGAGCAGAAAAGACCTGGTAGTAAAAATCTCAAGAATTCTGTTTATTTTCATGGCAAACATTTTCATGGCATTTGACAGAACTCAGAGCTATTTCTTTGAAATGGGTTCATATCTGTGAAACTAAGCCCACCAGGATGAAGACTTTTTTTTTTTTTTAAAGAAAGAACAAGAAAGAAATTAAGCCACCAAAAGATGTATTTCACATAATAGCAAAATATAAAAAATAGAAGCAAAATGACAGAATAAAAAAATTGCTAAGCAATGGATTTAAGAAACTTTGATTCTATTCTTCTCTCTTGTTACTAATGGTCTTCTTTTCCTTCCATTGTTATATATGTAAAACAGGTATGATAAGAATGAATGAAGAATGGCCTTGCAAGACTTACTAGGAGGTTAAAAGGAATTATTGAAACATTGTTCAAATACTTTATAAATACTACTGACAAAAGTATAATAAGATCGGTGTTTTTGTTTTCTTTCAGTGAAGATGTTCTTTTAAATCAGACTCTGTTTCTTAATATTGTTTCAAATTCTCAACTAGAGAGATGTTAGCTTTCTTCCAAAGTGATACTCCGAGTGAATCACAATATTTCTGATTAAGAAAGACAATACTTGAACTGTGCTACCAGGGGAAAAAGAAAGGAACTGCAGCACAACTGGTAAAGTTCCTAGACTTAGTCCAATCAAGTTGTAGATCATCCAACTGACATAATATTTTGTTACTCCAAAACTTTCAAGTATCATTTTGAAATCATATTCCATCTCAGTGTGAGATTTCTTACATAAATAGGAGGAATTAAATTTCTGTAAACGTTTGCAATGCCAGTTATTTCTCTGAACAAATTTTTTTCCTTTAAGAGAGTGGCTCCAGCGAAGAATCCTTTCTTACACATTCATGTCCAGACTAAAAAGAAACAACGCTTTTCTTTAAAAAGACAGAAATACCCAAGAAATGTTAAAGCTTTCTGTAGCCAGGGATTGTCCATCTATTATTCTAAGCATGTAATCACTCCCTATAGATTCCTGATGAATTTAAAATGTTTTCCAGTTACTCATAGTTCATCAGATGTGTTCACCTTTGGTACGTCACATTCTTCACTGGTATGACAACTCTGAAGGATATCCTTGTAGTAGTTCTTCAAATCTTCATATAAAGAAACAGTTTGTTGTGAGTGAGCCAAGGGTAACACTTTTTCATTTAACAACATCTGCACTCGGAATTCTTCTTTAGGAGTCTTAGCATTTTTACAATGGTAAAGCACAAATATTAGGTTTGAGGCATAGGGTACAATGTGACCACTTCGGAACTTCCTATGCATTTGCTCCTTGTAATTATAAGCTGTTAGGGGCTCCTTGTCTTTGAAGTAGCCCATAAGAGAAAGCAGTGGAAGAAGGGTCTCTGCATGACCAAACTGAAGGATGACTGGAGAGGAAACTGGTTGAGAACTTAAAAGAGAAATAGAGAAAAAATATGTATAAACATATTTTACATACATAATAATTTAACATAATTTTACATATAATAATTTAACATAACAGCTTGTAAACACAATAGTTACACTTAGAATTAGCATACAACTTTCTCACCTTTTTGAAATATAAACATAACAACAATATGAATGAAATTCTGTGTGGCAGAGAACTGAATTTTTTATACTAAAAGTTAAGTTCCAAAATTTTGGATCACCGTAGTAGTGCAAATTCATCTAAAAGTGAGGCATATATGTTATTCTTTTTTTCCCCCCAAAAGTAGAATGTATGTTCTCTCTCTCTCTCTTTTAAATTGAAGTACAGTCAGTTTACAATGTTGTGTTAATTTCTGGTGTACAGCATAATGCTTCAGTCATACATATACATACATATATTCCTTTTCATATTCTTTTTCATTACAGGTTACTACAAGGTATTGAATAGTTCCCTGTGCTGTACAGTAGAAACTTGTTTTTTATCTATTTTATATACAGTAGTTAATGCTTGCAAATCTCAAACTCCCAACGTATCCCTTCCCATCCCCTTTCCCCACTGGTAACTGTAAGTTTGCAGTTTAAAGAGAGAGTCCAGTATTTACTTGCAGGTTAAGGAACCTGAAACTGGTATGCATTTCAAAACTGCACTGCTTTCTGTGAAAGAAACTGAGCAACTGGCCCTTAGTAAGTATTGATTACTCTTTGGAGCTCTTCTGAATGAATTTCAAATGTTACTTTCTCTTTATCTAAGGAATAAGGACAAGCAATATTCAGTAAATTTCTTGGTTAAAATCAAGTCTGAACAGTCTGAACAGTAAAATGGTAATGCATGTATTTCAGTGCTTTTTGTAAGAACTGATTTGGGCACCAAATGAGGAATAGAGCCACAAAAGGGCTGAGATACAATCTATTCTAGCTGATATACCATGTCTGTGGGTGGGAGTGGACTTGATATATTACAATAAACACAACAGCTTTCAATACTATGAGCTAAGTCACCTTTTTTTTCCCCCTCAAGTTTTCTATAATCTTTTTTTATTTTCTGGTAAAGGCTTCTTTTATAAACAGCAGCAAATGACTGCTTAGCCTTTTCTCAGCTTTTATAGAAAGAATATAGCTATAGTTCTTAAATATAATCTGTAAACCTATTCAAACACAATTAACCATCTGACTTCTTGCCACCACCTCACACATTAGGCTACAAATTTAGTACATCTGGATTTTCTAGGAGGACAGCAGCACTTGCAGCAGTTTTTGAACTTTCCTGAGTCCCCACATAAAAACAGATGCAGCAACTGGATAGCAGACCCAAAACCCAAGGGAAACATTCACAGCATAACCATGTAGAAAAGTATTTTCCATGAATTACCAATAGCCTCAAGACCTGCATATTATCAGTATCTGTGGAAAGAAGCAAAGAGAAACCACAAAGCATGTGAGAGATTTGAAAACAGGAGTATCCCAAACAGCCATCAGGTACTCACTAGAAAGTACAGTGGGCCAATGTGAGACAGCAGCTGAAATTGGGAATGGTTTCACCCAATCTAGCATATGTGAGTGTGTACATATACATGTACAATGTACGTGTATTACACATGTATATATGTATGTATATGTATATATAATGACAATAGTAATAGTTATTTATTTTTTCTATATGCTGTAAACATATATCATTACCATTTTTGCTTTTGATAACCAGTTACCTTTTAGAACTATTAAAAACAGAATAAAAATTATAGTAGACAGAATTCTAAAATGACCTCCAAGAAATGAGCCTAATCTACCTGGGAAAAGGGAAATACTCAACTCTAGCCCCCTCTAACTCTCCTGTACCACCTAAGGAGGGGGAAAAAAACTGAGAGGCACAGGCTCATCAAAAGGCTGAGACCCAATCATAGGACGACAGAAAGTTTACCCTCCCTCACACCTTACCGCTACATTAGTAAAGGCCTATTTACCATAGTTTTACCCAGTACATCATGTCCACTTTAAAAAAAAAAAAAAATTACAAGACATACTGAAAGGCAAAAAACTTAGTTTAAAGAGACTAAACAAGCATTTAGAACCAGAGTCAGATATGGCAGATATGTTAGAATGATCACACCAGGAATTTTTTAAAATTATAATTAATCTGTTAAAGGCTTTAATGGAAAAAATAGACAATATGCAAGAAGAAATGTGTTAATTTAAGTGAAAGATGGAACATCTATGAAAGACTAAAAAAGAAATAATAGAGATTAAAAACATTGTACAGAAACAAAGAATATCTTTGTAAACCAAACACAGATGAGGAAAGAATCTCTGAGCTTTAGTGTATGACAACAGAAACTTCCAAAGCTGAGAAGAACAGAGAAAAAAGGACTAGAAAAAAAGATGAGAATATACAGGAACTGTGGGACAATTATAAAAGGTTTAAATTAACATATGTGTAATGGGAACACCAGACAGAGAAGAGAAACAAAAACAGATGCAATGTCTAAAGCAAAAATAAATGAGAATTTACCCAAATTAATGTTAGACAACAAACCACAGATCCAGGAAGGTAAGAGAATATTGAACAGGATAAATTCAAAAAACAAAAACAAAAACAAAAAAAAAAACAAAAAAAAAAAACCAAACCTACGCCTAGGCATATATCATTTTTAAGCTTCCGAAAATCAAAGCTAATGAAAAAACTCTTGAAGGAAGCCACAGGAAAAAAGCACCTTACCTATACTGGCACAAAGATAGGAACTGCACCTGACTTCTCCTTAGAAGCCATGCAAGCAAGAAGACAGTGGAATGAAATATTTATATGTTTTGAGAGGAAAAACCCCAACTAACCTAGAATTTTGTACCTTGCAAAATTATCCTACAGAAAAGATGGAGAAATAAACACTTTCTCAGACAAACAAAACTGAAAGAACTTGTTGCCAGTGGACATACCTTGCAAGAAATGTTCAAAGAAATTCCTTCAGAGAAAGAAAACTCAGCTCAACATAAAGAAAGGAAGAACAGTGCAGATGAGTAAGTAAAGATAACATTAAAATGTTTATTTTTTATCCTTAATTGGTCTGATAACTATTTATTCAAAATAATAGTAGCAATAATTTACTCAATTATGTATGCTTATACACACACACACACACACACACACACACAGACTTATGCATGCTTATGTATGTATAAGTGAAATTAATGACAGCAATGATACAAGGGACAGGAAGGAAGAATTAGAGTATTTTGTTATTATAAGGTACTTGCACTACCCATGAAGTGGTAAAATGTTATTTGAAAACAGACTGGGATTATAGTTATAAATGTATATTGCAAATTCTAGGGCAACCACTAAAAAAGGTAAAAAAAAAAAAGATGAAATACAATTGATATGCTAAGAAAGGAGAGGAAACAGAATCATGTAAAGTGCTTGATTAAAACATCAAAAGGCAGAAAAAGTGTGGAAGACAAAACTAAGAACAAAGAACAAAAGCAACAAATAGACAAGAGTAACAAATATGGTAGATATTAATCCTAGTATATCAATAATCACTTTCAATGTCAATGGTCAAATATACTAATTAAAAGAGACAGAATGTCAGATCAAAATATAAGATTCAACTATACGTTTTCTACAAGAAATCCACTTTAAATATGAAGACACATACAGGATTAAAAGTAAAGTAATGGAGAAAGATACAACATGCTAGCTAATACTAATCAAAAGAAAGTGGGAGAAGCTATATAAATATCAGACATGGCCAACTTCAGGGCAAGGAAAGTCATCAGAGATAAAGAGGAGCAGTACCTACTGATAAAGGGGTCACTATTCTAAGAAGATAAAACATTCCTTAATGTATATGTACCTAACAACAGAGCACAACATGCATGAGGCAAAAAACTGATAGAACTACAAGGAGAAACAGATAAACCCACTATCATAGTTGGAGACATTAATACTCCTCTATCAGAAACCGACAGATCCAGCAGGCAGAAAATCTGTATGGACATAGTTAAACTCAACAACACTATCAATCAACTGGATATAATGAAATCTACAAACTACTTCATTCAACAACAGTGGACTACACATGATTCTCCAGCTCATGTGGAACACTCACCAAGGGACCACATTCTGTAATATAAAACACAACTTAAAAATTTTTTTTTAAGAAACAGAAATTATCAGTATCTGCTCAATGGAATTAAACCACACCACATTGGAATTAAACTAGAAATCAGTAACAAAAAGATAACTGGAAAAATACCCAAAATACATGGAGATTAAACAACACATTTCTAAATAACACGTGGGTCAAAGAAGAAATCTCAAGAGAAATTTTAAAATATTTTTAACTAAATGAAAATGAAAACACAACTTAGAAAAACTTGGGGGATTCAGTGAAAGCAGTGCTTACAGAAAATTTATATCATTTAATGTATATATTAAAAAAGAGGAATGATCTAAAAGTAATCACCTAGGCTTCCATTTTAGGAAAGTAGGAAAAAAAAAAAAGAGCAAATCAAATCCAAAGTAAGCAAAAGAAAAAATAAAGATTACAGCAGAAGTCAATGAAATTCAAAACAAGACATCTAATAGAGAAAATCAACAAAATCAAAAGATGATTCTTTGAAAAGGTCAATAAAGTCAGTAACTCTCTAGCCAGGTTAACTAAGAAACAAAGAGAAAAGGCACAAATTACTGGTATCAGAAATCAAAGAAGAGACCTCACTACAGATCCAATGGACATTAAAAGGATAACAAAGAAATATTATGAACAACTCTATGCCTCAAAATTTGATAACCTAGATGAAATGGAACAATTCCTTGAAAGATAAAATCTGCCAAAATTCACACAAGAAGAAAGAGATGATCTGAATAGGCCAGTATCTATTAAAGAAATTGAATCAATAATTAATAACCTTCCAAAATAGAAAGTACCAGGCCCAGATGTGTACACTGGTGAACTGTACCAATCATTTTAGGAACATATTCTACCTATTTTCTGTAAGTTCTTCGAGAAAACAGAAGCAAAGGGAACAGTCAACTAATTCTATGAGACAGTATTACCCTAATACCAAAACCAGACAAAGTCACTACTAGAAAACTACAGACAATTTTTCTCAGAAGACAGATGCAAGCAAAAATCCTCAACAAAATATTAACCAATAGAATCCAACAATGTAATAAGGAATTATATACCATGACCAAGTAGGATTTGTCCTAGGTATGCAAGGCTGGTTCAACATTCAAAAATCAATTAATGTTAACTATTATATCAATAGGATAAAAAAGAAAAATTACATTATCATATGAATAGATTCAGAAAATACATTTGACAGAATTCAACATTCATTCATGATAAAAATTCTCAGCACATTAGTGATAGAGGGAACTTCTTCAACTAGATAAAAAACATACAAAAAGCTAAGTTAACATCATACTTAATGTTGAGAAATGCAAAGCCTTCCTGATTAGATGAGGTACAGGCAAGAATGTCCCTTCTCATCACTGCCTGTCACCATTGTACTAGAAGTCCTAGCTAAAGCAATGAGATAAGAAAAGGAAATAAAAGGTAAACAAACTGGGAAGGAAGAAATAAAACTGTCTTTGTAAATGACAATCATCTATGTAAAAAATCCAAAGAATCAATAAAAAAACCTCCTGGAGTAAATAAGCAATTATATCAAGATTGCAGGATACAAAGTTAATATACAAAAGTCAATTGCTTTTCTATATGCTAACAATAAACAAATGGAAATCTGAAATTAAAAACACATTACCATTTATATTAGCACCCCTAAAAATGAGTTAAGTATAAAATAACAAAATATACAAGATCTATATGAGGAAAACTACAAAACTAAAAAAAAAGCTATCAAGCCATGAGAAGACATGGAAGAAACATAAATGCATATTACTAGGTAAAGAAAGCTAATCCAAAAAGGCTACATATTGTATGATTCCAACTATATGACATTCTGGGAAAGGCAAAAATATGGAGACAGTAAAAAGATCAGTAGTTGCCAGGGGTTAGTGGGGAGGGAAAGATAAACAGGCAAAGCACAGAGGATTTTTAGGGCAATGAAACTATCTGTACAATTCTATACGGCCAATACATGTTGTTAGAAATTTGTCCAAACCCAGAGGATATACAACACCAAGAGTGAACCCCAATGTAAACTACAAACTTTGGTGATAATGATGTGTCAACATAGGGTCATTAATTACAACAAATGTACCACTGTGGTGTGAGATGTCAATAGTAAGGGAGGTCTGGTGGGGAGGGAGTTTATGGGAACTCTACCTTCTGCTCAATTTTGCTGTGAACCTAAAACTGCTCTAGAAAATAGTTTATTAATTAAACAACAACAACAAAACTAGTGCCATGGGAATATATGTAACCAAAAAGCACATTTTCCTTCCAAAGAGTTAATATAATCTGTTAAACAGCTGCTCAGGCTTATACCTGTTTGCCCTGTTATAAGACTTTCTTACATTTCAATTCTCTTTAACAAAGTTAAGGAGAATACATGTTAAACATAAAAACATATTGTATTTCTATTCTAAAATATTTCCAAACACCAAAAATGGGAAATTGGTTACTTTCAATTAATGGAGGCTAAAGAGTTGTGGAGTTTGTATGTGTGTGCACATACAGTAGCAGTTTTTAAATTTTGGTTTGTTTTTGTAATTCTAAAGACATCAAAACCAATATTACAAAAGTATTTATTTATGGTCCAATTTTCATCAGAAGCCATTAAAGGTATGTGCCAGGTTTCTGTAAAGTAAATCAGTAATTCCTGTGAAGTGAGTTGGTTCCATCTCAGGAACACACTGCTCTTTGCTCTGACTCATAATGGAGAGTAAATCTTAGAAATGTTCTGAGCCATCTGCTAGCAACTGATTTACTTCAATTAGTATAACTGCTGTTTGAAAGAACCATATCCTCAGCTTCCCCTTGAACACACCCAAGTCCCAAGGATAGCAAGGGAACTTTTCTGGGTTTCATTTCCAAGCTTCTCCAAAGCAAAGTTGGTCTACGATTAAGCCCAAAATATTGGCAACAGCAAATGGGTAAGAGTGTGTATGTCTGAATGAGAGAGTAAGGAACTCTGTGTGTGTGTGTGTGTGTGTGTGTGTGTGCGCGCGCGTGTGTGTGGCTGGCGGGGAGGGTGAGGGGAGGTGCTCAGAGAGACCAGAGAGAACAAGAGAATATAATATATGGGAGAACAAAAGGGTAAAGCATGTGAAAAACACTTCTCAGTTTACTAAATTTCTAATATACGGCCACTGCACATAATTTGGTCAGAAGATTGCTCAGCGCATAAAGATTACTACATCCTATCTATGGTCCCATGTAGCTTTCTTTATTTCATATGGCATTCAATAAACAGAGCTGAGAAGTTTAGGATGCCAAGACAGAAAGACCAAAGTTTTCACCTTTAACTAAAGAATGCAGTCTTTTGGAGGAAGATGCAAAAATTTTTTTAAAAAGGAGCTATCAAAACAATCAGTAATGATACATATTCAGTATTCACTGCATCTGTAGTTTCTAAATATTGGGGAAATAAAACTATCTAAGAATCTAAAGGAATGGGATTTCATCCCAGGGAAATGCACAATCCCATAACAATGTGAATACAGTTTTGGGAGTTCAGACCTCTCCAAATCCCAAGAACCCTTGTGCTATATACGACAATTTGACATCCTGAGGAATAGTAAGCCTAAAATTCTGTCCCACATTATTTTTTTTAATCTCCTACATGATGTGTATTTCAGAGAAGTCTAATAATTTTATCCTAATGAGTGCTATATTTAAAATGTCAAGATAGATTAATTAATTTACATTTTAAATTTACACATTTATATATCAATCAAATTAAGAAAAATTCAGATATCCTATAATTTGCTTTGAATAGTCCCATTTTTCTTGAATCATGCTGTTTCTGTTTTCTGTATTCTAACTACGTACTCTGATCCTTCAACGTAGACTTCTATTAGTCTCACTTCTCATATTAACTTATAATCCGACTTATGAAGATATTCTTTAGAACTCTTAGCAGAATAGTCTACCAAAAAATGAGGGATACAAGGGCATGAAACACATTTAACTCTTTCTCTGATAAAAATACATTGAACTTGGGATGTCATATTTTCCAACAAGTGGCAAAACTACTTTTACAGGGCTACATTTAAAAAAAAGCTAGAAAATGTAAACTATTAATACAAATGTAAGAAAACAAATGAATTATATATAGGAATATACAATTGGAATTGTTTCAGGGTTGAGATCTGGTCAAGCCCTCTCATTTTAGAAATAAGGAAAAGATGAGTGAATTACCTAATGTTATCTAGCAAGATAAGAATGTATTTCTCCAAATTTCAGTCCTCTTTTACTTATATAAGTTGGTAAGGAGATTTATTAACTCTTTAATTAAAAAATAAATTTAATTTGGTCTAAAGTTACTTTGTTAAATGAGGTTTGATGACTATGTATGTGTTCAAAGTAGGTGAAACACCCAGAAAGAAGGCTCAACCAGAGAAACAACTAATAATTGCATGTTTTTCCCCTACATGTACTCAGCTTACATCTTTCTAAGCTCTTAATTCATGTTTCACACTCAACTAATGTTACACAGAGTGAATGCATTTTCAAACATGATCCAGGAATATCAAATAGAGCATTAGATAACTCATATAATTCCCATACTTATGTAAGCGCACAAATAAGCAACATGAACTGCTAGAGATATGAGATGCTTTGGGAAAAAAATTACAAGGAAAATATTTTTTTAAGTCTTCCTTTACAATTGAAGCATCAGCTCCAGTGAGGCATTTGGAGAAGCATCAGAGTCAACAGTTAAACACAAACACGGAACAAAATGACTCAAGCATAAAGTTTTTTTTCTCCAGGAAAAATACAGAGAAGTAACTTCTGCTTCTAGCCAAGATGCAGTAACAGGGGCTGAATTTACCTCACAGCCTTAAACTACTATAAAGCCATTTGAAATATATGAAATAACAATTTTTAGACATTTGACAAAAGTCAGAATCAGAGTGAGGGAAGGCAAATGAGGTGAATCCCAACAACCGTCCCATCTTAACTGCCTGGAGTTTGGGCAGGGGAGCCCAAACAGAGCACAGCAGTCTTCCTGAGTAGATGAGATAGAACTGAGAATTTAGTGAGGCTACATTGGCTAAAACTCACAGGATAGAGTCCCAGGGAAGAAAGATCTGCAGGGACTCCCCTCAAGTTTTCAGCTAGTATTGATCAGCTCATGCGTGTGAAAAAAACAATCCAAATTCACGCAAAAGGCATTGAAAAGAAAGAGGTGAAAAAGTTCTCAAAGCTAACACAAGGCCAGGAATAGTTTGTATTCCAACAAGCCAGACTAGGAAAGCCTCAAAATACACAGGGTACCAAATAGATGTTCAAGAGGAACTGCCTCAATAGTGGGGCAAAATTAGCCCATAAAAGACATTATTATAAAAACAAAGAAGGAAAACTACAGACTAGGAGAGTATATTTGTAAAGTATAAACCTGAGAAAGAACTTGCACATAGAATATATATAAAGAACTCCTATAGTACAATAATAAAGATGATAAACAAACCAATTAAAAAACAGTAAAAGACACGAACAGACACTTTAACAAAGTAAACATATAGGTGGTTAATAAGCATATCAAAAGATGTTCACTATCACTAGTTGTATGGCTATTAGTGTAACTGACACCATCTTGGGCCCTTACAGTTTCTCCGGTCCTTCCACTGACTCTACCCAGGACAGCAGTGTGCAGTAAGTCATTTCTCTGTTAAGGACTTTGTAATTAATAGATACTGTTTTATAATCATTAGGACCAGGTCACCTCTATGCACTGTTAGTCCCCAAACAATAAAAATCTTTGCTGATGTATTCCTGGGGCCCACGAGACTAGTTCTTCATTCATGAATCTTAACTTAGGAATGTACATCCTATTTCCAAGTACCTACCTCCATACCCCAGGTTCACTATAAACTGTCCCAATGGCCCCTCTGCAGTACAACTGCAAATACTTCCAGATCATTGTCTGCCCTATCCTGATCCCACCCTGTAACTAAGTTACCCTATGATAAAGGAATCCATCGATTATATGAAGCTGCTTATCTAATTTTTTGGTTTCAAGATGCCTTCTCAGTTTGGTGGACACTTTTCATTCCCTCTGTCCTCCAACACTAGTTTTTAGGCAAATGCAAACTAAAATCACAGTAAGGTTCTACTACATACCCATTAGAATGGCTGAAATTAAAAATACCTACCATACCAAGTGTTGGCCAAGATGCAGAATAATTTTAAGTCTCATACATTGTTAGGAGGAGTTTGGCAGTTTTTTAAAAAGTTAACCATACACCTAAATATGACTCAGCTAATCCATCTCTAGGATAAAGAAATGAAAGCATATGGTACAAAGACCACAAATGTTCCCAGCAGCTTTATTAGCAATAGCCTCAAACTATAAACAACCCAAACATTCACCATAAGGATATGGATAAACAAACTGTAGTGTATCCATATAATGGAACACTAAATAAACTAAATGAAATAAAATAAATAAAAAAGGAATGAATGACTGATACCCACAACGTAAATGAATCTCATAACCACTATGCTGAATGAAAAAAGTCAAACCAAAAAATGTACATACTATATAGTTTTATTATATAAAATTCTAGACAATACAAATTATAGCGACAGAGCAGGTCAGTAGTTTGCCTAGGAGTTGGGGTGGGAAGTGGATTAGAAAGAGTCACAAAGAAGTAAATCAGAGACAAATATCATATGATATCACTTATATGTGGAATCTAAAACAATGATACAAATGAACTTATTTACAAAACAGAAACAGACTCCTCCACATAGAAAACAAAATTTATGGTTACCAAACGGGAAAGGTGGGGGGATAAATTAGGAATTTGGGATTACCAGATACACACTACTATATATAAAATAGATGAACAACAAGGACCTATTGTATAGCATAGCACAGGGAACTATATTCAGTATCTTGTAATAACCTATATGGGAAAAGAATATATATATACACACACACACACACACATATATATATAAATGTGTGTGTGTGTGTATCTGGAAAAGAACATGTATGTGTGTGTGTGTGTGTGTGTGTGTGTGTGTATATATATATATAACTGATTCACTTTGCTGTATACCTGAAACACTGTAAATAAACTACCTCAATAAATTAAAAGTCACCAAGAAATTTTTGCATGTGATGGGTATTTTATTATCTTGATATGGTGATAGTTTCATGGGTGTATAAATATTTAAAAACTCAACAAATTGTATACTTTAAATATGTGTTGTTTATATCAATTATACTTCAATAAAGCTGTTTAAATAAAAACCAAAACAAGTATTAAGGGCTGATATGCTGAAGTTTGCGAAGGAAGTCTTTGATGACCAAACTCAAAGATTCCTCCTCCCATAAAGCCTTTACCAAACTCCAACAGCTCAAATTAATTCTCCTTCAGCATTTTTTTTACCTGTTTTAGTGCTGTTTTACAAATACCCTCCAAACTAGGACATGAGTTCCCTGAGACAATAATTTAAATGTATTCATCTTTGTATATACCCTCTACAGCCTCCATAATAAGCTGTACTGGAATGGAGTAGAAGTAAAACTAAAATCAGGGAAGCACTTAGGAAGCAGTTTCTAAAATCCAGGAAAGAGAAGATATTAGCCTGAATTGAGGTGGTAGCAGTGGGGATGAAGAAAAGTGGAAGGAACTGATACAAAACTGGAAGAAAAAAAAAAAAAAACAACATTATGGTGAGAAGACATAGAAGGTGCGAGAGACAGAGTCAAGAATGATGCATAGGTTTGTGGCCTGGATGCCTGGGAGGATAATGATGGCTTGACTAAAATAAGAGACTACAGGCCTGTGGATATTCCTTCAATACATCCTGAGCACTAACTGCATCCCAGACTTGTTCTACACACTGAGGACATAGCAGGGAAATAAAGTTTTAGACACCACAGACCTACAGTCTACTGAGTCAGAAAGTATCTTTCCAGAGGCATCCTGACATCTGAATCTGAATTCACAGCATAGCCAGGCAAGTTAAATGAGCTTGTACCTTATCAAGCCAGTATCAACAACCAGTGCTAAAGTCTCCTGGCACACCTAGTTAAACTCCATGGAACACTGACTGCAGAAAGTTAGCAAAAAGACAAGCGAGAACAGAGTCCAAGAACTTTAGAAGACAAAGCTCCCCTAGTTACTACAGGCTAAGTAATCACTTGGTGCCACTACATTTTTATCTCAATGCTGCCATCTTTATGTAAAAATATGGAACTACACAACCTTAAAAAGCCATACCCTATCCAACAGTGAAATCTGGCAATATCAAAGATTTGAGTCAACAAAAAGGTAGAAAAAAGGTTAATGAGAGTTATTTAATGACAGTAACATATATTTACAGCACTTAATTTTGGTATTTGAGAGTATTCCTGACAAAATGAAAGATCTCATGAGGCAAGAAATTACACTGTCCAGGATATAAACCTTACTTTGAAAAAGCAGTGACTTACTGAATTCCCCTAATTTAAAAAAATTAAAAATATACTAACAGAGATAATGGGGGATGGGAAAATAGAATAAAATCCAGATACATCTCATTTCTTCAGTAAATTCAACATGCTTTTCTAGTCACAGCTGTTTAAAAAGCAATAGCCGCTTAAATTTGCTTAAACAGTAAATTTACTGGTTTTGATTTTAATCCCATCACTGTAGTGATGGTTTAAGAAGAAAAATTAAAGTCAAGATCATAAGAGTCAAGGACCATGGATTTAGAGGACTGGTTATATATAACTAAAATGTTGACACTTGTCTATTAACATTATTTGCAATCTCTAATTTTTCCATGAAGTAAAATCATGCTATTAAAACTGTGTTGAAAAATATTCAGAAACACTGAAGAATATCTCTGATTTAACATTAATATAAAAAGCTAACAACAACAAAAACAGATAACAACCTGTGCACACAGTACCATCTCAATGTGGGGTGGAGGAGGGATGGAGAAAGCAAAAAGTAGCCAGGGAACTCTAGAATTAAGTGAAAGACATTTCCTCACATAATATTAATGACAAATACTGCTTTTGTATATACGAACACATATACAAATACACACACTTATTATAAACTCCAAACACAAAAAAGGTTTTTAAGAGTTATGAAGAAAAAAGATTAACATTTCAATAGAACAGATCAGAAAAAATACAAAGATAAAATATTAAACCTCTATTAAAACTTTATTATTATACCACACTGGTTTGTAACATTAATAGTGGAGGAGCTTGTATGTATGGGGAGGAAGTAGTATGTGGGAACTCTCTGTAATTTCTACCCAATTTTGCTGTGAACCTAAAACTACTCTAAAAAATAGTCTATTATTTGTTTTTATTATTATTATTATTAATAAAATCCTATTAGTCTCTCTTTGCTGAGCATCTGTTAGTTTCCTTCAGAAGTACCCTTAATTTTGGTGCTGCTCATAAAACTGGTCAGTGTCAATCTGATTTTTGGAAAGAAATTTGATAGAAGTCTCTACACTCATTTTCTTCCCTTAAACCTACTTAAAAAGATTTCACCTTGATTCTGCTAAATATTTTTAAACATCCCAAACAGCCTTTTAGTATAGAGAAAACCAGTCCCTGAAAAGCACCATTACTGCTGACTCTCCTTCCTCAGGAAAGAAGGCCGTGAGCAAAACCATTTCTTCTTACAGAGTCAAACTCTCCTTCCTTTAACATTTTATACTGTTTTACAATCTTACATAAAGTTATACCATAGCCCATGGCTTTTATATACATTTCTATTTTCTCTGGATTCTAAGAGTCGCAAGTGTAATGACTTTGTCTTACTCATCACTGTGTCCAGCTACTAAAACACTGCTTGACATGTATCACAGTAGGTGTTTAAAATATTGTTGAATGAGTCCTCTTTTCAATTCACAAATAAAGAAGTAATCCTCCAAAAAGTAAAAATTTTCTCCATTTTGCTGAAGAAAAGGAAATTCGTTTAAGAAATGAGCTCAAGGCCATGAAAATTTGAAGAGAATAAGTACTACAAAGTATTTGTTTCTAATATTTGAATACTCACAGCAGTTGGGGGAGGGAAGGTGTGTGAATATCTGACAAAGACGTTAAAGACATGTTTTGACCAGAGAACTCTCATATATGATAATAATACCTTATCTGTATATAGCACTATACTAAGTGCTTTAGACATTCTCTCATTTGATTATCATAACAACTGTGTGAGTCAGGAGAGGCAGTCCCCTTTTCTGGAAGTGAGTAATCTGTAGCATCAGTAGAACAGAACCAGAACTCAAATCAAATCCAAGCATCTGCCTACTACATCACACTGCCTCTGTATCACTGCATCTCATTCAAGAAGCCATGCATGAAAATTAATCTCATTAGCTTTTAAATATATAAAAATACAATCAGCAACTACTTAACATAAAGGAATACTCGATTTGTTGCATTTTTTCCCTCTATGTACTTCACTTGTGGATAAAATAAGCAAATATAAAAAAAAAACCCTAAAAATTGGAATTTCTTAAGATAAAACAAAACAAATTAAACCTCCTAGCAGGAGATGTGGATTACTATAAATGGGCCAACCTCAACTTGGAATGCTTCATCTTTACATTATATCCAGAAACCAGTGCACATCAGGGATTATTTACATAACTACAGTTTTAATATTCTTTAGCAATTCCTGATTGTCAAAGTTAATGACTCTCCTATAAATTCCATTCCTAGGCATATACCCAAGCAAAATAAAAACATGTCCACACAAAAATATGAATACAAATGTTCACAGTAGCATTACTCATAACAATCCCAAAGTGGATATACCCTAAATGTCCATAAACAAATGAATGGATAAACAAAATACAGTATAGTCAACATAACAGAACATAATTCAGCCATAAAAAAGAATAAATATTGACACATGCTATAACATGGATCAACCTTGAAAACACTATGCTAAGTCAAAGAAGCCAGTCACAAAGAACCACACATTGTATGATTCCACTTATGTGAAATATCCAAAAAGGCAAATCCATAGAGACAGAAAGTAGACTAGTGGCTGCCTAGTGCTGAGAGGGCAGGGGTAAATGGGGAGTGACTGCTAATGGGCATGTGTTTTTTTTTTTCCTTAATTGAAGTATAGTTGATTTACAATATTATATTAGTTTCAAGTATACATCAGTGAGTCATTTTTATACATTATACTCATTAAATGTTATTACAAAATAATGGCTATAATTCCCTGTGCTGTATAATATATACTAGTTGCTTATTTATTTTATACATAGTAGTTTGTATCTCTTAATCCCATACCCCTAATTTGCCCTTCCCCTCTTCCATTCCCCCACTGGTAACAGCTATTTTATTTTCTATATCCGCAAGTCTGTTTATGTTTTGCTATATATATTCGTTTCTTTAGATTCCACATATAAGTGATATATAATGCAATATTTATCTTTCTCTGTCCAATTTATTTTACTAAGCATAATACTCTCCAGGTCCATCCATGTTGCAAATTGCAAAATTTCGTTCTTTTTTTACAGCTGAGTAATATTCCATTGTGTATGTATGTATATATATATATATATATATATATATATATATATATATATATATGCCACATCTTCTTTATCAATTCATCTGTTGATGAATATCTGGGTTGCTTCTATGTCTTGGCTATTGTAAATAGTGCTGCTACGAACGCTGGGCTGGGGTGCACATACCTTTGCAAATTAGTGTTATCATTTTTCCCAGATACATACCCAGGAGTGGAATTGCTGGGTCATCTGGTAGTTCTATTTTTATTTTTGGGGGGGAATCCCCATACTGTTTTTCACAGTAGCTTTATTAATTTACATTCCCACCAACAGCATACAAGAGTTCACTTTTCTCTACATCCTCGCCTGGCAGGTGTGAAGTGCTATCTCGTTTTTATTTGCATTTCTCTAATAATTAGTGATGTCAAGCATCTTTTATGTACCTGTTAGCCATCTGCATGTCTTCTTTGGAGAGATGTCTATTGGAGTCTTCTGTTCATTTTTTGATTTTTTTTTTTGGTATTGAGTTGTAAAAGCTGTTTATAAATTCTGGATATTAACTTTGTTGGTCATTTCAGTTGCAAGTATTTCCTCCCATTTAGCAGGTTGTCTTTTCATTTTGTCAATGGTTTCCTTTTTGTGCAAAAGCTTTTAAATTTAATTAGGTCCCATTCATTTACTTTTGCTTTTATTTCTTTTGCTTTAGGAGACAGGTTCAGAAAAAACATTACTATGATTTATGTCAAAGCATGTTCTGTCTATGTTCTCTTCAAGGAGTTTTATGGTTTCAGGTCTTACATTTAGGTCTATAACCCATTTTGAGTTTATTTTTGTATATGATGTGAGGAAATGTTCTAATCTCACTTTTTTTTTCTAGGAGTTTTACATGTAGCTGTCCAGTTTTCCCAGCACCACTTCCTGAAGAGACTGTATTTTCTCCACTTACATTCTTGCCTCCTTTGTTGTAGATTAATTGACCACAGATGTGTGGGCTTATTTCTGGGCTCTCTATTCTGTTCCATTGATCTACATGTCTGTTTCTGTGCCAGTACCATGTTGTTTTGATTACTGTTTGCAATACTGTCTGAAGGTTGGGAGGGTTATGCCTCTTTTTCCTTAAGGTTGCTTTGACAATTCAGGGTCTTTTGTGGTTCCATACAAATTTTAGGATAATTTGTTCTAGTTCTGTGAAAAATGTCACAGGTATTTTGACAGAGATACTATTAAATCCATAGATTGCTTTGGGTAATACGGCTATTTCAATGATTAATTTTTCCAATCCAAGACCACAGGATATCTTTCCATTTCTTTGTACGGTCTTCAGTTTCCCTCATCAGTGTTTTATAGTTTTCATTGTATAGGTCTTTCACCTCCTTGGTTAAGTTTATTCCTAGGCATTTTATTCTTTTTGATGTGATTTTTAAATGGGGTTTCTTTTTATTTTCTCTTTCTAATAGTTCAATATTAGTGTACAGAAAAGCAACAGATTTCTGTATCCTTGTATCTTGTATTTTGCAACTTTACTGAATTCATGTATTACTTATACTAGTTTTTTGTGGACACTTTAGGGTGTTCTATATGTAGTATCATGTCTTCTGCAAATAGTATAGTTTTACTTCTTCCTCTCCAGTTTGGATGTCTTTTATTTCTTTTTCTTGTTTAACTGCTGAGGCTAGAACTTCCAATACTATGTTAAATAGAAGTGGCAAGAATGGCATTCCTGCCTTGTTCCTGAAATTAGAGGAAAGGCTTTCAGCCTTTCACCGCTAAGTATGATGTTAGCTGTGGATTTGTCATAAATGGCCTTTATTATGTTGAGAAATGTTCCCTCAGTACCAACTTTGATGAGAGTTTTTTTATCATGAATGGATGCTGAATTCTGTCAAATGCTTTTTCTGCACCTACTGAGATGATCATGTGATTTTTATCCTACCTTTTGTTAATGTGGTGTATAATGGAGTTTCTTTTTTTGGAGTAATGAAAACGTTCTAAAATTAAACAGGGATAATGGTTGCACAACTCTGTGAATATATTAAAAACCACTTAACTATACACTTTAAATGGGTGAACTACATGGTATATGAACTATTTCTCAAAACTGTTTTAAAAAATAACTGGTATGGGATTTTAATAGTGGGGAAGGCTATGCATATGTTGCTGGAGGAAGCATATGAGAAATCTCCTTACCTTCTGCTCAATTTCACTGTGAATCTAAAAGTACTCTAAAAAATAAAGGCTATTTAAACAAATCACTATACAAGACTGCAAAAGCCTGCATTATTAAAAAATTGATTATTTTCCAGTATATTTTATTAAGGCAGAGAAGTGAGCTAATAATTTGAAAACACATTTTTAACAATTACATGTTAAGCATTTTGTGGTCATCTTGTAAAAAACTCTAAGGAAGGATGCCATTTTTCTGAATTAATAAATTCTTTAAAAATTATTTCCACTTCTACAAAAAAAAAAAAGTATTTCATTCTTTTCTTTCTCCACCTTTTCCTTTTATTAGATACCAACAGTGTTTAAAAAGTTTTACTGAAGTATAATGTAACAATCAAAAAATTCACCTGTTTTAGTTGTTAAGTTAAACGAATGTCAGTAAATGTAACAGCTGTGTGTGCAATCTCCACAATCCAGTTTGGGAACACATCTATCACCCTAAAAATTTCCCTGGTACCCATTTGCAGTCAAATAAGCTTCTCAGTTTCTACAAAGAGACCTACTGGGGTTATGACAGGGATTACACTCAGCCTACAGATGATCAATCTGAGTCTTCTAATCCACAGAGACAGTATATCTTTGCATTTATTTGAGTCATTTTTAATTTCTCTCTGTAATGTTTTATAGTTTTCAGTGTACAGAAATACTTATTTTAAAATATCAATGATAAACTTCTTATTTAAACTTTAAATCTGGTATCAAATTATAACAGCAATTTTTCCAAAAGTTATTTAAGAATCTTTCAGACACATTTTTAAGTTTGCCATACCTCACATTCAAATGGGACAAACAATGAACAAACAGTAAACGTCTGTTATCTCATAAAGTCTAAGGATTTTAAACCATTCAGAAAACTAAGTAGGAAAAAAGTTAATGCCTATGTCAAAGAGGGAACTTGTCTTGACTATTCTGTCCCACAAAAGTGTTTGGTAGCAGAAACCAAATATAGATCTTCCTCCACTTAGAATGGGATTACATCTAAATAAGCCTATTATTAAACTCAAAATATCAGTAACTCAAAAACCTACCAAACACCATTGCTTAGCTTAGCCTACCTTAAACGTGCTCAGAATACTTACATTAGTCTACAGTTGGGCAAAATCATTTAACACAAAGCCTACTTTATAATAAAGTGTTGAACATCTCACATCATTTATTGAATACTGTACTGAAAGTGAAGAACAGAATAGATGTATAGGTACAGAATGGTTTTAAATGTATCAGTAGTTTTTTGCTGGTGATGGTGTGGCTGACTGGGAGCCACAGCTGACTGCTGCTGCCCATCATCATGAACGACTATCATACCACACACAGCGAGGCAAGGAAAAGATCAAAATTCAAGTACAATTCCTACTGAACGTGTATCACTTTTGCACCATCATAAGGTCAAAAAATTGTTAAGTCAAACTATCCTAAATCAGGGACCATCTGTACTCAATCTGGTTTTCTCCCCTAACTCCCATCAAACCCAAGAAAATCCCATAAACCAAAGTCATATCCACAAGTACACATAATTTCTCTTTCTTATCTATATGTATATAAAACTCAATACTGCAAACACAAATACACCATATTCAGCCTTTGTCTCAATCTTTACAGCGTAATTTTCATCTCCAGTTGTGAATGTATATGCTTCCATGGAAGTATATTTGTCAAATAAAATAGGGTTCAGATTCTATCAAAGGTTCAAATCAGGAAAAGGTTTTCTTTTTTTTTTTTTTTACTTTGAAATGTATGAATGTTAACAAAGGCTTTTTGATAAGAAACTCATTTAAAATAAAAACTTACAAAAAAATTCATACCAGAAACCATGTACAATCACACTATTTATAACAGCAAAACCCAGAAACTATCCAAATGTCCACTGACAAGAGGAGATGATATATATAATGGTATTTATTTACTGAAAATTGAGCATTACTGAAATTGTACTATAGTAAAATGAATGAACTACTGTATATGCAACAATGTGATGAATATTATAAACGTAATGTTGAAGAGGAAAAAAAGCAAGGCCCAGCATATCCCTCTAAGTAAAACTAATTATATTGTTAGGGCACACAAACATTCATAATAAAAACTATTTTATAGAGGCAAAGGAATAATACACACCAAATTCAGGATAGTAGTTACCGGGGATAGAGAGTAAAGCGGGCAAGGGAAGGCAGGAAAATGGAATCACTTGGGTTTTCCTTGGGTTGAATTGAGGGTTTATATGCTTTATAACATATGTCATCTAATTCTTTTGTAAATATAATCATTTTTTAAAAACACAAGCAAAACTATTTTTTTAGATCGCCCTTTATAAAGCATTTTTCAGAAGCTTAACTGGGCACTTAGAATATACACTAAAAAATTTTTAAGTTTTTACCTTTTTTTCTGTTCAATTGCTTTGTCCAAGTGCTGAAAGATATCCTGAAACAAGGTACAGCTGGATCGACTATTAATAGTATATCCATATCCTCTTTTCCAATACTGTTTCAGATCATTTAAATACTCTAAAACCTAAAGATAAAAATTTCAAAAATCATTACATTTTTATTCATGTAACAGATTCCCTCACTTAATAATGATTTGTTTTTCAGAAAAGGTTACATTGTTTAATCAGCATTCAGTACAAAGTATAGCAAAATCACAGAGTTTATAATTGCCATTTCAAGCATTTAAAGGTTGGACCCAAAGGTCCATGACACAGAGATTTATGTTGAGACACAAACTTGAATTGTGGGAATGTGCAGACTGGCATCCAAGAGCAAGTTCATAGCCCTCACAGCCAATAATCCAGCATCCATGACAGTTCAGGATAGTAGGCTGAAGACATATGCTCACTTCCTCTTTCTTCTAAAGTTATATTAAAATGATAGCAAAGATATATACAGAAAAAAGAAAAAAAGATACACATTGAAAAATATTCATCACAGCACAGAAAGATGCTAACAGTGGATCAAGAATTTTTGAGAACTTTAGGAAGACAGAAACCAAATAGAAAATGAGTTATTTTGGCTCACGTATCACTATGATAAAAACGGTAATAAAAGTAGACCAAAGATACGGAAAATTGGTACTGTTGGAAGGAATGTATATTAGTATTGACATTCTCAAGGGTAAATGGGCAAAATCCACAAAAATACACATCTCTAAGGCCCATTCAATTCTATTTCTTATAAAGTAATATTCACGAAGGAACACGAGAGAATGCACAAAAATGTCTTAGAATAGCACTGCTTATAGGAGCCAAAAAAATAAAAAGTTCCTGGAAATACCTAAATTTCTTTAGTAAGTTGATCATTAAATAAACTACGGTATACACATACTATGGAATACTGTGAAATTATTTGTAACATTCCCCATTATAGATCTACATGAACTGACATGGACAGACCTCCTACAAATATTGCTGAATGAGAAGAGCAGGGTAAGAATAAATACAGTAGTAAAATACCATTTATTACCAAAATACACACACACACACAACACTGTTTAAATTTCTAAGAATTATATAAATTGTAAATAAAGCATAGAAAAAGGTTGAAAAGTACACAACAAACTGACAGCAGTGATTAATTTCTGTGGAGAGGTAGGTGATTTGGTGAATTGGTGATTAAGGTAGCCTTTATCTGAATGCTAAACTTGTACTCAGGTAACATTTGAATCAAGATTAAAACTAGAGGACTAAAACCTGCAACCCAAAAGAGATACAAGACATGACTATACAACAGTTGTGAGCCATTTGTCCCAGAAGAGCACCTAGAGAAATTAAGTGCAAGCCAAAAGTTTAAAAGCAAGAGCAAGGGTAGGCCAGTGCCATACACCAAAAACAAAACTAAACATATATTAAAGAGGCAATTAAATCAAGAAGATAGCGAAAGGGAAAAAGTAAACATTAAAAAAAAGTTGAAAGGAATTAAAACAGAAAGAATTAGATAAAGTTCTGCCAAATCTATTGAAGAAATAAAACAAAAATAGTATCAAAAGTGAAAAAGGAGAGGCACTTTCAAACTGTGCACAGGGAAAGGGAGGTCAAGCAGAATCCAGCAGTCTTGCTGAGTTGAGGAATTAGAATTGAGTTTGGTAAGTGTGAAGTGGTTGGAATTAGCAGAACAGAGTATCAGAGAGAAGGAAGCTACACAGAAAGAGAACTCCAAAAATCCAGGGGCAGTCCCCGTGATTCTGTTGCTGAAGGTTGTGGGAATTGTAAGCTCAACGATTCCAGAGATATCGCAATGCTGGGAGAGATTCATGTTCCATGTAGCCTAAGTAAAGAGCACTTCCACAGACACCAAGACATCCAGGACTTCATTACAGTCCCCAATAGGGTCATACTTTAATGGCAAAGTCTTGTTTCTGAGTTTTGTCAAGTTCAGGCCTAGAGTATGAAACTCAGAAAGAAAGAAGTTTGAAAAGGATCAGACTGATCCACAATTAACTTAACTGCAAAATAAAACAAAATTTAACACTTAGAAGACAAAATCCAGGCATTCAACAGCATAACATTCACAATGTCCAGTATCTAGTAAGTACTTACTGGAAACACATAAAGAAACAAAAAATGTGACATAACTAGGAGAAAAATCAGTCAATAAAAGAATCTTTCTTAAGAAGGAAGGAAAGCAAGGATGAGTCAATATTAGAAAATGTACTAATGTAATTTACTATGTTAGAAGATTAAAGAAAAAAAAAAGCGAATTTTCCTAGATGCCAGAAATTTAGCACACAGTCCTGGTTTTAAAAATGATAAACAAATAGACGGTTTTAGAAAGCAAGAAACAGAAATTTCTTTACTCTGATAAGGATAACTACTAATGATTATGCCAAACATCATACTTTATGATGAAACAATGAAAGTGTTCTTAACTAGAAAATATAGACCTTCAGGCTTTAAGATAATTGAATAAAGATATATCTGATCTCTTCTCTCAGTAGGCACTCTAAAAAAAGAAGAATGAAAAGAGAAATGTAAAAGTTCTTTTCAAAGAAATTAAAAGACCTCTATACCCTCAGCCACCACCATAAATGAGGAAGGACTGCCAAATGCAGTGAAAATCAAACAAAACATCTTAGATAAAGCCAGCAGAAGACAGATCCTCAAAGCATGTGGTACATTTGCAGTAGTAAATCTGGTGGGAATGCAGTTTGGTGCAGCCACTGTGGAAAACAATATGGAGATTCCTCAAAAGACTAGGAATAGACTTACCATATGACCCAGGAATCCCACTCCTGGGCATATATCCAGAAGGAAGCCTACTTCAAAAAGACACCTGCACCCCAATGTTCATAGCAGCATTATTTACAATAGCCAAGACATGGAAACAGCCTAAATGTCCATCAATAGATGACTGGATAAAGAAGATGTGGTGTATTTATACAATGGAATACTACTCAGCCATAAAAACCGACAACATAACGCCATTTGCAGCAACATGGATGCTCCTGGAGAATGTCATTCTAAGTGAAGTAAGCCAGAAAGAGAAAGAAAAATACCATATGAGGTCACTCATATGTGGAATCTAAAAAAAAAAAAAAACAAAAACAAAGCATAAATACAAAAGAGAAATAGACTCACATAGAATATAAACTTGTGGTTGCCAAGGGGGCGGGGGGTGGGAAGAGATAGACTGGGATTTCAAAATTGTAGAATAGATAAACAAGATTATACTGTATAGCACAGGGAAATATACACAAGATCTTATGGTAGCTCACAGAGAAAAAAATGTGACAATGAATATATATATGTTCATGTATAACTGAAAAACTGTGCTCTACACTGGAATTTGACACAACATTGTAAAATGATTATAAATCAATAAAAAATGTTAAAAAAATAGATAAACAATAAGGACCTACTGTATAGCACAGGGAACTATATTTAAGTTCTTGGACTATGATGTAATGGAAAAGAGTCTGAAAATATATATATATATGTACATGTATAACTGAATCACTTTGCTGAACACATGAAACTAACATTGTAAATCAACCACACTTCAATAAAAAATAAGAATTAAAAGTTTTTTCAACTAGCAGAAAAAAACAAACAGACAAACAAAAACAAAGCACATGGTACACTTGCAGTAGTAAATCCAACAATCCTTTGCCTGAAACAATGAGAATGAAGTCTAAGGGGAACCTCCCCTGACACTATGCAACACCATTAGGAGGAAACAGACTTACATTCCATCTTTACAGGCAGCATTCTGCAAAGAATCTCAGAGAAGAGTAACTATAAATTGGAAGGAACACTACTTATCTCTGAATAGCTGCTCATCCCAGCTGGCTGCCTGAGGAGAAGTAAAAACTGAACTCTGCAAAGATGAGTAGTAATTTAAAAGGTGCCAACAATCAATATAAACATACAAATTAAAAACAAGACTGCTATACAGATAAAATAGTCAGCCAGAAAAAAACTTCACCCTAGAAATTCTGCTACAGAGCAGATGAAAACTATAATTAAATAAACATACTATTATGAATTCCAAAGACTTAAGAAAATAATCATTTGAAAAAAAGAGTCAAAAAAAAGAAAAAGATTTAGAAAGAAGCATAAAGACAGAAAGATAAGCTGAAATAGTTCCAAAAATAGTTCGGCATTATCTAGCAAATCTGAAGTTCTGCATATCCTGTGATCCACCAATTCTACTACAGACATAGACCTTCAGAAATGCCAATAAACACACACAAATGTTCATAATAGCACCGAACTGACAACAATCCAAATGTCTGCCAACAAGATAATGGATTAAAAAAAACGATAATTCATACAACAGAATACTATACAGCAACGAAAGTAAGTGATCTGTAGCTACAGGCAGCATCACAGATAAATCTTAAAAACATAATGTTGAACAAAAACTGGATGCATACTGGGTGATTCCATTATATAAAGTTCAAAAATATATAGTTAAACTGTTTCTTGGGAAAAAATAAGTTAGTAGACACTAAACTAACAAAGAAAACACAAATACACAAGTAAGTAATAATAATGGGGAAATAATCTCAGATACAGAAGGAAAATTTGTTTTTTAATTATGAGATAAACTTACAAAACTGCACAAATAAATCTGAAAATCTGGATGACATGGATGACTTTTACAAGAAAATATTAAATACCAAAACTGATTCCAGATGAGACAAAAAAAAAAAAATCTAGATATGTAGAAGATACATACAAAGTTGCAAAAAGCTATCCCACAGAAATGTACTTAGTTCATGTGTCATTTCTTTTGCAAAGATTCACCTGACTGTCATTAATCAACTTCCTCCTTTGTGTATCACTATATCTTATATATACTTCTATTATAGCCATCCTATTGTCTGGCATGGTTTATTTGTTATCTTTCACTCCTTGTTATGTTCTTTGAGGACAATGTCTATCTTATGTTAGTATCATCAGTTTCAAACAAGTGCCTGGCACAAAGCAGGCACTCAAACAATATTTGCTGAATGAAGACCAGCATTTCATAAGGTTTTGGATATCTAATAATCTCCAGAATTATCAATATTTCACAAATTTCTATTATTTTTTAATTTTAAAAACATTTTAATAAATAATTTCAAATACAAAAAATAGAGTACAGTAAAATAATGAACCCCTATGTATCCATCATCCAACTTCAACAATAATCAACATTTGGCCAATCCTGTTTAAGTTGTGCCCCTACCACCACCACTGGATTATTTTGAAGCAAATCCCAGACATCATTTTATTGCATCTACAAATACTTCAGTACATAAATCTATTCATAGTGAAAAGTCCTAAACAGAGATACATAAATTATTTTCTATCAAATAAGTGAAAAAAAACCCCACAGAAAACATCTAAATCAAAAGAAAATGGTGTATTTTTAAATGAAGAATCTAACTTATTTATTTATACTATAAAAAGGAAGTTTTTATTCAATTAATTCAACAAATATGTACTTCAAATTTTCAAATCATGGTCGTTTAAATGAGAAATTTTTTACTTACAAAGGAAAAAAGGTACTTATACAATGGACAAATCTGGTAGGCATCACTTTCATCATATGATCAAACATATAATCATCAATGATGTGACAAACTGACATCACTTCTTCTGATTAGATGCACTATAGATAGTATTCTTATAAAAAATGTTTAAACCACAATCTAACCTTAAGTAAAAAGTTAGACACAAAGACATTCTGCAAAAAAACTGGTTAGTTGCCTGCAAAACGCCAGTGTATAAAAGACAAAAGAAAGGCTGGAACACTCTTCCAGATTAAAGGAAACTAAAAAGACATGACAAGTAAATGCAATGAATGATTCTTGATTATATTCTGCATTTTCTAAATAATAGTTATAAATATAGGACTTTATTAAGACAAGTGTGAAAATGCAAATATTGACCATATATTGGACAATACTATACTATACATGCATATATAAAATTATATTTTACTATCGTTATGTAGAAGTGTGTTATTTAGATGCATGCCCAAGTATTTAAAGATGAAGTGTCTTGATGTATGAAGAAAAAAAAAAAGATTATATATATGTGGTAGACAAAATAAATGCCCCTCAAAGATTTCTACATCCTAATCCCTAGAACCTATGAATATTATCTTACATGACAAAAGGGAATCTGCACGTGTGATTAAGTTAAGGATCTTAAGATGGAAAATTATCCTAGACTATCTAGGTGGGCCCAATAATCACAAAGGATCCTTATAAAAAGCAGCCAAGAAGGACAGAGTAGGAGATATAGCCATGGAAGCCATAGTCGGAGTGATACAAGGAATGCAGGAGGCCTCCAGAGATTGGAAAAGGCAAGAAATAGATTTTCCTCTAGAACCTCCAGGAGGAACACAGGCCCCTGTTGATACTTTGACTTTAGCCCTGTAAGGTTCATTTGGACCTCTGACTGCCAGAACCATAAAGTAATAAATTTGTGTTATTTTAAATGACTAAGCCTGTAGTAATTTGATATAGCAGCAACAGGAAACTAATACATGGAAAGACAAGCAAATGTGGCAAAAAAGGGTAGCAACTGGTGAATACAGGAGAAGGACATGAATATTCATTCTATCATTCTTACAACTTCAGTCAGTTTGAAATTTTTCAAAATAAGTTGTGGGAAAAATCAAAGAGAAGTTCATAAGCAGTGAAGAGATAAGAGGGTAATCCGAAAAGGAAAAGAAAAAGGTAAGTAGCATAGAAGCTTAGTTACCTACTAGTTGCATCTTTTAACAGATATGGAAATAAAAGCAGAGTCGTCAATCTTTAAAAGTCAAGGACCACATGGATGTAGCTACTCAAAATAGGAAAAGGGTAGACAGCAGGTGGCCAGGTGAGCACATGCCAAATATTCCAACAACTACAGTAACTTGGGCAAATAGGTTGTTCTTCTGTTAAAAAGTAAATTTCCCTTCTGCCAACACCCATCAGTCATTTACACAATGCTGAAAATCACTTCAGTTCTGTGTATTCACTTTTTTCCCTAGAGCAATCTGGCTAAGGAGAAAAGGGGGGTGAGGTATTCTGACACACATAAATGGCGACCATAAGTCTCAGTTTATATCTTTAACTAGTATAATTATTAATGGTTCCCCTTTCACATTTAGAAGTATTCCAATTTAGAACATATATTTTATGGCCATCCTCAGCACAGAGCATTTTAGAGGGTAGGCCAGGAAGTTTCTGAAGTGATGAGCTGTGGACAGTTAGAGGAGATGAGAAGTGTACTGGATACTTGGGACAGAGAAAAAGTAGGAAGCAACCCAGGAGCAGAAAGAGGAAACACAATACACCTATTACTACTGGTGTCCGCATCCTAGAGCAGTCATCCATCGAGGGCCCTTTCTCCTTCTTCCAACTCACCCACTAAGCTCTACTCCCACACTGGCCCAATACCACGGAAAATTACCTTTAATCTGGTTATTGATCACTTAGGTCTTTGAGTAACAAAGTAGAGCACTTGTTTACCTTTAAAAGTAAATTAGCTCTCAGCTTAAAAGTCTGTTTCTAACTGGCAAATAGTACACTTATTTTCAAAATTTGAGGTTAAATTCTGAAGTTAATAATTGATTTTCATACAGCATACTGAAGGTTCCAAAGTTTCAGAAGTCCATATTCCTGAATGACCCATACATACAGATACATCCTACCAGAATCCTATCCACCAGAATTCTATCCAACACCACAATCCTCAATGCTTAAGAAAACAATTAATTAACCTTCCCCTACCCCATCTCTCTGGTGCTCAGCATCCCAGAAGTGACCAGAATTTGCCTCCCTTAAAGTCACTGGAAGTCTGTCTGTTCTTCTCTTTTTAGAGTCTAAGAGTCTACAAAGAAGCCACAAGAATGAAGAAGAAAAAAAGGGAATACAAAGTAGGCAGGCAGAAACTGTAGATGAATTACCGCCATTACTAGGTGGAACACAGAACTCAATTTATTAGGAAAACTGTCATGAAAGAATAGGTATTTAGAAAACCATTCATCCTCTCTGAACTTTGACTTCTGACAAAAAGAAGAATTTGGATTATATTAGCTTTATAATCCTTTCCAGAAGTAAAATTTTATGATGAGGTAAGTAGGTTTTTAACTGGGTAGACCTAGAAATCAAATCACCACGGAAGAATGTTTTCCAGAGTTTTATGAACCCAAACTATTTACACAAGTAGGTAGGTCCTACCTGAACAATTAATCTCTCTTTATGTTAGGAAAATTATGAGATAATCAAAGACAGGTAATGTTCCCTACTCTGCTTACTTTTTGAAAACCTGCTTTAAATAACAACAACAAAAATCACACAAAAAAAGCAAAGAAACTGCAAAAGTAATGCTTACCTTTGCATCGTCTATGTCAAAAACATCACACCAAGGAGATTTAACACCTTTAATTGCCAGGTCAAATGAACAGGTGAAAAAAGCTACCTGAATTAAATCTGGGGGAAAAAAAGGCAAAATTTGTGGGTTACTATTTTGTGCAATTTTCCAAAGGCTAAGTATCTCCAGAATGCCAAGGACTTACTACATAAACTGCAACTTGATTTTAATTTTAGAGGGTTGGAGGAGGGGAAATAAATCTATTAAAGGTTTTAGTCCCCAACTTGAAAATTAGCAATAACAAAGTACATTCCTTGAATAGTTCTCTTAACTACACAACAATTCATATTATAATTATTAAGAAGAAGCAAGTACAGAAAAGGATATAAAGGAGGAGAGAAGGCTGCAGAAGGTAGAGAAAAAAGGGCAGAGTAAGGAGGAAGGTGGAACAAAGGATGAAAAAGGAGAGAAACAAAGAAAGAAAAAAAAATCACACTATGAGACCTAACTGCCACTAATTATCCTGGGCAAGGCACTCTAAGTTCTCTGGCTCTCAATTTTCCCACCTGCACAATAAGGAGGTTAGACAAATCATTTGTCAAGGACGAGTTATGCCTCTGATCCATCCATTAGGACCATTCTGAGTTCTTGGTCAATCTTTCAGAAAGTCAAAAATATTTCAGATGAATTAGAATTTAAACATTAAAAAAAAAAAAAGTAAAATAAAGGAAGATATAGGAAAATATAATAATCTTGGGGTAAGGGAGAAATCTCAGGCAAAATAAAATACTCATAA
Source organism: Camelus dromedarius (assembly GCF_036321535.1). Classification (NCBI taxonomy): domain Eukaryota; kingdom Metazoa; phylum Chordata; class Mammalia; order Artiodactyla; family Camelidae; genus Camelus; species Camelus dromedarius. The sequence goes on along the minus strand of NC_087443.1, from coordinate 48,654,819 downwards.
ACCATAATTAAAAGACAGATATGGGTATAGAAAAGATGTCAACTTCTGAACAATAAAAGGCACCATAAGTAAGACTTAAAAGATAAGCAACAAATAGGAAAAAAGTTAGCAACATAAAACAGGCAAAGGATTTATCCATTATCAAGCACTATTAAAGGATATAGAATTACTACACCCACAACATATAATGGGCACCTATGATCAGTAAGAAAAAACAAAAATAATTCAATAGAGAATGGTCAAGGTTATGAAGAGGCAATTCTCAGAAGGAAGGAAATAGCTAACAAACGTATGAATGGATATTCAACCTTACAGGTAACCAAAGAAATGCAAATTAAAGCTAAATCATTCATCAAATGGTCTAAAATCAGAATGACTAATAATATCCACTGTTGGATGAAATGGGGGAAATGAGCATTTTCATATATTGTTGATACAAATTGCTCTACACTTTCAGAGAACAACTTGGAAGTATATGTCAGAAAATATTCATGCTCCTTATTTATCTTATTAACTCTCAAGTGCAAAAAACCAGATTATAAGAATGTTCACTGTAGCATTACTTGAAAGAGGTATAGGGGTGGGGGTATAGTTCAGTGGTAGAGTGCATGCTTAGCATGCATGAAGTCCTAGGTTTGATTCCCAGTACCTCTATTTAAATAAATAAATAAATAACATATTAAAAAGAAAGAGGTAAAAACTAAGAAAAACCTCATTAGGAAAGTAATTTCCTATAAAAAGAATTTCGATTGTATTAGCTCCAGCTATTCTGACCAGTAAAATCTGACGATGGGTTAAATAAATTTTTAACTAGCATTAACCTAAAATGTAATTAGATATCCTATGATAAAAACTGAATTTAAAAGAATGAGACAGATATATTGCTAAGAAAGAACAAGTTACAGAAAATACATACAGCATCACCTCTCTAAGCAAACAAAAAAAAAGTAAGTAGCTAAAATATTTTTGAGCAGTTATTCTCTGACAAGTACAATGCTAATGCTTTGCATGAATTAATCTCATCTAATCCTTGTAATAATCCAATGAGGCAAGCACAAGTCATATATCTGCTTTACAGAGAAAGAAATTATGGCACAGAGATATTAAGGAACTTGCCAACGATCAGAGAGTTAGTCAATAGTATAACGAAGTTAAGGTTCAAATACAAGGTTTAACTAATAGGCTATAATAGGCTCCAAAAAAGTTGTTCTCAGTTACCCATCAGTAAAATACAAATAATCTTCAATTCAGAAACTAAAAATAGTTTTTAAAAAAAATCCTCAACAATCTTAAATGCCCACTAACAGAATAATGGCTAGATGCTGGTAGTTATATAATGGAATTCTGTACATAAGTTTAAAATGTAGGACTAGAAAAATACACATTAAATAAAAAATACAAAGTTGAATTAAATTCAAATTTTAGATAGATAACATAGTTTGATATCATTCCTAAAAGTTTAAAAATCTGCAAAACAATATCCCATTTAGGTATAGAAACATAAACATAAATATAAAAACTGGCATGGGATGACTTAGATGCTCAATTCATGATAGTGGTTACCTCTGAGAAAAAAAGGAAAGGACTGAGATCCTGGGGAGGGACCAAGAGCCCTCAATTTATTTAAAGCAACTAACTGAAGTATAATGCGAAAATTTGATAAAACTAAGCTGTGGATATACATATATTCATTATATTAGCCTTTATTATTATCTATATACTTGAATTACTTCCCAAATAAAATAATTTTTAAAGCTCTGCAGATGACCCAAATATAAAGCCAATTGAGGAAAGAGAAAAAACTCAATTTTGAATGCGAGTCTAGGCATCCTCACTTTTTTTGATCCTTATTAAGCATTCAGACTCCATGACTGACAGATTCTAGTCTTAATTTTTTCCCAGCATCTCCCACTTCTAGTCTTTGGAAATTTATTCACAATATAATGAAATCATACTCTGTATGTATATTTGTCAATATCTGCTGTGTGGATTATAAACTCCTAGAAAACAGGAAAAATCTTATTATTTTTTCTTAATTTCCAACTGCTAGGTGACCATGTGCCCTGCTTTCCTAGCATAATTACGAATAGTGTCTCCTTTCACCCTAAAAAGGGTCCCAGGTTGCATGATAAATTGCAGTCAACCCATCCACTACATATTTAATGACAGACATGACTGCTCATTGTCTCAGCACCTCTACGTGTAAAATTCTAAAACAAAAACGAAAACAAAAAAACTCATTACTTTTCTAAAACTTAACCCCTCTCAAAACATTAACATGTACTTCTCAACTGCTTCAAAAGCTAAAGAATTCATATGATTTTCCATTTGTATCACTTTATAAGGAGATAATTCAAAAAGATAATCTTTGTTTTATAAATAATGCCTAGAATTGAAGCTTTATATAATCCTGTCCTCAAAAAAAAAAAAAATTTCAGGATACAGCAAGATTCTTGTGTATTAATTTACATAAAACTCAAAGAAGAATCTGAACCTAAAAATAGTAAGCTTGAGATGTAGACTTTTCTTGACCTAGAACACATTATTTTCTTAATGTAAAATCAATTGTGGCCTTTAAAAAGGAGTAATTTATGCTTCCATATTTTTTCATTTTCAGAGTTCAGAAACCATTTAAACTATTTCAGAGTTCAAATGCAAGATAATAGGCACATTACCTGCACTTAAATTGTTGACTGGCACTTGTAAAGTAGCTGCAACTTTGTTTAAAATGTTCTGCATTTCTGGTCCAGTTTTGAAGGCTTCTACATGATAAAGAGCCGTAGCATTCTTTTCTACTTGAGTTAAAAACTTCTCACAATAATCAAAGAACCTCATTAGTTTATCATTAATTCTTGGAGGCCCACACTCCATGTCTGAAAGAGAAAAAAATATTGAGTGTGTATATATGTATGTGTGTATATATATCCACTGACATGAACGACAATTTCAAATTATTGAAAATTCTGTTTCAAGTGTGAAAGGGAACACTAAAAACCTATTTATTCATTGGTATGTCTGAAATAAGTACACACTGCTCAAAAGACATAAGGCAAAACTATTCCCCATCTATAATGACTGTTAATTCACGAGAGGATATGCTAAAAAAGACCGAAGAAACAGAGAATATCAAAAATAAAATGTTATAGCAATACTACACTATGAAATAAAGGTAACTGAAATAAATGTTTTCCTAAAGAAAAGAAAAATAACTAGACGTGAAAGTCATAAAAAGTGCAAAATGTATTGTAAATTACTGTTCCCGTCAGGCACAGAAAATTTGAGAAAGCAAACTAAAAATTAGCAAAATTTCTAATTACAGGGTAATTAATAGAAATCTGTTTGACTACTCTAAGTCAAAGTCTAAGTAGAGTATTTTATTTCTCAACTTTCCCAACCCTGTGTTAATTTAAAAAAGGCTGTTTTGGATAAAAAACTACTGACAACAGCACAAAATACATTAACGTTTCAAGTCTTCTGTATTTCATTGTGCTAGATGCTTCTGACTCGGTTTATTTTCTAACTAGAGCTCTCATATAACTTTCTATTTAGAATATTATATGTTACATTATTTCCCCAATTCAGCAACAAATATGTACTAGAAAAGCATTCATAATCAAGCTTCAACTATTGAAGTGCCTTTTAAGTTTTCTGGGAGTCATATTTAAAATACACAGATTTCAACCATCATTCCTCCAATAATTTACCATGAAAATAGTATACTATTTCTGAATATAAAATGAGAAAATTAAATCTAGTTATACCTTTGTGCTTTGGATGTGTGTGTGTGTGTGTACCCATTTCAAGAGATCCTGAAATGAATAATTCTGCCCACTTTAATTGGCAACTGGATTACAATTTTTAAGAAAACATCTTGACCAGGAAAATATGTAATCTTTGTCATCTTTTTCTGTGGCCTCAAAATAGGATTTCCTAAGTGGATCTGGATAATTCATCCTTGTTATTATCTCATTACTGCTGTTTTTAAACAGAAACAAAGGCATTGTTCTGTTTCTGTAAAAATACAAAATCTAATTCAGTGGCTTCCCTCTAAAGCCCAGTTGTACACAACAGGCAAAACAATTGTCTGTAGATAATAATGAAGCAGCTAAGCAAAAGGTTTAATCTCTGAGACTGAAAATGGTGAGGGTGGCTTATCCTGAACTATTTTGATCCATGGCTTTGCACTTTGAGGCAAATGCCAATTCTCACAACGCCATCTAAGGGCAAAAATTCATTCATCCCAGGAGATCCAGCAGCCAGCCAGCCCCTCTTTGGTAACACTATATATATGTATATATACACATTACTATACTGAAATATGTTCTGCTTTCAACATTTAGTTAATTTAACAGATTTGTGGGGAATTTTCACTCATATTAATGGGAAAAGTCCAGCTATAATTAAAAAGCATGATTCAACATGTGACTAAACATAAGTCAGCCAACCGAGTTACCCACAGAGCAATAACATGACACAGAGTCAATAGAAGAAACCCTTGGAGATGGCTAAACTGCTTAAAAGAGGATGCTACTGGAGAAATGACAAACCAGTCTACTAATTTATTTTTCACTTGGGCCTTTTAAAGCTAAATGGTCTCACTTAACTCTGACCTTAAAATTGATCAAGAAAGTATTAACACTTGTTCGTCTCTCTGGCACAAAAATGTTGTGTTTTTATCCTTATCCTTAAGTTACAGGACAAATGGAAGCTACGTAGTGTAATGGTTAAGAGGCCAAGTTCTAAATCAGATTTCCTGGGTCCATACCTAGCTATTTTAGGCAAATTATTTAGTGTCTCTATCTCCTCATCTGTTAAAAAAAAAAAAGAGGGAAAATACTATCAACCTCAGAGAGCTGTTCTAAGGATTTAGTGAAATCAATGTTAGGCATGCCTAACACACAGTAGGCACTGAGTGCTTGCTATTATTATTATCTGTGACTATTAAAACATTTTCGGAGGAAAAAGCTTCATTCAGGGGGCAAACAGAAGACTTGGATTCTGGGCCTGCCCCTAGTCCTCAAACTAAGAAAGGACAATCAGCAAGGCATATTCCTGGGCTCAGCTTCTTCACCTGTGAAATAAAAGGGCCCCACTAGATGATCTCTAGATGATCTCTCAAATTTTGCGAAAGTATAAGGAATGGAATAAATCAGTAAAGCTTTGCTCATGACCATAGTCCACAGCTACAAGGAAAGTAACTCTACCAAAACACGGAAAAGGCAGAACAGTAAAGAAAGTCTGAGAAGCTTCCTAAAATAGGTTGTAGGTCTAGAACCAGTATCTGGAAAAGTTGTTCAGTGAAAACCAAAACCAAACCCAAAACCAAACCAAACTCAAAAGCCTGAGGAAAAAAGTCCGAGACTGTATAAAGAAAAAAGTGCGCCCAGCTGTGGAACTAGCTGCCAGACAGGGAGGAAAGGGAGGGGTTGGTGCTCAGAGGGGGCAATTCAACTTGGGAATGGGTGATCAGAACCTGACCTGCCTGTTTCCTTCGCTCCTGGATCCCCCAACCTCTACTACAGGGTCCTGCACGTAGAAGGTGCCAAATTCAAAGGTGATGAATGAGTGAATGAACGTCTATGTAAGAGGAGAGAGGAGATACCCAAGCCCTGAACATTCCAAGAGATGGGGGCCCGAGGGATGGGAACTGGGAAGAAAGGGAAGTGAGGAAAGGCTGGGGTCGGGGAAGTCGAGGACCTGGGTAGGCACTGGCCAGGCGGCCGGGGCGGTCACCTGCGACGTCGGGTGGCGGCACCCCCGGGTGGTAGTGCTGCCACAGGCCCTGCAGGAAGGCAGCGCCGCTGTCCACGCAGCGGTGCTTGGAGCTGGTGACTAGCTGCAGACGGCCGTAGTTCTCGCGGCTGAAGAGGGCCGGGAAAAGGGAGGCCAGGCGCAGCGCCAGCTGTCTCATGTCCTGCCGCCCCTTCTCCACTAGCTGCCCGTCCATCCAGTCCGCGTACCACAGCGGCCAATTGGCCAACGCGGCGCCCAGGCTGCGACCGCCCGCAGCGCGGGTTCCGTCATCCCCCGGCCTGCGGGCCTGCAGCAGCCCATGCAGCTGCCGCAGCTTGCGGATTTGTTTGGCCGTAGGGTAGCGGGTGCCGTGGCGGATGAGGGCGACCAGCTGCACGGGAGTGCAGGTCTCCTCCAGCAGCTCGGGATCCCGCCGCGGCGCCTCTGGGTTCGGCAGCAGCCCAGGGTTGGCATCCTCGTAGCGAGTCTTCGTGCCGAAGTAGGGGCTGAGCGCCGACACCACAGGGTCCTCCGGCTCCAGGAGGGAGCAGCGAGAGAGCGACGAGACCAGCGCCACAGCCAGGGCCGCGACGGGTGCTGCGGTAACCCTGAGGAGGCGGCCGTGGCCGCGGAGCATGGTGCGCTGCGGCCCGCGGAGGGCGACGTGCCGACTGGGTCGCCGACTTCCGGCTCCGGTGGGCAGGGGGCGGGCTCGGAGGCGCTTCCGGCCGGTGCCCCCAGCACTCGGGTCGTGAGGAGGCGGTAGCGCGCGGCCGAGCGCAGTGGATGTGGCGAGAAGCTGCGAGGAGCCCAGTGGACCTGTGGGGTCAGGTGAAGCTGGCAGAAATCCCTGAGGAGTTTCAGAGACTTGTGGTTTAGGTGGAGCCGGTGTCGCCTCGCCCCGAGCGTGGGCGAGTTTCCTTGTTGCGGGAGCCTCAGGAACTGACACAACGACTCCCGCGCTCTTTTAATCTCCTAGGTTGTGAATGGACTAAGCCTTAGCCTCCAAAGTTGCCGAACCAGGACACCTTTGAACAGCTGACTCTGTATCATCATCCTTACCCCATCCCACTCTGTTTTTCAAAATGTAGTTTGAATCAGTCGCATCAAATTCACCTGAGACGATGGTTGAAAATGCAGATCTTGAGCCCTGCCGCAGCATACCTTCTGAAGCCCACGGTTTGGGGCACTTTAGAGTTTGGAAATAAACCTTATACCACAGGGCGGAGAAGAATCAGGAAGAGGCTCAGTTCTCCAGGAAATTTAGTTTCTGAACCTTTGATAGTATCTTGACCCGGACTAGCAAAGCTGACATAAGCGAGACAGCGCCCCAAAGTACTGTGCTTGTTGACATCAAAGGCTTAGAGTAGAGACATAGCAATCGTGATAACCTGAGCACATTGAGTCATGGCCCAACACATTTTCTCCATTATTAAGTGTGAGCTAATCTGCTACTTGAAGCAAACATGCTCTGTATTTACCACCACACCGGGTTCAAGCTCTCCTCCCTCTTAATTACATACTCAAATCAGCAGCAAAGTTTTTCATAACATAAGTTATTGCTCAGAATTTTGGATCCCTGAAATCATAAATCTGACAATACCTTGGTTTCTCCACTTGAACTCCAATTTATGGGCCAGTTGGGAAAAGAATAAGCATTAAAGAAGTCATATGGTGATCCAAATTGAAGGACGTTTGGACCATGTTTTTTAAGTGTAGCTTTTCCTTCAAAGACATTATCGAATTGCTTGTGGCAAATCCATCTCCATCTTTATTCTTTTTCTCCGTAAAAGTGCTCCTCTGGTCCAGAGAAGTGTACATCTGTTTACCAGTGAAGAAAATGATACAAGGCCAAGAAGAGATTCCAACTTGAATGCTGCAAGTTTTAAGATGTTCTGTGGCAGGTAACCATCTTTAGGATATGTTCTTTTTTGATATGCCATTTTGTGGAATGTCAATGCCTGAATATTCATTGATGGTCAGTGATTCACTGAATAATCAGTCATATTTTCACAGAATTTTGCTCAAATTAATAGTTAATGAACACCTACCCTTTATGGACTTGCTCACCATATATTTTATATGCTGAGGTACTTGGTAGTATTGCTGAGTTCATTCAGCAAGCATTTATGTCAGATATATCTCACTATTTTATTTTATATATGTGGTTAATAATGATCACCTCTCATGCCCAATCTGAGTCCTCAGGAGCTACCAAGTCTTCCTAAAGGCATCACTCCTTCCTAGTGAAACAGTCTTTAGAGGCCCTCTCTAACTACATACAAAATCTAGCAAACATTCTTATGCACTAAATTTGCCCCTAGCCTGATTTCATTTTCATTTCTCTAATTATTCATCTGTTAATTTATGCTGTTTAAATACTTAATATAAAGCAACTCCAGTCACTCTGGTGTCAAGCCAAGGTGATAAATGATAAAATTAAGCAATGCATTAGTGGTTTGGGCTAGGGAAAAGCCAGATATAAAGAAGACAAAGTTCATAAGCGTTAAATCCAGACTGTAACTCAGCCACGCATTAACTGAGTGACTTTGAAAAGTTACCCAAGTTCCCTGAACCTTTTGTTTTCTTATCTGAAAGTTAGGAATTTAGAATACCTACATCACAGGACTGTTATGAGAATCAGAGATGATATAACCCCATATAATTATAGGCTGCTCTAAGTGATAATTTGTGTCATTAATAATGTTCAATGTCATTATTATTCCTGTACTGAGATACTTAGTTTTCTAACAACCATACATTATAAACTTTTATATTAAGTGAGTGACTTTCACAGACAAGGCATGCATCAAAGATTATTTTATAACTTTACTAATAATAAAAATCCACTCATCTCACTTAAAATAGGTCTCTCATTCTTAAAGCAGTGAGCACTTTTTTGAAAAGTTTTCATGCCAGGCCACTTCTTAATTCTCTGACCAGCCTATAAATTGGCTGCCCCTTGAAATGGCTGCCTGCCTTATCCAATCAGTTAGTACACAGAGGTTTGCATGACACAAAACATGGCTGCTCCTTTGCAAAGACCGTGGGGTGGATTGTCTTCCCTCATAAGAGGTTGTAGGCATGATAGCAATGTATTTGACAAATCTGCCACAACACAGAATAGATTAATGGTTCTACTTCCTTTGAGAGAGGTAAGAGGATGGAACCAAGAGAATTTGATTTGGACCAGAAGGAGAGGATACCTAATCTTCTGAGGAAAGATTATAAGGATGGGTGCACATATGGATAAATTTGGTCTAGCAGCAGAGAATTCATGGATTTCAAGCCTAGTGCCCTCATTTTCTTAAGTGACACAGAGTCAAGATTGTCTGAAGAGCTGGAGGAATGAGAATTAAGTCTTGTGAATGTGGAAATAGCTTAGATTTGGGATTGAGAGAGATAGGAACTTAATGGAAAATGATTTGCAATTGAGAGGAATGGAAATCAAGTGAAAGGTTGGATGGCTCTGAGGATCATGCTGAGAATGGAAGACTTGAATTGCTAGTGGTTGTGCAATTTTATACAGAAGTGAACATTATCTGTTCTGTTTTTCAGAGCAAAAGAGGAAATGGTTGAACTCTATTGTTCTACATTATTCTAACTTGTCTTAAGTTTTCTAATTAGTCCACTACACTATGGGTTCGTTGGTTGGTTGGTTGGTTGCTCTGTAATTGAAGTACAGTTCATTTAAAATGTTGTGTTAGTTTCTGGTGTACAGCATGGATGGACTTGGAGAGCATTATGCTAAGTGAAATAAGACAGACAGAAAGACAAATACTATAAGATATCACTTACATGTGGAATCTAAAGAAATACAACAAACTAGTGAATATAACAGAAAAGAAACAGACTCATAGATATAGAAAAGGAACTAGTGGTAACGAGTGGGGAGAGGGAAGGGAGAGGGAAGGGAGAGGGACAAGATGGAGGTGGAGGATTAAGAGGTACAAACTATCAGGTTTAAGATAAGCTACAAGGATGTATTGTACTACATGGAGAATATGGCCAATATTTTATAATAACTATGAATGGAATAGGACCTTTAAAATTGTGAATTACTATATTGTATACCTGTAACATATACATCAACTATACTTTAATTTAAAAATATCATATTATAAAATAAATATATCAATAAAAAAGAAAAAAAAGAATAGGATAGGTTATTTTTGCCAGATTATTCATAGGACTTTTATAATATTCAAGTCATTCCACTCTTAAAATTGCATGTTGACTTACACAATATTTTAAGTTATAGCTATCTACTATATTTTAAACTAAAGAAGATGGCTTTCTGGTGAAGTAATGATAAAGGAAAAAGCTAGATTCTGTGAGGAAAAGGGTAGGTTCTCTAAATATGGATGAAAATAGTAAAAACATGGTTTCTACATTTGGACTTTTCTGTTTTTTTAAATTCCAGCTTCATCACTTAATATCTGAGATATTAACTGACAAATGTCCAGTTTTTCATAGCTATCTATTATCTCACAACTATATTAAGCAGCTCACTTTGTGCCTAAGGCCAAAAAAGTTTTAACTCTAGTATCTCACTGCCCTGCTATTTCATCTTTCCTTTGCCAGTTATTGATTTAGTGCTTATTTGTTTTTCACTGCAGTAGAAGAAGCCAGCAGAGGAGGGGTCCATGTGTGTGGACAGAGTTGGAGTGAGCCGTGCTTCAACAGCAGTCCCTTCAACCTTTCTTCAATGTGGAGGCTGTACAGATCACAAGCTACTCAGACTGAAAGATACCTTTGCTCGAAAGGAGCTAACCATTACATTATTCCCCAGCATTTCAAAGCAAAACTGAATTGTTTAAGCTGTGTTTCCATTGATGGGTAGAACTTCACGAACCACACAACAACAATGCAGGTGACCTGCTATTTTACGTTCTCTATTATACCATGCTAAGAGAGTTATTCTGCAGTGATAGAACTTCTCTTCCAGTGTCCTGACACATCCTAGGATTTTAACATTAGGAATGCTTCTCACCCATCAAATCTGGTTTGAAATCCCCAGAACTATTTGAGAAACCAGATACAAAATTATGGTAAGTTTAAATTACCAATATTCTTTCTATGCTTTGCTACTCCCAGTTAATAGGGGGAAATTGTAGCTATTCATTTTCTAGTCCTGTTTTGCAATGATTTTCAACAAGCAGCATTGTTGCTCAGAAACATCATTTCCTGCACAAGTCCCCTCCATCCAAAATATATTGTTATCCTATTACAAAGATAAATAGTAGATTCCAATTCCTGGTAAAAATCTCACTTCTCCCCCGTATTTTTCAAGAACAAGCATAGACAATAGCAATTGTGTTTTAACATCTTATTTTTTTTTCTGGAATGTTAGTATTCCAAAATTGAAAAGTATTTTTGAGCTATTGGATCTTTAAGACAATTGGTTAGCTGACTTTAAAGCCAACAGTGTTTCCTTATCATTCATTCCAAAGAATGGATAACTTTCAGAACAACTGTTCTTTCTTTATTAGTTCATCAGTTAGGCAGTTTTTTACTTAGTCCGTTAATGTCTATTTCATATTGTCTCATTAGTCTGTGCATGGACCAATCTTCTTTCAGTTTTCTATTTTATTGTAGCATAAACCTATCTCATTACTTTGCTTATATTTATATCAGTAAATGTTAAAACCCAATAATACCTAAGCTAGAAAAGCAATGTAGGCGCTTGTACACTCATACACTTGATTGCAGCCACTTTAATAACAGGGCAGATCACACTCCAGTTGAAGCAACCATTATAGTTCCACAGACAACACCCCTCATTACCCTACTTTACTTTTCATGTCTTATATCCTATACCACCTTGTCTGATTCTGTCCTCTAAGAGAAAGCTGTTGCTATTAAATCATTCATTGGCTAATACCTTAGATGCAGGGGCCATTGGGAGAAATTTTTTTGATTCCCAAATAATTCATTCCATGTCTTGCATTAAGTACACTGTAAGCAACTATTTGTTGAAAGGGTGGATAAATGGATGAATGAATGAAAATAGAACATACAGGCAGTGTGGGAAACTAAAATAATATTCCTTTGCATTTATACAGTGTAATTATCTTTTATCTTCCCAGCTATCCCATGACATATGAAGAACAATATTTATATCATGCTGTGAGTGTGGAGATCAAGATAAAAAGAGGTTAGATGTCTTATGTACAGTCATCCTGCAAGTATTTGGTATAACCAGTTCTAGAATGTGATCAATGGAAACAGAGCTATCTTTGCATTTCTTTTTCTAATGCCTACCCTATTCCTGACAAATGAACAGTGATACAAAAAGTGTCACTTGTAGCTGAGGCTAAAATATGAATTTTATGGAAAATAATATACCAGTTACTATTAGCTAACCAGCCAACATTTATTCCCCCTTTTTCCTTGGAATCAATGTGTAGGTATTCACCTCTCAGGAAGATCACTCTATCCCCACCTCAGGGAAAAAAAATCCTGATTAGTTTAGACCAATCCTGGTAACTCTATTTTTCTTACCAGTTTTGGTTTAAGAAAGAGCTTTTGACTCCATTCTAGTCACTAAGATATGAAGGTCAGTCTACTGGGGTGTTTCTGGGAAAGGTTTTTGGTTCTAAGAGACAAATGATGGGGTGATGAACAGTCAACACTTTATAGGCTCAATGGATTGGAGATCCTGTTGAGTCAGAGGAATATTGAGGCTGGCACAGTAAAATATTCTAGAAGGAAAGGAGATGGTATTCAGTGAATGAAACGCTTAAAATCTGAAGGTGGTGATTAAATGGAACAGTTTAGAATATGAGATTAAGAAAGTTTAGCTAAGGCAAATTACAGAATACAAATTTTTTAGAAGTAAGGAGGTAAAACAAAAACAAAAAAATAAAACTGAGGGACCAAGAAATCCTAGTCCAAAACTTTTGCTTCTGACTGCAAATTTCTGCCACTACTAGACTTAAGACCCACTGGATTCTCACTTTCCACTAGTCTATGCACCCCTCCCCAACCTCACCCCTAAAGATCCCCACCTCACTGGGCAACTATTCCATGAATTTTATTAAAATTATTTTTTACACAGGCACTTTGTTTTTAACAGATGCTATTGGAAAGAAGAAGGAGATTAACAAGACCAAGATGCCAATAATTTTAAATATAATCTAAAAAACTTCATTTTTAAAATGAGAGAGATACAGACAAGAAAGAGGCAACTTCCCTGGATGTTAGCATGTCCAAGTGTGATGACTAGATCTGCTGCAGCCATCTTGTAACCAAAGAGGAGCCAGCCTGCAAACAAAGTGAGATGACACAGAAGAAAATGGAAAGAACTGGAGTCCTCAATGATGCTAATGAGCTGATAAGTTAAACCTGGAGTATACCTACCATGGGCTTCCTGTCATCTAAGGTAACAGCCTTTATTGTTTAAAACAATGTTTCATTGTTTTCTGTAGAGAGCCTCCTAATTGGGGTAAGTACCTGTTAATCCCAGTTAACCACTTAGGATGTCCTTTCATTCTTTTCTTTATTTTGGTGAGGTCATCTATGAGAATAACAGAAAACTGCAGACAGTTATTTTTGTGATCCCAACCCCTTAGATATGACCTTGGGTCTCTCATTCTGAATGATCATGGTTAATGAAGTAGGAGGTAGGTGGGAAGGATGAGACATCTGGTGATGGAGGTGATCCTGGTCAGGTAAGATGACCTCCTAAGCAGGAGATAGATGCAAATGTAAACAGAGAGAAGGCAGTTATTCTGAGTAGACTGTTAGAAAGCCAGTCTCAGTGACATATGGGCTACATCTTTGGGGAGAGTTGTGGAACCCACGTTATGGTAATGGCATTACTTTGATACATGTTGTTCTCTCAAGAGGAGAAATCAATATTCATGGAATATCAGAGGGTTTTTGTCATGCTTGTTTTCTTCAGAAACAGACCAGGTTTGACATATCTCATGACATGGTGAGATGATCTAAAAGTGAGACTTGATTTTAATTTTTCCTGTAAACATTTAAGAGGCCATGCTCTCTTTCAGTCTGACACAAGTCCCATAAGCTAAAAGGTGGCTTTAACATTCATTCTAGGGTAGTTATCCCCCATGACCTCTTGCCCTTTTCTAAACATCTTCATATTCTGCTGTGAATTATATGAGAGCTATTTGTATGGATTTAAATAGTAACTCTAACAAATAGACTGCTCTTGCCTGATCATTCAATCGTGTTTAATTATTCTTAAATTGTAAGTATTTAAAAATCAATTCCTGAATTTATTATATTTAATTGAGTTTGAAGCCGTAAGTAGGAAGGAAATAATAAGGATTAGAATAGAAATTAATGAAATAGAGACTAGAAAAACAATAAAATTGATGAAACCAAAAATTGGTTCTTGGGAAAGATCAACAAATTGACAAATCTTTACCTAGAAAAAGAAAAAAAGAAATCTCAAATTACTAAAATCAGAAATTTAGGAGAAGATATTACTACTGACTTTACAGGAGTAAAAAACAGTATAAGAGAATACTATGAACAGCTGTATGCCAACAATTTAGATAACCTGGATGAAATGGACATATTCATAGAAACACATAAAGTACCATAACTGACTTAAGAAGAAATAGAAAAATCTGAATAAACCTATAACAAATAAGGAGATTGGATCAGCAGTCAAAAATCTCCCAACAAAGAAAAGCCCAGGACAAGATGACTTCACTGGTGAAGTCTACAAACATTTGAGAATTAACATGAATACTTCTCAAACTCTTCCAACAAATAGAAGAGGAGAGAGAATACTTCTTAACTCATTCTCTGAGGTCAGCCTTATCCTGATACCAAAGGCACACAGACACTACAAGAAAACTACAGATCAGATCAGTATTCCTTGTGAATGTAAGTATGAAACTCCTCCATAAAACCCTAGCAAATAGAATTCAGCAGCATGTTAAAAGGATTATACACCATGACCAAGGGGGATTTATTCCAGAAATGCAAGAGTGGCTCAACATACCAAATCAATGTAACACACCACATTAATAGAATGAGGGAGGGGAACCACATGATCATCTCTGCTAATGCTGAGAAAGCATTTGACAAAATCCAACATCCGTTCATAGTAAAAACACTCAGTAAACTAGGAATAAAAGGGAACTTCTCAACATGATAAAGCCTATATATAAAAAAAAAAAAAAACTCACAGAGACATTGTACTCATGGAAAAAGACTAAAAGCTTTCCCCATAAAATCAGGAACAAGACAAGGATGCCTGCTTTTGCCACTTCTATTCAACATAGAATTTGGTAGTGCTGGCCAGAGTAATTAGGCAAGAAAAAGAAATGAAATGTATCCTAATTGGAAAGGAAGAAGTAAAAGTGTCTCTATTCACAGATTATATAAAGAATACACACACACACCCACACACCCCTCTGATAGCTAATTAATGAATTCACCAAAGGTGCAGGATACAAAATCAACACACAAAACAGCTGAATCTATGTACACTAGCAATAAAAAATCAGAAAAAAAGAAATTAAGGAAATAATTCCATTTATCATAGCATCCAACAGAATGAAATACTTAGGAATAAATTTGACCAGTGAGGCACAAGACTTGTACACTGAAAACTATAAAACAGTTCTCAGAGAAATTAAAGAAAAACTAAATAAATGGAAAGGCATCCTTGCTCATGGGGAATACTTTATATTATTAAGATGAAATTATTACCCCAAAACAATATGCCGATTCAGTGCATCACTATCAAAATCCCAATAGCACATTTTGCAGAAATGGAAGAATTCATCCTAAAATTCATATGGAATTTCAAGGGACCCAGGATAGCCAAAACAATCTGAAAAAGAAGAACAAAGTTGCAGAGCTCACACTTCCTCATATCAAAACTCACTACAAAGGTACAATAATTAAAACAATGTAGTACTGGTATAAGAGTAGACATAAGGACCAATGGAATAGAATTAAGAGCCCAGAAATAACCCTCAGATCTAGTATGGTCAGTTGATTCTTGACAAGGTTACCAAGACCATTTAGTGAGGAAAGGGCAGTCTTTCAACAAATGGTGCTGGGATAGCCACATTCAAAAGCATGGACCCTTACTTTACACTATATACAAATATTAACTCAAAATGAATAAAAGACCTAAATTTAAAAGGTATGAAACTCATAGAAATTATATGCTATAAAACTATCAGAAGAAAACATAGGGGAAAATGTTCATGAACTTGGATTTGACAATGGTTTCTTAAATATGACACCAAAAGCACAAGCCACAAAAGAAACAATAGATAAACTGGACTTCATAGTAATTAAAAACTGTTGTACATCCAAGGACACTATCAAGAGAATGGAAAACAACCCATGGAATGAGAGAAAACATTTGCAAATCGTATGTCTGATAAGGGACTAAAATCCAAAATATTTAAGAATCCTACAACTCAACAATAAAAAGACAATCTATTTTTAAAATGGGCAAAGGACTTGAATAGACATTCCTCCAACAAATAATGTACAAGTGGTCAATAAACACATGATTTGCACGAGATGCAAATCAAAATCTCGATGAAATATCATGTCACATCTACTAGGATGGTTACTTTTTTTAATGAAAATAACTAGTATTGGTCAAAATGTGGAGAAAGTGAAACCCTAGTATGTTGCTGGTGGGAATATAAAATGGCACACTGCTGTGGAAACCAATTGGACAATTCCTCAAAAAGTTAAATGTAGAATTACCTTATCATCCAGCAATTCACTCCTAGGTATATACCCAAAAGAACTGAAAACAAAGACTTGAACTGATACTTAAACACCAATGTTTATTGTATACCAATAGCAGCATCATTTACAATACCCAATAAGTGGAAACAACCCATGTGTCCATCAACAGATAAATGGATAAACAAAATGCAGTATTATACATACAAAGAATATTATTCAGTCATAAAAAAGAATGAAGTATTTATACATGCTACAACATGGTTGAACCTTGAAAACAGTGAAATAAGCCAGAAACAAAAGGACAAATGTAATGTATCACATAAATATTTAACACAGGCAAATTTATAGAGATAGAAAGTAGATTAGAGGTTATAAGAGGCTAGGAGGAGAGGGTAATGAGAGTTATTGCTTGGTGAGTACAGAGTTTCTGTTTTAGGTGACAAACAGGTTTTATAAATAGAGGTGATGGTTGTGCAACATTGTGAATATAATTAATGTCACTACATTGCATACTTAAAAATGGTTAAAATGGCAAATTTTATGCTATATTTATTTTATCACAATTAAAAGAAATAAATAGCTTGTGTTGCAAATTAATGAGTACATTGCTTGGGACTGTGAAATAATTCGCCCAGGGGATCAATGTTATGAATAGCTATTTGCTTCCCAATTTAACCCGTTAATGCAGAATACATATTTGCTATAAAGCTATAGTAAACAATTCTGTCAAAACACTGATATTTGACCAAAAGAGAAAAGCAATATGTTGAATCAGAAACAGCATCATTTTTATCAACTGGTGTCATTTTCATTAGTGGAAAATGAGAAAATAGAAAGTTTTCTATAGATTCCAGAGAAATCTAAGGGCAGTTCCTAGAAGGTTAAATGGCCTGATTCTTTTTAATGACTGTGGCAGGCTAAATAATGGCCCCTATGTTCACATCCAAATCCCTGGAACCTGTGACCTCATATGGCAAAAAGGACTTTGCAGAGTGATTAAGTTAAGGATCCTGAGATGGGAAGATTGTCCTGGAATATCTGGTGTAATCACAAGTGTCCTTACAAGGGAAGGCAAGAGTGTCATAGTGAAAAAAAGGTGATGACTAAAGCAGAGGGAGATACGGTATTGTGACGATAAAAGCAGAGGTCACTGTGGTGCAGGGGCCACAAACCAAGGAATGTGGGCAGCTTCTAGAAGCTGAAATAGGCAAGGAATTGGATTCTTCCTATAGGGCCTCCAGAAAGAAAGCAGCCCAGCCAACCCATTTTAAACTTCTGATCTCTAGACCTACAAGATAATAAATTTGTGTTGTTTTAAGCCATTGAGTTTGTCATAATTTGTTGCAGGAGCAAAACAAAACTAATACAATGACTAATTTTACTTCCAGACTCATTGTTTCCTTTCCTTAAAACAGTTTAATCACAAGCACTATTTTTATACTACTTTGTTAAGATTGTAGGTTTGGGAAAGTTTGTTTATCTTGATGAAGATAATAATGTAGACAATACTACCATTTACAATGCATTTGCCAAATACAAAGCATTATGCTAAAAGCTTTACATACTTTATTTAAAAAATCTACAATCTTTTTAGGTAGGTGCCATTGTCTCTTTTTACAAGTGAGAAAACAGGCTCTATGGAGTTAAATAATTTGTTTAAGGTCACGTAGTGGTGGTGTAAATATGCACGTGCTGAAAAAAAGCAGGCAAGTCAGGAGTTGAGTTATTTTTATATTTCCTGTGATAGATTAAGGGTAGTTGTTATTAGTAACAGAATGAAAATCTGAGAGAAGAGAAAAAAGGTAGAAAGAAATGTTTGATTGGGCTGGGTTCCCCGTATTCAGGTTAGCTTATTCAGGATAGCTTGACCATAGTTCAAATGGGGAGTTTAGGAAAGTCGTAGGCGACCAGCCATTTCTGTGTTGAGTGTTTGTTTGAATGTCAAACTTTCAGATACGTTAGTTGTTCTTAAAACAATCAATTTTCCTAAAACTTCTGGAAAAAAATGTTCTCCTCTGTATTAAAACTTTTTCATAATGAACATTGTTACATTACACATTAGGCACAAGTATTACCTAGTGCAGTTTTTTATAATTGTTATTGTTCATGTAACTGGAATATCTAATGTATATTTTAAATATACATTTTGCAAACACTAGGAAATCTAGAGGACAGTCTTTGAAGGAAGAAACAGTGGTGCTTAATTCTGGGCTACTTTTATTTATCCTCTCTGTTTTACATGTGACTACAATAAAACAATTTTTAAGACATCCAAATTTTTAAAGGAGAATATATATAAACATTTGATAATTTGGGGTGTAGATGAGGGATGGCTGGTGTTTTTTTTTTTAAAGGTATTTCTCAACTCAATATTTGGGCCAAAGATTGTGGTGGAGTTTCTGCCCTCAGACCAAATCCCGGCGATAAGATATCTCTTTTTCACATAAGCAATAATGAGCCTGTAGGATTAAACAAAATAGTAAATGTCCGTCACAGGATAGAGGATGTGAGAAAAGTGTAAAGCGATAAGGTGGTAGTCACCTCAGAGTGGTCGTTTCAGATATGGTGGTCCAGCAGAGTAGAAACTTGTCAGAAAGGAAAGGTGCCAGGGATTAGATAAATATGTGCCCACATTGTCCAATGTCAAGAGCTAAAAACTGTATTGAAGTTTTATCCTGAAGTTAGAAATAACATCCTTATGAGACACTGAACATTAAATAGATATATGTTAAACTGATTCTGATGTTGACACGTTTTTTTCATTTATTTGACAGTTACTGAGTGGCTACATGGTAGTTTTTAGGCCTCAGGATTCACCCAACGCAAAATTGCGAAGCAGGAAGTTTCATTTCAGTCATTTTACCTCTTTCTACTATGCTCACTTTAGGGCGTTCCTTCCCTTTCCTCCCTCAGACTTTGGAGCTTAGAAACTAATAACATTAATGCTACAGTGACAGGACTAACATGGCTGTTTAGGATAAAAGATAGTTGTGTTCAGAAGAAGAGAAAGAGTCTGTATTTCAGAAAGACACAGCACCAAAGTGTTAAGTTCTATTACCTATGGATAGGTAGAATTATGGTATCCTTTATATTCTTTTTGCTTTTCTATTGTACTGATATGCCTTGTCTTCATAACGTAGGGGGTACATATAAAGAAAGTAACAACAAAAAGAATGAATTAAAATTATTTTCTACCATTTCAGTTTTTTTCTTTTTAATTCATTTTTAGTCTGTCAAACCTGCTTTGTTTATTTGGCAATGTTTATATATATATAAAATTGAAGTGTAGTCCGTTTACAATGTGTCAATTTCTGGTGTACAGCATAATGCTTCAGTCATACATGAACTTACAAATATTCATTTTCATATTCTTTTTCACAAGTTACTACAAGATATTGAATATAGTTCCTTGTGCTATGCAGTATAAACTTGTTGTTTATCTAGTTTATATATAATAGTATCTGCAAATCTCAAACTCCCAATGTATCCCTTCCCACCCCTTTCCCCGCAGTAACCATAAATTTGTTTTCTGTGTCTGTGAGTCTGTTTCTATTTTCATTTTTTTTTTTAGATTTCACATATATGTGATATCATATGGTAATTTTCTTTCTCCTTCTGGTTTACTTCATTAGAATGACAATCTCCAGGTCCATGGCATTATTTTTTTATTTTTTTATGGCTGAGTAGTATTCCATTGTATAAATATACCACATCTTCTTTATCCAGTTATCTATTGATGGACATTCAGGTTGCTTCCATATCTTGGCTATTGTAAATAATACTGCTATGAACATTGGGGTGCATGTATTTTCTTGAATTAAGGTTCTCTCTGGATATATGCCCAGGAGTGGGATTGCTGGGTCATATGGTAAGTCTATTTTCAGTCTTTTGAGGAATCTCCATACTGTTTTCCATAATGGCTGCACCAAACTACATTCCCACCAGCAGTGTAGGAGGGTTTCCTTTTCTCCACACCCTCTCCAGCATTTGTTGTTTGTGGACTTTTGAATGATGGCCATTCTGACTGGTGTGAGATGATACCTCATTGTAGTTTTGATTTGCATTTCTCTGATAATTAGTGATTGAGCATTTTTTCATGTGCCTATTGGCCATTTGTATGTCTTCAATGGAGAATTGCTTGTTTAGATCTTCTGCTCAGTTTTGGATTGTGTTGTTTGTTTTTTTCTTATGAAGTTGTATAAGCTGTTTATATATTCTGGAAATTAAGCCCTTGTCAGTCTCATCTTTTGCAAATGTTTTTTCCATTCTGTAGGTTGTCATTTTGTTTTGCTTATGATTTCCTTTGCTGTGCAAAAGCTTATAAGTTTAATTAGGTCCCGTTTGTTCATTTTTGCTTCTATTTCTATTACCTGGGTAGACTGCCTAGGAGAACATTGCTGAGATTTATGTCAGATAATGTTTTGCCTATGTTTTCTTCTAAGAGGTTTATAATGTTTTGTCTTATGTTGAAGTCTTTAAGCCATTTTGAGTTTATTTTTGTGTATGGTGTGAGGGAGTATTCTAACTTCATTGATTTACATGCAGCTATCCAGTGTTCCCAAAACCATTTGCTGAAGAGACTTTCTTTACTATTGTATGTTTTTGCTTCCTTTGTCAAGATTAATTGACCAGAAGTTTGTGGGTTTATTTTTAGGATCTCTATTCTATTCCACTGATCCATATGCCTGTTTTTGTACCAATACCATGCTGTTTTGATTACTATAGCTCTGCAGTATTGTCTGAAGTCTAGGGGTTTATTCCTCCAGCTTCATTCTTTTTCTTCAGTATTGCTTTGGCAATTCTGGGTCTTTTGTGATTCCATATAAATTTTAGGATTATTTATTCTAGTTCTGTGAAAAATGTCCTGGGTAACTTGACAGGGATTGCACTAAATCTGTATATTGCTTTGGGTAGTATGGCCATTTTAGGCAACGTTTTTTAAAGTTGTTTAAAAACTTTTGCAAATTGGACAAAACTTAATGTTTCCAAGTTACTGGACATTTAGAGTGCTCTCAACTTTACAAAATTCTCAGTGAAGTAGAAAAAATACAACTGGTTAATATTTTTAACCAGATATTTTGATTGAATCATTACATTGCTTTGGAATCTTAAAGGATATAATATACCATGAAGGAAAATCAGAAGGGATTTATCATAGAGTAGATTAAGAACATCTGTTTTATCTTGGGAACTTCAGAGAAGACCTCTTTGAAGAAGTATCATTTGTCCTAGCCCAATCAGTCTAAATACAAGGGACTAACTATTGTCTAACAAGGTCATATTTATTAACTCATTGCAATGAGGGAGATCACACACAGAACTGTGAGGCATCTGACCAAACAAGGAAAAGATAAATTTATTATAGGATTTTGGGTAAGAGTGGAGATTGGGGAAAATTTAAATGAAGTAGTGTTTGGATAGACTCAAAGCAAATCAGAGGTCAACATCAAGTCTGGGAGGGATCCTAGTTCCTTTAAAACTACAAAGTTCACATAGATGTGGAGTGTTGTGTCCAGAAGCCCTTTGTCTGGAGCCCTGTACCCCGTTGGAAATGGAACCTGCTTCTCTGTATCAAAGTATCTTAGAATCTCCAGACAAGAGTGGAATGTTTTATTCTAATGATAACTAGTTTTAAACAACAAACTTTCTGATAGTCTATGGTTTTAAAGAACAAAGTTTCTTAACAAGTAAAAAGACAGTAACCACTGAAAGAAGGTTGTTGTTATGACACTTTTTGGCATGTCCTTGGAAGAAATAGTTCCTTATAAACTTTGCAGCTGGCTTTATCCACTTTTATTATTACAATCTGATGAGTAATAGAGCAGGTTTTTGCTTTCTATGTCCCAGCTAATGCTTAGTCTAAAGGAGATAACTAGCCAAGAGAGTGGAAAAGAACTTTCCAGGCAGAAAAGAACAAGTGTAAAGGTTGTGAACTGGAAAAGATCTTGACATGTTCAAGAACCTAAAATCCAATAGAAACTGTAACACAAATGATTCAAAATGAGACAAGAGAGAGAGGCAAGGATCAGATCTTGCAGAAAACCATTAGCTTATTAAGGATTTTTGCATTGTATCAAAAAGCAAAGAGAAGACACTAACGGGTTCTAATCATAGGAATTCTTGAATCTTGATGTTCTAAAGTGGAGGATTCATCAATGGGACAATAGTGGAAGCTGGAATGTTGCAATAAAAGATGGTGGTTTTTATTAGGGTGACAGCAGTAAAGAATAGAAGTGGAGAGATTTAAGATTTTGGGTAGTACTAAAAAGTCTTAGTGAGTGTTTGTTTACAGTGAGGAAGAGGGAAGAGTTAGGAATAATTTCTCCATTCTGGCTTGAACATCCGAGTGAGAGTGTGGTGGTGTTGAGTAACAGTGTGGTGGTGTTGACCAAGATGTGGAAGACTGGAGGGGAGGCAGGACTGATGGGAAAGAACAAGAGTGCAGCTTTGTATATCTTAAATTTGTGTGACATTCAAGTCAGGATGGCATGAAAGCACTTGGATTTATGGGTCTGGGGTTCATGTAAGGTTTGAATTATTGATAAATATAGAACCATAAATTTATATTTGAGGCCATGAAAAAAGAAAGTAACATAATTTTAAAAATTGAAAAGAGAATTTGGGACAAAGCCCAGATCTACCAAAACTTGAGGTAGACAGAAGAGTCAGCAAGGAAGATCAGTTACCTTGAAAATGGCCAAATCCATTTATCAAAAGCTTGGTTTGATTCTTGGTGCTTCAGTTATACCTGTTATCAATTTCTTAGATTAATAAGGAGATGAAACATGTCCTGATCCAACTTCTATTTTTATCCACTGCTCTGCATTATCTGTATTCATCTACTGAGGCATTTCCTTTCCTGAAATGCTTGTGACTGAAACCAGCAAACATGTATTTATTTGTGAAGAGCTTGAAAAATGCAAGTATACATGTGACATGTTATCACAGCAATAAAGAGATGTTTTAAATTTTATTTTAATCCTGTTTGAACTATATCATTCACCTGTGACTCTTCAGACATAATATGCACTTTATGCTTCTGAGCCTGTGCTCAAGCTGTTCCTTTTGGTTAGATGCCCTGTCTTTTCTCTTCTCTGCCTAAGTCCAACTTAACTTTTAAAACCCAGCTGCAGTGGCATGCTCTTCTAGGAGCCTTTTGCTATTCTAATAGGCAGAACTAATGACTCCTCCTCTATATCCCCACAGTTTTCAGTTTATTCTGTTAGTAGAGATCTTGTCATATTTCACTTTGATAAAGTATAGAGAGATATGGATATATCTGTCTCTGCCATTAGACTGTGAGGTTTATGAAGGAAGCAACCATGTGTTTTTTTTTTCATATCTCTGAGACTGAAAGAAAGCTCATTGAATTTAGTTGTACATAGTAGGAAGTGACATAGCAAAAGGTAGTATGGTTATACCTGTTTCATGTTCAGATAAATGCAATGACATATATAAACAAAATACTCTGCTGACATCTTAATTTTATATCCTATTTTGGCTTGTACAGAGTATAAGTTACATGCATACCAGACACTTCTCCAGACCTGTGAACATGCTGTTTTCTGTCTGGCATATACCTCTATTTTTTCCCTCCCATAATTCCATCCCACCTCTTATCTTTTAGTTTCAACCAAACTTTATGGAAGAAACTTTCAGCTACCTCCTCCTTCCACCTCCAGATAGCTTGCTCATTTGCAAGGTCTAATGTCACCCTGCATCCACATTGTATAACACACATCATCTTTTAGTTACTCAGTGAATTTTACTTTCTCTCCAAGACTGAAAACTCCCAGAAGGCATGGACAAATGTCTGTACTTTTTTTTTCCATGGGAAGGAGAGCTGATTTAAAAAAAAAATTTTTAAATCGTTGAAAGAAACAGAATTAAAAAACAACCCTCATATACTTTCACCCAGCCCCAGTAACCATGAACCTATGGCCAATCTTTCCCCTATGTATTCCCCATACCTTCTTATTATTTTGAAGGAAGGGCCAGGCATCATGTGATCTTATTTGTAAATATTTCAGTATGTGTTCCTAAAATGACTCCTTTTTATAACAAAACCACAATGCCATTATCACACCTAAAAATGTGTGATTCGTGTCATCAAATATCCAGGCAAAATTCAAATTTCTAATTCTCTTATCATTTTTTAAATGTGTTTTCTTGAATCAGGATACAAACAAGGTCCACATCTTGACATTAATTGTCACTCTTTTAAGTCTCTTTTTATCTACAGATTCACCCTCTATTGTTTGTTTCATCTTTTTATAAATGTAAACACTAGGTTTTTTTTTTTTTTTACAGATACTACATATTACAGATATATACCCCCAGTTCTTAGTCCAGTCCTGATAATAATATTTATTTTGATAAATACTCTATTTGATGAATAAAGGAATGAATGAATGAACAGTTAAAAATGAGTTGCATAAATGAGAAATCCCTGAGGAGAGGTATCAAAAGAAGTAAGACTTAATAGCAACCTTGTTTTCTCAGATCACATATTTCTTCAGTCTTCTCTGTATGTTAAAATGTATTTGATATACAAAATGCATGACTTTGACATAAATATTATTCTCTGAAAATCTCTAAAAATTTAATTAACCCTGGAGTTGTTATAATTAGTTTATTTTGATTACTTCTGCTGGATAAAAATAGCCATCCAAGCAGCAAAATGAAGGCAGCCTGCAAAGGGCTTCTATTGTGTAATAAAACTTACTTTTCCCCCTCAAGAAATTGTCATTAGTAGACCATGCAACCTCCATTTCACTATCGTTAGATGTAGCAACTGCTCATACAGGACCTGATGAGATCACTATACAACCTTTAATTGAATCAAATTCATTGATAAGGAAATTTATCTTCTTACCAGGTACTGACACTATAAATAGGGGAAATGAAGCTCAGCAAAGACTCAATGTAGAGAATAATATCATTGGAAAAAACTACTGGGAGAAAGAATTCTTTGTCAATAACAGAGAAAAACAAAGGTTAAACTCAATCCAGATTTAGTCCATATTAACTAATGAGCACAGAAATAAAGTTATTTTTTCTGCAATAATATTGACAGTATTTTTTAAAGTTTGATATTGGTATAAAAGATCATAAAGTTGTGGGTTCGTCACCAGTTGTGGGTTCTGGCCAGCAGAAGTCCCACCGAGACGGAAAGAATTTACTCAAGACTGTGGAAAAGTCAAGAGAGCGAGAGGGAGTCGGGAGCCAACTCCATGAGCCTCTCAAATCTCTCATATTTATCGAGTACAGTCAAAAGAGGAATGCAGGAACTTAGGGAAGGACAGGGTGGGATCACAATGAGTACAAAGGCTTTGTTTATTGTTAGTGTTTGGCTCAAGGTCAGAAGACCCTTTTGGTGAATCATGTTCATGTTGAGCCTTTCAGCTTATCAGGGCGGAACGTATGAGAATCAGCTGCTTGACAACTTGGACTCTGGCAGCTGTGCCTGTCTTAGGTTGCCCCCCTCAGGGGATCTTACCCGTCATTGGCTAACCAGCCTTCTCTCCTCTGAGTCTGCAGCTTTTTATAAGTTGTTTACATTCCAGCCCAAGGCTGTTTTGGGGATAGAAGACTAACAGCAGGCACAACCAGCGTTTATAGCCGGGGGCCTGGGTCATTGCTAAAACCACACGGCAGTTACTAAGCACATCTTCAAGGAGATAAGCAGCTGGGATTGTTACAATTTGTTAACCCAATCATGGGCTCCCACATAAAGTGAAGAGTAAAAGTCTTCCTCTCTCTAATCTCCCCTATTCAGATTTCCAGAGGTAAAACCATTGTTTCTTATACATCCAGGCATTTGCTATTAGAATGCAAAAAATATATGTGTATATGTATATATTCCATGTGTATATATGTATACACACACAAAGAGAGGATCTAACTAAACTAATTTTTCTTAGCTTACTTTCTCATCCAAAAATGTATCTTAGGTATTTTTCCATGGGAGCACATATATAGCTTCATTCTTTTTTTTAATATATATTTTCTATTGAACTATGGTCAGCTCACAATGTTGTGTCAATTTCTGGTGTACAGCATAATGCTTCAGTTATATGTGAACATACATATTATTTGTTTTCATACTGTTTTTCGCAGTAAGTAACTACAAGATATTGAATATAGTTCCCTGTGTTATACAGTATAAGCTTGTTGTTTATCTATTTTATATATAGTAGTATCTGCCAATCTCGTACTCCCAGTTTATCCCTTCCCACCCTCTTCCTCCCCTGGTAACCATAGGTTTTCTATGTCTGTTTAGTCTGTTTCTGTTTTGTAAATAACTTTGTTTGCTTTTTTTTCCAGATTCCACATTTAAGTGATATCATATGGTACTTTTCTTTCTCTAGCTTCATTCTTTTTAATGGTTCCATAGCATTTCATTGTATGGTTGTACCAATATAAATTATTTAACAAACCCCTTTATGGCGACATTTAGATGGTTTCCTGTTACACACTACCTCAAGCAATGTTGCAGTGATCATACATACTTGTATATGAGTTTATGTGTAAGGTAAATTTCTTAACATGGAATTTCTAAGTCAACGAGTATTTCACTGTCAATAGATGTTACCAAGTTGTTCTTTAAAAATGTTATACCAGTTTACGCTACCACCATGTCTTGTTTCCTTTCGCTCTGATCAATGCTGAGTATCATCCATCTTTTTAATCTTTGCCAGTGTGGGAAGTGAAAATGATATCGCACTGCTGGCTTTTATTTTGTTTTGTTTACAAATGTCAGTGTGGGGAAAGTCTTAGTGATTGATGAAACCATACACCAATAAGTAAAGTACCATGACAGAATGTGTTAAATTGAAACTACCAATGTGAACCATGAAAAGAAATCTACTGTGGCAGTCCAGAGCATCCACAGAGGCAGCACTGTTGCTTATCATCAACGCTTATATATCCACTTCTGGAGCCCATATTTTGATCTCTATTATTATTCTTATTAGAGGAAACCAAGACTTTTGAGAATAATTAATTCATGTCCTACAGCAGGAAAAAAATCCAGAAGCCTTCAGAAATTCCTGTTTGTTTTTTAAAGAAGCCAGGATGTTTTCAGGATCATTAGAAGCAACTCTTAAAAAAGCCAAAGAAGTCAAATTAAAGGGGTTCCCTCTAACCAAGTTGAGCTGCATTGATTAAAAAATTGTAATAATTGTGTTAAATTAGAACTCATTGAATTCTTAAAAGACTGTAAGTTTCTAATGATGCCCCAAAGGAAAATTTATACAAGGTACAAAAATGATAGTTATAAATATTAAAAGGATGAATAGGATAGGTTATATTTAGCTTTTGTTAATTTTAGTAACTGGGAAAATGTTTATTATATAATACATTTATTAATATATACTATAATAATAATAAATATATATTTCTATTAAGTATATTCATTCATGAAGAAGAGGCAAGTTCCTGTTTCTGTCAGTATGAACAAAAAGAGCAAACCATATGTGAATTTTTCCCAACAGTTCTGGAAAAAAAAAAGAACTGTATTAAACAAAAGGAGGGCCAATCAACATGTGAGATTTCCCTGGGGGAGGGGAGTTTAATAGCTGATTAGCACCACTGATCACACACAGTAACCATTTAAATGACAGTCCAACATTGTATTTCAAGATGTGCTTCAAGATGACAAATTAGACAAATGTCCCCCCCAAAAAGGAAGCTAACTGCAGAAACACATTCTCTCATCTGTCAGGTAATAAAACATGTAGATAACCTTATAATTATAATGAAGAAATGGTAAGACATTTACATAAGTTTCCAGTTATACCAACAAACCACATCAATACATCATGATGAAAGGATAAAAATTAGATATAGCTGGCTTATAGAACACCTCAATTCTAGTAAAAACACTGCATTTTCTAAAATTTAAACCTATCCATATGAAATATATGAAGGATAGTGAGGTAGGATGAATAAACTTTCCTCAAGGTGTCTGTGTCCTAATCCTTCAGAACCTGTGAATTTTACTTTACATGGCAAAAGGGATTTTGCAGATGTGATTAAGAACCTTGAATTGGGGACTGTTTTGGATTGTTGGGTGGATTGATGTAATCACAACACTCCTTATGACAGTCAAAGGAGAAGTTCATGTCAGAGAAGAAGGCTATGTGATGCTGGAGGAAGAAAATGTAACATGATGCTTTGAATATGGAGGTAGGGGCCACAAGCAAAGAAATACAGGAGGCGACTAGAAGCTGAAAAAATAAAGGAAATAGATTTTCCTTCCTGTGCCTCCAGAAAGAACCAGCCCTGACAATACTTTAATGTTAGCTCAGTTTAATTAGTAATGGATTTCTGAATTCCAGAACTGTAAGAGAACAAATTGATGGTGTCTTAAACCACTAAATTTTTGGTTATTTGTCTTGTAATGGCAGTATTCTCAAGCTCCTTCCAAAATCCTGAAGGAAGAACATCTGCAAGATGCCCAGATCCATTCATATTGCCAAACTGGTCATCTCAGCATATTTTCTATGCATCGTTATACTAAAAAAGTTTATTTTTCCCCATTTGGAAGCATACCATCAAATGTCTCACCAGTTATACAGGACTTTTTGTGTGCCATTTCCCATTAAGGAAGGTCAGTGTGTTCCAGTTCTCGGAAAATGAGAAAAGGGATTCTGTCTGACTATAGCAGACGCTTTTGGTGCCATGTGCAACATTCCTCAGCCCATCAGACTTTTTTAGCACATCATGGTAGTCAATTCCATGCACATTGTCAGTGTCCACTTCAAATTTATACCCTGGCTACCCTTGTTCTGTCTTAGGCTTTCTTTGAAACATGGGAAAGCTGCTTATAGCCTGCAGGCTCAGTTCTGGAGCTTGAGGGAGTCAATCACTCTGGAGGCAACTGGCAACCAGTGGGGATAAGAGTCAGCAGATAAATGTCCCTGCCTTCCTGTCCTTTAGTGAGTTGTTCTGGGCAATTCTATGCAGTTCATCAGAGGGGCCCCCTGGGACTGAGCTCCAGTTACCCACAGTGGTAACCAGCTCACTGTATTATCCTTTGGGGAGCTTTTCTCTCTTCCCTGTCTCACTCCTTCCACTCCCTCACTTCTGATTCCTAGGATCACCCTCAATGTCTGCTCCTAAGTCCTTGCTGAATGCTCTGCTTTAGGGGAACCCCAAACTAAAACACCTACCATATATTAAATTTAAATCCTGAGCGAGAAGTAATGGTGGGAGAATTATTGGTTAAAAGCAGTCTTCAGCTTCCCTCAAAGCACCCACCAATGCAGCTGCATATTCCATGCAGATAAGATTCTGTTCCTGCCCTCTGATGAGCCTTTATAGTGAAAAGGATGTCCTGAACTGGAGATATCCATGTTCCATGGCCCCTATAGTGAATGGCCCCAGGATGCAATGCCTAAATTGGAAAGTTTTTAAAAAGTTTTCTTATAATTTATATTATCACTTTTAAAATAGTGTGAAAAGTCTAGGTAATGTGTCCTATTTGTTAAATCTACCTTAAGCTGCACATCTACTAAATTGACCATCTTGATAGTAGGTTTAGATGGATGGAAAGATCAGGCACAGACACAGCTTAGACAAACAAAAGAGTTTATTTATCTGAAGGACACAGAAGAAAGTCAACACAATTAAAATACATGGGCAACATTTCCCAAAACAAACCAAGATGTGTAACTTCCTAATCTCAAATGCCCCCCTAGAGGATGTATACTTGCAGATAATAATGCCTGTTTAGTGAGGGTCCTATCTGATGCTCTGGAAGCAGAGAAATCTCTCCAAGTCTAGCCATACATACATATATACATATATTGCTGGCATATTCTTCCATGTAGCCCAGTCTAGATTTGTGTAAGAGATTCTTAACTGACCAAGTGCACCTCATCAATGCGGTGGTTACACACTGCAAAAAATATAATTGCAAGGTACAAGGACTTTAGGGATGAACAAAGCCCTACTGCATTACTCTCAAGCTCTGTAGTTTACTACAGCCTGAGCACACTGCTGAGGAAACATAGCAGGGGTCAGTTTCCCAGCCTTTTCCAGGAGATGTTTGAGCAAATGTTTAGATCAACTATTGGGCTTATGTTGAACCAGTTCCTGTAGCAGTCTGCATTTACCTCTGTATTACTTACCACAAGTAGAAGTTAAACTCCATGAGGGCAGGGATTTTTATCAGTTTTGTACATTGCTGTAGTCCCAGTGCCTGAAACAATGCTTGAAACATGATAGAAATGATAGAACCTCAATAAATATCTGTCAATAAATAAATATAAATGAATTAGAGATTATATATCGGATGTCTCTCTCCTCCCCTGGAATTTAAACTTCACAGATGGAGAGATCTCCCTCGTTCACTTCTGTATTTCCTATACCTAACACAGTACCTGCCTCATAAAGTGTGTTGCATACATTTTGGGTAAGATAGTGTTTGCGTGAATGAAATTTGGTAAAATCCATTCAGCAAAGATTAAAATAAAAAATAATTACATATTCTTATTTCAAGACTTCCTTGAAGATAAATCTTCTGTGCTAAATAATCATTCAATCTGTCCTCTCAGCTTCTAGGACCATATTATCTCAACAATATGCATTCAGAATATCCAATTTAGTCTTGCCTTTGCAGAGAAAATTATTTTCTTTTTTTGAATGACTCCAAAATATGTAGGAATACACATATTTTCCTCTTCTCCTTTTGTAAATTGGCGTTGACTTTTTAATTTTTATTGATCGTTTGGAATCTATAATGAAAATGCTGACAAGCTCTGGCTCTGGTAACAAGTATTACAGATAACTCAGAGAATAAAGCTTCCTGCATTCCATTAAAATTCATCTCTTGGAAAATGATATAGTGTGGCTGACTGGAGATGAAGGTAATTTATCGATTTATTTGGTGATGCATATTCCATAAACATAACTTTTCTAAAATTAAATCTGAATGTATAACAATTTGAAACACCTTAATGCTAAGCCTTATCGCTTGAATGAGCCTCTTTTATCAAACTGAAACTCTAAAATTACGTAGCATCATTTATCCCAATGATGTAACACATCAATGGCTTACTTTGTATCATTTATTTTCATAATTCATCCTTCATGAAAAATATTAACAAAAGTGTTTACCATAAAAGTGAGTGAAACTTAAAGACAAAGAAAAATAATAAAATTACAATTAAAGAGAAATGACTCAGGATGGGAACCATTGATTCAAAAAAAAAAAAAAGAATGAAGGAGTTATATAAGCATCTTACAATGTTCAATTATTGAACCTCACTAAAGCCAAATCTCATTTTGCATATGTAAAAAAGTGGTTGCATTATTCATATAGATACATTCTGGCTATGAGCAAATTTGGAAGTCACTATAGAGGAAGATGGGCATTCCAGGGCAAGAATTTTAAAGTCCTCCAGAGTAGAAATGTTGGCATGGTCTCAGAGAAAAGAGATAGAGTATAGGATATTTTAATTGTTGTTGATTATGACCCTAGGTTTCTAATCACAGATGACAGAATTAGGGAAAACTTCAAGCAATTATTCAGTTCACTCCCCTTTCACCTCTGACACAGTCCATAAGTATATAGTGCAAATACTACAAGTATAAATTTTGAAAGAGAGAGATGCTGTAACCCCTTTCAGTAACCAACCCTGTAAGTGTATTCAACCCTTTTCTCTTCTTCATTCTCTATTTCTAGAGGATTACACATCTAAAATGTCTTTTAAATTCCTGTTCTTTTTATCATTCCATTGCTACTGCTCTTGTATGTTTCACAGAGACTAGTCAGGTAGCTTCCAGGTTTTCCCTTCTTCAATATATCTTCCATCCAGCTGCTGTTTACATTCTAAATAAACAGCTAATCATGTTACCCCTCTACTCACGAACATCTGATGGCAAATCACTATATATATATATATATATATATATTTTTTTTTTTTTTTGGAGATACTGAGGATTGAACCCAGGACCTCATGCGTGCTCACCATGTGCTCTATCACTGAGCTAAACCCACCCCTCAAATCACAACTTACATTTTTAAAAGTCCCAAAATACTACAGCATTTGATCTGATCCAGTTAATGCTTTCGGCTTCATTCAGTAACCAACTCCCACCCCTTGCCACATTGAAATGGGCAATATTTTTTTTTTCTTTTTCTTTTAGGTTGGAAGATCAAATCTTTTTTTATTTTATTTTGTTTTTTTATTGAAGTGTAGTTGATTTACAATGCAATGTTAGTTTCAAGTGTATGGCAAAGCAATTCAGATATATATATATATACACACACAGACACACACACATATACATACACACACACACACACACACATATTTTCAGATTCTTTTCCATTGTAGCTTATTACAAGAAATTGAATATAGTTCCCTGTGCTGTACAGTAGGAAATGGGCAACATATGGTACTTTATGTTTTCTAGGCATTTCAGCTTCTTCCACCAGAAATGCTCTCTCCCCTATCCTTTCTCCTCTTTTTTGCTTGCAGAAATTTTACTACTCCACCACAGCATCTTAAATGTCAGTCTCCTATGTGAAGCTTTCTCAGGTCCTCATTCTTAAACAGAACTGTTATTTCCTCTTGACAACTATGATTCTTAGTTTAACCTCTATCATAGCGCTTAGCACTGTGAATTTAAATGAGACAAAGACTCTCAAACTCTTGAATAGGAATGCAGCGGAATCATGGATGTATTACTGTTTTAAATATAAAGGGGAAAGAAGGACATTATGAAGTTCTTCATGCTTAGTAAAGAAATCCTGCAAGCATTTATACTTTTCAGACAAGAGAAGCCAATTTAAATGTTATTATTTGAGCAAGAAATTATTACATAAGTCCACCAATCAGAACTACAGATTTCTAGCAATTATAAGGTTCTTTTCACAGGATATAGCAATACAGTCAGAAGTTCAGGTGTCTTAAATGGCTCTTCTGTCAAACAGAAGAAGGTTAGAATAAGATGATGTAGTTTTTACAGGTCTTTACGTTGGGTAAGATACAGGAGTGATTACTTTTGTGAATGTCCTTAGTTCTTTATCAGAACTGGCTTTACAGTATGGGACAATATGTGCTCTTCTGCAGTTCAAGGGAATATTTTTTCCTTCTCTTTCTGAGAGTCTTATTGTTAGACGCATTCTCAAAGTTATCAGATTAATTAGACACTAGAGGAGGCTTGAGAATCTTAAAACTTACAGTATGGCAAAGAAAAGAGCATGATAAATATTTAACAAATGGGGTATTAGGCATATGATATCTGGATCCACATCAGAGTCTATTCCCTATGGAATTAGAACTCCTTAAAGATTAGTCCTTAATATAGTTTAACCTTGTACCTTCCACCCTAGCATAAAGAGGTTGTTTAATTATTAGGATATTTTCAGTGGTGTAACCAAAATGTATCCTTGTCCATAAAAGGGGAAAGAAAGTCTAATCATCTTTCTATCCATTAGTTGAGTCTCCAATGCAATATATGATTCACAAAGAGTAGTTCAAAGACTGATCCAAAACAAGTATCTAGCATATTTTCTGGAATGAACTCAGATTTACTGTAAACCTCAGGGAGCAGCACTCAAGAGACTCATAATAATCCTGTCACTGTTTTCCTCTTAGTTGAGGAGGCTTCATTATGTTCAAGTACTCTCTAGATTAAGGAGTATGTTAAAGACAAGACAACAGACCCAAAATGGAGGTGCTCATGTTAAGCCCCCATGTCACCAAACCAAGACTTACATTTTCAGCTCTCCCAGAAATGCAATCTTAAACCAGCCAATCAGGAATCGCTGATTAGCATTAATTAGATAATCTGCCTGAAAAACCCCTGCTGTTCCCTATAGGGAAAGTAACCTTGCAGTAACTAATCTGGTTTTTTGCCTAGTGTAGCTTCCTTGTTCCTGCTACCTCTGCTTATAAAAATCTTTCATTTTGTTCAACTCCTCAGGGCTCCTTTTTGTCTGCTAGATTGGGCCCATGACCCATGAATCACTGAATGAAGCCTATAAGATCTTTAAAATTTATTCAGTTGAATTTTGATTTTTAAGAAGTATTAAACAGCCAATACATGTATTCAGATTTATTTATTTCTTTTTCAATGCTCCCTTTCTTTGGCGCTCATATATACCCACTGAGTTCAGGGGAATTGCTTAAGTCTGGAGGCTAGCAACTGAAGAGTCTTACCAGTCCAAAGTAGCATCCCAAATCTAAGATCTTTCTTTTTATTTATTAGAATTTACTGATTTTTCCAGTTCTGGCAAGATTCTGCCAGCTGAATAACTAATGCGATAAATAGAGCTAATGCTGCTATTCATCTGAGGCAACATTTGCACTTGTCCTGAGGTCCAGTAAATGGTTAATGTAGGACATATCAGGACCAGTAGAGACATTTTACATTAGAAAAAAAAACAAAAACAAAAATAAAAAAAGCTGTCATGGGATCTTTAAAATCCTAGCTTCGAAGTCTACTCTTTATTCTGAACTTGCATTAATTCAAGGCCCACAGAGGAAACTTCTTTCTATTTCCTCAGAATTTCTTTCTTTCTTTTTTTTTTTTTTTTTTTTTTTTTTTTTTTGGTGAAGGAGATAATTAGGTTTGTCTGTTTATTTATTTATTTGATGGAGGTACTGGAGATTGAACCCAGGACCTCATGCATGCTAAACAGGCACTCTTACCACTGAACTATACCCTCCCTTTCCACAGAATTTCTTTTTATGGGTATTAGTAGCAATGATGAAATTTCTGTAATCTTTTCTATCAACCATAATGAGGTAGCTCATATGTAAACTTTCTAACGTACACACTCCAATGTAAGCCTGTGAAGGGCTTGGTTACCACAGACTCTCAGCAACTGAAACTCAGTCAGTATTCAGACACTCACTCAAACTAAAATAATTTATTTATAGGTGACCAACATGCATGTTGGATGGCAGAGAAAGTGAATCCATTTGGCACGTTCCTATTTTCATTTTAAGAACAACCTTAGGAAATAATGAAACCTCGGTACTATGCGCTTAAAAGTGAGAGGGCGGGGAGGTGGTTCAGTCTAAAATTCTGTTATCTCAGCCAGTCACACATGAACAGTCAAGAAGAAGCCTTGGTCCTTTAACTGATGTTTGAATCATATCTTCCAAACCATACAAGGTTCACAGGGGACTAAGGGTTTGGGGAGTGGCTCCTTCATCCTCTTCAGTCCTATGCCCTGGCACTTTAAGGGGCACGGCTCCTTCAGTCTCTCAAGGCCACCCATTCCCTCTGTACCCTTTCTCATCCCCCTCCACTTTGCTTCACAGCCCCTGAGTTTCTTTAACCCAGTGATTCTCAGTCCATACCATGCATTAGAATCTCCTAAGGAGTTTCTCAAATTTATCAATACCTAGGCAATACCCACTCCTAGAAGGTCTGATTCATTTGGTCTAGGGTGAGGCTTTGGGCATCCCCCCCCCTTTTTTTTAACCCCTTAAAATCCCACCAGGGCAATGCAAAGTCCAGGTTGAGAACCACTGCCCTCCTTGGCCTCTCTCAGCCAGGCCTCTCCCACTTCTTTATCCATTTAACCTTACCAGTTCCATCAGGTTCCATCCTGGGTAGAGTGAGAGTCATTTAAATTGGAGTAGTTTCAAAACCAGTTTCTCATTTTGACTAGACAGACCAGAGAGAACGCCTCTCAGCACTTCTTAATTATTATGCTGAAACAGCCACTGTCTCTTCCACCACCTTGAATTACTTGACTCTTTTATTACCCTTGCCTCAGTACATATAGGTAATAGCCTTTGAATTTGATCCTATCCTAACTTGAGGAGTATGTTTCTGGGCCAAGAAAATGTGCCTTTATTTAGTCTTTTGTCATTTTCCCAGGAATTTCAAAAAGATAAAATTGGTGTTTTATTCTATCATTATGAAATTGAAGCTCAGCAGCAACAATACAAAGTTTGCTTGTTTATCTGTTTATACACACCTGAATTTTAGTTAGCATATTTGTAGCCTTTGGATTGGCCCTTAAAATATAAGTTTAATAAGTTTAATTTGTAAATTATTTTCCAGTGCTCTCCAGAACTCCCTAATAAGTAAGTCACCAGCAGCATCCCTTTAGAATATAAAATACTGAGGAGCTCCTTCAGATATAATCATCAAAAATTTAAGTATTTAATATGCTATTTGTTACTTATCTTTAGTTATTATTGTTATTGTTGTTGTTGTGTAGTTCCTACTCCCTTCATTTACTGAATTTAACTTTTAACCAAGTTGGGTTTTTTTAGCTATGCCATCCAAATCAAACCTGGGCTGATTTGTTAAAATAGTGTCCTAGCTTAAGAAGAGAATTGTTAGATACAGACTAGACAAAAAAAAAACCAAAAAAACAAACTTGGTGTTCATTGTCTCCATCAAGGAAAGGCTTTTTAAAATTTGTTTTCTACTTTAAAGTAATATGCTACATTTCAGGGCCAAAACTTTAAATTAAAATAAAGTAAAGCCCTTGGAGTTTTGCATTTGGAGATACACAACCAGGTCTGCTGAGGTAGATTTTTGGGGGCAGATAGTGGGGAAAAAAGTGCTCTTGTTGGTACTCAATGATCTTGGGCTAGTTATTTACCCTTGATTCTCTCTTAGCCTTGGTTTCCTCATCTGTAAATGGGGTAATATTAGCTATCTTGCAAGATTATTGGAAAATTAAATGAGATAAACTATATTTGTAAAGTACATGGTATTTAACAGGATGAATAAATAATGTTATTGTTTAAGTCCAAAAATAACAATGTGTGAGTTCATAGTAATAACTTTAAATCTGTATCATACATCAAAGGTAGTTTTGCCTATAAGCACAAAACTAATATTAAGTAGAATTCTAAAACCTAGGCAGCAAAACAAGGGAACCTATCAGTGTAGCTCTGACCTTTTATCAGTTTGGATAGACTGGATAGACCTTTTTATCAGTTTTGTCAGTTGATGACACCCAATCTCCCTCTCACGTCAGGGCCTGTTTCCATTCCCTTTGGCCTGAAAAGCTCTAGGCAAGCTGTTTTCATGGCTGACTTCTTGTCTTTTAGTTGTCAGCTTAGTATCACCTCCTGAGAGAGGCCCTTGTTTTGTTCACTTGATTACTATAAGTCTCTCCCACTAAGCTTCACAAGGTCAAGGGCCACGTCTATTTTGGGGACTCACTGCCTAGTGTATCTTGAATGGCCAATAAATATTTGTTGAAACAACTGATTGATAAACATTGCTCAAGTTCTCTATTTTATAGATGAGGAAGGTGAGATTAAAATATGACTAAAGTCACAGAAATAGTAGGAAAGCCAAGCTTCCAAGAGTAATTCCAGGGTCTTTGTCATGGTGCTAAATCTCGTGTTGCTGGACAGTGCTACCACCATATGATCCACTTCCAGGCTTATTCTCTGGGTTCCTACTGGTAGATGTCAGCCAGATCCAGGAGGTCCTTTGCCATATATTTTTCTCTTCCCTTAGTAGACCCTGTACTTCCCCAGTTGGGTCATACTATCAATTGATCCCAGAATTAGCTGATGGACAGGAGAGAAATAAGGCGAATACTGAGCCTGGCCAGCATTATTTTGTGAGATACTTGACTCATTTGAAGCTTTATACAGTTTTCAAGCAGAGAGAAGTTCTTCTACCTCCCAAAAAGAGAGTGGGCTACCTCTGCAGGTCCAGGGTGTTCAGAGGAACTGGGTGATCAAGGTCCTCAAGTTACCTGAAAAACTGGATTCACCTCTTGGTGGCCATTGAGCCAAAAGACACAACCAAGCCAAAGAACAGGATGAGGAAGGATTTATTAGTACTTGCAGCAAGTGAAAAGAATACCAGGGATCTTTCCCAAAGCAATGTCTCTCCAACAACAAAATTGGGAAGTTTTAAGCTAAGGGTACATGCATATTCATGAAGGGGCTTGGACAATCGACA
Source organism: Camelus dromedarius (assembly GCF_036321535.1). Lineage (NCBI taxonomy): Eukaryota > Metazoa > Chordata > Mammalia > Artiodactyla > Camelidae > Camelus > Camelus dromedarius. Next base: position 48,616,473 of record NC_087443.1, on the reverse strand, counting down.
GAGTGCAAGCTTTAGTTGATTGAAGTCACGAGAGTCAGAAAAGATCATCATCATCATCATCCCTTAGGTTCCAGTTGATCTGGTGTTTGAGTGCTTCAGGCTAATCCATTCAGATAAACCACTGAAACTGGGAGTCTTTAACAACTGATGTATTATCTTTGCTATTGTTTCTTCTCTCTCTCTCTCTTTTTAAAAAGAACATTCTTTGACACCATATACAAAAATAAACTTAAAATGGATTAAAGACCTAAATGTAAGACCAGATGCTATAAAACTAGAGGAGAACATAGGCAGAACACTCTTTGACATAAATAACAGCATTTTTTTTCAAACCAGCTCGTACAGTAATGGAAATAAAAGCAAAAATAAACAAATGTGACCTAATTAAACTTAAAAGCTTTTGCACAGCTAAGGATATCATCAACAAAACGAAAAGACAACCTACAGAATGGGAGAAAATATTTGTAAATGATGTGATTGACTAGGGACTAATTTTCAAAATATACAAACAGCTCATACAACTTAATATAAAAAAAACAAGCAACCCAATCAAAAAACAGGCAGAAGACCTAAAGAGACATTTCTCCAAAGATGGCATCCAGATGGCTAACAGGCTCATGAAACTATGCTCAACATTGTTAATTATTAGAGAAATGCAAATCAGAACCACAATGAGGTATCACTCAAGCCAATCAGAATGGCCATTATTAAGAAGTCTACAAATAATAAATGCTGGAGAGGGTATAGAGAAAAGGGGATCCTCCTACACTGTTGGTGGGATTGTAAATTGGTGCAGCCACTTTGGAGGACAGTATGGAGGTTCTTTAAAAAACTAAAAATAGACTTACTGTATGGACCAGCAATCCTACTCCTGGGCATATATCTGGAGAAAACTATAATTCGAAAAGACACAATCACCCCAATGTTCACAGCAGCACTGTTTACAATAGCCAAGACATGGAAACAACCTAATTGTCCACTAATGGATGAAAGGGTAAAGTTGTGGTATATACATACGATGGAATACTACTTAGCCATAAAAAGAGTAAAATAATGCCATTTGCAGCAACATGGATGGACCTGGAGTTTGTCATTCTAAATGAAGCCAGAAAGAGAAAGAAAAATACCATATGACATCACTTATATGTGGAATCTAAAAAAACTTATTTACAAAGTAGAAACATACTCACAGACATAGAGAACAAATTTACGGTTACCAGAGGGGAAATGGGGTGAGAAGGGATAGATTAGGAGTTTGAGACTTGCAGATACTAACTACTATTGTTTCTTCTCTTGGCTGAGAACAGTCCTTTGTTTCTGCATTCTTTTGTTCCCTTAAGATCAATAACTACTAAAACCTGTTCAAGGACAAGCTTTGTGGCCAGGCTTAGATTACAAAATGGCTTAGGCCAAAAATGGCTTCTCTTATGTCAAGAAAGCCATGCCTGGTTCTCTTTCATGGGGACCCCCTACCCTATTTGGTTACAGTATCTGCATCCCAACGTTCCTTTCTTTTGAGGGCCCTGACTGTCAAAGGGACTTGCTGAGGCTGAGAATTCATCTTCTCTGAAGTTCTGCCACTCTTAATTGAGGCTTATGCCTGGTCTTCAGCTCAGTCTGCCTTCTGGTTGCCAGTGATGAGGGTCTCTTTAAAAGTTGCCAACAAGGCTCTTTGACTCATATTTGGATTTCAACTGGTGCTTAATAGTTCTCTTCCTGTCATCTACATTGCTCAGTACAGCAGTGATGCTTAGCAATAGTCTGCCAGTTTCACAGTCTTTCAAGTTACTGTCTCCTGTACTCTCAAATACATCACACAAGTTAATGCAACCCCTTCTACCTATATCCTGTCTCGGTCACCATAAGTGACAGTGTTAGGTATTGCACTGCAGCAGCATGCCACAGACTATCTCCAGTGAGAAAGCCCTCACTGAACTAGCTGGTGAAAGAGCAGACTCCAGAATTTCATCCTTAAGATCAAATTTAGGACTACTAGAATCAACTACCTTGGGCTGGGCCCTTGAAGCAGGCTCTGAGACCTACATTTGTGTCCAAGTGACTTACTGAGGGAATGCTCTCAGAAGGAACCTGAAGGAGGGGAGTGAGAACTGGAAGGGAAACTGGCAAAGATGTGAGCTCAGCTGAAGTCTAGCTTTAGACTGATCCTATAGGGAATTCTGGAGGATCAGTGGCACCATAATTCTGGAGGATTTTGCTCACGTATTAGTCAGTCATTGGCTGCAAGTGATCCCTGAAGAAAGGGTGCAAACTTCCAGGTATTTTCTGGAATTGTTGGCTTGAAGGCAATCCTCAGGAGAGGAATGTTAACTACTAGTAGCCAACACAATACACAGCACCTATGGGATCCACTCACCAGTTCAGTGAAGGGGTTTTGAGCAGGGCATCAACAGTGTCTTAGACAAAGGTGTATTTCAGTAAGAAGAACACTGAACCCAGAAGGAGAGGTCAGATACAGGAAGAAAAGGTGAGCAAAAAAATCTGTAAACAAATAAGTTACTAAATAAGCACTTTTATAAACAACAATAACAGGAGTAATGATGGCTAATTTGGGGGTGAAAGTATCACCAAAAGGTGAAATTAAAGCAATAAATATTAACAAGGAATATGGGGTGATCAGTACTAAAGGTTTCTAAAGGCCATGTATTTTTAGAGGTGAAGGGTAAACACATTGATTAAATTTAGACATCATTATGTCAAGTTATACTTGTTAGAAATTTAATGGCGCTTCCAGATATAGAGGATAAACTAAACACATGCATCAAATTTTGTTCTTGCCAAATCCAATTAAAATGACAATGAATTTTTAAGGCCCACAAGATAGGGGAAATGGGAGAAGAAACAAAAAGAACAACATTTGGAAACTTGAAAGATGATGGATGAGTTGTAAAGGACTTGCAGTCCTCCCCACAATTGAATTACTTTGGCAGAAGTAGGAAAGTCAAGAAGCAACTTGTTTTATACTAAAAATCCTCAGAGTCTCAGGAATTGGCAGCATCCAATTCTTCTGGAAATTAGGTGAAAAAAAGAGACTGAAATAAGGAAAATTCATTGAAAGTTTATTTAAGAAACGGTTAGATCACCAGATGCCTTTTTACCATGAAAAACTTCAGTACCACTCCTCTTTCATTGTAGGTATATTCTCACGAGAGAGTAAAACAGGTTTCTGTCTGGGGACTCCGAAGGAAAGTTGAAGTTGGGGGAACCTTATAGAAAACAGTGAGATTAAGGGAATGTATGCACGTTGGAGCCGTCTCTACCCAACCATCTTGTTCTCCCCAGGTCCATAATACCAGAAGCTTACCGTTTCATTCTTCATACTGAAGATTGGAAGACACTTATCTGATCAGATCAGGAGGAAAAAAACTAAAAGCAGTGACATCAGAGTTCCCCTAACTAACCTGTCCAGACAAAGCATTTTACAGTGATTCTTACCATCATCATTAAAATAAGAAATTAAACCAAGGAAGTGGACAGGACAGGAGATACATCTAGGACAGTAAGGAAAGTAAGCCCAGAATGATAGTCAAAGGAAAGTCCCAAGATGACAGCCATATATCAGGCATAATGACTGAATGAAAGCCTGTGAGAAGAATCTGAAAGATGTTTCATCAGGGAGATGGAATCAGTGCATCTAAATATCTTAAGATTTAGAGAACTGGTTAAAAAAAAAAAAACTCCAAAAAACTGGGGATTAAATTAGCAATAAGTACATGGAAAACTAAACAAATGACAAAACAAGAAAATTACCTCCTGGGCAAGTAAAAAGCTATTCAGGAAAGAAAAATTAATCACAGTTTCCTACATGGCTCAGTTGTAAGTATTTTTTCCATAGTCATATTAATATAAACATTACATTGATTGATATAATCAAAAGATAATTTGCAATGACCATTTATGAGGGGTGTGAAAAAGGAAAGAAGGTGCATGTGTGATGAAAGCAATCATATTCCATAGCAGTCATATTATATGATGATACCAAAACCTGCAAGTCAAGAAATAAAAGTAAAGGCATGTTCTTTAAAGAGTGGAGATAAATGCCAACATGACCAGTAAAAGAAATAAAAATTATTGCCTCAAAGGAAGGGAGAGGGGATATGACTGATGTTTTTCCTAATAAACCATAAGACAGTATTTGACATTTTAAACTGTGCTTTAAAAATTTTTGATAAAACAAAATCTAATCACTTCACATCCATTAGGATGGCTATCATTAAGAAAAAAAATAACCAATGTTAGTGAGGATGTGGAGAAATTGAAACCATTGTGCATTGTTAATGGGAATGTAAAATGTGGAGGTTACTGTGGAAAAGTTTAGTGGTTCCTCAAAAACATAGAAGTATGATATGATCCAACAATTACACTTATAGGGATTAACCCAAGAGAACTGAAAGAGAGATTCAAACAGAAATATTCATAATAACCAAAAGATAGAAACAACCCAAATGTTCATCAACAGAAAATGGATAAACAAAACATGGTATATATACATACAATGGGATATTATTTAGCCTTAGAAAGGAATGAAATTCTGATACATGGATGAAGCTTGAAAACATTGTAAGTGAAATAAGCCAGACACAAAATGCCAAAGATTTTATGATTCCACTTATATGATTTACCTAGAATTGGTAAATTCACAGAGATAGAGAATAGAAGAATAAAGGTTACCAGGGGCTGTAGGGAAGGAGGAATGGGGGATTATTATTTAATGGATACAGACTTTCAATTTGGGATGATGAAAAAGTTCTAGAAATGGATATTGGTGACAGTTGCTCAACATTGTGAATGTACTTAATGCTACTGAATTATACACTTTAAAATGGTTAAATCTGTAAGTTTTTTGTTATGTATATTTTACCATTTAAAAAAGGAAAAACTATATGTGAAAACAAAAATGGATCTAATTAAACTTACAAGCTTCTGCCCAGCAAAGGAAACCATAAGTAAAACAAAATGACAACCTACGGAATGGGAGAAAATTTTTGCAAATGAAACCGACAAAGGCTTGATCTCCAGAATATATAAGCAGCTCATATGACTTAATGAGAAAAAAAAACAAACAACCCAATCCAAAAATGGGCAGAAGACCTAAACAAGCAATTCTCCAAGGAAGAAATACAAATGATCAATAGGCACATGAAAAAATGCTCAGTATCACTAATTATCAGAGAAATGTAAATCAAAACTACAATGAGGTATCACCTCACACCAGTCAGAATGGCCATCATTCAAAAATCCACAAATGACAAATGCTGGAGAGGCTGTGGAGAAAAGGGAACCCTCCTACACTGCTGGTGGGAATGCAGTTTGGTGCATCCACTGTGGAAAACAGTATGGAGATTCCTCAAAAGACTAGGAATAGACTTACCATATGACCCAGGAATCCCACTCCTGGGCATATATCCAGAAGGAAGCCTACTTCAAAAAGACACCTGTACCCCAATGTTCATAGCAGCACTATTTACAATAGCCAAGACATGGAAACAGCCTAAATGTCCATCAACAGATGACTGGATAAAGAAGATGTAGTATATTTATACAATGGAATACAATTCAGCCATAAAAAACAACAACATAACGCCATTTGCAGCAACATGGATGCTCCTGGAGAATGTCATTCTAAGTGAAGTAAGCCAGAAAGAGAAAGAAAAATACCATATGAGATCACTCATATGTGGAATCTGAAAAAAAAAAAAAAAAAAGAACATAAATACAAAACAGAAACAGACTCATAGACATAGAATACAAACTTGTGGTTGCCAAGGGGGAGTGGGGTGGGAAGGGATAGACTGGGAGTTCAAAATTTGTAGATACTGACAGGCATATGTAGAATAGATAAACATTATACTGTATAGCACAGGGAAATATATACAAGATCTTGTGGTAGCTCACAGAGGAAAAAAATATGACAATAAATATATGTATGTTCATGTATAACTGAAAAACTGTGCTCTACACTGGAATTTGACACAACATTGTAAAATGACTATAACTCAATAAAAAATATTTTTAAAAAATGCAGTTGATTAAAATAGTAGAGCCTAGAAAAAGCCATTATTCATAATTATTTTTAAAAGAAAATGGGGCTTTATTTTCTCTTCATATAAATTCTATGTTCTATATTCAGGTTAAGTTTTTAGAGGAAAATATTATTTTCCTCTAATAATAATTTATACATATATAAAAATAACATGTAACATAATAGTAATATACATAATATTGATGTATGTATTTTTTTTTAACATTTTTAAATTGTGTTATAGTCATTTTACAGTGTTGTGTCAAATTTGTGTGTATATTCATATGTATTATTTTCAGGATGGGTAAGATGATATCCAGACACAAATAATAATATGGCCACCACAACTGGTATTTTATGGAATCTACTTTGTTCACCTTTCTTGTATGCTTTTCTGACCTCCCTTCAGGGATAATTTGTCTTCTTCTAGAAATATATTTTAAGTGCTTTTATTTAGAATCTATTAATGGAAGAATCAGTTTGTTTTCATCTAATGATTTGCATGTTTTGTCTTCATTCTCAAAAAATTTGGGGGGATATACAATTCTAGATTGACTTTTGAATATATATTTTTTAATACATTTTCACAGCATTTTCTGGCTTCCATTGTAACTGCTGATTTGTTTTCAATCAAATTGTCATACTTTAAAGATACCCTTTCATGTGTGGATGCTTTTAAGTTCTCTCTATTTTTGTTATTTTTGTAAGAACAGCAACTTTGTGTTTTTTAGTTTACTCTTACATCTTCGAAACCTGGAATAATGTCTGATAGCAGTTGCTTGATAAATCTTGAGTGAATAAAAAAAGTGGAATGGTGACAAAATAAAACATTGAATTAAAAATATTTAATGGCAACTAATGAAAGAGTAGAAAGAAAATATGTAACTTCTAAGCCAGTATTAGAGGAAAAAAGGAGAAAAAATGATCAATCTCTTAGAAAATAGGAGAGGAGATTAGAAGAAGCAAAGCAGACACATGGTAATTAAGAAAAAAAGGGAAAGGATGAGGTCTAACTGAAGTAATTAGGCAAGCCTTGGAGAGAGGTTTAAGAAAAGGGTTAAGAAGACTGTATGGATGATTGTCTGGTCAAATAAACTGGTTCGCAGCAGTGAGGTAAAAGGACTCCAGCACTTGAAGGCCATGATGACCCTGAGAGAAAGAGACAAAAAAAATCCCTCAGCATGGGCCCTGGGTACTAGACAGCAGGTGGTGCTATCTGCTTGCACAGCAAGATTGTTCTCCAGAGCAGCAACCCAGTGAATGAGAAGAAAATTAAAGTGTAAAGAGCCATTCACAAATAGGGGTCTCTTCCAACTGAGTATTCCTACCTTGGAAATTAAATAAATTTCAGTATTCAAGATATCACCGAACATTTCAGTAACCAATATATCAGCCAGTACTTAACTAGTGCTAATAATATACCTCTGTTGAGCAAAAGGAATTCTAGAATGAAATAAACCTAATATCTAGTGCTACCATTCAGGAAAAATCTGGTGAAAGCACCAGATAGCTATAAAATTTTTCAACCAACTCTTGATATTCATTCAACTGAACAACAAATATGCTTTGTCTCAATTTCCAACATCTAAGATAAATATTTTAATTTTATTATTTTTTAGTTTTGTTTAATCACTAAAATTATGATATTATATTTTACCATTGTTAAAGATGGAGAGTATTTAAGTAACTTTATAGATTAAAATTAATTTTTGCCGACCGGTTAGGGATAACAAAACACCTATTTAAATATGAGGAAAAGACACACCAGAAGAAACAACTAAATATTAAAAATAGTTCCTGATTACTATTTTTATCCATAAGTTTTGTAGAAATATTTGATTATTTCAGTTCTTTATGTATTACTGATCACATTTTAATAGATAGGATTAAATGTATGGGCATAGAAAAAAGATTGAATGGAAAAAGATAAATTCTCTCTGGGTGGTGAGATTAACTATCTTAATCTAAATAATCTAGAATATGTATTACTCTTGTATCATTATTTAGATTTAGTTTTGTTTTTTAAATAAGACCAGTACTTTTTTAATTGGACCAGCATTGTCAGGAAGGATATGCGGAACAATGTCTTAATCTATTTGTTATACACCCTTACTAGGAACACTCTGAACAGTTCTGGGTCCTAGGATCACCTGACAATGCCTCCTCTTAAAAGAATAAAAGAACTGTAGTGTGAAAAATAAAATATTTTGTCATTTTAAATTCGGTAATGAGAAATGACAAAGGGAGATGTGTACTTGGTATCTGAGGCCTCCTAGAGGAATTTAAAGACATCAGGAAGGAGGATTATAGGCTGTGGAGGATAACTCTGGAAAAAGATGCTGAAATAATGAATAAGGAATATGAAATTGAAATAATGAAAAGAAATATGAATTGTTTTAGAGATACCATAGCTTAAAAATACAGGAAATGTGTTAAACAGAAGATGAGGACAGTTATGAAGGAAGTACCTTGCTTTCAATATGACAAATATCCAGGACAAAGAAGTTACTCAATCTGGAATAAGGAAGCTAGCTCTAGAATCATTTAATTGTGGAACCAAGTAGAAGACTTGGGATCTAGTGCCTTTTACCTCAAAGGACCTGGAAGAAATAGCTCTAGTGTTAGATTAAATGTATAAATAAGAATGGATCAGACAATCTAAAACTGAGAGTCATACCTATAAAATATCTGGATAGGTATTAATATTCATCAAACTAAAGTGAAAATGAGATGATGTTTGTAATTATCTGAGCTACATTTGTAGGTATGGAATATGGAATGTTGGGGATTCTGGGCTGGACCCTTGAGGCTAGGAGGCTAACAACAATGGAAAGAAGGGAAGATTGGAGAAAAAGGAATATGGGAAGTCTTAAAGTTTGGGGATCTTTGTTACTTACGGGTGTATCTATTAAGCGACAAGCACAGGAGTTAATAGCACGGAGCTTCAGGGAATTAACAGCACTGAGAGCCAGATAGATGCCCACAGTAAGAGTTTAATGAGGGTTTCCACCCTGAGACAACTGTGGGAAGATAATTTTCACACTCAGAATAGTTTTCCTTCTGCACTTAAAAGGATCTTTTATGGAAGAAGATTCTGAAGGAGAGGTGAAAGAAAAAAGATTATGTCCCAGAGGTTTGGAGAAGGAACTCCAAACCAGCATTTCACCAAGCTCTGTACCCTCTCAATACCACCACTTTTTCATTCCAGCGGGTAGAAAGTTACTTAAGGGGTGGGAACAGCATGAGCAAATACAATTAGGAGATAATTATCACCATCTTTATTTCATCATATCCCCAAGCATTCTGAGAAGCATACTGATGAGAGCAGCAAGAAATTGCTTTTGGGGGCAGTCTTTACATTGGGACTCTCTGATGTAAAATGTAAAGATCTGAGTGTGGTCTAAATCTAGACAGCCTTGAAAGGTATAGACAAAGAGACATATTCTGCTCAGCAAATCCTAGAATATGAAGGGGCATGCCTAGAGTTTGAAAAAGTATTTGAGTAAATAAAATGAAAGCAGTAAATTTAAGAAACTGCTTACTCCAAATAGTAGTGCAGGCAGGAAATATATATTTATTTAGTGCAGACTATGTGATAAGCTCTGGGAATAAAGTCAGTCCCTGCTCTTACAAGGCTTATGGTCTAAAAGGGAAGATAGATGTGAAATAATCCCATAAGTGTTTAGCTCAGTTGTGGGAAATCAGAAAAAATAAAATAAAAAGGACATTGTGATATGAAAGAAAGTCTTTATAAAATATAACATCCTAACCTTCCTACACTGTTGGTGGGAATATAAAATTGTTGCATTGGTGCAGCCACTATAGAGAACAGTATGGATATTCCTTAAAAAACTAAAAACAGAGTTGCCATATGATCCAGCAATCCCACTCCTGGGCATGTATCTGGAGAAAACTCTAATTCAAAAAGATGCATGCACCCCAATGTTCACAGCAGCACTATTTACAATAGCCAAGACATAGAAACAACCTAAATGTCCATCGACAGATGAATGGATAAAGAAGATGTAGTGTGTATATATATATGTGTGTATACATATACAATGGAATATTATTCAGCCATAAAAAGAATGAAGTAACACCATTTGCAAAACATGGATAGACCTAGAGATTATCATATTAAGTGAAGTAAGTCAGAAAGAGAAAGACAAATACCATATTATATCACTTAAATGTGGAATCTAAAATATGATACAAGTGAACTTATTTACAAAACAGAAACAGACTCACAGACATAGAAAACAAATTTATGGTTACCAAAGGGGAAAGAGATTGTGGGGAGGGATAAATTAGAAGTTTGGGATTAGCAGATACAAACTACTATATATAAAATAGATAAACAACAGTGTCCTACTGTATAGCACAGGGAACTATATTCAGTATCCTATAATAAACTATAATGGAAAAGAACATAAAAAAGAATATTAAAGAAAACAACATCCTAAATACATAACCACTGATTTCCATATTAAAAGGTTTAATGCCTACGGTTTTCTCCAGTTTCCAGGTTTACTGGAAATGCCTCCAGGTTTACTAGAAGTGGATGATGTGTGAACTTTTCATATTAAAGGAATGTTTCAGTATAGATTTATCACTTATTATGTCCTTTTGTCCTTGAAAAGGCTGATTATCAGGCAGGGAATTTAGGACAAAGGAGCTGGAAAATATTTATGAAACTCAGAAACAAAGCTTTTATTCCAGCTGCAAATTTTCATTATAAGCACTTGAATAGAGTTAAAGACAAGTTAACATCTGTAAAACCAAAGATGCTGCTTACTTGGCTAGACCAAAACAGTATTTGTTTACCATTATTTTAGTTTTTCTTCATGTAGACAGGCACTTTATTTCTTAGAAGAAATCAATGTTCATAACCAAAAAGTAACTTAATTGTGATATGGTTTTATTTAAATCAGCCTTTTCTGGTTATTGAACATTTCATATGAATAAATTAATTATTAGACACATGGTGGCTTATCTGAAATAGCTTCCCAATTTTTTTAAATGTCAAAGGCATCTTTTTCTAGCATAAAAACATTAATGGTATTTGCTGTCTATTAGCAGAATAGGATTAGCAGAATAGGAAAATTAATCCATCCTAAGGAAAGGCAGAAATATAATTAACTGAATCAAGAAAAGTGTGACATTTGCACGTGAACTCTCACTTCCAATAATATATCTATTTTAGGAAATCATAAGACCAGAGCAAGATAAAAATATGAGAAGATATAAGGCTTCTCTAACTAGTTACTGTTAAGTATTAGGAAATGAATGTGGCTTTTATCTGTGAATTTTTCAACATCTATATGAAAAGAAAATAATGATAAAATGCAAAACTATATCAGTTATTAATGGCAATTGTCTGTTTTACAGAAAGCAGATAAGAGTGTCACTCATTGTATTTAGTGTTAGGTAAAAGACTGTTTTTACCTAGTTTTTCCTCATGCTCTCACTCTCCCTTTCTAGCCCTAAAGCTGCACCTAGTATGGAATTTACCTATAGTGGACATGCCCCTAGAGATTATTTCACTTCACTTGGAGCCTAGAAATCGTTTGCTTTAAAACACTAAAATTTTAAGAGCTGATATCCCCAACCTGCTCCTCAGCCTTAAACTTGCTGACCGTCTAGTCCTAGGATAAATTTGTTGAAAATGATTGTGAGTAAATTTTCATCTGGGTCTCCGTTTGCTAGGACAAATTTTATTTTTTCATGTTGAGAATATTTACTAAGTTTATTACATTGGAGGGCCTGATTCTATTGCAAATATTACCCTTTTTAAAAAAAAGATAAAGGTATTTTTCACTGTGGAGGGAGCTATAGTACAAGATTTCATAATGTTGGGGGGAAAATTTGAGTGTCTGAAATTTGTTTCATATATGTGTTCAGCTTTGTGTATGTGTATCTGTGTGCATGTAGAGAATGGAAAACAATCTAGATTCAAAGAAGATGCACCAACAGTAAAGTGCTTAATTTCTGAGGACTGGGATTATATGCGAGTATTCTTTTCTTCAGTATGCTCCTCTTTATTTTCTAGCTTTTTTACAGTGAGCGTACTTTATTTCATAATGAGAGAAAAAACAGTTATTTTCCCCCAAATGATTGAGCACTTTGTATGAGCACAGTACTGTGCTAAGTAACTTGAAGTATAAAAAGGACAGACTTTCTTTTCTTTTGGAACTTTCAGTAAGACACAAATCAATTGATACACTGTGTGATAATCTTTTTATTGCCTATTCTGTGTCAGATAACTCATTTCACTTCATATACTCTACCTCCTTTAATCCAAACATACAGAAAATAAATAAGTTCACTTGATAGTATATTATTCAGTAATTTCAAATGCTGATGATGAACATGGACATGTATATTTTATAATAGTAAGTTACAAACACAAGAGAAAAACAAGCAGACAAAAAGCTATGCAAAAAAAACTAAATGGAAAACAGTCTAGATGATAATTTTTTCTACTTTTAAATTTACTATTATAAGCATGTATTCTTCCCATAATGGAAGAGAAATAAACTTTTAATCATTTTAATATATATGACAGACAAAGAACAATTCTGTTCTAACTTTGGAGCCCTGATACACAGTGTAATAGATATTTAGTGAAAAGAGAGACCAGGGTGAAATGATGAAGCTGGAGGAGGCTTCAAGAAGCAATGTAGGGCTCGCTGAGTACTTTGAAGGAAGAGTAAGATTCTATAAGAATGTGGAGCGAGGACATTTTTATAAAGAGAAAGAACTTGTACAATAGCACATAGAACTGGACCATTTGTGAAACAGGATAATACTAGGTTGCTCATATGGTGGCTGTATAGATTAAGTGAGGTGGTGCACCCAGCATCATGTCTGGATGAAAGATGCACAGGAAGTATTAGCCATCATGATGATGCTGACGGTGAGAATAGAAAAGGGAGATGGACTCAAGACAGAGTCCAAAACAATGCACGGCAAACCTGTTAACAGTCTGGTTCCTTGAATGGAAATAAGGGTGCCAAATAGGCCTTCATTGTTTCTCACCTCAGAGATCAGAAGGAGGGTGCTATAGCCAAAGCAGGAACAGGCTGGGGAGCTGGCATGTAAGGGAAGATGATGAGACAAGTTTGGGACATTGGAATTAAAATTTTGGGTGGGTTATTCACCAAATAGTAGTGAATGGGGGAAATCTTGTGGGGGCCTGGAACACAGGGAGAGTTCAAGGTTAGATTTAGGAATCATTTTCCCAGAAGCAAGCATTGGTTTTGATTGACTTGAACCTTGGAGATCACCTGCAGTTTAAGGTAGGAAAGGGGAAAAGAAGCCACCTAAGAGGCAAAGGGAGAATGGTCATCGAGATGGAGAGCACAGCAAGATGTAATTGGCATCACTGAAATAAGAAACGTGAGATTTTCTCAAACGTCATCAACTGCTCAGCCAGAAAAGTCTGAGGAGAGCTGAATAAGCAGTAAGTACTGAGAGAAGGCACCCAACAATTGAATCACCTTTTGAAGCATCCTGCTTTCTGTAGCTTTGCATCTAACTGCAGTACACTATGATGAAACCAGTTCACTCTGTTCAGCTCACTGTTCTGTTCAAAGGAATGTCTTGACATTAAACTTGATACCTAAAGGCCAAGTGATAGGGGCGATTAAATTAATTACTCCCAGAGCACTATATGGAGATCAGCAATTAGATTCGAGTAAGGGAGTTCATAATCACTTACAAGGAAGTGAAAAAAAAATTGTAAGAAGCCTTGCAAGTCAACTTAATTAGAATGAGGGAAATTCAAGATTTAATTCTCAAAGAAGCCTCAGTCCAAGTTTTCTTTCTCCTTTCCAAGGCTTTGTCATTTAGGGGTTGAGAATCTGAGTTGAGTAAAAGGCTGAGTAGAAAAAAAAAAGGAAAGCTAGGGGCATGTTGGATAGGCAGGTTCTTCTCTAGCTCCAAAAACATAGCAGAGGTACCATTTATCAGGCATTTTCTCTGTGCCAGACACTGCGCTAATATTTCACATCATTAATCGATGTGATCCTTACAGGAACCCTGAGGTAGGTAGTCTTATCATCCTAGTTACAGCTGAGGAGACAGGGTGAGGGAGGCCAAGCAGCTCGCCCAGCGTCTCCTAGCAGATGAGCAGCACAGATGGCACATGTGTCGGGCGGTTGGTCCTGTTACATACAGTGGCTCTCTCATCTTGACACCTCAAAGGAAAACCATTTGCCTTTTGAGCAGTTCAGGATGGCCAAGAGATGCTGGCCACCAAAAAAGCATAAAAATTACAAATAACCAGAAATAAAAAGAATAAACTACTGGTAAACACAGTGGATTAACCTCAAAAGTATTATGCTAAGTGAAAGAGGCCAGATAAAAGACTATGCGTATGAATCCATTTATGTGAAATTCTCAAAAAACAGATTTTAGAAAAAGCAAAACTATAATGATAGAAACCAGATGACTGGTTGTCTGAGGCTGGGAGAGGACAAGGACACTGACTGCCAAGGGGTAAGAGAACTTTTTAGCATAATGGAAATATTCTAGATCGTGAGTATGGTGATAGTAACTCAACTGTTTGCATTTGTCAAAACTCACCAAATTGTGCATCTAAAATTAGTGACTTTTATTATGTGTAAATTAGGTTTTAATAAAACTACCCCCAAATTCTATTTTTTAAAATTGAAGTATAGTTGCCTTACAATATTATATTAGTTTCGGGTGTACAATATAGTGATTTGATGCTTTCATAGATTACTTATAATACAGTTATTATAAAATATTGGCTATTTTGTCACTGATACTTTATATTTCTTAATCCTTTTCACTTATTTCATGCTCCTCCACCCCAACCCTGTCGATCTTCCCTCTGGCAACTACTAGTTTGTTTTCTGTATCTGTGAGTCTGTTTCTGTTTTATTACATTTGTTTGTTTTTTAGATTCCACATGTAAGTGAAAACATACAGTACTTGTCTTTTTCTGCCTCACTTATTTTACTAAGCATAATGCCCTTCAAGTCCATCCATGTTTTTGCAAATAGCAAGATTTTTTTCTTTATGAATGAGTAATATTCCATTGTATGTATGTATAAAACACATCTTCTTTATCCATTCATCTGTCGATGGACATTTAGGTTGCTTCCATATCTTGGCTATTGTAAATAATACTGCTATGAACATGTGACTGTTTTTCTCTTGTTGCCTTTAAAATTCTCTTTTATTTTTCCCATTTTAATTATGATATGTCTTGGTGTGAATCTTTGGGCTCATCTTGTTTGAGATTCCCTGTGATTCCTGTACCTAGATATCTGTGTTTTTCCTCAGGTTAGGGAAATTTTCAGCCATTATTTTGTCAAATATATTGCCCCTTTCTCTCTCTCTCCCTTTCTCCTTCTGGAACTACAATGCAAATATTAGTATGCTTGATGTTATCCTCACTTAATTTTTTTTTTTTTTTGGTGTACTGATTGAGTGATTTCCACTGTTCTGTCTTCCAAGTCACTTACGCATTCTTCTGTATCACCTAATCTGTTGTTGATTCTTTCTCTCTCTCTCTCTTTTTTCCTTCTTTCCTCCTTCCTTCCTTTCTCTCTCTCTCTTTCTTTCTTTTCCTTTCTTTTCTTAACAATAGGAATAGCCTTTATTGTTTGCAGTGGGAAATGGAAGAGGAGATATGACAGCTCCAGCTCCTGGAGCAGTTGCTGCCCTCAGTGTTGTTGATTTCTAGTGTATTTATTATAGCAGTTATTGTAGTCTTTATCTTTGATTACTTACTTTTTATATTTTCTAACTCCTTTTTGAAGTTCTCACTGTGTTCCTCTATTCTTTTCCCAAGTTTGGTGAGCATTTTTATGACCATTGCTTGAACTCTTTATCAAGTAAATTACTTATCTCCATTTCACTAGGGCTTTTTCCTGGGTTTTATCTTGCTCTTCTGTTTGGAACATATTCCTGTCTTCTCATTTTGTTTGACTTTCTCTGTCTACATGAAATTAGGGAAGTAGTTACCTATCCCGGTCTTGAAGTCTTGTTTTTGGATAAGAGCATCCCTATGCAGTCTGCATGTGCCCAGCGGCTTTGATGGTGGGAGGGTGCAGGGATGGGCTGGAGCTAAAGCAAGCATGGGCTGGGGCTTTTTCCATAGTTGCCACCGTGGTACAGGCAGGCTGGAGCCAAGAGCGAGGACTAGAGCTAAAGCCCAGCACAAGCCAGGGCTTCTCCCAGGCATGGCAATGGTGAGCCACCTTGGCAGTGGTGGGCCAGAGCTGGTGGGGCTAGAGCTGGAGCCCAGCATACACTGGAGTTTTGCCCGCAGCACATGAGGGCTGCCGCCTTTGCAGGGGTTGGGAAGATTGAAGCTGGAATCTGGTGGGGACTAGGGGTGCTTGAGTGCTCTTGGCAGGCCAACTAGAGCAACAGGTGCTTTTTAATCCGCTGCCTCTGTGCTAGGACTAGGAATGAGTAAGTGTGCATGTGCCCACTGAGAGTGCAGTATTGGTTTCTTACAACCCTCTGGTTCTCCCAGTCATAAGCCACACTGGTTTTCAAAACCACTTAAGTGGTCTCGTCTTCCTGATGCTGGATCCCAAGGCTGGGGTGCCCGATGTAGGGCTTGAACCCTCATTCCTTAGGGAGGACCTCCAAGGTTATGATATTCCCTTCCTATTTTGGGTCACCCAATTTGGGTATGAGTCCTGACTATATTATTTCTCTTCCCGTCCTACTTGTCTTGGTGTGGTTTTTTTCTTTTTATCCTTAGCTGAAGAAAAGCCATTCTGCTAGTCATTGGATTGTTTTCAGAAAGAATTATTTCATATGTAGTTGTAGGTTTGGTGTGTTCTTGGGAGGAAGTGAATTCAGGGTCTTCCTACTCTGCCATCTTGCTTCTGCCTCCTACCAAATTTTATTTCTTTTAATTAATTTCTTTGAAAAGCTGTTACCTTTAAGTTTTGCTTTTAAATTACAAGTGCCATCTGTTTTAGTAAATAAGAATATCTTTGTAATGGAAAATTATTTAAAAAACTACAGCGGTACTTCTGTAAACAATTTAGGACAAAAGGTGATCAAGTGAACATAGGAAGAACAAACACTAACTGCCCACAAATATAACTGTCTTTAGTCTCCTGGTGGAAACAACTTAAAATTTTAGTTCATTCAGCCAGCAAATATTTATTATATTGAACCATTTGAAACTGCCATTGTTGTAGTTCAAATATGGTTATATATTAGCAATTCCAAATGGTTCAGCCTAATGTAAACCAACTTCTGTGTGCTAAGATAATGTTGGGAACTGTGAATATAGTATTGTGTAAAATGGACCAAGGGCCCTGCCTTCATCTTGCTTTCATTCTGGTGGTCCAAGACATGACTAAGCAAAGAGGTAATAAATTAACAAAGTCATTCTAAACTGTGATAAGAAATAAAACAGAATAAAATGATTGGTACTTACTTGAGGTGAAGTGAAAGCTACTTCAGATAAGACCAGAAATGGTGAGATAGGAAGGGGGAAATCATTATAGATAAGGGAACAGCAATCTGAGTATCCAAAAAGCAGGGTAAAAATCCAGATAGGAGCTGTGCTGAGCAAGGAGACTTGTCATTAGTGCTTCTCAGAGAAGTAAACAGAAGTAAGCTTCGTAGGGCCTTGAGGGCTTTGAGAAGGAGTATGTATTTTATTCAAATTCAGAAGAAAGTCACTGAGGACTTTTTACCAGAAGGGCTAACATAATTCAAAAAAAGTTAAAATACAACTTTATGACAAATATTATATGATATCACTTATATGAATTTGTGGTTTATTTTTTAGATTCTGCATATAAGTGAGATTATACAGTATTTAGCTTTCCCTGTCTGACTTATTTCATGTAGCATAATGCCCTCAAGGTCCATCCATGTTGTCACAAATAGCAAGATTTCCTTCTTTTTTATGGCTGAATAATACTTCTTTGTGTGTGTGTGTGTGTGTGTATATATATATATATACACACACCACATCTTCTTTATCCATTTATCCATTGATGGATACTTAGGTTGCATTCATATCTTGAGCTACTTCAAATAGTGCTACAATGAACATGGGAGTGTGTATATCTTTTTGAGTTAGTGTTTTCATTTCCTTTGGATAAATACCCAGAAGTGTTACTGCTGGATCATATGTTAGTCCTAGTTTTAGGGTTTTCAGGAATCGCCATACTGTTGCCCATACTGGCTGTGCCAATTTACATTCCCAGTGTAAAAGGGTTCCCTTTTCTCCACATCCTCACCAAACACTTGTCATTTCTAGTCTTTCTGATAATATCCATTCTAATAGGTGTAAAATGATAATTCATTGTGGTTTTGATTTGCATTTCCCTGATGATTAATGATGTTGAGCATGTTTTTCATATTGGCTGTTGGCTACCTGTATATCTCCTTTGGAAAAATGTCTATTCAGATCCTCTGGTCATTTTTTAATCAGATTGTTTTTTGCTATTGAGTTGTATGAGTTTTTTTCATATATATTTTAGATATTATCTCCTTATCAGATTATAATTTGTTAATATTTTCTCCCATATAGTTTGCCTTTTTATTTTGTTGATGCTTTCCTTTGCTGTACAGAAGCTTTTTAGCATGATGTAGGCCCTATTTTAAAAAAAAATTTTTGCTTTTGTTGCTTTTGGGGTCAGATTCAAAAAATCATTGCCAAGATCTATGTCAAGAAACTAACCATCTATGTCTTCTTCTTGGAGTTTCATGGTTTCAGGTCCTCCATTCAAGTCTTTAATCCAGTTTGAGTTAATTTTTTTGTATGGTGTAAGATAGGGGTCCAGTTTTGTTCTTTTGCATGTGGCTGTCCAGCTTTCCTAACAACATTTATTGAAGAGACTGTCCTTTCCCCATTGTATATTTTTAGCTCCTTTGTCTTAAACTAACTGACCATATATGTATGGGTTTATTTCTGGGCTTTCTGTTCTCTTCCACTGATCTATATGTCTGTTTTTATGTCAATACTAAACTGTTTTGATTACCATAGTTTTGTAATATAGTTTGAAATCAGGAAGCATGATGCCCTCAGCTTTGTTCTTCTTTCTCATAATTCCTTTGGCTATTCAAAGTCTTTATGGTTCCAAACAAATTTTAGGATTGTTTGTTCTATTTCTGTGGAAAATGTCAGTGAAATTTTGATAGGGATTGCACTGAATCTGTAGATTCCTTTGGGTAGTATGGACATTTTAACAATATTAATTCTTCTAATCCATGAGCATGGGGCATCTTTCCATTTATTTGTGAGGTATGACTTCATCTTAATTTAACTAATTACATCTTTTCAAGTAAGTTCACAATTCTGAGATGTTAGGGGTTAGAACTTCACTATATCTTTTATGGGGGGGGTACCTAGTTCAATTCAAACAGGGGCTGTGTAGATAGAGTTTTAAATCTTAAGTTCAGGCATTCTTTTCAAATCTTTAATGCATAATTCCCACTTTTCTCAATCCTAATATCCCTAGAAAAGTTTTCTGCCAACAATGTTCCTTCCTTAAGTTTAAGGATTCCCAATACCAGATGTTAAGTCAGCTAGCAAATCTGCAAATGGCAGAGGAGAAAATGCAAAGAAAAAAGTAAAGTTCTCAAATGCAGCTTAGAAAATAGCTAGCTTTTATTTTAAAATAAGGCAACATCAGAAATTTTTTCCGTAAGTTCTCTAACTTCAAAAATCTAATAGTGTTCATAGTATTGGAATCTATCATTTCCCATTTTGAAAATTGAACTATGAAGTCAAATACTAATTACACAAAACATTATTCTCTGCTAATAAATATTTGTAACAGTTTTGTCACCTCAAATAAACTCAAAGAAAATATTAACTTAAGGTGGCATTTCAAATGAACACAGAAGAGATGGATTACTTAATAAATGGTACAGGGACATTTGGTTAACCATTTGGGAAAAATAGATGCCTACTTCATAGATTAAACTCCAGATTTTTAAAGGTTTATGTATAATTGAATTACAGAGAGATTTTTTTTTAATTAGGTCAAACAAGTCATAAAATAACTATGGGAAAATATAAGTGGATATTTACTATATTTTGGAATTAGGAAGTCCTGCTAATTATAAATGCAAAGATATAATCCATAAAAAGAAATATGAATTGGTTTTAAATACACAAGAAATTAAAACTATTTTGTATATATAAAAAATAGCATAACAACATGGAAAAAAGAAAGGTGTGTACTGTATATGACAGATAATATGCTTATATTTTTCACATAAAAACACAAATTGCTAACAAATTCATTCTCCAATAGAAATATGGCAAAGAATTTAAAAAGACAATCCACAAAAGAAGGAAAACAAACAGCCATTAAACATATGAAAAGATGCTTGTTCTCATCTAAAATAAAAGAAAAACCAGTTCAATAGTATCTCTAAAGCCTTTTTCAGTTCCAGCACACTATGATTCTGAATACATAGGATTTAGTTGGTACATTTTTGCATAGATTTGCTGTTGAATTGATTTTCCAGTGCAAAATATTTTAATCCCTATTATAAAGTTTAATTAAATTACTTAAATCTCATTTACCATATTTCTGATACAAAAATCTGGATCTTTTAAAAACCAACTTTACTAGGATCTTTTGGTTGCATAAGCCAGAATCCCAACTCAAACCTGCTTAAGAAGAAAATCAGCAGATGTCTACCACCTCCACACATTCCTACATCTTTAATATCCCTGTGTTTTGAAACTCTAAATGAGCTTGCTTAGAAATATAAGGTCAAATTGACCTAGTTCTTTTTACCTGCTGAGTATTGGATAGTTAACTTCTCACACTTAGAAGTAGAACAGCTCTACGTAGAATAGACCTGAGGGCCAGCCATGGCCTCTAGAAACTTCCCAATAATTTAACCTTCCATTTTTGGAATTTTCTAGAAGAAAATTTCTTTCCTGGCTAAACCTCTAGTCACATCTTCCTGAAACACCTTAAGAACAGCAACCATGTGTCTAGTATGGCTTATTCCTGTCAAGATTCAGGGTTGTAGGGCATTGTGATGGTTGTATTTTTGTTTACCTAGTCTTTTATCCCTTCTCCTCTTGGGTCCCTTGGGCAATCACCCTCCATGAATTCCAGGCCAGCCTGTCAATCACAGTATATTCACCAACACCCTGCTCCTACCCCCACTCCCCACAAAGGATTATGACGCTAGGTGGTCAATCAGTTTTCCTAGGATTGGCTTAATGGATATCAGGAGAGATGCTCTCTTCCCCCTAAAGTAGGTAAACTCAAGATGAGAAGTTGGGCTGCTGGTGATCAAAAAAAGCCATTTGCCACTTTAACCACTTTAAATAAGAAAATGCCTAAGAGCTTTAAGCTTTTGAAGTGAGAATTAGAGAGCTCCTCATTGTACAATTCAATGAATCAGAATTAAAACATAGCCATTAGGTTATCATAGGTGGGAAAATGGCAAAACTATAGAAATCTGCAAGCATGTTGATTGGTTTGAGTTGCAAAGTGCCATCACTTGGCCAGTGGTATAAAAAAGAAGGTTCAGGAGCCTCTGAACTTGGAAAAACAAAAACAAAAACATAATTCCAGGGGATTAGAAGAGCTAGCCTCAGCTCAGCTGCTCACTCCCTTTGTTAACTATACTCATACCACACCTGGGACTTTATAAGGGTAGAGTCATTTACTCGTGAATGCCATTTACAGGCAATTCCATCTTTAGATTCTTTGATTTATTACTTGCCACTAAACCACTGGTTTAGGATCACCTGGAAATTCCTTTCTATTCCAGGATCCAAGGCATGAATTGTAAAAGAATATTGTACCAGTTTCAACAAACTAAGAGTAATAGTTTATACTAAAAAAGATTTCCTTAGTGGGAAGTCAAGATTGAAAACTAACACTTCAACTTCAAAATCTTTCCACTCAGAGAGTCCCCTGTGTACCAACAGCATCCTTATCACCTGCGAGCTTGTTAGAAGTGCAGAATCCCAGACCCTACCCGTGAGTCAGAATCCACATTTTAATAAGATTCACAGGTGATTCATATGCCCATTAAAGTTTCTGTTTTGTTTTCATTTTAGTTAGTCTAGCCACATTGCTGTACATTAGAATTCCAGAAATTATTCATCTCGTATGACTCAAACTTTGTGCCCCTTGACCACCAACTTCTCATGTCTCCCTCCCCATCAGGCCCTAGTAACCATTATTTTACTCTCTGCTTCTATGAGTTTGACTATTTTAGATTGCACATATAAATGAGATCATGCAGTATTTGTTTTTCTGTGTCTGGCTTATTTTTCTTAGCATGATGTCTTCCAGTTTCATCCACATTGTCACAAATGGCAAGACTTCTTTCAAGACTGAATAATATTCCATGTGTATACATACCACATATTCTTCATCCATTCATTTGTTGATGAACATTTAGGTTACTTCTATTTTTTTACTATTGTGAATAATGCTGCATTGAACATGGGGGCACATATATCTCTTTGAGATAAAAATTTCATTTCCTTTGGATATATATCCAAAAGTGGGATAGCTGGACTATATGGTAGTTCTATTTTTAATTTGAGAAACCTCCATGCTATTTTCCATAATAACTATTTCAATTTACTTTTCCACCAATAATGTACAAGGGTTCCCTTTTCTCTATATCCTCATTGGCATTTATCTATAATCTTTTTGATAATAGCCATTCTAACATATGTGAGGAGCTCATTGTGGTTTTGTTTTACATTTCCCTGATGCTTAGTGATGTTGAGCACCTTTTCTTATACCTATTGGCCACTTGTATTTTTTTTTGAAAAAGGTCTATTCAGGTTCTTGGTCTTTCTTTTAATTGGGTTATTTGGGGTTTTGCTATTGATTTGTTTGAGTTCCTTATATATTTTGGGTATTATCTCTTTATCAGATATATAATTTGCAAATATTTCCCCTAATTCCATATGTTGCTCTTTTTTTACTCTGTTAATTGTTTCCTTTGCTGTGCAGAAACCTTGTAGTTTGATGCAATCCCATTTGTCTAGTTTTGCTTTTGGTTATCATAGCCAAAAAAGTCATTGCCCAGACCAATGTCAGGATGTTTTCCCTGTTTTCTTCTTGGAATTTTGTGGATTCAAGTTTTACATTTAAGTCTTTAATCCATTTTGGGTTGATTTTTGTGTGTGGTGTGAGATAAGGATACAATTTCATCCTTCTGTATGTGGATATCCAGTTTTCCCAACACTATTTATTTAAGAGACTATCCTTTCCCCATTGTGTATTCCTGTCAGTCTTGTCAAAGATCAGTTGACTGTAGATATGTGGATTTAATTCTCTGTTCTCTAATCTGTTCCATTGGTCTATATGTCTGTTGTTATACCAATACCATAATATTTTGATCAAATCACCTAAATGAGGGCCAGGGCTTGAGGATACAGCAGTAAACCAGAGAGGTCAACTTATTAATTTAATAATATTTGTCATTTAGTGTAATTTTTTGTGCAAAATTATTATTTGGTATGTTCTTTTCATTTAACATATATGGCATATTTTATTCCCATTGCATAGGACACAGCCAATGACTATACTGTTCAATATTATCATACATATTATATATTTTTCCCTTCATAAAATACATTATAAATCTTGGAACATGATCCCTAGTTGCAGTACTTTCTATGGGGAAATTCTAGTCACTCTTGAGCTTTGTACTTACGGCATAGTTTACAAGTACATATCACAGCAAAAGTGAAAGGAAAGCTTTCTATACTTCTCCAAATATTTCATAATTCCTATCACCAAGTGCCTTGGATGTGGATAATACGGGCTCAATCAATATTTGTTTTTATATTTTTAATTTTTTAACTACATCTTTCTCTCCTTGAATTCTTGAGCCCTAATGAAATGCTCTGATATGGTTGCAAATTTTCATGTAGAGAAGCAAAGACTTATAAAAGGGCTGATCATGGCAGCATAATTTATGATAGCTAAAAATAGAAAGCATTTTAGATTTCAAACAAAACGTGAACAGTCAAATAAATCACAACATAGTCAAGTACCAAATATTACACAGGTATTATTAACCATGAGTCTAAAGAATAATATCATAGGGAATATGCTCATGTAAAATGATGAGTAAAAAGTTTTTAGAAATTAAGAGAAAAAAATCAGAATGCAAAATCACATGTATAGTGCATATATATATATATATACACATATAGTTATATAAATATATAGAACTATATATATAGATACTAGTTCCTTACTACTTTGACTAGTCTATGGACTAGTATTATAGGCATAACCTGTAGCTTATTTGAAAGTCAGACTCTTAGGCTCCACTCCAAACCTATTGAATCAGAATCTTCAGGTAATTTTTGGCACATCAAAGTCTGAGAAGCATTGACTTAGGGAGCAGCATTAGGTCACTCTATCTACAAATCCACCTCTCCAAATACACATCTAGTGTCTCCAAGGGGGGTTCTGTAAGCAAAGACTGAGGCACTGGGGTCAGGTGGCTTTACTTCTCCTTTAATATCCCAAGGGAAAAAATGGTCTTTGATAACGGTTATTGTTTTCATGTTATGTCAGAGAAAGTAGTGAAAGGTGTATTTTTTCACTCTTGCAATCTCTTATTGAATATGCCTTTTATATAATCTCTGCTCATTCGTTTTCCTTTCTGCTCCCTCCTGTCCTTCACATGCCTCCTCTCGTATCTAAGAAGGCTCAGGGAGGATACCCAGCATCCCAAGATTAGGAGAATAATTGTGTCCTCATGTGCAGCAATGGATACCACCACAGAAAGTAACATACGTGCTCTCCTATCCCTTCACACTAGGATGCAGGCATCACTGTCCCTCTTGACCATTGTCCCAGTGGCCACTTTGTTACAGTGCAGACCTTGCTAACATGTCCCATCCTGGTACACTTGCGTAAAACTTCCTTCTGACCACTGCCCTCATGGTTAGGCCAGTTCACCTTGGACCTAGGCCATGGTTTTCACTACTTTAGATTACCATATGGGGCTCCACAAGGTCATTACCAATATTGTGGTTCCTAAATCAGGTATCTCTGCCCACTTAGTTGCTGGTGTCCTCAGGTAATTCAGTGCAATGCTCTGGGCCACCATGAGAAGTGCCTTTGAACTTTCTGTCCTTTGGGTTAGCATCACCAGTCTTTTCCACACTGATGATACCACATGTCTGCCAAGAAGGGGAAATGGAAGAGGATATGGGCTTAACCAGAAATTAGATAAGGGTAAAGGGATTTGGGAACATCTCTCCTGAGAGTTTCCTATGAAAAAAAATTCTGGCTATCATTCAAACATGGAGTATATAATACAATAGAAAAGCAGAGTAATGGGATTTAGGAGACCTACTGTCTTCTTCTAGTTCCCTGTGTGACCTTGGGAAAGTCAATCTTAGACCCTCAGTTTCCCTCTTTATAGAATGATGGGTGAAAACATTTGCCCAACTTATTTCCAAGCTCTGGTCAAATTCAATGAGACAATATTTGGAAAGAGGCTTTGAAATCTGTATGATGTAGTATTAGTGTCAAAAATATGCAGCATCATGGTAAGAAAAAAGATAATCTGTGCCAAAATTGACCTCAAAAAAAAATCTCACACTTGTTTACCTGGTAGAATCCGTGAGTTGATATTTTATACAAGGTCAAGAGTAAACTTGGAGACTGGTCTAGACTGAAAACCAACAGTGTTTTAGAAAGTGGTACACAGCTGCTACTAGGTAGGGGAAATTGAGGGCATCGAGAAAGGAAAAAAAATTCTCAAACATTTATGCAGTTGTTCAGATGCCAAACATAGGAGATTTTTGCATTTCATTATATACATACTTTCAATCTACATAGATTTGTAGCAAAATAAACACCCTATATACAATATAATGGCTTTGTTGATTTGGTTAAATTAGCTGAAGGCATTGTTGGCTTCATCATTAAAATTCATTTCTCAATGTTCTTTAGCTTTATTGACTCTTTTATCAATTTTCTTCAGTTCTGTCCTCATTCCTTGCCTCCTGTCTCTTTCAATTTCCTATCTAAAATGTTCCAAAGTAATTATTATAAAAGTTGGAGAAAGATGATGAACCTTTTTTATTGGCAAGAGATGAACCTTCCAAACTCATTCTGAGCTCATCATCACAGCCCCTAGATTATGGAGTGGAAATTCATATCTTAAGAGTGCCTCAGTTTAAGCATGCAGAACAGATGTTTCATTTCACAAGTTTTCCCAATTTATTATGCATGATATCTCTATCTGTGTGAGAGGAACACTGCTTTGGGGAATAGGCCGTTCAGTTTTCCCCAGCAAGCTGATGCATGGAAATGGGCTATTGAGTCAGCTTCTATTTACCTCAGGAGAGGAGGTTTTCCGAATGCTGTTTGTTTTTCTACAAGGACATTAGGGGAAACAATCACAGTTCCCATACTCTCCCCTCTACACGTGTCATTTCCCTACCAGGAATGCATTTAATTGGATGCACCCATCTAGCAAGGCATGGCTTAATTTCACAACTTTTGTGAAATTGATGAACCCGACTCATAGCAATAGCTCTTTCTTGAAATGGATAAACTGTTGGTGTTATCATTTGCATCATCATCATTAGCAATGTAGGAGGGACAAAGATGGTACTGGGTGGGAAAGTGATATTATCTTCACCTCTTCATGTTGCACTGTAAGCTCCGCGGTAGCAGAAACCATTCTTATCACTCTTTGCCACCCCTCTCAATGGCTAGCATGGTACCTTTCACATGGTTAGTGTTTAAAAAGGATTGCCAAGTCAGTTATGTAAAACGGCCTTGCTAACTTTGGTATCCTAACTTTGTTCTTGCATTAGGGCTAGAAGACAGGGAGGAGATAAAATAAGAAAGTGAAAACCAATCCTGAAAGCTATTGGAACCAAGAAAGGTAAGGAGCAAAGTTGGCATTATAAGAAAAGCACAAACCTATAAAGCAGATAATCCTCAGGTCTGAAGGTCTCGTTTCTCTCCTGGTCTAGACACTCACCCACCTCTTCTTCTCTTAATTCTCTTTCTTCCCCACGATGATTCTCCAGACAACCCTGAATTAAGTCTTCTAATTTCACATACTTAAGAATGTCCAAGCCATTTATTCTCAGACACTGCCAGTGGGTGGGTCAATTGATATAACCCTGAATAGAAAGCAATTGGGAAGAATATACCAAGAGTTTAAAAAATGTGCATAACCATCATCTCAGTAATTCCACTTCTGGGACTCTATCCTAATGGAAAAAAATCCTCACTCTGAACAAAGATGTATGCCTTAAATTTTCAATACAGCTTTATTTATACAGAGATAGGAACAATCCAAGAGTTCTACAGTAGGAGAAGAGGTAACTAAATTATGACACAAGGCTCTAGCTGGAATGTTTATTAAAAAGTTATTTTAAAATATGTTTTAAAAGCATTTCAACCTATTTTATTTTTAAAATTAAGATATAATGAAGTTGACTTTTTGATGTGACCAGGTCCATGAATTTTAACATCTATATAGATTTGTATAACCACCACCAAAATCAAGATAAGAAACAGTTGCATCACCCCCAAAAATCTCCCTGTGCTATTCGTTTGTATCATGCCCTGACCCCCTCCCCCCAGGACCTGACAATCAGGACTGTTTTCTGTATTTATAGTTTTATCTTTTCTGGAATGTTACATAGATGGAATTATCAATATGTACTTCAGTCTTTTGGCACTGGTTTCTTTCACTCAGTATGCTTTTGAGGTTCATCAGAGTTGCTGCACATACCAATAGTTCCTTTCTTTTTTATGGCTGAGTAGTATTCCAATGCATTGATGTACCACAGTTGACCTATTTACCCATTGAAGGATATTTGGCTTGTTTCCAGTGTTTGGTGATGAATAGAGCTGCTATACACATTCATGTAGAGGATTTTGTGTGAACATAAGTTTTTATTTCTCTAGGGTAAATACTTAGGAGTAGTATTACTGGGTCATGTGGTAAGTACTAACTCCATAAGAAATTGTAGGTCTGTTTTCCAGAGCTAAAAGCATTTTTAATAGTAAGGAGAAGTGCTGATGTTATAAATTAGAAAGTAGGAAATGAAATTGCATATACAGGATAAAATATGCATAAGAGTAAGACTGGAAGGAAATATATCAAAATGATAAAAGTGGTTGTCTTGCTGTGACTGGATAGTAAGTAGGCTTTTTTTCTTCTTTTTCTGTGTAAACTTGATGGCCTTTGACATCACCAGGCATTGAGTAAAAACATATCAAATTTACAGTAATTACACAAATCCTAGTGCTCAGAGGTCCCACTCCCTCAACTGTGAATACCTAGTCATGTCCAGAGACTCCCCTCTGCAGTTTTTTCTTAGGAGCAGAGCTGTAAAGTCAGAACAGCTTCTTGTATCTCTGAAGATCCTCTACTGTGATGTCTGAGGGCTCTATTTCCTGTCCTTCTGTTGCCCATTGTGCTGTGTTACCCCCGACTAGAAGGCTGTGCTCTGGAACCTTCCTCAGAACCACTGACCTTTGTTTTTCTTTCCCCTTGGCCACCAGGAGAGCCCCTGCTTCTTCTCTGGTGGGTCCTGGTGACACCTTTCCTTCTATCATTCACAGGCCTGGTAAAGTGAGCGAGGGGAGGCAGGGGAACACCCTAACACGACTCCCTCCCTCTGACCACTGTCTTGCTGACACTACAGACTTGAGTCTCACTCAGCATTTTCTCAAAGGGGCCAATGCCTTTCCCTCCATTCCAGCCTCCGGGAAGAACCTAAGACTATCAGGCAGGTCTGTCCGTGAGGGAAGCCCACTGTGGACCAGGACAAAGTCTTCCATGGGACTTCTTACCTGGCTCAAATCACCAGACAGGCTTCCACAGCCACAAGCTTCCAAGGCAGGCAAGAAGCTGCTGAGCATTCGCTGGCAGCGCACCACAGGCCTCTAGGGGGCAGTGCTGTCTCATGCCACATGTTTATCTCTGTGCAGTTTCACTCCCTCAGCTCTCATCCAGCCAAATTATCCCTGCAGCAGTGTTTTCCAAATATTTGATGAGTATGCGCTACTTTTACAATCAGGAAAAATAAATCACTAATAATCTGAAGAAAGCAGAGAATTATTTAAACACCAAAGCAAAGTACTCACTCATAGAAGGCATTGCCTAAAATATAAAAATAGCTTCCTTTTTATAGTATGCTTTCTAGACCATTGCTTTCTCTGTTATCTTTTCTCATGATTCAAAGCCCAAAGTTATGTGTCCTTTAGTTAAGTTACTAGATTATATGGCTCTTGATTTTAATTTTGCATATTTAAAATAGCATTGACCACCAATTTTTAAAACTTCTAAAATAATTTTAGTAGTATCCTCTAAGTTTCTCAGGGGAAACTGAGAGTAATGATTGTTCTCTTTGTATTGTGCAGAGATAGCAGAGAACTAAAGAGATGGCTATTAGTCTTAGTTCTTAGAACATTTATATATAAATGCAAAATATTCTTTTAAAAAATCCTTATTGAAGTACAGTTAATGTACAATATTATATGTTATACCTGTATAATAGAGTGATTCACAGTTTTAAAGGTTATACTCCATTTACAGTTATTATAACATATTGGCTATGTTTCCTGTGTTGTACAGTATAAACTGACAGCTTATTTTATACATAATACTTTATACCTCTTAATCCTCTGCCTCTGTATTGCCCCTTCCCCTTCCCTCTCCCCATTGGTAACCACTAATTTGTTCTCTAACAAATTTCTGTTTCTTTTTTGTTATATTCACTAGTTTCTTATATTTAAAATTTCCACATGTAAGTGATATTATACAGTATTTGTCTTTCTCTTTCACCTAAGTGAAATGAAAGTATTCTAATAAGTGAAAACAGAATGTTACCAATTTATACACATAAGAGCATGAATTTTGAGTCTTTTGAGTTGAACTATTCAACTTAGGCTAGTTCACCCACTCCCTCACTGTGACCACCCCTTCTCCCACCACTAGGGATGATGACCTATCAGCGGTGTGGCTAGGGAGAAATAGGCTCTACAGAGTTATAGGTTGGATGTGGATAACCAGCCCTGCCAGATTCTTAGACAGAAACCAACCCCACCAAAAGGAAACTTAACTCATTCACCAAATATTTATAGAGTGCCCTCTATTTGCCAAGCACTGTTCCAGGTGCTGGGATATAGTGGAAAATTGCATAGGAGAAATTCCTGGTCTCATAGAGTTCACATTCTGGGCATAGGTGGGAGATAGCTACAAAAGAAAAATAAGAAGAGTATCCTTTTGGGAATTAAAATAGGATAGAGACTGACTTGTGGGGGCCACTTTATGGTGGGGCGGGGGTGTCAGGGAAGGCTCCTTTGAGGAAAGGTATTTTAGTTGAGACCTGAATGATAAGGAGCTAGCCTTGAGAGGATAAGGGGTTCGAGGGCATGTTCCAGGGAAAGGAAACAGCTAGTGCAAAGGCTAGAACAAACTGAACAAGTTTAAGAAACAAAAGTAGGTGAGAGTGGCTGGAGTAGAGCAGCAGGGAAGAAGATGAAGTCAGAAAGGTAGGCAGGAGTCTAGTCAAGTGACAGTCTTGTGGGCCAAGGAAAGGAATTTTAATTTTATTTTAGTCCAGTGAGAGATGTGGAGGATTTCACATAGAGGAATGAAATGATACAGGTTTTTAAAAACCATTCTGACTGCCATTAGGGGGACAGGCTTGGGAGCATGGAGATTATTTAGACAGCTCTCACAATAACTGAGGCCAGAGGTGATGAAGTTATAAAGCAAGAGTGTTGTCAGTGAAGGAAAGGGACTGAGTCACTACATCTTTTGGAGATGGAGCTGTTTGGATTGGCTGATTTATTGGATATACATGGTGGGAGGGGCGGGGATGGAGTTGGTGAGTCAAACGACTACTCCTAGCTTTTTAGTTTGAACAACTAAAAGGATGGTAGTTCCATTTCCTGAGATAAGGAGACTGAGGAGAGCATGTAGAACTTCTAGGGGGAGAAACTAGTGTTGAACATATGGGCCTACAAGCCAAACCTTTCACACTTGTCCCTCTGCAGCTGCTTGTTGGAAGGGTATGATCAGGCCAGCAAGCATTCTTCTGAGTAAACTGATCTGATGAAAGTTTTACCTGGAAGGGGAAAGCCAAGGCTGGGATTAAGATCTAAGGTCAGCAACCTGTCACACCAACAAAGAAATGTTTGTTAAGGTGATCAATAGATAAGCCTCCAGAAAGAGTAGCTCCTTAAAGTGGCTTAATTCCAACTAGGTAGCTCTTACTCATTTGGCCCCCAACCTCTTGGCAGAGCTTTCTGATTTTTTAAATAACTATTTATAGTTATATATATTATATATATTCACATGAATTGAAAACACATATGTAGCATGAATTCTAAATATTTATTTTAATGTTTGAACATCCCTGAAATTTAAATAAATGAAGCTTTGAGTTTCCATAGAGAGAGAACAAATATTTAAAAATAAGAAGTCTGAGATAAAGGTTAAAAAATGGTAAAGCTGTAAGTAGCTCTTAAATGCATAATATTTTCATTCCACAAAATCTTAAAATGTAAATAAATGCTTTAGCTTTTGACTCCAAAGCTGGAGAATTTTGTGTGTTTTGAAGAACTTTGAAGTGATACATTTACTCATAGAGATCCTGAATAATCATAGTTCTTACTCATACTTACCTCCTCTTCATTATTGTGATGGCTTCTGTTAATCATTAAAAAGATCCTTTTAGTAGAAAGGCTGCCATAGCTTCGATTTACTTTTGGGGAATAAGATCTTCCCACTTCAGCAAGCTGTTTTCATGTTGAGGTCCTTACAGAGAATCATAGTCTCTCAAAAATGGAGGGATCCCCAGTTATGTCCTTGAAGGAATAGAAGGTTCAAGAGTGTGAGGGTTTCACCCAGCCACCAGAGTCTTACAACATATTTGAAATTCTCCAAAGCAAGTACCAAGGGCGGATCTATCTGAGCATCATCTTCATCTCCTACTTATTTCCCCAGGGTTGCCCACAAATTCCTCTACCCATCACAGGAAGAGTGAACTTTGGAGAATACCTGAATGTTGAATTTAGGAGTATATATTTTGTAGCTACGTTCCATTTGAGCAGCCTGGGCAGGGGCCAAGGAATCCCATCTTGTAGAATATGCATCATTCATAGAACATAACTGAGAAACTCTGATCCAGGACTACCCAGTATTAAAATGGCCTCTTGGGCTCTACACTAACTGGTTCCCCATTCATCTCCCTGCCCTTATTTCCTACCATTCTC
This sequence comes from Camelus dromedarius, assembly GCF_036321535.1. Lineage (NCBI taxonomy): Eukaryota > Metazoa > Chordata > Mammalia > Artiodactyla > Camelidae > Camelus > Camelus dromedarius. The sequence continues at coordinate 48,584,193 of NC_087443.1, read as the reverse complement.
TCCCTGTTTCACTATGCTCCAGCAACTCTGGTCTCCCTGTTTTTCTTCAAAAACAGAGACACTTACCTTGGGGCCTTCACATTTTCTGGTCCTCTGCCTGAAACACTCTCTCCTTGTATCTATAGAGCTTGCTCCCTTACCTCCTTTAAGTCTTGGCTCTAAAGTCACTTTTTTTTTTTTAAGTCACTTTTTTAAAAAGGTCTATCCAGACTAACCCCATTCAAAATCACAAACTTTCTCTCCACCCACTCTTACCATCCTCATTATCTGGCTCTTTTTTGTTCAAGCATTTATCAATTTCTAATACATACTATCATGTACACATGTATTGTACTTATTGTTTATTGTCTATATCCTCCCACTAGAATACAATTCCACAAAAGGTAGGTAGACTGTTTGTCTTTTTGTTGTTCACTGCTGACTCCCCTGGGCCTACAAAAGTGCCTGACACATAGTAGGCTTGCAATAATAATTGCAGATTAAATAATTGAACAGAAGGTATCTGAAAAACTAAGGCTTGATATGGTCCCTTCTCTCAATACCAGCACACCCACCCAAGGCCAGTCCTCTCCCAACACTGCTGACCTGCTGCCACTCAGTCCTCAATGTGTCAGTGCATGGCCTTATGCCCAATACCTGCTTGGTCCATAGGCTATTACTGAACCAACCTTGAGTCTGCTCACCTGACATACAGCAAAGCCAAGCTACTGACACCAGGCTGTGATGAAGGAAAGTACAGCTTTAATTGCAGGGTGCCAAGCAAGGAGAATGGGCAGCTAATGCAAAAAGACCCAAACTCCTTGCTGGCTTTCAGGGAAGGGTTTTTAAAGATAATGTGAGGGAGAAGGTCTCTGTCTTTGTGATAAGCTCATGTACAATTCTCTGATTGGTTGATGGTGAGGTAACAGGATGATGTTTCAGGAATCTCAGTCATCAACCTTCTGGTTCCAACTGGTCTGGAGTCTACGTGCTTGCGGTCAGCAGCTTTCATCTGGTAGAAGTCTGGTTTCTGTAAAAATAACTTGGGAATGTGCATCAGATATTATTATCTATGTCCTTCAGAGAGGAACTAAAAGTCCTGTGACTCTGCTACATGGCTGTTCTATTGTTTAAATTGTTACCAGTTCTCCTGCCCAACTGCTGTTTTTTGTCTCTGCATATTGTTACCCCTCTGATCATTAGCCCTTTGAGCCAGACTTTTTGAAACTTAGGGAAGGTTCAGGAGACTAAATTTTTTCCTTAAGCAAGAGATAGGGAATATGAACAGCTCTGTTATCAAGAAAGACTGTCTAGAGATTGCTTGGTTTCAACTCTCCCATTGCAACCCATGACCCAACCCAGCCACACAATGTCAGCAGTTTGTTCAGATCTGAAACTCTTCAAATTTCAAAGTCCCTTTTCAGTCTATGTCTGTCCCCTGTGTTCTTGCTCCTGTCCACATCACCTCCTCTATCTTAGTCGGCAACACCCCCTTGGGAAGCCTGGCTGTAGGGTAGGGTCCCAGTCTTTCCAGCTGCCCCTTCTATGCTCCCCTCCAAAAGGAGCTCTTTTTCCTGTGAATATTTTAATGCCAGCCATTAGAGGGAAATAGACCTGGGATAATAAAAACAATCAGCAAGGAATTTAAAAGGTTATGAAACAAAATTTTCATAGTTGTGTTTTCTCATTTATATTTCTTGACTCATTTTTGAGATGTTTATGTAGAATCATCTCTTTTCCTTATTGCCTACTTTTGGGTGAAAAGTATTTTCAGAATTTCTCAATTGTGTAAAATAGTAATAGAAAACATTTATTGAGCAATTACTATGTGCTTGGTACCATAATGCCCCTCTGAACAAATTATCTTATTTAATCCTCATAACATCTCAGTGAGGTTGATGCTGTCAATCTTTCTGTTTTACAGAGAAGAAAACTAGAGTCCAAAAAACTTAAATATACTCCCAAGGTTACATAGCTAGTAAATTGAAGGTTCTAAGTTTAAACTATGATTTATCTAATTTGAGGATTCATATTTTCAACTACTATAAAATATCTCTGATATATATATATATATATTAAGCTAAAAAATGCTATTTCTGAAAAAAATTTTTTTAGCATCTGGTGCCCTATTTTAATCCAGTGAACAAATGTTTTATTGAGTACAGTCAATGTGAGAGGTATAGTCTAACCACTGGGGAGTCAGAAGAGCAAACAGACATGGCCCTTGCACTCATAGAACATGTTTCTTCTTCAAATCAAATTCTTGAAGTATGTACCAGTAGACTTTAGAAGATTTATAACCTGTAGTCAATCATCCCATTTCTAAAAATAAAAATAATCAAATAGATACAAATAATTACATATAGAGATGTTTATCAAAGTACTATTTGTAATAGTTACAACTGATATGTCCAATAGTAGGTGAATCATTAGGTAAATTGTGGTACATTCATACATTAAAATATAATAGTCATTCATGATAATGTTTTCAAAAAATGTTTATGTTATGAACAAATACTTAAATTATAATGTTCAATGAGAAAAGCAAACTACAAAACAATCTGTTTAGTATGCTTTTTTAAGTATGTAAAATAATATGTAAATGACATTGATAAATTAGTGCAAACCACATGAAATTGATATTTTTGTAGGTCAAAAGGATCAAATATCAGTAATTCCATAACAAGAAAATCTGAAAGCAAGTAAGTCAAAATATTAATGGTGATTGTTTCTTGGTGATGGGACCATCAGCTCTTTTCATTCTCTTCCTTTTATTTTTCAGCATTTTCCAATTTTCAACAATGTACATACATTACTTTTCTAATAAAAACATTATTGTATAACCAAAAGAGAACAAATGTTCCTCTTTTGGCCACGTTACTAAATCATAATGCTAAATGTACTCTGATTGAGTGCATGTAATCCATCATGTCAGTTAACTGCAGCAAATGTAGCAATGGACTGAATTCCATTTTATACACACTGCAATAAAGATTCAGCCCAGAACAGTATTTCAGGGTAGCAGTCTGAAGCAGGGAGCTGGTTCAGATAAAATAAATGCCAGATTTTCTATACTTCACAGTAATGGGAAAACGACTGTTTTATACTGACTGCCTTAGAGGCAGGTTTCTAAGACCTGACTCGTATTTCCGAGAAAGTCACCTGAATTTCTTATTGAGATCTCCAGTGCTTCCAAAATATTAAATACACACACACACACATATATATAACCAAAGAAAAGCATGTCATAAATTTCTAGCTCTTGTAGATAATGGTGGCAAATTTTATATGCTGGAAAGAGGGTGTCTTTTTTTTTTTTTTAAATAAAGGATGATCTAAAATAACTTATCAATCCTTTATCATCCAGTGTTGATGAATAGTCTTGTCTGTTAATATAGCCAGAAACAATGGAAAATTATATGTTTAAGTAAAATAGCTCTTCCTTTTCAAAATTTGATAAAACTGCTCCTTTTACACTTAACTTTTAACTTTAAATAATACATTATATATACATTTTAGTGAGTGCTTACTTTGTGCCAGATGCTGTGTTGAGATGCGGTATGGATTACTGAACAAGACTGACACGTCTCTTATAGCCTAGTGGCAGAGACAGACACACATGCAAATAAATGCAAAATTATTCATTGTGAGAAGTGAGATGAGAGCAAAGAATGGGATGCTGTAAGAAAGAATTAGGCTGAGAAAGAATTAGACTGGGAAGAACTTGAAATCTAAATTAGCACAGGATGATTTCTCTGAGAAAGGGACATTTAAACAGGAGGATGGGCAAAAGGAAAAGCTTCCCAGGGTTAAGAAAAGATGTAGGAAGGCCATTACCCAATGAAAAAGAGCTAGAGGGACTGAAAAAAGTTGAGTGTGCCTAGAATTTTCTCAAGTAAGGCAGAGAGAGTCATCAAATGGTGTTATAGTTGAGGTAAGCCTGGGCCAGGTGATTCAGGAGTGGCTAGGTCATATTAAGGATTTATCCAAAGTAGAACACAAGTCTGCTAAAGTATGTTAAACAGAGGATGGTATGATTAAATTACTATTTTTAATACATCATTTCACTGAAGTGTGCTACTGGATTCTACTGGTTCTACTATTCTACTGGATGTAATTCTATGATGTCTGAGGTTTGCTTTAAAATACTTCATATATAAAGAAAAAAGAAAAAAAGATGAAAGTTGGGGGTGGGTAACAGAGGAAATAAAATTGTCAAAGTGTTGACAATTGTTGAATCTGTGTGATAGGTACATGGGAGTTTACTATACTCTGATTTTGGGATATGTTTAAAATTTTTCATGATTAAAAGTTATTTCAAAAAAAGATTAAAGAATGTACTTTTGACTCCGAAGTCATAATCCCAGCTCTGCCACTGTGTGGTTTTGGGAAAGTTCTTTTCCTTCTGTATCCCTTAGTTTCCACATGTGTGGGATAGTGATAATGATAGTACATACCTCATAGGCTTGTTAAAAGATTAGTGCAGTAACAGCAGAGAGTCTGGTTCATAGTCAACTCTGGGAAATGTTAACTGTGATTTTAGTATTTCCTCTGAAATAATATTATATAGTTTTTAAAAATTCATCCTTATGTATGCAGGGAGACCAGTTAAGGGCTATTGCTGGGATTCAACAGAGTGGCAATAGAGCAACGGAGGAGTGAAGTCCAGGCTGCAGATGAAAATCAGGGAATCACTGGCATATGGTTGCTGCTTAAAACCTTGTGAAAAGCAGGACTCCCTGAGAAAGAGTTCTCTGGGATTTTTGACATCCTCTTCCCCTCACCACCCCCCCTTTTTTTTTGCCATGGACCCCTTTGGCAGTCCATGAAGCCTAGAGACTCCTCAGAATCCTATCCATGTTTTGGGGAGACAAATTTTTACCTCAGTTGTCTTAGGGTTTTCTGCTGGGCCTGAGAATTAAACTGACATGACATAGATTAACAGGAGAAAAGCATATACATTTATTTAATATAAATTTTAAGTGAAACTGGAGCACTCATAAGGAAATGAAGACCCAAAGAATCAGTTAGAGTTGAACACTTATGTACAGAGTTGGACAAAGTTGTGAATTGTGAAAATGTGACAAGGCCAAGGGGAATTGAGCTGGGGTTGTTAATAGTGGGAAAGTGATGACGAAGATGAAGATTAGTTTACAAGGTTCGTTTGTACAGATTTCTCTTGACCTCAACTCCCCTTCCCTGGTGACAAAAATGTTTTTTCCCTGCTTTGGGGAGGATATATCCTATATGGGGTTTTATTCTCTGCTTTCAGGAAGAAAAAGGGGGAAAGTCAGAGAACACTTTGCACCTACTATTTCTCAAGTGCCTTTAGCTCAAAATAATCCTTATACCAAAGTGGTATATTTTGGGGTGGCATATTCTACCATACTCCACATACACGAAGTAAAATTTATGGGATAACAAAGAAAACCAATTATACTGGAATACAGTTATTAATAGCAAATTTTAATATAGTAAATCCTAACAGCCATCACAGTGACAAAGTTACAGTTCCTGCAGTTTCTACTGTGCTTTGTTGCCTAGATTCATATTGGAAGAAAATGAATTTTCAGTTAGAGGTTAGTGAAAATGAACATGTAAAATTTTAAATGCTATCTAAATTCATGGATCCAGGTTAAGAACAATTTTGAGTGAGAAAAGGGCTCCGTATTCAGAGGTGCTGTTCAGACTTTGTTGCTCACTGGAGTTAAGTAGCGCTATCTTCCACTGTAGGCAAAAATGAGCCTGTTCTCCAGGGCGAGAATGATGGCCATTCACAATGAAAATCAGACATGAGAGAGTCTGCAGTACCAGAGGGAAAGACACAGAAACTGAGATGCAGCTGCCTGAGTTTCCTTTAGAGTTCCAGATTTTGATCCCCCATGAGACCGAAATACACCTACAGCTCTTGGTGTCCAAGAAATACCTCTGTGTTCTTTTAAGGACTTAATTTTTTTAGAGTAGTTTTAGGTTCACGACAAAATTTAAAGGAAAGTATGGAGATTTCCCAAATACCCTCTGCCTCCAACACGTGCATAGCTTCCCCCGTTATCAACATCACTCATCAAGTGGTTCATTTTATCATAATTGATGAATCTACATTAACAAATCATAATCACCCAAAGCCCATAGTTTATATTATGGTTTGCTCTTGGTGCTGTATATTTTATGGATTTGGATGTATGTATAATGGCATGTATCCATCATTATGGTATTATACAGAGTGTTTTCACTGCCCTAAGAATCCTTTGTTCTCCACCTATTCATCCCTCCCCAACAACTCTTGATCTTTATAGTTTTGCCTTTTTCACAATGTCATATAGTTGAAATTATACAGTATGTAGCCTTTTCTGATTGTCCTCTTTCACTTTGTAGTATGCATTTAAGGTTCCTTTTCATTTCTTTTTCTTTTCTTTTTAGCATCCCTGTATCCTTTTTTTTTTTTTTGTATATATATGTATTTTTGTTGAAGTATAGTCAGTTTACAATGTCATGTCAGTCTCTGGTGTATAGCATAATGCTTCAGTCATACATGAGCATACATATATTCATTTTCTTATTCTTTTTCACCATAAGTTACTGCAAGATATTGAATATAATTCTCTGTGCTGTACAGTATAAATTTGCTGTTTATTTTATATATATATTAGTTAGTATCTGGAAATCTTGAACTCTCAATTTAACCCTTCCCACCCACTTCCCCCTGGGTAACCATAAATTTGTTTTCTATGTCTGTGAGTCTGTTTCTGTTTTGTAGATAAGTTAGTTTGTCTTTTTTTTTTTTTTTTAGGATTCCACGTATAAGTGACATTATATGATATTTTTCTTTCTCTTTCTGGCTTACTTCTCTTAGAATGATGATCTCCAGGTCCATCCATGTTGCTGCAAATGACATTATTTTATTCTTTTTTATGGCTGAGTAGTATTCCATTGTATAAATATACCACAGCTTCTTTATAATGAATTTTCTTTTCACATAAGCTAGTTAAAATAGGTTTCTGCTGCTTCCAAACTAAAAGTACCTTTTTGGAAACAAAGAGATACTTTTAACACCCCCTTTCCCAAATTCTTGAAACCTGAAGGATTTTAGGTTTAGGAGCATCTGGCAACAAATATAGGATTGGGAATGTTTGAAGCGTTGGTGCCCAGGTTTGTCACATAAGGCTCTGAGGTCTCCATGAAAACATTGACTTTCATTGGAGGCCCTTGCTACATAGTTTAACCCACCTACAAAAATGACTTCTTTTTATACTGTGCTAGATTTCAACATTTTGATGACTGCCATGCTTTAAAGTGGAAATAAAGATAGCCATTATATTTTTTAATTTGACAGAGCAAGGCAGACAATAATGGCATGGTATTCATCAGAAGAGCAATCTTTATTTTTAAAATCCAAAGGCAGTCAATAATGTGATCTATGTACTTTGCTATTATGATGACATACAGCATATAAAATATTAAGTATGTCTGATATTTAATTCATTTCAATCATATCAGTTTGCCAAGATATAATAAATCAATAAGAAAATCTACCAACAACTTCCCCACAAACATTCCCTATTGAACTACTCTTAGTTTTTTTTATGCAGTCATGAAACTTGAAAATTGCCTCTAAATTAGCACAGCTATTCACACATTATTTCCACCACCAACAAAGAAATGTCACTGTAACAGTTGCTGAATAGTTTTTTATGCAAAACTGATGTTAGTGACAGATTTTTAAGCATGCAATTTGTCTCAACACGTGTCATTTTATTTGTAAAAAGTCCTGGGACTAACAAATGAAGTTTCAAAAGTTATTTATTTTGTCTCCTGGCAGCATAGAATAATCAACCAACAGAATTGTGTGATGGTCTATTAGATTCCGAATCATACTGTTGTTGTAGAGGGGAAATAAAACTATTTCCCCTTTACCCCCTAACCCCAGAAATAAGTGAAGAACAAATGTACCAAATGGACATACAATTGTCCATCAGTATCCATGGGAGATTGGTTTTAGGACCCCTGAAGACACTAAAATCCATGGATCCTCAAGTCCCTTATATAGAATGGTGTACTATTTGCATATAACCAAGCATATTCTCCTGTATACTTTAAATCATCTCTGAATTACTTGTCATTCCTAATACAATGTAAAAGCTATATAAATAATTGAAATACTATGTAAATAACTGCCAGCAAGGGGCAAATTCAAGTTTTGCTTCTTGGAACTTTCCAGAATTTTGGGAGGGGAATATTTTCCATCTGCAGTTGGTTGAATCAGAACCTATGAATACAGACCAACTGTACTTCGATTTGGATTTACAATTTGATTTGATAATGCAGCATCTTATAAATGGGAGAAAATTCCTTAAAAAATTACACTGCCAGCGCAGTTCTACCCCTACTGCCATAACTTTGAAAAATAACAGTTGTGAACAGTGGAGTTGCCTGATTGCAGGATCTGAGGGGAGTACCTTTCTCTTGCTATTTCATCCCAGAACAAGAAGCTCTTGAGCCAGTCCTGCAGTAACTGCTATCACCATCATCTGCTCTGTACTGTGTGCTTGCAAGGTAGCACACCTAAACTATCTTCAGAAATGCCACTGTTAATGCTTTGCCTGCCTCTGTAAATATACTAAGATATATTTATATTCCTTTTATGTATAAAAACCATAGTAATAAAAATAATGTTACTCAGGGAAGAAATAAGTTAGTAAATCACTAAAAGATCACTGCCTTAGGCTACTAGGGTTGACATAACAAAATACCATAAACCGGGATGCTTTAATAATAGACATTTATTTTCTTACCATTCTGGATGCTGGAAAGTCCATGATCAAGGTCCAGCAGGGTTAGGTTCATGGGGAGAGCTTTCTTCCTGGCTTGTAGATAGCTGCCATCTCCCTGTGTCCTCACATTGAGGGGAGAGGAAGAAACCTTTCTCTCTCTCTTCTTATAAGGCCACTGATCTTATTGGATTAGGGACCATCCTTATGACCTCATTTAACTTTTATTATCTCCTGAAGGCCGTGTCTCCAAATATAGTTACCTTTGGGGTGAGGACTTTGATATATAAATTTAGGGGGAGATATAATTCAGTTCATAGCAGTAATTAAATACAAAAAGACTAAATACCTAGATATGTCAATAATGGCAAAATGTAGGTGTATTTTTCATCATATGGACTACCCATTATTCTTGAGTCTAATCCTAACATGTTAAAAAACAAAAACAAACTTCTGTTTCTTTCTAGAATGACTGATTTTCAGCCACCAAGTAGTTTCCTTTTTTGTTTGTTTGTCAACTTTAAAAAAATTTCAAACCTACAAAAAAGTTGAAAGAATAATATACCCATATATAGGCCTACCATTTTGCCACATTCTGTTACATCCCAATCACAGCCTCTCAGTTTGGAATGTAACTTACAGGACATTTGAGTCAACTCTCGCCTCATACACAAACTCAGTCCAAGGGGTCATTCAGCCTCTATTTCTAGATCCCTGGTGATGAGGAACTGGAATGTCTTTGAGCCAGCCCCTTCTGTCTTTAGAGGCCTCTGGTTGTCACTAAGTTTGTGCTTAGAATAAACTGAAATCTGGCCCTCCATAGCTTCCCTCAGTTGGGCTTTATATAACCCTCTAGCCAGACAAACTAATTTTAGTTCCTTTCTCACATGACAGCTTTAAAACGATTGAAGGCAGTGCTCTGGTTCTCTTCCTTACTCTTGGAGAAGAAAGACTTACCAACTGATTCCTTCATCCATCCATTTGGATTGGTAAAGAGTCCCTGCTTGGGTAGTAGGGTCACATATTTACAAAGTGTCACTCAGAGTTGACAAGACAATGAGGCTATTTTATCTTCTCTAATGGATATAACTTTCCTCACTGGCTCTGCTGGGTGACTCAGTCTCTTTGTGATATGCAGAGATTGGGAGTCCCCAAAGCCACCCTCAGATTCAATAATTCACTGGAAGATTTGCAGAAATCACTGGACACTGTTATACTCATGATTATGGTTTATTACAGCGAAAACTTACAGATTGAAATTGGCCAAGGGAAGCAATGCCTGGGGCAGAGTCCGGCAGAGTTCCAAGCACAAACCTTCCAGTTGCCCTCTCCCAGTGGAGTCTCTGACACTGCTGACTCATCCCAGCAGTGATATGTGACAATACACATGACAATACACACAGAGTGTTGCCAGACAGGGAGGCATACCTGAGCAACAATGTCCAGAGTTATTTGGGGCCCCATCACATAGATATGGTTTATCACCACATCTTAGCTTCCAGCCTCTCCAGAGGCTGAGATGATAGGGGTGGCCCAAAGCCCCCACCATAAGTCACATTGTTAGCATAGACTATCTGGTATGTCCTAAGGTTCCCAGGTAAACAAAGACACTCTTATGAGGCAGGACATTCCAAGGCTTTAGAGATTACCTCTCAGAACAGAGGCCAGACTTCTGCTTGGGAAAAATTAATTATTTGCCAAAGAAGGTAGATAAGCCATTTTTCCAGCTTCTTCCCTGTTCATTTCCCACTTCTCTGTCAGCATAATGTCTGGACATGTGCACCCCATTGTGACAAGAGAGATGGGCCTTGATCTCATCGGTTTCTAGAGCCCTGCAGTGGTGCTTCTCCAAGTGCGATGTCATTCTTTGGCTTAGTTAGACCCACCCACCCTGTATCTGCCAGGACTACAGAACCCACCAAATATCAGCCAGGTCTTCTCTCTGGCCTTTGGCTGAGAGGCATCTGTCCTTCAGCCTTGATGTTAGGGTTACCTCACACCTAACCACAGAGGCCCTACCATAGCAGATCCCAAGGTGGCCAATTCTGTTACTTATGTTGTCTCCAGCAAGGGATTGTGGGAATTTCTGGAGATCTTCATGCTCCTTAAGAGCCAGGGCAGGCATGGGATGGGTCATGCAGGCCCTCTCTCTGCTGGACCGTGTCTCCTGGCCATCTTCATTGTGCTCTGGTAGTTCCAGGATGGTGAGGCCATTCTATGTGGCAGTCTCTTCTCAGAGTTCTGATCAAGGACTGGGACTCAAGTTCCCTCTGCTTCTGTGTCTGGCTCTCCCTCGGTTTAATGTACCATCTCCCCTTCCATCCTTTTCTGGATTATGACCTGAAGAGGGCAGACTACTTGCTTGTTCTTTTGCCTTTTGTTATTTTCCCACAACCCATCAGGCTAGAAGGAAGGAATTACTTTACATCATATTTTCCTCTATCCTGATTAAGGATTTCTTCAGGCTATACTAACTGAATGGCTGCGGGGAACCAGATTTATAAAGGAAAGGAAAGAAAAATATTTTTAAAATACTATCTCTATCATACTTGTGTAAAGAGATTGGTGACAGTGAGGACCTGGAGCCACTGAAAGTACGAAACCCTTTTTCTTTCCCCCATTTTCCTTTCTCTTTTTTCCATCTTCCTTATAGCCTGAAGAGTTCACAAGTAGGTTGGCAACTGCAAGGTCATGGTTTTGGAATGGAAGACAGTTTGTGGTTCACTAGAATGTCACTTTCCATGGTAATGATAATATATCTTCCATTTATTTGAATGCTGTATGCCAAGTATTGTGCCGACTTTTAAAAATTCTCTCCAAAATGCTATCATTACTCCCATTTATAGATAAGAAAATTGAGTTTCAGAGAAGTTAAGTAATTTGCCCAAAGTCTTATAACTGGTGAGTGGTGTTACTAGAGTTTAAACCCAATATCATCTAACTACAGACACCATGCACTAATTAACCATCACTCTGAACTGCCTTTTGATGAGGCTTTCAGATTTCTGATTTCCTTGTTATTGCTATATGAAGACCTTCAGTAAAGTGCAACTACACTTACAGTTTTGTAGGCTTCCAAAAGTCCCTTGGTGATAAAGTGGCAAGTGTGGCATTTAAAACCTGGTCTAATGTTGGCAAGCACCCTGAAAATGCTGCTGGGATTACTGAAGGAATCAGCCGCTTGGGATTCTACCTTCATAATCGCTTCTTAAGGGAACTTGTAATGAATCTAATTGGAAGCATCTACTTGATTCCCTACAGGATTATGTCATATAAACCAGTAGCAAGAAAGATTTCAAAATCAATAAGTGAAAAAGAGAGAGAGGCAAGAGTTGAAAGCACAGAGCTTAGGCCAGGAGGGCAGGCAGAACACTGACTTTGTAGCTCAGGAGGGAAGTCTTGAGCCCTTTTTGATATCTGCTATATGTGCGAAAGATGTTTGTGATTTGGGTATGGGAACTTTGAACACACATTTTCCTTTTGACATTTGGTAAGCTAAATTGTGGGAATTTCTGTGGGTGTTGATTAAAACTGTATGGTGCTGATCAGTTCAAAGGGCAGCACTGCTGTCAGACTTCAGGCCATACAGACAGTGCAGGCTATGTGGCTGTGATCAAGATTGTCTTGGGGCCTCTATTCAGTTATTCATTTACCTATTAAAGAGTTGAGCTGGGCTTGAACGATGGGTAGGATTTTGATAGGTAGAAATCATGGGGCTGGACATTATAGATAGGGTCAGTAGTAAGCAGAGACATAAGATGGGAAAATATGGTGCATGTTTGGGTGATGGGTTTTTTTTTCTTCAGCCAGAATTCCAGATAGAGAAGAGAAAGAGAGAGACAAACCCAGAAGAGTAGAACAGGATCAAACTGGGTAAAATGATGACATTAGGTCCCCAGGCACAAGTGCTCAGCGTGAACCTCCAGTAGCATGGGAACATCTGGGAGTAGGAAAAGCAGCGAGGTTTTGTTTGAGCTTGGGTGGCAGAAAGGAGAACCTCTTTCTGTTTGTTCCTTCACTGACTGCTGTAACAGGACAGTCCTTCAGTCAGCTCCTGCCTCGTGATTGTCCCATCATATGTGTTTTGGCGGTTCTTCCTCTTGGTGAGCCTCCACCATCCACCAGAATTGTGTCTTTTGTCTTCCTCTCCTGTCTGTCCCTTCCCCCTTCATTATGTATCTTGACAATGTCTTTAAAAAATTTTTTTTTATTGAAGTATAGTCAGTTTACAATATTGTGTTAATTTCTGGCATACAACATAGTAATTCAGGTATACATATATATATTGACAGTGTCTTTTAAAAAATTTTTTGGGGGGGAGGTAACGCAGGTCCTTGTACATGCTAAACACACACCCTATCACTGAGCTATACGCTCCACACTTGATAATGTCTTTTAATCCTTTGGTTTCAACTACCATTTCTGGAGAGACAACCCTCAACATTCTCTTACAAAGGGCAATGGTGTTAGGATGGTGATAGCAGTGGTCAGATTGCAGAGTTAAGAGGGTGACTCAGGAGTAGGGGCAGTGACCGTCAGTGAAAGTCAAAGAGAAAAAGGTAGGCCATTAAATAATCCTGGGGTCAGCAGTCTAGGAAGAAGCAAAGTCAAGAGGAGGGAGTGAAGCTATGGGGGTGCTACCAGGAGGTAATTCATGGACAAAGTTAGGGAGAAGGCAGCAAGAGTTGAAATTTATGAAATGGTCAGGTTAAAAGGATAGTCTTGTCTCAATAGATTGAAGCTACTCAAAATCAACTTCTTTAATATCTCCTCATGTCAGAAGATGTCTGCCTCTGAGGAAATATTTCCTCACTTCTTTCCAACGTGTCATCTCTTAAAGCAAAAACAACAAAAACCTAAAATCCATTTTGTCACTGATTTAATTAAGTCAATCATCTAGATGTTCAGTGTGTGTGAAATGAAATGTGCAGATGGACTGAACTGTTAGATGAAATTTTCCATCCCATCAATGTCTAATTTGTGTCCTACCATCTCCATGGAATCATCACCACTGTTGTGAATTCATAATAATTGCTGCGTCTCAGAGCTCCCAGATCACTTGTTTCTGAGTCATGCATTCTAGATGGTAGCCTGAGGAGCATCTTTAAATCCATGTATAGATATAGATACAGATATATATGGCAATGTGTATAATTATTCTAAATTTGTTTTTCTTCCTTTTGGCACAACAAGGTATTTGTATAATAATTCTTTATCTCCCTTTAAGTAAGTATATGTAATGGGTATTTTTTTCCAGGCAACCCTGGCTAGGAGTACAGAAAAATCTACTGATTTAATGTTACTCTAATTCATTTTCTTCAGGGTATGACTGTTCCTTTTTAACAATAACCACCATTACTATTACTATAAGAATAATGAAGATAAATCTTAAAATGCAAATATCCTTGGGAGGGGGATTCACTAAAAAATAAGCATTCCTTTTAAGGAACAAAAAAACCAGACTGATTCACCCCCTTTTTAAAGGTAAGATCTGAGAGGGGAGGATACCAACTCTGGAAAGGAGAGCAGCAGCAGAAAGAAAGGCTTAAAGCAACTGGTTAGGCTCCCAGAAGGGCAGGGAAACCCACAAACCAATCTAGATTTACTTCCCGGTTTTGCTTAGGGCCACCATTTTAAAGGTAAACATTAAAACTGAGTGCATTTCTATCTCTGTTTTCCTTTCTTTAAATTTGAAATTCAAGTTATCAGATATCTTCACTAAGTGGAATGCTCTTTTGTTTCCACTGTTGTACACAGATAAAGCTACATTTATGGCCTGCCAGTGAATTGGAATAAATTGAGTTTAAAATGATTTTCAGGGATATTATAAAATGTGTTGACTGTTGTGAAAAGAACCAAAGCAACTCTGAACAATGCCCATGGGAAACTGCTTTATACTATAAAAAAGTCATTTGCTTACAGAGAAATATTTCTTTTAAAAAATAGAAACTCTTATCATAGATTTAGTGCTATGCACAGCTGGTTGTTCCTAAAAATAGTGAACTGTTAGAAAATTCATTAATTAGGGTCATGTATTTAGCAATATCTGCTTGTTTAAAATAAGACTTCTTCTATTAATTACTGCCTATTCCATAAAATAGGTCTATCCTTTAATTGCACAAATACACGAAATTATAATCTTGAAATTCCCCACCAGGTCTAATTTAGGTCAATGCTGAGATAATTGTGCTTCACAGCTTAGCCACAACAGAATCCTGATGAATTTGTAACAGAGACTCCATACCATATCATCTCAGATGATAGGTATTAAAACGACTAGTACCTTTGGGCAACCAGTGTTTTTTTCACAAACCCTGGGTGAAGAGTGACAGCTAGTAGAACTGAAGCAATGAGGCTCAGCAGAAGTTTACAGGAATGTTTTGATTGATCAGTTTCCATGAGAACCAATATCTAAGCACCTACTATTCTAATTCTTGGAGGGCATCTCTAATAGTAAAGCCATCAATTTAAATTCTGCTTCTGGACCTTGGCTACAAATATTTTAAAGCTGATGGCGAAATTCCTCTTCCAAAGTTTTGATTTTATTGGCCTGGGGTGCAGCCAGGACCTCAGGATCTTTACAAGCTCCCAAATAATTGAAAAAAGAAGCCAAGGTTGTGAACGTTAAAGGTTTACAGCTTTACAGGTTTGGCAGCAAACGCACAGCAGCTGATCATTTCCTCTTATGTCTAGTAATTCCATTATAGGTAGCCAGTGAATGGTGATGTCTCTCTAGAAAGTAAATACCCAAATGTGAACCTTTCTTGGACTCACTGAAAGAGAATTTTTGAGCATGAGCCCCTGGCATGAGTACTTCTTACATCTCCCCAGGTGGTTCTGATGTACAGCCAGCACTGCAAATTTATGTTTGTAGTTTTCCAGGCCCAGCCATGTGGCACTCCTCCAATGCAGACAACTGGAGAAGCTTCATGTGATTACTCATTAGAGCATTTTATTTAAAAATGGAGTTTTGTTTAATAATAATTTGGTTATTGTTTATATTACACATGTAACAGGTATGGTTAGAACGAGCTTCTAGATCTAACTTACTAGTACCTGAGAAGTAAATCCTAGTACCTGGGCAAATTGTACCATGGTAAAAGGAAAGTTGCATGATGAATACATATTAATTTAACAATTTTCTTACCTAGACATGTAAGTCTAACACCCAGTTGCCAATACCAGAATGTTTGTGATGGCTGTAAGTTGTCTGTTACTTATTGTGGGTTACTTCAGGCTGCTCATCTGAGGCAAAGTGTTATTTCCCTTGTTAAAATCCACCCTTTGTTAACACTAAGGAGTTCTTGCTTGGTGGCTCCTCTACTGGAAAAGTTTTCCTTTTCTCTCAAGTGAGCCATACCTTCTCTGCTCTTGTGTGCCTTTGTCCTGAATATTCTTTCTGCAGCAGGGCAGGGGCCCCTAATAGTCTTCATTATCCCACCCATCTGCATTAGGACTTTCCTTTCAGTTAACACTCTTTGGGTTTGTGGTTCAGTTTCATTCAGAGTCTTCCCTTGGTTAAAATAATTATTCTTTAAAATAGGATTTCAGAATATCCTCATTCCTAAATAAGTTCCCAGATGCTTCTCATACAGATGTTTGGCAAACCAAGCTTTGAAAAATACTAATTGCTCAAAAGGTCGCTCATTGCTAAGGATAAGGAACTTTTTTTTTTTGGTTATTGACAACAGTTTGAGACAAAGAACCTTTGTGCATAATATGTACTGTTTGATGAATAAATGTCAAATATTTAAGGCCAATAATTTCCCCCAAGATCATAAAACTTCTACCCACATTATTCTACATTATATTACCTAATTGTTCGTTCATTCTTTCTTTCATTGACATTTTATAAGAGTTTGCTGCAATGTGGAACAGATCTAGATGTTAAAGTGAGTAAGAATAAAAAGTGACTAAGACACAATCTAACTTGACTACAAGGATCATGTCTTGGATTATGTCTAATGAGTAGAGGCTCAACGGATGTTTTTGAATGAATGGATGATAAACAGCAAAGCAAGGAGATGAAATGGTGAAAAATGGCCATCCTTCAGGTTGAAGGATAGCAGGGCTCAGAAAGACCTCCTGATCTCCTCTTGTGCGAGTGCCTGGTGACAGCCTGGCAATGTCCTATGACAGAGGCATTGACATCAGAGCATTAGAACAGCTGTTTTCATAGGAGGTGTTTTCAAAGACATGAGCAAAGTGCCCCACCTGTGGCCCACTGTTCATTCTAAAACCCAGTACAATTTTTAAAAATAAGTAAAAATCAGTGGTATGAATCACAGCTATTTAGTCTCAAAGTTAAAGCATTAGAAGGATTGTTATGTTCAAGAAAGGAAAACAACTGGCCAGAAATTTGCTGGACAATTTTGTGAAGTTCCTTTTGCAAACATATTAGGCAAATAAGGTCTATACTGCGAATCCTTCCTACTGTAGGTGACACCATCTAGAGTGAATCAAGTGCCCTTGAATTTGAGCAGAGTAAGAATAGATTGATTGTAAAATGTAGGCCTCTCATAAAATAAAATCTTTGGTGCATAGAAATTATCACCTTTATTAATTTTTGCCTATCACATTTTACTTTATAGTAAATAATGTTTTAGGAACATAGAGTTATCTGTAGATAACAAAACTGTTTCCATCCAGAATAACTGTTGCCATTGTTCAGTCTGTCAGTATTTTCTGTTGATATGTGTTATTGATCACAGATTCAACAAAAAGGACTAGTATTGGGAATATAAAAGTGAACTCTCAAAATTAACATTAACAACCTTATTAGAAAATAGGCAAAAGACATGAAGAAACACTCCACCAAAGAGGATGTACAAAGGGCAAGTAAGCACACAAAAAGATGCTCAGCTCATTAACCATTAGGTAAATGCAATTAAAACCACAACGAGATATTACTACATACCTATCAGAATGGCTTAAATAAAAAAATAGTGACATCACATGCTGATGAGAATGAGAAGAAACTGGATCACTCATACTTCACTGCTAGGAATATAAAATGGCTCAGCCACCCTGGTAACAATTTGATAGTTTCTTTATGTATGGCAGATTCTACCTGTTACTGTCATACAAGCCAGCAGTTATACTGTTGGGCTTTTATCCCAGAGAAATGAAGACTTAACATTCACACAAAAACCTCTACACAGATGTTTAGCAGCTCTATTAATAATCTCCAGACACTGGAAACAACCGAGATGCCCTTCAGTGTATGAATGGTTAAACAAACTATTACATTCATACCACAGGACACTGCTCTTCAGGAAAAAGGGGAACAGATTGTTGATACATGCTACATCCTGTATGAATCTCCAGAAGAAAGGCAATCCCAAAAGGTTAAATATTATGTGATTCCATTATATGACATTGTTGAAATGACAGAAGTATAGAAATGGAGAATATATTAGTGGTCACCAGGAGTTAAGGGGTTGGGAAGATATGAGGGAATTGGCAGGGCTATAAAAGGGCAACAGGTACGGAAAATATTCTGTATCTTGACTGTACCAATGACTATCCTGGTTGTGACACTGCATTATAGTTTTGCAAAATGTTACCATTGGGGAAAATTGGGTAAAGGGTACATGAGATCTCTCTGTACTATTTCTTATAACTTTATGTGAATCTACAGTTATTTCAAAATAAAAAAAAAACATAGTCATCATGATCACCATCATACCCAAATCTTACATCTCTTCAGTAACTTCACCATTGCTGTAAGAGAAAAATCAAAATGCTTCACAGGGCTTGAATAGAACTGTGTGATCTAGCCCAGTGGTTTCCAGCCCTGGCAGCCTGTTAGAATTACCCGTGGAGCTTAAAAAAAATACTGATGCCTGGGCCCTTCTCCAGCTCAATTAGCTCAGGACCTCTAGGGGTAACTGGACATTAATTAATGTTTTGTTTGATTAAAGTCTGCCTTAACACCAGACCATAGGCTCCATGAGAGCAGGAACCAGGCTGGTTTTTGCTGTCCATTGTACTTCCAGCTCCTAAATCAGTGTCTGCCACTTAGGAGGTACTCAGTAAGTGTATGTGAAGTCAATGAATAAATGAATGAATGAATGAATGAATAGAAGGGAAATAGAAGTACCTTCTTCTCTTCTTTCACTGCCTCCCTAAACACATAGAAGGAGAGAAGGAAGAGATAAGGTGCCTTCCCTGGTCTCATCCCCATCTTTCTAGAGCATCATTACAAAATTGCAGTAGGGACCACAGCACTGCCCCAGGAGAGATCTAACCCATAAGTACAAGATCTGGAAATGATGACAATGCCTCCTTCTTTACACTCAATCAGCAAATTTAATGAAAGTGAAACAGAAGCTGACAAGGAGGCTGAAATGACACATAGTCTTACTCATGCAGAAATAATAGAAAACATTTAAAATGCAGCTAAAAAAAATTAAAGGCACTGACAAAGAAATGAAAAAAAGATTTTAGGGAAGGAGAAAAGCAGAGGAAAAGGAGGCTCCCAGCCTTATGACCCAGTAATCACATTTACAGAACGTCTTTCTTGTGTGCTGCTCATGAAGCCAGTATGGTTCACTCAGTGTTCATGAGCCAGCCAAATGATGCCAACAGATACTGAATGCAGCAAGCTCCTAGGTATTCTTGAAGCTTGTACTGATTTTCTCCTAATACCTCCCAGCATCTATATCGACATCTGTAGTGTGAGTGCAATACTTCATGTTTTATACAATTACCCTGAGACATTGCAAATTCTGGAATTTTATACAAATCTCAGTTCACAAATCCGCAGACTGGTGTCTGTGGAAAATAGAACTTTATTTTCAGTAACTCTATTTAATTTCCATTTCAATACTACCACCACCCCTACCACCACCACCACTGTCACCACCACCTCCACTCCCCATTCTACCTAGCGGGTGGAAAACGTGCTTTTTTGTTTTTGGACGGGGGGATGTTTTGCAAGTGCTCCCTGGAAATGTATGGCTTAGGGGGGTGAAGCACTGTGGAGGTTGTGAGTATATTGGTCCTTGAGTTCCCTTTCCACGCAGGTGGAAGGGAGCAAGGTCCTTTGTGTCTGGCAGCTTCACTGTTGGGACCCATGCTTTAGGCTTGGGAGACTTTATTAGGCTGTTTACATTCTCATCTGCCCAGATGTCTCGGCGGCCCTTCCCTCTCTGGTCTTGCTTTCTCCCTGACAGCTGTGCTGGAAAGCTGATACAGAACCCCTTTCTCTCTTTTCTCTCCTCCCTCCATCCAAACAAAATCTCTTTCTAGTTTGGGGGGAAAAGAAGCCCCAACAATTTCCTTCTCTGTTTCTGGCTAAGACGTCTTGTCTCAGTCTACTGAGGCTCCGATTTCTGTAAGCAAAAGTTAGGAAGGTTAACAGTCTCTTTCTTTCCTCAACAGAGGCTGTGAAGGCAGGACAAACTAACTGCTCAAGTTCAGGTTGGATTGAGGGAGACAGAAAAGAAAGGAAGAGGGCATATACAGTGATAGAAAATAATGACCTCAAAATGTTATCTTGGACCGATAACTAACACTTCTTACATGCCTATACAGTGTTCCAGGTGCTGTATTAAATGTTTTATACGGATTGTCAAGTAATTCTTCTAATCCAGGAATAAGTTATTATCATCCACATTTTACAGGTGAGGAACTGTGTCTGCAGGAGGTTGAGTTACTTGACCAATGTCACACAGCTAGTCAGTAGCAGGGCCGGAAAGCAAATGCACTTCTGATTCCAAAGCCCATTGTCTCTGGCTTTGTTCCAGTTTCTGGCTTCTGGCTCATGACCTATGTAACAGAAGGAATTTCTGCTTCAATCTTGCAGTTGCCCTTGAGGGCTAGTCCAGCAGACATTAGCTAGAATTCATGCCAGTGGCTCATCTGAGTTCCTTCATCGTTTACCAGTCAAGTTTCCCTGGAAACTTCTCCAATGTTCTTTCCCAGCTCCTAGATGGCCACCATGCCCAACCTTCCAAGGTCACTTGGTAAGAGGTTGAATCATTAGGCTCAACAGTACTCTGGGAGGGGGCCACCATCTCATGTTGCAACAGGAAATGAAAGTGTGTTCATACATCTCAAGCATCTATGTTAAGAAGTTATGCAAAGAACTGTTCCATTTAATGTGGAACATGCACCATGCACTGAGTCAGGCAGGACAGCCCATAGCAGAGAGGGTTTTGGCTCACAGGGAAGGGCACTATGTCCATCTTGGTGAATAAGGGTCTTCAAATGATTGGCTTGCCAGACAGGCAAGCATGTTAATAAACAAAACAAAACAAAACTGTCCTGTTAACCTTGTTACAGCCCCAGGCATAATTGAGCACTGTGGAACTACTCCTTTCAGTGTCATTGAGATAGCTTAGCCCAAAACACAGATGGGTCACGAAAGTATCTGCAATGAAAACAGGAAAAATGATGTAGCAGGGCAGGGGGTAGGGGTGCCCACAAAAAGTGAGGGAATATAAAGAGAAAATAATTTAGATAATTATTATAGAAATACACATTAAAACTGTTGAATTTACTGAGTTTTGTCCTTTGTAATTTCCCCCTCCGACAAATCCTCCTCTGGTCAAGATGTGATTATTGATTATCGATCTTCTGCCTTCTTTATCTACATGGTCTTTTTCAATCACCCCTAAAACCCTGTGGAGAGTTAGTATTGTCCCTCGTGTAGACAGGAGAAAATGTGGCCCTAAGAGGTTAATGAATATTTAGGCAAGGCCTGGGGACCAGGAAATTATTTTTCTTTCTTTCTGTTATATCATATTGACTCTAGTAGGCTCTTAAAGAGTGGATTTAGAGATTCGAGGAAGAGACCACATAGTAAGTATGTAATGCCTGTCTACTTTACCTTTGTGTAAGGTTGACCTGGGCCAGGAGTAGAAAGCATTATATTTGCAATGTCAGGAGCTTCTCTTCCCTTTGGCATTTGAGAAGAACTTCTGTAGAGCAGTGGTACACACCGGGGAGCTTTAAAAAATAATTATGCCCGAGCTGCACCCCATACCACTTAAAGCAGAATCTCTAGGGGACCCAGATATCAGCATTTTAAAAACTCATTGGGTGTTTTTCCTCTTGTGTATTCCCCCTCTGCACAATTGAGAACCAGGGCTCTAAAGCAACTGTTTTCAGACTTGAACGTGCATCAGAATCACCTGGAAGACTTGCTAAAAAGCTGACTGCTGGGACCCACCGCTAGAATTTCTGTCAGTAGATCTGGGTAGGGTCCAGGATATGCATTTCTAATAAGTGCCCAGGTGACTAGGAAGGTGAGCTGAACAAAAGTAAGGCTGGTCTGAGCTTCAGTTCCTCTTCTTCCTGCCTATGAGGTTACAAGGGGTTTGTATCTCAGTCTGTTTCATGACTTCCCACATGCTGACTCACCCAACAAGAATACTAGAACATCATTTGTTGTGTAAATGCTAAGTAGCCTGTGAGCACCAGAGTATTTTGAAATAAATCATGCAATGAGTTCCATTAGGCTTTGGATGGATGCTAAGGAGCTTACCGCAATTTTCAGTAGGAAAATATTTTTCAAAGGAAATTTACCGTACTTAAATTTAGTTGTGTCCTTCCTTCTACCAGCATTTCTTCTTCTTTTTTTTTTTTTTAAAGTATTTGTAATAACTCCTCTTTATTATTTTTCATGAAGTCAAGTTATAAAGTTTATGGAGTCAGAACTCAAGGGATAGGCATAAATTTTCAGATCTAGGAGGGTAGGATTGCCAGCTTTAGCAACAAAACAAAGACAAAAATAAGAAATACCCCAGGACATCCAGTTGAATTTAAATTTCAGGCAAATGATGAATAATTATAAAATGTAAGTATGTTTCATGCACTATTTGACAATCCTGGTGACAGGGCAGATATTAGGATGGGAATGACATATGTATCTTTTGTGGAGAAACAGAACATATTCCAACCATTTCTATTTGTGGTTACACAGAGATACTTGAGCTTGAGCCCTGTCCATCGAGAGCTGAACAATCATTGGCTGAATTAATGCAATATGGATACCTAAGATATAAGTATAGTACATAAAATTGCTGAGTGACTTCAAAAAAGTATGCCTGGTAACTCAAGGTCCCAGTTTTCTTTTTTATTCAGATACCCCATTTTTGTTATTATTTAAATTAGTGGTTTGCAACTGACAGTGATTCCAATCCCCTCACCTCTACCCCAGGGGACATTTGGCAAGGTCTGGAGACGGTTTTGGCTGTCACAACTAGGAGGGTCGGTGCTATTGGCATCTAGTTGTTTGAAGCCTAGGATGCTGTTAAATGTTCTACAATGTACTGGACAGTCTCCTATAAGAATTATCTGGCCCAAAATGTCCACAGAGCTGAGGTTCAGAAAGCCTGGTCTAGATCATAGTGCACGGGATTTAACAAATCTCTTGTTAAACTACTCCAGCCATGTCTTCTGGGTGGAAATGTGGCAGAGAGGATGTCTTCTATCTGCTGTACTGTAAAGGTACTGGTGGCAGAATTTTGATAAGCTCCTTTAAAATTTTACAAAACAAGGGAAGTGCTGTTGCAGTTCCAGAAAAAGTGCCAGTCCTCAGTTGCTGCTGTTCTCTCTAGCATGGCCTAGATTTGAAGCCTTTGAAGAGTTCAAGCAGGATCTATGAAATTCATGTGATTGCACTATATAAATCTCCTCTCCTTGGCGGGGAGGGTATAGCTGAGTGGAGAGCACGCCTACCATGCACAAGGTCCTGGGTTCAATCCCCAGGACCCTCATCAAAATAAATAAATAAACCTAATTACCCTCCCCAAACAAACCAAAACTCAAAAAATTTTAAGGAAAGAAAAACAAAGTTTAAAAAAAAACCCCCAAATAAAACTACTCCCCTTTAGTGTGAGAGACATAAATTTAATCTCAACCCTTCAATTAGTTCCAGTCATCCAGGACTTGCTCACAAAGGGACAGTGACTCAATATGCATTCATCATTTTGTGTACTACAGCTGTTGCTGTAATCCTTGTATTTAGAAGGTGATTGCTAAATACAACAAACAAACAATAAACATTCATAATACCTTGACAATACCTGATGTTTTCATCATGTTTACCTCTAATTAACTATAAAACATTTCAGAGACATATATTCTTATTAAAGATCTAATTAATTCCCATGAAACCCATGGGAAGCAAAGAGGGGGTGGGTTATATTATTTCCATTTTAAGAGGTGATAATTAAGGCTTGCCTGGAGTTACACATCAGCTGTTTAAAAGGTTAGGAGTAAATTAGAACTCTCGTCAATGGCACTGTGTCTGTCAGCCAGTGCAGCATTCTGCCGATGGTATTGATTTATCAGACCCTGGTTAGCGCCCAGTCATAAATGTCTAATTTCAAAATCCTCTTTAGATGTACACAGCAGATTATGAAGGGTGGTTGATAATTAGAGAAGGACAAAACAGCAAGGCTATTTCCATTCCTAGTGGTTTACCCTTTTTAAACAAAAACTTGTCAATAGCAAAGTAAAAAGGAGGAAAAGTATACAGTTCAAGAAATATTTACCATGGGCTACTTGATGCCAAGTCCTGTGCTAGGTACTATGGAATATGAAAGATAAATATATATCTTTGATATGTAGTTTAATATATAAGTTGGAGACTCAAGACTTACCTGCAAAAAACATAAAGAGAACTGTCAAACACAGTGTAACATAAATACATGCCAAAAGGTGTGAATAGGAAGCTTTTGTATCCTGGAAGGCAGAGAAGCTTTTATGAAAAAGGTGGACTTGGAGATGGATTTTGAAATATTAGTAGGTCTGGTTCTAATGGACAGTAGGAATGTGGGGAAATAAGTTCCAACCAAGCAAAGGGGTTAGTGAATACAGGTAGGGTCATTGTTACTACTCTCTGGAAGAGAAATAAACTTGGGAGCTCTCAAGTGGTCATTTTCCTGCTTTGTGAACTGAAGGTGTTACCAGAAAACTAGGTAACCATTCTTGGTGGATGTGGAGCCAAAAGACACAACCAAGTCAAAGATCGGGAGAAGGAAAGATTTATTATTACTTGCAGCAAGTAAGAAGAACACCGGTGATCTTTCCTAAAGCCACGTCTCCTCAAAAAGCAAACTGGGGTAGTTTTAAGCTAAAGGTGGTTGACAGAGCCAGGCTTTAGTAGATTGAAGTTACAAGGGTCAGAGAAGGTCAACATCGTCATCATCCCTTAGGTTCCAGTTAATCTAGTGGTTGAGCTTTGCAGGCTAATCTTTATCACTGAAAGAGAACTGGGAGTCTTTACAACTGAAATATTACCTTTGCTATTGTTACTTCTCTTGCCTGGTAACAGTCTGTTGTTTCTGCATTCTTTTGTTCACTTAAGATTATTCATTACTGAAACCTGTTTAAGGGCAAGCATTGTGGCCAGGCTTAGATCACAAAATAGCTTAGGCCAAAAATGGCTTCTCCTCTGTCAAGAAAGCCATGTCTGGTTTTCCTTCTCTGGGGAGCTCTATCTCATCTGCTTACAAAGGCAGAAAAAGCCAGATAGTAAGGGGGGAGTATAAACAGAAGTGCAAAAGAGACAGAGGGAGACTTCCTGGGTTCCTGTCAATACTCCAGTTCCTGGTTCTGAGCTCTGCCTGAGCCTCAGCTGCATCCCTGATTCACTCCAGCATCTTCAAATACATTTCAGTATTTTGTTGACCAGTGGGAGAACCCAAGCAGTTATTGAAGCCAGGAATCCTAGCCACAGGCGAAGGGATAAGTACAGAGGGTTGAGTGTTACTAGATCTAAGCCCCAGGGCAAATACTTGGAACCAGCCCTGTTGTCTGGAGCTGGCTCTTCTGATCAACTTTGGTTTGGAAATTGGGTTGTGGGTTGGTCAGATGAGTTTAAAGGGCTATGAGGGATCATGAGGTCTTGTTCCTGTCACTCAGGCTTTTGTGGTTCTAGATTCTTCCACTGAGACAAATAGCCTTGGACACACAGAAGCCCCCTTGCTTCTTGAATACTATTTGACTTTGACAATAGTTTGGTGAGTGATGGCTGCTGCTTACAGGTCAACTATCAACTGGATAAAACCACTACATTTTTAATCAGGTAGGTTACCTTCTAAAGGTAGGAATCATTCATCTGAAACTAAACCACCTACTTCAGAATAGCTGTTCTGGCAAGTGAACTGTTTGCCCTAGTATTTGCTCTTAATATTATTTTAAACATATTTTAATGATAGATTATGACTTAGAAGTGATTCATTTTTATTTTATAGTTGTCTTGACAACAATGTAATTTATGATATTCTATGTACTTGAGAATTCTAAAATTTTACAACTGAGCAGTATGATGCTTATTAAATTTTTGATCAGAAAAATACAGTGGTAAAATTCTTCAGGGTTGGGTGGACTGGAGTGGGACAATTATTTATTTTTGTTAAAACTGTTTCTTTTTGGATTCAAACAGTAGTGACTTAAGGACCATAGCTAAATTTAATTTCAAGGAGAGTCAATTCAAGTGTCTCTTATAATCACTTCACCCAGAATTTACTTTTACTGCCTTTCAATTTTAGATTTCCCCCCCTTAGTTTATTATAGCTCTCTCTAAATTATTTTATGAAATTGGAATGAATTGGAAATAGTTTTATACCTTGCTTTTCCCCATGTGTATAGTCTTAAAATTACTCATGTAAAGCAATTTAGGAAACTTATTATGAGATATTTCAAACATACATAAAATTAGAAAAAAATTACAAGCACCCTAGAAAAAACACTTATAAATAGAGAACTGCTAATATTTTACAAAATTTAATTCAGTTTTACATTTGGGGGTGGGGCACTTTAAAGTAAATTAGACTCCTTGACCTAAGTCTATAGCAGATGCTTGCTTGAACCTCATTTTCTGGAAGTCCAAAGTCTGGCCATTCTGCATAAACAATACTTCAGAGCAGTTTTCTGGCACTCCCTTCGTTTGAAAAAATGTACATCACGAGAAAGCAAGTCTTCTCTTTCACCTCTTAGGTGTAAACTGATGAAACTACTCAGTAGGGTTATGACTCAAAGAGCTTTGCCCTCTGTATACTCAAAACATGTAGTTGAACTGAATTTCAGTTGTTATTTTAAAGGCACACGTGACAAATGCACTTAGTCTCCCTGAAAGCAGTATAGTGTTGTAGGGGTGAAAAAGTCAGAAAGGCCGAAGTGGAAGGCGCGATAAAAAGCCCGCACTGGGGCAGACTGTCTTGGTTTGAATTCCCGACAGTTCAGGGTCTTTTGGGATAAAGTGTCAATGCCTCATTTATAAAGTGAGCTGCCCTAAGGCCTAGTTCAAATAAGGAAGTAAAATGTTCACCAGAACCAGCTGGAGTGCTTATTAAT
This sequence comes from Camelus dromedarius, assembly GCF_036321535.1. NCBI lineage: Eukaryota > Metazoa > Chordata > Mammalia > Artiodactyla > Camelidae > Camelus > Camelus dromedarius. The sequence goes on along the minus strand of NC_087443.1, from coordinate 48,557,134 downwards.
GAAGTGGGAGGACGCCCCGCCTCTCCCAGTAGGGTTTCCGATTCTGTAGGTCTAGAATTTTTTTGCATTTCTAACAAATTCTCTGGTGATGGTGACGCGGCTGGTCCTAAGGCCACAGGGACTGCAAGTGGTTCGTGGCACAGGAGCTTAATAAATGTTCACTATTAACATAACCATCTAAGCTGTCCACCAGCAGGGGCCACACCTTAGGGAAGAGCGACGGCCTCTGTCCAGATGTTCCTGCCAATACATCACGCCTCCTCTGCACGGAACAGATTAGCACAGAGAGGCAGCTGGAGCAGCGGTGTTACTGCCTAACGGAAGGGGACCCCTGTCTCTAACTTCCGCCTCTGGGGAAAAGCAGAGGCCATCCATCCCCGGAATCCTGCCGTCTCAATTTCCCAGCCGTTCGTTTTGAGCCCAGGCAGGAGCCTGTCCTCCCAGCAAACCCAGGGCCAGCGCAGCGATTCCCCGGGGCGGAGCGGAGGCAGGTGCGGAGAGGGGGCTGGAGCCCTGTGGGAAGGCGTGGCGAGGAGCAGAGCACTCTGCTCCAGTCCCGCCAGCTCGCAAGTCCGTTCCGATCGGCCGCGGACCGATGACCGGGCGGAAGATGGCTGCCTGGAGCTCCACGGACAGTCACGTGTCACCGCGATACAGTCGCACGCCCCCTCCCCCGCTCAGTGAGTCCCGGACCCCGCGGGACGCGCAGCCCCAGGCTGCCTCTCCGCCTCCGGAGTACCGAGCGGGATGGCCAGAGAGGGGGCGCCCCGCAGCCGAAGGCCAGTTCTCTCCGCCATTGGCCCCTAACGCGGGCGCAGGAATCGGGCTCAGAGAGCGGAGAAAAACCATCCTCCCGGCGACCCGCACCAGGTCAGCCTACTGGGCATGCGCAGTACTCCCGCCCGGGCGGGCCCGCTCTCCAGGTTTTTCCCGCAACTCAGCGGGGCCCGCGGGAGGTGGGGCCGGGATGGGCCGGGCCGGGGTGGGGCGGCCCTGACACGGCTTGAGTCGTCCCTGTTCAGACTGGAGCTATTCGGGCCTTCCTATCCCTGACCGGCTTCGGCTGGGTCGCCGCGGCGGTTTCATTGATTTTAGGGTGGGAACCTGTGGACGGAGGTTTAAAAATGGGTTGTAGAGTCTGAGGTCCGCCTTTTTTTAAATGAATGCTCAATTACGACTTAATCCCAAGTGTCGCACTCCTAGCCTTGGTGGGGAAAAGAATCCTTGGGTAGCTCGCAAACTCGTGCCCCTGAGCCCGGTCTCCAGAAGGCCGTTTGTGTTTCCTGTACTGACCAGCTCAACTCTTAAACTCTCTGGCTCTGCCCCAAGTGCCATACTGCTGCTGACGGTAAAACTCGGCTCCCGTCCCGCCTCACTAAACAGCTCCCTAAAAATGTGCAAGTGGGCCTTTCTCGTCGTTGGGGAAAATGCCTGCCTCTCGAGCTTCTAATTACTTGGAAGTAAAATAACAGGGGCCAAGCGCCAGTTGCCCCTAGGTGCGCAGTCTGGCCCGGCTCCCGCCGGGTCGCGGACAGAGCCCCCGCGGACCCCGCCCGCCCTGCCGGCCCTCCCGGCCGCCGCGAACACCCGGAGGAGCGGATTCCCGTTGCGCGGGAAGCTGGGCCGGCTCGAGTAGCGGACTGGGCATGCTCGGCAGCCCGAGAGGCTCGCGTTGGCAAGTCGGAAGCGTTCGCACCAGCTAGGCAGCGGCCAGGGCAGCGGCGGCTGGCAGGAAGGGAGCGGGAAGGGTCGGTCCGGGAAGGCTGCTCTGCCCTGGCGCCCGGCAAGAGGGCCAGAGAGGTTAATCTGGGTGCGGATCCCCGACGCTGCCCTGCCCCGGATTTCGTTCTGCGGCTGGGGGCTCGGCGAGCGGAATTCCGGCGGCTGCCGCGACTCCGATGCAAGTGAGTCCGTGGGGCGGCGGGAGAGAGCCGATCTCGGGGGTGCCAATCGGTCACCCGCCTCAAGGGCCTGCCCTGCCGCCGGGAGCGGTGTGCTGGCACCTCCAGGGCGAGGGGGCGTGAGCTCAGCCCGCGCAGAGAGGCGCGCGTACCTGGCGGGCACTCCCGCCGCGCCTCCGCTCCCGGGGGGTGGGCGCGAGGGGCGGTGCGGCGGCTGGGCTCGGGGCTCCGAGGGGGCGGCCCGCCCGCGGGGCTCCCGGACCAACTTGGGGCGGAGAGAAAGACGGGGGCGTCAGCGGGAACCTTTTCAAAGGTGCTGCGTGCAGGCTGGAAGGCTGCCTAGAGTCAGTTTGGGGCGAGCAGACGGTGGCGGGGTCGAAGAGCCGCCAGGCGGGGAGCCTTAGGGCAGTGGCTCAGCGGGGATCTGGACACCCGCAGGGTACGACCCCAAATCACGGCCCTACCCCCACGGCTCGGGTGGTGGCGTGACAGTTGGTGCCTCTGAGTTGGATCGCAGCCGGCCAGTCTCCCTGGGTTTCGGGATCTCCCCGTCCCCCGTCACGGCTCCCCGATGTCCCCAGACAACGTAACAGGTGGGACCCCTTTCCCTGAGGAGTGAGCTCCACTCCCCAGGCCGCATAACAGCCTCCAGGTTCGGGGGAAGCTCTGAGACCCCGCGGGGCTGCCCCCACCGGGTGAGGGTGTTAAGGGGTAAGGCCTGGAGGAGCCATCGGCGCATCCCGGAACTGGACATTCTCTCCCGGACACGGGTGTTCCTGAGTGAGGGGTCTCCGCGATTCCGAGGCGACTTTTCAAGGGCAGAGCAGCGACACCAGCGGCTGTTTCTCCCACCGTCTTAACCGAGACTTCGGCTTTCGGCTTCTTTTGGTGGGTTGGGTAGGGTGCCCTGGTCCAGCTAACGGATTCAGTCAGGCGCGTTATGGTTAAAGCCTTTTCTTCTTGAGAGTCGCGAGTAAAAATCGGGATGAGGGTTGCCATGGCCGGAGAGAGTGAAGGGAATCCTTGCAGGTGCTCCTCCAGTGTTTCTTTTCACCTTAAGACAGTACAGACTTGAGCGGTACAAGCTTACGAAACCAACACTGAAGGCTTGCTTTCCGAAAAGGAAGTTTATTTTCTACGTTATGGGGCCTGCTTACTATTCTGGCACCCTGGATATTTACCTTTCTGGACCTTTAAAACTGTTTGGACAGGTTATTTTGCTTGTAGGTTTGGGGGCGTTTCTGGTTGGCTGCCTGGGTGTGGAAGCCGCAAGTGCCTGTCACGGTGCGCTGTGAACGCCCCACGCTTCCTGGCACTGGGGGCTGAGCATTATGGGGACTGAGTGGGCCGAAAGAGGAGTGGGACTGGTGACGTAGCAACGCGAGGGGAGTTGCATAGGGCTGCCCAGACACCACGGGGTGGGGTTGGTTGGCTGTTCTGACCTGTGCGTGCTGAAGGGGAGAGGGCTAGGCGTTTCATTGGTTCGGGGCGTTAAGATGTTAACCAGAGAAGCCAGGCGGGGTTTGGGTCCCCGTCTGGTCAGTGCTCCAAGGGAAGCCCAGGGATGTTTGGTGATTCAGCAGGTGGCAGCCTTCCAGCTCTGGAGCCATACCTTGGCCAAGCCAGCCAGCAAGCCAGCGGCAGCAGCTTGTGCCTGCTGTGGGAGGCGCCAGCTTCGGGGGAACCTCCAGGAGATTCTTCTGCCTGTAGCAGCTCACTTTCCTTATCTTGCTTTCTCTTTATGGCTGGAGGCCATGGTCTTTTGGGTTTCTTCACTACCTCTCTTAAACTATGTAGCATATTTTTTAATATCTCCAGTTCTCTGACCCACTGGATAGCAGGAAGTGGCAGCTGCCACCATGCACAGTTTAAGTAATTATTCTGCAGAAAAATGATACCAGTATGTAAAGCAGAGAAATAGTCTTTTTTTTTTCCTATTTCTGCTTCAGAGACTAGAAATTTACATTTTTAGTAGACTAGGTTGTATTTCTGTAACTCTTCAGTGCTGGTAGTGAGCTATTTCAAATATCAGAAAGCATTAAAAAAATTCAAGGGATGGATAAATGACATTGAAGGGACACAGTTATGAAAACAATGTCTCATTCGTTGGAGGATCTGCAGCATCTTGTGCAGTGTTTAACTTGTAAATATTCAATAAATGTTTGTTCACCTGAAATTTAAAGAAATTTTCATAACAGAAGCTTGTTGGTAAGTTTTGACACTTAAGGAACTTTGTATGTTTTCATAAGTCAAAATTGTGTAGGATGACCATAGACATTCAATTTTAGTTTGAAAATGCAATCCTTTTACTTTTCTCCTGTCCCTTAATTTTCAAATTGTAGCAGATCCTGCACTTTAACTGAAAAAAAAAAAATAGATGTATTTTGCTAACATATCTCATGAAAATCCAAATAGGTGTGTTTTGCTAACATGTCTCATGAAAATCCAGAAGACTCCTACATATAACCGTTACAAATTCTTTTAAAACTAAAAAGTGCTGTGACTGCATATCAAATACGCTTTATTTACAAAACTTCATTTTATACAAAGCATTTCAGGAAGATTAGAGAACTAAGCCTTTATCAGCCAATGAAAAGTGCTGCTGTAGAAAAGGCAAACCAGTGTTTTGGAAATAAAAATTCTGACTTGTTTGCACAGGGGGATAATCTGCCCAGTGCTGGGTCTTTGAAGGAGGTGTAAGTGTTTGTCCAGCTCATTCTTCTGCATTTTACTTATGCAATTCTGTTCCTCCCTCCAGTTGTTAAGCTGTTTCTTCTTTCCCTAAAGGCATACTTTGCTGGCATGGCCTTGCTTACTTAAAGCTGTTGCATTTTCTCTCATAAATTCAGTTAGTGGTGATTTTTATTTTTTTCACTGTCCCGTACACTTTCCAGCTGCTTAGTATGATAAACTGTTCGATGGTCCTTGGAAAAAGCTGTGGCCAGCGTGACCTTGTGGGGGCATGACAGGTTATAGATGGCTTTTTCTTTGCCTTTTTTGGTTGGTACCTGTAGCCACAGCCATCTCATCTGGAAGAACTGTGAAGGCATGCCTGGTCTTAAAGATTTTGGCCTTTTTCTTAAGGCTCTTGGTCAGGAATATAAATGGTCATTTATTGTCTCCTACCACATTCCAAGAATTTTGGCTATAAAGTGTGTCATTTTAATAATCTGCCCAATCCCCAGAGGACTGTGTTTCACATCAGTCCATTTGGATGTGGGAGCTAGGAACCGGCATTGGGTGTGGGGGAGGGGAGGGTGAAGAAGGGAAGAGAAGGGCAGGTGGGGCCGGGAAGATAGCTTGATTTTGTAACTGTGACTTCTGGTTTCAGTAAGATAGAATTGAATGGTTGATCAACAAGTGTGGCTCAATCTCAGCTGAAGTGCTCTGCTCCCCTCCGTAGTCCTCTCCCCCTCCACAGATAAACACACCACACACACCCCCCCACACACATCCAGAGAGTCGCCCACAAGTCCACAGACACGTACACACACAGTCACACACTGAAAAGAGTCACAGGTACAGATGTAGACACCTCTACCCTTTGTGAAAAGCCAGGCATCCCCACTACTTTTTAAATCCTAATATATCACACAGGGAAAATCTAGGCCTCAGCAGCAAGTTGAGTTCTGGGGGCCTGAAATCACCCCAAGTTTGTATTTCAGAAAGACTCCTCTTCCCTGTCTCAGCAGCAGACTGTGTAAATGCAGGTGAGTGGGCCTTTAGAGACTCAGGGACTTGACAGACTTCGGTGGGTTTCAATGGTTTCAGTGGTAACTTCCAGAAATTCTTACTTTTGATAGAGCCCAAAGCCATTAAATTTTGCCTTTTGCACATTAGGAGTCTTAAGACATTCTTCCTTACCCCAAGATTACAAATGTAATCTATATTTTATTCTATCAGCTTCCTACTTTTACCCTTCACAATGAGGACTTGAATCTGCTTGAGGTTCATTTTAATGGCATAAAGAAGGAACCCAGTGTTATTTTTTCCTTTCCATTTTGTGAGCCAGTTTTCTCAGAATCATTAAACAGTGTATTCTTTCCCTGAGATTTTAGGGGTAAATGTGTAGCCACCTCTATTATACATGCATGAGTCTATTTTTTCTATGTTATTAATAGTTATAATTTCTGTATGGTCAGCTCCATCCGTACATTTGAAGTGTACGATTGGATGAATTTTGCCAGATGTGCATACTTGTGAAACCACCACAATCAAGATCCAGAGCTTTTCCTTCTCTCTAAAATTTCCCATGGGCCCCTTTACCTTCCATCCCTCCCATGGTGCCCGGGCTCAAGCAGCCACTGGTCTACTCTCTGCCACAAATAGATTAGTTTGTGTTTTCAGATTTTGAGGTTCTTCACAGGGTTCAAGTTCTCTGTTCTGTTCCAGTCACCTGTCTGTTTCTATGCCAAATTATTTTTATTATTATAGCTCTGCATTGTGTCTTATATGGCAGGATGAGCCCCTTCCTTGCTCTTCTTTTTCAGGACTTGGTAATTTGTGGACCTTTTTTCTTCCATATACATTTTGGAGTGCTTGTCAAGTTCTCAACAAAGTCTTGGAAATGTGATTAGTGTTACATTGAATGTGTAGCCTAAAATGGGGAGGACTGACACCTCTTCCATCTTAATTTTGTAATTCTACCCGTGAACATGGTTGTCCTTTCTTTTTATAATGACTTTAAAAATTTTCTGTCACTTTTTTTTTTTTTTTTTTTTTACAAAACTAATGTGTTGTTTTGAGGAGAATTTGAATCAGGGCTCCTCATTCTGAACCTTATAGGAAGGCAGAGTGTAGAGGCTTTGGGGACAGATCTTGTTTCAGTCTCTGTTCTCTTTTCACTGGCCTTGAGTGACTCAGGGCAGACTCTCTCCTTTCGTAGCCCGTTTCCTCCTTCCTCAGGCTGGATCCCATAGCCTCCCCTTTAAGGCATTTGAGCTGCAGAGGGCTTTAAAGAGATAGTGTGGGAGAGGCAGGGAGTTCAAATCTTGAAACAGAGTTGCTGCTCACTGAATGTTGGTGTAACATGTCCCCTAATGCTGGCTTTAAATAGCATAAACTTTATACTTTTATTCTGCTTCATAGCAAAGAAATGTCAGAAGAGCAAAGTGAATAAGCCAACCAATTAACTGTAATATTCTCCAAGTCTACACATGCATGTCCATGCGTCTGCCTAGTTTTGTGGGGTTTCACAGTAAGTATGGATCTTTCCAAAGAATTTTACAGCCCAGTAGAGTAGAAAAGACCAACGTACAAAAAACAGTTAGAGAATTATGTGTGACAGATGGTTTATAATTAGGGATTCAGTGAGGTGGTGCCAGGGGAGTTATGAGTAGAGAAGTTTCGACTCAACTTGAGTAGAAGTAGATTGGGGGTAGTGAAGAGGCCAGAAAAACCCAGTATAATTAGCATTTCTGTCCAGGGCCTTGAACCCCATGATAGTGGAATTTGTACCTAAATTTAAGTGTCTTAAAAATCATTGCTTTGGAATCAGTGATAACAAGTGGCTGGTAGATGCCTAGGTAACTAGTAACTCTGTCACATGGAACAGTGGTTAAATTGTGCCATACACCAGAAATTGACACACTGTAACTGACTGTACTTCAATTGAAAAATTAAAAATTGAAAAAAAAAAGAAAATAGTGGTTGAGAGCACTGACAGTGGAGCTAGAGTTCCTGGGTTCAGGTCTTGGCTTACTATTCAGGAGCTGTGGGACTTTAGGCAAGTTCTGTAAACCTTCTTTGCCTCAGTTTCCCTAACCAATATCGGTGGGTGTCATAACAGCAGGTACCTCACAGCTTGTGAAGACTATAAATTAACCTTTGTCAGCTGTTTAGTTTCTGGCACAAGGTAATCACAATATAAATGTTAGCTGTTCTTACGACTACTTATATTAATGTTTATTGTGTTTCTTCTCTGTCTATCTCCCTTGAGCTATGTGAAACCTTATGCCACAGAGTTGGATGGCTTTTGTCCAGAAAGACCTGTTGGAGGCACAGTCATGTAGAGTGAATTTTCTCTGCATGTTGCTGGGTATGTGCTGGATGCTTAGGTTGTAGACTGCACAAGTAAATGCTCAGACAGTGGAGCCAGGTGCTATCTCTGTTGGTCCTGGATGTCCTCAGGGCTCTGGCATGGAGAGGATAGATGATATCATGTGGTTAGTGTTGACCTTTAAAATAAAACAATTATTTTACCAGCAAAAAAATGGGTTTATTTGGGAATAGCAAAAATTGCAATTCTGGACAAGCAAGCCATGGCAAAAAATCATAGGCAAGTTCAACAAAGGAGAGGAATATTATTTTATAGAGAAAAAGGAGGACATTGGTAAGGGTTGTTTTGAACAGAAGTCCATTGGTGAAAAGTGAGAGTTTAGGATAGAGAGGTTTCTCGTTGACTGAGTTGCTGGGGTTGTCAGTATTCTGTAGGAGATGTAATGTGCATCTTTTCCTGTTGGAGCCTGTAATTGGAGCTTCTTTTCCATTGGTGATTCTTATATTAGGGTCTGGAACTGACCATTCTTCTTGTAATTGACATCCAGCGATACTGCATGATTGCTCCCCTCCTGGTCAGTCCTCTGACTCTAATTTAGTGAGGTTTCCCTTTATTAATTTTCACATTAGCATGCAGAAAGCAGGTTTTATTTTGCTGTATTCCTAGTTTTGATTAGACCTTTTGGCAAAGGTGTAGTAATCATAGGGATTCAGATTTGTTGAGGGTGAACCACATGCCAGACGCTGTCTAAGCCGTTGACAGTCCAGTGAGATGGATGTTATTATTATCCATTTTCAGAGATGAGGAGAGTGGGGCACAAGTAATTTGCCTAACAAAGTAGGAGTGCCCTGAGGGAGTTTAGTGTTTGGGGCCTTTGTCAGTTGGCAAAAATTACCAGAATAAGTGTTGGTGGGGCACTATTGTAATTACGTAGAATTGTGAAACACAGGTTAGCCCAGCAAGGCATTCCCATGACCTTGGAGGCTTACTGGCCCATGTTGATGGTGCTCAGATTTCAGCAGGTATCAGAATCACCTGAAGGCTTGTTAAAACACCCGTGCTGGGCCCACCCCCGCCAGAGTTTCTGAGGCAAGGCGTTTGGGGTGGGGCCTCGTAGTTGACATGTCCGCCGTGTTCCCAGATGACACTGGTGCTGCGGGTCTGGGACCTCTCTGAGAACCAGTGCCTAAGCAATGCTTATGTCAATGGAGAGCCAGCTGCTCCTATTTCTACTTACAGTCAGGTGAGATGATTTCAGATTCAGACATTTTAAATACTGCCTACCGCATGAAATAAGAACTGAACTCACACGGTCCTGTTTCTAGGCCAGTGGAGGAATGTCTGAGCCAGTGCAGTATACCTATTGCTTTCTGTCCTTGCCAGTGTTTCTGACATGGCTAAGGTGGGTGAGAACCCAGGGTGGAGAGAAAATTTGGAAATACAAATCAAGACTTACTAGAAGCGTGAAGTGCCATCTCATGCATCCCATCCTGCGAAAATGCCCTGATTTATTTTTGTTATTTTCCACCCTCCCTACTCCCTGCCATAGGCACAGAAAGGCTTTATGTTCACCATTTAACCCCTTGGGAAAATTTAGGTACAGAAAAATTAAAAATGTATGAAGATACACAGACTGACAGTAGAGAGGCAGAAGATAATCCTATTTGACTGGGTTAACTGTAGTAGAAAACCGTCTGTTTGTAGAAAGGTACTTGAAAACAAAGAGAAAAGAAAAAGGGCTGTGTACCTGTCTCCAGCTGCTGAGAGGTAAAATAGCCACTGTGTGTCCAAGCTTAGTGCACAGGAAGTCCTCACCAAGTGTGAACCACTGTTATTACAGCCAAAGTTTTCTGTTTTACAATTGAGACTGCATTTACCCCGTCTGAGCCATGTCACACGTAAAACTGAGGAATTAGAAAATTTTAAAATTGAAAGCTGTTGCAGGAAATCAGGATTTAGGATTAACTCAAGAGAACATACAAATAAATCGTATTTGGGAAGAAATGTTGGTCCAGATTTTTCCCTGTGCTAGTTGTTGGGGCTCTCCTGTGACCCCAGCAGCCAGAATTTGTTTGTTTGCTTGGTAAGGGGATGTGGTAGGGGAGAGAGGATGGGAGAGGGCCGGGGGAAGGCTCCGGAGGCCAGGAAGGCCTGTTCATATATGCCAGACGTTCTCAACCTGGAGTTTACAGCAGTGGTGAACACGTATTGAGGTCTGCCATGGGCTAGACCTCTGTTACGCTTTGAGATACAGAGGTGAGTGAGATACAGTCTAGATTCCCTAGGGGTTAGTCAGAGAAACAGACATGTCCACAGATAAATGCTATCACCAAGTAGTGGGTACAGTACAGCAGCTGGACACCAAGCCCCTGGGGGCAGGGCAGGAGGGCTGGTCAGAGGAGGGCGCCTGCTCCAGGCTCCCTGGGTAACTGACAACCATAGGGATATAGTAGATGGAGCTGGAATGGTGTGTTTTGGTTTTGTTTCCTTTCTTTGCGTCTTTTGGGATTTCCATTCTGAGTGAGATAGTTTTGATGGCAGATGGGATTCTGGGCAGATATATGCTGGAAGTGGTCAGCCCTTGAAGGGAACTGGGAGCTGGAACAGCCCTTCAGAACCGCTTAGGACAGATAAACAGCAAGGACCTATGACATAGCACAGGGAACCTGAAATAAACATCTTGTAATAACCTGTAATGGAAAGGAACCTGAAAAAGAATGTAGTGTGTATATGTATAATTAATCACTTTGCTGTACACCCAAAACTAACACAACATTGTAAATCAACTATACTTCAATTAAATAAAAAACCCCACAAAACTTAGGAATCAGAGGGAGCCTGTGCTAGTCCATTTTGTCTCTAACAACTGTGGCTAACTTTTAGCTATTTCCTAGGACTGTAAAACCTGCAGAAGGTTACTGCCGTTCTCTCTTTAAGGTAAATCAGCTTTTAAAAGAAAGATTCTTTATTCAAAACAAAGCTTTGTTTTATTTGCCCTCAGTTTTTGGTGAAGTGCTAAATTCCACTTTGAATTTAGTTTTCAGTGGTTTGCATTTCTCGCTTTCCTTGTCCTCCCCTTCTCTCTCCCCTCTTCCTTCCTTAATATCCTTACAAACAGCACACAAGCTAAAGCATACGTGCCAGCACCATGACCTTGGCAAGCTTGGGCCTCTGCTTCCGTATCTGTAAGTGGAGAGTTTGGATTAGCTGACCCTTAGTCATCTAGTCCCCACACCCGTGGGTCCTGTGACTGGGGGACACCTGAAAAGAGTGGCTCCTGAACTCCATTTCAGCAGTCACTTCTTACCTTGGTAATAAAAAAAAATCTTATTTCAGAACCGTGTTCCCCAGTCCTATCAGTTGCGTGTCCAAACCGCTTTATGGAGGCAGTAGTGAGTGGTTGATTCTTCACTGTCATGTTTTCCAGGTTGTGATTGGTGCCCCTCCTGGCAGTCTGTCTCTATTAAAGGTGTAAAATGTGGGATGTTCAGCCTTTTAAAGGTTTCTCACAGGTTCTGTGTGAATCCACCAAGGTGGTTATAACCAATGTTATATAAGGACAAATTGTAAGGGGTATTGTGGTTAATCTTAGGTTATGGGGTGGAGTGGGGGCTCTTCAGCTAAGCCATGAGGGGCATAATAAGTTAGGAATGGAGCTCCCAAGAGTGACAGGTCAAGTGAAGGCTGGGGATGGAAGGAAAAAGTGCTGGGGGCAGACAGATGGAGAACAGAACACAAGAAAATATCCCTTAAGGAGAAGGGACCCCTTCTCCCAGCTTTGGGGGCAGTAACAGGGCCAAAGATACCAAAAAGGGGAGAGAAGCAGCAGCTGGTGGCAAGGAGTTGCTTTGAGCCTCCTGACAAACACAGTCTAATGGTTTGGGCAGAAATCTGAAAGAGGGTGGTGGTGCCGATATGCCTTGAGACCAAGAGGAAGGAGGCCTTTATTGCCCTTGAGGAAACCAAGAGGAAGAGGGAGGTGTGTGAGGACAGGCGGGCTGGGCTGGGTGGAGGAGGGGAGAGCCCACAGGCCTGGCATGCTGAGACCAAAAGGGGTTCAAGAAAGAAACACCCCCTACGGGGGAATCCTCGGCCTTCCACCAGAGCCAGGCTGCTCTGGTCATCTGAGACCGAGACAGAGCAGGTAGAGACAGATGTGACTGTCCTTTTGCGGCACTGGCTTTCTCTCATGTGAAATGGGAATAATGACCACTGCATCATCGCGGTATTGTCATCTGAAAGCCCTTGGCATGTGCTGGTGGCAACGTAGGGCAGCTTTCCCCAGCTGTGGAGTTGGACTTGGGAGGTGGCAGCAGAGACCTCCCCATATGGGGGGAGAGTGTCAGTTTCCTGTCTCTCCCTGGCTGGCATGTTGACCATTCACTTGACTAGATGGACCATGAATGACACTCTGAGCTAGTGCTCTGGGCATGTCCATCTGTCCCCAGCTTTGTGGCCATGTGTTGTTGACATTTTTTACCATGTGGCCTGTCACCTGGTCCATTGTGTTTCTGACTGATCTTACCCCACAGCCTGTCCCTGTTCCCCTAGCTGTTAGTTCAGTCTCCCCATCCTGAGATCCCAGGTGCACAGAATGTTCCATGTATGTCGTTGCTCTCTGTGGAAGTCTTCGTGGGTGGCCTCAGTGTCCAGCATAGGCCTTCAGGCTCACTGGGACCAGCAGCTTTGACTTGGACGAGGCTGAGGATATAGGTGTGAACAAAGCCAAGTCTCCATGTGCAGGGAGTTTCCTTGGTGATGGGGTGACCATGACAATCAAGTCCACAAATGTGAGGCATGCCAGGGGTCCTGCTACCTCACCGTGTAACGGCTCTGCACCCATCCACGAGGTCAGTACTTTGACATTTGCTGTACCCCCCACTGTTTGTGTAGTGACACCTGAGTTACTTTGAAAGGCCCTGCAGAGTTAGCAGCAGTTGTGCTGGGCCGAGTTCCAAGTTTCCATAGGGCTCTGAACATGGCCGGCTTTCCCCTCCCTCCCTTTGATTTTAGAAACAGAGGCGGAATGGTTGAACACTCCCAGGAATGTCTCAGGCCTCCTTTTGGCCATTTGTGTGAAAGCCCGATCAGTGGCCCGGGGTTTCTTATTGGGATCTACGGGTGGGTTTCACGAAGCCACTGAAATTCAGTTTATCGTTTTGGGTATGTGCATTTTTCTGGGGAGACTGCCTAAAGCTTTCGCTAAACCCACCAGTAAGAGCTCTGAAAGGTCTGTTTTTATGCAAGTGGATGAGAAGATAGAACTGTGCCATTGAGGGTCTTTCCTTATTGCCGTCGCTCCTCTTTTTAGAGGAACTAATGAGAAGTGACTTGCCCAAAGCAGAGAGGCAGACATGGGCCGAGAGCCTCAGTGCGGTTACCCGAGACTTGACATTTCTGTGTCTTGTGGTGGGACAGGTTCAGTCATTCCTCTGAGGAGAACGAGAAGTTAAATGATATAGTTGGCATCATGGAATTAACTCAGTGGAGGAAAGCGTGTGATGCTCCAGGAGGTTCTGTCCTCCACTGAGCAAGAGGAGCGGGTGGAGCCTCGGGAGGAGAGCAGAAGACCACTTGAGCAGATGCTGCTTCTCGGATTTCCCGCTCCGATGGGCACAACAAATAGGTCTTCAAAGGACAGTCTAGAGCTTTGGCTGTTGATGTCAAAGGCACCTGTTTTAGGAGATTCCTTTGCTTGAGAAGTCCACAGTAGTTTACCTAAACGGTGAAGTTCGTGACAGTTGTCCTCCAAAATGCAGGTATGGAGGGAGGGCATTGATACTTACCTACTATTTGATCCAGCCGTTCTATCTCTAGGAGTTTATTTTACAAAATAATTGATCCTAGTGAAAAGTTAAAAGCCTAAATATTCAACAGTTGGGGATTGGTTAACAAATGATATATATCCCAATAATGGAAGACTTGGCTGCCCTTAAAAATAGTATCTAGAAGAGTAATCATAGAAAGCTGCTCCAAAAACATGATTATGTGCACAAAGTGATATACTGCTTTTGTAAGCAATAAACTATTCAGAAAATGCTAGTTGGGCGCCTCCTGTCACCCAGGCGCCCTGCTGGGCACTGGTGACACAGGGACGAACTAGGCAGATACGGTTCCTACCCTCAGCTAGTATATAGTCTGTTAGGGAAACAGTCAAGGCATATTAACTTTCTCATAAACATTTTTTTTATAAATACCATAGGACTTTAAAAAGAATGACTCCTTAACAGGCAAGTTCGACTACCTGGGAAGTCCAATCAAACGGGTCTCTCTATACCTGTTACCAGCAACACCTCTGACCTGAAATCACAGGTTTTTGAGCGAGCTCGAAGCCAGTCACTGGGATGTCTTCCTGATCGTGCTCACTGTTAAGCTGTCTTCTTTGCAGCCTTGTTTCTTGCCGGCAGTGCGAGGCTCTGTGTGAAAGGGAGGGGAGGGGTGTACCTGTCCTACATTCTGGCTCTGCTCTCAGTGCTCCAGTTGTCGCAGGCCTTGTCACCAGCTCACCTGGAATTGCTTCTTGTCATCCGCTGTCCTCTCATGGGCCTCCTGTTGTTCTGACTGGGCCCCTGGCTTGCTGCCTTCTGTGGTGTTTGTAGCCATGTGGAGTAGTGTTTCATTCTTAGAAATCTTCTAGTTTAAATCCTTTCTTGGAGCCTGGTGATTCCTGGGCTGGATTCTGTGTGTCTTGGCTCCCCGATGGGCATCTTTTCCACTAGACAGCAGCCAGGGCCCACCCCCCATCACCGTAGGGACAGCTCTTCCAAGCAGATGGGCAGTAAAAACTAGCGTGCATTTCTAATCGGTGACCCCACAGAGCTGCAATAGAGGTTAATTCTTTCAAAGGCCAAAGGGGAGCAGATTTCTTGAGGAAGAAGAAATTAACCCCTGTGGTGGTGTGGCTGCCTGTCACAGCATTGAGACAAAGTAGAATTGGCATTGGCGGTGTTTGGCAAGTGTGAAAGGGCTGTGTTCTTAGCCAAACTTCATGAGCTTTTGCTGGATGCCAGCTGTGTTAGCTCTGGGGCTCCACAGAGGAAGGCGATGAGGGGCTTTGCACCTCTAGAGAGACCAGTGGGGAGATGGGCTTGAGGACAACACACTGTGGTCAAATGCTGTGTGTACTAGTGCCTGGGACTTGAAGAATTTTAGCTAAAACGTTCAGGAGGGTATTCAGTGGGGAGGGGAGATTTGAGCTGGATGTAGAGGGGGATAGGATTGCCAGGGGCACTGCTGACATCAGCGTCTATGTGAGGGGCTCCTCCTGGGGGCAGGCAGTGCACAGCCTGTGCGACTCTCCAAGGCCACCTGGCATTTGCCTTGTAACCTAAGTTTGGCTTCTTCTTTAGAACAACTTCTTTTCCTACCTTCTCCTCCTCCTCTTTCTCTTTTATCGTTTTTCCTTCCTTTCTCTACTCCCCTTCTCTTCCTCCATTTAGAAAATATATAATAAGCAAAAAGAATATCCTTTATAATCCTGTCACCCAGAGATAACCACTATTGTTCTGCTGTATATCTCTCCAGTCTTTCTCTACAAATATTGGGTATACAGTGAATACACATGTTGTCCAAATGCTGAAAGATGGGAGTATTTAGGAATAGCTAAATTTCACTGTTCTAGGATTGACTTCAGGATACAACCATAAATTTGAAGATTTATAGAAGTTATTATAATGTTGTTATTACAATTATAGTAAGGTTTGGCATTATGGTACAGAAACTTAATTTCTTAGCAGGTGTGGTCAGTGTAGTGAACATTTGTGATACTGGGGGCATGTTGACTTTCAGCTGAGGTGAAACAAGGCTTAATGTATTTATTTATTTTGGTTTTTGAATTACTATTATTATTTTGGCTAGCTGTCAAGATAAGACACTGTAACTGGTAGTTTGTCTCCGACTTGCTAAACTTTTGTGAAGTACCTAACTTCTCTTTAACTCTTGGGACCTCAAGATTTCCTTGGTGACGATGCTGCTTTGTGTGGTGCTTGACGGAGAATGTATCTGGATAATCTCAAAAGCAGTAGTAAGATCGTTGCCCTTCCACAGATTCTTTTCCTGTTAGTTTTTACATGCAATTGCTGCTTCACACAACCAGCTGAGAGAAAAGCTGGTCCTTAAGCCTGGGCTCTGGAAGTGTGGCAGTGGAGCAGCATAATTGGCTTTCAAGATAACAAAGCTGTTTTTCAAATCTCCATCTGCATCTTGGCTTTCACTGCCTGCACACCAGTTTCAGCATCTCCCCTGGGGAAGAATGACAAAAGAATCTTTACAGAGGTAATATGTGAAAAATGTTTGCTCCATCCAGGCACCTCAGTTCCTCACAATCGACTGCTTTCCCTGCAAGAAGCCCTTGGTTGCCTGTAAGCCTGCTCTTTGATATAGTTAGTAAGCATGTTCTGTCGACGCCGTTATCTGCAAAGTACAGTGTTAGAATTTTCTTTTATTCAAGCAGCCTTTTCAAATATGTAATAACCAGTCATCCCATCCCATCTTTGAACACCTCATATAAGGACAGTACAAAATCCCTTGGGTGTAGCGTAGTTTGCCTTTGGGTGGAGGAGAGTTTTATTCTGAAGTACATCTGGAATGCTCACCAACATTGGGATGCGAATCTTCGGATATTAACAGAAACTGTTTGAAAGATGGGCTTTGTTCACTTTGCTGATGTGGTATAATCCACATGGTGATGCAATCACTGATCACACAAGGTTCCACATTGAAACCAAAGGTTGGATTTTGACCGAGTCTGGAAACTGAAAATAGTTTCAGTGGATCCTTAAATAAATATAGAAATATATACGTATATGTATGTATGTATGTGTGTGTGTGTGTGTGTGTGTATGTATATATATATGAAATTTGTATAGGTGTAAAATATAATATTTCCAAGACATGACTGAGAATGTTCCAAATCTTTAATTTGCTTTTAACAACGACATCTTTTATTTGTTTTGTTTTAACTACAGTAAAATATACATAACATGAAATTTACCACTTTAACCTTTTTTGAGTGTACAGTTCAGTGGCATTAGGTATATTCACATTGATGTGAAACCGTCACCACCATCCATCTCCAGAATTTTTTCACCATCCCAAGCTGAAACTTTGTACCCAATAAATAATCGCTCCCCACCCCTTCCTCCCTCCAGTCCCTGGCTACCACCATTCCACTTTCTTTGTCTATGACTTTGACTCCTCTAGTTACCTCATATAAGTGGAATCATACTGTGTTTGTCCTTGTGTGTGGTTTATTTCACTTAGCATAGTGTTTTCAAGGTTTATCTATATTGTAGCATGTATCAGAATTTCCTTTTAAGGCTTAATAATATTCCATTGTATGTATATCCCACATTTTATTTATTTGTTTATCTGTTGGTGGGCGTTTAGTTTGCTTCTACCTTTTAGTTATTGTGACTAATGCTGCTATGAGCTTATTCGAGTTAAACATCTTTAAATAGACTTTTAAAAAAATAATGAAAAATACGTGCTTTCTTGTGATCAGTTTTATTAGAGCACTGCCATGTCCAAGTATGGTCAATGCCTGTCTCACAGACATGAAAACACCCAAGCACTTTGAAGAGTGTTTAACTGAGAGCCTCAGTATTTGCCTGAGGTCAAGAGAGCAGTTTCATAATACTTCTGAGCAGTCTCACCAGTGAACTTGGCAGCAGCCTTGAGTGAGGCCTGTCAGGGTTCTTGGAAAACAGCCTGGTGTTTTCATGTCTTTTGCTCTGGTAGCTCTTGCCCATCAGTACCTCAAGAGGGAAAATTTGAAAATAGCATTGGTTTCTCAACTCAGCCTTAGCTGGTAAAATTCTCATCTGAACCCTTTCTGGGTCCACAGACATGATTTATTTAGGCAGTTTGCTGTTCTGTAAGCCTGGCTCACCGTTTGGGAAGGGAGTTGAGGATCTGGGCTGCGGACTGTGTACACCCAGCAAGCACTCTTGATTAAACTCGTGTATTTTTCCAAGTGTATCTGGTAGGGGATGCCTGCTGGAGAATGTAGCGCAGCAAACTCCCCTGACACCGTTCGGTGGTCCCCTGGCGTAGTGACGCACGGCCATCCTGCAGTGATGTCTTGGGCACTTCTGTGTGGAGATGTGGGAAATTGAGGTTAGCTTCCTGTTTTGTGGTAAGGGAAATGAAATGTTTTGTAACTTGACAGGCTAGCTAAGAATCAGATATGATTAACCACGGTTTAAATAACACCAGTCAAGTTGGTTTGCTTACGTGGCCCACGTTGTCTAAAGGCACCTGACATTCCTGAAGAGGGCGGCCTGTCTGTGAGCTTACTGCCAGCATTGCGGACTGCAGTTTTATATTAAAAGTCTGTTTTCTTTCTGTATGATCCTTCTTTGTTTAATCAATTTTTGGCGTCTTTTTTGGTCTTTTTACTGATAGGTACGTGTATAGATTTGTAGAGTTGTGGAGCAGATTTTAAAAAGTCTTTGATTTCAGTAGGGGACCTCTGGAACAAAGTAACATACATGTCTGATACTCAGTCATATAATTTAGATATTTGGTGAGTCACTTTTGGCCAGCTGTCAAATATTCTACTTTAAAGAACAACTGTAATACTGTCTCTAATATTGCTTGGATTCAAAATGCAAGGTATAATTAGAGATGCATCTCTGGGAAAAAAGGTAATCGGGGTCTTTTTGTACCATTACAGTTTTGGGTGTAGCAAACTAACCTGGCCCTGCATCAGTTATCTAGGCAAACAGTTGCCAGTTGAGAGTTGAAGTCTGTTTTTCATGATGCATTTGGTGGCTGAATGGGAGTGCCGGTTCTGAGCTGCAGACTCTGTTGTGCTGTGGCCCTTGGTAAGTCGTGGTGGTGGTTCTGCGCGGGCTCAAGGGGCTTCTGATGTTGACTTCTGACCCTCTGGCATTGAAGGCTGTCTTGGAGCCCCGTTCTTTCATTTCCTTTTCCCTCTAGTTTGTCTTGTTCCTCTGTCTACATGTAGGGGCCAAGTTTTGTACACTCTCCAGTAACAAATGTTTAAAGATAAATAGTATCAGAAATTGATTTTAAGAATTCATTTCTTTTTCTCTCATAGGTTTGTTGCCAATTGCATCTTTAAGATTCACTTCAAATGTTATGGTGGTTTAATCTAAAATAGTCATGCAGTGTTTCTTTTATGACTGTAGAGGATTGTATGGTTAGTTTACCACTCAATTTCCTTTATTGCTTTGAGTTAACATTTGGAGGTACTATTTCTGATACTGTATACATCTAGATTGTAGTTTCTTGGATTTTTTTTTTAATTTACTGAACTGCCTGGTGGAGATTTTTTTTTTAAATAAGATTCACTCATTTATGGAGCCCAGAAGTTTATGAAAAATGAGGGACAGAGTGTCAGATATTGGGACACATACAACATGGTGTAGTGAAAATGAAACCAAGGCTTTTGATCCTTGGTAGAGATGGGTTTGGGCAGAGATGGCCTGGTCTGCCAGTGCGATCTTTGTACTTACGTTAATCGAGTCTTAATTTCCTCATCTGTAAAATGGGCACTATGACGCTCATCTTACACGCCTGTTATGGGGTCGTGTCTGTAAATCTCCGGCGCACTGCAGTGTGGAGGAAGTGGTAGTGGTTATTGCTGGGGCTCCTCTCCTGAGGCCAAAATATACTAGAAAGTGATTCTATTTTTCTGGGTTTTTTTAAATCGTTTACCATTCCAGAGGATATGGAGGTAGAAATGAGGAAAGTCTAGACTGACTGAAAACCTCATTTTATTGTTGGATTGAATTCATATCGTCTAAATTTGCGCATTTCTGTCTTGTCCCTTGATTGCTTTTTCCACTATGGGATATAGGGTTAAAAACAAAATAGATTACAGTAAAATTTTCTCTGTCTAAAACCTTTGTAGAGGAGTCAGTCTGACTAGCCAATTCCTCCCCCAGGGAGTAGAGGCTTTACATTTTTTATTTTCATTTTAAATGTTTTTATTGGAATATTTTAAACATTTAGAAAATATAGAGAATAATATAATGAATATATATACCCGGCCCTCAATTTTATCAAATGTTTTATGTGTTTGATGTGTTTTGATGTATATATGTTATTATTATTATTTTTTAAACAAACATCCTGTCTCCAGTGGACTGTGAGTGCAGGGACCTTGCTGTCTGGTGCGTGGGACAGTGCTGGGTGAGTGGCAGCCTCCAAATAAACACTGTGCATCCTCCAGGGCCTTCCCCTCCCTTCCTCCCAGAGGTAACGCTGTCAGGGATAGGCTAGCAAGTGATTGAGGAGGGAGAAGAATCATGTTAGGTTCAGCCAGTGATACAAATGTCAGTGAAATAAGGACTGCCCTGGAAGAACTCTTGGTGCCATGGTGTAGGGTAGGGCAGATGAGTTCAGAAATAGTCCCTATAGAAACCAGAACATTCTCCCTGTATTTGTAGAGCCAGAGTGGCTGGTTATCAGAAGTAGCTGTTGGAATGAACTTCAAGAAGCAGAGATGGAGGCCAGGCTTCCTAGGCTGACAGGACAGTTGAGCCAGAGCTCGGCAGTGGGAACAATGTTTCTAGGGATTGGAACTAGGTAGTTCAGAGTAGCCTGGACTCTGTTATCAGAAGGGAGTAGGAGGAGAAAAATCAAATAGCCAAAGAACAAGACCACAGAGCTCTTACTACATAAAACTACTAGTACTAGGCCCTCAATGGAGCAGTATAGCATACTAGATGAAAAGCTGACCTTCTGGAAGGATAATACCATCTTGGATTAAAGTTTAGTTCCCCCCTTTTCTGGCTGTGTGGCCTCAGGTAAGCCACTTAACCTCTCTGAGCTTCAGTTCTGATGTGAGGGCTGTTCTCACTTTGGCTACTAAAGTTAAGAGCATGGAATTGAGTTCTTGCCCAGACATTCCACTGTGTTTTAAGAAGTCATCTTGACTGTGGGAATTTGAAATAGGCAACTAAATGATGAGAAGTGTGACTTTTTGGTCACAAATGTATAGAGTGATCTCACATATTTGAAGTCTTGGACAAAGTGACACAGTACAAAGTGATCCCAGCTTGCCGGCTGGACCTGCACTTCTCGTATCTCGTGAAAAGACTAGCCTCTTCTCAGTCGTCAAGACGGAATCAGGGAGTCATCCACAGTTCCTTCTCTTTTTCCCTTGTGCCCTTCCAGCCACCAGTGCAGGGTCGTCTTACCTCTTTCTCATCTCTCTTGCTTTCATCCTTATTCCCAAGCCCTCATCACTTCCTGCCTGGATTTCTGTACATACAGTTATCCACTTTCCGCCCTGTCTTCACTCCATTCTCCCAACTGCTGTCACAGTCCTCTCTCTATAAACTGCAAAGGTGACCATGTGAGTCCCCGCTTAACTGGGCCCGTGGTTCTGTTGCACCTCAGAGAAGCCTGAGCACCGGCTGAACATGAGTCTCCATCATTGTCCCTTGTCATCCCTCTCATCTACTCTTTCCCGTCCCCAGCTGGTCTTTCCTTCCATGCCTTCTGCCCACTTGCAATGCCTTTCTCCTGCTTGGCTCATCTAGTTTTTCTCACTTTTCAAGACTCAACTCAAGCATCCCCTCATCTGCAAGGAGCACCCCTTTCCTAACCCAGCTGGCAGTCTGGGTTGGGAGTTCCCCCAAGCCTGCCTTGGTTAACCCACCAAGCACACTGGGTTGCAATTGACCACTTAGCTGTTCTCAGAGTGAGTACGCTTGAAAGCACAGCCGGTTTGTTTTTTTTTTAAAAAATCTCCTTCTTAGTGCCTCACATGGTGTCTGACACATAGGAGGCTCTCAAAAAAGATTAGTAGAATATAAATGGGTAAGAAATTACTTTTTTATCTTCCCGAAACCAGGAGGACTGAAACTGGGTAACAGAAGCATTCTTCCTCCCCACCTTTCTGTCTGTATTCATCCCAGCATCTGCTCAAGAGCCCAGCTGTGGTAGAAGAGAAGCATATGGTTCACTTGAAAGAGGCAGTTGGGATGTGATTGTGTGTGTTTGAAATATATTCACCCACCCCTCCACCCCATACAGAGTAGCAGTGATGACACCTCAAATTTGTCTTTTTATTTGTATTCTCCTTAAGTGCTTCCACAGACATGATCTCATCCAGTGTGAGGTGTTGGTAGCCTTCGTGCTGGATGGGAGTTTGTGACTGTCCCCATTTTGTAGACAGAGGAAAGGGAGACAAAGGAGTGAAGAAATTTGCCCAAAGTTAGTGAGTTGTTAGTGGCAGAAGAGACCAGACTTTGAGCTGAAGTCGTCTGTTCTCCTTTTTAATAAGCGGCAGAACCAGGTTATATTGGATTGATGTTTTCACATATAACTATCAAAAAGGAAGACTGGCAGGAGGTATGGTGTTGGAAGTTTTCTGTGCATTAACTTTGCTTACAGGTATAGTTTTTTTTAATGGAGATACTGGGGATTGAACCCAGGACCTCATACATGCTAAGCATGTGCTCTACCACTGAGCTGTACTCAACCCCTGCTTTGGGTATACTTTTATTTAAACTGTTGATTTCTCTAATCTTCCTTCAGTTCTGGTTAAGTGCTTAGAATGGTAGTGTCACTGGGTTCATTTGGCTGAAGTAGCTGAGGCCCATTAGGTGGTGTTCTGAGGTCAGCTCTGGACAGAGATGAAGCATTTGCCACATTTCAGTTGGCCAGTTTGGGAATATTATGGACTTCAAGCAATTTTCTTGCCTCCCAAACTAGTAAAGTGACAACCATAAAATCTTGGTCCTTCTTAAATTGTACTCTTTACATTCTGTTAAATCCTTTAAAAATGAATTTTTTTTTTTTCTGTTCTGGAATTCTGGAGTATTTGCATAAGCTTAGGCAGGACAAGAAAATTTCTCACCAGCACTCAACAGTCATATTGTTAATTTCCAGGAATTTCTAAAGTTTATAAATTGCAGCCTCTGAGGTGGGCTGTTCCAGGGAAACAAAGCTGACATGTTTCCTTAAATCCTGGGCTCCTAACAGCAAACATGCAGGTAGAGTGAGACTGAAAATGTAAGGGCAAAACAATTAAGACACAACCAAGAAATGCTCAGACAGCAATGCAAGTTTTGGATGGTAGTCTTTTTGTTACTTTTTTGGTGGGGGCGGTTGGGGGGGAGCAGTCACTTACTCTATTGATCTCTGAAAAATTTATATAGTTGTTTTTTTTTTTTTTAAATCAGTCTTCACTCTTCCTGACTTTTTCAGCATTTGATCATTGAGTTATTCTAGCCCCTCTGGCCCCTGCTCCCATGAAAACTCTCTTCTTTTGACTTCTGTTATGCAAGAAATGGTGTTCTGAATCTCTTCCTGTCTTTTCCCAGCTCCTGGCTACTTCTACTACCATCACTCCACCATCTACACACATCAGTGGTTTTCACATTATTTTGTTCCCTGATGGTGTTTGTGTGAGTACATAGCAGTTTTTCCATGTCTGGGTATTTCTGCTTATTGTTCTCTGTCTTCCCATACTCAGTGCTTTAAAACAAATTGACTTTACAATGTTTGTGGTGGGAAAGGACCTTCAAGATCATTTGCCTCACTGTCTTATGTTAGAATGAGGTGAATAAGGCTCAGGGAAGTGATATGGCTTGTGTAATTTCACACAGTCATCCTTTGGCGAAATCAGGCTAGAAATCAAAGTTCTTGGTCGTCTGTCCCTCTCAGAGCCCTGTGTTGACTTCTCACACACTGACTCTTCACGGTCTCCTGTACCATTATTGTCCCCTTGGCAAAGAACTTCATAGCTATTTGACCTTCACGTCACCCTTTCTCTGCAAACCGAATGTCAAATACCCATTCACCAAGACCTCCAGTTCTTTCTGTGATTTAAAATTTTTATTCTTTGATAATTGAAGAAATTACCAACATTAAAATTCACTTTCTTGAAGCATGCAGTTCAATGAGTTTTAACCCAGGCATATAAACAGCATGTAGACTAATCTGTCTCCCCTCCCCCCGACACCTGGCAACACGGATTTGGTCTCTGTCACTGTAGTTTTGCTTTTTCTATAAAATCATATAAATTGGGTTATATGGAATATATCCCTTTGAGATTAGCTTCTTTCATTTACATAATGCATTTGAGATTCATCTATGTTCTTGTGTGTATCAATAATTTGTCCCTTTTTGTTACTAAGTAGTACTCCACTGTTTGGGTGTATCACTGTTTGTTTACCCATCATACAACCAATGTGTGAGAATCCTAGTGGATTTGCATCTCTACCAGCATTTTATATTGCCAGTTTTTAAAATTTAGCCATTCTGATAGGAATGTAGTGGTATCTCATTGTGATTTTAGTTTGTATTTATTTCTTTAAGGAATAATGATGTTGAACATCTTTTCATGTGCTTATTTGCTGTTCTTCTGCCTGTTACGTATATCTTCTGTCCATTATTATGTTTGTTTTGCCCACTATCATTACAATAGCACTATTCCATGTGGTTATTGTGCCTAGTTTTTTATGTCAGCATTGTTGCCCATGTAACACAGTATGTTCCAAGGCCAAGGCACTGAGCTAGGAACTTTACATATGTAATCTCACTTTACCTTTACAAAACCTCTATGATATAAGTGGTGTTTTCTATTTTTATGGAGGCAAAATAAAGATCATATGCTCAAAAGATATTTATTGAGTGCCTACCATGTGATATGTGAGCCAGGTATTATACCCATTGACTAATTCCGTGACTTTGGGCAAGTTGTTTAATCTGAGTCAATTTTCTTGTCTGTTAAATAGGATTCTGTATCACAACATTTTATCTCTGAGTTATTGAGAGAAGGTTTTAAAGAAGAATGTAGGAAACACATTCAGCAGAAGGTCTAGAAAACGTTGGCAGTGGTTTCTTCTATTGTTTTCTTCAAACATTTCATACTGTGCTGAGATTGTTTCTGCCCCTTGCTGGCTACCTCCTTCTGGAAAATTGCCCCTTGGTGGGTCTTCTCCTTCACTCTGGATGAAATATTAGAACAAACACAAGATTTAGCCTTTTGCTTTTAAGAATGAATTGCATCAGTTGGTCAAAAAAAAATGGAATTGGACTAATTTTGGAGAGCAGTCCTATAGTGCTGCAGTTACTACTGCTCCTTCATCCTTCCCCTAAATGTAGAGGGGACCAGTTACCATGGAGATTGCTAGTAGCTAACCTGGGGGATGTGTGCCTAAGTTCACATTTCGCACTTTAAACACCCAATCTGAGGAATGGCAAAAGGAGACTAGAGAGGGACCTTATCTCTCAGAGCAGTGATGTGTTCAATATTGCTGGAATTTAAAAAAATTTGTCATTTACTAGTCATTCAATCAAGTTTTTTCTTTGTTGGCCAGATAATTTGGGATGACTTCCAGGAGACTGGAAATACTTTGAAGAGAGGTTGCTATTTGAAATGAGTACTGAAGATTTTCTAAAGTTAGTAATGGGAAAAAATGAGCCAAATGTTTTACTTTGAGTCCATTCCAGTTCCAGTGTTTATGTAAAAGTATCTAACTTTTACTAATATCGTAAAGGGTTGATCTAGTTGGCAAGGTTATTCTGTTTAGGACAGAAAGAGAAAATCATAATACTAGTGGAAAAAAAATAACCATGACACAAAGATGGCCTTTTACAAATTGTCGTCATCTATTATGGAGTATTTGAGGCTTTGTTTGTGGAAGCCAGGGTGTGGTTCAAAGTGGCTCCCTGCTTTTTCCTGTTGGATAGCTGGAGCGCTTAATCCTTCAGTTGTTAAACGTGTATCTGATGCTTACCCTGCTCCAGGTCCATTTTATGTGGTAAGTCTCTTTTATCCTCAGAGTAACCCTTTGAAGTAAGAGATAGCCCCATTTTGCAGATGGAAGGTTGTGTGGAGAGGCTGTTTGACTTGGCCAGTGAAACCCTGTAAGGAGATGGTGTTGAGCCCTGGTGTTGTCACTGTACCTCCTGCTCTAGTTGGTGCCCATTCTGCCTCAGTCTGCCTCTCACAGAGGCACCAAGAGGCCAGCACACTTTCTTTCAATATGGCGCCTGTGTTCTTCATGGGTACTGTGTCTAGGACTAAGGCCAACACTTGCCTATCACAAGCCCTGGAGTTATGTAGTTTTATTTTGTCCAGAAAGCCCATTGTAGAAGGAGTATGAACTTTGATTCAGCGACAAGGTTCAAGTAGTGTCTTCACCTTGTTATTTATTGCCTATGTGATTTTGGCCAAGTTACTTAAACTCCCAGAGCCTAAATTTCTTCAACTGTAAAATGGAAATAATACATGCCTGGCAGAGATGTGGGGAGGATTAGAAATAATGCAGTAGAGCATCTAGCAAGTCCTTGGCACGTTGTAGATGCTTAGAAACTGGGAGCTACTATTATTGTCACCAGTGCAGGGCCTTCTGGTTGGTGGTGGGGGACTCAAAGAGCTGCCTACAGTGATGGTTAAGAATATGGATTCTGGAGTAAACTGGGTTCAAATCCTCATTCTACCATTTATCAGCCGTGTACACAACTTAATTGCTATGTCTCAGTTTCCACCATCTGTAAAATGGGTACAGCGGTAGTTCTGGCTGCACAGGGGTAAATGATCATAAAGAGAGAACTGTCAAGAGATTGAGTGGAAATAACCCCATTTTGGTCATCTAGTGCCATTGTTTCAGTGACATAATATGAGCCTCCTTGAAGTTTACAGTAACGTTTCTTCTCCCCTTCCTGCCCAAATTGAAAGAATTTCTCATTTTTTTGTATTTAGTGCCAACAAAAATGTTTGATACCATGATTTTACTAGAAATGCAGATTAAATTATCACAGAAATTATGATCTCCACCTCAGGAGATTGAATTAAGTAATCAAAAAAGGATGTCTTTTTGTACAAAGAATACCTGAGTATTTTTTGTAGAATTAAGACATATAAAATTAGATATAGTAAATAACAATCTCATCTTATGGGTGAATATATAACAAACACAACCAGCTCTATATTTAAAAAAAATAACACTATTTCATTGAAATGCCTGGACTCTCCTCCTTTAATATTGAACTTGGCTGGGTTGCATTTGAGTTAATTTTTTCCCCCTTCAAGTTGACAGCAATAAGAGGGCACCTCGATGTGAGTCCAAAGGAGGAAAACAGTCTCTGAATTTAACGTATGTCTAGAAATCCAGTTTGACTTCTATGCCGTGGGCAGTGTGTGGTGCTAGCTGGGTCTGCATCATTATTCTGAAGTCTGTACCGAAGTCCTATGACTAATATGTTCCAGCTGTCTGGGTCACTGCTTTGGAGTACTGTTTATTTGCAGTGGTGATGCTGCAAATAGGAAAAGCTTTCCCTTTTGTTGGTTGAAAGCTTTGCTGGTAATTAGCAAAACAAGCATGCCTCTTATTTGGCAGCTAAAGAGTCAAAAGTACGCAACTACTTTGGAAAACAATTTGGCATTACTGAGACGAGTTGAACATGTGCAGCCCCCAGCCCAGCTCTCCTCCCTTAGGTACATGCCCTGGAGAAACTCTTGCTGTGTGCACCAGGGGACTAACACTAGAATATAAATGGTGGCATTATTTGTAATAGCAAAACCCCCCAAATCCCCAGATGATCCTCAACAGTAGAATAGAGCAGTCAACTGGGGGTAAGTTCACATAGTGAGAACTATGTGGTGGTGAAAAGTCAACTGCAGTCATATGAGTCAACAGGGATGAATCACAAAATCACAATCTTAAGAGGTGAGTCTTAAAAGATGCATACAGTCTGGTTTCCTTTGTATTAGGCTTACAACCAGGTAGAACACAGCAACGTACTGAGAATACCCATGTGGTAAAACCATAGAGAGGAGCAAAGGAATGATTAACTCAAAATTCGGCTAGTGGTTATCTATAAAGGGGAGAATGGAATGGGGGGTGGGCAATTGGGAAGGGGCACACAGGTCTTTTTTTTAAAAAACAAAACAAAAATAAAACAGACCCTAGCACTACCAACTGGGTATTAGGTACACGGGATTCACTTTCTTCTTTAAGCTGACGTTTATTGTTTGACATATGTTATGACATGTTAGTTATCACTGCATAACAAGTTCCCTCAAAATTTAGCAGCCTAACACGCTGATAAGCCTTCATTATCTTGCACAATTTCTGTGGGGGTTGGGAATCAGGAGCAGCTTAGCTCGATGGTTCTAGCCTGGGTGGGGGGTCTCCTGGGGTCACAGTCAAGATGTCAGCTGAAGTAGCAGTTGTCTAAAGGCTTGACTGGCCCAGAGGATCTGCTTCTCAGAAGGCTTACCGGCTGTTGCCAGAGGCCTGGGTTCCTCACCATGTGGGCCTCTCTATGGAGCAGCTGTGGTGTCCTTGTGATGTGGCATCCAGTTTCCCTGCCAGGACAGACCTAGCCTTTGAAGGCACATCCCATCATTTCCCCCGTATTGTCTTGGCTTGATGTGCTAGCCCTGTTCAGTGTAGGAGGGGACTTCACAAGAGCCTGAGTGCCAGGAGGCAGGGATCACTGGGGGCCACGTTGGAGCCTGGCCACTATGGTTAAGTACTTTTTAATATAATATGTTTCACAATAAAATATTTCTAGAGACAGACAAAATTGGTAGGCTTATTTGTCTTTAGTTAGGATGCGGACATCTATTCTGACGAAAATTAATGTCAATGCTGAATGTGTTACCGTTCAATATGGGGTTGAAGAAAAGTCAGTGGTTTAATGTGAGTAACTAAGTGGCTTGAACCTGCCTGACAGGAATGTGCATGCGGTCTGGGTGGGTGGGAAGTGAAGAGGGCAACCTCAGTAACATTCAGAGCGGGATGTGTGGTGTAGAGGTGGGAATATATGGATCTAGACTTCATTGCACTGGTACCTAGACCTGCAAAAATGTGGGACTCCTGAATTTGCAGAGAATTCTCCACAGTGGGGGCCATTGGGAGCTTCCTGGACTCACTGTGATATGAAAATCCCTGCCAGCTTCACATGGTCTCCCAAGATCATCTTTAATGAAAACGAAGGGAGAGTCCACCCCTCACTCCCTTCCCCTACATGTAAGGGTGTAGCTGGAAGTGAATAGGCAAGGAAGGATAGGAGTTTGAGCTTACACATTCTTGCAGTGATTGCATTCAACTCCATAATGCCTATCTGTTTCAATGTTTACAACTTACATTACTGATTCATTTGCTTATCCTTCCCTCCCCAAAATCTGGGGGTGAAGTTGATGTTTCCTAAGGTCCATCGAGTCTTTTTCCTTAGTTTTGTGCAGCTCCTGGCATAAACACGTGGTCTGTATTCCTGGGGTCCAGGTGCTCTTGTTTAATAAGGCATCGAGACCCATCCTGTCTTTTATGTGAGTTGCAACATCCTTCCAGCCTGCAGGAGAGGTAGCTGCTTGGAGAACTTCTCTTGACTTTCGATCAAGCTAATGAGTAGGGGAGACAGGACTAAAAACCAGGTGCAGGGGGTCCCTGACTAGCTTTCCTTGGACTTCTGGACACCAGCACCTATACATAGTAGACATCGATGCCTCTAAACCTTTGTGCATTGCAGGCAGAATTTTGGTAATCAGCAGATGAAGGGCCACTTTAGGCTGTCACGTTGGAACACCACGTTCTCCCCAACCTGAGCTCTGATGCTGCTTCCATCTTTATTGGCAGAGCAGTGTCTGTGCCATTATATTCTATTGTATTTTACATTTTATAGAAATGAATGGATGGGGAGGTTATAGCTCAGTGGTAGAGTGCACGCTTAGCATGCCTGAGGTCCTAGGTTCAATCCCCAGTATCTCCATTAAAAAAAAAAGAATTAAAATAAATAAACCTAAGTACCCCCTTACAAAAATAAATAAATAAATAAAAGTTTAAAAAAAACCATGAATGGAAAATCCTCAACGGCAAGTGGTAATTGTCTCTTGCTGTGGCAGAGATAAAAATTACCAGGGGTGCCATGTGCTTGTCTTACTTCCCTTGGCCAAGTGTGCTCTCTTGAGAAAGAAGGGAGAAGAGTGAAATATATATATATAATGTCAAAAATACATTAAGTGTTATTGTGTTTTAAAAGGCAGTAGAATTACTAGTAGTAATTATAGTAATTGGTAATCATAATTATAGTATTAATGGTACTATTAAGAATGATTATTAATATATACTGTCAAGGAATAAACTGCAGCATGTGCTTGTCCCCTCACCAGCAGTGACATGTGAATGGGTTGTTTGGCCGTTGGGTCTTGAGCTTGGTTTTCAGGAGAGCATCGTGGTGGGCAGGGTGGGGAGGGAGGGCACAGCCTGTACAGTGAGATAAGCCCTGGGGCCAGAAGCCCTAAGTTGCAGTTTTATGTCTGGTGTTTTTCTAGTTGAATGTTCTTGTCATACATCATCTGTGACACTTAGCTGCCTCCTCTGGAAAATGGAATCAGGAAATGCTGTGTACCTCAGGGCTGTCGGGAGGATGAAACGTAATTGGTGATGCCAAAATGCAAGCTGTGGTGGAGGCGTCGCGAATGTGACGTGCAGGCCGCTGGGCCACTTTGCCCCACAGCGTGTATTGTAGCTGAGTGTGCAGTCGATTGGGTCTGACCAGCTTTGCCTAAAGGGACTCCAGGATGATCAGTGGTTCTCGTGTGTTTCTACGAGGGTACGGGGATGCCTTCCAAGTGTGGTCGCAGAAATCCAAAGTTATATTCAAGCTCAAGCCCCTGAGGCCCCAGTTTTTGTTTGAGTGAATTTTCGGGCTTTGTCACTGCCCTGAAGTTTATGTGAATTGAAAGAAACTTACTGAGGAATTCCTTTGTTGCAGAAGTTCTAAGAGTGAGTGAGGCTAATGGTTGTTCCCCACATTCAGTATGTGATGGAATCATTTTTTTCTTTTTTCAGTTTTCTCCTTTTTAAAAAAATTACAGCAGTATTTTCATCTACAGGCTTAAGAACATTTTCTCAACTGAAATAGCATTAACTTAATAAAAATCCTCAGTAATCACATGTTGTCTTGCTTATTCTTGCAGGGTGAGGGCAGCATGAACATCCCTAAATGTGCCTCTGGGCATGTTTAGCCATTTGTTTTTGATTAGGAGAAAGAAGACGGCCATCCACTTGAAAGGTGAGTGAAGATTTCTATGCATCATTTTATTATAAAAATTTTCAAACATACTAAAGAGTTAAAGAAAGTGCACTGAGTTCCCGTGTATCCACTACCTACATTTAACAGTTGTTACATTTTACTGCGTGTGTGTGTGTGTGTGTGTGTGTAGGTTTGTACATTTTTTTGCTAAAACATGTTAAAGTAAATTGCAGACATCATAACATTTTATCCTACATTCTTGAGGATGCAGTTTCTAAAAACAGAAATATTCTCCCTTGAGAGGCATTTTAGAACATTCATAAACTCTATGACATAGAATCATTTGATTAAACACAGTTATAATTTCCTATCAAAAGATGTAATTTTGAATTTTTGTTCCCTTCGTAGATGATATAGATAAGGTCAGATGTAAAAACATTTAAACAGTGATTTCTTTAACAGACAGACCTATAATATGAATTTGTTTGATACGAGAGACATCTGAATATAAAGGATTGGAATTCGCATGATGCATGTGCCCTGTATACACCAGAGAGGATCACTAAGCTGTCTCCACTCCTGGTAATCTGCCCATCTGCCGCACTGTGGCTGATGGTTATTGTTAGGTCGGGATCTGATGACCATTCTTGGCTTCCTCCTGGTCGGCATTCACAGGTAGACCCGTCTCAGATTGCTTTGGCAGTTCGGAGTCTTTTACGGTTCTATGTAAATTTTGGAATTGTTTGTTCTAGTTCTGTGAAAAGTGTCATGAGTATTTTGACAGGGTTTGCATTGGATCTGTAGATTGCTTTGGGTAGTACAGCCATTTTGACAATATTAATTCTTCCAATCCAGGAGCACAAGATATCTTTCCATTTCTTTGTATCATCTTCAATTTCCTTCACAATGTTTTACAGTTTTCGGAGTATAGGTAACCTCCTTGGTTAAGTTTATTTAGGTGTTTTGTTGTTTTTGATGCAGTTGAAATGTTTATGCCAGTTATAAAATTCTGGTTTTTGAAGTGAAAAAAAAAAAAAAGAATGAAGGGCTGGCTGCAAGTGGCAAAATATCCTTCTTTCTTGTGGGTGAGTTGTATTCGATTACTTATATATACTGCATCTTCTTTATCCATTCATCTATTGATGTGCACATAGGATGCTTCCATATCTTGGCAATTATAAAGAATATTGCTGTTAATAGCAAGATGTATGTATCTTTTTGAATTAATTCTTATTTTGTGGTTGGCTTTATTCCTTTGATAAATATGTAAGTTTAAAAAGCTAAAGCTCTAAACTTTCTTAGAAACCAAGAATAGTACATATATGTAAATTTAAAAATATGTGCAATATATTGTATATATGTATTTACATGCAATATATTGTATATGTGTAGACAAATTTTAACAATTCTACCTAATAAAATTGAAAAATGAAAGAAACCCCAAAATAAACAAAATATCCTTCCAATGTGGAATACAGAAAAAAAAAAAAAAAAAGACAACAAAAAAACCCAAGTAGACTGGTATCTGTGATCTAATGTGATCAAAGGTCTTAGTTGATTTTTTTGACCCTGAACTTATAGGAGAATGTGAAAAGAATATGAGTGATAATGTCAAGTTGAGTTAGTATATTAAAATCAATAATAGAATGAAAATGATTCCCAGCCCCATAATTTTGACTGCCTGAATTAAAACTTTACATAGAATCTTAAAGATGTTTTCCACTGTGATTATAGTTTTAGATATTACACATTAAGGCCAGTCACACAATCAGTCATTACAGCTCTGGTTCTTGCAGGGTGGCTGTTGGCTATTCTGCATTCTAATCTCAGTTACATTTTATTTATGGTATCTTCTTCCAGTGGTCCCTGAGTATTGAAGCTTTTCTTCATAGAAGTTTATGACCTAGAGTTATCCATTTAGAGCATGATTTTGAAAGGAGTCTACTTAAGTGAGCCCTTTAGGCTAGCGGCGTTTTCTTATATTCTCGTTTCTGATTTAGAACAAAAAGTTAATGACAGATGTAAAGTTTCTGAAAGGCATTGAAATATTCCGAAGAAGCTGGAACTGGAATTACAAATATCTCAGAATGATCTAGTTTGTTTTTTCACTTTTTGGCCACTGCCTGGTTATGCTTTGAAAAGATGAGGAGGAGTGAATGGGGCTCCACATGAGGCAGGAAGGCTTTGAAGGATGGTGGAAGGAAAGGCGTATGGGGCCCTGGATGGGGCCTTCAACTGGCTCTCTGGCCCTGAACCACTTAGATATGGGGTAATGTGTTTTTTAATTTTCTTTTGAAATAGAACATACATACAGAAAATATGCATATTGTAAGTGGACAGCTCAGTGCAGTTTCTAAACTGAGCACACTCATGTAACCAGAACCCAGATCAAGAAACAGAACGTTTTTGTCCCAGCCTCAGGCCTCCTCTAGACACTACATACTGGACATTATCTGCTCTGTGAGTAACTACTTTTTTGACTTTCAGGAGCATAAATTAGTTTTGTCTGTTTTTCTTTGTGTGTGTGTATGTGTGTATGTGAGTATGTGATATATGATTATGTAATGCAGATTGTACCCTTTTGTGTTTGGCTTTTCTCATTCAACAATGTGTTTGAGAGATTCCTCTGTATTGTTGCATGTTGTTACAGATTGTACGTTTTCATTGCATTCCATTGTGTGAATACAGCCATTTATTCATTCTCTTAGATGCAGGTGATATTTTGGGGTTCATCCACCCAGAGCACCCTGTGGCAGAAATGAGGGTTAAACCAAGGTTTCATCCTTTTTATGGTTACAATTGAGGTAGTCCAGGGTTGTCTGACCTCTGTCCAACTTTTGCTGTGATCCGGAGGAGCAATCTAGGCAGCAGGTAGAAAATTGAGACATAGTTGAAAGAGATTGGTTTTTCAGTCCTGTAATGATTCCTGTTTCTTTTCCTGTGACTCACCATGTCCCCTTTCTCTTTGTTCCCAGCTGGCCCACATTTTCTCCATCTTCTCTACCATAATGACTCTTTCTGAGCCCCTCCAATGAGACAGTGACTATTATCAAATAGACAATCAATACATACTTAAAATTCAGTAGGTGTTGATATTAGATGTTAGATGAAAGGTGAAGAATTGAAAGTCACCGTTTTATACCCGACATACAACAGGCACTCTGTAAATATCTGTTGGCTAAATAGATGAATAACAAAAGGCATGAACACTAAAATTAATGGGCTTGCTCTTGAGGAGACTGTGTTATGGTTATGGTTATGGATTCATAGGTACAGACATGGCCTTCATTCCCGGAAACCAGTTGTACTGTAGATTTCAGGATATAACTTCAGAGGCTTGCGTGGGCCAGGCTTGTAACATGATGGAGATTAGCAGTAGTGGCAGGTTGCCCAGGAAGGAGTGATAGAGGTGTGGATAATGAGTGTTAGAGCCCTATCTAACTTTTGACCCAATAAAACATGTCTGACTGAAGTTATCAAGTTCAGCAATGTCCAGCCTTTAGGGACTAGAGTGCTCATTATAAGAAAGTGGTTCCCACGGGATTTGGATGTTTTTATGTAAATAAAGTTTTATTCAAACACAGTCACGCTCATTTGTTGATGTATCGTCTGTGACCACTTTTGTGCTACAACAGCAGAGGTGAGTAGTTGTGAAAGAGACTGAGATGAGTGTTTGCAGCAGTGACCATATGGCCCACAATGCCTAAAATATTTACCATTCGGCCCTTTATGTAAAGGTTTGCCAACTCCTGCTTTGCTTCATCAAAACAGGGGCGTAGTAGTAATAACCTCCATAGTCATGAAGTAGTCTGAGCCTGTTAGTTCTAGTGTTCATGCCTTTAGTTATTCGTTTATTTATCCAACAAATGTTTACAGAGTGCCTGTTGTATGTCAGGGGTAAAATGGTGATAGATACAGTTCATACCCTTGTGGACTTTACAGGAGACTCCTATGAACTTGGAGTTCCATTCTAGGATTGTGCTTTCTATGAATCAGACCAAAAGTGTAATTTGGAAGTAGAATTACCATATCCTCAATTTTAAACTAAAATGTTAGCTATTTTTGTTAATTTTATAAATTTGATGAACACTTATTCTGTGTAATCTAATGGTTACTTCAGTTATAAAAGAGTATGTAGTATGATGTACATAGAAGTGATTATGTGTTTAAAGGCCCTGCTTGTTTCAATGTGATAACAGAGACGGAAAGCAGTGTGTCTGGATAGGGCTGGTGAGCTCTGAAGTGCTTGTCAGAGCAAGCCAAGCAGTCCTCCAGTCCTAGGCCAGGATAATAATAAAGACTAAGCCTCAACAGAAAGAACAGCACACAGGGTAGTAACATTTGGAATGTAGTAATGCAAATTAAGCTATCTCTTTTGCTATGCTGATCTGTTTGCTTACTTGAGGTCGTAAAAGTTTGTTTCTTCTTAATAGGAGGTTATGGAGGGAAGTGTAATGAACATGGAAAATAGAGAGCTATCTTTTATATTTCTCTAAGGAATGTGAAACTGGTTTTTAACAACATTTTAACTCATTAATTAGCATTTTTATATACACTTATACGTGGTTTATGACACTTGGGTGGACACCTGAGCTGCGAGTGACTGTCCCTCCCACCCCCAGACTGTGCTCAGACAGATAAAAAGGAAACACTGTCCACTCATCTCAGTAAACCATCAGAAGCCATAGTGGCTGCATTGCCTTCTTCCGCTCGAGGGATCTTTTAGGAAGTCAGATTGGATGTTTGCATGAATGTTGTAGTTACAGTTATTTAGACCCGTGTAATGATTTGAAGATGTGAAAATGTGTGAAGTTCTGACGATGTTTACACATTGCCTTAGGAGCCATCTGACGTCATGTGGCATGCTGCTTGCCACCTTTTAAGGCAGTGATCTGGGGACCAACAGTGCTTTCTTCTGAAATCTAAGACTCTTGTGAGAGTTGGTCTGAAGGAACTATGGAGAACGGATGCTAGCTGGTGCAATGGGGAGTTTAATGAATATGATTAAAAGTCCATACTAGTTTCTTTTGTTTCCAAAATTAATAAATAAAGATTTAGTTCCTCTTCTTTATGAGGAAGAAATTATATAATTCCATACATACTTTCTGCTTTTTGTGTTTAAAATGTTTTTAAAAATTTAATCCAATTCTTCATTTTAGTAATTTTTTGTAGTGGTTTGTATTTAAGGGTAACTGAAAAATGAGAAAACCGAGAGAAAATAAATATCACAGATGTTTTCCTTACAGAGCTGAAAACTGTAGGCTTAACTATTTTGGTTAAAAGTTAAGTTTTATGGAACAAATTTGATGATAGGCCAGTTCACTTGATCTGAGGCATTAAAAAAACTGGATCTTATGTTCTTTGTAAGATGGAGTTCTTTTGTCAAGAGCTCCAGCTTCAGGAGTGTTTAATTTGTCAAGGCTACCTAATTAAAATTTACTTTCTCAGTCTCTCAAGTTTTATTTTTGGAGAGGAGAATGTACTGAAGTGCCAATGAATATAACTTGATAGAACAAAACATGTTTTAGAAAGAGTCAGGGTGATTCTCTTCGTTGCAAGAAACAGAAAACCCATTTCAAAGTATCTTAAGTGAACAGGTTTATCAGTTCAGGTAGTTGGAAGTCTTGAGATGGATCTGACTTCAGGAAGGGCTAGATTGGGGGTCCAAACAGGGGAGTCACGAGGATCGTTCTTGGCTGCATGTTCTTGGGCTACAGATGGAGACTTCTAGCAGCATCGGGTTGACCTCATTGAAGTGACCATTTCCAAGATACTACACAAACAGCATCCTTGGCCTCATGCCTAGCGCTAGACAAGTCACTGTGGCCAGGGACATCGGCCTGCCCTGACTGGCTTGCCCATGTCACCTGCTTCGCACCTAGAGTCTGAGGTCAGCAGCACCGCTTCAGCTGAAGATGAAGCAGTGATTGATGACAGAAGGGAATGGCTCCCGCCAGAAGTGTAGAAATCAGTGGAGTTACTAGGAGAGTCACTGCGTGCTGGGAGGCAAACTGATAGTAACAGTAATAAAATAAGAACTGTATCTTTTTATGGTTTGCAAAGCATTTTCAGGTATATTCTCTTGTTTGATCTGAAAGAAGCATTAGGGAGGCAGGATAAAGAAGTGATTAAGAACATGGATCCTGGGGCCAGACTGCATGGGGTCAGTTATTAGTCACATCAGATTTTGGCAGATTCTTAACCTCTTGATGCCCTGGTTTCCTCAACTGTACAGCAGGGATAAAGGTGTCTACCTTATAGAGTTCTGGGAAGGATTAGATTAATGGGTATTTACAGGGCACTTAGAACAGTCCCTGGTGGATGCTGGTCTCTCTGTCCCTCATCATTGCTGTTGATCTTTGAGACAACCCTGCCAGCAGCATGTTCTCGTCATATGACAGGTGTGCATGTGCAAGTCCCGAGTCACATGGCCTGTAAGGGTGGCACGAGCAGCAGTAGGTCTCCTGACTTCTTCCCTGCCCGCACAGTTGCCTTTGTGTCATGATTGTGGATTGTGTTTGGATTAATAATAAATCAGGGAAGCAGAGAGGAAAAAAACTCCTACAAAGTAGGCCTGCTGTTTGGAAGTACCTACGTGTACAAGCAGGGTAGCATTACTTACATATTCTATTTGCAAGCTACTTTTTAGCTTTCCAGGTATAGAGTGCCCCTGGGGATATTTAGGGGACATTACTGGGAGGACATTCACATTGGCAGTGTTCCACCCTGGTGGGCACATGCTTGGGACAGTCAGCCATATCCAGGGTTGGCGCTCATTCCAGAAGTATTTGCTGATTGTTTAATCGGATCCAGTATTCTGAGCTTTAGAGGAAACTAAGATTTTTGTGGCTGGGAGGTGAGTTGAGCCCATCATTGTGGTGTGAGGATGGAATTTTGGACAGAGAGGCTTGGACCACCCCAAGATGCTGCTTTCCAAGGCCTGTAGCCAGTTCTGTCTAGAAAAAGACACCATTTTCCTCAGTAAGAATATATCCCCACCATGTGGAGAATGTTTTGTGGGGAAATTATTCAAATGACTTAATGGAGTCTTGCCCTGGGGATTCGGACTTTGGTATGACCCAGACATCTAAGAAGGGTCATATTGCTTTCTGAGGATATAGAGAATGACTTCTTTGTACTTACTGAGGACTCAAGACACTGTGTCACTGTGGATAATCTGTAATACACCCCCCCAAGTATGCAGCTATACACACAAGGAAAAACCTAGCAGAAACCACAATTTTGTCTCTCCCTACAGTGCTTTTGAGGAAAAAGGGTGCTATTTAGCATTCCCAAAGCTGGCTTCCTGCGCCGACCCACCAGCTTCCCTTCGGGAAAAACTCTGCCCTGCGGTGACGTGTCCTCCCCCGCTGCCACTGTGCCTGTTACGTGGGAGGCGCTCAGATATTTCTTGAATGAACAAACCTATCTGAACTAAGCCTTTGTCTTCATTTTCAATTTCTTTTGACAAGAAAGCGTTTACCATGTAGATGTCTTCAGGAATTTCAGCGTGAACACGCTGCATTATAGTGTTTCTTTAGCTGGAAGTGGTGGTGCCTGAGTACGGGTTCCAACACCTGGTTTTACAGTGGTATTTATATTCCAAATAACAGCACCTATTCAGAGAGTAAAAGGGTTAGCTACTAATTCTGTAGAAACCACCCTAGTTTGCCAAATGCGTGTGAGAATCATAAAAAGTTCTTAGATTTAATCCTACTTACTTTGTTCTTAGCGCCTTGGGAGCTTTTTGTCTTGCTTGTAGTCTGGGATTGAGTATTAATAGATTCTTCATTGTCTTTAGCCTGACCCCATTTTATCGCTGAAAAAACAGGGGCAACCTTGTTTCCTGTATGTTGAGAACAAAAGTAATAACATCGTTATTCACTATGTGATGGGTACTACCCTGAGTTTTTGTCGATTATCCTGTTTAACATTCTCAACAGGTCTGTGACCGTTATTTCCTAGGTGATGAAACTGAGGCACAGCCAGCGTGTACCTGAGTGGCCTCAGGCCTGCTTGTAGCACTCACACATGCTGAATTGCCAGTAGGTGGGGGCCGATGTCTGGCCAGGGGCTCTCAAACTACCTGCGTATTGGAATCACCCTTACGGCATTAAAAGCACTCCATGCCCATGTCCAGGTATCCTCCCTGCTTTGTCCCCTCGTGTTCTTATTTTACTTGGTCTAGGATCTCAGGTGAAGGTGCTGTGCTGTCAGGATTGAGAACCTTTGAACTAGAGCAGTGGGTCTTAAAATTTGGTCCCAGAACAGCAGCATCAGCATCACCTGGGTAACTTGGAAGACGTAGAACTTCTTAGGTCCCACCCAGACCTACTGAATTGACACTCCAGGAGTGAGGTCTAGCAGTCAGTGTTTTAACAGGCCCTCTGAGTGATTCCTTTTTTATTAAGTTGTAAAAAACATGAACTTCATCATTGTAACCATTTCTGAGCGTACAGTTAAGTAGTGTTAACTATATTCACATTATTGTGAGACGGATCTCCAGAACTTTCTCATCTCGCAAATCTGAAATTCTATACCATTAAACAGTTCTCCTCTCCCTGCTTCCCCAGCGCCTGGTAACCAGCGTTTTACTTTTGTTTCTATGAATTTGCCTACTTTAGATAAGTCATGAAAGTGGAACTCTAGGTGATTTTTATACTCATTCAAGTTTGAAAACCCCTGAGCTCCAAAATTTGATTTGGCTTATCCCACACCATTAATATCACCCATGTTGTAAATCTTCAACACACCTCATGCATGCCATGCTCTTCCTAGTTCTGTCTCTGCCCCCTCATTCTGTGTCACTCTTACCAAGTTACTTAACTTCCCTGAAATGGTTCTCTCATCTGTATAAAGAGGGGTAACCTAACTTGCAGTTTGGTA
Source organism: Camelus dromedarius (assembly GCF_036321535.1). Classification (NCBI taxonomy): domain Eukaryota; kingdom Metazoa; phylum Chordata; class Mammalia; order Artiodactyla; family Camelidae; genus Camelus; species Camelus dromedarius. Next base: position 48,517,378 of record NC_087443.1, on the reverse strand, counting down.
AAAGTTAAACAATTTGACAATTGTGAAAGTATTTTGTAAGCTGTCAGGTGGTATACTAATAAAATATTAAGTACATTAAGTGTAAAATTACCTTTTTACGTTTAGTTTTTGTTTTTGTTTTTAAATTATACAAGCATGGCTTTTAAAGTCTTATGTAGTTCCCCAAGGTCTCTTATCCCCTTTATGCTGTTGTCCCCAGCTCCCTGCCCTGCCTCAATTTCTTATTTGGTATTTATCTTATACTATGTAAGCAGAATTCACAGACCCGCTATATAGTATAGTTTGATTACTTTAACTTCCCTGCACACACATTTTTCTTGGATTTAATAATTGTCCTGTTTGAAAAAATTTTGAGCATTTATCACTAATTTAGTCACAAACAGCCTTCCATGTGAGTCTCCTCCTGATATCTCAAGACATTTATATATTTTATCAGTTTTGTCTTCTTGACAAACTCTCACCTGGAGTCTTAGGCCCTGCCCCCATCTAGACCATTTCTTCTCTAGACCTGCCGTGCACACAGCAGGAGATGGATTCTCCCTTCAGCACCATTCTGGGGATTTCTCTTTTCTTGCTTCAGAATGGGTTTCCCTGTCTCCCTCATTCCATATTATCTTTCTTGGTTTGTTTCCTTATTTTGGCAGACCACGTGCCCTGGAACCTTCCTAACACAGGAGTTAAAACTTTGAGTTGTTTTGTTACCTGAGAGTGTCACATTCATATTTAGTGTACAGTCTGGCCACTGTAGAGTCCCATACTGAAAGTCTCTGAACCCTAGCGAAGGATTTGCTCGTTGCCTTCTGGCTTCCAGTGTTGATGGTGAGAAGTCAGACCTTCTGATTCCCAGTCCTTGGCAGGTGACTGATCTCTCTTACTTTTCCCTAGAACTGCTAGTTCTGTATCTTCAGTGTTCAGAAATGTCACAATAATGTTTCTTGGTGGGGAGGGTCTATTTTCATTTATTGCGCTGAGATTCAAATGGACATTTTCAGGCTGGAAACTCACCTCTTTCGTTTTTAGGAATTTTCTTGAAGTCTGTTATTTATTGACTTCCCCCCCTATTTTCTCCATTACTTCCTTCTGTAATTCCTTAGATGCTGACTTGTCCTGTGACTGTAATCTTTTCTCCTGTTTTCCACCTCTGTTTTTTAGCTGTTTTCTTAGAATATTTCCTCAATGTTACTTTCTAATCCTTCTATTAAATTTTGTATGTTTGTTATCTTGTTTTTATTTTCTCACAGCTCTTTTCTTAGTTTGTTCTCTGAAGTCTTCTACTTTATAGAAACTTGTTATTTTATGAGAGTATTGTCTCTTAGCTCTCTGAGATTAATTATTCTTTTTGTTCCTTTTTGAAGCCTTTTCTGGATGATTTTTGTTAAGTTGCTTTTCTTTTCCTATTTGATTCTGTCTTTACATGTCTGATGATCCTTAAGCGTCACTTCGTGTTTAAGAATGGGGCTTCATAAATTGGAAGCTATGGCTTCTTTGGGTCTGCTAAGTCAGCTGCCATTATCAATTTGATTTCCAGCTTTAAAACGTTTAAAATTTTAATCTCTCTTGTCATCTTTGTTCTTGTGGCTTTATGCCTTTAAAAAGCAATAATTGTTGTATTGGGGTTTTAGGATGGATAGGAACTAAAAATATGTGTCTGTTCACTGTCTGTAACTAGAAGTCAATATAGAAGTCATAAAAAAACAATCCAGGACAGGATTTGTAGCATTAGTATTTGGTCAGACACATACCTGCAGTGCTGAGCCTTAGCTGGTGTTCTTTTATTTTTAAGGCATGATATATATTTAGATTGCCTCAGTAGAGATCTTGGCTTTCTTGTTAACTCTGCAGCAGCTGCCTCTTTTTATTGGTTAAAGGCTTTCACTTCAGATGTAAAATACCAATAAATTTATAAATAATAGGGCTTTGAGATAAAAAATAAGAATCTTTAAAAAAATCCTTATTGATGTTTCTAAAAGGAATTTTCCGAGGGTAAGCATATAATCCTTAGATTAAATGCAGCTGACACACTAAGCCTTCTTACATGAAAAGCCCAATAATAGGTTTTAATGCCTTCTGTCCTTGACCACCCACAAAGGGCACTACCGCAGGCCAGAGGGATCAGACATAAATACAGCACCGGGAGCGAGGCTGTATTTGTGATTTTGATCCCCAGTAAAGCTTCAGCATAGCGGTCAAACTCAGCTCGTTAGAGAGTAGGTAAAAGACGAACCCGAATTCTAAGAGCAGGTATCTGCAAAAATTAAGCAGTTTGGGGCAGGGCAGTGTGGTTCTTTATACAGGCCAACTGACCTTGAGTTATTTCATGATGTGCTCCATGTGGTGATAAGCTCAGTTGCTTTTTGTCCTCTCTGAATGTTGGACATGTCCTCTGACAAATACCCATGCTTCCTTCCTGCTCCTTGGAGCACAGTCCCTCAGGAACACCTGGGTCATTGGGTGATGACTGCGATGGTAGCTCCTGGCCTGTGATGATTGGGTAACAGTTCTCTCCCTAAGACCTGCAGCTCTGTGCACAGCAGCCCTTCAGTACTCTAACCTCTCCACTGGGGAGGGGAAGGAAACTTCTGCTTCCATGCTGATTGCTGTGGAAGCTGGCCAAGATACTTCCTTTCTTGCGGGGCTGTGTGCAAAACCGAGAAATTGCTTTCTACTTAAAAGCACTGGCCTTTTATTACTCTCAGAACCTCTGGGGAAATCAGATTCATAGGTTTCCTAAGTTTAGAAAGTCCCTTTCTCACTCTTATTATTAAAGTTAGCGACAATCTAGGGGTAATTTTAGTTATTGTCTTGAGGTTGAATTAAAATTATTAGGGGGTAAATGGGCGGGAAGGGATAAACTGGGAGTTCGAGATTTGCAGATACTGATTAATATATATAAAAGAGATAAACAAGTTTATAGTGTATAGCACAGGGAACTGTATTCAATATCTTGTAGTAGCTTATGGTAAAAAAGGATATGAAAATGAATATATGTATATTCATGTATGACTGAAGCAGTGTGCTGTACACCAGAAATTGATAAAACATTGTAAACTGACTATACCTCAAAAAAAAAATTAATAGGAACATGATACTATGGAGATGCCTGGTTGATTATTGCATTTTAAAAAAGCTAAATGTAAACAAATCATGAATTCTTGCCAGTTAGGAAGGGACCCTTTTTGTTAAATTAGCAGCTCCTCTCTTTCTCTGTCCTGTCTCTTCCCTGTGGCCCCCAGCTCTGTCTTGGTCTGTCTCCTTGTCTTTTACTATATACAGTAGTGAAGTGAACTCCTGGCGCCGCCGCATCTGTTACTTAGCAGGCAGAGACCAGAGTCTTCAGTGCTAAAGAGGAACCTTGCAAGTGTTGACAGATTAGCTGACCGGTACCCAGTGTGGGTTCTCTGGGTTTTGACATCCTCGTTGATGATCAGTGTTGCTGCCTCTGCCCCGCTTCCACTGTCTGGCCCAGGCATGGGCAGCGTATTTCCTTGGTTACTCTCAGATTAACTGAAGCAGCCTGAGTCTTCTGTTCTCTAAATTCTGAGGGTCAGCAAAGGAATTACCCTCCCCTCCTTTTTTTTTTTCTTTTAATTAAAGGAGAACTACAACTGTTCTTCGTAGAAACTGCCAGTTTCTGATCTTGCAGAGCTAGTCCAACTCTCAGGGCTTCAAGCCCCAGCTCTATGCAGTATTTATAGATTACCAAATACAGAAGGGAGAAAGAACCAAATACATGTAGTTTCCAAGTGATTTAGATTATATGCCCACAGGGCAACTATTACTTAAAATTCCATTTTGTTGCTGCCATGATGTTGGCTCTTAGTACGTGGTATTTATGATTTGTGTTCTTTTTTTTGTGTTTTTTGAAAATGTAAAAATAACCTTTAATTCTGAATCCACATGTCAGGATATATCTTTTTTTAGGCCAGTGGACTTCTTGATTTGTGTTCTTTAACAAACTTCTGTTGGCATAAGTTTATCACTTATATACATATATTGTAATGTATGACATCGAAAGTGCTATTAAGAAATGAAGGGTTAAATCTATGAGCTAAATGATTTTGTGATTCAAAAACTATATGAGACAGACTGCAGCTTTGTCATTTGTGATTTGAGATTGCCATGAATAGGTCTCTCATCTGGTTAAGAATTTTAACTACCCAGTTTCTCTCTGGGAAAAATTGCTCTCCAGACAGAGTGTGAATGAAATATTCTATCCATTGTGGGACTCCCTTGGCTCTTGGAGGGGAATGAGAAGAAAGGGTGGCATTTGTGGCATTTGGCTGTTTCGCTGAAAGGGGTGTGTTCTTCCAGCTGCAGCTGCGGGGGCTGCTGGGAGGACGGGGAGACAAGGGTGATTTAAGAGGCGCCAAGATCAGGTACTTGGTGAGGGGTTTCAGAGGTTGCTGGCTTTTCATGTGAGACCCCAGGATCTGCAGTATCTGATGCCTTTTGTAGAGGCCATGGTTATAACATCGTATGAGGGATTTGCTATTGGGTCCGTAATGAGGATGAACTGGCCATGTTTCTGTTGAAAGAAATCGGGTCTCACTTACAGGGTGAGGAGCTTTAGCATGTCCATCACCCACCTTCTCGTGGGGCGTCTCGGGTCAGAGGCTGGGGCTGAATGAGAGTGTTAGGTGTCGGTAGGGTTGCCATCTCCTACTTGGCTTTGATTGGAAAGCATATAGGGGTCCTACCCTCCCTAACAAGGGAAGTGTGATGTAGGAAGGAAAGATGCCTTTGAGAGTGATTTCCAATGGAGATGGCTCAGGCAGGGTGTGGAATGTGCCTGTGACTCTGGGGTAAAACAGCTCTGGGAAGATCAGAAGAGTGTGCTTTTTGAGATGAATGGCTATATGTTGCTTTACTTTTTCTTTGACTTTCCTGTAGAACTTAGAAAAGCCTTTCAGAAGGTACTGAGGTATTTGGAATGTCTTTGCCCACTCTTGGGACATAGTTTTCAAGGCTGGATGTGTGTCCCCGAGCCCCTTGGTGTGGTGCTGCCAGCAACAGTGCTGACGGGGTAGGGGACTCTCAGGAGAGCCAGGCTGCGTGCTTGGTCTTCGGGATGGTTTTCTCTTAGTGTTAAAAACTGTGGTCTGTGTTCTATTTTAATAATGGAGACAGGTACTATAGTTTATTTCCCTACTATATACATGAAGAGAAAATGATAATGAGGATAGGGTACAGGACAAGAGATAACAGAGAAAGCAGAGAAGTTAAGAGGAAAGCAAAAAGGATTTCTTACTAACTGGCAGACAGTCACAATTTATTTATATTCAGTTAAAAAATTTAACAAACAACCAGGCAACTTTGCAGTACTGTGTTTCCTACGAATTTTGGCAAAGTCAAAGAGTCAGAATTTTAGTGATAGAAACTGTTCTTCAAATACATTTTTTTTTTGCAAAAACTCAGTATGCAAAACAGGTGACCGTACTGTGGCTCTGATGAGGGTCCCTCTTGTCAGCCCTCTCTCCTCCCCATCCCCACCTCCACCTGAAGAGACCTTTAGGATGCCTCAGAGCACACTTGAAACAGGCGATATACTGTCTTTTTATGGGCAAGGAATTGTGAAGTTTTCCCTTTTTGCTTTGGTGAGTGAGAATGTTGGGGTACCAGCCGTGGGTAGGTCTTGTCTGTTCATACCCTTCCCCTTCACCAGGCTTTGAGGCCTCAGTTACTGGGGAAATCCTGTAAAATGCAATACGCCAGTATCCTTGGTTACAAATGTAATCCCATGGTGGCAGTCTCAGGAGTTGCTTCATTTGCCCAGAAGAGGGGCCGTGAGCCTTGAAAGAGGTGGCCTTACAGAACACAATGGGGTCAGCTGGCCAGGGAACACCCATTGCAGTCCTCTTTCTAGTTAAAGAGTTGGCTGTTGGTCCTGTTGTCAGAACTTTGACAAATTGTTGATGGTAGATTCTGTCTCATTTTCCTGTGTGCTTGTTCTGTTGTTGGTACCTTCTTTGGTGATAAGTTGTGTAAGAGCCCAAGTTTTGAATTAAATGAGACAGATCTGCATGTGCATCCCAGGACCTTGTCTGTGACCATAGGAAATTTACTTAACCTTCTAAACCTCAGTTTTCTTATCTGTAAAATAGGGATGTTTCTTTAGGATTATTTTAAGGATTAAATGAGATTACATATATATTTTATATTAATTATAAATATAGTCATATGTTTAATATTCAGTACATAAATATATAATATATGAGTTTCATACTATGTTAACTAACATGTAGATTTTTATTATCTGTGTTATGTATATGTGCATATATACATGTACACTAAATATGTATATTGTGCTTAGTACAATGTCTGGTGTGTAGTGAGTGCCAAATACACAGAGAATGTTAGTGTAATTATTATGCTGTAATTATACTCAAATTTTTTGGTGCCCCTCCCTGTGTGCCTCTCTCTCTCCTAGATGCAGCAGAGCTCACTGTGGGGAGATGGAAAAAATGCCCGATTTTGTGTAAATCATATCCAGATTCTGATTTGCTTTTCTTAGTTCTTATTCTTCTGACTCTTAAGCTTTTGCCTTTTCTTAATGTTCACCATGTCCTCTTAAAGTCTTAAAATGGCCATGACAATTCTCTGGGCAGGGAAATGTAGTCCGCCAGGGCCCTTGCAAAGTGACCTTATAAAGATGTGTTTCTTAATCTTTTTACCTTTTTAAGGGTTACTTTCCCCTCCACTAAGGGAGAAAGAATTTGTTTATAAAACAAACAATTTATTAGGCAGCCATTAGTTTTTTTCCTTTTTGTCAGTAATTCGATTGTTGGTGTTTACAGTTGGACTTGATTAAATTCTTGCCAGAGGCAGACTGTTTTGTCAGTTAGCTTGTGCAGAAAGATAGTGGGCAGAAGCAGTTTCTTTTACCCTTTTTTGAAATAGTGGAGAATTGAAGGGCCCACTTAAGTGGTGTGATTAGGACCCTAATTAGGGAACTACAGTTACAGTGTGATAGCACATTGACCTTAAACGTGTCTCTCATTTTACTCATTGGGTCTTTATTCCCACTTTTGAAAAGAATTTCGTGTGTAATGTAAGGGTACTAGCTGTACATATAAGGGTCCCGATTATGTTTTTTTCTTTTTCAGGATTATTTCAGAAATATGTTTAGAATAGTTGAAGTCCACAAGGAATAACTTTGGAGGATTAACCCAAGGCTGATTAGCAGGTTCACTGGAGGAGGGTTTCTGATACACCCAGTGATTTTCTGTAATCGAACTCTCATCCTTTACTACCTTTGCTCTTGAGGGGCCAAGACTCTAAAATGTTTCTTGTGTGACATCTTCTGTAAGTGTGCAAGGCTGGTTCAAATAGTAAAGTTTATTCCATTTTTCTTGAATTTCCTCTGGGAATGAGAAGCCAGGAAGCCTAGAAAAGCTTTCCACTGGTTTTTTTTGGCCTCTGTCCCCTGAAAAGTCCACCATTCTCAGTGGTTCGCCAGCACAAGACTGTTGTCAGAGATGTAACCAGACATTCCCAGAAGGTCAGCAGAAGACCTTGAAAAAGAGCCCTGGAGAAGATCAGCCACTCTTAATGCCCTTGTGGCACACTGGGTGCCTGATGCTGTCTTGAGGCCTTGTCACACCAGCTTCCTACAATAGGGAACGCCCCAGCTTCTTCGGAGGGGACATGAGGACTCCAGGAGCTTCAGCGCCTACCTTGATTGCATTCTAGTAGCTGAGTGCACATTGACTCCAGCTCCAGTTGTCTCCAGAGTACATACTTTTAACTATCACGTTTTGTTGCCTCCTAGCTTGGAAAAAACCCTCCAAAGTCTGTGTTCTTTCTGTTGTCATGTTGCCCCCATTCCTGGGCATCCTTACTGTTCATTCCTTCAAAAAAAAAAAAAAAAAAAAAAAAGAGCTTCCAGTCCACACCATTTATTACATCTCTAGGCATCCCAGGCAGGACTTATACAACCCTCACATCTTTGGGACAAAGAAATAGCCCCACAGTGCACTGTAGATTACTTGCCCTTATTTATGTCGGGGAAGAGTAATCACAGGAATGTCAACTTAAGTTAACAACTTAAAACCAACCTTTACTTTTAGTAAAAGTTTAGGAATATGAGGCTGGGAATTATGAATCAGTTGGAAATGACGGGAGCTCTGATGGTAGGGCTCGAGCAGCGTAAAGAAGGGAACTCAGATAGTGGGAGGCCCTGGAGAGTAGACAGCCAGGATCCTCACGGCCCCTCTGCTCCAAAATAATGTTATTCTGCTCTTCCCTGTGTTTGTTCCTTGGCTCATTCCTTCATTCCTTTTTTCACTCAAGCCTTCAAGCACTCACCAAGCATTACTGAGTGGCTAGTCAAGCTCTTTTTGGTGCTATGTAAGAACAAATGGTGTGAGAAATTCTATCTGCCTCTTCTTAATGGGAGAAAAAGGAAATTTGGAAGAAATAGAAATAGGTATCTGTTTAAAATCTTGCTCCTGTGGTACCAGATGTGTTTTGCTCATAAAATAGGATGCTGGATAAATCATATGAATGTAATGCTCAAAGTAAGAATGTTTAAAAAGTCGTGAGGTTCTGACCCTCCCTGTTTTTTTGTTTGTTTTAGTGAACTAGACAAATGTCCCCAGACCCATCCCTACATGTGCAGGGTGGTATGCAAATAAAATGAGAAGGTGGAACATTTTTTCATTTTTCTGAAAACAAGCACTGAAGTACAAAATGTAGTGATGCAATAAGAGATATAGTAGTTTATAAATTAATATTTATGCAAAGTCTAAAATCCAGGGAATATTTGATTGAAATGGGAAAGGATGTTTTCTCACTTTTTTTTTCCTTGTGGAAAAAGAAAATTTTGAAGCATTTGAATTAAGTGTGTGTGTGTGTGTCTGTTTTTTTTAAAGCCCGTTTTATGATGTATCTGAAATAACAAGCCCAACTTGAATGTCTCTTGGGGCCAGACAGGAAAAATAAATTGGCGATGTGGGTTTGATATTACAAAAGCTGGGCCCTGTGACACACCAGAGAGCTGTGTGCCCCTCATAACAGGAGCAGATGCTGCTTCCGTGTTGCCCGGTGACAGCCCAGGTCGGGGTGGGGTTGGCTGATCTTCCAGTTTTCGTAGAAATCCAGAGTTTGAAGTAACTGATTGAAATCCTTAAACAAAACCAACAGCACGTGGGTAAACACATCCTGCCTGTGGTTTGCACTTGGCTTACAGGTCACCACTTTGAAACCTTTTGGTTTTGTAGCACTAGAATATATCGCATGTAGCCCCTAGTGCTCACAAAATAATAACCTTGGTGTTTTACATTTAAAAGTAAAAAATCTCCATCATTAGTTACAAAATTTTCAGTTGAATTGGAATTGAAATATCTCCATTTGTTATGAGTTTAGCTTTAATGCATAGCATAGCTCTGCACACAGTAGACTTTGAATAAAGATTTGTTAAACTGAACTGAATGCTGAGATGTTTAATAAGCCATAGCCTTTCTGTTTACAAGAATCGGAGAGAAATTTGAGACCAGAAGAAGCTGTCAACGAGTAAAACAAAGAAAATCAATATGTTTTCTGGTTGGAGTATCCTTAGCTGTGTCAAGCATCTAGAGAAAGCATCTGTTTTCAAAAATGGAGGAGCTTTTGTAAAGGTTAAGATAAAAAAGGAGAAGGGCAAACTCATTGAATACCACTTTTGTAGTGTGGATCTTTGCTTGGTCTCATTTTCTAAGCTACTACTTCTCTAGTTTGGCTCCTTTTAATGTTTTATTTTTGTCATCCTCTCGCACTTCTCAAAGCCAAAGGTTGTCAGAATTTTCCCACTTCTGTCCATGCCTTCCTGGTTGCAAATAAAAACTTAAGCAGAAAGAGAATATACTGAAAGAATATCCAGCGGTTACCAAAGGAAGCTTGGTTGCTAGAACCACAGCAAAACCCATAACCTAGTACAGTCAGCTCCCATGTGCTGTGGACACCCCAGTCAGGACATCCCTGCTGGTCCAGCCAGGACATCCCTGCTGGTCCAGCCAGGCCCTGGATGTACAGTTACTGCCAGGCCACTCACCTGCATCCTCCTCTGTCCCTGTCTCCTTGTGTCACTCGCTCCAGATTCAGGATCCTGGATGGGAGTGTGTCTAATTGTCCAGGCCTAGGTGACATGTGCACAGGGATGGAGGGGGCAATGGCCTGCTTTCTCAGTGTCTCTGATGGGGTGGGGTACCCCCCACCAGTGCTCACTTATCGAGGAGGACGCCCCAATATAGGAGACGCAAGTGTTGGACACCAGTGAGTGTTAACTTTAAATCACCCCCAGAGGAAGACGATGGAGACATTGAAGCTTCCTAGAGGCAAAGGGGTCAGATGCCCTGCCATTCCTAGGTCGTGGTACCCTGTAGCAGAAGGAGGGTTCACAGAGATTAAGTGATTTGCCCAGGACATGTAATGCTAGAGCTGGGTTAGATATTAACCTATTTGTATCTGACTCCCAAACCCATGCCTTAACCACTTGCTACTTTACTTCTTATCCAGATGTATCTTTCATGTAATATACATGGCAGCATTTAAGAAACCTTTCCCAGTCTCCAGCCTGAAAGGTTCTTTCTATCCCAAGCAGATGTAGTAGAAGCCAGTGCTGCCCTGACGTAGATTACATTGTAATCTGCTTTGCGGCAGCAGGAAGTTCCTCAGTGTCAATATAGATGGTTTGGACACATGGTTTTGTATAAAAATACCTTTTCTGTGAGGGGTTCCAGACACTGAACTAAGAGTTGGGGGATCCTGAGTTGAGTAAGACCATTTCTGCCCTGCAGTACTTACTTTAGAGAGAAGGAAAGGATAGGCCACAATATATAGACACCTTGCTTATTTTGTAAAAAGCTGACCAAGGGAAAACTCTGGAGGGTGAAAAAAATGTTGAGAGTCATCTAAAAAAGAAGAAAATCACTTATGCTAACCCTTCTCTCAATGCTTGTATTACTCATAACACGAGAGTGGGGAGGCAGGTGCCCGGAAACAGGCAGAAGCCGCAGCCAGCTAGGGATGGGCGAAGGCACGAGACCAGAAAGGCCACGTGGGGCACGTCCTGTGGGAACTGGCCTTCTTAATACTCTCCTTGCCCACCCTCGTCTCATCCTCTGTGCTCTGTGACATAGTTCCAGTGGGTAAAACACTGTGTACTGTAATCCACTAACTATGGGTCATTCCCGTTTCCGTATGTTCTCTCTTGCTCACAGAGTGCCGCATTGGCTAGCACTGCATTTGAGTTGTGGAGTTTGGGGCGCTCTGTAGACAAATGACTCTGCTACTGGGTGTGTGGCTGCCCATGGGAACATGGCTGAGTTCTTGTCACACGTGACTGTGGCCTGATCAGCCTGGTGGCTGTCAGGGGTGTGTGAGCCCAAGAGCTCGAGCACTGGTCTTCCAGGAACATCATATGGCAGGTGCCTTTTTGAAAAGTTGTACACTTCCATCAAAGTACGTAAAACAAAAATTGATGATCACAGTGCGAACACATGTTACCATGACTCAGGCTGAGAAGCAGACATTTTCTAGTGCTCTGGAAGCTCCCCTGTGCTCTTGCCAATCATGACCTCCTCTCTCCCCACAAGGTAGCTTCCTTATACTGGTCATTTATACTAGTCCCTTCCTTGTGGCTTGTGTTTTCTATTTCACACTCTGCCACATCCCTTCTACTGGTTCACATGTCTTAACTGTGTCCTGTTCAGGGTTTCCAGAAAGCCAGTGTCCTAACATGCAGTCTTCAAGTTGCTATATGTGGTTCCAGCTTCTGCTGTGTGACTGGAGCAGGAACGTCTTTGGACGCAAGGGTGTCATGTTCCTTCTGCAGTTGAATGTCACGTTGATGACAGGTGGTTGTGCTCGGCCTGAGGCCTGGTGTTGCACATGGCCCTGGGCAGTGCCTGCTTCTCTTTCAGGCTGGACCCCTCCAGCCTCCTGTAGTACTTGCCCTGGTGACGTCCAGAGTCGCCTGGGAGCCCTGGGAGCCGTCATCCGTGCACCTCTGGCACTTGGAGGTAGATTGTCAGTACCTTTGTTACAGAAGATAACACGAGTGTCATCAGAAACCCTGTACCTGTGGATCCCTGTAACATAAACCCTGGTCACTATGGGACTGATTGCATAGGAAACGAGTTCCATAAAAAGCATGTCTTATGTAAGAGGATTTAGCATGGTTTTCAGTATCATGGCATTTTAGAGAGGCTCATTTCAACTACAGTAGAATACGGTCCTTTGATTGAATTAGCAGCCTGTGGCATTATTTGGGGTCAGTAGCCACAAGACTGCTGGGCCTGTGTGTGCAGAATGCCCTCCCTGTGGGCACGTTCTGGGGGTGAGAGCAACTCCGGTCTCCCATCTGGCCCGGGAACGATGGGTTCGAAAGCAGTGTCAATCAGCATTGGTCACGGGGCCCAGGTGGCCCACCCATCCCACCATGTGCTCTTCGGTGCCCCAGGTGCTGATAGGAAGCTCGCATCTGCCCAGCTGCTTATAGTTAGTTCATGGGTGAAATGATTGCTCTGACATTCTCGAGACCGATGTTTGACGCTGGGAGTGAGCTGGTGAAGCTGCCAAGAACCCCGCTGCTGAGGTTTTCTCTTGACCGGCAGTGCTGGAGCTCCCTGAGTAAGGGCCACCACAGTGACCCGAGCAGGGGAGGGAAGTATGTTTTGAAGTTGAAGCCCTGGGAATCATAGGCAGATGCACAGGGAAAGGGGGACGCAGAGAAAATCCTACTGTTCCTGGCCAGTATGGAGATGGTTAGGCTGTGATTCAAAAGAAATGTGACTTTGAGATGTGGTTATTGGAGGAGGAGGAGTTTGGGGGAGGGTCAAATGGGGAAAGGGGGTCAACCATAAGGTGACGGATGGAAACTAAACTTTTGGTGGTGAGCACGCTGTGTTGTGTACAGAAGTCAGTATTATGTTGTACATGTGAAACTTATATAATGTTATAAATCAGTATTGTCTCAATTGAAAAAAATTAAAAAAGAGAGATGTAACTTTACTCTTGCAGCCTCTGCAGCAGTGTTTGTGTGTGGTTTGTGTGTGTGTGTGTGTGTGTGTGTGTGTGTGTGTGTGTGTATGTGGGCATGCATGCCGGGAGTATTAGGGGAAATGAAGATTCCTGAACCCAGTACCAGACCCACCAAACCGTAGTGTACGTGTCCAGAAGCAGGGAATCAGCATTTTAATCAGACACCTCGGCTTTTGTGCACAGCTGACTCCTAGAATTTCTAATCTAGAAACTGGCAGTTTGTCACTCATTTGGGTGAGGGTAAGTCGGATGGGGGAGAGGCTGGGAGATGAAAAAAAGAAAAAGAAAGGATGGGCCTCAGACTTGTTCTGAAAAAAAAAAAGAAATGCACGCAAATGAGGGTGGGTTTTCCATACTCTTAAATTGTAATTTGTCTGTGACGTATTCTGAACCCAAGATATGCTCTCTGGTGGCTTGGAGATGCCACTGCAGTCTCCCCTGGGAACCTTGTTTTGCCCGGTTGTGGAGTGATGGGCAAACTTCTGGAGTCCTGGTGGGGTGGGTGGGGAGGCTGAGGGCCCATCTGAAATGTTAGTGACCAGAAACCAGCTAGTGAGCCTGGAAACTGGTTCTGGTTATATTTCCAGTCTCACTTATTCCAAAAGTAAAATGTTTCCTGTCTTGTATCCTGCTGCCTTTCAGTGTAGCTAGTAAGTCAGTTCTTCCTACGTCAGCTGAGAGTTGAGTCGTCAAGAAGCACTTGAGGCACCATATAGATTTCTCGTTTGTTTTAGGTGTCCAAAGTCAGTATCTTGGTAGCTCCTTTAAATCTCTCAGTGTTTGAAAATAAAGGATTTGTTACTTGTGAAGGACATTGAGCAACTACAAAAAACTGGCATAAATGTGAGCACCTAAACACAGCTCATTCCTCGAATGTCAGAATCACAGAGGGTTTGAGCTGGAAGGAGCCCCAGAAATCCTCTAACCCAGCAGCAAGCCCTGGATGCAGATGGCTTGTGTTCTGTCCTTGCTCTGCCAGTTGATACAAGCTGTAGAACTGCGTGCCTCAGTTTCCTCAGCTGTCAAGTGAGGGTGGTGCTACTTGCTTCTTCATGTTGTTGTGTGATTACAGTGAGCCAAGACGTGCAAAATGCTTGACTAGTGTCCCGTGTGCAGTAAACTCTCATGTGCCAGATCACAGGTGAAAAAATAGACCCAGAGAAATTTGGCTTTGACTGAGGTCATATCCTTAGTCGAAGTTGCAGAAACCAGGCTTTTTCACTCCTAGTCTTATTTTGTTCCCGTTGACTGTTTCAGGTAACTGATTCTTAAACTATGATTTAAAAGTTATGTCTGCCCAGTGTAAGCTCTAAAATGTTTGATGCTCTGCTTATTAGCTCTGTTTAGCTCAGAGACTGTTCTTGAATAACAAGGTGTGATTATAACAATAAGACACAGCAGGACTTTTCTGTCTCAGTGATTGTGGTCCCTTGCCAAGTAAAGCAGTCTTTAAATGTGACTGTTAGGGAAACTGTGGAGCAGGATTCAGAAATTCTATGTGAACCATGATCACAACTGGATGAAAACATGACAGGAAGAGTGGAAGGAAATTCATGAAAATGATTGCAGCGTGTTAGGGGAGGGGGAATACTGGGTCAGAGTGTCAGTGCATAGTGAGACCCCTAAATTAGGAAGCCCACCAAAGCGTGGGTCCTTGTTGCTGGCTGTGAAAGAATTCGTGGCAGAAGCAGAAGGACAAAGTGGAAAGCTGCTTTATTGCTCAAAGAGGAAAAGGAAAGAGAGTGTTTGACTGGTGACCATCAGCCAAGTTGGCCGGGCGAGACAGCTCCAGCCCCGGGTTGGGGCATGTGGGCTTTTATTGGCAACTTCTGCCATCATATCTTCTTTCTGGGTGTGCTGGAGCCAATTGCCTTTTTTTCTGTCCTTGTATGGGCTTTTCCGGTTGTTGCCTTGGTAATCGTCAGCTGTCATGGCACAGGTGGGTGTGTCATTTTAGCATGCTCACTATTGTACCCCCACCGCTGCTCCATTTTAGCATGCTCATACATTGCAGTGGTCATATAATGAGGCTCAAAGGCCCAAAGTCCAGTCCTCCACCATCTTGGGCCTCATTAGTTCTAACCAGTTTGCTTCTTCTCTTTGCAGCTGCCTCCTGAGACTTAGATAAGAGTAACTGGTTTCTATTCGAGGGAGGGACAGAGGTATGATCCTGGGGGCAATAGCCTTGGTAACAAAAAGAAAAGTTGCTTTTAATCAGAGTGCTGGCAATCTGGTGGACTCAGTTCCCTCCAAAACAGTCTCCAGAGATTCTGCTCAAACATGAAAGTTTTAAAGGGAAACCCTAATCATTGAGATAGGGTGTCAGGGTCCTTGCCATCCCCCAGTGTCCTAATCGACTGCTTGCGCCTGCTCTTCTATGACTCAGGGAGGCCTGGGAGACTTCAGCTGTTCTGTAAACAAGAGGCAGGGGTTGGCAGCAGGTGGGGGCAGGGCCACAGAGTCCTACTCAGTATCAACTGAGTGTGATGCTTTTATGGTTATTGTCAGATCTTTTACCCAAAGGGTTGGGCCACCAGAAATTGGTAGAGAGGGGCTCTCTCCCTCCATTGATTCGACTTCTGCTTGTCATTAATGATATTCTTTTCTTGTTTTCTTAGTGCCTGCCATTAAGTCTTGGCAATTGTACTGTTACTGAATGCAAGTTTTTGCGCCCAACACACAGTGAGGCCAAACAAACTGAAATGTCAAGAGTTTGGAGCAGAGAAAGGCCAAGGGCCAAACGAGGACAGGGGGCTTGTGCTCAAAAAGCCAGAACCCTCTGATTGTTTTCGGGGAGAAATTTTTATAGGCAAAATTTGGGGTGAAGGCTGCAGGGTGTGTGACTTTCTTTTGATTGGTTGGTGGTGAGGTAACAGGGTGGTGTTTCAGGAATCTTGTGCTCAGCCTGGAGTTACCAACCTTCACCTGAGTAGCGGCCTTAGTTCCTGCAAAACAACTCAGAGATGTTGTCATGTATGTTCCTTGAGGAGGAGCCAGGACCCTGACCTAAGGCTGCACTGCTGTTTCTGGACTGCTCCTCCTTTCTGCATTCCCTCCTGTCCCCGATTAGCAGCTGTTTAAATCTGCCCTTTGGAACTCAGGGAAAGTCAAGGAGGCTGAATGAAGCCTATTTCCTACAAATAAGAAACGGGGGGCACGGAAAGGATTTGCACCTGGGAGGACTCCACAGGGTCCTGCTCTGTTTCAGCGTTGCTAGAATCAGCAAGAAAAAATATAAAACACTACTCACACACACACACCTCCATACAAATGTGTATGTATGAATGTATGTATACACAGCAAATGGAAGGAAGAAATTGTTTAAGTTCCCACCAAGAAATCACATTCTTGCTGAGCTATTTATGTCTGCTTATTTCCTTTCTTCTGTCTTCACAAACTTTCCTTTCCTGTGTTTAAGGAAGAAGTGTTAGATACTTCCTCTCAATTACAGTTGAAATTACTTACAGTTTTACATAGGAGAGGGTGGATTTTGCTTTTAGGGACTTCTAAGTGATGGGACATAGACTGAGTGTAATCTTACCCCCTGCATGACTAGTAAACACCCACTCCACGCTACGGCTATCTAACCAGAGCTCGCTGCATGAGAAACTTAATCCTCTGTTGGGGAAAACCCTTCCTGTGCCCTTTGGGCAGGCTAAGTCTGTTGAGAAAACCCGCTAAAACTACTGATAATAGATAGTACAGGGTACAAGTACAGGGTAGCAGTTTCACTCAGACAGGCCTCTGTGACCATGGACAAGTTACTTAACTTCTATGCGGTTCAATTTCCTTCCCAGTAAAGTGGGTTTAATCCTAGTATATCGATCGAGAGATAGATCTTCCATGTTCAGATATTGGGCCAAGATAGCTATACTTAATCCTTTCTCTTTTTTTCCTTCCTTCCCAAAACAGTCTGGGTGTCCGTTGTATGTGACTGCCTTTGTGGATAGGAGAACAGATGCCCCAGCAGACACAGAATACGAGTGATTGCAGACGACCTGGAATGACAGTTCTGGGTGTGTCTGTGGCAGCTCAGTGGGGGTGGGCCTCGTGATTCAGATACTGATGTTGCCTAAAGAAGCAAAAGCATGTTGAATAAAAGATTATGGTAAAAACAAACTAACTAACTAACCATTCAGGGTCTTCCTCGTCCAACCCTTGTAGTTTTAGTAACAGGTCTTTGATATGTGATATGTGCGCTGTGGCATGTTCACCAGTTTCCCTTAGCTTCATGGTCTGTTCTAGGTCAGAATTCTCTTTTCCAGGTGTTGTCTGAATGGATTGTTGTGGGGCAGTCCTCCGTAGCTTCTAGACCAGTATGTCCTTATGCTGAAGTGGTGACTAATAGGTCTGAGGCCTTGAAATATCATGTCCTTGGACACTGACAGGATCCAGTTCTCCAGTTAATCAGGAGACGATGCCAGATGCCATTTTTCATCCTGGTGTTTGGCTCATTCCAAGTTGCTTATCTGGGATATTTCAGGCATGAAGTTTAAGCAGCCAACAGTAACTTGTTTTTTATGACAGGAATGGGGAAGCTTCCAGCCTGGGAATTAGGTTCAGCACATGGGGGTGAAAGCTTGTGTGATGCCTTTAAATAAAATGTCCTTATAATTAAAAAAAAATAAACAGATAAACAGTAATGATGATGATGATAATAATGATGGTGATGATGTTAGTGAGAGTTCATCGAACCATCAGCACATAAAAATTGCCAGTCCCACTCTGAAATGGTTGGGTCCAGTTGAAGCAGCACGGAGGCAGGAAAGTGTAGTGGTTACTAGCGTGGACCTCAAGCCAGAATCCGGGTTTGAATCTGGCTTCACCATTTAGTAGCTGTGTGAGAAGAAGCTTACTTTCTCTGTGCCTCAGTTTCTTCATTTTTAAGATGGAAGGAGGTAATTATAGTATGCATCTCTTAGAGTGGCTGTGAAGATTATATAAATAAATATGTTAACTGGCTGGAATAGTGTCTGATACTTAGCACGTCTATGTTAGTTACCTCTGTGACCTTAAGTCTTACCATGCCCCACACGCTCCCACTGTCTTTTTCTGTTGTCAGCCTACCAGCATCTGGGAAGCATTTCACCGTGGGTTTCTCTTTCATGTGGAGGGACTGACTTCCCTTATTTGTATAGAGAATTGCCTTGAAAGGTAGGGTCTCTGGAGCCAAGGGCAGGCATATTTACTGCTTGTTATAAACTGTTTGGGTTCCATAAGTTTATACAGACTCATTTTCTTTTTAACAATAAAATTATTTTTCTGGTTGCTTTGATTTGGTTTTGCTTTTGAAATACTATTATTTTTTGCTAGGTTAGATTTTAGATTAGGGTCTGATTTCTACAATAATGTTATATCTTTTCTTTGCATTTCTTCTATTAAAGCACATTTTCCCCTTAAAATTTCCCCTTTTTTGGGAAGAGGGTGTAGCTCAAGTGGTAGAGCGCATGTTTAGCATGCACGGGGTCCTGAGTTCAATCTCCAGAACCTTCTCTAAAATTAAATAAACCTAATTACCTCCCCCCCAAAAAATTTTAAAAAATTTCCTCCTTTTATTAAAAATTTTACAACGTTTAAAATATATCTAGCAAAAAGCTAATTAATTTACTTAATCTTTCTTAAGGTACTTCCAATATTCTTGTTGCTCTTTACTCGTTATGGATATCTAAACAGTATTTAATAAGTAAGAAATACTAAGTTTAGTACTATTTACAAAGAACTATACCCTGTAGTGAATATGCAAACACTAAAAAATGCTTCTGAACATTATCTGGTAATGTTCAAATAATGTTGACATTTGGGTCTTCTAGCAAGATTAACAGCGCTATATTGAATCAGGGTTTATAAGAGGCATACTATGTGTAGCTTGTTAATATTGACTCTGTTTGCAAGATTGGCTCAGCACTGGCAGCAGACAGGACTGTGAACACACACTAAGAATGTGGTAACAGCCACAGGCAAGACTGAGCCATTGGACTGGGGCAGCCTCACTTCCGTGTGCTCCTGGCCCAAATCTTGAAAATGTCGGCCTTCACCTTCACCTCTGCATGTCAGCATTTTCTGCTCTTGCTTTGGATTTGATGTCATTGGAGTCTATGTTGATTGCTAAACAAGCTGGAGAATTACAGTACTTTCCCCACATTTCTCAACTTGTTTTTTTCCACAAGATTCTGAAGAAGTATGCATTCCCTCAAGGGATTCTGGGAAGGAGTTCCCTCCCGGAAGGCCGCTCCCATCTCGCTCCATAGAGCTCCCGGCTGTCGCCGTGCCTGCCCTTTCTGACTGTCCCTCTGAGGCCATGGCTGTGCTCACTGGGCTTCAGCTGCTCTGGCCTCCTTGCTGTTCTCAGAGGCGCCAAGCTTGTGCTCCCAGGGTGCACCTGCTGCCCTCTCCACCTGAAACACTCCTGCCCTGACATGTTCGTCCCCTCTCCTTCCTTGAGGACATGCTCACATGTCCCCTTCGGAATGAGGCCTTTGCTGACCTCGCAGAGTAACCCAGCCTCCGTGCACTCCTTCTCCCCTCACCAGCCTTCTTTTTCTCCACAGCACTGATCACGTACCTGATGCCACGCTGGGGTGGTCCTGAGGGCCAGGGCTTGGTTGTGTACCCTGCTTTGTCCTCGTGCCTGGAACACTGCCTGTGGCGTAGCAGGGGCTCTGTGAATATTTGTTGAATGAGTGACTGAGATTTCTCAGGCAGTTTCGTAGGATACAAGTGGGAAAGAGGAAGGGTTGGTGACAGGTGAATTAGGAGGCTGTTGCTTTGGTTGCCCTGAGGTTTGGTGAGAACCTAATCCAAGGGTTTGAAGAAGAAAAGGGAGTCAGGAGCTGGGATGGCTTGGGTATGCTCCTGATGGATTCCACTTGGGAATGGAAGAGAGGGAGAAGGGGAACAATCTGGAATATTCCCTGTTTCTAGCTTGGCAACAGGTAGATGATCTTTCCATTCAGCTGAGATAAAGTATACCAGAAAAACAAACAAACAAACCCTAAGCATTTCTTTTACAAAGCAAATCGTATTGATAAGATGAGAGAATAACTTATTTCTGCAATTTATGTTTATCTGAAATATAGTTTTTCAAAGCCTCTAAATAACCCTTTGTGAAATGCTGATTTTAATTTGAGGTCAAGTTTCCTAAAATGTTTTGAAAGCTAGCCATACAGGGACACGTTGGCTTCCAGGGAGTTTGTAACTATAGATAGAGAGATTTTTCTATATCTAGGAGCTAACCTGGAGTTTCTGAAGGTCTGAATACTTAATTAGCTTTTTTGGTACCTTGAGTCACTGGCAAAATTAGTATTTCAAATAGGAAGTTTGCCATTTTTCTTTTTAATAAATATTTCTTTATATAAGGCTCGTCTCTGAAGCAAAGGCCTCAACCATGTCCTTTACTCCACTAGTGCAACTCTGGACTTACCCACGAGGCTCAGTAATCAGCATCGTCTAGATAAGCAACTTATTTGCACTCCGGGCCCTGCCCTATTTCTTTAAGGCCTGGTGTCAGGAAGGCGGTGAACTTCCTGAAAATCTGAGTTAACTCTACTTCAAATATGTTTTGTAAATAGGTGGAATATGATGGCTAAGCAAATTCTAATTTAGTAACTTGGATGAATTTAGAGTGATTCTAGATATTTGCTAATAAAAAAACCCAAAGTTGATGGATATGAGGTTCTTCACTGATTACAACCCATCATTACATTGTTCTAAGATAATTGCATCTCCCTTCTTGCTTCTCACTTGCCATGCTGGAAGCTCTGCCTTTTGGCTTGGGCTCTTCTGGAAAGCAAAGATGATGGCATGATGCTGCTGACACCTACTGGCATCACCTCATGTTGGGGGGAGAGGGGCTCTGCTTCTTTCCTGGACCCTACACAGCAAGTGTCCAGGACCTGAGGACCTCATCTGCTAAGTGGAAGGAATTGGCCACAGGCTCTGCAGTCATCTTCCTGCATTGAAATTCTGTATTCTAACTCTGGGTTTGGTGAAGAGAATGCAGTAGATCAGAATGTACTGATGTGGAAGGATGTCCATGACATATTGTTGAGTGAAAAAAGCAACTCATAGAACATCTTGTGTGTCTAGAATAAGCAGGATATGTAGTGATCTCATCTGTTAACAATGGAGGAGTAGAAAGGAAGGACTTTGGCTTCTTCGTTCATATTCCTTGGAACTATATTTTATTCACTCATGACTTTTATAGTCTTAAAAGAAAAGCAACCAGCTAGTTAGTGGTTCTGTGATTCTCTAAAAGGGCTCTGTATCGCCCAGGGGCTGCCGCAGCCTGCTCCTACGCCCCGCGCTCCTCAAGGCAGCACTCAGCCTGGGCTGAGAGGTGGCTGCCATCTTGGATGAGGTGTGTACCTTCTGGTTTCTGGTACCCGCCAGCTGCAGCCATTTGCTTTCCATGCCTGATTCTATTGGCATTTAGGTTTGCAACCTCTATTTTAAAAGTTCAAAATAAAGAAGGTGCTTCTTAAAGATCCCTAATATTTAAACTTCTCATTAGTTTAAGCTTGCTTTTCTGAAGTAGCAGGCCTTAAAGACTGAGATTTTGGTGGTCCCTGCTTGACAGACCAGGGCACCTTGGCCATGTGTTTACTGACACACGTACCATATGATGTGCATCTGTTTGTCACCACCAAGCAAGTGGTTTTATCTATTTGTGTCGAATGTGGTCAGAGGTGTGACTGACTTTCATTTTTCCCCATGGCCCCTTAATTGGGGTTGTTTCTTCCGTAGCTTGTTAGTGTGACTTGTGCCTCTACAGCTCCTCAGTTGTTAGGGTGTAGTAATCAGTGTAGAGATTCTGAACTCCCACCAGCTATGCTCTGAGGCCCTACTCTCCATGCTTCTTGCTAAATCCCTGCTCCTCTCTGCAGGCTCCATGGATGACTCAAGACCTTTTAAGGTCTTCCAAGCCTAGCCCCGAGAGCTGACATGCCCCGCTGCCTCCTGGCCTTAGCTGTTGCTCATTGCCACTCCTCGTAGGGCAGACCAGCTGCACTGGCATTAGGGGTGAGGGGGGTGGGAAGTTTATTGGTTGCGTTGCTATCACTCATTTTCCATCCTTGCCTTAACATGACCTGGCAGCTCTTGTGGTTGTGGCTCTCTCTGAGTGAGGGGATCTCTGTCTGTCTGTTGTCTGTCTCTTGTGCTCTATTAAGGGGTGCCCTGTCTACCTAGGACAGCCCCCAGAAGTTGAGGGGGCCTTTTTCACCTTTGATGGAAGTTCTTAGTTCCAGTGTCCTAAGGAGGTCGTGATTATTTTTTACTGTGGTCTGTGTTGGTATCTCATGTGAATTCGAGTCTTCTTGACCCATCCTACTTCAAAAGAATTCTATGAATTTATAGATTAAGTTGCTTGAGCTCTAATTTTCTTAAGAATTCTTGATTGTGACACCCAAAATGATAGTGAAGGTGGTATGATTTTTCTTACCTCCTTTTTCAGAATCTTTCTACCTTCTTACTTCAGCCATACCTTTGGCTCTTTTATACTAATGAGTACTGAAGTATATAACAAAGAATTAAAATACTAACTTTCCTAAGGATTCCTTTATTTTAATAGAAGGCTTTTAAAGGCTTTAGGAATCAAAGCTCTGAGTCTCAAGCATCTCGTGACCACTGGTGACCGCGTATTTATGATCAGGTGTGTCGTATGGTAGCTCCTAAATTACCCACTTAGGCTGGTGACACTGTAGGATGTGGTAGCAAGTGGTGCTTAGGTTGTCCATGGAGAAGAGTGGTAGATGCGGAGAGACCAAGAGGTACAAGACCCTTCATCTTTGCTGTCTTCAAGTGCCTTGTGACATTCCTGTGTTGGGGTCTTTGGAATAATTTCATCTGTTGCTTTGAGTATAACCAAACATAAGATAAATGCTAGCAAATGGAGCATCAGCAGCTTAATTAAGAAAACAGGTCTTTGCTGGCCCTTTGACCTAACTAGTATAGATAACCCATCTAAGAAGAGTAGCTGTAGGGTTTTTAATGAGTGACATGAATTTAACGCATGACACTAAGCACATGTCTTAGAGCTATTAACTCTCACAATTTATCAGGTAGTATAGCTAAAAACTATGATTCAGAGAGGCAAGCATGAACTTTTCCATTTACCTTACCTTGCTGAGGTCATTTTAAAAGTCCTAAGCTAGAAATTGGGGTAAAGATGTTTAGTTTGCCAGACTGAGAATTAAAAAAAATGAGATTTATCTTGGGGTGAATGTGGTTTTTTTGGGGTTTTTTGCCCCTGAATAGCAATAATTCTGTAATGTATTAATAGTACTTTTCATTTATTGAGTGAGTATTGTATGACAGGAACTGCATTAAGTGCTTTTTTTTTTCACATGAGCTCATCTAATCCACAGCACAACTCGGAATATAGTCCCATTTTACAGATAAGGTAGCTAAGTCACAAAGAGCATAAAAACCTTTCCCAAGGTCATATAATTAACTAGTAAATGTTAGAGCTGGCATTTGAACTTTGGTGGTTTAGTCCAGGTCCAAATTCCTAACCACTGCTTATACTGTTTCCCATAAGTGGATGATGAAGCCTTACTAGCTAAGGCTAATTAGGACCTAATTGTGGACAAGGCTAACTTGACTTTACTTTAAAATATTTACTGTGAGCAAAGAGCACGGCGCCATGATTGGCATTGTGGCTGTATTCGTTTCCTGTGGCTGCTGTAACAAATTGCCACAAACTTGGTGACTTAACCAACATAAAGTTATTTTCTTTCAGGCGTTGAGGTTAGAAATCCAAAATCAGTTTCAATGGGCTGAAGACAGGGTGTTGGTAGGGCCGTGCTCCCTCCAGATGCTCAGGAGAGGAGCTGTTCCCCGCCTCTTCCAGCTTCTGGCAGCTGCTCGCCTTCTTGGCTGGTGGCTGTGGTGCTCTCGTCTTTCCCTCCTAGTCACATTGCCTTCTCTTCTGTCTCTTGTTAGATCACCTTCTGCTTCTCTTTTCTAAGGACACCTAAGATTGCATTAGGGTCCACCCAGAGAATTTCCCCATCGCAAGATCCTTAATCACAAAGTTCCCCCTTTCTTTTTTTGCCATGTGCAATAACATTGACAGATTTCAAGGATTAGAACATGGATATCTTTTGAGGGGGCATTATTCAGCCCAAGACAGTGACAAATGGAAAGAATTAGAACTTTTAGTTCACCTTGTGGGAGGATGCTTCATTTCAACAATCCCCTAACTGTTCTGCAGGACACAGATGCTAAAAATGTGAAAAGAATTCCATGGTCTAACAGATTTGAAAGGCATTGTGTTAATATATCCCTCTTTAAGGAGAATCACAATGTACAATGAAAGCTTTGAAAATTCCTGTGACAGAGAAAACTGCTTAACTGAGTGGAACCCAGAATTCCTCAGACTCTGTTGATTAAAAAACACTTCATTTTAAAGGGTTACACCTACTAACATGCCATGAAGTGCTTAGAACACACTTTAGGAGGCACTAGTTCAGTTGCTTATTACCTGCTAGTCTTTTGAAGGCATAAAGTATGTCTTTACTGACTTTGTGTTATTTCATAACTTAAACATACTTGGAATTGATTGGAAATAACAAAATCAGATAAATATACAAAATTACATGATGATTTTTTGTATTTTAGCTGATGTGCTAGATGAGATAGAGGGGCCCAGATATGTTATGGGTTATGATAAGGGAGAAATTGTTCCTAGGTGAAATGATCAGAAGACACTTCACCGAAGAGGGGCCCGAATGCATCTAACTGGAGGGGAAGCAGGGAGTGCCCCCACGTGGGAGCGGATACTCAGCCAAAGGAAGGAGGGCTCATCTGGAGAGCAGGTTCAGGGGTTATATGGATTATGCCTTGCATGTCAGTTTTAGAGTTTGGACTTGATTCTCTAGGCCAAGGGTTTGACACACTATGTCTGGCCTGTGGGCCAAATCCAGTCCTCTGGCCATTTTTATCAAGTGTTATTGGAACACAGCCCCGTCCATTTGTTTGCACATTGCACATGGCTGCGGTAGCGCTGTACTGGCAGAATAGGGAGGCTTACAGAGCTTAAAATACTTACCCTCTGGCCTGTACAGAAAAGGTTTGCCATCCCTGATGTAGGTAAGGGGAAGCTGTTGAAGGGCTTCAGTCAGGAAGGTGTCGTCCTCAGATCTGTGTGGTAGGAAGCTCATTGTGGCAACTGGGTGGAGCATGGATTGGGGATTACAGAGACAGGAAGGGCAGTGACCAAGGAAGTGGGAGAGGAGGGAACAGGAAGAGACTATAGTAGGAAAGATGATCATTTTTTTAAAATAAACTTTTAATTTTAGATTAGTTATAGATTTAGAGAAAAGCTACAAAGATAGTACAGAGAGTTCCTCTCCTCAGTTTTCCCTGCTGTTACCATCTCACAGTACTGTGGTACATTTCTCATAGCTAGTGAGCCAGTCTTAGCACTGGAGCCAGATTTCATTTGAATTTCCTTAATTCCTAATATCCATGCTATGTTCCAGGATCCCATTCATGTCTCCTTAAATTCCTGGACTGTTAGGCTATGGCCGTTTCTCAGATGCTACTTGTTTTTGATGGCCTTGATAGTTTTGAGGAGTGTTAGTCATTTTGTAGAATGTGCCTCATTTGGGACTTGTCTGATGCTTTTTCATAATTCGATTGGGCTTTGGAGTTTTTGTGAGGAATACCACATTTTACCCATTTTCATCATGTCTACAGCACATAGTATCAGCATGCCTTACTGTTGCTGCTACCGACCTCGATCTCCTGGCTGAGATGGTGTTTGTCAAGTCTCTCCACTATACAGTTACTTTCCCCCTTTCCATACGTTGTTCTTCGGAAGGAAATCACTTTGTACAGCCCACATATAAGGAGTAGGGAGTTATGCTCCACCTTCTTGAGAGTAGAGTATTTACATAAGTCATTTTGAATTCTTCTGCACAGATTTGTATATTCCCCTTCACTGATTCATTCAGTAATATTAGCGTGGATTCATGGCTATTTAATTTATGCCTTGGGTTATAGCCCAGTACTCCATTATTTATTTTGTTGCTCAAAATTGCTCCAGCTCTGGCCACCGGGAGCTCTTTCATTTGGCTCCTGAGCCCTGCAACATTCTCCCATTGTGTGTGTGTGTTGGTGTGTATGTGTGTGTGCACAGATGTGTGTTTAGCACTTTCTGGCCCTTCAGGATGCCTCCAGCTCATCCTGTCTATTATCTGCTGCAATCCTAGAGTCAGTCAGTTCTCTAAGGAGGCATGGCCAAAGGCAATTTTAAAATTTCTGGCTTAGACTGGGCTGCCTCCATCTCTGCCTCACAAACTCCTACTGCATGGTTGAAGAAGGGACGTGGGGCAGGATCCTGGGAAATGGCTGTCCATTTAGGGATTGGGTAGGGATAAAAGTGATCAGAGGAGGCCAAGGAGGAGGGTGAGAGAAGCAAGTGGCCAACAGGATGGTAAATAATACAGCCTCCAAGGTTGATGTGTGTTTTGGGGGGGAGAGTGGTCAGCATGCCTTTGTAAGCCCAGGAGGAGAGTGCTAAGGGGTAGACGGTGTAGGCATCTGGCTGGGGTGGAGGGTTGAGCAGGAGGGCAGCAGGAAGTAAGGTGGGGCTAGAGGTCTTACGGATTTTGACTCTGTTTGGCAGGAGGCCTGAGTGGTGCTGTAGGATAATGAGTTTGGCAGCCACACTCGGATTAGACAGAGGGATCAAGACTTGTAGTTGCTTTTTGGGAAACTGATAGAAACGGGTACCTGGAGCAATGGTGAAGACAGGTGGACCCACAGGGACCATTAGCTCACCATTAGTAGATTTTTGCATATACTAGGTTTTTTCATAATCAGGGAAAAAAAAGAGAGAAGAATTAGTGATTAAGCAATCTGTTTGCTTACAAATAGTAAGCTTAAATGATAAACAGACCATGTTGTCTTAAAATACTGTTGTAGTTTTGTATGTGTCTCCTTTTCTCAGAGAAGAGTCAAAGGTGAACTTGACCTTGAACCCAACTTGGAATGTCACACAGTCCAAGTGAATGAAAAACGAAGTTTTAATTTGGTTTTCATAGGCTGTCTCCAGTCAGTTTCACTGTGATTTCCTGTTGCACTTCCTGCCTCATCCTCTTTCGGTGGTAGTTCTATTTGAAAAGTTGTGGTGCTTCTGAGATGACTGATGGCAGAGGGAGACTCACTGAGCTGCAGCTGTGTGGAGAGAATAATCCTGGGAATACCTTCTTTTCAGCGGTTGCCGGCAACTTGAATTTGCCATTTCTTTTCGTACACCTAGGAGGATAAGTGCAACCACACTTGAAGCTGTTTGTTTTATGAAAAGGGAAGCATATTCACTAAATTACTGATATGACTTGAACTTTAAAAATTGTCCTTTTACTCCTGAAATGTTTTTGGGCACAAACCCCTGATTCTGAAGTAGAGTCCTGTTTTATTGTTTAATTTAGCCGGCCTCAAATGTTGTGATTTTTACATCTGGTTCAGTAGAAGCAGTGAGTAACTAGCTCTCCTGTGCCTTGTCTCCACATCAGTCCTCTCTAGGTGAGAGTGAGTGAATTTAGTAAACCAGATCGCCCTTGTTTGTGCGTCCACCAGCACGTGCTGCCAACCTGATCCTCTGTTGGGCTCATTCCCGAGTAGCGATACCCACTTTGGGGTGGAAATGACATTTATAAGGGAAATTCTGGGTTATTATTTTTATCTGTAAAATCAAGATAAAAATACCTACATCATGAAGTTCTTAGTAGGTATAAGGGATGAAATGCAAGTACCGTGTGTTCTAAGCAGTGTCTTCTTCTAAAAATCCCATCTCCGTGGATTTTACTGCAGTGGTTCTGCCTTCCTCCAGGTTGTCGCTAGAGTGCTGTTTATTTAGCAAGAAAATTTTCTGAAGTGGAACCAAGAGAAAGGAAATTGGCTTTCTCTCACATCATCCAACCAACAGAATCACCAACCAGGGACACATCCAGACTCACTGCTTATAGAAACCTGGAGGGAGAAGGCATTTTCGAAAGCAGTGTTGGGGACGGCCACTTTCTCTGTGCCACTCTAAGACCAGGAGTGGCAAGTGTGCCGGGGCAGGGGGGTCTCATGATTGCCTTTAATACCACAAAGCTTCCCCTGTCGAGGTGGGTTCGTGATGTTTACATGTGCCTCCGTGAAACAGCTGCCCTGTCATCCTCCAAGCTCGTCACTTCCCCTTTTCCTTGATTTTAGTGGTATTGCAAGCACGCTACCACCTTCTCTAGAGCAACACAGCCGCCTGCGCTGTGTTCCTTTTGCCTCTTTCCTCTGTCAGACAGAATGAATCATTTAACTACATTATTTACCAGCTACAAGTTGAAGGTGCAGGTAGTTTCAATAGGTTGAACTCATAAATGGAAATAAACGGCACCTGTTTCACATCTCTTTTTGGGTAGATGAAAAGGGGTGGTGGTGTCGGGTCCTGATCCTTGGTGTTCATGGCGTGTGAGGACTGAGTTCATGGAACACGGGGCTGTGCGCTGCCAGCCCTCCTGGCATCGTTCTGGCCCCTGGTTACACTTTCTGTTTTCCCCAGTCTCCTTCACGTCTTCAAAACATGTCGCCCTCTAAAACCGCAAGGTTGCATTTGAGTTTATTGTTGAACAAAGGCTCTATTTCAGGGTTACTTCTTGGACTTTACAGTTAGCTGGACCTGATACATTGTCTACCTTACATTTGCAGTAAAAGCTTTTGATTTAAATTTGCTATTCAGGAAAAAGCTGTATGGGAGGGAAAGTAAATTCCTAGTTGTAACTGAAAATCTCTCAGAGATAGGAACACAAATGAAGTGAAGAAGACTCTTAAACCGGCTTTCCTTCACTGAAGAAGAACTGTGTCATGGTTAGTAGAGCATTTAGATAAGGGCTAGTAGGAGCCGATGTGGAGCTCTGGCTTCCAGAACTGGTGACGGCATTTGCAAGAATGGGCTCCGGCTTATCTCCTTCAGGGCCTCCCTGGGTGACCTGCTCACCTCCCTTCACCTTTCTGTGCTTCAGTTTGCTCACCTGTGAAATGGGGACAATAAAAGTAACCCCTTCATAGTCATTGTGAAGATTAATGTGTTAATTAAAAAAACACCTCAGACACCCCCGGGCATCCAATAAACATTACCTGATATTGTTGTTTTATTATTACATTCCTGCAAGTTATGTCAGCAGGTCTGAGTGTAGCAGACACTTAAGAAATAAATGCATCAGAACCTCCACATCTAAATGGGCTCTTTTCTTCCTCAGAATGGTCTCTGGTGGAAGGTGAGTGCTGCCTGGGCAGGATGTTTTGGGGTTGCCTCCCCTGGGAAGGCCTGTGAAGGCTGTAAAACATTCTTTAAATGGCTCCTGTACTGGCCAGTTTTTCTGTCACTTGAGTGAATGTGGGTTTGAATTTTTTCTTTCTTTCCCTCTCTCTCTTTTTTTTTTTTTTTTTTAGCTAAAAGGCATTTGGAATCAAGCAAAAGAATGTTTTGGTTTAAAACCTTATCTGAAAAGTGTACTCAGAAACATGGTCATCGGGCCAAACTAAGCCAAGTTTTTGGTTTCAACATGCTGATTGTTTGGCTTCGGCTTTGGGAGTCAATAGTTGATACCTACTTCCTGCCGCAGCACTTGTTCTGTGCCTTATTTGATTTGTCCTCAGAACCCCTGTCCACCCTGCCTCCTCTGTAAGTGGAACATCACTCGTACTTTGCTGCAGGGGTTGTTCACTTGCCCACAGCTTATATCCCTACAGAAATGCCTTTTGCCTTGAGTCAGTAGGATTATTTTCTGCTTCACTTATAGGTTTGTTTTTCACCCAAACCCTTTTGTTCTAATGGGCACTAGTTTTTACAGCTAGATATGTAACGTGTGTATCTACTCGCCTGGGCTTTTTAAAAGAACTTGATTGTGGGCAGGCCTCAGGCTTGCTGTGTGGACGTGCTGGAGCACAGTCTCACATCCTCGCTGTCCTCTTCCTTCCTCTCGG
Organism: Camelus dromedarius; assembly: GCF_036321535.1. Taxonomy (NCBI): domain Eukaryota; kingdom Metazoa; phylum Chordata; class Mammalia; order Artiodactyla; family Camelidae; genus Camelus; species Camelus dromedarius. The sequence continues at coordinate 48,487,390 of NC_087443.1, read as the reverse complement.
AGGAGGAATTCCAAGTGATGTGAAAATCAGCCTCAGACTTGAGAGTCACTCCTAAGTCAAGTTGCCAGTCTTGCTACAGAGTCAGTTTTTCCAGCTGCCTGTGTAATGGAAAATCTAAGTTTGTCTTGAAACATTCCCTGCTCTGCAGAAAGTCAACACTTGGTCTCCAGGATAGTTCAGGCCCTAACGCAGTTCCTCTGTGCTGTCTAGGTTGTGGCAGATCTGGTGTGGATGCCTTATGTCACTTATTAAAATCAGCCCGATAAGGATCATACAGACACTATGTGTGTGTGTGTGTGCGCGCGCGCGAGCGCGCGCGCGCGCGCGTGTGTGTGTGTGTGTGTGTGTGAGTGAGGAAAGCGGGTCTAAACAGTGATGTCATGCCTTTGGTTTGAAAAGCAGGGAGATCGCATGTTAAAAACAGTAAAAGCTGAGAGATTAAAAAAAAGCTTTCCTTTTCTTTTTTTGCAGTTATCATTATATTACAATAACGAAATCCAGAAAACTTGCATGAATGATTGCTGAAAAATAAAAACCAATTAACAAGTAAAAATCGGGACTTTCTGAATTATATACACCATTGTGATTGATATATATAGTTTATAAATAGCTAGCTTTTTATATTTTATATGTAATATATGTAATAGGTATATATGTTATATATAATATATATATATATAAAACGTATAGTCTTGTAGGTTTATATATTAAATATATATAGCTTTTCTGTTTTCTCACAAACTTCTTTATGGCCCTTAAAAACTGTTTTTTGTTTTTAACCATGTTACTTTGACTTGCGTTATTCATAATTTCTCACTCTTTGGACCTTTTTTTTTTTTTAAACGGACAACTATGCATTTTTTCTGCTCTAAGCCAGCTTGGTGATGTTACAGAACTTCCAGTTTTTCTTCTCTTTCTCAACATTTCAGGTGTTTTGTAATCTATTCTTTTTCTTTTTTAATTGAAGTATAGTCAGTTTACAATGTGTCAATTTCTGGTGTACAGCATAGTGATTCAGTCATACATGAACATACATATGTTCGTTTTCACATTCTTTTTCATTGTAGGTTACTACAAGATATTGAATAAGTTCCCTGTGCTATGCAGTATAAACTTGTTTACCTATTGTACTCTATTCTTCAACAGATGCCCAAGAATTAAATGAATGGCAATACTTCAAAATAGTGATTTGTAAATACATACATGCATCAGATCTTTTTGAATGTCTAAAAATAATTTTAAGGGAAATATTAAGTGTGCTTCCAGCCATTTTAGACACATAGAATCTGGAGAATTTTGTTTACATGCCCCTCTTGGATGAAGTGGCAAGTCTTTGAAGGATGAAAGGTGGAAGTATCGGGTGTGGCTGTCTTCAGCTCTCTTCCCCACAAGGTCTAATTTGGTTGCTGGAACTTCAAAGCTGTGCCTTTAGGATCTTGATGTTAGTGATGGTGGCTGTGGGAGGATTTTAAGAAAAAAATCCTTGTAGAGTTCCCACCAGCGTGGTTTTAGGCAAAGGTTTGAGACACATAACCTCTTCCAACCTCTGGATACCAGCATCTTGAGCTTTTTCTATTAAAACCTATTTGCAAGAGAGACTCAGAAACTCTTCCTGAAGTGAAAGAACTGTCAGTTTTAGTGCCTTCTTCCAAGGAGATTTGTATTTTATCAGAAAAGAAAATGTCAGTTCCAGGAATCAAAGTCTTTTTTTTTAAGTGGAGGAGTCCCACAGTTTGGTTCTATTCCTGACTTTTGGAGGTTCTCCTCTGGTTCTCTTGATTGAATTTGAAACAAACCCCTCTGCCCACCAAACCTCCCAAGAGTGGGTGGATCCACCCAGGGGCCAGCATCTTTATTAGAGTGTCAAAGATCTTTGCCACCCTCCAGGTCTGGTCACTTGGGTGACTGTGGTCACTCTCTGCATGCACTGGGACTCTTTTCCATCCTTTTTTTAAGATACAAATCTGTTAATTCACCTCTCTTCCTGCAAAAAGCCAGAAAACAAAACCGGAAAACAAGCCCACATCACCCAGCTTTTCTGTAACATCCCTTGATCTTCAGTTGAAATCATGACCTCGCTGTCACCCAGCCCCACCAGCCCTCCCTGCCACCCCACCCCCACCCCCATGATCTAGCTGTGGTTGGCTTGGTTTCAGTTCCTCAGAAATAGCATTCACTTCCACTTTCTTCCCTTGTTTTTTAAACATTTTGTTGACTTCTATTTTTTCTTCAGTTCTCCCCTTAAAATACCGCTTGTCAGGTAGAGCCTTAGATTAGAGACCATCCTACTGCATCACGTCCATCACGTTGGTAGTACTTGCCTCTCTCGGGGTATCCCTAGTACTCGCGCAGTGTCTGGAGTGCAGTAGACAGTCGTTTTGCTGAGCACAGGGAAGTAGTGGTATTACAGGTAGTTTGAGTGCTTCTGCGTCCTCTGAGGGGCAGCATGTCTGGTCTGTGTGTGCACAGACCCGTGCTCGAGGCAGATGCTTCTCGCCTGTTACCACTCCCTTCCCCTGTGCTGCCTTTCTTAGCTGCTGTTGAGGCAGCTGTTTATGGCCTGTGGCATGAAACCTATTTGCCATTTCCGATCTAGCAGAAAAAGCCATAGCATTCCAGGCATGTAGGTTCTCGCCCTGATCTTTAGACATGTGGCCTCAACTCTGTATGCCTTAGTTTGCACCCAGTCTGATGCAGGTAATCAGATGGTAACATGAGATATTCTTTCATGGAGGTAAAGTAAGAAATACTGAAATATTAGTAATGGTTATCCAAATATAAGGTGGTATAGTTACATTCAGTGTGCTTCGTATAACAAATACTCATCTTGCGATCAGACACTTAAATAGAGAATAAAATGTAAATTTTTTGATCTGCACAAATGTAAGTTTTCCTTACAGACTTACCACGTCTATATATGTGTCCTTTACAACAGGGAGTCTACTTTTCTTTCACAATTAAGTTGCTCTCTGGTCTAGTTCTTATGTTGCTAGAGAAGAATACGCTTCAAGGAGATAGGATGTAAAATCGCAGGAAGACGCCAGTTTTTATTTAGTTTACTGTCCTTCTGTGGCAGTGTTTCCTAAAGTATCCCCGTGGATCACCTGCATCAGAAACACCTGGGCTTGGTTAAATTGCAGATTCCTGCCCCCACAACTTAACTGAATCAGACTTTCTGAGGCCTGGAAATCTGCATTTTTAAGTAAGCTCTGCTAGTTGGAGAACCACAGCCATATAATACCTGGTATATAGTGCGTCATTAGTAAATATTGAACAGAATCTTTACAGATGTCTCATTCACTGGCCTTTTCAGTCTCACCTGAGTGTAACGATGACATCAGAAAACATAGCACTGCCACCGCTGTCCAATAAAAGGTAAAGACATTGTGGCGCAGGTTGGAATCAGTCAATGGCCTTATTCAGCTGGAGCACAGGCGATCAACAAGGTCATTGTTCCCAGAGGCTTACACACACTGGCCCTCTGGGCACAATGGCCCCTTGACCACAGCTGACATGGGCAGAAAGGAACCAGGCAAGGCGCTGGTCCACCCCTCCTCCCCACACCCCGCCCATGGGTGCTGCTGAGTGAAGGCCTGTCCTGTGGGGAAGGGGCGGTGCTGCTGGTCTAGTCCGGGTCCCCCCGAGTCCCTGCCCTCCCTGAATGGCCAGGATGCCAGGAGAAGACTTGCTCTGAGTAGAAAGGCAGAAACAATAAGAGCAGCTAAAGCTGGCATTGCTGAGCGCGCAGGACCTGCTTTCCTTGTAGTAGCTCATGTAATCAGCCCAAAGCGGGGCGAGTCCAGGGCACTGGTGAGAAAGCGTTTCACAGCAAGCTTTGGCCCTGGATGGACTGGCCCCAAGGAAGCTTACAGGTCTCTCTCCCATTCACAGCACAGCTTGCTCTGCACCCTCAGCCTTGCTTGATCTCCTTCGACTCTTTATGGCGCTTAAAGCTTGGACTGCACAATTCCATACCCAGAGTAATCATTGTTTTCTCTCATTCCTTAAGTGTTAATTCCGTCTCACCAGCTAGAACAGAGATTCTCAGTGGCCCTAGTGTTTAGGACATTTGTGGTTGTCCCAATGATGATGAGGACTGTGTACATTAGCATTTCACATTCTGAGGGTGTGGGATTCTAAATGCCCCTTGGTACTCGGGACAGTGAAGGATGTCTTGTCCAGAATGCTGATGCACCCCCTTGAGAAATGCTGCAGCTCTGCTGGTTTGCCTGCATCTTGTCCAGTGCTTCCTTGAGAATAGACCGGGCATTTATGATGTGATGAATCTGCATGGCTTGGCAGATGCAGTATGAGCTAAATTACACTCCGGGAGAATAAACAAATGGTTGAAGCCACCTTTCTGGCTGGCAGTTGTGCTCTGACAGTGAAGCTGTCCCTCTTCTTGGATTGTGCTTCGCAGCTTCTCCCTTCCTGATGGTACAGTGGGGACAGGAGTTATGACCCAGACACTGGTCCTGAGCCGCTGCTGCCATTCCATTCAGGAAACACTCTGATGTAAAAAATATCCCACTGCCTGTTGTCTCACAGACACCTTGGTCTCACAGAAATAAACGGGGTAATATATGAGTTAGATAAACAACGAGGTCCTACTGTATAGCACTGGGAACCATATTCAATACCTTGTAATGGCCTATAATGAAAAAGAACATGAAAAAAATATATATCTGAACCACCATGCTGTACACTAGAAGTTAACAACATTGTAAACCGACCATACCTCAAAAAAAAAGGGTGATATGAAATAAATGAAGTGTTACGTCATGAGAGGGGGTGGCTACAGGGACTCCAGTCCTTTATCGCTGACACCATCCCAGGTGAGTGCTTTTAGCAGCAGGAGGGCTTGAGGTTTGGAGGGATGTGTTCTGAGCTCCCAGACCTTCTGGAGTTATATATTTTGCCTGTGGATCAGAAAGCTGCTGTGGAGAGAAAATTTTGAACTGAGGATCAGACAAGGTCAGTACAGAGTCCTGGGATGTTTGCTCACTCATATCAGTCATTCAGTTAGAGATACCAGAGAAGTGACAGGTGGTTAAAAGTTTAGGAACACAAGAAGATGAAAAGAGGGTGACGCCAGATCTTATTTTAAAGGACTAGGAGTTCAGCCAGCTATCTTGCTGAACTAATGATGCCCTATAAATGGGATTTGTGTATCTTGAAAACCAGATAATACTTAGACTAACAGTAAAGGCAACGATTAGAACAGACTGGGGAAATTCAGCCACAGGTGGTTGAGAGAAATGCAAATTGAAGTGACTCAAAGGGTGGGTTCTCCCTACGAGGCTTCCGGTGACCAACTGAGAAACAATGTGTTCTTCCTTTGACTCAGTGAGCTTACTTCTAGGAGTGATTTCTGAGGAAATGAGTAGAGCTCTGTTCAGAGGTTTAGCTTGGAGGTTGCTTAGTGAGCATTGTTTGAAACGAATCTTAGAAGCAACACAGATGGCCCCATCCCCCCAGTACCTTATAATTCATCTGTGTAATGGAATATTCTGTAACCATGACAGTAATGTGGAAGAAAATATTTATCTGAGACAAAATGTATGAAAAATAGGCTATAATAGAATATATAAGGCTAATGTTTCAGTAAAGAATCTATGTAAACATAGAGGGAAAAAAAACCTAGGACGGCATTAATGAAAATGCTCACTTGGATTATCTTTTAAGTGGTTGAATTCCAAGTACCTGGAATTCTTTCATCAGGCTTTAGTACTTAAATTGTTTAATTTGAACATGTGTAGTTATTTCTGTAGTTAAACAGTTCAATACAGTAAATAAAAACATGATCAAATATATTAAAAGGAGCTTTGTCAACCTGTTGTCCAAATATTTCAATGTTTAATCATTTTAAAATCCAAACATTCCTGGTAGTTCTAAGGAACTATTAGTCCCTCACATTTTACCCTGAGTTAGTTGATCATTAGCACAGAAGAAATAAGAGTTCTAATTACTGGGAGTAAATGTGGGTGGGGGTCAATTAATGAGTGAGAAGCAAGGAGGCATATTAATAGAATTAAGAGGAATATAGATTAAGTAAGTCTAATATGTGAATACTAGCTACATTTCCCTAGTTTGAAACTCTACCTAGGAAATTCCCTACTGAAACATCACACACTCATGCCTCTTAGAGTGGCTGGGGGATACCCACTCAGCCTAGGCTTGGTTCCCGTGCCTCCAAAGTGGCTGAATCAGAGATGTGAGAGCGTCTCCGGTGCTAGAACTGACTTTTAGAGGAATCAGGTTTCCAGCCAACAGCCTAGTTCACCGTAGGCTTCTTAATTCTCAAAGGTTAGGCCAGAGTTGTATCAGTGAATCAGCCCATTAAGAATTTAAGTCTTATTTCAAGGAAATACTTTGCAGTAGCATGTCTTAGAACATACTCTGTGGGACACTATTCTTATGGGAAGGCTCATGGGGAAAAACAAAGAAAGGGGATGGGACAGATAGATTTGTGAAAGGAGACTGGTCAGCATGTCTGCCAGCCCAGCCCCAGCTCACATCTCACATTTAGTGTATGTATTAAGACTCCAGAAGTCTTGCCCTAAGGACATCTTTTGGGTTTGAGTTAACCTTGAGTTTACTAAATTTAGTTACCTATAGGGTTTTTTTTTTTTTTCATATAAGGATTTAAAAAACTATTGAGGCAAAGATTGGATACTCTTTTTTTTTTTTAATGAAAGTGTTGGGAGTTGAACCCAGGACCTTGTGCGTGTTAAGTACAGAGGCTACCACTGAGCTAACACCCACCCTTCATGCCCAGATGGATACTCTTATATGTGAATATAGGGTGGCCTTTGTTTAGCGGTACCTTGTTCTAGCTAGAGCTGAGAGCTTTGAGTGTACTCCATGGGGAAATATCCACGTGGAGTGTACTCACTATTCTGGGAACACTGTGAAGTGAGACCTGAGTTCACATAATAGTAAGAGGTGTCTCCCTCGGTTGGTGTTACACAGCGTATAAAGACTGGTATAATTTAGGATTTTGTTTTTCTTAAAATCTCAAACGACAAAGGTTGGCAAGAAAAGCATATTCATTATTGTCCTCTCTCTTGAAATTTCCCTCAAGTGAATATATGTTAGTCTATGGAACCTTCCTCCCCCAAAAGTTTTATTCATGAAACAATGGGCCTGCAGTATTTCCAGCCCATTTTCCCTTGGAAAGAGCAGGGTCGGCGGGCTGCTATCTTACCCTGTGGATGAAGGGTCCCCTGCCCCGCACCTGGCAGCTCTCTGCTCTCCCACACTGGAGCGGGGAGTTTGGGAGGCAAGAAGGGCTTGTGAGCCAGGGATGGTTCCTGCTGCTTCCCTGTGGACCTGGAGATACTGCGTTATCAGTGTGCCTGGGCCTGCGGAAAAGTCAGGGAAGCTGGGGTCAAGCTGGGAGCTGATGCCTGCAGGACCAGTGCCGCCACCTCTGGCTGCTGTGATTCTGTTCCAGCTGAGACACAGAGGTGACTCTTTTTAAGTCTGGGGAGGTACCTGTGAGTTAAGACCTTTAATTTCTTTAACTCCACTGTGGGGCCCCAAACTTGGCAGGCTAGGAATGTAGGAAGATAATATAGAAAAAAGATATTTTCAGTCCGTAGACTCCTCAGTAGGAGAATGCTCATCTCGTACACATGTGGCCAGTCAGCGATACACTTGGCAAATCCAGGGAAGTGCGTGTAATGATTACTCTGGACAGCGTGTCTTTTTTTGATATGAGCAATAATGCAACTCAAACAAAACCAGATCCCCGAGAGGCTGACTGAGGTCCAGCCTCCTCTGAGGCTCATCATGGAACCTCAGGCTCCCTTCCTTCCCCACTGCAGCCCCACCTTCATGCTTCAAAGGTCAGTCGAGTACTCATGTGGCCCAGGTAAAAAGGAAGTGGGCCAAGAATGGGTTTTACCCAGGGGATTGAAAAGTTAACCATTTCTGGTGTACAACAAAGTGATTCAGTTATACATATACATACATATATATATGTATCTTTAGAAACTAACATTGTAAATCAACTACACTTCAATAAAATTTTTTTTAAAAGATGCCAAAAATATAAATTGAAATGAATAAATCTATCAAAAATATGTAAGCACTTTATGGAGAAAATTATAAAACTCTTTTGGAAAATATTAAAGATCTAAATTAAAAAAAGTTAAACATTTCTGAGTTCAGCAGGAGCAAAGAGTTTGTCCTGTTTCCATCAAATGAGATTCACTTGGGGATGGGATTAAAAGAAAAATATTCTTGAAAAGTAAACCTTTTAATTAAAACTTTTCCCCCCTCTAAGATCCCAGTAAAACAGAGTGGAACACATTATCCACAAGGCAATTTTAGATAAGAAGCTGAACGTTTAGATGCCTCTTCATTTATTTCTTTGATAATTCTACACTGGTTTGGTTCCAGTCACAAATGTGGGTGAATAAGATAAATGATACTGATCAGTAACCTTTGTATTTTCTATTCTTTCTTTCAATTTTCTGTCTGATGAGAATACACTTAAAGCATTGACTCATTTAATTCTGTAGCTGGAACGAATCTGCAGATGCAGAACTCAAGGCCTCAGGAGGGAAAAAGATCTTTCGAGTTCATCCATCTAGTTATCCATGTAATCCAGGGCTTGGATGTTTTTGCTGAACATCAGAGTATAGGTAAAAGATCACAAGAACACTCATACAAATTCCCAAGAGGCTACCTCTTCGGTCACACTCATATTGGTAAAGGGATGGAAAGGAGCATTCCTGCCACGTGATCTTTTTACCAACAGATGGGACAAAACCTCTCCCTCCCCATGAGTGATGTTTCCACTGCGGTGCTTCAGACAGGCACCTCTTCTTAACAAATGTTTGACCTATTTCGTATGAGTAGCCAGGGCACAAATAAAAAAGACTAGACCCTTGTGAAAAATGATATTTGTTGTTTTTAATGGTGAAAATGACTCATTCCGCAATGTTTGCATGCCTACCATGAGCTGGAAACCGTTCTAGTTGCTGTGGTTTCAAAGGCAAATAAGAAAGACAAGAAAACATTTTGTCAACTTACTGGTATATTTTGCCTGTTCCTTTTCTGTGCATGCACCTAGTTTCAGTCACATTGCAGGGATTTGAGAAGACTTTTGTCGTGCGCTGGTGTGGTGGCTCTTGCTCCTGGTTCGGGATTAATCATGCTAACAGACCTGTAGAGCACCAACCTGGGGGCGTTTGTTTACCAAGCAGCACCATTTCATTGCACACCCCTTACTAAATCCCTCAGGACAGCCAAAGTGCTGTTTATTGCCATATGCTTTTGAATGTCTTGTTAGTGAATAGGATCCACTTGGAATACAAGGATAAGGGAATTTACCATGACAAACTGAAACACAAATTACAGCACTTTCCTCAAATAAATAGAATAGCTTGTTGCTATCAAGAAAAGTAAAATTTGAGGAAGACTAAGATACAAACGGGTAGCCTGTGTATGTTCCTTTTAAAATATGAAATAAAGCCCCAAGCATTCTTTCGGGTGGCTCCTCCCCTTCTGGTCAATGGGTGATAATGGCATCTTCACTGGTAAGTGACACATCAATCTACAGGTGATGGCACTGACATGTAAACAGTGCCTGCTGCAGCCAAATGAGATGATGGGTATCTGAGCAGTGAAATAACTGTTGACATTTCTGAAAACCTTTTATTTCAGTTACTTCTGGGATTTTGTATAAAGTGCATCCAAATAATTTTTCCTGGAAGGTCTTGCTTTGAGGACCAACTTCTTTGTGACATCTTCCTGCCCAATAGGTCATCTTATTTAGTACTTTAAAACTTGATAGAAGGAAAGGATGTTTATTTCTGTATTGTCAGTGCCTCTCTGAGTACTTTCTCCGAGATACACTTTAATATTATATTCACAGTAAAAAAAATAAGAAAGCACATGCTTCTGCATATATGGTATAACCCGTTGTTAAAAAAAAGATGATTGTTTCTCTGTACCTAGGGGGAAAGGCCCTTTCCTAGTCTTCTTTTGATCAGAATTGTATGGCCTGCTCTGTTTCCCTTTTTTCTCTGGCTAATGGAAATTTGGAAATTTTACTGTTGAAATACACCAACAGTATTATCTCCTGGTTGGAAAATCAACTTTTTTAATTTCATGCCTTTATGTCTGTGACCTCCAAGTGCCTATGTGTATGTTGTTGAATGTTGCCTCAAATCTTTCTTGCAGATGGGTAGCATGTAAATAATTTAATAAAATGAACTGCTAATGATAGTGTGATGATTTTAGATAAACCATTCATTTAGCTTGTAGTTTTGAGATTTTTGGACAGAAAATTACATACAGCTTTAATTGGCTAAAAGAAGGCCAGGGATTTTGGAGGAAACATTAGGGCCAGAAAATTCTGATATAGCCCATTTAATCACTCAAGTTATATTTGTATTTTAGCAGTCAGTATTACAGTGTGACTGACCATTAATTTAGAAACCTCTTATTTAACTAGTGTACATCAAAGCAATCTGCAGTTTTTCATGGGGGTGCGATGATGATTGAGGAGCATGGTGACTATCTAAAGCATTTAATATGTAGATGGACTGTGCTGCTTTTTTGCTTTAAAGAAATAATGAGAATTGGACAAGGAGATTGCAAAGGACACTGGGAAAAGAAAGATCCTTTTTCACGTGGGGGATTGAAGTGCACAGCAGGCTTAGTCCTGCCCTCCTCTGCGCCCTCCCCCACTTGACTCCCTTTGCCGGAAGCTCTAATTGTGTGCTATTGTAATTATTTGTTTACAGTCTGCATCTCTATTAAACCAGAGTTGGCCCAGCCTTGTTCTTCTTTGTGTCGGCTGTACCGAGCACAATGCTGGCAGTAAGGTTTTCACATATATGATTCATGTTTCTGAAATAGCAGATTAGGAGGCATATTTTAGGCCAGTAAGTATTTCAAAATATTGGCAAATATTTCGAATATTCAAAAGGGTCTGGGAGGCACTTTTTTGCCCCCAAAGTGTAATCTCTGTTCCAAAAACAAAAAAAATTCAGAAAACCTGGTTTCCTGTAATCTCACATTTCTTAAAATTATTTAGTTGCAAGGAGCCTTTTGGTTCTGAGGCCTGCTTGAATGGGAAGGGATACCTCCTCGAGCACCCTTCACACCTGTCTCTCCTGCATTTTTGTACTGTGCTGGTTGTCAACGTGACCTGTATTTATTAAAGGCCTACAGTATTCTCGTCCGTGTATTGTGCTGAGGATACAGTGGTAACCAAAATGTGGACTCTGCTGTCAAGGATGGAGTTTATATTCTGGAAGTATTAGAGGACGACTCAAGTCTTAGAATTTACACAGAGAACTTCCTTGCTGCCACCTTTTATTCTTGAGGGCAGGTTGACACAGAAAACCATAAGTAAGAAAGTTTGAGAGTCATTGATTTGAGTATTTGTGATAAGGATTCTCTGCTGGAGAGAAAACTAGAAAAGGGTATTTTGATTGACCTTTTCCTTCTTTATCTACTGTATCCCAAACACATACTTTGTGCTGTGCCATCGATGTAATTTCATTTCCACAGTGTCCCAGCTCTAAAACCCAGTTTGTTCTTGTGGAAATCTTACCGTTTTTGGATAGCCATAGCAATTTATAAATCAATCCTCTCTGATAGTCTTCCCAAGGGACATTATGACTATACTAGATGATAGAATGAAATCTGTAGTAGTATGTCACATTGATGAGTGACATATCATGACCTTTCAGTGATTTGGGCTTCTTTAAAGCACAGAACACATCTTGGGGATGAGAACAGGTTTGCACTGAATGTTGCTCGGTGAAATTCCGATTGGTGCCAAGGAAATGCTTTGTGGAGTGATTGTGTCTGATCCCCAGATTGCACTCCTGTTTGCCTCACTCATGTGTCTTCTAGTTTTAAGCAACGGTTTCTGCTGCTTATTCTGGGTACATCACTTAACCCCCGAGAGGCTCAGAATCCTCATCTGTAAAATTGCCATCATTTGACGAACCTCTGAGTGCTTTCGAAAGTTGCATAACATCTATGAAGTGCCTGTTTCAGGACTAAGAACAGAATAGGCCCTCAGTACACAACAGCTGTTCTTATCTCTTAAAATGGGAGACTTCTTTATTCCCCAGCATTTAGAAGCTCAGATTTATACTATTTTTGAGTTACAATCATTCGTTCTTACTAACGGGAGTCTGCAGTGCATTTCAAATCCTGTAGATTGCATTCTTCTTAGTCTATAAGCTGGTATTGTCTACTTGTTGGTGTTTTTCCATATGGCTTAGGACTGAGTCTTGAAGCAAATTAGCAGTTCCTTAATTATTTTTATTATGATTTTACTTATATAGTCCTTAGAGCCAGATACTGGAACTAAGTTCTTTACATAAATTATCTCATTTAATCCTTAGAGTCAAGACACTGATGTACAGAGAAAGGTCAAGTAATTTGTTCAAAGACACATTGGAGAACCTCTGATTGAAACCCAGGCGTGTCTGACTTCTCAGTCCAGGTTCTGAGAGCTTCTCTCTCCCTTTGGCATGTGTTAAATCATTGAGAAGATGGTCCTTCAGAGTGGCAGACACCAGTGTTTTGTGGATGGCTTTCAGTCTGGTTTGGTACTATGTGCATAAACACATCATTCTGTAGTTAAAGGACTCGTGCTCTGAGATAGGTGTTAAGATAGCACAACTTGCTCGTGAGCACTGCACTGTATGTTCCTGCTGGGCCTTTATTATTGTCTGTCCTCTCTCTGGTTCTTAGTGATCGAGTCTTGGAGGAGGCAGTATATTGAGCAGTTAAGAGCCCATGACTCTGAAATTGGACAGCCCGACTTGAATCCCAGCTCTGTCAATTACAAGCTGTGTAAGGTAGAGCAAGTTACTTCTCATCTCTGTGCCTCAGTTTCTCATCCATAAATTAGGGATAATAAATAGTACTTAGTTTTAAAGGGTTGTTGTGAGGATTAAGAGTACACACACACACACACACACACGCAAATGGTGCTTAGGGTACTTAGAATGGTGCCTGGCACGTAGTGAGTATTCTGCAGTGTTTGTGGTTAGTAACGATGATGTTCTTTGGGCATACCTCTGGGCAGTGGCATTTTTGTCTTCCTGTTCTGCACGGAGCCTGCCCCGGTGCTCTACAACGGTGGGCGCTTGTAAAAGTCTCTAGAGGGGATGGCTGGGCATGGATGGGCTGAAGTTGAATGCACACCCAACTCTTTTTGTCCTGAAGTTGTATTTGCCTCATTGACATAAGCTCTCTCCCTTGACTTTAATAGAAACAGGGACTGAATAAAAGTTGACCCAGGCAAGGTTAAAATTCTTTGTCAATAGTAATAGCTGACATTTACTAAGTGCTTACTGTGTGGTAGGCATAGGCTAAATATTTTTATGATTAACTTACTGAGTCTTTCCAAGAGCCCCGTGAGGCAGATATTAGCCCATTTTACAACTAGTAAGTTTCACGTGCATTCGTCTTATCCTGTGGTTAAGAGACTGGACTTTGAATCAGGGGAGACCATGTGAAAGCCCACAGCACCAGCAGAGCTGAGCTTCCGCCGACCTTTAGCTTCTAGTAAAGCACTCAATAAACAGTTGTGTTATCTGTTATTATTGCAACTTCCGTGAGGCAGAATCATGAACACCTACCCTACTTGAGTACAAATGTGAGAGCTCTGAACATTGGTGATTAGCACAGCAGTCATGTATGGGTATGCAGACTGCATATTCCTTTGTTAAAAATTCTTGCTTTGGGGAAAGTCTTCATCCTGAAGCTAAAATTTTCATACTTTAGGTTAAAACTATTTTGTCGGTGCTTCCTTGGGTAGAAAAGGAAAACTGCGGTCCATTGCTCTTCGCAGGGTGTGCTTAAAACGATGTTAAATGGTGCATCTTCCTTGTTTTCTCTTCCCAAGGTTGAGCTTTCCCCGTGGATTTCATACTTTTCATCCCTGTGGGTTTCATCTACTTTTGATCCTCTTCCATTTTTTTCTCTAATTTTCCCCAGAAGTGTGGAGCCCAACACTGGTCACTGTGACCCTGGCCACTGTTTCCCGCGCCTGAGTTTGCCCGTCCTCCCTCCTTCACAGTCAGGGTCTGCGACGTGAAGAAGGGTAGCCTGGGTGAGGCGAGGGGCCGGCTGGAAACACTCATCCTCTCTGCTTCACTCTTCCCGAGACCGTCGCCGGGCCATTGGTGAGGCAGCTGGCTACGAGTCCTGTTCATGCCTCCTTTGTTAGGTCCCCAACTCCACAGTCTGGGGCCAGAAAGGGGCATATTGAGTCAGTGAGCTTCAGGGCCCACATGGACCACAGCAGGTCTCCTCCATATTAGACATGCACATTGCAGCACATCGATTCCTGTAGAGTGACTTTGCCTATTCCCGAATCCTCACTTAGTTTGTGTGGGAGCTAATATATTGCTGCTAATAGAGCATCAATCCCATTGGTTGCACAATCCACAAACTTCCTGAGGATGGAATTGATTTAATTATACAGATATTCCAGATTCTTCCCTTTGAGAAGTCCTTTTAATCTTTGACCCAATACACATTTTTTTGTTGTTCCGAGTAAGAACATTCTTCCGCATCTCCCCCACTACTTTTAAACACTTATTGCTTGAGCCATGTGTATATTCCTGGATTCTTAGAAATTGCCCTCTGTCTTGATGAAATATTTTGTTCTTTATTATCAGTATCACAGTTGATGTTAGTTGATGAATATCTTTATGGCATCCTCTTATGAAGAATTCTGATGAGCTTTTCCCGTCTTATTCTTACCCTTTTAGTGTTGTCATAGGGTCATCATCTGTTGCCGTTCTGGGCCTTTCCCTGGAAGCACCAGCTATACGGTCAGTTTTTCAGTTGCATATGTTAAGTGCTGTTTATGGAAAGCCCGTAAGCTCTTTGACCCCACCACTCACTGGCTGTGTAACCCTGGGGAGGCTGCTGACTCTCTCCGCCCGCTTGCTCATCTGCAGGGCAGACTGAGAACAGCACCTCCTGTGCGGAGTTAGTGTGAGCACACAACGAGCTAGTGCATGTTGAATACCCCTAGTGCTTAGCACACTGTAAGTGCTCAGTGAGTGTTGTTATCATTGTAAAGGTGAGCACAGGTGTCGTGAGAGTACTAACATTGAATTATTAACCCAGCTTTGAATGGTGATCATGAAATACTGCCCAGAGGTTGTCAAGCCTCAGTGATTTAGTCAAGAGAAGAAAGGGAGGGAGGGGTGTTTCATGAAGGGGAAATGGCGCCACCGTTTTCACTAGGGATGGGGCGTAACGCCTTAGGAGGTGAGGTGGAAAGGTGAGCAGGGAGTAGGTCACAGAGGTCTTGTTCTGTGAGGTCCTGGGGCTCTGACTGTATTACTGGGAAATGGGGAACCACTGAAGAATTTGAACCACTTGATTAGAGAGCTGGACACATGCTGTCTTGAGGAAACACAGCTCAACAGGGTCCACATGGAGATGCTGAGACCTGAGAAGACTGATCTAAGTAAGTGCCCGGATGGTAAGGTGGGCAGAAGGACAGAGATACATCATCCTTACAGAGGATGCTCGCCTTTAAGTTCTAGGGGACCTGAAATAAAACTGAAGAAAGGTATAACTTCGATGCATTGATTCCTGTAGAGAAAATGAATTAGATGGGCTGCAATGTGCATATCTAATACGGAGAAAATCTGCTCAAGAAGTAGAAAGAAGGTGTCCCACATTTCTGCCTGGCTCACTGTGGGAAAGCTAAGTGTGCGTGTGTGCGCACCATGGGCGCAAGTCTGTCTGCTTGTACAGGGAAAGACCTAGTCTTCTGTGATGGCAAACTCTTCTTTTCTTACATTTCCTCTGTGATGAAAAGACTGTGCTTGTTTGCCAGTTTCCTTTAGATTAACTGTATCTGGGGTTGCAAGTTTTCTTTTTGACTACTTTTTCCGATTATTTTCTCACCAGTGGTTAGGAGTGGAAATGGAAGTGCATCAGAAACTGATTTACAGGAAAAGGAGCCTTCTCCCCACCCCTAAGTACATACACATAAACAAGAAAAATAAAGAATAGCACTTAACTTTTGTTGCTTTGGCTAGACTATGTAGTGTTTTATTATGCCATTTGGAGGAAGAGTTATGGAAATACAGGGAAATATATGTCAGAGTGATAGCCAGCTGGCTATCTGAAGTATCAGCTTTCTGGAAGGAATAGAGACATTTTTTTTCTGTCATTCTGTTTAGAACTGCCTGACTGCTAGAGAGCGTTTCTCTTGCCATAGTGCTGTAATAAAGGTAAACACATACATTTCTAAGAAATTTTTAGAAAGAGAGTTTCTTTGAAATGTTGAAATAAAGAGCATTTGTTATATGCTCCAAGTGTTTGATTCTTAACTCTTCCCAAGAGAGCAGCCCTGTGTTGCTCAAACATCACTTAACATTGAAGGCATAAAGAGAAATAGGAAGCTAGTGCTGGACTTGCCCTCCTCTGAGAAACTAGAAGACTGGACAGCACATGAGGCAGTTGGCTGTCAATCACTGGACAGCAGGTAGCCAGGATTTTGATCCTTGAGAGAAGAGGGTCACATGAGGCAAGACCTGCATTTGTCCTGGTTTTCTGCTGGAGCCCGTTCCCTGCTGTGGTACCAGGAGAGGGAGCCTCTCAGAGCGTGGTGGTCTCGCAAGTTCAGGGCTGCTGCTGAATGGGCTGGAATGTGTGTGGCTGGGACCCAAGAGGAAGGAACTACAGGAGGGGAACCCAGAAGCTGGGATGTGTGTACATGCAGGGTGAGACCCAGCAGAGAGCAGCTGCTCCCCGGCTGGGAAGAGAATGGCCATAGCAAGGGTCATGCAGGGCAGAGAGAAACGGAGAGTTCTGGCCTGGCCGGGGTGTGGAGAAACCTCACAGAGCACCTTCGCCATTCCTGAGACACCAGGAAGACCACACTTTAGGATCAAGGGCTATACACCAGGACTAAGGACATAACTGATATAGACCTAGTCTCTTGAAAACCAAGCCTGGCAGAATCGAGAGGATCTGCCAGTTGTGTAGCTGCCATTAGAACCAAACTGAACACCTTCCAGGTGTCTACCTGATAATAGAAAAGCATGCAAAGAAGCAGGAAAATGTGACTCACTTAAAATGGAAAGTAATCAGTAGAAATAGGCAATGCCTTTAAAACCACGTTATGCTAAATCTCAGTCTCTAACACCATCCACCACTGAAAGGAACTAGAGCTTTTGGAGAAATACCTGCATCTTGGGCAGAGACAGAGTAATACAAGATGAACCCAGAACTTTTTTTAAGGTCTAAAAGTAAGAAAATAAAATTTAAAAAAAAATGATGAGGTCATGCCACAACAAAGGTAAAGGAGCCAGCTTAAACGGTTGCCCACTGGCTAAATCTGAGACAGTCTGAGCACCAAAATAATTAGGTACAGTGATAAGTGATAAACTGTTGAAAAAGTAGGACATCACATATCCTTACTGATCATAAATTGATAAGTAGATGAACAGATAGTGTAAACTGCTGAGTCACAAATGGTAACGTGGAGAGAATGCTGGAGTTGGAACAGTTCACATGTTGCAGCCATCATAGCAAAGTTCAGATCAGGCAAGGATCACCAAAGGATGCTCATCTACGGGGACAAGACTTTTGATGAGGGACGAGATATTTGCATGGCCTTACAGTGTCTCCCCACAGATTACTTATTCATTGCAAAGGAAAAAAAAATTTTCTTTGGAGGAATTGGACTGGGGTGATCAAAATTTATATCGCCGGGGGAGAGACACACAGACTTCCTATGCCTTCAGCTCTGACGCCAGGAGAAAACGTCACCTCTGTAGTTTTCTGGCTGATACTGCGTAACCTTAATTGAATCATGAGGAAATGTCAGTCAAGTCAAAATGGAATTGTTTTATTAATTTAAAAAAAGGGGGGGGGGCTATATTCTTCTAAAGTGTCAGTGTCATAAAAGGAGAGCTATGTGTTTCAGATTAATGGCAGCTAAATGCAATACCTTACCCTGAACTAGATCCTAAACTGGAGGAAAATGAAATGCTGTAAAGCACATTATTGGGTTAATTGAATATGGTAGTCAATTAAAGTATTGTATCAGTATTAAATTTATTAAGATCGATAACATTATTGTTATGTAAGAACATCCCTATTCTTAAGAAATAAATTCTGAAGTATTTAGAGCCATGATGTATGGAACTTATCTCCACATGGCTCTGAAAGAAAAAAACCAAAAAACAAAAAACGGTGAGTGAATGTGTGTCTGGAGAGAGAGAGTGAATGATTAGGTATACAGTGGGTTAAATGTTAATAGTAGGTGAATATGTGTAAAAAGTACATGGCATTCTTTGTACTATTATTATTCTGCAACTTTTCTGTAAACTTTAAATTATTTCTAAAAAAGAGAGAGAGAGACAAAGAAAGGTACAGTAATTATGACTTAAAGAGAAAAGGAGGGTGTGTGAAAAAAGATGCATGTGTTTCTTAACTGTCTTGGTGTGGATTTTCTACCCTTTGGTTTGTCTCTGGTAAATAAACATTTAATCCTATGGCAGTAGCTGTGTCACTCAGCCAGCAAAGCCACTTCTGTATCTGTTGGCTAAGAAAGTATACCTAGTGAAGGGGACATAATAATACTGCTTTTCAAATTGAAACCATCATATCATTTGGTGCCATGGAAGAGTTTGGAATGAGGAGTCATGGAGGTGGTTCTAATTCCTCCTCTGATCTTTGCTGGCTGAACAGTCATTGGAAAGTTCCCCAACCTATGGGAAAGTGGGCTGCTGCATTTTAAAATAATACTTGCCTAGTCTCAATATCTTACAGCTCAAATTAGAAAATGCATGTGAAAGCTCTTTGTAAATAATATGATTTATTCTATAAACATTAAATTACTGTTTATAGTTTTGGTTAAAGATGAAAATTGGTGTAGACCAAAGTAGAGATTTTCCTTAATTTGAGTGCCCCCTCTTAAATGTCAAAATTGATTATACAAGAGTGTTTCTTTTCTGTTGGATCCTTTGGTTTCTTCTGGTTGCCTCCCTTCTAATTTCCTGCCTTTATTATTCCAGGCAAAGCTTCAGTGGCTGAATGAGTTGTGGATTTTCTGAATTTCAGGAACAGTAAAGCAGGCGACAGAAGAGAGTGTATAAAAGACAACACGTAAGTCAAGCTCAGTGTTTATCCATTCTCACACATCTCGTGAATCTGAGGTTCCTAAGAATCGCTCCTGCTTTGTTCTGAGATCGTGTGTGAGGCTCTGATGGATGGAAGGATCTTTCAGATCATCAGCATGCCCCAGGTCAAAATCAGCCAAGGAAAGGCCAGTATGGCTTGGGGAAGGAAGGAGAAGGGTTGAAGAGGCTGGCTTCCTCGTCAGAGGAGGAAGGCAGCTTAGGCCAGCATGGTGGAAATGCGCAAAATGAGGGGCACAGGAAACAGTGTCTGCCTGAGTCACCAGAAATGACAAAAACGGGCGCTGCCAGGTCCAAAGTCACATAAACCAGGGAGGAGGGCTCCAGGGAGGTCTGGGAGAGTCATTCCCTGTCCTCTGGAATTGTTTTTGATTGAGGCTCTTTATCAGGGAAGATTACAGTTACCAGATCTGTCCCCTTCTCTGGAGTTGAATTGTCTAGGCCAGTGCTTCTCAGAGAATCAGTCTCAGATGAGATTAAGAGCTTACCCTAGAACAAACATAAGCCAGGAAGCTGCTTCTGCCATTGAGACAGTTCACAGCTGAACTAAACAGTGTTCTTGATGTGGTAGTTGATTTCCATTCTGGCAGATAATTACCATGTCCACGTATGTATCCAAATAATATATTGCCTAGTTTTCTTTGTTTTTAAGCTTAATAAGAATGATATATTGAGTGTAATAGTCAGCAACTTGCATTTTTTCATTTAGTTGCGTTGTTAAGAGTCACTTGTTGCATGTTATGGTAGTAAATTAATTTTTATTGCTAAACAAAATTCTATTCTGAAAATCTATCATAGTTTATATTTTGTTCCACTTCCTTCCAATATTTGGTATTTAATTGCCATTGTAGTGGGTATAAAATAGTATATCATAGTGGTCTCAATTTGCATTTTCCCAATTAATAGTAAGATGGAGCATCTTCATCTTTTTGTGTGTGTGCGTGTGTCCCTTGGAGAACAGAGTTTGTGACTTTAATGTAGAGAAAATTTTCAGTCTTTTCTTCTACAACTTAGTACAGTTTTGTTTATTTCTGATTTTTTGGTTTTAGTTTTGAAATATAGTTTAATATCTCTTTTAACTGTGTTGCAGTTTCATTCTTTTTGATTGAAGTTTTTATTGATTTTTATTCTCATTTTTTCTCTGATGTTTCAGAAATTATGCATTTTATTTCTATTCTTCTAATGATTATCCTGAAAGTATATTGTGCACACTTAATAATTTTAAAATCAGTCAGTAGTTAAGGTATTCTAATCCCCTTCCAGAATAATACAAAACTCATAGGACACCAAAGAAGACTGTCTCCTTCTGTACTTAAGTGTTCTTTTCAATCAGTTCTGTTTCCTCACACAAATTAGACAATTGTTATTGTTTAGTGATAGTATTTGGTCAGCTTTTCTGTATGTTTGCCATATCTTGCCTCTGTTTTCTTCTTCCATCCTGAACCTTTCCTCTGATGAGATTTCCCTTTTTTGGAATATTCTTTCCTTAGAATCTTTTGGTGGTAACAGCTCTCAATTTTGGTTTTTGTGAAAATGTCTTTATTTCACTCTTGTAGTTGTTAGTTGATAGTAATTTTTCCTCCCAGCATTGTGAACGTATGTATTGTTCTATTGTCTTACGGCTTTCCTTTTTGCTCTTAGGAAATTTATTGTTAGTCTTTTGTTTGCCATTTTTAGTAGGTGATCTGGCTTATTTTGAGATTGTTCATTTTTCATTGGGGTTCTGCAGTTTCACTGCAGTGTCTTTTGTGCAGCTTTCTTTTTTTTTTTACCCTGTTAATATTTGTTGTGTTTCATGTATTTGTGGCTTCATATTGTTCATCAGCTCTGAAAGTTTCTCAGCTATTAATGCTTTGAATATTGTCTCCTTCGTTTTCTTTATTGTATCCTTCTGATTTTGATTAAATAGATGTTAGAACTTCTCTTTTTTCTTCATGTCTTTTAATTTGTATTTGTTATTTTCTTCCTTGTCTTTCTCTGCTGCATGGATTCTTAAGGTTTAGCTTCCAGTTCAGTAAATCTCTCTTCAGCTGTATTGAATCTTTTATTTAACCCATCCATTGAGTTTTTAATTTCAATGATTATATCCCTTCATTTCTGAAAGTTCTTTTTCTATTCGAAATATATGTTAATTTTTTTTGGTGATCTCTTTTTGCTTGCACATTTTCTTTTTCCTCCATCTTTCATATCTTTAAACATCACCAAACACAGCTAGTTCATATTCTGTGTTTGATAATGCCAGTATCTGAAACATTTGCTGGTCTAAATCTATGTCTGTGGCTTGTTTCCTAGTGTGCATGGTGAGTTCTAATTGTGTGCTAATATTTGATAATTATATCTTGGAATCTGGAGGTCTTCTTGAAATTTGTGTTTGTTTGTCCCAGGAGCGAGGAGGATGCTACAGATCCAGGACCACTTTTGTTTCCTTTGGAAATCCTAGTTTCAGGTTGGGCTTTTCCCACCTGGCTGAAAGCTCAAGGTTTAGATGCCCCTTTTCATTGCTGATATTTGTAGTTTCCTCCAGGGCAGCTGCTACTGTCTTCTCTGCTCAGGTTTCAGTGACCTGTTCCTGCCATGCCCCCCCGGGATTTGTTTCTCTACCTGGAGTTAACCAACGCATTAAAAAGTATTGTTAACAATAATTTATCTAGAATCTAATTATAGTATAGAGGAAGGGCTCTGCAAATATCTAGTCCACTGTAATTCCCAAATTAGTAGTGCCCAAATGATATTTTATTTTTTTATTAAAAAAAGCTTTTTTTAGTGGAGGTACTTGAACCCAGGACCTTGTACATGCTAAGTATACACTCTACCACTGAACTATACCCACCTCTACCTCAAGCGATATTTTAAAATCAACTTTCTGTATGTGCCCTTTATCAATTTTTTTAAATCCTTTAAACTTTATATGATTTAGAATGACATTCTCCACGGACATCCATGTTGCTGCAAATGGCATTATGTTGTCGTTTTTATGGCTGAATAGTATTCCATTGTATAAATATAATACATCTTTATCTAGTCATCTGTCAATGGACATTTAGGCTGTTTCCATGTCTTGGCTATTGTAAATAGTGCTGCTATGAATATTGGGGTGCAGGTGTCTTTTTGAAGTAGGCTTCCTTCTGAATATATGCCCAGGAGTGGGATTCCTGGGTCATATGGTAAATCTATTCCTAGTCTTTTGAGAAATCTCCATACTGTTTTCCACAGTGGCTGCACCAAACTGCATTCCCATCAACAGTGTAGGAGTGTTCCCTTTTCTCCACAGCCTCTCCAGCATTTGTCATTTGTGGCCTTTTGAATGATGGCCATTCTGGCTAGTGTGAGTTGATACCTCATTGTAGTTTTGATTTGCATTTCTCTGATAAGTAGTGATACTGAGCATTTTTTCATGTGCCTATTGATCATTTGTATGTCTTTCTTGGAGAATTGCTTGTTTAGGTCTTCTGCCCATTTTTGGACTGAGTTGTTTGTTTTTTCCTTATTAAGTCGTATGAGCTGCTTACATATTCTGGAGATCAAGCCTTTGTCAGTTTCATCTTTGGCAAAAATTTTCTCCCATTCCGTAGGTTGTCTTTTTGTTTTATTTATGGTTTCCTTTGCTGTGTAGAAGCTTGTAATTTTCATTAGGTCCCATTTGTTTATTCTTGCTTTTATTTCTATTGCTTGGGTAGACTGCCCTAGAACATTTCAGACGTATGTGAGATAATGTTTTGCCTATGTTTTCTTCTAGGAGGTTTATGGTATCTTGTCTTATGTTTAAGTCTTTGATCCATTTTGAGTTTATTTTTGTGTATGGTGTACGGGAGTTGAACAGAGGACCTTGTGCATGCTAAGCATGCACTCTCCCACTGAGCTAACCCTCCCCCCAGATCCACTGAATATTTACTTCCTTGGAAGCTGGAATTACTACTTTTGGAATAACTCATAAGAACAGAGTCCTTATCAACTCCCATTTATTATATCTCACAATCTATTTTCTGTTCAATTGTCATTTTTCTTTCTATCCAGATCCCTAGAGATGTGGATCTCTGCCTGGAGATGCCTTTCTTCCTCATGTAGAGTAAGAAAATAGATATTACTGTTGTGAATTAGAGGCATTATCTCTGTAAACTCCCTGGCCTTACATTCTACATCCCTTTAATGGGCAGAGAAAGCAGCTTGAAGTTTAACATTTAATATAAAATGTTAAGTTTCCATGTGCTTTGGCACATGAAAAAAACTTTTATTTCAAAATGGATGTCAACTGAGGATGCTGATTTAATAGTTTTCTATTCATTCTGTAGCAGAACCATCACCTGTAGCAACCATACATTTTCAGAGGCCATGCAGATCTGACTAGAGTGGCTAAGGAGTTAGTGATTGAAGTGGTATGTAAGGCATGTTTCTAATCTGCAAAATCTTTATGCTTTGTAGGTTACAGGTAGGATTTTTGAAATACTAGTGTAATCGTAGAAAAGGCAGGCAGTAAAAACATTCCCGGGAATGCTGAGCTCTATGACTAGGGACTCTCTGAGGGACTGCCTCTTGTTGGACCCATACTTTCACGTGGAAAATATAAATACCGAATAATTCTGTGGCTTTTCCTCCCTTGGACAACATATTCTAATGAGTAGTTACTTCCTCTGTATCCTCATATTCCTGGGTTATCGTTGGCTTTCAGTTCAGGGACTGCTGCTGGTTTTGGTTTAGTTAGCTGAACACTACAGAAGCTTCGCTTAGAGAGCTGGGAAACAGACGAAGTGGAACTGGAGACGCTTCCCAGAAATGGCCAGGGCATCTCAAGGAGAACTTGCCCAGCCTTAGGGCCGGGAGCCATCATTCACAAGTGCACACTGCCCAGCTGTGGGGAAAGGAACCGGATTACCCCTGCACCCAGGTCTCTGGGCCTGAACTGGGCAGTTCATTTGGTAGAGCAGGAACAGGCCCTTTGAGCCTCCCAGGTCCCCTCTTTTACTGTAAATATGTATCCCTTTGAAGGTTGCAATTTGGATTATTAGCACGATTTTTACACAGTTCATCTGAGTGCAGTTTTTTTCCTGTTGCAAAATTATGGTTCTGGTTGTATAAAAATGATGCAGAGAGACAGCCCAAGAACATGGTCTTTCAGATGTCCTTTTCAGTTAGGGTGTTAAAACTGGGGCTTGATGGTCATTGTCAAGATGAGTGGCCATAAATCTGAGTTTGGTCACCGGAGCAGTGCTTTGCTTCACGTGCTCCCTGGGTCTCGTGGGCTTTGGTCCTAATTGTACTCCTTTTGACCAAGAATGGGTTACTCACCTCTCTGTGCTTGGCACTGGAATCCTTGGCCATTTGTAGCATTCTTCTCCTTTCTCTCATGATGTAATGAATTTGTACATTTCTAAATAAGGTTTGGAAAATTGGATTTATTTTAAACACCTTCTTCTCCAACTTGTCCTCCCTTCTGCTCACCAAATTCACGTCTGAATTATGGTCGTGCCCTTTATCTGGTGCCTGCAAAAATGCCCACAGAATAATTTTCGTTCACCTTTGCCTCAGTCAGGGTGTTTGGGGTTGGCTGCACATCATGGAGGGAGCCATACTAGGTCCATTGATGGTCAGCAACCAGGCTTCAAGTTGGATGTCTACTCACAGTCTGCATGACTTTGGTTAATCACTTAGCTTTTCTGAGTTTTGATTTTCCTACCTAGTAACTACCTCAGTCTTTTCATGTGCTGGAGCAGTGATTCTCAAATGTTCTGGTTTAAGGACCCTTTATACTCTTAAAAATTATTGAGGACCCCAAAGAGCTTTGCTTATATGAGTTATATCTAGAATTTTGTGGCAGGCAGAGAAATAGCCCCCAGAGAGGTCCACACCTAATCCCCAGAACTGATGAATGTGTTACTTTATGTGGCAAAAGAGATTTGATTATGTTAAGGCTCTAGAGGTGGGGAGATTATCCTGGATTATCCAGGTGGGCTCAGTATAATGAAAAGAGTCCTTCTAAGAGGGAGGCAGGAGTGTCAGTCAGAGAAGGAATCATGGGGACAGAAGCAGAGGTTGAAGTGATGCTATTGCTGGAAGTGGGGACCATGAGCCGAGGAGGGCAGGTGGCCTCCAGAAGCCAGGAAAGGTGAGGGACAGGTTCTCCCCGAGGCCCGTGAGGAACTCATCTGTGCCGACACCTGCATCCTAGCCCTGTGAACCTGCTTTTGGGCTTCCAACCTCCAGAACTCTAAGATAATTTGTGTCATTTTTAAGCTGCCACATTTGTAGTCATTTGTTTTAGCAGCCATAGGAAACTAATAAAATATTTTCCGTGTTAGAAATTAGAAGTCAGAAATTTTAAAAATACTGCTTCATTTTAAAATAATAAACTCTTACAGGTTAGCTCAAATTACTTTTTGGGGGGAAAATAACTATTTTCCACCTATTAGTGAGAAGACCACCACTGCTATACATTCTTAAACTCTTTTAATGTCCAGCTTAATGGAAAGTACCTGGCCTCTCAGATCAGCTTCTGCATTCAGTCTGTTGTGGCATCATGTGTCATGTAGCCTCTGAAAAACTCCCCTGAATACTCATGAGAGAATGAGCATTAAAAAGACGAATACCATCTTAGTATTATTATAAAATAGTTTTGGCCTCATGAACTACCTTAAAGGGTGTTGGGAGTCCCAACGCTTTGAGAGTTCTGGGCTGGAACAAAGCCACACAGCCACACCTAGTTGCAAAAGAATCTAGAGTTTAGGGTGCTTACTTTGGGTCTGTTTAAAAAAATGTGGGGGTTCTATTATTAAGGAAGAAAGGGAGAATGGATACTAAGAGACATTTAGCAATCTCAGATTCTCTTTATATCAAAGTTTGATAGGTAGGTAGACAGTCACCAAAATATTGGTTTCCCTTCTCCTCGTCCTTATGTTAGCTAGGAAAGATGGGTGTTTGGTTTAGACTGCATCATTTAGAAATACCTGTGATGAAACACAGTGCATGTAGGCAGAGTCATAACTGCAGTGAATTGCAGTTTTTTGCATTTAAAAATTAATTATATAAAGTATCTTTTGTTTGGTGTTCACAGGCAGCTTTTTGATGTTTTGTTTGGGTCTTTTGAACTTAACAATACGCTTCCTTCCCTTGGCTAGGACGACAGTTGGAATTAAAATGAGATTTCAGCCCAGCTTTGATGCATAGTGGTTCTTTATGGGGTTTGAAACTACAAGGGGAGTGACATTTCCTCTTGGTCATTTTGTAAACAGTTCCTCCTCCCTAGCAGCATCCTGTTGCTGAAGAATAACCCAGTTCTAGTTTCTCATGTGAAAGCGCAGTTAGGAATATTTGTGCTGAGTAGCTTATAATTTTAAAAATTTTATATAAATACAGTAAAACAGTTTGAGTTGAAATGGCATAATTTTGAGCCTAATATAAAGCTTGATACTGATTTCATTAATTGATAATATATGTTTAATGCACTTTTAGAGCTATTCTTGTCTTTAAATCAATTATTGTAGTATCTTTTGGGTGAGTGAAGACTTGGGAGATACTTTCATATTCCATACATGGTCTTGAAGTATTATTTCAACCTCTGGGATGAGAGAAGCCTTTGTGTCTTTCACACCTTAGATTGTCCATTTCCTGACTGAAATGATTGGGGAGGGGAGTTTTGGCTTGGGATGGGGGTGTGGAGAGGAAGCAGAGAATTTAGAGGCTCAAATTTAGAGGCTCAAGCACTTGGGAAAAGGTGTACCTGGTTGGGAGCCACACTGGGGTGGGTACTGTGGGAAAAAAAATATTGCCTGCCATTTTAGTAAGCAAAGGATATCGTGGCCATAAAGCCATCAGCCACTGCAGCTGTGCTGTCGGTGCACCCTGAGGGGATTCAGGATGGAGAAAAACAGGACACTGGCCCTAGAGAGTTAAGATGCATATCAAAGGAGTGATTTCAATAATCCCAGACTCTTCTATCTTCCCATAAGTTGAAAAGCACTGAAGTCATTAACTTGAGATGTCTTTTGTGATTAGCAGTAATCTTTTGATGTTCAACTGCATGGTTTTTTGTTTGTTTGTTTGTTTTGTTTTAAGCAAAAACTCCCATATATTCTGGCTTCCCCCTTACCTCTTTGGAGCAGTTCCTCAGAGCCATCTGAGAGGCTGTCTCCCAGGCTATAGTTCTCAGTAAGGTCGCTGAATAAAACATAATTCTTAACTTTTAGGTTGTGCATTATTTTTTTTAGTCAGTAGTTCTCTGGGGGCTAGATGGTCATGCCAGTGTCTGGTGACCTTTCTGAACTGGAGCTGAGAAGGACAGTTTTACTTGCTTTTCTCTTTTTCCCAGAGGCCCATGAGAACCACCTTGTGTTGCCTGTTTCTCTTGTACCTTGTGGTGTACTGTGTTGCCAGGAACTGGGGTCCTTCTCAGTTGAAACCTTGGTTAAAGGTTAAAGGTGGAAGCAGTTTGTTGTAACTTGAACTTGTGGACCAGAGACCTGTTGCTACCAAGTACCTTGCATCTGAGGGGCTCGATGTTTTTAGCAACCAGCATTGTCATAGTAGCATTTATTACCCATATATGAGCATAATGGAAAAATTGTAAGTGAAACTGATGGAAGGGTATCCCTATTCATTTTTGGATGTATTACCAATCATCACCTGGCTGGCTGTCCCTGTGACTTGTTCGGTGTTCCTGTAGGGGAGAAGTGTGGCTGGCTGTGGTGCCCTCCCCTCTTCATTTTGAGGGGTTTACTCTCATGTCCACATATCACCCTGGTCTGCCATGCAAGGTCCTGGTTAAGAGACAGTTTTGGTTAAAAGCCATGTGGTTGCAGTAGCTAGCGGTTTTGGAAACATGGGCTGGAAGATTTTTCTGATACTTTAACAATTGTTTTTTATTTGTAAAATAACCAAACAGTTGTTTTAAGATTGCAAAACAATTAGTGTTTTGATTTGGCAGTTCCTACACTTACTAATCACTGAAAGTAGACAATTTCTGCATGTAAGAGGCTCAGTGAGCAGGGGGCCAGGGGCCATGTCTTATTTTCCCACCGGCTCTTTCGCAGGCCTGAGGGGCTTCCCTCATGGCTGACTTGGGAGGCACTTCAGGTTTGTACCCGGGTGTCACAGGCCTTCAGACACAGGTCATTGCTCGGGCACTGAAGGCAGGGTGTTTTGGAAGCTACATGTGACAGTTTAAGGAAAAGTTAGAGTCTCTCCAGAAAGAGGCAGATGCATGCACAACGAACTCGCTGTGTTTCACAATTTTCTTTTCCCCTCTCACTCTCATTTCTCCCTGATTTCCCAGCTTACTCTTGCTGCAGCTGTTAAAAAGGCTGACTTCCTTTCAGACTCCTGGTCTTCCCTAGCCCAGCCCTTGGCAGATGCCTCAGACACAAAGTCATGGAGACAGAGACTGCCCTTCCCCTTTCTCTCTCCACTGCAGTCTGCCTGCCGTTCTCCTGCCACGTGTCATGCTGGGCTGTCCTGAGCTCTAGCATGTGTGGGCAAGGCTTATTTCCTACCCACTCACACATCTTTTGTCCTGCCGTCCCCTCTATTTGAAATGTTGGGGGCTGTAAGTATCCCTAAGGTAAAACAGGGGCAGTTGCTAATCCTATGTATCTTAGGGGCCAGGCTTTGAACTAAGAAGATAAGCAGTCCTTGGTCCAGTTCCTCAGCACCGGAGGGCTTCCTTACGTCCTTCTGCTCTAAGAATTTTTTGGTTACATACTCACTGCTCAATGGCTCAGAGACTTGGGTGCCCTGTTCCTGTGGGAGGGCCTCAAATACTGAGTCTGAGGATGAGGCTGGATCACAAGGATCCCAGTCCAAAGCAGATCATGTTAAGTTCCAGTGCACCTTTAGATTTTCATTTGTGGATAGTGCTTGTCCCAGTTTGTAAGAGTGTGTGTGAATATTTCTCCATTCCTAAGTTCTTTTAAAGAGAAGAACTCTTGCTCTCCTGTTTAGCATTAAAAAAAAATGACCTGTTCTGGGCTTGGCATATAATAAGGAAAGAATGAACAGGACAGACACCTGTCCTGAAAAATGGACTTCTCTGTCAACAGTGGTTTGCATATCGCACCCTGAGATAGATACATGACTGTTTTTTTTTTCATGTTTTTTAAAAATTGAGGTATGGTTGATGTACAATATTATATGTTTCAGGTGTACAACATGGTGATTTATAATTTTTAAAGCTTGTATTCCATTTATAGTTATTATAAAATATTGGCTATATTCCCTATACTGTACAATGTATCCTTGTAGATTATTTACATTATACATAGTAGTCCACACCTCTGGATCCCCTACCCCTACTTTGCCCTTCCCCCCTTCACTCTCCCCACTGGAAACCACTAGTTTGTTCTCTATATCTGTGAGTCCGTTTCTTTTTTCCCTTCCTCCCTTCCTCCCTTCCTCCTTCCTCTTCCTTCCTTCCTTCCTTCCTATCTGTCTTTTTAAAAATTCTGGATAACAAACTTTTAATTTGGTCAAGGGAAAAGGACAGAAGAAAGTCATCATTTACCAGAGTCCTTCCAACAGATGATGTTTGCAAAACCAAAAAGGTCTTTTCAAAATATAATGTACTGAGGGCACGGTATAGCTCAGTGGCAGACCGCATGCTTAGGATGCAAGAGGTTCTGAATTCAATCTCCAGTACTTCCATTAAAAAAAAGTATAAAAAAGAAAAACTATATAACGTGCTTTGCTGAAACAGATCTATATCCTGATTGTAGTAATGCTTATATGAATCTCTACATGTGATAACATTTTATAGAACTGTATGCAAAAAAGAAAAAAGACAGGAATTGTACATGTAAAAAAATGAAATCTGAACAAGGTCTGTAGTTTAGTTAACATATTGTACCAATGTCAGGGTCTTGCTTTTTTTGATACTTGTGATTATGTAGGATAAGAGGGGAATACATGGGAACTTTCTACTATTTTTGCAACTTCTATGTTGAGTCTAAAATTATTTCAAAATCAAAAGTTAAAAGAAAAATACAATGAGCTACCACTACATACTTTTTATAATAGCTTTAAAAAAAGAAAGAAAAAAAAAACAGGAAAATGAAACAAAAACACAAAGATACAGAGCAACTAGAACTTTCTTGCATTGCTGGGGGGAATTTAAAATGGGCCAGCCACTTTGGGAAATAGGTAGCTTCTTACAAAGTTTAATACGTATTTACCATACAAACCAGCAATTCCATTCTTAGATATTTACCCAAGAGAAATGAAAACCTCTTTTCACACAAAAAACCGTAGGCTAATATTTTCAACAACTTTATTCCTAACTGTCCAAAACTAGAAGAAACTTGAATGTCCTTCAACAGATAAGTGGATAAGCAAACCAGATGTCAGTGGAGTATTACTCAGTACTAACAAAGAACATACACAACTGTTTGGATGAATCTCAAATGCATTATGTTATGTGAAAGAAGCCAAACTCAAAAAGGTACATCCTGTATGACTCAAAAGGGTACTACCGTATGATTTCATTTATATGACATTCTTGAAAAGGCAAAAGTACAGGGTTAGAAAATACATTAGTGGTTGCCTGGGTCTGGCAATGGGGGAGAAGACTGAGTTACAAAGGGCAGAGGGAACTTTTTGGAATGAATGAAATATTCTGTTTCTTAATTGTGATGATGATTACATGACTAAGTTTTGGTCAAAACTCATAGAACTTTTACACTAAAAAGGATGGGTTACTGCATGTAAATTATACCCCAATAAATCTGACTTTTAGATGAAAACACCACGAACAGCAAAAATAAATAATTAACGATGTGCTTTGGCTTAAATACTCAACGAGAGTTCAGTGTCTATCACTTGTCTGGTTGGATACGGTTTTGTGAAGTCATTGGTTATACAAGATATTTCGGTCAAACACATGAGTGTAGCCTCTTCAGTACTTTGGCCTCTAATTGATCAATGGAAAGAACTATTGCCATAGAGATGGATGCTTTGGTATTTGTTAAACAGAATGCTGCTGGGAGATTAAAACAAAAGCTTTGGCTCTTGCTTGAGTGAATGTAGGATGCAATCTTTAGTATGTGAACATTTAATCAGATGTCACTCTGTCTCCTCTCTGGGCTTCTTTGCCATTGAAATAGTTGTTAATGGAGCAGTTTTTGGATTGTTTTAAGTCTCAGCCATAACAACTGTGCTGTGATTTTTCTTTTTTCTCCTCACCCCCCCCCCCCACTGCCCCAGAGTGGTTTATAAAATGTCCTATTGGGGTAACCCAATGTTTTGATTTGGTGGGAGGGAGGAGAGCTAATTTCAGCACTATGGCCAGTACAATTTAAACATAAATCAAAATGTTTACAGCAGGAACTGGAAGATGCAGACTGGAAATCTGATGGCCTAGAACCCTGAAGCAGTGTCCCTTGATAATCAACATCCTTTGTAAATCAGAGTCAAAATTTGATTTTGGAGAAAGATTTAACTCTGAACTCCTGGCCATGATTTGTGGGGCTGAAGGATTTAATTCTGCCTTTATGGAACAGATAGCTGGGTGATGCAAATGAGATTACAACAATCTTTTCCCAATAGAAGACTCCTTGTTAATTTAAAACCAGGATTTACTAGATTGGTTTGGATTTAATGTGATTCAGTAGTCTTTTCAGTTGAGCAAACACTTAATCATTAACCACCTATCATGCTTATTATGAGGGGTTGGGTTTGCACAGGCAAATAAGCCTCAAGTGCTGTTTTCAAGGAACTCACTACCCAGCAAGGTCGACAGAGCTGTGTGCAGCCCCCTTAAGTTCAGCTGCCGGGGAGACCCCTGAGGAGGAAGCCCTGACCTCGCATGTGTCACCTGAGTTGGACCTTGATGTGTAAGTAGACTTTTGTCTGGTCTGGAAAGAGCCCAGTTTCTCAGGCAGAAGGAGCCAAGTGCTATATGAAAGCTTTTGTGGTTAGGGAATCATGGCATAGGAACTGGACAAATGACTTCCTCCCTCCCTCTCCAACTAAATATGAGTTAACGTAGAAGCCATATTTATATATGCAGTAAATATCCAGACTGTTTGGAAAGATATAAAATTATAAGTGATTTACTCCCTTCTCTCTTCTCTGTTAGTTTCTATTGCTGCTGTAATTAGTTATTGCAGTGTAGTGTTATGAAACAACACAAATTTATTGTCTTACGTTTCTGTAGATCAGATGCCCAACATGGGATTCACTGGGTTAAAATGAACATGTCTGAGGCTTTGGGCCTTTTCTGGCTTCTAGAAGCTGCCAGGATCCTTTGGCACATGGCCTTTCTCCATCTTCTTTCAGACCATTCTGCTGTAATTGAATCCAGGAAAAGGTCTCTGATTTTTAAGGACCTGTGTGATTAGATTGGGTGCTTGGGTAATCCAGGATACTCTTCCCATCTCAGTATCCTTAATTTATCATATCTGCAAAGCCCCTTTTGCTATGTAAGGTAATATATTCATAGGTTTCCGGGGGTTAGGATGTGGACATGGGGCTATTATTTTGCCTACCACATCCTTGCACCCTTATTTTTTTTTCTCCCCACTGGTAAACTATTTGGATATCAAAGCAATCATTCATACATTCATATGTGTGTGTGTGTGTGTGTGTGTATATATAAAGTTTTTTATCCCATGTATGATCATACTATGAGAAGTTATACTATAAAACGCTTTCCTTTTATTTGCACTTACTAAACTACCTCTTTTATTGTAAGTGCTGTAATAGGATTCTAGTTAGTAGGTATTCCCTTTTTTCTGAAGGTCACCAATAATGCTGGAGGGACCATCACTGGACATATGTCTTGACATTCTTTTCCACACATGTCCTTAAAGAAAATACACTGAATTGCTGGAGTAAGAGTATATGTGGGTTGTTAATTTTGAAAGAAGATTTTGAGAAATTAATAAATGGGAAATGAAAAGGAATGCATGATACTAAAAAAAAGTAAGTTCTTTAAAAGCACTGAAGGAGGAAGTCAGCATTATTAACTTATGGTTTATTATGTCCCAGTCATTATGCCAGAGGATGACTTCCTTTTTCTTGTTTGATATTCCGCTGCGATACCAAGACAGCTGTTGTTAACCCCAGTCTATTGATGAGGGGAATGAGCTGTGGTAGAAGAATGTGTAACTTGCCCCAGGTCGCAGCTCCAGGATTCAGTTCCAGGACATCACCCGGCCTCCCTCAAGGACAGTTGGGGACCCCTTAAAATTACATCTCAGTCCTCAAGTGTGTTCAGCATACCAAAATGGTGACTCTTGAGACCTTCAGATTGATTAGCTCTTTGAGTGTTTGAGGTGCTCTGATATGCATTCTCGTTTTCACTTTAAAAAAGACCTCACAGATGAGTGACTGTAGTTTTAAATAGAGCATCGTGGCTGCACAGCAGCCTCTGGGGACTCCTGCGTTGTCTAAAGCCCGAGGTGGCTGGTGGCTCCAGCTGAGCAGCTGAGGTTGATGGAAGTGGGGTGGGTCCACCTTCAGCCGATGCTCTGCGACTCGTCCCTGACGAGATCTGTTGTGGGAGGTTAAGGGGGGCGCATCCTGTCTCGGGCTGAGCTGGGGCCCACTGTAACCAGGGCAGCCACTGGTCTGGAGGCCTTGTCAGAACAGAAGTCTTCCTGGGAGCTGCCACTCCTGGGAGTTGGCGTGTTTGGGTTGGAAGCTCCTGAGGATGATAGGAGGCTGTTGAGGGCTGCTTCTCTGAGAGAGCTTCCCAACCCTGTGTGCACGTGATTGCTGCCTTGGTCTGGCCCGGCAGGCCCAGTGGTGGCCGGTAAGTGGTGTCATACAGGCTGTCGGCCAGCTAATTTGGGAAAAGGGCAAGGTGGTTGGATTCACAGTAAATTGACCTCGATGTGGGTGATTGGTTTTGCCACTGGGATCATACAAAGCAGGGTGGTGTGTGAGGTGCCGGGGTGGCTCCCACGGCCCAGGCCTTATTCCACTCACTCTTGTACAGGAGGAAGCGTGACCGTGCATGCAGAATTGTGTTTATTGCTGCCCCAGAATCAGTGGTGTTGGATAAAGGGGTGTCTGGGCCGCCAGCTTTTTCGCCTGTTGAGCTGGGCTCCAGCTGGCCGGGGCCCAGGGCCTCTGTGTTCCTAGGCTTCTGTCACTTAGAGGAGCTGCATGTTAGCACAGAGACAAGGGGCTGCTTGTGTGAATTCAGACCAGTGGCAGCTGCAAGAAAGGAGAGTGATCAAGTCCTTCTGTTTTGCTTTTGCTCAACTCTAAAAGGTACTTTCAGATTTTTGTAACATTACAGTGTTCCTTAGGAAAGCTTGACTTAAGAGCATTTATTCTGAGGGTTTTAGGGGTCTGCTGTGAGGGGAGGTGGTATCTGTCAGAAGGACAATCCAATGGGAATGGAGCTGTTGGCTGGACCTAGCTATCATTGGGCTGTGTGACCTTGTGCCAGTCACTCTCCCTCTCTGGTCCTATAAGCCAGGGAGCTGGGACTACAGCAGCCAAGTGATTCACACTCAGTACCACACTTTGGGTCCTGGTCCACTTGGTACTGGAACTCTGGGTCGCGGCTGACGTGCTTTGCCGAGGATTTGGAGCCCAACAGAGCTGCTTCTGATTCCTGGGTTGTGGCATTTACTTTGTGAGCCAAAGCAAACGACCTCACCTTCTTCACCTCCTTGATCAGGTGGAGATCAAGTCCCTTGGATCATGTTGTGGCTGCCAAGATTCAGTTGAATGAGGTAGCAGATGAGAAAAGCACTTTGCAGCTAAAGGTGGCTACCGTAACTGTAAGCTGCGTGGCACGTGGGGGTCTTGGGACACTGTCCTTTTACTTCTCCACACAAAGCGAGTGACTCCCATTAGCTTCAATTAAAATTTTAAAAATTCTGAGAGCTGTGGACCAGCGGGAAGTCCTTCCTCCCAGGGTTTGCTGTTCCTTCCCGTCACTTTCCTTCGGTCCCTGACAAGTATCAGTGACTGACCTGTGAGGTCTCAGGAGTGGGCAGCTCTTCTTACTGGCCATCCCAGTTAGGAAGACAATTCTAGAACATGAAACACAGCTGAAAACAAACATGGTCCAAATGGCTCAACTTGGGACTTCTTAGTTTGGGACTTTGTTATTTCAGTGTAGCTTTTTCTAGTTCCTAACTTTTGTTACTAGAAGAGAAATTTGCCAGGCATAGACAATGCCGTGAAAAGATGCAACTGTGTATTTTCCTTGAAAGAGAATACAGGAAGGTGTGAGGAGGAAGGCTCAACCCCTTCCCAGATATTTATTGAGCTCTGCTATTTTTAAGGCATGGTAGATGCAAAAATGAATTCAACTGACGTGGTCCTGGTTGTCACAGAGATTAGTTTATTGGCTCAGGGCAGACAGTAAATTGCAGAGATAATGGTATAATTATACTTATGATGGTACTAGGAGAAGGGCAGTGTATACTGAGTGTACAGTGTAGGGTGGCCAGGGGTGGGGAGATCAGAGAGGCGCTCTGGGGCAGTGGCTTCTAGCTGAAGGTCTGAAGGATGGGAGCAGTACGCCTGAGGAGATGGGGGCGCATCTCTCCAGACAGAAGGAACCCTGGGCAAAGGCCTCGAGGCAGAAAGGAGCTGGGCTGTCAGGGAAGCTGAAAGAAGGCCAAGGGAGCTCAGAGGCAGTGAGCTCCGCGGACAGCAGGCATGAAGGATGCAGAGAGGTGGGCAGGGGCTGGCTGTGCCTGCAGGCCCTGGACATCCAGGACCCAGATTTCACTCTGAAGAGCAGTGAGGAGTGCTGAGCTGTTTAGAAAGGGGCCTTGATGTGATTTCATACGTGTTTTTAAGAGATCATTCTGGTTTCTTTGTGGAGAACAGATTTGCTGTGGCGGGAGCGGGGGATGGGAGCATATCTGGGGAGACCAGTTTCAAGGCTTCTGCAGCTGTCCAGGTTTATTATGACAGGGCCTGTTTGTCAAGTGGGGAGTGGAGATGAATGCTGGAGAGAAGCAGCCCACAGGACCACCTGGTTCACAGGATGGGAATTGTGAGCTTGATTCTAGTTCTGAGCAACTGGGAGAAGGGTGGGGCCATTTGAGCAGATGGAAAATTTAGAGGGGATTGTGGTTTGGGTGGGGATGGAGGACTGTCTACCAGACACACTTCTCTGGGGATGCACTCTCTCTAGATACTGGGTGGCTTGCCTGCACTCTCCCTCAGGCCTCTGCTCAGATGGCCCCTTACTGGGAAGACCTTTGGGGACCACCACAGTTACATAGGCCCCCTGCCCCTCGCCCCCAAGTACCTATCACCATCTGACAAACTGCTTGGATCCTTACTTGTTTAGAATCTACATCCTTTTAGGAGGATGTGAACTCCTTAAAGGTAGGAGTTCTTATCTGTTTTATTCTCTCGTATCCATAGCACCTAGAACAGTGCCTGGTACATAGAAGGCCCTTGATAATTACTCGTTGCATGAATCTTGAGTTTGATTTTGCTTCTGGTTTTGTATCCTTTTCAAACTTGAGTGACTTTTAATTAACCTGAGGCTAGAAATAGGCATAGGGGCATTGTTCATTTGACATGCTATGTCTTTTTTTTTTAAGGCAGGATGAGTAGAAAAGTTTGATTTTCTTTTTTTTAAACTTCAGTGTTAGAAATGATAGAAGAGGACAGTTATGAAAATATTTGAATATCACGTCTTTTTTTGTTCTTTACAGAGCAGTGTAAACATCTAATCTTCAGTCTGATATATTGTTCAGATTTGGAGGCTGAAGTATAGCACATTGTAATTCCTCTAAGCTAATTATTTTTCTGGGAGAGGCCATTGACTTTTTGACTTCATCTTTTTTATTTTCTGGGGAAAGGCATGAAGGTTAGGATCAAAACTTAAAGGAGAAATGTGAGCGCATCACAGGATAAACACCTTTGATGAGAGATATTGCTGGATCCTTGGGTCTCTACATAGCCACTGATTTGAAAGTACTAATAATTCACAAGTGTTTTCCTCAATCTTCTTTACTTTGGGTTATAAATCAACTGTTAGCACTTGTAAACAGGATCTGTGCTTGTGAAAGAGGAGGCTGTGTATACAGTGGTTACCAAACACTGTTGGAGTCACACTTCTATTTAAATCCCCCCCCTCTGTCACTTACTAGCTTATAACCTTGCACAAGTTACTTAACCTCTTTCTTTAAAATGGGCATTACCAAAATTGTGTTATTATTTGAGGGGTAAGGAGAAGACAAATACTCACTATTGTTACCATTTATAAGCTTAACATAATTGATGGTGTTACTCAGTGGGATTTAAGTGTAGAAGCATCTGAAGAGAGCTAAGTGAAGCATCAATCCAGTGTCTCCCCAACTTGCCGAAACATAAGACTCTCCTCGAAGTGCTTGTTAAAAACGGAGATTCTCAGGCACCACCCAGATTTACTTAATCAGTCTCCAGAGGAGGGACCTGGGAATCTTGCTAGGCAGGTTGCGTGATGACACACCCTCAATTATGTGACTGTCCTTGGTTTCAAATATTCTGCCTAGTAGATTCTAGATGTGTGTTTATACTTGTCGGATTATGTCCCAATTTTTAGACAGGAAACGTCACTGTTTATATAAGCTATCTTATTCAGGATCTTCTCTCTAATTAAAGCAGATACAGCCTGCTTCTGGGTTCCCAAGAACATGAGAAGATGTGTAGCCACAGAACAGCATAATGTCGGTGTAAGTTACTCAGCTTCCTTGGCTTGCTTGCGTTCTCTTTACAAAACCTGTCAGATCTTAATAATCTGCCCTGTGAAATATATACAGGGACACGGTCAAATTTCTTTATAGTCTTCTGGCCTCCCAAGTCTCAAAGGCCTGTGACTCCTGGCTGTCAGAATGGCAGTGTCTGCACAGGGAGGCGACCCCAGGCTTTGTATATTGGAGGCTAAGCCTCCAAGAGCTGCCCTTTCCTCCTCAGCGAGCTGGGAACCAGGAAGGAACATTTCACGCCACTGCACTTAGGACAGCTTGTTCTTAATCAAGTGTTCTGGAAAAAACAGCAATTTGTTGTTTTCACACAGGCCTGCAAGTTCATTTCCCTCCTCTGGCCC
Source organism: Camelus dromedarius (assembly GCF_036321535.1). Classification (NCBI taxonomy): domain Eukaryota; kingdom Metazoa; phylum Chordata; class Mammalia; order Artiodactyla; family Camelidae; genus Camelus; species Camelus dromedarius. Next base: position 48,449,233 of record NC_087443.1, on the reverse strand, counting down.
AGGTGGTAACTAATCATTTTCCTATCAGCGACAAAGGAAGATGAGTGAGGCTTCTGCAGACATCACAAGTGGACTTCACACCCCTTTGAGGAATACAGGATTCTCATTGTCTCTATGGTGGTACCCTCCATGCTAGGTGGGGCTTGGGGTAGCTGTTTTCTCATACGAGTCTGTGAAGATTTAAAGAAGTTTTTCCAGCAGCTATTTTTCTGTATTGGTTGTGGTCTTGTATTAATGTTTTGCTTCATTTCAGTTTGGGCTTAATTGCATCTGTCTATTTACCTTACTGTGGGAATGATAAGTTCATTTCTGACCTGTGACAGATCAGTCCACTTCTTGAAGCTCTTGTTAAAATTGAAAAGTTGATGTATGTTTATAAATTTGTACATTTTTACTTCCTTAGAAAAAGTCTTTGAGTTCTTGAGGGCATCTACCTAATTACATTTAAAATTGAGGATCTGGACATTGAAAGGGAAGGTATTCTTTTCTGCCCTCTTATTCTCACATCACAAAACTTTGTATCTGCACAGTATTAAGTAGCAGAATCCTAATATTTTGGTAAATTTAGGGACAACTCATTCGGAAAATGTTGTGAAATGTGGGCAAATATTTGTCATTCCATGGGCAGACCTAAAGGACTATACCTTCCCAATCAGAAAGGCAGGAGGCGGATCCACGTGCGGTGAATTTGCCTTTTTCTTTCACAAGGACTCAGGCCCTCCATGGGGACTGTCCCCTGCACTCCCTCAGCAGCTCAGTTATGGGATGAGCCTGGACCTGCAGCTTTCTTTCCTGACTTCTCCTGCTGTTCAGGCTTTTTGTTCTCTTTCCTCATTTGTAAATCGTCTTTGTGTGGGGAGAGGCTGGAGGTGGAAGTTTAAGAGTCATCTTTTTACAAGCAGTAGAGATGATGACCCAGGTAAGTGGTGTTGGGATCAGTTAGAGCTGCAGATTGATATCTTGTCAGGTGAGAGGCCTCTGAGGGAGGAAGGAGTTTCTGGAAGAACAGCCAGGCATCTGGGTACTCGGGTCCTGTGAACAAGAAGGAAGCAAGGCCCATGCCAGGCGCTTCTAAATCGCAAATATATCGTGTGAAAAAGATACAATCTGTGTCCACAAAGCAAGACCTCTGCTTAAAGAAACTAATTAAAAACAAAAACAAAAAACCAACTTCTCCTTTCCCAAGCAAATATACACACATACAACAAAAATGGACAGTGACGCAAGATGTGCAATTTTAATTTTGCTAAATACCCATATTTATGTAGTTATGTCTAATTATCTAGAAAATAGTCCTAAGATTTCTTTTTTTTAGTTAGGGTTTTAATGATACCATGTATGTATTTTAACATCTTACCACTTTGTCTGACCTCTTTGAAAGTGAGGTTCCTATCCTGTCCTTTTTTTGAAATTCCTCTGGCACTCAGTAGAGGACAGAGTATCTTACAAGGACTTAGCGACAACTTGTTGAATTGGATTGAAGCATGACTCAGCCCATTTATGTAGGTGGAATTCTGCTTTACTTGCTTGTGGGTGTTCACATATTCATGATGTTTATTTACAAGCTATCTTAGCCAAAGAAATGCCTGCTGATTTTTGTTAGTCTGTGTGTGAATCAAGAATTAATTTCTTAAATTAACCCAGAGAAGAGGGGAAAATTAAACATGTTTCATTAAGTGCTCTGCCTAGGGTAATTTAAAATATGTAGCAAAGGACCTTTGTTTATAATACAAAATTTTGTATAAAACAGGTAATTGTAGATAGTTGCCATTGAATTATCAGGTCATTACATTTGTGTCAGAATGACAGTTTGTGGACTGGTTTCCCCCCTTGTCTCTAGTTCTCAGTGTTGAAGAGAGGGGCCCGGGGAGGTGCTGTGAATGGAAGAGGGAGAGGAGTTCCTCCAAGGGAGGTGTGGGGTGTGGGGGTGGGGAGCCACATCAGTGTTATTGCCAGAGCATAAATCGCAAGAGAGGATGACAAGAGACAACATGTCGAGGCTGGGACAGTCTATGAAGAGCCTGGATGTCTGCAGAGCACATTACTCTTTGGGTTTTAAGCAGGAAGGGACAGGATGCAGTTTCTGCTTTAGAAGATCTCTTTGTACCGTTTTGGGTAGTGGACTGAAGGCCACAAAGGCAGCTGCAGATCTGTTTGCTCCTCCACCAGCCCTCCTGCTGTCTGTCTCTGCTTTATTTCCTTGGGAGCATTTGTCACCAGAGCACACATTGTATATATTTTATTTACTTGCCCACTGCCTGCCTTTCCTAAGTAGAACGTAAACTCCTCGAAGGTAGGCATATGTCTGTTTTCCCACTGTAGTATCTCCCATGCCGTCGTAATCCCTGGGGAGTAATAGGTGCTCAGCAAATAATTATTAACCAATCAAATGCATGAGTCAGTTTCTGAAATCAAAGTGTGTCATTGTTCTCCTCAGACCTTTAATAATTAATTACAAAAGGAAAAAATCACAACAATTCAGTGGGGGAAAGTTGACAACACTGTAAACAAGGGATCAAAATTAACATCCCGAATAAGAGATTGTGAGGGTCACGTGTCTCTGGATGTCGTAACCCAACCAAGAAGACCAAATCTGAATCTCATCATGAAGAAACACCAGAGAAATCTTAATGGAAGGATATTCTCTGAAATAATTGGCATGTATCCCTCAAAAATGTCAATGGCATGAAAAACAAAAGCTGAAGAACTGTTTCAGTTTAAAGGAGACTAGAGAGACCTAAGGGTTAAGTGCAGTTTGTGATCCTGTGCTGGGTCCTGGGAAAAAGGAAACTTCCCGGAAGGGCGTTGGGATGATTGATGACCTTGAAATATACCAAGGGGGCAGGGGAAACAGATTGTGAGCCAGAGTGCTTGTATCTAATTTAACTCTGGATAAATTGTCCGGATTCACAAGCTGCATCTCAAGGTGGATTGGGCCGTGCTCAGGACCCGGGGCAGTGGATGAAAGATTGGCGGGGGCAAGAACCCTGGAGTGGGATTCAGGAGACCTGGCTCTGCCTCCGAATCTGTGGGGCCCTGGTTCCTTCTCAAAAGTCGGAGATCTGACGCTCAGAGACTCTGGCTATTACATAACTTGGATCTGAGCAGCAGATTTAGTCCCAGTGCTGTGAATTCTAGGCAGAGGGGATAGGGACATCTAAGGGTTAATTGTAGGTGCCTCTAGGGGTGTGATTTGCATTTCAAAAACCAGTGAAGGAGGAAAAGGTAAAGACAGTGACTGACAAGATATCCTATTTGCTTATTCTTACTTGTTTGTTTCTTCTTGGTGGTCAAATCACAGTGAAAACTCAGAGGAAGGTGGAGATTCAGAGAAAAGCTATGTACTCAAAACATACAGTTTTAGGGAGAAAGTATGGTCTTTCTATCACTTAACAGTGGTGAGGCTAATTTCAGGGGTCTATTTTATAAGCTGTGTTTTGTCATCAGTAGCATTTCAGATTCGTTCTGCCTGGCCCCAGTGATCACTGAGACCCAGTGATGTTAGATATTCATTGACCATGAGCCTTTCTAGGATTGGCTAAAGAGTTCTTTGAAAAATCAGCTGAGATCCCTTGTTAAATCCTAAACCACCAAAGAAAGAATTAAAAATGACATACCCATATGCCTTAATTATTGAAATTAGAAAGTAATTTTAAAGCAGTTTAAAGGAACAATGGTTGAAACAGAGTTCCCTGGTTAAATCTGAACTAATAAACCTAAATAGATGCCATTGTCAGGACATCCCAGTGTTTTGGAACCACTTCTTTGTGTGGGTAGAAGAAACAGGTTAGTATGAGCTTCTGTGAACCAAGATGGAGAGATGAAGACTGTTTAGAAACTTGAAGCCAGTAACATAATTAAGGTTTTGGAGTGTTATTTTACCTGAATTTCTCAGTGGAGTATATAAATAAACTGTGTCCAAATTTTAAGGAGTAATTTAAAATGTGTTATAATATTAATGGAACCGAAATCAGAATCCTTTGTAGAGATTTAAAGTGTTGATAAGTGTAAAATGCTTAGAAAAATGCCTGATGTGTGTCTTCAAGTGTTTTGATGACAAATTCATATCCTTTTGATTTAACTTTTATTTAAAAATCCATTTTCATTTATTTGATTTACTTAAATTTGAAGTATGCATACTTTTTTTTACAACTGCTTTAAGTTCCCAAGTATTTTATATTTTACTGTAATTTATCAATAAATTGGTAGAAACATAAATAACATAACTAACAGTGGTTATTTGGTGGGAATTTGGGTTAAATGATTTCTAAGTTTTTCCCTCAGGTTCTGTGAATTTAGACAAGAAGCCAGGTAAAGAAAAAGATACCTAGAGAGGCTTCTACAGATCTAGCTTTTTTTTTTTTTTTTTAATGAAGAATGTGAATTTAGCCTAAGCCATACTTCAAAAGATAACCATTTGGCGTTAACTTTTTAATTAACTGGGAAAACAGAGAATCTTGTCTCACAGTGTGCTCTACCTTTTTGCTATAAGTATAATTTAAAATTTGTGACAGGTTATTGTTACTGCTTTTTCAAATTGTGAAAAAGATGCAGTTTTGTGCTATGCTATGTCTGCTTAGTTCTGGTTTCCTGCCTACTCTGGAGAAGAATATTTATGTCTATATATTTATGTATAAGAAAATGCTTTCTTGGCTACAATGGCGACTTTGAGGTTTGAGGAGTATATGTATAAATTGTGTAGAACAACATTATCTGAATAAATGAGGAAAGGGTTTGCATATATAAAATACTAAATATAAGATCTTTTTGTGACTTACCTCTTAGTAGTATTCTAGTAACAGTAAAACCTTCCTCTTCCTTATAATGATCTGTCATTCTTTTATTGCTTATTAATGTGCCAGGCACATGCTAAGTACTTTATACAATTTTGCAATTAAATTCTTCCAACAACTTTAAGGAATGGGTATTCACGGCTCCATTTCACAAATGAGGAAACTGAGGTTTAGAAAAGGTACTTCGCGTACCTCAGAAGTGGCAGTTTCAGATTTAATACAAGATGGGTTTGGGGGGAAGGAAGTAGCTTAGTGGTAGAGCGCATGCTTAGCATGCATGAGGTCCTGGGTTCAGTCCCCGGTGCTCTGTCAAAAAAAAAAAAAATGACAGTTTTTGTACAAAGCTTTTTTTTTTATCTTAGTTGCTTTATTAAAATTAACTTCTCAGAAGACGAATATTCAATACTGCATAGGTGGGACAAAAATTTAATTCAATTAACCAGTTTTAAAGTTAAAAAAATACAGGATTGCCATTAGGATGGCAACTATGAAAAAAAGAAAGAAAGAAAGAGAAATAAATAATCCCAGAAAATAACAAGTGTTGAGAAGGATGTGGAGAATTTGGAACTCTTGTGCATTGCTGGGAATGTAAAATGGTGCAGCTGCTTTGGAAAATAGTGTGGTAGCTCCTTCAAAAAATTAAAAATAGAACTACCATATATTCTGGAAATCTGAGTCCTGGAGATATAGATAGATAGATAGATAGATAGATAGATAGATAGATAGATAGATAGATAGATAGATATCCCCCAAAGAATTGAAAGCAGGATCTTGAAGAGATACTTGCACACTCATGTTCATAGTAGCATTATCCACAATAGCTGAGAGAGGCGCAGGCAACCCAGGTGTCTATTGATGGGTGAATGGATAAACAAAATTTGGTCTATGCCCACAATGGAATATTATTCAGCCTTAAAAGAGGAAGGAAATTCTCATATAAGCTACAACATTGATGAACTTGAAGACATTATTCTACGTGAAATAAACTCATTACAAAAGGGCAAACACCATATGTTTCCATTTGTATGAGGTACCTAAACTAGTCAAAATAATAGAGACAGAAAGTAGAAAGGTGGTTTCCAGTCGCTGGGGTGGGGGGAATGGAGAGTTATTATTTATTGAGTATCAAGTTTCAGTTTGGGTTGATGAAAAAGTACTAAAGATGGATGGTGGTGTTGGTTGCACAACAATGTGAATGTTCTTAATGCCGCTGAACTATACATAAAAATGGTGAAGACGGTAAATTTTATGTGTATTGTATTACAATGAAAAATATCATTTAAAAAAGAGGAGAGTATTGAAGTGATTGCCTGTGAACTCTTTCCTGAGAAGGATAAAAGGGATTTTTATCTTAGCCATGTATTTCTTAGGTTAAGTTATTCCAGCTCCCCCAAACAGCCTTCACTGGAAAAGCAAGGGTGGTGGAAAATCAGTGAGACCTTGAGATTTATTTCCCTGACCCCCGGCTTGCTTCAAGTCCTCGTTCTCTTCATCTTGTCCAAGACAAAATAAGTGGACTTTCCTTGGGAACTGAATTCTTTGGAGGGTGATATGAGCATACTTTCACTCTGAGTGCTACAGGGGCACCTTTCTCGGCCTGAGAGGGAAAGCAAAGTGCAGAAATAACGTGGGGCTCACCCTCCAATAGGTAAATGAGATGTTTCTGGAATGAAACCTGTAACTGAGAGGCATGCTTTTCAGTGGGGCCTGGTGTTAGATGGCAGATGGATGAATCATCTGGTCAGAATGGGGCACCTGAAGGATACGGAATTTAATTAATACCCACTTCCCTTTGGGTTTATCCTACAGAATCTCACTGGTTCCACTCAGCTGTGTGTGGGAAAGTGCAATGTGATGTAACAGTGAAGCTGGGTGATCCATCTGCCAGCTGTAACACTATTATGGTTGTATGGATTGTAACACCTGAAAAGAGGGCTCCAGACATTTTTGTTGGTTGAGTTATTTTGTGGTCACCATACAGGTAGTGTAGTGGTGAATGGAGCCCGCACTCTAGTGCAAAATGGTCCTTTTGGGGCATCTTCCTATTTGTAAGTGTGAAAAGTTCAAGGGAGTATAGGGGGCATCTGGCAAAGGGCTTTATCCTTCCTTGGGGGAGAGAGGTGTGGGTGGAGCCAGAGTGCCCCTAGTTAAAGTGCTCTCTGGAGAGGTTTGCACCGAGGCTTCAGACTTCATTCTAACCACAGCAGGAGGCTGTTGTCACTTTTCGGTGGGGAGAGGAGGGTGGAGGTAACCAGGATGATTTTACCCCTCCTGGTGTTTAAGGCCACATTTACTATTGGATAGAAGCTAGAGTGGAATTAGGGAGGTCAAATAGGAGGCTTCTTCAAGACTGTACCCACAGATGACGGTAATGATAGTAACTGACACACATGGAAGGCTACCTGAATGCAAAGCTCGACTTGCCTTATCCTCGCTCTTTGCACTATAGGTGGGTGATATTACTGGTACCATTTTGCAGATGAAGAAATCCAGGAACAGAGCGGCTAATAAGTTTGCTTAAGATCTTATGCTAAATGGATCCGGGCTGGTGGGCAGGCCTGGGAGCTGGTAAAGAAGAGCTGTTTCCATTCTCCCCAAGCCATGTGATCACCAGGAATGTGGTGTAGGAAGGTGCAGGGCTGGTTGATGGCTTTAAACTGAGGTCCAGGAGCCGTGGGGCACCCCTCTGGCCACGTCTGTTCCTTCTTGGGATAGATGACAGCTGTTGTCCAGTGTCTACAGGGCTGGCCTGAGTTCTGGGGAGGAATGGGTCGGTTGGGGGCATTTGCTAGAGCCTTATGCTCCCGCATGCCTGCTTGCGTTCCTGGCTGTGGTAGTGGTGGGGGATGGGTGTAGTGTGGGGGTGGTGGCAGAGTACACAGCGTCATTCTGATTAGTGAGCAAGCTGTACATGGATATTTACTGATGTGAGCAGGTTCTGCCAGTCCCCTAGGCATCTGGTTGACATAAAGAATAGCCAACAAGCAACAGAGTGCTTTTTTGTGATGTTTACTCTATGAAGACACTGAGCTTGGCACTCTACCTGCTTGACAGTAAAGGCAGCAAGAAATTCAGAGCCATTAAAGAACTGTGTATAGCAGAATACAAAAACAGCCTTTTCAGGTGTTTTGTCAGCCTGTTTCCTGCAGACATCTGTGGAAAGCATGTGCCTCTACTAACATTTAGGAAAGGTGGTTAGCAGTTTTGTAGAGAAGCAGGGAACTGTAATTTTCCACTTTGTTTTAAAAAATCCACCTGCCTTGGTCATGCTTATTATTGAATGTGTTGGATTCAGTATTAAAGGAAAGCTGACAGGTAGGGAACATCTGCTTTTTCACTTAAAAAAATGTTAAATATGTGGTTTTTTTTTAAATTAAAAAAATGAAATACATGCACATGGTTTTTAAAGATTCCCTAAGTGACATAAAGGGGTGTAGAAATCCTCCTTTCATTCTGATCCTCCCACGCCTTCCCCAGAGATGGTTTCAGGTTTCTTGTGTATTCTTCATACATGGTCCATGCAAATACAAACAGATGATGTATGCAGTATGCAGACTATTCCGTGCTTTGCTGTTTGCATTATATAATAGTTCTTAGAGATGATTTCATATCAGCACACATAAATGTATCCCATTTGTCTTAATAGCTATACAGTTCCAACGTATGGAATGATCAGAATTTATTTAATCAGGCTTCATGTAGACCTTAATGCTTTTATAAACAACATTGCAGGATATATCTTCTCCTTTACTGTTTCACTCACGTGTGAGCGTATCTATAGAATAAGCTTCTCTGTCAAAGTAAATTTGTATTTAAAATCTTGGAAGGCTTACTGCTGGGCTTAGTAAAGCTAGAACTCGAACATCTATTGTGTGAAAGACTGGTCACTTTTGAGAATTTAGTTTGATTAACATGGTTTTTATCCTGCCAGAAATTGTAAAGAGGTGCTGATGAAATCTCTCACTTCTATTTAAACATTTGCTCCTAAAAGTAAGGTCTTTCACCCAAATGTTATTTCAAGCAAGCACAGTTTAGTCATTCATTAAGCCCCTCCCTTGACAGACACAGCACAGTCTTGATCCTGAGCCCCAGCACCCCAACCACAAGCTACCTGTGGTGAGCATGGGGGCCACTCACTTCCCTGCATGAGAAACTTCGCAACACTGGAACATGGGGAACGTATTGAGCGTCTCTTGGTGGAAAGTCTTAAGGATCTTCTGAGGGATCTGCAACTTTGTGTAGCCAAAGAAGTGTTGCTACTCAGTTGTTCATCTGCACTTGTGGGTCACCAGTTCAGGAGGCATTTTTCTGCCGGCTTCATGCATGTTAACCTGTGTGGTGGGGTGTGGTGGGGGCTTAAACTTCTTAATGTCAGTCCATTTCTGCAAGTGATGTTTGTTATTTTTCAACATCTTTCCAGAGTTAAATCTTACTAGGAGGGTGTGAGGAGTTTAAAGAAACTGATAGTGGGGGATTTATTTTTGTTTATGTTTGTATTTAATTTTTTCAGCATTTAACCAGGAGTTTGGAACCTGGACTTTGCCATTTGATCCTCTAGACTATTCATCATATTGTGGGACGCACCTGGAAACCTCTGCACTTCCTGTGCCTCGTTAGTCAGCACTATTAGTATGTCTTTTTTTTTTTAATTAAAAAAAAATATGCAGACTTGTTTTGAAAGACAGCTAAAATGTCAGTTGGTATCCCTAGTGAACAAGTTCTTCCTTTGACTGCTTGTTCTTGTCAGTGATGATCTGAGATGGGTGTAGTTACCAAGCTTTTGAAAGTGTGTATCTAGGTTCTATAATGTGGTCTTGAGTGGCGTTGGTCACTCACTGAGTACCTATTAATAATTAGCCCTACACTAATAATAACAGTAGCTAACTTGCACTGAACCACTACTCATCAAAATCCTGCACCTGAGTTTTTTGGTTGTTTTTTTTTTTTTTTGCCTGACTTTTAGGGATCAGGTGACTGAAGAGGTTAAGCTGAACACACAAGGGCCCACCGTTTGTGTGTGTAGAAACAGGATTTGAATGCGGGTGCTTTACTCCAGGCTCCCACCGTGATAGTGTACATTAGTCTCCAAAAGAATCCTTTGAGATTGGTAATAATATTCTCATTTTACCTTCAAGGACCTTGAGGCTCAGAATTAAATATGACTTAACTACAGGTCATTAAAGTTCATAGCTAATGAGAAACCACGTGGTCTGAAATCCAGATTCTGCTGCGTTGCTCAAAGTTGTTATTTAAGGCAGGGTCTCATATGTGGGCTTGTCCCACATATTTCAGGACATTTTGCTTCCCTGGAACCCACTCACTAAATTCCAACAAGGACCCCGTGACTGTCCACCCGAAAATGTCCCCTCGTACTTCTGATGTCTTTTACTAGGTGTATATTTACATTTCTTAATTTCAGGCTTGCCTCTTATCATTATACTACATTGCCTCCCATGGCAATTTTTTAATCAACAGTAATCAAATTTGACTCTTGCTCATAATTTGGAATAGTTAGAATAATTGGAATAATTGTAAATGCAAATCATTTCAATACAAAATCACAGATGTGAGAGAGCATCTCACCCAGATCCTTGTCTAAATTAAACACAAATACACACACACACACACACACACACACACACACACACACCCCTACACCCCTCTACTCACCCCAAAGCACACAGATGGCAGGAAGGACTTTCTCAAAGTCAAAAAATAAATTGGCAGCTGCCTGGACTCAACTCCAGTGGGGGAAGGAGGTGACATTTCTTCGAATTACCAGTTTGCTTCAGGCAAATGTATTTGACTGAGCTGTGTTTATTTTCTAATGAGTGATTTTGACCTTTCAAAGGGAGACATTTGGAGCGTTGATGTAATTTAGCTGAAACGCATACCATGGAACTGCAGGACAAGTTTGTGGCTATTTTGGAAAAGTTATTTCACACATAGTCTTTTCCTTAAGCAGTTTTACAGTGCTGACAGAATTGGATCCTTATAATGAGACTTGTCACGTTTACCCCAGCAGGTGTTTGTGCAGACTCCCCCAGATTTAAGTAGAATAAGAGGCAGCTTGAATAATCTCATATGTTCTCATCCTGATGGTTCTCATAGAGGGAGAGAATTTTTGGTGAATGAAAAGTGTTATTGCTTGAGAACATTCATTTGTTCAGAAAAACTGTTCAGTGCCTGTTGTGTAGCAGATACAGTTTTAATTTCTGTGGATGAATTGGGTATAGATTTTGCCTGTTGTATGTGGTACTGGTTTTTTCCATACTGTTTCTGTATCTTCATTAAAAGACAATTTAAAAAGATGACTTGCCTACGTTCACTTAGGACACTGTACAACTGTAGTGTTCATTGTCTAGGGCCAGAGTTAGAGGTTAGTTCTGGTAAATGTACACTTCTCTTTGCCTGAGAGAATCAGTCTCACTCATTTAGTTGCATGCCTTTAGAATATGAAATGTGTTTTGGGGAATGAATTTAATGAAGAAGTTGATTCATTATGCAGGAGGGTCATCAGATGATGATAACTTTTTTAAAAAGCACCTTTAATCTCATGGAGTTCTTGGGCCTCAAATTTGGATCTTGGTTAATCAGTTAAATCGCAGAGCCTGAGGATACTATGACCAGTGCAGAAATGTCTTCTGATGAGTGATGAGTGATGAATGATGAGAGAGAATTCGCAGGTGTTGGAGTACTTTTTCCAAATACCCTTACACAAATTTGGAGGTGTTGAGGGATATGCGTTTCTTACTGTGGGAAAGAAAAGTTCATTGGAGCTGTTGACATAGACCTTTCATTAGATTTAGAAATCGTAGAAGTTGTTTTGAAATCTCCCAAGTCATAGTAACAGGAAAGTAATGCTTCTTTTCCTCGTCCTCCTCCTTTTCCTCACGATTACTACGATGACGACGATGAAGACGATGACAACAACGACGACAATGACAAAGACGACTGTTATTACAGAGAGAGTGGGAACATTAACTTGGGAAACGTCTGTTTGAATTAATAACTCATTCAGCAGAGACTTTGGTTGAGAGCTATTGTATGTCTCTTTTACCTTCATGAGGAAGAGACCATGGATTAAAAAGCTTGATATTGGAGAACTCTTTAAAAAAAAAAAAAAACAACAACAGTAAAACACAACAGACTTAGGGCATCTCCTGGGGTCGTTCAGCATAATTTGTGTACATATGACTTGTATCCAGAGCTAAAGTGTATTACAGTAATCCATGTTCTTAATGATGACCTCTGACTCATGAGAATCATGTGAAACTGGGTTCTGGGGACTCTTCTTGTTTAAAAAATATCAAGAAATAACCCCAGAAGTGTATTTGAGGAGATGGAAAATGTTTAGGATGCCATGTGATAGAAAATCAGTTACAAAGTAGCACGCATGTATGTCCTCAATTTGGTAAAATCCAATGATGTTTTTCAGAATTTTATAGTGAACCTTGGTAACTCTTGTAAAAAAAAAAAAATGTCATTAGAAGTTAAGGGGAAATTCTAATTCTCCACAAAATAGTGAGTCAACCATTTCTCAAAAAAGAAGAGGGAGCAGGGGGCAAAGATTTTGAAGAATATTTAATAGTTTAGTGGCCTAGAAACGTATCTGTAAGTTGTGACATGAAAAATGATTATAAAGCAATGTGTATAGTCCTAAATTTGTAAAATGAATGAATTTCCAAAACAAGAAGTCAACCAAAATTGTGTGTAAAAAGTATACAGAATATACAAAATTATGCAAAATTTTGCACAAAGTAAAAAAGCATTTAACAGTGTATATACATACATACATACATACACACACACATGCACGTATCAGTGGATCAAGCAAAGAAGGCTTGGAAAGAAATATTTCCAAATGCTAAGTGATTCTGGTGCAGGCTAAAGTTATTGGTAATTTTTCTTGCCTCTGTGTATCTTTATCTTCTAACATCATTCAGAGAACATCTGTTACTTTTGCAAACAGGGAAACAGTAAGAAAGAAATGTAATACATTACAGAAAGATTTTCACTTACTAAAAGAGAAAACAAAAAACTTAGCCCAGAAAGTCTCTTTTATCTGTGCAGTTGTCTCCATTTTATTGTTTGATAACTGAGCCGTTTGAGGATTTTTGTTTTAATGGGGCTCCTAATGGAGGTGGTGCCTTCTAGCCCATGGTTGTTACTACTTTACTGATACAAACTTAAGACCTCAGGGCAGTGAGTGAGGAGACAAACGATTCTCTGGTAGTTCTTCATGCTCTCAGATGACACCTGGGAGGTGAGGCCCCCTTTGTCTTTGTATGTATCTTACCAGGATGGACACTTAACTCTTGGCTGAGGGTTACACTCAGTGGAGAAAATTCAAGAACCAAGCTTAGTGCATCATTTTCCCTAGGAAATTAATTTCCAAGATTTAGCCCTTGGAGTTCTGAAAAGCAAGAGCTGGTATATGACTGCAGCCCTTTCTTGGAGATTCTTAGTGCTCATTGACATATTCAAGGTTCTGAGAAATTCTGGTGCGAAAAAGCAAATGTAATTGCTAGTTCCAGTTTAGTTCTCACTTGCTATGACAGACTTGGCCCATGACACTCACCCTGACCCTGTGTCCCTCTTGATCTTTTACCCCAGCATCTAACTGGCAATTTCCTTTAGCATTTCATAATTCCAATTTTTGGGGCAGAGAATCTGAATGGCTGGCCCCATCTTTTTAGCCAGTAAACACAAGGCGTGAGCTCCAGACCAGCCGTCTCCCCAGGTCCAGTCAGCTATGGCTGTGTGCAGGGTCTTGTATCATGTGATACAGAAGATGGCAGCTGAAGAGCAACTGAGCTTGGGGGTGTGATAGAATTCCCCAGGAATAGCGGTAGGTGAACTGATACCCTGATGTGTCTACTGCAAATTCAGTTTGAGTAAATTAGTTGATTCTCAGTTAAAAAAACATTTCTCATGATCTGCCTTGGAACTGGATTTAATATTTTAATCTGTTTCTATATTGGAGTACATTTGGGATTTCTTTTTAGTTCATCTTGTATTTTTACTAGCCAGCTGAATTTTGTTTCTTTTAGGAACACAAAAGATAGCTTTTGTGACTTGCAAAGTTTATTATGGTAGCCTGGTTTGACAATTCAGGGTGAATTTTCTTTTGAAGCCCTACTATTACTTCAAAGTATTTAAAAAGGAAATAAGAAAATTCTCCTTGTTGTGAGTTCCTTTAATTACCATTAAATATTTATTCTTTTCAATATCTGAATCCAGATTCAAAAGGCAAAGTGCTTGGATTCATTTTTAAAGTATTTACTGAATTGCTGACCTGTATATACTGTACATTCAGGAAAAGGCGTAGCCTGTATCTGTGAGAACTTCTGACTAGTTAGGGAGATGGTGCGCCTCTCACAGAGCGGCTACTTGGACAGCAGTAGATTAGACATAGTTTAGATAATTTTTTTAAAGGCCTTATAGTTCTTGAAGTTTTATAGTTTTAAAGGCATTACATTTTTTCTTACTTTTAGTTGAAAAAATTTTTTGATAGTGACATAAGACTGTAAAGATGGTTTTACTGGAATGTCAATTATAATAAACTATTGTGTAAATGTAATTACCAGCCCAGAATTTGTTGGGTATGTATATAATATTTTGGGGAAAAAGTTAAATAAAAAAATAGCACATGGACAATTCCTTCATTATTACAAATATGTTTATTTCCATTGTTCTTACTAAGCCAGGTGACAGGCGTGGACGAACAGTGTGGGGAGCAGGGTAGCTGAAGGATATTAGAGGGAACTGCAGAGCAAACACTTAGCAATAAAAAATGTTTTGAAGGTGGGTAGTAATCCAGTTTTGAAAATAATCAAGTGTGAAAAGTAAGGGTGGGTGAATTGAGGACTTGATGACAGAAATGCTTGATTTGATAAAATTGGTAACAAACATGATAGGGTTTTGTTGGTTGCTTACCAATGTTTCTGAGAGCATTGTGTAAACACAGATAAAGTGTGGCTCTTGCCCTCAAGGAGCTATGATTAAATACACACAAGGAAGATTACATTGGCACATCTAAGGGTGGGGATTTAATAACAACCAAAACTTGCCCTGGTAAAGTAGAGGCAGGGCACTGCTAACAGGGCTCTTGGTAACAGGATCTGTGATGTAAGAAAATTATTTCTTCCATTTGTGGGTTTCTCAATAAAAGTTCTAGGAACCTGAGACTCTTCTAGGCAACCTCCAAAGGTAAAATAAGGATCGAGAACTATATTTGAGTCATGGGAGAGGAGGATATCTGAAGATTTAATTAGAATGAAACTGTTTGGAAGACCCTTTTCTGTGTCCTATATACCTCGTTTCTATCAGTAAAAAAGTGAAGGCATTTACCTGACACACAGACTTCTTTCAGGGATTAAAATGAGATTCATAGCTTGTCTACGATTTGTACCTGGCCCCAGCAGGAACGTGCTTGTGTTTGTTGACACTGCTATTTACCTCCGAGTTTCACCTGTCACACAGAAATGTAAATACTAGTTGATGTGGTTTTTCTCCTTGAAATGGTGAGCTCCTTCAGGGAATCGAGTCTTTTGTCTCTTCATAATCCCACTCAATAAAGGTTGCCTGAATGAAGGGTTAAGATACCTTTTCTTTCCTCCAGGCTAAGGAAGGCACTGGGTTCCTTCTGCAGAAGGGGAGAGGCCTTTGCCTGGAGATCACATTTTTGTTATCAGGATTAGCTTCGGGCTTTTTCTAGTTTTGCTCTGTTCCATTACTTTCTCTTATTATATCCTGGAGCCCAGTTACTTCCTGTCTGTCACCACTGGGAGTCCTCCTGTAGGTGTGGTGTATTCCTCCGAACTTTTCTATCCCCTGCTTCAGCCCTCTCCTTCAACGCCCACATTTTAGTGGACTGCAGTTTAATAACCTGGCCTTTTCTTCTAGATGAACCTGCCCTCCTCAGCGCAGCTATTCACATGTACTTTACAGAGGAAGAGGGAAGAGAGGAGGCCCTTTGAGAGGCAGAGTGGGAAGTTGCTGAACTCCCAGGGTAGTGAATGGATGGCCTTTCACATTATGTGTTTTCTTTTACACCTCAGCCCAGCAGCTCAGAGAAAGAGCTCTGTGACTTACCCGAGAGAATCTCAATGGGTTGCAAGTTGAGGCCAGATTTGGGGGAGGGCTGGGAGGAGACTTTCAGTTTACTCTTTGTCTTATTCTTTCAATCTGGGATAAGTATGAATGTATTGTAGCAACGGGGACATTAAGATTTTCCTTGAGCCAGCGTGCTTGAACTCTTCTCCCTGGTGCCAGCTGCTAGCAGAATTCTGGAAGCCTTGAGGTGTCTCCAAAAGGAGAGCCCAACTTTCAGTCACCATAGACTAGGCGTGATGCCTGGGGCTTTGCAACTATAGTCAAGACTGTCAAGGCTCTTCTCCAGGCCTGGAAAGAAAGACACAGTTCAATTAAACTGTGTTACTGAGAGTTAGACGTTAGAGGACTTCAAAGACTTTGTACTTGGCATTTTGTATTCTCTTAAACTCAGATTTAATTCGTATAACACGCTGTTTTTGAGTGAGAGTGAGGAAATTTTCAGTGTGTGTGTGTGTGTTTTCCTATTGTAATAAAATGTAATGTTAATAGGAAAAAATAAAAATTATAAAAATATAATTAAATTGATCTTGTACTGTTCCTGGTCTCTGTATTCTTCGAGTCTAATTTCACATCATCTTTCCTCCTGAGAAGAAACAACCAAGTTATTTCATTGCCGAGTTTGGGACAGGGTTGCCAAAAATCGAAGTATGCCTGCTGATTTTTCCTGCTGTGATTTCCCTGTCGTAGGTCCACGTTGACAGAGGCAGTTGAAGTTGATTTTGGCCTTGCCTCCCAGGGTTGTTCCTTGGGTGGTCAGTTAGTCAGCTTGGTCCCCAAGCTGAAACCTCTGTCCTCCCTGATCTAGGAGGGAGTCGAGCCTTGAAAGGACTGGCCCTACGAATATGAACTTGTAAAGTGGAAATTCACCGTGCCTTAGAGAATGTTGTGAACTTAATTCTTTTCCTTCCTCCTCCTCTCTTCTTAGGCTCTTTCTGTTTTACTTCGAATTTCCTCCTACTCCAGGGTCGTTTTTCTTGAGGGGGGGTCACCAGTAGTAAACGCACGGGAGTTTGAGTATTGTCACACCAGAATTATTGTGAATAAGGGAAGGGCATCTACCCTGTCACCTCCACTCCCCCCAGTACCCTTCTGAATGTCACTGGCTTAATGTCTGAAAAGTTTCTTGCCTTGTTATACTCAGTCTTAGTTAAAAGTTTAGAGCTATGTATGGCCTTCTAAGTGCAATTTGGATCATTTTTTCCCTAGATGCTTTACTGTGCAAGGTGAGCGTGGGTAACTTGCTTACTCACTGGTCCCAGAAAGAAGGCTCACGTTGTATCTTCACAGCATGTGTCCCCTGTAAAACCAAGTCTGTGGCTTCTACTACGCCCTTACCGTGCTAGATCCCGTATAAAGACATCACCAGAGAGCTCTCAGCTGCCCTAGTAGTTATCTAATCTATATAAAGAGTCCATCCAGACCTATTTTTGTTTCCTGTCCCTAAGCCACTGGCTAACAAGACACTTCCCCCATCTCGCAGGAGGAAGGCGTGTCCGTGTCCTTTTGTTCAGGACATGTGAAAAACACGTTGAAACCGGAAAATAGTGAAAGAATCATTAAATGATTCTCGGAATTGAAGAGCAGATTCGGTTGTTTTCACCATTAAGCCAGAACTGTCCTGTGTCTTTGGCCTCCGACACACTTGATTTGGGATCCTTTCCTACTTTTTCACACTGTGACCTCTGGCAAGTTTGTGGTCTTGGACAATTTCCCGACCTTGGACAAGTTGTATAACCTCTTGGGGCCCATTGTTTGCATATGATAAATTGGTAACCCTAATCCCTCCCCCCTTGCAGGGTTCTCACAGGATTGAATGTGAAGGCTTTTCGTGATGTCTGACAATCCTGGTTACTGTCGATGACACATTGTTTTGTATTTATCAGTGAGGATGCAAGAAGGCCTTTTTTAGCTACATGCCTTTTGGTAGGTACATCATATATAGCCTTTAAAAAAAAATTCAAGTATAGTCAGTTTACAGTGTTGTGTCAATTTCTGGTGTACAGCATAAAGTTTCAGTCATACGTATACATACATATATTTGTTTTCATATTCTTTTTCATTATAGGTTACTATAAGATATTGAATATAGTTCCCTGTGTTATACAGAAGAAACCTGCTGTATATCTATTTTATATATAGTAGTTAGCATCTGCAAGTCTCAAACTCCCAATTTGTTCCTTCCTACCCCCTTCCCCCCTAGTAACCAAAAGTTTGTTTTCTGTGACCCACATAGTCTTATAGCAACTTTTTTAGATATGTTATTTCCTCTCCCTCTCAAGTGGCAGAATAGAAGTTTCTCTTTTTGAACTGTGTTCCCGTTTTGGCCCCTGCTTTTTGAAAGTACTTACGATAGAATTAAATATTCATGCAGATGTGATGTGCCGTTTGAAGGTGGCTTTATCACAGGTCCCTCAATACTTTTCTGGTGGTAATTTGCCTTTCTGCACCTGTGACTTTCTCTGAGGGACATCATACTCTTGATTTCCTCCTCTGTTGCAGTGGGAAAGCATGCTGAGTGATACAAGTTAACATGTCAAAAAATTACACTTTGTGAAGTTGAAGTGTTTCTTTTGAAACTTCTTTGAGGTAGGAAAGATGAGTGGGCCTACTTTACAAGCAACAGGACCCTTCAAGTTTTTGATAATTTCAGAAGAAAGACTTTGTGGAACCTGAATTACCTGGTTCTTTCTTCTAAATGATTCGTGGGCCAGGACAATATAATATATTCTGTATCTAATTACAATGGTCTCTCTTCTGAGAGCATTTTACTTTTTATTTTTGGTGTCTCCAGCCCTGCATAGTAGCTGTCAAGAGGAACAGCTTTGCCTCACCTACTAACTCTGTAATTTTGGGCTCTGTGCTTTGCTCTGAGACTCAACATCCTTATCTGTCTACAGGCAGATAAGATAACGCTGTCTTCAGAGCAATGAGAAGATCAAGTGAGATGATGCATCAGTAGCTTAGTCTAGCTTGTTAGACTAGTAGTAGACAAAACATACTAGTTTGGTTGTTCCCTTTGTTCTATAGATGTTTTTGTAGCTATACAAAGGAGGTCCAGACTTCCTTGGTCCCCTACCCTCCTCCCTCTGCTCCCACTTCCCAGACTGCACTCCTAGCCGTACGTTTGTCCTGGACAACAGGAAGGCCCTTTATCTTCCATTTATATCATAACACAGCTTCTGTTTCCCCCAGTCTCGGGAGACCTTGCAGGTTGACTTCAAACAGCCATCCAGCTCGTCAGAACATCTTCCTGAGACACGTGAGCATCGTCCTGAAATAATAGCCCCCTGCAGCCTGTGACCACTTGCCACTCTCTTCCTATAGCATTTTATTTTGGTCCAGATAGAAGGATTCTTAGACTCTCAGACAGATCCTTGATCCAGCAGTCGAAACTCATGTGTGATATTCAGACAGGGCAGTGGTGACCTTTGGGGAGAGTGGTGGTTACACTTGTGTGCTCACTTTAGGAAAATTAAGTAAGGCACTCGATTTCTGTGCTTTTCTGTGTGTATCTAATACATTAGTACAAATGTTTATTATTTTTTTAAAAGGTACTTTTTTTCTCTTTCTGCAGGTACTGTAATTCACATGTATATTCACATAGATATTTTTGAAGGGTTACATTTCATTTTTAGTTGGGAAAGTCATGAAATTAAATGAGGAAGCGTTTCTAAGCTCTTTAAGGTGATGTGGGTTAAAGTTTATAAGGTCTTTGATCATAAACATACTTATGTGGTCTGGAGTTTCACTTAACTTGCTGTTGATGGCGTTTGGTAAAAATGAAATTTAAATCTGTTGCTACCTTTTCAAAGTTGTGATTCTTATGTTTTGAAAATATGCTTTCTTGCTTCTTTATCTTTCTCTATGTTGTCAATTAGCAGTTATTTAGCTGAACAGTGAGGAGATAATTTTTAAAAATGTATGATTTTAAAACTCATGTTATACCGTTAGATGCACTTGAATTGCCATGTTTTTATTGGCGTTGGATTTACATGCTTGCCTCTGCATGGCTTTGCATAAAGCTTACTCTGAATACCATAACAGCCAGAAATTAGCTGGGAAGTAGGAAAGAATTATTTTTTGCTATGGATAAGGGATAAGAAGTGAATAATATTTACCTTGGGTTTCAGTTTTTTTCTTATAAGCAGCTCATTATCTGAAGAATGTACTTTAATTTGCTTATTATTTTCTTCTAGATTGGAAGGAAGACAGGTGAAGAAAAATAACATGATTCAGGTAGATGGAGTTTTAATTTCTTTATGCACCTTTTTATGTTTAGTTTGTATTTCTCATGTTTTCCCATTGAGAAGAACAAAATTTTTGTGGTCAACTTGAATGTTTTAAACATTCCTTATATATTTGACTGTAATAGTCAAACATATTTATACATTTAATTAATTTAGTTACATATGTACATTTAATAATCACATATTTATGTAAAATATAATACTACAACTAACGCTTTTTTCCCACTTAGAAAAATTTTCTTCCAACTCTTTACTTACATGTTTGACGTCAGTATCTTCATTATTAGAGTCACATTTTTAGAAGCATTCAGTGCCGTTTCTCACAATATGTTTTCATTTTAGTTGTTTGTGATACAGCACTTTTGGAATCCATGTATGGTGCTATAATTGGAAATTTTATTCCAAGCCACACGTAAACCATTTGTATAAAGTTAGAACAGTTGCTGCTTCATTCTTTCTCTGTAGATGAAGGTTGGAGATGTCCATTGTGTCACAATTTGTAGATTTGCTTTGTTAAATAGTTTTCCTTCCCCTCTCCCTCCTTCCCTTCCTTCCATCCATTTATTTTATTTTATTTATTTTGAGATAATCACACGTGCATTGTTTAAAGTTAAAGTAGTACTGTAACAGCCATTCCCTTTTCTTTTTATACTCCCATTACTCCTTTACCCAAAGATGGTCCTTTTCAACTCTTTTAGTTACATTTTTTGGTATCCACCTACCTATTTCTAAATAATACACAGTATGCTTTACTGATTTCTTTTCACATTTTGGATGTAAACACTGATTTCCTGCTGCGGATTTAACTCTCATACACAACTATTTACCCTCAGTACACACCTAGTCTTGTCTCTCCATTTTCTGGATGCAGTCATGTTATAGTCTGTGGTTAAATATATACTTTATATATATATTGAGTATATTTTATATTTAATGCTTTTTATTATATGTAATGCATTTTATATTTTAATATAGTTAATATATATTATATTTAATGTTTATTATGACTGTGTTTTGTTAATGGCAGAGCTTGTGAGACTTAGGTTGAAATGTCTCTGGCCATTCTGCTTTCCATTTGGTCATGTGTGGACTGTTTTATTTTTCTGGAAAATATTTGACTCTTTTCTTTATCCCCAGAATTCTGAAATTTCATATTGAAACATATGTCTTACGATTTTTTTTTTTTTAACGTTCATGATTTTCTTCCTTCAGAAACACATGTCTTCCAATTTGGGAAGTTTTCTTGCAGAGTTTCTTTGATAATTTTCTTTCCACCCTTTTCTCTGTTTTCTGTAAGTTTGTTAGTGGGATATGTGGACTTACTGGTTTGGTTCTCTAGTTTTCTTATGTCTTTTTCTTAGTTATTTTCTAACTCTCTGTGTTTCTGTTCTGAGAGGGTTTCTTAGTATTTTTTAAACTTTTAATTTCTGCTGGCCTGTTTGTAATTTCAAATTTAATTTTTTATTGGCCTCTGAATATTTCATTTAAAAACTGGGATCCTGTTCTTGTTTCATGGATGTGATACTTTCTCTTTTCCCTTGAGAATATGAATTGAATTATTTTGCCGTTTTCTTCTGCTCATTGCACTTTTCTTTTTCCTCTGTGTTTTCCCTTTTAATCAGCTTGTTTTGGTCCTTGATTTTAATGTTAGAGGCTTTTCTCAAATGAATGGTGAGACTCTTTAGTTGTCTGTTCATATTTAAGAGTGATACTATAAAAAGTGGACTGGAAATTTGCTTTCCTAGTTGGCTTCTGTAAAGGCTCTTTGGGGAGGAACCTGGCCATTTGAGTTCAGGTGATTCCTGGACATCAGAATCTGCAAATCTTCTTTCTTGGATCTTTCGGTTTCTCCAAAAGGAAATCCTCTGTTCATGTGTTTTTGTAGGGGTAAAAGCCTACCTGTGAGGATCTGGGGGAGCCAGCTGGGAGAAGGGAGCCAGAGGTCTCACTGTACAAGTGTGTAAGTGCTGAGTTCTTGGTGCCTCTATTTGAACCTTATGTGATGCCTCTGGGTCTGAAGTCTTGGTGCATCATTTTCTCCAGAGAGTAAGCAGCTTCCTGTTACAGAAGTAGGGATCATTTGTCTGGCTCTACCAGGTGGGGAGAAGACCTGGGATTCTAACTGCCCCTTTTTTTGGTTGTTGTTTTATTATCTTGCAGTTCTGTAGGTCAGGTAGGAAGTCTGGTGTGGGTCTCACCAGGTTAAAGTCAAGGTTGCCACAGGACTGCAATCATTTCTAGAGGAGAATCCATTCCCTTGCTTTTCCTAGTTTCTAGAGGCTGGCTGTATTCCTTGGCTCCTGGCCCCTGGCCCCTGGCCCCATTCCCCCTACTAAAGGAGCAACAATAGGTCAAATACATCTCATGTTGCATTACTTTGACCTCTTCTGCTTCCATCTTTTGCTTTTAAGGACCCTTATGATTACACTGGACTCACCTATTTAATCCAGAATAATATCCCTCCTTTTTTTTTTATTGTGGTAAAGAACACAATATAAAGTTTACCATCTTAATTTTTAAATTGTATAATATAGCAATGTTAAGTATATCCACATTGTTATGCAACAGTGCTCTAAAACGTTTTCTTCTTGCAAAATTGAAACTTTATTCCCATTGAACAACTCTCCTTTCTCCCCTTCCTCAGCTTTTGGCAACTACTGTTCTATTTTCTGTTTCTAAGAGTTTGACTACTTCAGATACCTCATATAAGTGGAATCTTATAGTATTTGCTTTTTGTGATTGGCTTGTTTTACTTAGCATAATGTCCTCAAGCTTCATCCATGTTGTAGCATATGGCATGGATTTCCCTTTTTTAAAAACTAAATAATATACTGTTCTATGTGCATGCCTCATTTTCTTTATTGACTCATCTGTTGATGGACATTTAAGTTGCTTCCACCTCTTGGCAATTGTAAATAGTGCCGCAGTGAACATGGATGTGAGATCCTGCTTTCCATTTTGGGGGGCATATACCCAGAAGTGGGATTGTTGGATCAGAGAATAGTTCTATTTTTAATTTTTTGAGGAACCACTATACTGTTTCCCACAGTGGTTGCACCATTTTACATTCTCACCATCAGCACATAAGGGTTCTGTTTTCTTCCTGCCAACACGTGTGATTTTGGTTGATAACTCCTTTGGTTTTGATTTTCATATTCCTGATGATTAGTGATGTTGAGCATCCTTTCTTATGCTTGTTGATCATTTATATACCTTCTTTGGATAAATGTCTATTCAAATTCATATCTGTTTTTTAATAGGGTTATTTGTTTTTTGGTGTTGAGTTGTAGAAATTCTTAATATATTCTAGCTATTAACTCTTTATCATATATATACATAAACTATCTCTCTCTCTTTCTCGTTCTCTCTGTGTGTGTGTGTGTGTGTGTGTGTGTGTGTGTGTGTATATATATAGTTTGCAAGTATTTTCTTCCATTTCGTAGATTGTCCTTTCATGCTGATTGTTTCCTTTGCTGTAAGGAAGTTTTTAAGTTTGATATAGCCCTATTTGTCTCTTTTCAAAGCTTTTGTTGCCTGCACTTTTGGTGTTATATCCAAGAAATCACTGTCAAATCCAATGTCATGAAGTTTTCCCTCCTATATTTTCTCCTAGGAGGTTCCTAGTTTCAGATTTCATGTTTAGGTCTTTAACCCATTTTGAGTTAATTTTTATATATTGTATAAGGTAAGGGTCTAACTGCCTTTCGTACCAACCGGTCCCCTTTCAACTCACGACGCTCTCCTCCCCGGGAACCAGACACTACTTTTCCTGAGCCTTT
The DNA here is from genome assembly GCF_036321535.1 of Camelus dromedarius. Taxonomy (NCBI): domain Eukaryota; kingdom Metazoa; phylum Chordata; class Mammalia; order Artiodactyla; family Camelidae; genus Camelus; species Camelus dromedarius. The sequence continues at coordinate 48,425,296 of NC_087443.1, read as the reverse complement.
CTAGAGCAGTCATCTGGCTTTTTGTTTGTTTCTCAGGCAGGGATGTTCCAGCTTGCTCTGCTCAGCAGTCATCTCTGCTTTCAGCTTCCAAAATGCCATTGATACCTGTTGTCTGCTCTAATATACTTTTCTGTCCCCTTTGTCCTTATGGATTTATATCTTTTATCCTCTCTTAATTATAATTTTAATGGGAATTAGAGGGAAGCAGAGATAAACAGCCTTATTCCATTGGCCATCCATAACCCCAAAATCCACATTGCTTTTTAAAATGATATTTAAAAGGTTTTTAGAAATGCTGTCTCATATTTGCTATTGTTAGGTACTACCTCCAAAATTAATTGTTCATTCTCTTTCTCTGCCTCTTTTTGTTAGCCAGTTTCTGTCAAGTGACCTAAAACCGTCCAAAGCTAGCATTTAATGAAAGTTATTTTCTCAAACATTATTTCATTATTCAAAATAAACTGATACCCTGGTTTGTAATATGAGGCTTAGTGAGGTCTTAAATATAAAGTGACACCCTATTTCCTGAGATAGAATTTTTTCAGGGGAGACCCTTGATTTATCTTTAGGCGTGTATGCTGTATGTTGGTATCATCAGGAGATGATGGTCTTTTGTATAAATATATTTTACTTTGAAGCTTTAATTGAACATTTTTAAGCTAATGTAGTGGCAAGAGAGTCCTTATATGTTTTAGTTTGTGAAGGTGGCTTTCTTTTGACTGTATTTGATTATTTACTATTTCTTATAGATAGGGTAAAGAATGATTAAAATGGGAGATTGCCTGGTATGACTTGGTCCTAGAAGAGTATCAAGAGTGGTTTCTTTTGTCCCAAGAATTGTTTCCTCACATATTTAAGCTTGGTAGTTGGCTCAAGATAGCTACCCAGTTTGGTACATGGAGATCCTTAGGATTTCTATTCTGGGCTCCAGAGATGGGCTTCAAAGAGTTCAAGATCCTTCTGAAATTTGAGTGGTGGGAGAATAGGCTTAGCTTTCATCAGATACTCAATGACATGGGGCTTATATGATCCTGAAAAGGGTTGTAAACCCACTTTGAACTCACTTTTGAAAAGAAAAAAGAATGTTACTGATTAAACTAGATATGATCAAACTGAAATGCCACGGTGCTAGCTACCATTAGATTCCACATTCTTTCACACGTTAATACAAATGACCATAGATGGGAGATTAAACGGACAGCTCTCTTTGTTCTCTGTCAGATGCAAAACATTATCTCCAGCTTTCTTGTTGTGCACACAGCCATTTACACATATATAGCTACAAAAAGTATCATTTATGAGGGCGATGTTTTGGCCTTTTTATCAGTCAGCTTGTAAAGAAGGTTACTTAGTAGTTGCCCTTTATTTTCATATTGAAGCTGCTGTGCTTAATTTGTGAAAATCAGTTATTTGTTGACAATTAAAGATAGTAGGTAAGTATGCAAAAAGAGAAATACCTTTATGTAATAGAGGGTTACAGTTAAGAAAAGATGGGGTAAGTTTTATACATATTTTATGACAAAAAAGCTTGAAGAAAGAGAGGAAGGAAGGAAGGGAAAGAAAAGATGGGGGTGAGGAAAGATGAGCTGGAAGGTGGGGGTCAGTTGTGAATTTTTTGTTTCCAGTCTAATATTTTAAAACTTAATGCTTTTATTTGTAGTGAGGTGTACTGGGTTGATGTCTCTCTGAACGTTAGAATTTCATGATTCCATTTTCAAAGTAGTTAAGCTTAAATTGCTCTTCTGTTCTAGGCACAGCATTGAGTTCTTTGGGATGCACACAAGTGTCTGGCTGGGAAGCTTATGAAACAGAAGACAAGACCCTGCCTCAGGAAGTGTACATGAGAATAATTTTAAAGGAACCTATCGATAGATGCAAAGCAGTAGCTGTTGGAGGTATGTAATAATTTAGATTGAACCTGGTGGGGCGCACTCTGCTGTACTAAGTCAGGTTGAGCCCTTCTCAGGGAACCTTCTTAGAGCAGAACCTCACCCTCTGGCCTCAGATACACTAGTAGTTGTTCTCTGAACTTGCCTGCGTAATGGGACGTCACTCTTAACTCTTTCTTAAGCAGCTCTGTCTCAGCCCCTGTGAGTCCTTCCTGTTGCCCGATAGACAATAAAGACAATAGAGGAGGCCACATGGGACTCTGGACAGATGAAAGTGGCAGCGGACTTCCAGCTGGAGACCTCACTGCCTTCCTTTCTGGGAATGGGGCAGTCAATATCAAAGCTCAGTGAGTGTGTATCCTTTGAATCAGCTGTTACTCATTGACTTTTCTCTGCCCTAAATGACATCATGGCCATATCTGAGTCTGACTGGGTGGTGTCTACATCGGATTCATGATTTCCTGTTAGTCATTAACTTTGACCTGCTTGTCTCCTTGACCCCACAAGTTATAGGGTTAAGTGTTTCCTTTATTTTCTTTTTATAGCCATAATTCTTATCTCCTCAACCAAGTTTATCATCAAGGTCAGGGTCACTCAGTCACTCATTATGTTATGTCCTGTGACCTTCAGTGGTTGGCTGGCTTTTGATGCAATGGCTCTTTTTTATGGCATAGCTTATGTCATGTTATATGTCACCTTGATCCTTTAGTTTTTTTTTTTTTTCCCCAGTCTACCAATGTAGGACACTTTAAATGTACCCTGTGCCAACTATTTTATGTCTTTGATCATTACACCATCATAAGAACATTAAACAAGTCCCACTTTCTAGATAAGAATACTGAGATTCCAAGTGATTAAATAACTGGCCTACTGCTTCCCAGAGTCAGGGCAGGAATGGGACTCAGTACTAGGTCTGTCTGTCCCATATGTGTGCAGTGGAGGCAGTATACCATGCTGTCTCCCGTTTTGAAACATGGTTTGAAAAATATCCAAGTGTTTGTAGAAGTTTAACTTTCTGCTCTACTTTTTTCACCATTATTTGCTTTTTCCCACTTCATGGGTTCTTATTTGGTTTATAATTATAACATTTAACTGGCGTACTAAAATCAAATATATTCTAATTTTATAACTTTACTGAGAGTATATTGCTGGTATGAGACTGTGGTCAAATCTGCCCTCTTTCTAACATAGGCTCTGATGTCTTTGTTGGTACATTCTGGGTTGGTTATACAAGGCCAGCAGAGGAGGTGTGAATAGACTTTGATTCTTTCTGATACAATCGGATTGTGTCTGTGACATTTGCACTAGTACACAGATCCTTTCAATATAGTTAGTAAAGATGGTATAGAAGAGGAGTGATGAGATTTTGCTAGAAGTCTTCTCCTGTAGTTCACAAACTTGCTTCAGAGCTGGAATTCTTTAAAATGTAGAACATCAATTCAAGTGCTTCGATTTGGCTCAAGTGACCACTTTCAGTATATATATAGCTTGGAATTTGCCCTGAAGGATGTGAGTTTTAAGTTTGAGTTTAAGAATAATTAGTATTCACTTTTGTTTTTCCAGTAGTGGGCTACATGATTTGAAAATCTCTGTGTTTAGACTTCTAAAATACGTTTATTAAGTTAGCAGATGCTATATATACTGATAAATATTTTAAATCTTCACTAAAATCCTGGGAGGTTGGCTTGATAACCTTCTTTGAAAGATGAATAAACTGAGGCTTGTGACATTACTTGCCGAAGCTCATGCAATTAGGAAATGGTGGAGCCAGAACTTGAACTAAGATTTGTTGGATTTCAGGGACTGTGACTTGACAATTCCTCTGCCTCACTGATGACACAGCGGTGACGTTTAGATCGTAAACGAGCAAAGGGTTTTTTCCTGCTTTGCATTACTACAAAGGCAGCCTTAAAACAAGCAGGTAAATAAGCCTCATCCTCAAAGCAAAGGCTTCTAGATCAGCCTGGTGTAGTCGCTGAAGAGGTTGCATCCAAACAATGACCATTCTGTTATGAGGGGCTGAGAACTGGGAGGGGTGCCTACCCGGCCACGTGTCCTTTCCCACACTGAGCCCACTACGCTGCCAGGAGCATTTAGGCTTGCTCACCTCAGCAGTTGCATGAGCAGCTGTTCCTTCTGAAGCAGTTGTGGCTGGAGTTTGGCTACACAGTCACACAACTCTCAGGTTTGTACACGAGTCTCAAAATTTATGAAATAGATAAACCTTAGAACTTCAGGTATAACTGTATCAATTTTACTGTGAGTAAAATTTCTTTTTGTTTTGTTTTCCTTCTTTTTTATTGAAGGATAGTCGGTTTACAATGTGTTAATTTCTGATGTACAGCGTAGAGATTCAGTTATACATATGTATTCCTTTTACATATTCCTTTTCATTATAGGTTATTACAAGTTACTGAATATAGTTCCCTGTACTATACAGTAGAAACTTGTTGTTTCTTTTTGTTTTTAAGTGTGATTTTTTCCCCCTGATTTTAAATAGAAAATTTTGGTAAGCATTGCCAAGTTCAAACAACAAAACACAAATCACCACTCAGAAGTAGCCACTGATAATATTTTGGTGTGGATGCTTCCAGTTTTTATTCTTATGAATATGTATACCTCATAAAAAGTACAAAATTAGAATTATAGTGTTCTAGATCCATTTTTACTCAGTACAACATCAACATTTTCCCCATGTTTTTAAGTTTTCTTTTACAGCATGCTGAAAAGTGGCTACAATATCCTTCATATGAGTAATAACATACTGTTTTATCTTATTATTAGGCAGACCTAATCCTCATTCAGTTCAGATAGGACCTCTCCAAATTAGGCCACAGTTAGGCAGGACAGAATTAAAATAAACAAGAACTCCATAATTGCCACTAGTTTTCACATATCTTGTAAAATAACTAATGATAGTTAAGAATATGATGAGAAAACCCAGATAACTTCCTCTGTCACATTATACAGCGAACTTGACTTATAAATTTCCCAGCAGAAATGCTGTTTATGCCTGAAAGGAGCACTGGAAATTATCTCTTGACCTGTAAATTTTGAAACCTCCTTTTTCTTTTGTTGAGATGACCCATCTATGATAAGTCACTACAGTCTTCCCATGGTTAGAAGGAACTTCTCCAATCCTTATTTGCAGATAGTTTGGCCCTCCTAGTTCCTTAATGTACTTAATGCTTCATATACTAGTTAATTAAGCATTTTTTTTTCCCCTCTGTTTTTTTTTTTGTGGGGGGGGTGAATATTTCATGTGGGCTCAACGCTGGGTCAGGCAGCTGCACTGACCCGAGGAAACCCCAGGCCTCATGAGTGCCGCTGCTTTTGCAATCTTTTGGAGAGACTTTCACAGTGCAGCACAAATAGGGCTTCTCCTGAGCTGAAGAGTTCTGTGCTCCTAGGGATCAGAGTTCTCAGACCAAGAAGGTGATTACAGCTGAGACGGTGAACGTTTAATAGAAACACTCTACTTAGAACAGGTTGGATATGAAGCCGGGACTATAACGTATTGTTCCTTATTATTCTTCTCTTAAAGACATCACTGTTAATTTAAATAATCATCATTATCATCATCATGAGGCCTGTGACCTCCTTATTGTCCCATCAACCAACAGCTCTGCCTTTATATGCTTTATGTATAGAACTCTCACAAAGTTTTGTTTAAAGAATATTGCTGCTTAAGGAAGTAAAGACTGAGAATCACTATGGCATATAGAACCTACAAGAGGATGAAAAAAAGAAGGCAAAGAGATGTTTATGCTGTATTATTGCCAGTTTTCATTATGCTTGTAATTTAATTGTAGGGACATAGTCCCTCTTGGGTTTGGTACTTACCATAGGCCTATGGTTAGAATTCCCATAGACTGACCTGCTTTTAGGACAGTGGTACCTCAGAAGTTCTAAGGTTAGGAGAGAAGGAGTGATAGCCTCACAAGCATTGGTGGTAGAAAGTAACCTTTAGTGATGGGGTCAGCAAATGGTGCTGAGTGTAAACTCTGAAAGGCTTGGGAGGCAGGTCTCTGTGTCCTGGTTGCTGGGGATAGTAGGAGGGCGTTCCTGTCATCAGAGTGATGCGTGGAGCTGAGCCTGACAGTCTGTGAAATCTTCATCCTCTTTCTAGATTCTTTTAAAACATTTTGGGTGGACTCTCTTCAACTGAAGATCGATGTTAATGAATCACAGAACTGACCACTCCTGAACCAGGCACTTTAGCTCTATTTGTGTCACAGCTCAGTGGATTAAGTAAAGAATTGCCCTAAAGATGTTTGTAACCAGGGAAGACTAAGGAACTGACAATTTACAATGGCTCATTTCCAGTTGGAGCTCAGAATCCTCAGTTAATAATTTAAAATATTAACTGTTTATTTATAGGACAGTTGATATAGGAGTATTCATACATGAAGACCTTAACACGAATACATATTCAGTTATTCAAAGAGTGAGGTTAGTCTTGAGGTGAAAACGGAAGAGAAAATTATTGCTATTTCTGTCAGGAGCAGGGTAAATTATGCCCAGTTTGCAAACGTAACAGGATACATTGGAGCCAAATAGGGTTTGAGTTGTCTGCATTCTGACTTCCACAGCTCCTGGCCCACTTCCTGCCATAGTCAGGCTGTACTTTCTGTGCTCAGTACAAACCACAAGATGTGAATGAATGGAACTCCTGGAATCATGCAGCACTGCAGCACTGGGTACATTCATCCATCACCCACCCACCCATCCATCCATCCATCCATCCATCCATCAGATAGCTACTGAGCATCTCAACTTTGTGCCATGCACTGTTACAGAGGCTAGACTGTAATAGTGAGCAACGCAAACAAGATCCCTTATGGAGTTTACAGTCCAGTGAGAGTGGGGCAGGGTGGTTCAGGGAGACAAGCGATACAGAGGTGGAGAAGCAAGAATATTTCAGACATAGATTAAGTGCTTATGAAGAAAATAAAATAGAGTGGCAGAGTGTCTTCGGTAAGAAAGACTATTATTCTAGATTGGTTCTAAAATGCACAACCTGTGACTTGTTGGCTACTTACCTCCTGCACTTTTTATTTTTATATTCACCAGCTCTCTTAAGTAGTTCTGAGAGGAGATGAGATTCCTCTGTCATCACTGTGTTTTCTCTAGAAAGTAAGGAATAAGATGTTTCTCAAGCTGCTGGTATTTAGTGGTGGAAACTGGGATAGCTTGTCTTTTTGCATAGTTTATGAAGTGGAATTTAAAAATAATTAATTGATGGCCGATAGCCTATAAACAGAAATTTCAAATCAATTCCGGAGGAAAATGTGATATATTGCTTATTCAGAAGGGTTAAAGGTTGAGAAATCGGACTAATTCTCTCTTTAAGTTTCTCAGACTCATTGTTGCCCATGTTAAGTGGGTCAGTAAATCTTACTGATTTTTTTCCTTTATAATGTCCTTCTTTTTGTGTGTCTCTTTTTGTCTTTTTTCATGTGTCTATCACCACTCTGATGAGATTCTTACTACCTAAGGCTGGTCTTTTAAAATAGGCTTCCCCTTGGTATCTCTGCCTGTGGGCTAGCTGATGGGTTAGTTTTTGTGATGCTACAGTCATAATTTTATTCCCTTCTTTAGAGCTTTTAAGGATGACTGTCCCCTCATTTCAGGAACACCAGGGAAGGGAAGGTGTGGCTCAGTGGTAGAGCACATGCTTAGCATGCACGAAGTCCTGGGTTCAATACCCAATAACTTCATTTAAAAAAAAAAAAAGATTGAGAAGCAACTTCAGACTCCCTAGCTCAGCATTTGAGGCCCTCTGTGATCTGCTTCCAACCCATCTTTCCAGTCGTAATGCTCTAACTTTATCCCTGTTTTACCCAGTGCAGACCTTTGCCTCCACCCAGACGTTCTAGTCCCTTTTATTTCGTGCTTTGATCAAGCTGCTGTCTGGAAAACTCATTTCTTTTCTTTTTTACCTGTTTAAATCCTGTTGATATTCATAGTTCAGTTTATATAGATCATCTCTCTTTCTAGCTGCTTTACAGGTTTTGCTTTGTCTTTGGTAGTTTGGGGTTTGTAGGGAGTTCTTTTTCTATCTTTTTTTTTTTTTTTTCCTTTTCAAACTCTGCTTGAGGTTCTTTGGGTTTCCTGGATCTGAAGATTAATATTTTAGGAAAATTCTATTATTATTTATTAGAATAATACCTCTTCCTCCTTTATTTTATTTTCTTCCATAGGAAATTCAAGAAGATATATGTTAGATGTCCTCAATTCCCATTCTATGTCCCTCTTCCTAGTTTTGTTCTCTCTGTCTTCCTGTTGTAATTCCATTTTCTTTGCATGTTTTCTTTGCATTGGTCTTCTGGTTCACCAGTTCTTTTCTCAGTTTGTATCTGTTCTGCTGTTTAAAGTGTCCTTGATAAGAAAGAGATTTTTATACTTTCAAATTTCACTTTAATTTTTTATGATAAATTAAAAAATTTAGACAGCGCTTAGAAAAAGGCATGACACCTAATATGGAGGTACTCAATTAATATATGTTGGTTGAATTAATATGAGTTTCTTACTTAAAAATTTTTAACCATTATTTTTGGTCCTTTCTCAAGTCACCTTGGTAATATTTTTTAAATAAAACTTTGCTCCTTTTCAAACTTTTCTTTATTAAGATATATTAAATATACTTATTTTATGCTGATAATTCTAGTATCTGAAATCTTTTCAGAGCTGGTTCATTTACTGTTTTTATTGGTGTTCATTGATAGTATCTTATTTCCTTGTATGTTTATGATTTATTGACTATGAGCTCATGTTCCTTGAAAGTTTTATATGTGCGAGTTCTTTAAGATCTAGATTAAAGATAGGTTTTTCCAGGGAGTATTTATATTTGCTTCTGCCAGGTACCTATAGGCACCATCAAGCTAGGCAATCTTCAAAGTCTCCTCTTGAGCTGCCTTGAAACACACAGTATGAATATAGACCACAAAACCATGAGTACTAGCTGTTGGTTATGAATTCTCATGGGAGATTTCCACCCAGACCACTGTCAGGCCTCACACTCCCCAAAAAAGTCACCAGAGTTAAAAAGCAGTTTCTCTTCTCTTTTGGTGGACCAAGTTTATTTCTCATCGTCCATATCCTGAGGGTATAGTTCCCTGAAGTTCCAGTTTTATGTAGGGATCTGTTAAACTCACCAGTTTGAGTGGTCCTGGTTTTATCTCCTGTCTTGCTGTATGTCATTATTATAATAGAAGTCAGAAGGGAAGTTCAAGGTGACCAGGGTGCTGGTTTTGGTGTTTTCTTACTTTACAGCATTCCTACTTTTACTGTCTCTTACTTTGTTGTCACCTCATTGGTGTATCTAAATAGATGATATATTTCCTTCTTCTTTAGTTATTTTTATTTGGGAGAGTAGTTATTTTATTTGGGGGAGTATTTTAGTTGGGAAAACAGATACAAAAGATATCTATTGTGTCATTCTGCAGAAAAGGAAGATCTGTTTTTGTTGCTTTATTTTTAGTAGGGTATGTCTAATAGATGGGGTGGGAAGACATTTAGAGCAGAGCTCAAAAAATTATTAAAAATTTAGGTACACGCCCAGCCTCCCCTTTTAATTTGAATGTCTGTTGTGTACAGTTGGATTAGGTCAGGAATGAGGTGGAGAATAATTCCTTGTAATATGCAGTTGCTGGAAACCTTGATGTCTGCAATACATTGTTTATTGAGATGAAGTTTATTTTTGTTCACTGATTTGATTGATTAATTGTCTGGATTTTATTATATCATATAATTTTACCCTTCTAAGTAAGATTTGAGTCCTAAGTAACTCCCTCACTAGATGGGGGTTATTTGTTATATTTTCCTTATGTGGTATCTGCCGTGGGTCCACTTGGTGGTGTCCTGAGAGGTTCTGATATATTTTGGTCCTTTTATTCAATGTTATTTCATTTGATTCTGAATCAGTGGACTCTTATATGAAAGTGAAAATAGTTGCAATTAATAAAGTATGCCAGTGATACAAAAAAGAAATTCAGTCTCAAGAAGAAATTCTTAATATTACGGTTTAGATGTACAATATGCAGACCTGCAGAATTAGTTTTATGATTTGAAAATTTAAAAGACTCTGTACTCTTTGAACACTAAATAGGGGAGTAGCAGGAAGTGTTGCCATCTGATAGAAATATGTAACCTGTACATGTGCCACTCATGACCCTAAGTGGATCACATGCTATAGTTTGAACTTTAATTTTCTTGTTTTGAGACTCTCACGTTAGATTAATTTTGCAGAGGAGGACCCACTATCCGGATTACTGATGTAATGCACATAGCCATTCCTGGTCCATGCCTCAATCTGCATTACTAAGTTGGGACACAGTTTCCTGGAAACAGCATATATTTGGCATGACTTAAGCTAATGAGTAAATTTTTTGAGCATGTAGTATGGTGCTAAGCAAATGTGAAATGAAATAAATGTTGATTTAAATTGGTAGAAAGCTCAAGTTACAATGACTAGAGTAGGGATGAGATGGCCTGGTACAGTTATGTATTTTGAGACTGTGAATATTAGTAGTATGTTTTAAATAATATACCATGAAAGAAATTGGAAACAACATGGTAAGCATGCCAGCTGGATTAATAGCATGATTTCTCAGCTGCACACTCACATAAGACCATAATATGATTAGAAATTTTCAAATTAATATTTGAAGGGCTTAGAGAAGTTTATTTATTATGATATTTTTTTGAGTAGCTGTGTTTGGAAGTTTTCATTTTGTAAAATGTGTTAGCTAAACATCTTCACATTTAATCATGAAAAAATGACTGTTTGTTTTTAAAATTTGTACTGTTTGCTTTGAATTGGCATTGGTGGAAATAGTTTCTAAGAAGAGGAAAATGGTTTGCATCCCACATTCTGAATATTTTCAGACTTTTAAACTATTTAATCCAGATCATCTACTGTTTATTATTTTTTGTTCAAAATATGAGAACATACACTTATACCTATGTTTTCTTTTTCTTATTAGTTATAGTTTTCAGCAGTGAGTACATTTCTGAAAATTATATCAATGATATTTTTAATAAATTGAATAAATTTAGTTTGATGAGGAAATTTCACTAATTTTAAAGGAGATCTTAAATCCTTTAGTAAAATGAAGAAAGCTTTCTTGACATGAATAAGTCTTTTTCTCTTTTATGCAAGAGTTTTGAATCTTGGGGCACTCTTTTGATGATTTTTTAATATCACATTCAAAGATATGCTGAGTATTTTTTGACTGTATATATTTATTTCTGTCTGTATTAAAATAGGAAATAAGCCATAATAGAAACAAAGATTATATAAGGAATAGTTCATTTACAAACTCTTTTTCTTTCAAAATATTTGATGGAAAATGTTAATTATTACAATCACTTTTAACCTTCCACACAGTTGGAAGAGCAATGGTTAAGAAAAATGTTTGTAGCTCAAGTGGTAGAGTGCATGCTTAGCACGTACAAGGCCCTGGGTTCAATCCCCAGTACCTCCTCAGAAGATAAATAAATAAATAAATCTAATCACTCCCCCAACCCCCCAAAAAAGAAAAATATTAGAAAGCATGAGTTTTGTCCTGCCATTATCACATTCTGTTGCTTTTCTGTTCTGTCAGAGTGAATAATCAAATTAAAACTAAAACTTTCGTTGTCTTTTTTCGGTAATTGGGCCCTGTTTGGTTGAAGAACATGTGAATAATGTGTATTTGTAACCGAGAATCTGTTTTCCAACTCACTCCCCTCTTCAACTTTTGGTTTCTGTACAGAAATATGTAAATTTCTTAGTCTCACCCTGTGGAATAATTCAGAATCGTCTCACTTCTGTGGATGTAAAGTAGTTACTTTTTTTTTTTTTTTTCCCATTCTTCTGCTACTTAGTGATTAGCTGTCCTGGGCCACCTCTAATATTATTCTCATTATTTAAAAAAAAATTCTATTAACGATTTCAGATAGTCTCTTCTAAAGATAATAACATCTACTGTTTACTGGGTGCCTTATATCATAAGGTCTTTATTTACATGGTCTCTAATTAGAACCCCAGCACTTTGCAGGGACCGCCATGAGCTTCCTTTACACAGCAAGTTTTTGGTGTTACCTTTATGTTCTAAGGTAGGGAACAAGGGGGGAAAACCCAAACAAACCCCAAACCTGCATTGTGGAGCTTACAGCCTAGTGGGAGAAGGAGGATAAACTAGATGAATGAGCAAATCCACGTGTGCTGCATGGTGGTCAGGGTCTGGCAAAAACTAAAGCAGAGAAGTGGGTGGGAGTGTGAGTACAAATTGGGTGAGAGAGAGAGTAAGAGAGTGTGTGTGTGTGTGTGACGTGTTTCCTGTAACACAAAGTAGGGAGAACAGGGAAGGCCTCAGTGAGAAGGTACCAGCCAAGTAAGGGCTTGAAGGAGGGGAGGGGATGAGTCTGCGCAATCTGGGGCAAGAACATCCCAGGCAAGAAGACCGTAAGTCCAAAGGCCTGGATGCTTTCTTTATTTCAAATCCAGGGAACCAAAACTCAGCCTTGCCCAGGGCAACACAGTTCAAAAGCCTTGGGTCCCTGGTTCAAACCCAGATCTGTCATAGGCAAAGCCCGCACTCTCTCCACTACCCTGGGCAACTCTAAAAGGAAATTTTTATTCATCTTAGGAAGCTTTCCAGCTCCTAACAAAGTGTGTTACACATCATGAGCACTGAAGATTTAACCGTATCTACTCTCAAGCAAAAGTAATAGATAGGTCAACAGATAGATTAATTTTCTCTGCTCAGCTAGAAGAACCTTAAGATTATAACTCCTTCCCCAAATCTCTTCAGAAGGTTAAGAAAAAACTTTTAGTGAACTACCCTTTCTGTTTTTCCTTTTGTTTCTTTGAAATTTGTTTTTCTTGTTTTGCTTTAAAACTCCCCCTCTTCTTGGTTATTTGTGAGATTTCCAACGAGTACCCTCCTAATGGTGTAGAAACTGACACATGGCGCAGCTTAGAAGCGTTGTTTTTGGTGTGTAGGTAGAGCCTGTGAAAGGGTAGTTCACTAGGATCATGGTGTACAGTGTCATTTTTTGTCTGATTAAGGAAAACATGACATTGGTAGCAGGTTAAGTGAAGGTACCACGTGGGTGAACCCAAAGGCTTACGTGGTGGGGAATTGCCTTGTACTGGGCACCTTTCCCCCACTTGTCTCCCATCCCCTCAGGAAGGATAGCAAATGACTGGTCACTACTGTCGTTCTGCACCAGCCAACTAAATTTTGGGGTACTTGTTGCAATTTGAGTTCACATGTGCTACTTTTCATTCTTGGTCAGAATGAAGAGACAAATTTTTAAAAAATTCTTTTTGGATAAAATATTTGTTAACCAATGTACTGCTTATGGTACTATGATTTTGATATTAATTACGATGAAGTAACCCTGACACTTATTCTTAGAATCCTGGCCCAAGGAGATTTGCTATGGGTGTTTCTAGTTGGACTCACTGAATTTCAGTGGTGATAAGAACCTAGTTTAATCCTAGCTTTTATAGTGTGGTCTCCCTCTGGGAGCCAGTTTGTGAGGATGACTGAAGAGCTGGGGGTAGCCTGAAAGTTTGGCGAGTAGACTAAGTAGACTAGGCGTTCTCCTTTGTATGGGCTATTCATTCTTTCTTGCATAGGAAGAGATTTGTGTCCGTAAAGAGCATAAGACTCTACTGGATTGATTCAGGTAGTATTTAAGGGAAACATTCTTGTTCCAAAGGTGTTTTTGTATTTCAGGAGGATTTTAAGAGCTGCTATTTGAAATAACTAAATGTTCGGTAAGCATTCAGTTCTCTGGCCTCGGGAGCCGTGCTGTCTGACAGTGGTCTCATCGCCTTTTATTCACAGCCTTTATTTGGTGGTGTGGCTCTTTTCACACTTACTTCAAAGTGCTGCTTTGCCCATGGCTCTCCTGGCCACACTCCCTCACCACTTTCACCATCAACTCCCCCCGCTACGCGGGTTGACATCTCTGTTCATCCACTCAAACAAAACGCATTGAGCACCTGCTACCTCGTAGGCACTGTTCTAGGTGCCGGGATACAGCGTTGAACGAGAATCCCTGTTCTCATTGTGCTGCATCGGGGAGAACCAACAAAGAACAGACAGGCATGTTAGGTAATGACAAGTTTTAGGAAGGAAAAATAAAGCAGGGAAAAAGGGCATGGGGAGATGGTGAGGATGGTGTCTTTGATGGGGCGTGTTGAGTGCTGATTGAGCGAGGATATCTGAGGGCAGCGGGGCTCAGGCAGGAGAGACTGCAATTGCAAAGACCCTGAGGGGAGAGTGTGTGAGCGACAGCCGAGGGGAGGGTTTCAGGAGAGTTTGGAGAGGTCCTCGGGGGCCAGATCACGTAGGCCATGATGAAGACTCTAGCTTTTGCTCTGAGTGAGGTGAGAAAGTACCTAAGGTCTTAAGCTGAGAAGTGATGTGTTCTGACTTATGCTTTAAACCCCCCTGGTCTCTATGTGAAGATTATGCTAGAGGGGACACAAGAGGATTCACGGGGGCTGGCTGGGAGGCTATTGCCAAGGTCTAGGCCAAGGTAAGTAAGCTTGGACTAGGGTGGAAGGAATCGTGGAGGGATGAGAAGTGGTGGGATTCCAGGTACATTCCTGAGGGGAGCTCACAGAATTGGTACATAGGTTAGACGTGGACTTGACAAAAAGAGAGGCATTCCAGATTTTGACCTGAGCTGCCGGTAAGTTAGTTATTATTTACTGAGATGGAGGGAAGGTGCAGGAAGAAAGTGTTGGGGTTGTGGGGTGGGTGGGGAGTAAAGTATTTATTAGTTAAAATAGGTACCTGTTAGCTATCTAATGGGAACAATGAGTAGGCAGTTAGTCCGTGTTTGAACCTGGAGTTCAAGAGAGTCCAGCACAGTGGTATCTTTTTGTTTGAGAGTTGTCCTAGAAGAGAGGTATTTAACACTATGGGATTGGATGAGATCACCCAAAGTAGTTCTCAGCGTATAGTGGGGACCCATGGATTCTTTGGACCTTTGCAGGGGTATCTGCAGAGTAAAAACTCTTTATAATAATACTAAGTCATACAGTGCAGTCGTGTTTTCCAGAGGCTATGTGTGGCATCACGGCAGAATAAACGCAGACACAGATACAGGCATCTGTTATTTTCTGTTCAGCTACGTTTAGAGAGATTTTCAAAAATGGGAAATGATGCTATTCTTCTTACTAATACATGGATTTTCTATTTTGGAGAATGTATTTTTCATTAAAATGCATTATTTACTTTGATACATAATGAACTTATAGTTGCTTTTAGATGAATTAATAAATATTTAAAACTTTTCTCAGTTTTCTAATATAGTAATTATCTAAAGATATAACCCTCATAAATAAAGCATTTTTGAGTTCCTTATTCATTTTTAAAAGTGTTAAAGTGGTCCTGAGACCAAAATGTTTGAGGACGGCTGCCTTAGAGAGTCAGTGAGAATAGGGAAGAGGTCTGAGAACGGAGCGAACATTTGGATCCTTGCAGAGATCAGGAAGAACCCACAGGGAGAGTGAGAAGAAACTGCTGGAAGGAAGGCGGACAGTCCGAAGAGGGCATGGTGCTCTGGGGGCCAAGTGAAGAAAGCATTTCAAGCAGAAGCAGGCGGCCAGCAGTGTCACTTGCTGCTGGCAGGTCATATTAAATGAGTATCGAGAACCATTGGCTTTAGGGATGTTGGAGGTCATTGCTGATTTTGACGTGGATAGTTTCAATGCAGGGGACAAAAATAGGCTCAGGGATTTGTTATCACAGTTAGAGTCCTGAGAGTAAGACTTGACCCAGCCCATCTCTTCCTTTTGAGGCATAGCCTGACCAGTCTTTAGATTTACCTCGCATAGGAACCGACCCCAGGCAAACCACCTATGGTTGGGATGGAGGATGTGGGCAAGTAGTACAAGACGTAGTTACCTGAACTTCTGTGTTGTGGGTATAATTTTCTTTTAAAAATATGTAGGTTATTTTTTCTTGAGTTAAGAAACATAGTTATATGGAATTAGTTGCTGAGGTTTTTTTTCCCCTTAAAATTATTTCATTCTTCAAAAGAAATAATTGAATTTATTATATTTACTTCTTACATATTATTGATCAATATTAAATACTATGGTTTTAGAGGGAAAAGAAATGATATATTTTTCCCCTAATGAGGTCTTTACCAATTTATATTTAAGAACATTTATTTACTTACACTTTATGGTAATTTAGTTATATCTCGTCCATCAGACTGAGAACTCTTCAACAATAAGGTATAAGTTTTTTATTTTCATTTCCCTAATGAATATCTAGCCTAGAATACAGTAGGAATTTAATAAGCGGTTTAGAATGAGTAAGATATTAGAACATTTGGATTTATGTTTTATAGTTTATTTTTTCAGTTCTTTCCCTGTTGTGTTGTTAAAAGTAAAGTTTAAACTGTTAATAGGATAAATTAAATTACATAAAGCCTAAAGGGCAGATTGCTTTTAATTCCTCTTCGTTGGAACCAATGTTGAAGAGAGTCTTTTGATAGGAGTTAGATAATACTTTTTTTTTTTCTTTTGCTTTGTTTGGGTGTATATGTCAAAAATGGCATGACTAACTAAATACATACATCTTCTTTCTGTTTTTGAGGCTTTAGAAGTTGTCCCCCAAGGTAATAAGAAAAGAAATCGTTCTGACCTGTGAGAGACCACATCTCCTTCAGAACTAATTCAAAGGAATTTTTTGTGTGAATTCTCTTTTAACTTGGGTATAATTTTATATTAGTATACTATACAGTGTACAAATTTTAAGTGAACAGTCCAGTAAACTAACAACTGTCTCATGATATAGAACATTTCCATCACCCAGAAAATTCTCTCGTGCTATTTCCAGTCAGTTGTCCCACCCCAGAAGTAAACAGTAATATGATTTCTATCAACACAGCTTAGTTTGGCCTCTTCCAGAACTTCACAGAGTTTTACAGAATGTACTCGTGTGTCTGGCTTCTTTTGCTTCACTTAATGGTCAGTTTTTGAGACTCATACATGTTATATGTATCAATAGGTGGTTTCTCCATGTTGCTGAGTAGTACTCCATTGTATGACGTTATCCACTCACCTATTGATGGACATTTGGGTGGTTACAATTTTTGGCTATTATGAATATAACTACTGTGAACATAATTATGCAAGTCTCTTTGTGGACATATGTTTTCATTTATTTTGGATATATAACTGAAAGTGCATCACTGGATAAGTGTATATTTAATTTCATAAAAAATTGTCAAGCATTTCCCTTAAGGGATTATGTAATTAAAGATTCCCATCAGCAGTGGATGAGAATCTCCAGTGTGGTCCGAACCTCTGCCAACACTTGCTATTGTTGTCAGTCTTTTCAGTATTAGTGTTCTAGAGGGTGTTATGTGGTCTCTTGTGGTTTCCTGTGATTTCCTTTATGATAATGGTGTTGAAAAAATTTTCACGTAGTTACTGGCTATTTCTTGTGTCTTCTTTTATGAAGTATCTAATCAAGTCGTTTGCTACTTTAAAAATTGTGTTGTGTGACCTTTTCAGTCTTGACTCTTCATGCTTTTCAATTCCTGAAGTATAGTCGTTCTGTATGTATTCTCGATACATGTCCTTTGTCAGATAATGTCTTGTAAAGATTTTCCAGGTGGTGGTTGTCTTTTCATTTTCTTGATTGTATCTTTCAGAAAGCACAAGTTTTAATTTTGATGACGTTGAATTTGTAAGTTTTTTCTTTTATCCATAGTGCTTCACCTACTTCGTGGTCACAAACACATTCTCCTGTGTTTTTCTGCTTTATCGTTTTAGCTTTTACAGTTAATTCTATATGAGGCATAGAGGTCGGGATTCATTCTTCTTTCCATATGGCTATCGATTTGTTCCTGTCTGATTTGTTGAAAAGACCATGTTTATAACCCACTGAATTATTTTGGCATCTTGGTTAAGAAAAAAAAATCAGTTGACCATATATGCATACATCTATCTCTGACCTCTGTTCTACTGCACTGTTGTATTCATATTTCCTTACACCATTACTGTATTTTGTCGAGGATTTTTGAATGTGTGTTTTCTGGCTGTTATAGGTGTATAGTTTTGATGTCTTTGTCTAGTTTTTACATTAAGGTCATGTGGGAATATTCTTTGCTACCTGTTTATCTGTCTGTGTCTTTGCATTTAAAGTGCATCTGTTGTAGGTGGTATGTAGTTGGGTATTACTTTTTAATGTATTCTGACAGTCTCTGCCTTTTCATTGGCATGTCTACTTACTGTAATTATTGATATGGTTGGTTTTATGGCTACCGTTTTGTTCTTTCCTATTTGTCCCATCTTTTATTAGACATTTTTTGGATCCTATATCTCTTTTTCTTCCTTCTCTTTGTTTAGTTGAATATATTTTAGTATCACGTTTTAATTTCTCTTAGACTTCCAGCTACACCTTGTTGCATTATTTTTCTAGTTTCTTTGCCGATGATAATATTTATCCTTAATAAAAAGTCTTTTATGAATAAATATTTTACTACTTTGTATAAAAATATAAGAAACCTATAACCATATGGTTTCATTTGCCCCCACCATCCATTGCACTGTTGTCTTCATACATTTTATATCCATATATGTTGCAAAGCATACAAGATAGTGTTATGTTTTTAATACAGTATATATTGTGTATGTAAAATATTTATATACACACTATATTTAATGCAGTATCTCTAATAAATATATCTTAAGGAAATTAAGAGAAATAGTCTTTCACGTTTACCTACACATTTACTATTTCCAAGGTTCTTCATTCCTTTCTGTAGATTAAATTTTACATCTGGTATCACTTCTCTTCAGCTTGGAGAGCTTCCTTTAGTATCTCTTGCAATGTAGGCCTATTGGCAACATATCCTCTCAGTCTTTATTTATATGGAGATTTTTAATTTTTACTTTATTTTTAAAAGATAACTTTGTTGCATATAGAATTCTAGGTTGACAGGTTTTTTTTTTTCCCTCCTTTTCTTTCAGTGATTTAAAGATGTTGTTTATTGTCTTTGGGCCTCCTGTTTCTGATAAGATGTCTGCCATCTTTCGGATTTTTGTTCTCACATGTGTAATATATCTTTTCTTGTCTGGATGCTTCTAAGATTTTGTTCTTGTTGTTTTCTTTGGTTTTCACAGCTAGATGGGATTTTCTTGTGGCTGAATTTTCTGCTTTGATGTATTCCTATTTTTGCTCCATTTTGAAAATTTCTGGCCTTTGTTTCTTTACACATGTTTTTCTGCCCCATTCTCTCTACTCTTCTTTAATATGTAAATTAGAGTACCTGATACTGCCCCCCACAGGTCATTGAGGCTCTTTTTAAAACATCGTTTTCTTCTCTGTGCTTCAGCCTGGATTCTTTATACTGACATATCTTAGAGTTCACCAGTCCTTTTCCACTATTGTGTCCAATCTGCTATGAATCTAATCTGCTATGTTTTTAAATTTCAGATATTATAGTTTTAAGTTCTAAAATTTCCTTTTTTTTTTTAACAGTTTCTATAGGTCTCAAATTTCCTATTACTTTACCCATTATATCGATCTTTCTCTGCAGATTCTTTTAATATGTTTAAGATTGTTAAAGTCCTTGTCATCTAATTCCATTTTCTGGATTATTTGTACATCTGTTTCTGTGCACTGATTTATCTTTAGCTGTGGAGTTGCATTTTCCATTTGCTTCACATGTCTATTAGTTTTTAATTGTATGCTAGACTTGGCAGATGCTACATTGTGAAGACTTGGGGTTCTGTTATGTTTCCCCAAGGAGAATTGAACTTTGTTCAAACAAGCAATTAAATTGTGAATCATCTTGAACATTATGTAGGCTCATTTTTATGCTAGCTATTTCCATTTTTCCTTTATTTCCCAGGAAATATCCTCTAGTCCGGGTAAATGTTCTTTATTCCTTAAGCCACGGTACATCTGCGGTTTCCCAGGAAAGTCTGAGGCCTTGACCAGGCCCCTGGAACCTGGCATATCTTGAGCTTTAAACTCCTCTAAGGTGGGAAGCTGTTGGAATCTGTCAGCTTTCTAAAAACTTTTCAACTGTTCTTTTTCTCCTCTGGGATCCTTGGAGTCTTGTAGTTCTGGATTTAGCTAACAAGTGCAGAATTTATTTGCAAATTTGGGGCTTTATCCTCCATGACTTCCTCATTTGGGGGTTTTTTCTTCTCATCTCTCAGCTACCGTGGCAAGCCCATATTCTGACCAGTGAGACTGTGGTTTGCCGCTTGAGTTCCATCTGCTGCAGCATAGCCAAACTAGACAAATGAAAATTATCATCCAGTGTGTTTCCCTTACTTAAGGTCTGTAGATGATCCATTTTTTGCCTGCTCTTGGTTATTTTCCAGTACCTTCAAAGCTGCTTTTTGTATTTGTCCACAGTTTATAATTGTAGTTGGATGGAGGGCAGTTTTGCCATCAGAAAGCTAATCTGTTATAGAATTTGTTTTGTGTGGTTTATTTCAGTCATTTGTTAAGAGGTGTTAAAACTCATTTTCATTTGGAGTTTAAAAATACCTTCAAGTCATGCATAATAAATTAAACTTTTGTTACTGGCCAATAGAACATTGTTTAGACACAAGACAATATTTATGAAATAAGTAGTGTTTATGAAAAGAAATATAAGATATTAAAACACATTCAAAGACAGGAAATTTGGTAATCATTCTGATTTAAGTACAGACTAACATTAAGTAACCACAAGAATTTTAATTTAACATAGTTAGTGTATGTATTTAAAGACTCTAGTGTAAGCATTGGAAATAAATTTCAGGTAACTACTTCAGCATTCCTAATGTCTGGTTGCCAATTTCTGACCTATATCAATAACCTTTAAGAGAGGAGATCTCATTTTTGAAGTTTCTTATCTCCCCATAATGCATTTTGGTCACTAAAATCAGCTAGGTAAGTTAGGGCAGTTCTCAGATTCCAAGACCAGAAAGAAATTAGGCCAACTTAAAATATATCATTGCTCCAGGAAAAGTAAGGATGTAGTTAGAAACTGAAATTAACACCCTCAGCAGTGGTACATTTTGCTTTTGTCTGCAGATGCTCACTATGGTAAGAGGTATCATCATTATGATATTGGCAGGAATGGGTGAATATTTAAGGAGGTCAGAATTTTTTTTTTTAACTCTGTCAGGAAAGCTATGTTAAATAATAACAGCATTGCCCTGTCTCACATGTTTCCTGTGTATAATATTTCTTTTAAATTGCTTTGAAGTATTGCTTAATCAGCAGAGATTTTTGTTTGAAACAATTTTTTAAAACTCTTTAAAAAGTATGTGGTCATTATATAAAAAGAAGAAAATACTGATAAATAAAAAGGAAAAAAATAAACTAACCCAAATTTCCTATGCAGGTACAGCCACTTGGGTGGGGCATACATCCTTTTAGTTAGTTTCCTATTTCAATTTATAAAAGTGGATCATACTCTATGTTATAATCTGTTTTCCGCCTAAGTTATTCAAGCAGTTCTATAGGTATGTGAATGTTTGTGCTTTTATATAAGCTGTGTGTATTTATTTAAACAAAAAGAAATTGTACAGATACTGATTTTAAGTCTATCCAGCTAAGCATCTTTGAATATAAGGCCTAGGATAATGAAAATTTTATCATTAGCTAAAACCACATTTGCTTTTTTTTTTTTTTTTTCAACTGATGAACATGAGAGAAACTTCTTTGTAGCTTCTATTTTAACAAACCTAAGAATGGGAGGCTTGCCCTTATTCTGTTTAATTGTAGGGGCAGTTTGCTTCCCTCTTCGGCTGTATCACATCATACGTTGTAGAGGCTGGAAAAGCCCCAAAGTTGCCCTGCAAAACCACGCTTTGCTGATCATCATCAGCTGTAAGTTTAGTCAGTCAGTGCAGAGTAAATTTTGAAACACCAAAGCCTTCTATTTAATCAAGCTCTCATTGCCATCACTGGACCTGGGTGTTGAACAAGGCAGCTTTCCAGAGTTTAGTCTAGAAGGGAAGCAGACGTTGAGCTAGGAAGGAATTATAAGTCTGCTGAGAGTAGTGAGTAAGTTCAATATCATAGAAATATATAACAGTTGTCACTGTCACCGAGTCCAAGCTCGTACTCCTTGCTGCATGACAGGCCAGTAAGTCGAGAGATGAGTTGTGGGGGCAAGGAATAGTGACTTTTTTCAGAAAGCCAGCAGATGAAGAAGATGGCGGACTTGTGTCCCAAAGAACCATCTTGGCTGAGTTAGACTTTAGGCTTCTTTTATACTAAAAGGGGAGGGAGTTTCTGGTTCCAGTCAGCCTTTGGAGGGGATGTAATTTCTTCCTTCCTGTGGTCATTCACAGATGGGCCTGGTCAGGATGTGTCCTGTGAGCTAAACAAAGGTATTTTAGCTTAACGCTCATTACCTGGGAGGCACAGTTCTCAGAGATGGGCCATTATGTATAATTTAAGCTTATAGACAACATTCCTTTAATGATTAACTTGTAGCAAAAGCAATGGAATACAAAAGTTAAAAGGTTGAAACAGATCCAATATGAAGTCAGACTTATTCTTCCCTATTACATCTTGACCTCACATAGCATGTTTGAGAAAAGCTTCTGAGGAAAAGATGTTTAAATTGATACCTAAATGAGGAGGAAGAGTCAGGCAGGACAATGGGACAGGAAAAGTCAGGGGGAGTTTTCCAGGTGGAGGAGCTGTCAGGGAGGCTGACACGTCACCGTGCTTCATATCACACTACGTCATGATCAGTCTTTGTTTTCAGCTTCTCTCCAGTTAAATTTAGACCACTGCTCATTCTCAGAGGGTTTTCCCATTACTTCTTGCTTCATGGTGGCCTAGAAAAGGAAAAGCACAAACATTGGCTTTGTGTTTAAATAGAAAAAAATTGTGTTTAAAATTGAGGCCTGCCACTTAGAAAGTAGGTTCATTTGGGCATGTAATTGTACTTCTCTGAACCTCAGGTTCTTTTTCTGAGCACGAGGATAATGCCATATCTGCCTCGCCTGCATTGGGGATGTTGCAAGGATCAAGGCATGTAAGTGCCTCTGTATCATTATTTGTTCTTTTTGGTGAAGTTGACGGTGCTGGATGACTGACTTCCTTCACTTATGTGCATTTGTGAAAAAGTTAATTTTGCTTTTAAATTTACTGTGGAATAAATGTGGTCTGTTTTTTATTTTGAAATTTTTGCTTAGATAACACTAAAGAAACTATTCATATTAAATACAATCTGAGTAGGAAAGCATGAAGCTCAAATTATCTGCATTAAAATCTTTCTATAGTCAGAAAAATCAATATTACTGAATGAAAGCCTTGAAAATTTATTTTTAAAATCAGAAGCACTGCATTTTGAGATTAAAGGAAAGGTCATATGATAACTCTAGAAATTAGAGACATTTTTATTCTTGGATGATAGAGGAGGTGGGGAGTATTTTTGTCACAGTACTTTCTATGGTAGAATTATCATGCAGCTGATGAAAATACGGACTTGGCCAGGCTGAAGATACTATATACTATTGAAATGTATTGCCTGTTTTGTGGAAATAATGTGGCTACAGATACTAAGAAATCTCCCACGACCTGAAATTAGGGTACAGCAGTAGAAAAGGTTAGCTGTGTGCATTTTATTTGTCTAGATAGGAGATGGTGGTTTGAGGTCCAACACGGAGAATAAAGTAGAGGAACAGACTTGCCTGTTAGATGCCGCCTGACAGTGAGTTAGAGAAACAGGTTCACTAATGACCCTTTCTGCAGATGCCTTGTCAAACTGTGTTATGTCCTTGTATCTCTTTGAGTATGGTTTCTTCTCTTGTAAAAGAAATATTTACCTTTGTCACAAAGATCTTGCCATCTATTTCTGTTTTAAAACTTGGGCCAGGGCTTGAGAAGGTGGACAGTTGACCAAGACTCTTCTTTCTCACCCAGTTTCGGGACCAGCGGGCAGACCAGTGGGAGTCAGACATGCAGAGATTTACTAGGAGCCAAGCTGATTAGAGGACTGTGGCCAAGTGGGTTTTCTGGTATTTCATGCTCCAGTGAGACCAAGTTCCCCCTCATAGTGTGGGAGGGAGCAGCCTGGTCTGCCCCCTCTGTGAGCAGGCCAATTGTGCAAAGGAAGGAACTCTGGAGAGTATGGGCCAAGTTGTCCAGGACCTTCTCCCAACCATTTGAATAATTCACTCCTCTCCCAGGGAGGAGGTTGGGAGAAGCCTGGGCTGTTGGGCTAATGGAAAGTCTTCTAAATGGAAATGAGGCAGGGGGAGTGGAAGTTTCCTGCTTTGTTGAATGGATGTGGTGCATGAGTAAGTGTGGCTGCCTTCTCAGTAACTCTACCACAGTTTCATCTTCTGTAAAACTAGCATAATGATAGTAACATGTCTCATAGCGCTACTGTCAAAATTAAATGAATTAGTACACGGGAAACATTTAGTACAGAGCCTGGCATGTGGTAAACAGTTTGCCTGTTTTTACCTTTAGCAATATCAGTATTTGTAATACTATGTCAAAGCGTTCAGATGTGTTTAAAACGTGGGAGGGTTAAATCCTGTCCTAGTGGGGGTAATGCCTGTAGAGGTATAAGTTCATGTTGAGGAGAGAAAACCTCTGGCTACGTGGGAGAAAATAAGCCCTATTTCTTTTTGGTGTGTTTTAAACATATATTTATTCTTGGTACTAAGGAACAGGTTAGGAAGGAGAACGCTGAGTGAAAGACCACTTCTTTTAGGCTGCTGAGAGTGTTCCAGAATGGGAGTTCTGGAAGGATCCGACCTGGAGGTGTTTAACCCCTTTGTTTTAGTAACTCCCATTGCTGCCGTAAAAGCAGTATTATTACAGAGAAAAACAAGTTGATTTTTATTTTAAATATGGAAGTTTCTAGGTGAAAAGGGCGCTGGACTCTGTGGTCCTAATAGCCTACCAAAACACGTGCTGGAAATCTTTCTCTCTGCAGTGGTTACTTGTTTAGATGTGGTTACTTCTGCCGAAAATGTGAGTGGACATTATTTGTTTATGTCCAGACAGGCTCCTGATGGACAGCACCTACTATGCCAAAGCACACGTGTAATGCATCAGTGAACTGAGGAGTGGGGATTTGTAAAGCAGTAGAACACTTGCACAAGTGTTTGTTCTATGTCTCTTTTGATTTTCCTCCCTACTTAACATTCATTAAAAAAAAAAAAGAAGCAGGTCATTCATGAGAAAGGCGGCCTATTTTAGGGGCATCTCAGTTTATGTAGAAAATACTGTGTGTTGCTTTTGAAAATGGATTGAATGTGTAATATGAATGTTATATTCAGTATTATTCTTTCATCTTGCCACAGAGCTTAGTTTTTACAAGTAGTTCCATTTTTTTCCTCATGGAGTATATGATACCACTGATGTCATTCTGTCTGGTGCCGAAGCTCCAGCTGGGTAGACGGAGCGTAGAGAAGCCTGGGCAACGAGAGGCCTAGGCTGTGCTGCTGGGTGACCCTGAGCAGGGTGCCGAGTCTCTGGGTCTGTGTGTCATCTTCTGCCAACCAAGAGGCCAGGACAGGAAGATGAATGAAGATTTTTTCATCTTTTAAATGATGTGGCTGTAGGATTTCCCCTCTAGTTTTCTGCTTGTAGCAAGATGGCCTGCTGAGGTAAGAGGTCTCTGGCTCAGTGTGTCTTATGCTCTGCTTGAAAATTGTGCATTGAATTAATTTGTAGAAGCTGGCAGTACTTGCTTAGAAGATTTCAGAATGTATGTGTTTGAAAAAAAAAAAAACAGAATATATGTTTTTTCTTTTTTTTTTTTTGTGAGGGGGAGGTAATTGGATTTATTTGTTTGTTTCTTTCTTTATTTTAATGGAGGTACTAGGGATGAACCCAGGACCTTGTGTATGCTAGGCACACACTCCACCACTGAGCTATACCCTTATTAGCAAAATTTAGACGGAACTTTAAATGTCTGAATTTCTGTTTTGTTCATAAACCACTAATACAGAAAGTCTCTAACTTGTCTCTCCAAACATGGGTTTTATAAAGTATTTAAGTCCATTATATCACATTTAAAACACTCTTTTGTTAAAATTATTTTATGATGGGTAGGGTCAGAGTATAGCTAAAATCCTCCTGCTGTTTTAAATATGTCAGTGTTTGGCATGTTAAATAGCCTTGCAGGCCAGCCAGGGAACCTGATCACCATTTATAAGATTGTTATCTCCTTGGTAATTATGACCCACTTTGTCATTCCAAATGGCAAGACTAGGGTGACAGGATGTGTGTGGTAAGAGAGGAAACTGAGGATGTGAGTCAGGGATAGTGAAATAGGAGGACCCATGCCAATGTGAGGGCAGGATCACTCTCCCAGGCCCTGGCCCTGGGCCTCCCTCTTCTTTCCCGTCCTCTCTCCAAAGGGCTTGTGGTCCCATGAGGAACTTGAACCTTACTTCCCGTCTGTATTGGTTATCTGCAGCTGCATAACAGTGTCATTTCCAACTTAGTGGCTTAATCAGTGCACAGACTATCTCGCAGTTTCAGTGGGTCAAGTGTCTGGTCATGATTAAATAGGTGTTTTATAAGGCTGCAGTCAAAGTGTCAGCCAGGCTGTTGTCTCATCTGAGGCTTGAATGGGGAAGGATTTTCTTCTAAGCACGTGTGATTGTTGGCCAAATTCAGGTTTTTGTTAACTGTCAGCTGGAGGCTACTCTTCCCTTCCTCTCTCTATAGGCAGCTTACCACTTGGAAGCCAGCAAGGGAGAGAACCTTGTAGCAGAATGGACGTTACAGTCTTATGTGATATAACCACATATGTTCTGTCATTTTTGTCATATTTGGTTATAGGCAGATCACAGGTCCCACCCCCAGTCCAGGGAAGGGGGTTCAGGTGTGGATGACAAGAGATGGGGGTCATGGGGGCTGTTTTAGGGTCTGCCACATTTGAGGCTGGCCAGGAATGTGTCTTCTCTTTGTCTCTCCTCTCCTCCTGTGCATTGTCCTGCTTAACTAGGGGTGTGACTCCTTCCTTCTGACCGGCAGAGAATTCAACAACCCTGAGTGACCTTTCTTCCTCTTTTCCACTGTTAAAATGCAAGGAAAAGGCAGCAGGAAGCTCTACCTTGGTATGTAACTCAAGCTGTTGGGGCTCTCCCTTGACAGCTGGCGTTTGGCGTGTGTGACATGCTCCCTGGCAGGTGTTTCTAGGTCAGAGTGTGGCTTATATAAAGGACCTAAGAGGGGACTTCTCAGCTTTTGTGTCTCCTGGTCACTGTTGTTCTTAAGCAAGCGCTGAATTCCAACACTAGGTCACTTTCCCAGTGCCATCCTTTTAGGATTCTTGCTATGACTGTGTTTTTAGAGTCTAATTTAGAATCATTAGTGGTTTGGGTCCGTTTACACTTTGGCCCCATTAACTGCTCTTTTGTGTCATTTCCATCATTTCCTTGTTTTCTTCTGTCATCTTTAGAGGGTTTCTTGCCTTTTTGTGGCCCGCTTGTGCCCTGTGACTTGCTCAGTCTTCAGTTACTGCTCTTCCTCGTTTGCTGAGGAGACTCATCACTGTGCTGTAGGCTAAGAACAAGGACTGAAGCCGGGCTGTCTGGATTTGAGTCCCAGATCTGCCATTTATTAGCCAGGGAATCTCGAGCAAGTGATTCCATTTTGTTTCTGTGTGGCTGGTATGAACATTTCTGATTTTTAACACTGACCAACAAGCCTCTGCTTGCTGCCGCCGCTCACACTTTATATCCCAAGATATGTGCACAGATATAGGCGCAATTTGTGCTTTACTACTAAATGAAACTTGACCCCAAGCCTTCCTCTGGTCTTCTAGTGAAATGGGCCAGACATTTTTGAGCTTACAAGGATACCTCCTTTTTTGTTGTTAACGTTGCCCTGGTACTTGCTTTGCCTTCGAAAACTGCGAATAGCGTACTTCTTCCAATAACAACATTTCATGAGCATTTATTATTTGCCATGAGCTTTATTAAACTGTTTGCGGGCATTATGTCTCTAACCCATGTGACAACAGTAAGTGGTAGTGCTACTATTATTCCCATTCTATTGATGAAGAAACTGGGGCTTAGAGAAATTAAATAACATGCTCAAGGTCTTCAGGGTAGATTGGGGAATACAGTTCTGTGTGACTGCAAAGCACATGTTTTTAATGATTGTAGGACACTGTCTCTCACAGAGGAAACCCAGGCCCCCCTTCATTACTAACTCCTTGGTAGAAAAGAGGCTAGGAATGCAAAACAGTCATGTCTTGCTGTACCAGAGCTTTACCCACTTCCGCAGCCTTGGTGCAAGTGCCATCCTCTAGCATCTCAGCTCTCAAATGATTTTGATGCCTGCCAGTTTCCTTCCATGTTGGGGAGGCTTGGCCTCGCCCTAGAAGATGAAGAAGCATGCATTCAGAAAGGAGTGTATTCTTTTCAGCCAGGTTTTTGCATGACTGTTGTAGGATCTTAACATTGTATATGAAGTACGATTAAGAAATACTGGGTTTTTAACAATCTTAGCCAGGATTCACACATCCAGATTCTTCTCCTACAGTGCATCAGCCAAGTTAATTGCTTGTGTTCTGGGGGTACTGCCTTTGCATTGCATTTTCTTAAATGAACTTCATGTCAGTCACCTTATAACTCCTTCTCCATCCATCCTAGTACTTAGCACAGTGTCTTCTGCCAAATGGGTAATTCATTAGACGGTTGTTGAAATCACTTGTCATTCTTTCAAATAACCATAGTGGTGGCAAATTACCATCTTTGAGGGTGAATTTGATTCCTTGAACCTATTAAAGTGTTTTCCATTATAGCAAATAAAGTGTCTGGAGTTCAAAAATCAGGAGCAACCAAGCTGTAATGAGACCGATTTGCTCGTGGACGTTGTGCACTGGTTTTGTACTCAGCTTACTCTGAGTTGTCAGCATCTTTGGTGTGAGTCCTGAGGATGACTTAGAAGGGGTCAAGGAGTACTTTTTGTAGATAGAAAGTTCTGTTAGCAATGCCTCACCCTGTGGGTCTTTGATTTTCTAGAAAATGTAGCTGACAAATCCACACTGCTGTTGGTCAGGCTGTAATGGGAGGGCTCGCCTTGGCGATAGGCTGCCTGCCACTCTCAGTGTGGCTTTCATTTCCCGCAGATGCCCGCTGAGTACTTGGCATGACAGCACACGCCAGGTGAATTAGCACTGCTGGGGATGATTCATTCCCTCTTTCAAGAATTTATCATCAAAAAAAGAAACTCAGTACCGATACAAAGAAGGCTAACAAATGCATAGCTAGAGCTTCCGGTTTGCGTGTCAGTAACTGCCAACTCAGATGGAGATTTTTATTTTACACTCCATTCGGATCAACTTAGAAAAGTTTTATGTTGTTGTCAAAAGTATGATTTGAACCTCTCTCCAAAATGTTCACCTAGAGAAAGAGTCTGAATTTAACGGCCTCAATACCATAATTGCAGTTTGTAGCTATGAATTTAATAGACCATCATGCTTGGACTAGTAAACATGATAATTGTAATTATGTTTTGGGGACATATTCTGTGATGAGCACTATACATACATTATCTCAAATCTGCATAACTACTCTCCGAGGTATGTATGATTGTCCTTAATTTATAGACCTGGAAACCGAGGCTTACAGGATTAAATTACTTGGCAAAACCACACTGCTATTAAATAGCAGAAGTGTAGTTCACACCTGCTTATTTTAAACTTTTATAAAACCCTCTTTTTCATGCCTTTAAAAGGCTTCCATGCCAAGTGACCTGGCGCCTGAAGCTACGGCTAGCCTATGAGCACGTTTCTCAGTGTTGGGTATGATCTGCAAGTCTTTGAGTCTTCAGTCCTTCCTTGCTATTTTTACAGATGTTGACAAGTTCTTTCTTTGTTACTAAGAAACCCTCTGTATTGATGTGGTGTTTTTTCCACTCTGTCCCTTCTTCATGCCCCTCTTACAAACACACACACCCGTACACACACCCCCCCCCAATGGTTTGGATAATGTGGGGGTTCTCCCTGTTCTGTAACTGAGGTGACACTGTCTATCATGGTACCTCAGTGTATGGAACCATTTTACAATCCGTATTAATCTCTTCTCTCTGAATGCCTTAACTAACAACAGTCTTCAGGTAAGGAAAGTTAGCAGGTTGCTGTTTTATAGTTGTCATCTATTTGGAGTCATATGTTCCTCGCCTAAAATGAGCGATAGTCGTGTTCTGCTTGGTAGAAGTGAGACGTTTTCGTTCGGGCTGTTCTGTGAAGGGAAAGAAAGTGGAACCTCCTCTCCCTTGGTTGTGGACCCTTGAATGTTAATGAAATTGAAAAACAAAAGTAAAACATCATTCCGAATGACTCCCTTTTAGAAAACGGTGGGCACTCTGCTGAGCATGATCCATTATTCCATGAATTGTATGAATTCCAACATTTGAATTGATACGTGGACAAGTGGCAAGTCTGATCATTGAACATCAGGTGTCCCTGATTCTGGGATAATACCCTTCTTAGATCCAAGTGTGCTTGAATTTGGCAGATTATGTCTTTGATTTTACCTAATCCTCACAACCACACAGTACAGTATTTCTTTCAGAAATAAAGAAACTGAGGCTAGGAAGTTGTGAATGGATTTTCCCACGGCTAGTGAGTGGTAGGACTTTGAGCCAAGGTTCCTTCTGTGCAGGGTCCTTTGGGAGATGGTGGTGGCTTGGGTTGCCTTATCATTTCTCTTTCTATCTATGAGTTTTAAATGATTTAAGAAATAGCGCAATGATTCAAATGGGAATCAACATAGGTGGTAGCTTAATTACTGGTAAAACAGGATGGGAGGGCTCAGAAGTATCAGTTACCTCCCGCTGTAAAACATGCATTGGACCCTAGAAACCCTGACCTAGCCATCCGGTAATGGCAGGAGGGAAGCCGGCAGGGAGAGCTGGCTGGTCCTCTGGGAAGCAGACGGCCGATGACCTGCTTGCTGTGTGGCTGTTGGCTTGGGCCCGGTGCTGGAGAGAACAGGAGGGAGGCCCTTGCTGCCTGGCTCGGCGTGGGGCCGCCGCACTGAGCCAGTGCTTCCTGCGTCCCAGGCAGACGAGTCACAGTCACTCATCACTTGTTGTGAGAAGTAAGGAGGGGCTTGAGAGAGAGAGAGTGGCTTACTCTAATACTGCTCCCTCCCAAAAACCAGACTAAAAATTTCTTCCCGAAAACAGAAGGGAGGGTATTTTAAGAGTCTCCACCCCAAACCCCAACGGTAGAGACACTGCTCTTTACATTTTTTTCTCTTGAGGTGATCTTCTCTGTTGCTTTCTCCTGCCTTTTTGACTTTGGAGAGAAAGAAGGAGATAACTGTACTTCTCTCTGTGTTTTGGGTAGAAAGAAAGAAAAAGACTAATGTAGTAGAGACCAAGAAAATGGTCTTTTATGAGACATATAATCAGATTCTTTCTTCTCATGGCAGGTGATGGAAATGTACTGGAACAGTGGGAGAAGCCGGTAACTTATAGGAAGCCAAGATGACAAGAATTTTAACAAATAATCCGTGAGTAAAATTGTGTTAGTCCTTTGGAATTCCTTTCACTACAGGCTAAATTTTCTGTAAGAAACCATGGTCAAATAAGACCACAATTAAATACCTTGGAAGTCTAAAAGAGAAAATTTCGAAAAGTAGATACTCAAACGCTTCTGAAAGTTGGCGCTAACATTTGAGGAATTAGGTTTTTGCATTGTTCTTTCTTGGTAGAGTGTGTTATTTTAAGTTGGGTGCATCAGTTAGGTGGATAGAGCATAAGTATTTAAAGAATTCAAAGAGGATTCCCTATGTATTAACCTTGGACTAGCCCTTCTCAAATGCAGATCAATCTTGCTTCCAGTGGTTCTGTGGGCCCCATTTCTTACCCACTTTTTGTGGGTACATTTTGGTGAATGTGAATAAAATTGAGCTCTTTGTCTGTCCCTCTTCGAGTATGCCATTTTCTACGCATCAGGGGCCATTAACGTTTACTGGTTATCTGACGGTTATACATGGCTGATTTTGGTTTCATTATGGTAATGACATTGGTAAGCCAGGTCGTTAGTGGGAAGATCATACATTTTTGAGTCAGACATTCACAGGCCTGGTCTCATGCTTTACTCAGCCTCTCAACCTCAGCTGACTCATCTGTGTACTGAATTTGATAATGCCTCTCATGAAACGAAGGACCATGTGGCCAGTACTTTGTGCTGTGACTGGGACATTCGAGGGCCACAATAAAAGTGGTTGCTTTCCATCCTTACATTGGTGTCATGATTTACAGTTTATAAGCCTTTATCCTGACTCAGAAAATTGGCCAGCTCAACTTCCTGAGCTACTGTTAGGCAATAGGTTAAGACTGCTGGTAGTGATATGCAGGTAAATGTTCAGAGCTCACCCAGAGGGGAGGAGGGGCAAACATTTGCCAGTTTCCATGGTGTCAGTACTCCCAGCCATGGCTGATTTCAAACTACCAGCGAAAGGTACCCGCCAGCAGAGTTGGGAAGAGATGTGCAGGAGCGCACCACTAGATGCTTCCCTACCAACCAGATACAAGAGTTGCGGAGAATGTCAAGAGCATTGATAGAAGTAAACAAGAAGTGATGGGTTTTGAGTATTTGTTCTCTTTGGTTTTAGTATAGTTTATTTTAATTGTTTATTTATATAATTTAGCTTTTAATGATCATGTGTTTAACAACTACCTGGCCAAAAATCCTGAGACTGTGACAGTGGGTTCTAGGGGGTGGCTATGAGCTGGCCCTAGCCCGCCATGACACTTTGAGGACCAGCATTGGGTGCCGCCTGGCGAACCACGTAGCTTTGCTTTTGATTCAGAAGATAAGTTTTAAGGAAAGTGAATTGTCTCCAGAGAGAGTGAAACAAAACAAAACAAAATATTCTGGGCGGTTCAAAGTTCATACTGGCTTGATGAAAACCTTAGGGAGCAAAATGGAGGAAAGAAAGGAAACCTGATCAGATATCTCAGTGTTACTTCTAGAAGTAGTTTCTTCAGTTTTCTCACTTGCCCTTTAGAAGGGAACAATTGAAGCCTGAAATTGCTAAGTAACAGCTAAGATCGTGGTGGTTGTTTTTATTTTAAATCTCACCCACCTCGTTCTCAAAACACATTCTTTATTGAACCTTCAAAAAAATGCCTTAGATATTTCAAAACATTGGTTTGTGTCAATTCCCTGAATCAGACTTACATAATCTTAAAACACTTATTTCCCTTATTTCTTCCTAAAACAATGGGTATTTATAGTTCCTACGGAATCAGGATTGGACTTGGATTATTGCAAAAGTAGTTCTTGTCCCTTTGAAGCGGAAGCTCATGGAGAGAAATCTGAGAGACTTGCCTCTGGATTAGGAAATATTGACCCATGTCTTAATTGAACTGAATAAGGCTATCTTTGGTAACTTGGAAAGCAAACAGGGAACAAAAGGGACTGGTGATTAACAGAGAAATTTTGCCACAGATGAAATATTCCGATTGACTCTTTCTTTTTCCAGAATGGACTTGATGCAGTTTCTGGACACCCCACTGTAGATGAGGTTTTGACTAGAGCACTGCTAGGTGTGTAGTCTTCAAACGTGTAGATTTTACAGACTTGCTTTTTGTTCAGATCAATATACACTCAGTAGTTTCTGGATACTTGGGAGTCATGAGTTATTAGGGTAGAACCCAGCAAAAATAAAACAGGCCTATTCCACTTCAGGAGTTGATAATCAATCAAGCCTGAACAAAGAAAACTGATTTCAGAACAAATGTGGTTTTAATTTAATAAAAGACATGTTAAATACTCAGGCAACAGATGGCAGAGAGGAATTACCTGTGTGGTAAGAGTGGGCTAGATCAGGGAAGGTTTCAGGAGCAGAGGACATTTGAATTGGGTATTTAATGATTAATTTCTTTTAATTAAAATACCCTTTTTAAAAAAAATTAAAAGTTAACTATGCTAACTGGAAAGAAGTTTAAAATGTAGAAGTTCTTTAGAAGACTCATCAATATTACCACTACCCAGAGATATCATTATTAACATTGTTCTTTGTTTTCTGCCACATTCTTTCTTTACCTAGATTAGATACGTATTTTTTCCCTCCCTAAAATGGATCATTATTAACATTGTTTTGAAACCTGATTTGACTGACAGTGTACTGAGACCATGCCACATTTATAAACACACGTCTACGTCACTTTTGTTTTTCTGATGTAGCATTCCATGTGTTTGTGATCTGTTTTGTATTCACCCATTACCTTGTTAGTGGGCATTTAGTTGTTCTCAACTTCATTCTTGTAAAGCGCATCATGATGAACATCTTTGTGTGTGCATTGTGGTGCACTTGCCCAATTATTTGGGCAGGATCTTTGAGCAGAGTTGGGACAGTGCTTAGGGAACCCTCTTGGTAGAATAAACAGTTTGAGCCAAGAGGTAGAGGTGGGAAAGGAGGATCCCATTCTGGGGAAAGGCTGGAATTGTAGTTTACTAGGATGTGGAGCGGGAAGGTAAGTAGTGCTAATTAGGGCTGGAGGTAGAAGATAGAGGGTCTTTGATGCTAAGTCCTTTTATTCATTCTCAGTTGGGAGCCATGCATGGACTCTAGCTCATCCTTCAAATGAAGACTGCATGTCTTCAATTTTGCTTAATTTCCTTGTTTAGGAAGAAATAAAAATTATTAATAGTTCTGCCTTCTGAAACTTCTTGAGAGTCTTAAGAAACTGACCAATCAGGGGGCAAACAAGTAATAGAAATCATGGGAAAAGTGTGTTTGTGTATAGAAAGGTGAGCTTATGGTTTTGACGAGTGAAGGAAACATCACGAATACATGCATTTTCTACACTTAAGGAATTTTAACAAACTATTTGTGATTAAATTTAAAGATGATTTGGGAAAGACATGGGTGAGAAGACAAATATAATCATTTAATAACAATACTACCTTATATTTATTGAGTACTTTAATGTTCTTCTATGTTTTAAATACATTGCTTTACTTAATCTCTCAACAACTTTTTTAGGAAGTGTGTAGGATTATCTCCATTTGGCAGGGGAAACGGAGGCCTCAAAGGCTGATGTAGTGAGAAATCACCAGACTTGGAGCTCCGGTTCAGGTGCTGCTGGGGCCTTGGGCAAGTCCCAGTATTGCACCAGGATGCTTGTGAGGATACAGTGAGACAGTGTGTGAAAGATGATGAGAACAGCATAAAGGACCTTGGAAATGGAAGGACTGCTTTTTGTAATAGGACGCCTTCTTCTATCATTCCTGAAGGGAAGACACTTCTCTAGCTATTTCCCATTCCCTTTGTGGTAGATTATATTATTATAAAAACATTGGCTATTCCTTCCTACCCACCCTCCATCCTGTGGGAAGATTGTGCTTTCCCACCTGACTGAGGGTTGAGACGCATGGCGGGCTTGGCCCTACGACTTATTTGGCCAAGAAATGTAAACAACAGTGACAGGTGCCATTTCCAAGCAGAAGTGGAATAGGCATCGCCTGGTTTTGCCGTCTCTCTTTTCTCTTTGCCGTGGGACCAGTGTGTCCCGGTTAGGGGTTCTCCTTCTGCCCTCGTCCCAGAGTGGAGAGGACATGGAGGCGAGCCTCGGCTCAACCACAAAGAACCAAACAGGAGCCAGGAATAAGCCTTTCTCTGTTGTTGGCCTCCAAAATGTTAGGGTTATTTGTTCCTGCAGCGTCATTTAGGCTGAGCTGATATATTCCTTTTTCACCCCTTAGGTCCCACCCTCTCTCCCTTTCAGGACACACACACACACACACACACACACACACCTTGTACAGAAAACTTTCTTTTTAAGTTGAGAGACAGTGCTCCCCGTCATCTGTTGTGCTACAGTCTCTCTCTCTCTTGCTGTGTAGAGGTCAACCTTCATCAGAAGTTATCACTTCGTGTAAGGCATTTAAATAAAGTATTTAGGGTTGACCAACTTGACCCTTAATTTTTTTTTCCTTCACACATTTGAAGAACATGTCCTGTGTCAAGGTCTGGATGTCTGGAGGTTTTAAAAAATTGAAGCCCTGGACCCAGCCTTCAGGAATCTCAGAGCACGATGCAATTGGATGCTGTGTATCCCAGCAGTTGTACAACTAGGCAGACGTGTCAGGTGCTGAAGGGGTGTGTCACTTTGATAATCGGCAAGCTGTGTTCACGCAGGTGTCCCCACTTTGTTGTATGCCACCTGTAAGGTGTTCTCTAAGTGTCATTGCTTTCCACTCGTCAAGCTTATCTCCCCTTTTCCATCTCCCCCTCAGCATGTGTTTACTGTACCATTTAATTTGTACTGTGTGTTAGACTTCCTGATTCTCAATATGTAGTTTCTTTGTCAAACAATGTATATTGACTCATTCACTAGCTTAGTGTATATGTCCTTTCTTTGGACATATCTTATAAGCTCTTTAACTTCTTTATGTTAACTTTTTCCCAAAACAAGATTGCTTAACGTACTATTACAACAAAATTAGACTCTTTGAAAATATTTTCTTATTTCCTCTGATCCCCCTTCCCCAAGTTATTAGTTCTTTTCTTCATGACGTGTGAGTGAAGTTCATTGTTAGTCCGTGTGCTCCTTTCTTTTTCTTTTTATGGTGTCTGATGTGTTCAAGGCTCTTCATGGGAGAACCAGTTTGTCTGGGCTTAGTAATACATTACCTCAATTTGGAATAATTTCCAGTTGACCTGTCATATTTCAGGTCACATGTCTAATAATCTGACTAATGACTAGGCCTGGCTTTGGACCATGGGGTGAAACCAGTAGGTCCTAAGAGTCTGTCTGACTAGCAGTTTCTAGCTTTTCCCTTCCTTTATGATTGAATTCAGCTGTTGTCTGTCTTGTTGCTTCTGACCTCCTCTCCAGTATGATTTCAAAAGGCACAGGGTTAGTAATAAACTAAAGACATGGGATTAAAGCCCCATCTTGGACCAAGGGCTTTCAGTTTCTGTTCAATGTGCACAGAAAGAAGCGGCTGTCAGCCTCCATCAGACAGGAAGGAGCATCCAGGGAGCTGCCGTGGGTTTTCAGTAACGGGCCGCCTTTAGGTTGGGTGACGGGTTCAGGACTGGTGATTTTAATATTATTTTTCCTGACAAATATGTTAAATATACCCTCTTGTACGTATTAAATACTGCGTAACCAAAAACATCTCTTTAATGTGTGAAACACAGTTAAAGCTGTGAAGTGCACCCATTGCATTTACATTGGCAGAACTGAGTCACTTTAGTTATTTTTGCAATTTTAATTTTCTCTTAAAACACCTGTCTGAGTGCCCTCTGAGATAGTGTATCTTCTTTTTTTCAATAGGGCAAAATAAACTTTTTATGAAGATACTATTTATAGATCCTTAATTTTCAGATGATCTTCATGTAAGTACAAGTATCAATATAATTTAAGATTTAGCCAGAGAAATATTTTTCTTTTGTTCTCCCACAGAGAAATACCTTCTCTTGGGAAGACACAGAAGGTTAATATCTGGTTATTGACTCTGCCCACTAGCTCCTTTTCTCTCTGCAGGGAAATCTAGATATTTTCACAGAGTCTGAAACATTCGAAAGCCCATTCATGTCTGGCTGCGATAAGTATCAGACAGAATGGTCCCAGCTTTGGGGTCAAACATACATAGCTTCGTAGCCGGCTCTGACTCATCTTCATGATTGACTTTAGGTGTGAAAACTTTCTCGAACTCCTAGTTTCCTTGTGTGTTCAGCGCCGTTTTAATACCTGCCTTGCTTTGTTACAGATTAGATGTAAAATGATGTGTGTACAACAGAAGCCACTGTCATTACGAGATACTCAGGAAATGAATTAAATTGAGCGTGCTTTTCTTGCTGCAGGTCAAATTTCAAGTACATTTTCCTATAGGAACAATGTTATGAATGGAGTTTGATTATCGTGTTAGAAAGCCAACCTGTAGAACCAAAAATGCCATCCTTTCCTGATGGAGTTCATTTTAAATTGGTCCTAAAGCCCAACCATCCCTATGGCTTTCCTTTTGCTGAGTTCTTTGGAGTCAGTAGGTCTACCTTGCTCTTGCCTTTCTGCTGCTTCAAGTGCCCTTTCTGTTACCTGCAAGTTAAAGGATGCAGACTAATTCTTTGGTTGTTTATACATGGAATATTTCACAAGTCTGTGTCTTTGTCATGGGCAATTATAATAAAAGTAATTGCATAGTAGGACAGCTGATTAATCACACAGCTTTTTGAGGACAGTGGTAGTATTTATTCCCATCTCATAAAAGCAGAAATATATTAGCACTAATTAGAGGATACAAGTGACTCCATGTGTACGTGTGAATGACAGTCACTCTTCAACAGAGGCTTGCTCTAATGCAAATGCCATATAACTTTTTATTTTAAACCATGTAAACAAAGGGATACTTGTGGTTCTAGTAGTTACAAGTTGCCTTGAAGAACTGCCCATTTTATGTTTAAGAGCACTTGTAGGTAAACAGGTGGTTGTTTGTGGCTATCCCATGTACACAATGCTTATATTTAAGGAGGAATTGGTACTTTGGCAAGATGGTCAAATATGTACGTATGTGTTCCTTACCTGAAAGGGAAGCTAGAATGACTTAATGCCTCTGTTCTTCCAGTGGATTAGTATTTGGGGAACTGAGATTGTCTGTGATGACATTCTGTTGTAAACGGGTCTTCCGTTTAGGAAATATCAAACTTGCTTTCTCAGTCCTGGCATTCTTTATTGTTGGAACATGTCGTAAAGAGCAAAGACATGCATCTGTCGCTTGGGGTCTGCTTGCCAGCTGGTTTGAACAGCTATAGTATTTGTTTATTCTTGATGTGTCAGCAGTCAGAAGGAAAGTTTTCCTTTCTCCTTTGTGGCTGTTCTATAACTCAAACATCATTATATCAACAATGACTGTTTGTTCAGAATCTGCCAGGTCCTGGGCCACACAAGGCCCCTGGAACACTGTCACTGCCTCAGAGGAACTTTGTCGTCTGCTGAGAGAGAGAAGTCAGGGATCTCAAAAAGAAGGAAGACACTCAGGCTCTATACGTCAGTTTTGAGATGGAGGTATAAAGAATAAGGTATTTGCAGGGGAGGAGAGTTCCCTGGGGTTTGCACCAGTGAGGAGGGTTCCAGGAAAAGGAAGGGTTTGAGTGTGTCTGGAAGGTGATACTAGTAAGAAGAGTGAAAGAGGTCGTAACAGAGGCCATGGCCTGGGCCAGGTGTGGGGGTGGTAATGTGCCCACTGCTTTAGGAGGACAATGAGTACACCAATTGGATTATTTGGCCAAGGGTTTTTTTAAGTGAAAGATGGGACTTGGAGAGGTGGAGGCCAGCCTTTGAATGACTGAACGTCATGGCACTGGGTCTGTGGGCTAATCGTTCCTTTTTTTTTTTTTTTTTTCCTTTAACTGTAGAGTGACAGTCTTTGTACTCTGCATTTTAACTTTAGGCAACAAAGACATCCTGGAAATAGTTATCCGTTTTCTTTTGTGAGGCTGTTCTAATAACGTGGGTAATTGTGTTTTTATTTCTGAAGCATGAGGATTGTTGCAAACATCTTTTAAGTGCTTTGAGTTATGACTGAAAGTGCATGTATTTATAAAGGCTTCCTTCTTCCTGAATGGAGCGTCTATAAATTTTAAGCTTGACTGGATCCTAGACAACAGAAACAAACTATGTGCTCTCTTTCCCCTCCTCTTTCATGTATCTCAGTGTATCTATGTGTGGCTGCATACACGCCATGCAAGTGCTTATTTTAAACTGCAGTGCCATGAAGTTTAT
Organism: Camelus dromedarius; assembly: GCF_036321535.1. NCBI lineage: Eukaryota > Metazoa > Chordata > Mammalia > Artiodactyla > Camelidae > Camelus > Camelus dromedarius. The sequence goes on along the minus strand of NC_087443.1, from coordinate 48,385,686 downwards.
TGAGTTGCTCATACACACACAGGTTATATATACATATATATGTATATAGATATACACATATGTGTGTATATATATATAGTCTTATCATATGAAAGCTACAGTTCTTGATGTAACAGCCAACATATTATCAGTTTGGCCAGTATAATTGATAGTAATAGTTTCATAAACAGAAAATCAATGTGCTTAAAAATAAGTATTAATTTACCTGGAGGTTTGAAGAACGTTGCCCCTTAAGCAAATGTCCTCCTGATCTCTACTATGAAACTATACTTGTTTAATTGACAGAGGGAAGGTTTATGACAGGATGGTACTCTGGACTTTGACACTTATCATGTGATGGTGCTGATGTGTTGGGGGCACAGAGGCTGGGACCTGGCAGCTGGAGCAGCAGCTAGGAGACACTCAGCCTCAGTGACTCTGGCGTGGATGCCTGCAACAGGATGGGAAAAAGAGAACAAATGTGAACAACGTTAGGAAGCCATCATCATACCTGTTGATAGTGAGTTGTCAATAGAAAGGGAGGGAGCTCAGATGATTGTAGACCTTAATTTACAGTGTTTAGGACAACAAGATTACCTTTATGAGGAATATGAGAGTCAAGAGAGATTTATCAGCTTCATCATCTAGGATATAGGCCCAATATACCTGCTGCTGAGGTTAAATGTTGGGTTACAGGCTTATCTTGTGCCTGCCCTTTTGGACCATAACTGGGTCTTAGAACTAGAGATGAAGCAGTTAACATAGAGCCACATACCTGATCATTTACTGGCAGAGCTGGGATTAGGACAGGTGCTCTTGACTCCTAGGGCACGTTCTTTCTGCTTTTTCATGATGGTCTGGAGAAAAGAGTAGCATTTTAGAAAGGGCCCTTGATCTCACTTTAGATTTTTATCTTTGGCTTAATGAATATTTTAAAGAAATCTTGGCTCATGGAATGACTGGTTCTAAACAAATATGAGGAAGTTAAACTCAGGAGTTCTTTTCCAAAGCCAAGATGGTTTAATTTGTAACTTAAAAAAAAAAAAATGATTCCTTTGCAAAAACTCTCTCCTCCCACTAGTAATGAACTCTTAACTGGTCCTCAGGACCTGGCAGTTCTGTAGGCACCCATAATCTGCCAATTCCCAGCTCCTTCGAGTTTATTTTAAATACTTCTATTCCAAAATGATGTTTAGGGTACAGTGACCCAGAGAGAATGAGTATTTCCAAAATCATTCTTATTTTCTTAAAAGTTGGTTTAATTGTGGCATTAATAAAATCATTCCAATTTTGAGCCTTTTTTTTTTTTGCTACTAATAAAATTTCTATTGTATAATAAGAACACCAAATCCAAGAATTCTAATCCCAAAGCTTCAGTTCTTTATCACTTAAATACGGGACTCAGGCCATGCAAATACCGAAGAACTACTTCAGCTCTAAAATTCTTTGGATAGTTTAACATTGAAGAGAATCTTAAAAGAAAAATTATGAGCCAATTTGTCCACAAGTTTGGAGAGTTTGATTCTGAACTCAAGGGGACAAGACAGCATTGTTTGAGTGCCTACTCTGTGCCACGCACTGTACCAAATGCTTTGCTCGTATTATTACAAATAATCTGTCCAGGAAACTCTGTGGGATGGGCCTTTTATCCCCTTCATTGCAAATAATTAACCTGCCCGAGATCATAGTGTCAGAAGTTAGGTCCGAATCTGTTTTGATGCCAGATCCCATGCTCTTAACATCGGGGATCGCTGCCTAATTCAAGAACTTTTACTAAGTAATAGAAATTAACGTACATCCCACGTTCAAGTAACTATCATAACAAAGTTAATCTTTGTTTTGTAAGAGTTTTTTTTAAAAAGCTATCCATCATTTTCTTGAAGTTGTTAAAGGCTTAAGTTTAAAAAAAAAAAAAAAGGCTCTTAAGCCTGATATAAATCAAGAAAGGAAAGTTCCGCCTTAACCGACAGTGAACACTCTTATTGGTTAGGATCGCACGGGCTGACTCATTTCTTTTTTGCTGTGTTAGAGGGCCACACCCTGCATTCCAAAAAACCTCTACTGCCCGGCCACACCCGCGGCCTCGCTGCTGGAGCCGCTGGGGTTGGACTCGTTGGTCTTGCTCACAGCTGCCCCCCCACCCACCCCGGGAGAATCCTCCCGCCCGCCGGAGCGCAGGGCTGCCCAGCGCCGCGGTCCTTGCACGCCGGCCGGGCAGGCCGCGGGAGCAGGGCGGCCGGGGCCCGCGGAGGCGCACGCGCGCCCCACAGCCGGGCCGGGGGTCGGCGCGCCGCTGGCCGCCTTCGCCTCTCCGCCTGCGCCGGGGCAGGCAGCGCGCCGGATCCGCGTGCAAACTTGGCGCCCCAGGAAGTTTCCCCGAGACTTTGCCTCCAGGGAGGAGAGACCGTAAGTGTTGCTCCTCCTGGGATGCTGTGCTTCAATAAATTGCTCTCTGGGGGTGGCGTGGTAGCACTCACAAGACGTTGGGACAGGTTAACCGCCGGGAGAAAAACCCTTCTTGCATTGCAGAAAGCAGTCGGGACCACGGGCGTTGCCATTCCCTCCACTACAGCGAAGTAAAGGGATTCTAGTTTTTACCGGCCGCTTTGATGATAAAACATGCAACAGCTATTGACACCTGAGAACGCTCACAGGGTAGTTAATAAAACAGGGGGTGTATAGGTAGACTACATCCACAAATCTTCCAAATTTTGTGGGATGCTTTTGAGAGCCAAGGGTCCGGGGGTGGTTTCGGTTTGGGGTTATCACGCTTTCCTTATGGAGGTTTTTGAGGGAGTGGGGTTGTATTTACAGTTTGGTTACTCAGTTTCGGGGAAGTACTCGCTTTCTCAAACTCGCTTTCTCGCTTTCCATTCCCTCTACAAAAAAAGTCCTTCAGCCAACTCCTTTGGCTGGTTGGGAGCTAGCTGGTGAGTGAGATCTGCTCAGTGCCAGAAAGAAGCACATGCGCCCCGTGTTTGGAAATTGAGCGTGTTTACTCCACAGCTATGCTTTCTATTTATTGTGGCCAGGTAATTGCTCTTGTGGAATTTGTGGAAATAGATACACTAAGAAGAATGCATGGCACTTGCTTTCCCCCTCCCCACCCTCTTCCTTTCCTACTTGTGTTTGCTGTGTGTAGTTGTGACTTAAAGTTGTACCACAACAGGAACCAGGAGACCTAAAGTCGATTCCCATTTCACTCCTAACCCTGTTGAGTTAATGGTCACTTTTAACTTTATGTAGAGACAGCCTCTTTTAAAAATCTGCTTTTAATTTAAAAAAATCTGTCTTTTATGTAAGAAATTAGTCAACCAGTGCATAGAGAGATTAGTAGGTCCAACTAAATTATTTTCTTGCTAGAGGGTGGGGAGGCAGGGGACAGGAGGAGCAGAATCCTGTGATTATTGCTGTTTACTAAGAATGTACGCAGCACCGCAGGTATCACCACCAGAAACACCAACTGTACTGGAAAGGCAGACTGAAGACGCCCTGATAGACTAAAGGACGACAGGAAAATGTAAACTGAATTATGAAGTTGCAAGTACGAATTATGAAAGTATGAATAACATTAAACATCCTTCATTTTTGACAATGTAGATGCTAATGCAAAATAGACAAGCTCTGTAACACAGAGAGTAGAGTTCTTTGGAGCTGACTTTATTTTAGCTCTGTAAGGGAAGCTTCTCCAGAAAATCACTTCTAAATGAAATAATTTAGCTAGTTTGTTAAAAATTTTAATTAGTTACACTTTGAACTCATAGAACCATTGCTTTCAATCTCATAGGCTAATTGTTAAACCCTTCTGTTACTTTTGAGTTTAACCGATTGGATGCCTTTGCCAGAGGCAATACCTTGGGATCCCATTTCTTTTGGGAAACAGCCTGGTATAATGACAGAAACGGCCTGAAATCTACTGGGGTGGTTAGAAAAGCCCCCTCAAGTGGTGAGAATGGGAAAATATTTTAACTCTCTACAATGTCTACAACCTAAAAGGGTAATTAAATTTGAGTTTTGATTTGAGTTTCACTTAACAGCCGAAACAGAGTCGAATATTTAAGTGGGATGCTTTGCACCCACTGCCTCACTTTAATTTTCACAATAATGCTGAGAGGTACAGGTATTATCATTTCTTTTTCAAGATGAAATGGCCTCAGCAAGGTTATATAATCTGTTCCAAATTTCACAGCTAGTTAACTAAGTTTACACTAGAAGGCAGCACTTAAGGATTGTAAGTTTTCCTATGTGGCTCCAGTTGCAACACTAACATAGTGCTGCCTGTTCTGTGTGAAGTAATCCAGAGGAGGTTCTTGGTTCAAAGCAGATTTTTAAGGGATTTTTAAAGCTCCTCAAGTGCCGCATTGCCAAAATTTCAAAGTTCAAGGAATAATGCATTTACTTTGGAACCTTGTGGTTTTCAAATATTAACTAAGCAAGCCCTCCTCTTCACAAGCCTGGGGCTGCCCCATAGTTGCTAATTTAGGGGTGGGGGCACTTCCTCCTACCTTTTCTCCTAAAGCCCTTCCGGTTCTGGTTGTGCAGATTCTTCCTGCTCCTCACCAGCTACCACTCGGCCATTCTCTGACTCACCCTCATGTGGCCGTGGATGTCCAGTGGTTGAATTCTCAGTGTGTTGCTGCACTCTGGCAGTATTTTATATGCTAGGTGAAATGACTAAATTTCTGCTAGCACTTAGAGTAGTATTGAACCTGTTTGTTAAGAATGGTGAGGTCATGAGAAGCACACGCTGGGAGTGCTAAAACTGTTCTTGTTGGATGAAGGTGGGGAAGTCTCAGCCTGCCTCACCAGGGACAGCCAGTTCTGTAAGAGTCCATCTGCTGGATCATCTGTGGGGATGCCACAGAATATAGAAGAATAATGCCACTTTCCTAGAAGACCATGAACTACAGTGTCTATTCCAGGACTGGGTGTGGCTCACATTCTCGTCATCTCTCTGACACAGGACACCCACCCACCTTTCCAAGCAAAGCAAGGATGCCTCGGCCTCCTCCTTAAACCTAATTCTCAGCCGTTCTAAGTACCTCGAGTCCTTGAGGATGTTGAAAGTACATGCCAGTGTGATGATAAACCATGTTGTGATAATCTTGAGATAGTTTTGGAGAGGAGGAAGTCTGCCAGACAACTTGATTTTTCAAAACTCGGGAGATGGTAAATTCTGGAAACTTTCAGAGCATATGTTTGTGTTTAGCAGAATAATAAATCACATTTTTGAAAAGATGGGCTGGGATCATTTCAAAAAAGTGGAGATGATCAGTATCTAGCATCACTCATCTCCAGCTGACCTCATTTCTTTTTGGATAGTTACTGAACAGATATATCAGGGTATGCCATAGGTAATGTCATGTCTGCTCTGGCAAAGCATTGAACAGAGTGCCCTGTGTTCATTACTCAAGATGGACAAATGTGTGTTGGACAGCAGTGTAGATAAGTTGGTTTGTGTCTTGTCATAACCAAAGAACAATCAGTAGAGTGACATCAGACTTGAACAAGGGGCCAGCAGTGTGCCTCGATAGGGCATTTGATACAGCTGGACCACGAAGCTCACAGGTTACTAGAGATGGAGAATTTAGAACCAAGGAGGTGATAACCCCACAGTTCTCTGAAACAGTGTAGTCAGTGATTAAGAACAGGGAGTTTGGAGTCTGACCTTCAGCAAGTTATTTGAGCACTCTGCGCCTCAGTCTCTTCATTCATAAAATGCAGATAATAATACTTCCCTCATGTGGCTGTTGAAGATGTTGAGGACCAAATTAGATTATTCATGATAACAGAGCCTGACTGTAAATTATATATGTTTTAGTCTTTTGTTGTTGCTACTGCTTTTTCTCCATGCGGTGATGTTGTGCACATTTCTGGGTTTGCGTTTGAATGTGTGTCCAGAATGGAGTAATGAGGTTTTGGCGAGGATCTAGAAACTATTTGAATAGTGGTTGAAGACACTGGGGATGTGTACCTCAGTATAAAAGCAGACAGTAATTGTGAAAGTGTACTGTAAAGTGAAGCGGAGGTGGCTCCATTCTGAATTCTGATACATTTCATCCAGTCTGACAAGTGCTTTCTCTTCAGGAGCTGTAGCTTTGTGTAAGAGAAATCTCCACAAAGCTAGGATTTAATAGAGCTCTTTCCTGGTATCAGTAGAATCCTTAACTAGTGATGTGATCTTAGGCAGTTAATTTAGTTCCATCGCTTTCCATGAGGTGTGATTTACCTACCGTTCAGGGGACATTTGGCCATGTCAGGACATCATTTTGATGGACACAGCTGGGGTGGGGAGATGTGCTGCTGGTTTTTACTGGGTAGAGGCCAGGGATGCTGCCAACACCCTAGAACGCACAGGACAATCCCCGCAATGAAGAATTATCCTGTTCAGATGTCGATAGTGCTACAATTGAGAAACCCTGGCTCAATTCTTCAAGATACGTGTTTCTATTTGTGAAATCTGCACACTGATCTTTGCTTTAGAAATATCGCAGAGTAGCCTTAGGAGTATGTTTACAAAAGGGCCTTTGAGAGTTAATGTAACCTTGAAATCTGCAGATGCATACAGCATGTGTGTTTTACTAGCAGCAGCATAGTAAAATATCATTTGCTCCACTCTGTGGAGGAATGTATTACAGTGATTTGAGAGTCAGGGAAGCCGGTGCTTGAATCTCAGCCCTGCCACACAGCTCTGCTGTGTGATTTGGGGCAAGCTTCTTTATCTGTGAAACCAAATTCATATTTCCTCGAGTTTGGACCATGCTACACAATTTACATACATAGCTTGTACGTAGTAAGCAATTTTTTTTTTTTTTTAGTTATTTGGTTTGGATTTTTGGCAGGGGGTAGTGGGATTAAGTGGTACTTACTAAAATGTGAGATTTGGAAAGAGGATGAATAGAGAAATTGGATTTTAATGTTAAAAAGACAAAAACCAAAAAGGCTTCTTCAGAATTTAGGATAGGTAAATATCTTGGCAAGTGTTGCTTTGACCTTGTAGGTAAGGACCATAACACACATTAAGGTGAGAAGCGCTGATTAGATGCAGAGGACCAGTTGCGTGGATAACAGGAGTTATCTGCTTCATATGAATCTGGAACTAGCCCCGAATGTGATTTCTATGTTCGTGAATTGCTCCACTACAAAAACTTGTAATATTTGTTTTTATGCAGTGTGATTTGCTCTATTTTTTCATATTACTCTTGGTATTATAGTTTCCTGATATATTTTCCGGTGCCTTAAGATATAAGCAACATACCCAGCCACTGAATGTGCAGATATGTCCATTTTGCAGTCCTAGTGAGTTCCTGTCCCCTCCACTTGTGCTTCAGCTGTGGACCTAGGGTCTGGCCACCATACACCAGTCCCACTGTTTTCCTGCTGCTGTGGCAACGTGGAGCAGTGTGTACCATATCCATGAGATCAGTTTAAAGTTAATGTATTTTGACTTACGAGTGCGATTTTTTTTTTTATGACAGGGCTTGGGTGGAAGGATCCCCAAGTGTGTCCAACCCACCTACTGTCTATCTGCTTTGTAGAGAAAGAACGTTGTAGCTCTGTTCATCTTCCAAGGAGGTAGCGGTAAGAGACCCAGCGATGGAAAGTTCCCTGACTTACAAAGAGGCTCTTGCTCAGGGTGGAGAATTGAAGTCAGCGATTTTTGTAAAGAGAGGCTACGCCCAAGTTTCTGTCTCATGGTCCTTAGTGCATTTGAACCAAATTGTTTAAACCTCACAAGGGACATGACTTGAGCCCTCAAATGGAGCAAGTGTTATTCCCCAGCAGCTTGCCTCTCTGTGGGCATCTGGAAAACTCTCCTCTCGGAGCAGTGGGGAGAATTCATGGCTGACTCTCACCACTAGAGCGATAACCCCAAGGTGAGGTACAGCAGCCACAGCCTAAGGGGCAAGTAGGATGGAATGCTTGGAGGTCAGAACACACTTTTGACAAATTATGACACAGACTAAGCCCTGTTAGTGCTTGGAGGCTTTCATTAAGCTAACCTTCAAGCTCACTTAACTCTCCTGATTGTGCGGAGATCAAAGGTGATGTTCCAGACTCTCACGGTCTCCAGCTGCCCCCGAGTTGCTGGGTGAGCAGTATTGGCAAAAATGCAGTGATTCTAACAGAGAATCCTGAACTGGTTACCCACTATTGGCATAGGTCTCTGGGGTCAGAAGGCGAGAGTTTGATATTCAAGCCAAGCTGAAAACCAAGTTAATAGTAAACAGAAGAGTTAATGGATAAATTACAATTTTAGACAGTGTCGGTGACCACAGTTCTTGAGACCTGATAGATGAGTTCTCCCTTTTGGTGTGTCCTTGTCACTTTGATTTCTCAGCTGTGAATGAGCTAGAAAATTCTGCAAGCTGTGGAAAGTGTTTGAGGGCTGATTATGGATTTGCAGGGGCTCCTGGGCAGCTACTTGCTGAAACTCTTCAGTGTTTGGTACCAAAAGCCAGTTCTAGACTTGTGCTGAGCCAACAGAGCTAAGGATAGATTTGTTTGGGTTTTGAAAGTGGAGTCTCACCAAAAAGCCCAAACACATTTTAGACACAGAAGGAACAGAGGGATTTAAGATGTCAAAGTAAAATGCAACAGGATACCCATGTCTAAGGTCTGTTAGCTTGTATCTTTGGCATTTAATGATTTTTTAAAAATAAACTTCTTTCAATATAGGTTGTGGCTATAGTTTCCTTTTGTTTTGTTTTGTTTTGCTAAAGCAGACTGTCCCCCTTCCCTGAAATTCCTAAAGCCTTCATCTCCCCGTGGAGTCGTTGGCTTCCACCATAAGTGTGGTGTGTGTGTACCGTACTCCAGGGCCAACAGATAGATCCCTTCCTGTTTCTGACTTGGAAAAAAGGTCAGACTCCAAAAGAAACTATAAAACACTTCCGTAATGAATGGATCACAGCAGAGGTAGACAAAGTAAGTTAAGAGATTAAAATGGCTTCTAGGGCAGAATTATAATTTAGTTAAAGGTACTGACATGTTTTTCTGAAGGTCCCCTGCCCCTCGTGTAGCATGGACAGGATCTTATCCTTATGACAGGGCCATGTGTAGGCTTTGGAAATCAAACTGTGAGGTTCCAAATCTGAGTTAGATTGTGGTCTGGCCCTAGTCACTGAACACTGCTGAGCCTACCTTAACCTCACAATGTACTGTCAGGACACACACAAGCCACAAAACACAAAACGATTCTGTTCCACGGCCACGGTGCGTCCTTCTGATGGTAATTTGGATTCCTCATGAGTAATGGTCTTGGGAGACACATGATCAGCTGATACCAGCACCCAGTGTCCAATCTACATGATGGTTTATATTTCTTACAACGATGTATTTACTTGGCATTTTACTTTAATGTCACTGAGTGTGGTTAGCCTGAACCCTCACCATATTTATGAGTTGCAAGGTTAAAGGGCCAGCCTTGGACGGTGGCGAGTCCACCGGGATGTGGTACTCTGCGGGGACTAGCTGGCTTCCCCAGTGTTGCTTGTCTGCCTCGTGAATGCTCTTTTCTGTGTGACTGGCAACATGAGAGTGTGGTGACCATTATAATGCTAGTATCTTTTTTGCTTTTTAGAGAGCGTTGAGAAGAAAAATGAGTGGAACGGAGTGCTTATTCATGCTGGGAATGTGGTGTTCTGAGTGACTCATGCAAACATGAGTAAAGGAGCCTAGAGTGCATTGTTATAGTTACGATTACAATGTAAACTAACTAATTCCTACTTTGCTAGTTAGCATATTCTATAATTCCCAAGGAAATTGCGCAAATCACTAAGCAACTGCAGAAGTCCCCAATCAAAGCAGTTCATAGCCAAAATTTCACAGGAGAATTTTTCAGTGTGGTTTTATATTGCTTAGAGTCTTGTAGATTTATGAAGTATACTTATATTTGATTCTCAGGATAACATGCCCAAGTCTTTGGGCATTTTAATTCCAAAAGCTGCGGTACTTTTAAAGTCTGTTCACGTAAAACTGTCCTTTTAATACTTTTATATTCCCACTGATATACTGAAAAGTTTCCTGCAGTTAAGCACTATTGATAGTAAGTGATTTTGTACTGTTGAGCAGTTGTTTGATATTTATCAGTCTGGTGGCCTAGGAGAGTCACTTTGTTAAATCTTTAGCATTCACTTCTGGGAGCAAAATTCTCAGGCGAATCGGGAGCCTGATGTCATTGACTTTGATTATGTCCATGTAAAAGTCAGAGGTGTGAAAGTAAATGTTTCTAACCCAGAAGCTAATCATCACCAGTCTAGATTAAAGGGAATGTCTTCCACAGTTTCAGCAGAGCCAGGACAGATGGAAGTATGACATGTGAAAACGACACATCACAGCAAGACGCTAGGGCAGTCCTGTAGGACAGAGTAAGGAGTGGACTGGGACAGGACAGCGGGGAGCAAGCAAGCGGTTATTCCCACTGGGCTGAAGAATCGGTAGTACGAAGCAAGAATTCTAATGTCACCTCTCTCCACAGAGGGCTCCTCCTTTTACTGGGTCTGAACTCAGATCCTATAGAGGTAGCTATACAACAACTAGCATTCTATAGCATTCTCAACAACTAGCATTTATGCCAAACCTCTTCGTTCTCAAGCTACTGTTGTGTTCGAGGAAGTTTCATTCTCTGAATGAAAATTTGTTACCTGGGTTATCTGAATAAATTGCGTGTTTGTGTGGTGGGGATCAGGTAGGCTGGGGGTTGTTGTATTTGTAAACTGTGAACAGAATGAACAGAAGGGCTGATAGTTCCACAGTGCCTCTCTATCCCCACTCATTCCCCACCAAACCCCACAGAAACACCCGCGGCAGGAGTCCTTCCCCACAATAGAGATGGTCACATGCTAGACCTCTGCTGTCCCGTATTGGAGTCACTAGCCACTGGTAGATATTTAAGTTAATTAAAATTTAATTAAACATTCTATTTCTTATTCATGCTAATAACTACATCCAAGTGTTCAATAGCTGCATGTATCTGGTGGCTATCGTGTTGGGCAGAGGAGATATGGAACATTTCCATCTTCTCATTCCAGGAAGATGATTCCAGGAAGAAGCCTTAAAGACATGTGTATTAGGCATTAGCTCCATTCTCAAGGAATTCCTCTATGAACCAAAACATTTCTAGGGTTTAACAAAGTTGGCTGTGTTAGGCCAAATGAGGATATATTATTGAATATTTTAGTTTTCCTCAGGTTTCAACTTTGAATTCTAGTGGAGCATGACTGCTTTGGAGAGTAGCCAAAGTAAATTATCAGCACGTTATAGTAGAACTGGTTAGTCAGGGCCTCAGTACGATAAAAGAAACCACTTTTATTGACAACGGAGTGAATCTAGTGAAGTTACTTCCACAGGTGATGGACAGCAAGGAGCCCAACAGGGCTGCATGAAGAAACCTAGAGTTCAGAGCCAGCAGAAAGTCATGACTAGCCTCAGGCTGGAGGGACTAATGGGAGGCTGTTGCCAGAGCTCAGGGGCAGATAAGAGCCAATGCCACAAAGATACCAGGGGAAAGGAAGGTGAGAAGTGCTCCTGCCTCCCATTGGTTGGATCCAGCAGGTGGTTCCCTGTGATAAGGCAGAGCACCGTCAGAGAAGGGGGATGGATCTGGGGGCCAGCAGGCCCAGGACTGACACTGCTGGTATCTGTTGAGCTGAGCCCCTAAGGTGAACGCTTAACGTCTCCCCTCCTTCAGGCGGCGGAATCATGCCTTCTTTGTATATTGCTTAGCAAGTTGCCTTTGGTGTTTCTCTCTTGAGATGGACTATGAACTCCTTCGGGTCAAGGATGGTGTTACATGCATCTGGGTATTCCTAGTCCCTGGCACATAAGTGGGTGCATTTTAAGATTTCTAATGGATTGGTTAAAAACTTAATAAAGTGCATTGTTTGGAAGGTTTTTTTTTTTTTAACAGAAAACTTAAGGTTTGTTTTTTTTTTTTTAAGAATTTGTTTGCAGCCACTAAATTAAAAAGATAGAAGCTAGTAGCCTTTCCAAGTGGGCAGGAAAGGTGAGGAACCTAGGAATATAGTATCCTGAGTAGGATGAGTGGGAGATGGGAGGGCCTAGAGATAGGGGACCAGGGTAGCAGTCCTCTGGAAGAGTTCATTAGGGTCTGATGCGTAAATGTCTGGACTAGCCCAGTTACCGTGAGTGCTGTCTTCCCAGAGTCCCTGTGGTTTGTAATTTTGGCTAGAACTAGGAAAAAGTGGAAGCCTCTAAAAAGGAACATCTACCAGCAACTAAAAATACTATACCTGAAATGTATTTTTTTTTTTAGGGGGTGGTAATTACATTTATTTATTTATTTTTAGAGGAGGTCCTACCTCCTGCATGCTAAGCATGCACTCTACCACTTGAGGTATACCCTCTGCCACTCTCAATATTTCTTAAATTTCCTGTAATCTCATAAGAGATTTTAAATTCAGTTTAATTTTTCCTGTTTTCTACACTGAGTCCTCTACTATCCTGATTCACATAATGATTTATGATAAATTTGTAAATTTGCACCGAACATAAAGTAATAAGCATTTGATAAATGTATGTTCACCAAGTGAATGAGCATATGATTAGGAATCATAATTTAAAGCCCTCAGCTATTTTTCATAACAGGAAATCATTGCAGAGATCTCTAATCTAAACTGATATATCTCATTAGCTGTATTATGTCCTATAGCAGTGTTCATCTCCTTTGAGCTGCTGATAAAGTTAGGCTTTATCTCTTTCCTGCATGATTGCTGCATAAGGTAGGTATTATTCCCAGCCATGAATAAACTTGCTGCTGCTTCCATTGTAATGGCCAGACATCCAAAGAAGAGGATGAGCTGATCTCTGCGCTACAGGGGCTCAAGACCTAGAACATGGGTCCATTTTAGTGGAACTAATCCTGTCTTTGGGGGGGGGGGGGCTCTGCCAGGACCCTTAGGGTGAGCAGGGCTTCCTGGGGAATGGGAGTGGGACCCACGTGAGGCATTCTAGGCTAGGCTCAGAGCCCCTGTGAAGACTTGGAGCCCTGAAACAGCTTGGCACATTTGGGTTCCTTGAGTCACTGAGGGGGACCAGAATGTGGAGGCAGAAAGAGTGGTCTCCTGTGGGAGTATGGTGGTGTTGGGGGCAGGGGGAGGTTTAAATAGTATTACCCAATTTTGTTTTTAAGCCAAGAAACTTTGATGGCAAGGAAGTTCTTATATCTCCCTGGATTGTAATAACCCACATGACTCTTTATGAAGGCCAGGGTGTAGGCAGTGACAGTGGTTACAGGAAGGAGGGGACATACTCCACTTAGGAGAATTCTGTGGCATCAGTGGGATTTGGTGTGAGAAGGGGCAGAATTCTGCCCAAATTCTTTCACTTGTGTAGTGTGCCGTGGGGCTGGTGGCAGGAATGCCGGTAGGTGAGGGGAGTGTATCAGTCAGTGCAGTCTGGGAGCAGAAACCATGCAGTAGTTTGAATAGGGACAACAGTTTAATATTAAGAATTATTAGCTATGAAGGGGTTGGAGGCAGTGATGGATTGGCTAATAAGAAGTAAACAGAACCCTAGAATGTAGAAATAATAGATAATAGGGAGCAACCACTGCCCCTTGGGCCCTAAGGAATAAGCCACACCTATACCTGCTCCATACCTTGTTGGAGAGAACACTGATGCCTGTGGTTCTCTGACGGCAGAGAAGTTGCTACAGTGCCAGGCTGGTAGAACTTGGTGAAAGTCCACCATCCATCCTTGGGGGTGCCAGGGAAAGCTGTTCATAGGGAGATGTAAACTGGAGACACTCCACTGAAAACCGTTAGGAGATGGGTGCTGGAGGAGCTGCACTTGCCGCAGGAGCCTGCCGAGGGAGCGCGCCGGGACCGGTAGGCACAGCACCTTCCCCCAGCAGGGTCTTTCTGGCATCTTCTGCTGGCAGTGTTTAACAGCATCACACAAGCTAGCAAAGTGAAAAAATATTTTAGGGGCCCAGATCCATTTTTGCAGATCAGGCAGTAAAGGGTGAACTTGTGGCTGACGGGCAGTTTATTGATACATGGCCCAAGGAGGAGAAAGCCCTTCCTTTTCTCAGAACTTTCATTTTCCTTTCATTTAACCAGGCAGTTGCACATGATGTATATATTTTGGGGTGACTTTTATTTTTTCCCCGGTAGTACTTCATCATTTTCCTCAGACTTTGATCACTTTGTGGTTAATTACCTGTGTTACATATAGCGACTCATCACTCAGGGACTGTTGACGATTAAGTTTCTTTAATTTTCTTTTTTATTGTTTGCCTCTTAAACCTTGGATAAATGCATAGATAATCAGAAATTGGTGCCTCATCTATGAAATGCCATCCAGTCAGATGGCACTTTAGGCTTTTTGTTTAATGCCTGTGAAGATATTTGGTATAACCTAGAATTATAATTGCATGTGAAGTAACTCAGTTTGAGATTTATCTCTTAGGGTTTATAAATATTTGCCAAAGGATTTCACGATATAGTATAACGTTATGGTTTTGTCTGCAGTGGGTTTTTTATTTAGTTTGCTAGTGCGTTTCTTTACTGCTTCTTTGTGAATTTGGAAGGATAGTCCTTGCAGGAGAGCTTTTTAAAGATTTTCCCTCCAGGTTGTTTTTCTGCATTCCACAGCTTTGAACTGGTGGATTTCATAGCAAATTCTTGCTCCCTAACACCATGCAATGCATAATTTATTATTTTGTTTAAAGCACTAGAAAAGGATAAAATACTCAGTCTTGACCTTGAGCCCAGGTTGATACTTGATCTGTCTGTGTTGCCTTCTTTTCCTGTACTTCATTTCTTATTTTGTTGTGTTTCTTCCTCGCTCAGAATGCTACTAAAAACCTTTAAATCCTTATATGTATTTTGGGAGGTTCAGCTATTTTAAAGGCTTATAGATGCACTAAATTTTTTTAAATGGGATTTTTGTTGAAAAACAGTATAAAAGTAGAGAAGATAATTGCCCATAATCTTATATTCAGGTAACCCATGATGACACTGAAATAAATAAAAAAGTGTGCGTACGTGGTTAAAATACAAATGGTACCAAAAGGTACAAAAAAAGAGAAGCCTCCCCTCAGTTGTAACTATTAATTATGTTTCTTGTGATTTCTTCCAGGAAAAAAGTGTTTTGGGCATATATGTGCATGTGTCTGGCTCTCTACTTTTTACATTTTTTAATAAAGGGATTCAATTATACATATTTTCTATAGCCTTTTGGGGGTGCTTTTTCTGTTGTATTTTAAGAGCTCTTTCCCATCAACACACACACGTCTTCCGTATACACCTTAATGTGATATGTGCAAGGTTTCATTCTTTCATCCACATTATGGATGTGCAATAATTGCTTTCACCTTTGCCTTGCTTCTGGCTATTTTTAGTAATTGCCAGGTATTTGGGGGGGACGGGTGGTGATTAGCCTTTGGAGTTCATTGTAGTTTGCTTTTTTGTAGATAAACCTCTTGCTGATATATCAGTAGGTTACATTCCTAACAGTGAGATTGCTAGGTGAGAGGATAAGTGCTTTTTTAACTTAGGTAAACATTACCAAATTGTACTCTAGAAAGGCTCCACGGACTGGTTTTCTTTTACAGTTGTATCTTTCCCATGCCCCCACCAGCACTATAAATCGCCAGGCTTTAACAGTTTTGCCAATCTGATAAGTTGAAAGTGTTATCTCTTTGTTTTCACTTGTTTATCTTTAATTATAGGTTTTAAATTATCTTTTATTACAGGTTTTTAATTATCTTTTATTACAAGTATCTTTTCATAGGGTCATTGGCTATTTGAATTTCTTTTTGTAAATTGTCTGTTCCTATGTTTCTACTGTCTTCTTCCTCTCCCCCTCCTTTCTTTTTCCTCATTTTCTTCTCTCTAGGAGTCTTTGTCTGTATCATATTGACTTACCTGAGATTATTTTAAATTAGAGAAATGAGTCCTTTTTCATATGTATTGCAACTGTTTTTCCTCATGTTATATCCTATCTTTTGATGTTCATTAAAAAACATTGTTTTTATTTTTGTGTAGGAATAAAAAAATGTTCTTTATAAAAAGAAATGAAAGAAGGCTGGGGGTTGAGAAAAGTTGGCCATACTTTCTGCTGTTTTTAAAGCCCAACAGTTGTAGTTTGGGGCAGAAGTTTATTTTCATGGATCCTAGGGTGTCCCACAGCCCTGGAGACCCAATACCATCTTATTTACACCAAGACTACTCTGAAGGAGTAATAGACGTTGGTGTCCTTCTTCTCTGAATTTGCCTAAGTGCTTAGTAACTTACTGGGCCTCTTAAGAGCAGGTGAGCTTATGAATAACTGTATCTATAAATGCCAGAAGTTAGCCACTTGGTGAGATCATTCCTAGTAGCCAAGTTATAGGAAATGCTCCCTTCTGTATCCCAGCACACGGATCAGTACCCGAGATGAAACACTGTGTTTAGTAGATGAAGACCAGGAAGAGTGAGAAGTCCTAGAAGGAAGAGAGCAGGAACAGTGAGCTTGGGTAAAGGGTTCTCTTTAGAACGCTTCAGTCAACTAGATGTGTGCGTGCCTGACATGTAGATACCCCCGGAGGCCAGAACACTTCATTTCCTGTCGTCATAACCCCTGTTCATTTAGCTTCTGGACATAGTGTATCATTTATCTCATGATAAATTTTATAGAATATTGAATGTGGAAACAGTGCACTGGTGCCAAGTGTTTGGTCGAACATCTTCTCTGTTTCACGTAATTACCTGTCCAGACTGGCCGGTGAGAGATAATCATATCTGTTCTCTTGTGAGTATCATCTTATAGTTACTAAGCAGTACTTTTTAAACTCCATTTAAAATAATGACTCAATTGAGAGTGGATTTCTCTCCAAATTTCTTCAAGGAGGAAACTTCTCCTTTGAACGTGTAAAATGTGAGATTCTGATTTACAAAAATTAAATGTATAAAAAGCTTGTTACATACACTGTAAATTATGACTCAGCCTAAATCCAAAGAAAATATTTGGCTAGTTCATTTAATTAAATATCTCCGGAGAAGATTTCAAGGATTTCCTGACAATTCATATAATCCATATTTATATACTCACTCTTACATATGAAAAGCCTTTTAATGGTATCATATAAGGGGCAGTATTATGCTACAGTATTTTCTTGGTTTGACCTACAGTGTTGCTCCCTGAAAATATCAATAAATCTTAATTTCCAGTAGGCTCTTGGCCTCTTTTCTATACCATATGACCTGAGATGAGATGTCTAATGACTTTGTGTACTTGTCATAGTTTTATGAAGGCAGTTGATTTTGTTAAGTTGAATTTGGTAAAATAAGAGCCTACAATAGGAAGATGGATTTATTTTTGAGAAAGCTAATACTAAGCTTTGACTTCTGTTGCTATTCAGTGACACTTAGTGCAAAAATAATTGGACATCATAACATTAGGGAACCAGCCATTGTTGTTTTGGATGATCAGGGCACTTACTAAGCCTTCATTTCAATGCAGACTGATGAAATAATTGATGATGTCATTAATTAGTGTTGACCAGACACATTTTTTTTTTTGTAGTTTGGTAATTTTCATTTCTCAGCAGGATAGCAAATGAAAGATAAATGGAGGTTTAAAAATGCCTAACTCTGTCAAAGGAAACTCACAAGTGATTTCTTGGGCACAACAGCTTTGTGCCACTTCAGTCTACCTTACATCCTTATCTATAGCTTATAAATCAAGTTGACTAAATAAGGTCGAGAGAAATTCATTTGTGAATTTGTCTGTGACGTTTCATACAGGAGGATAAATGAATAAGACAAATGGAATCTACTTTGAAAAATGAGTTTCTCAAAGCAGGAGTGTCTGTGATTTGTTGCAGTCAGCGAGGGCGGGTCTGTGGGTGAGACCTTCGTGCCTTGCTGAAAACCAGCTGACCTTGGAGAAACAAAGCAAATGAAAAATAAGACGCTAATATCAACTGTGACCATTGGAGAAAAAAAAAACTTCAAGGGAATTTTAGGAGCTTTTGTGGAGTATTTTTGGTTAGGTCGTGTAAATTTTTGGTAGTGTGTAGATTTTTTTTGGAGAAATGCTTTGCAGTTGAAATGAGAAATGCGAACCACTTAAAAATGAAACTAGTGGGATTTCCAGTGAGTGGAAAGCAGAGGCTTTGGAAATGGAAGTTTCTGCATTTGGTTCTCATGCTGCCGCTCATGGTTATACCCAGGTAAGGAATACACTCTCTCTGAGCCCCAGTCCTCAAAGAGTTTTGAGAGAAATAGATGAATTTGGTGGATAGTAATCACTCAACAAATGTAAGCATCCTTCCTTTAATAAAGAGCTTCTGGTATTGTGCAGACTGAGTGGGTGGCCATTGGAGAAGCTGTCAGGGACTGCTGAAGTTCAAAGTGCCTCTTACAGCGTACGTTATGGGAAATGGGGCTCATTTAGAACTTACTCTTTTTTCAGGAAGGCAGAGATTTGCTCTGTGTTTTTAGAATGTGACAATCAATTATTTTTCCCATTGCTGGCTCAAATGTCAGATAATTGACCCTGGTTTATGTTGTACGTCTCAAGATGAGGCCTCAAGTCCCACTGAGGTCAATTATAGGCGTAAGTATTTATGTTGGAGTGTCTGTGTTTCAGGAGTCCTTTGCCGATGGTTTGGTCAGACGCGCTAATTACCGCCACCTTGAGATCGTGCAGTTGCCTTGGCGGCGGCCACATTGCACAGGTCACAACACATTGAGCCAAGACACTTGGGAGTTTCCTGCCCAGGTACCCTCTGGCCTCGGCGTGGCCCACAGGGAGGTTGGTTTCATCATTGTTGGTCTTAAGACAGGCTCTGACAACTGTCCAGACTTCGCCCATGCCTGATGCATCCTGCTCACATACTAATATTGAACATACTTGTAATGGAACAAAAAGTCAGTGCCTGTGGTTTTTATACGTTTCTTTTTTTCCCACCAAAGTTGTTTCTGTTCAGGTTTTTTTTTTTCCTTACTAGTAATGTGTTGGTATACATGCTGATGAGTGCTAATGGAGAATACTTACTCTGTACTAGACTCTGTTCTAACTGCCATGTGTCTGTGATGTACTTAGTCCTCACAAGAGATGGTACAGATGCTGTTAATATCTTTAGTTTACAGAGGCAGAAAGCTGCAGCATGGAGTGGTTGACTAATTTCCTCAAGATCTCATAGCAAGTAAATAAAAGAGCCACAATTTAAATCTGAGTCATCTCGTGACTACTACTACACCAACCTTCCTCCCTAATAAGAAAATTAAGACAGTTTAAAAGAACATTAAAAAAAAAAAAACCCATATAAATCCCATCTATCCAGTGACAACCACTCTCAGCACTTTGATGCACATACTTCTAAATCTCGTCCTTGAACTTTGCTGGAAAATCCCCTCTCTCTCCATTTCTGCTTCCAAGGGCTAATTAAGCATTGTGAACAATTTGGTGTTTATCTTCCCAAATATACAAGCAAACACGTGCATATGCACAGATAACCCGCACACATTTCTTAATGTCCTTCCAAATGCATTGTCCTGCTAAGCACTTTTTCACTCATTACATTCTGGACACATTTCTGTATGTGTCATGTATAATCTGACACAATTTTTTAATTGATTATTTCGTGTGGACGGTACTACTTTCAGAGGATGACTGTTCCAGAATTTCTTCTAGTGTACCACTTTTATTGATGGACATTTATATTGTGGTCCCATTTTCCTTACGTCATTTACAATAGCTGTATGTATTTTATTGTATGAAAGTACTGTAACTAATACTCTCTTATGAGATTCAGGTTATTAGAAGGTACCAGGATGAACATTCTCAAAAATGAGGATTTGAGTGCATCCTTAGTTAGTTACTTCCCAGCACCAACTTTACTGAGGCATATGTTACATACAGTCAGATTCACCTCTTTTAAATGTACAATTGAGAGATTTTAAATAAATATACCGAGTTATGCAACCAGCATCATAAACCAGTCATAGAACATTGTCATCAGTCCAGTAAGATCCCTCTTGCCCCTTTATAGTTGTAAATTCCTATTCTCATCCCCAGCTCCAGGCAACCACTATTCCACTTTCAGTCTCTGTAGATTGGCCTTTTCTGGACATTTCATATAATCTGTCACTTTTAAAATTTTAACATCCACGAGTAGTATTTCTTCTCTTATTCCTTTGAATAATATGACCCATATAAAACTCCTGGCTAGAATTGTTCATTATGTTAGGGCTTTGTACTATCCTGAATAATAATAAAATAATAATAATTATTATTCTACATATTTGTTCTTCTATTCCAGAGAGACAAACTATCTCTATGATTGTAAGGCTTCCCCAGTAATACATGTCGTTATCAAAGGAGAACTGTTGGATTGTTTTCAATTTGTTTCGTTAATTTTTTCAAGTGGTAACTTGATAGTAACTGGGATTCTTGGCTCAGTTTGATTGAGAATATGTGCTGGGTTTCCCAGAAGGCATGCTACCAAGACAGAGCAAAAACCTAGCAGAACCTTAAGAAGTGATACCAAAAAGTTCTCAATTGTGAAAATTCCAAACTTGTTTTAGGAGCTAAGTGTGACCTTCAAATTGCTTTGAAAAGGTGTGTGTGTGTACCCATTTGGACTGAACAACTCTGTAGTATTAAAATAATTAAAAATTTTGAAAGTTAAAGTTGCTATTTTATTGCTTTTATAAATTATTTTGAATTACATGTTGATAATTTAAAAATTTAGTATAATTTCATTTCAGTATTTAATATTTCAATCTCTGTTAGTTCCTGCATGTATTTTAGATGCCTACTCCCTGCATTTGTAGAGCTGTGAAGAATCTGATTCTTTTTATATCATCTGTTTCGGGGTTTCTGTTTGAAGTGCAAACAGGTTTATTTTTAATTGTTATTTCAAGTGAGTAATTACTATGTCCCAACGACCTTTGTTTTTAAGAAGCTCAGAGAGAGTAGAGAAATAACCAAGAAGCCTGCCCCTTTTATGAGAAAAAACATCCAGTATGATATTAACTATATTCTAAAATATCTGTTAGCACAGCAGAGCACAAAGTCTAGGCATAGAATTATTCCTGTGTATATTCTTTTGCAATCTATCCAGGACATAGCAGAGGTCTTCCCAAGTCATGTACTGAACAGAAGTGAAGTGATTCGGCGTCATGGTTCTCAGATGCCCCTCCACATCTCGAGGCAGATTCCATCACCAGCATCCCTTCGTAGGCTCCATCTCTCATTTGTTTTCAGTGACTTCTTTATGAGTCAGTGATTACCACCTGAGGAGAAGGAACGCTTTTCTTTAAAGAAAATACTAGGTTGATCTCGAATACCTTTGAAACCTGAATGGTTGCTTAGGTAACAGCTGTTGGATTTTATCTTCTTTGGCAAATGGGCAAGGCAGCTTTCGCGACTTGTGTTTGACTTCTAAAGGGAAAACCAAAGCAATGGAGAGTAGTCATTGCTTACCTGGAAAAGATAACTCATGTGCACAGAGGCAAAGGGAGATAGACATCTAAATAAACCCAGACACTCTGTTCTTCGGAACTGTGAGAAACTGATTTTCTCTTTCATAGAAAGGAAGTGAGATGTGATCAAATGTGCAGTCGGGATGTTGTTAAACATAAACCAGCTGTCTTCTTCTCCCTCTTCTCCTTCGGTTCAATATCATGGCTGTCCCCTTTCAGATGAGGCCACCCGTGCTTAATCTTTCCTGTGCTCTTCAACATCTCCATCTTGCTTTATCGTGGATGTGTATGATTCACGATTCAAGATCCTTCTCTTGAATTGGCCAGTGTATAAACAGACACTTCCCACGACCATGTATCCTGCCTGCTACTCACAGGAATGCCCTACTCTGAGTGAGCGCTCATCTCAGTGTGCAGGGAACCACTTCCTCAAGGGTGGTAGTCTGGTTTGCAGAGATGAACAACTTGGATCTCTAAATCTAGCTACCACATCAGAGATCTTAGATGATCCGATTCCCTGCAAGGGAATGGGTTTGGAGTATGGATGTAAAGAAAATAAACTGTTTTTTGCTTTTTATCTTACAGTCCATGAATTTTGAGTAAATTCAATCAAATAAATCACCCAACTGATGTTCACGTTTTGAATGCCCCATCTTTCACAAGAGTGTGCTGAGGGGTGGAGGACAGACTTATCTTGGAAATGAATTACCTAGTCCTGTACAGCTTTCTTCATAACAGAGCCCCTGAGCCCCACATTGAGGTGTGGGGACCCAGCTACTTTAAAGAGAATCTTTGGGTTCTTAGACTGGGGGAGAGGAGATGTGAAAAATAATGCCACTTTGGGGATTAGCTTGGTGGTGGGGTTAGATGTGAGAAGGTAGACAACTAAAAACAGCCATGATTGACTGAGAATCCACTGTGTGCCTGGACTGTGCTGGGTGCCTTGCAACTCTTTATTTCATTTAATCCTATGAAGCAGGTGGCTTATCCTTATTTTTATATCGAGGGAAACTGGCTTGAAAAGGTTAACTTTCTGGAAGTCAAAAGTCGTGGATGGAGTTTGTCTAGTTTATTCTATTTGGAACTCATTTGCCTTTAGACTAACTTGTTTCTTGCTATCTCTGCTTCAAAATACTCCCCCCACCTTCTGCAGTCCTGTGGGGGTTTTTTTTTGTTTTTGTTTTTTGTTTTGCTGCTTTTTTGTATACTCTTAAACTGTTACCACTTACAAGGAACTTCTGCAGTGCAAGCATGCTAGGGAGAAGAGGCACCTGTGTAATGTGCATTGACCTCTGCCCTGCTTTGCTCAACTCCTGGCTGAGCACACTTGGACTTGAGAGAATGGGGGGTTATAAAAGCAAAGGAGGGAGGAAAAGAGGCAGTGTTTAACCTTGGCCACCAGAAGGGTGGCATGGGGAGCCCCCTCTGCCGACCTTAGGGAAGTGCAGACTCCAGAGGACATGACCACTGAAAGGGAGGTGAGATTTCATCAAGGCAAACGGTCTCCCTTTCATTTTGGTTCAAGTTCTTTATCAAAGAAAGATGAAAATAGAGTGGGAGTTCCCAGAACTGGTTTAGTTCCTTGGAGAAAGTTTTGTCAAGTACAATTAGGACCCGCAGTTGGATGATGAATCAGTTAAGAGTGTGTGAAGGAAAAGCTGGTCTGGTCTAACAAGATAACTCACAGGCCTAGGAATGTGAAGGAGAGGCTGGGCTGGGCTAACAAGATAACTCACAAATCTGAGTTCTGCTAGACTAACTTGTAAATCTAGGTTAATTAGTGTTGGTTTTCTGTTCATGTTCTTTGCTAGCCAGCTGGGTTTTCAAAGATACATATCTGGCTTTGGAATGTTGGTTTGCTGCCTCCCCACCTCCACTTTTGTGATGATAATGCTGCTAAAGCTGTTCCATGCCTATTGGCCTAATACCCCAAGCTTGTACTTTACCCTGTAAAACCTCATGCGCACATCTTGGAGGTGCTCAGAGCTTCAGAGCAGAAGGCCCTCTGAGCCCGCCGGCGTAATACATCGGAGTACTGCAACCCTCCGAGTGGTGCTTGTTTCTTGACTGGCCTGTCGTTTCCGTAACAAGTGGAAATAATGAAAAATGACACATGCCCACCATAAACATTCTATTAAACTTAGAAATATCAGTGCTCAGAATGGATGGTGTCAAGACTGTTTCTTTGGACATGGGTGCTCTGATTTGTGTTCCACGTTTTCTTACCCCACAAAGCAGAGTCATGACACACTATTGGCAACTTCCAGTCTTTATTTCTTTAAAGCCAGAACATCAAAACTTTGAAAGCAGCTCAGTACTGAATCTGTCTAGATTTTGAGTCAGGTTTTTCCCTTAGGAAATTACCATTGTCTCAAACACACCTAATTTTTCAGCCATCATTTTTAGCTATTTTCCTTTGTCAAGTGTTTCTAAAGCATTCAATTTAGTTTATAGAAAAACAGCTCACTTTTTTTTCAGACACACATTTAACTTATGAATATTTCATTAAATTTTGTAATAACTGAAACAAACACAGCCTGCACAAATCGGTTTGGAAGCAACTATAACTAAGTCTTGATAAGCACCGCACATCGACCAGTGGGAGCAGTTGTCAGGCTTGTCTCAGCTAATTAATACCAGCGACAGTGAGTGGTTGCTGAGCCAGACACATGCCTTAGCATGTTGTGAGGGAGACATTAACCTAGTCTAAGATTGGTTAAGGTGTCCAGGGGAGCCCACCAACTTGTTTCACTTGATTTTTACCGTGAATTGCATCTCATGTTGTAAACATTCAGTATACTAATCATAACAGTAACCCATGAAAGTGTTCTTTGGTATCTGATCACAAAGAAAGTAGCCACGTGGCCAGAGAGAGCAGGGCATGGATTTTGCCATCACCTCAAGGTTTGCTATCTCCGGATATCTCTTGCTATCCTTGGATTAAAGGGATAAATTCATTAGTTAGATGTGAACCAAACCTCCCAGGTCACTTGAGTGCTTCTGTCAGGCTCTTCCTGTTATGTAAAAACTGAAAGGAGTCCATGCAGATTACAGTCTTATTCTGTATATGATAATTAGTTTATGAAGTATAATTAGTTCATCATAGTGATTTGTTAATTTGGTTCATTACTTGAGTTACTTTAAGAAGCAGTCATTAACTCCGTTATTTTTCCTTTTTAGTTAAGCAGAAAAGATTCATACTCGTCATTACTTGCTAAACCATTCAGTGTTGAATGGAAAACAAACACCTTTTTTTCTCTGAGAATTTTTTTAATAGAACTGAATATTTAATTTTCCCCCCACAGTATTCAAAGCAAACATTTTATCATTATTACTCTTGGTATAGCAAACTGAATTTCAGGAATATAAGAAAGTCTAACTTGGAAATATTACATAGAAAAAGGCTGAATTAGCGAACATACTACATTTTTTAGTTATTTCTCACATGTATACATTGACATACACCTATCTGATAGCAGCACTGCTGGTTTTGAGTTTGTTTTTTTTTTCTTCCCATGGGAATGGAGAATGGCAGTATTATCTTTGGAACAAATTAAGAAGACAGTAACAAATGACAGAAGAATAACTTCTCCACATATTTTTCTAAGGCCATAAATAGATAAGTGTATACTTATGGAAAAATATGCCTCAAATTATTTTTTAAAATTTCTCAGGATTTATTGTTTTGTTTCCTCTTAATAAAATATAATGCACTGTTCTACTATCTTTTCTGAGTTAAACAAACCCTGAGGAAAAAAGCGACTTTGGATCTGGCAGCCTGAACATTGTGGGTCAAACTTCTCTTGCTTTCCTGTTCTCCCGAAATTGAGATATGACTTGAAACAAAACAAACAGACAAGCTATGAAAGACTTATATCTTTTGCTGTTGCATGTTAGTTCACATAGCCTCAGATTTATTTTGATTTCCATTCCATGGTGCCCACTGGCACCACAAATTGTACAGACTTACTTAAAGACCATACTCTCTCAGAAACTTCACACCACTGAACATTGTGGATAACCTCAAGAATGGCGAGAGGAGTTTTTTAGTGGATGTGATTCTTGATCAGGTCTGGACAAGTTCTGCCCTGTCAAGTGCAGAACGCACGTGAAGTGCCAGGGGAAAACCAGCATTTTGCCACCACCCATATTACCATCCCTGACTCTCGACTTTCTTGCAGTAGGAATTCACGTAGCTGGTGGTGGATGTTTTGGTTCGGGAGCCACTTAACGAACACTTAGACTATTTAGGTATCAGCCCTGAATCGGTGGTAGACTTGGTGTGCACATCTGGCCCAGGGATTCCTGGTGGGCACTGCAAAATAGGGAACATCACAAGATTCATATTATCTATAAGATAGGAACTGACTAGTTTTTAAGAAAAGCAACCTTCTTCTAAAGGCTCGGAGAGGAAAGATGTGAGAATGGAGCGTAAATAATTTTCGTCTTCAACCCAGAGGGTTGGCTTCCATGGCAGTTTTCCCTCTGCTTCTGTGTCTCCATATAGAGATGGGGTACATGACTCGGTGACTCCCGTGGCAAAGCTCAGGAGTCTGAACATTTGGGTAATGAGTACCTAGTTCTGGGAAGATGAACTGAGCTCAGTGTCCCGAGGACATGTAAGATCAAAAGAATCTCCTTGGCTTGGGGGTTGGACCTTTATCAGCTCACCTGCAAGATCTTTAGAAGCTGTACTCTTCAGCCCGTGCTTCTGTTACCTGTGTCTCAGATGTTTTGTCCAGAGAATCTTTTTTCTTCTTGAAGGACAGATATCGGAAAAGGTCCACAGTCTCAGTAACTATCCCTAGTTAATTGGCCTCAGAACTCAGTGCCTTTATCAAATGGAATTTCTAGAACAGTGTACCCTTGCTTAACCCACCTCCTTATCTGCCATCTGTGCAGTTTCTCAGATGTTTCCTGATTTCTTGTCCGCCTCTGGATCTAGAAAGGAAATGTGGAGAGAATGAGGAAATAGTAGGAAAAAAAAAAAAAAAGAGAGTGAAGCTTGAATATGTGTCTTCCCAATAAATGGCATGCAGTAATTTTGGCTTCTTTACATTTTTATCATCAGTCTGATGAGGTGTTCTTGAGTGTGAGAGTTCGCTCTTTTTGCCTTCCTTTGTTTCTTCTGTCATTCACTTGACCTGGTTCCTTTACACAGAGAAACCGATAGTGTTTTCGTTCTTTGAGGAAGGAGCTGGGGGTGATAGCCCCCCTGGCCGTGGGGAGTGCGCGTTCAGAGTCCGGTCTCACCTTGTTCGTGGGATGTTGTGTGTATGGCTGGGGTTGTTAAAGAGTGGTGTTTTCACAGTGTATGTGTATACCAGCTCATCACATTGTATACCTTAAAAAATAAATTAAGAAAAATAAAGAGGTGGTAGCTCCAGTAAATGTTCATGAATGCACTAGGCTTGGTGGAAGAAACTTCTGTTTACTGTGACTACTGGTTCTCTGGTTAGGAGTGGTGTGTTTCATTCCACCACCCAACATAAATTTTTTGGTGCATTTATTTTATTTTGATTTTTTCTGGGTGCCTTATGTTTTTGTAGGTGTCCCAGTGTCATTTTCAAAGCAAAAGTGGGGCTCATACTAAATTACATCTTAGAAAACAATTTATAATGATCATTTTTTAGAATGTAGAGTGACTAGTAGCACTCTGTATCCTTTTCACCCAGCGTTGACAACCATCAGCTTTCTGTGGTTCTCTCTCTCTCTCTCTCTTTTTTACTGGAGGTCCTGGGGATTGAACCCAGGACCTCGTGCCTGCTAAGAAAGTGCAGTACCGCTGAACTGTTCCCACCCGCCTTTCTGTGTTTCTTGTTCTATGTTTCCCTCTCCCCTACTTTGTTCAGGGTCAGAGGAGGGAGAGAGGGGAGCCAAAGCAAATCTCAGACATCAGACAATTCCCCTCCCAATACTTTGTTCTCATGTTTGTTATTCAATTATTTACTTTTTGTCTGTTGACTTTTGTCTCTTGTTACTGAAATAACTCTTGGACTGTGCCCTGGTGATGTTATAAAGGTGTGCTCTTCTGGAAGCTGTGTCCTCTGTGTAGTGCTCAGTGGGCTGGTCTTCAGGGACCCTGAGGAGGACAGCCCTGCTGGTGTGGAGTTCGCGGTCCAGTTCCTAGTAGAGCCCAGAGGTATGACTGCTGCCTCCCTTGCTTGTAGAGTCAGGTGAAAGGCTAGGCCTTTATTGTGTGATGTTGTGTTTAGAAGAAATAGACCCAAACTGAAGTCATAATGATTTGTGTTACTTACTAAACTCGTACAGAAACCATAGCTTTAAAGGAATAAGACTGTCTAATGGAGTGTGTCTAGATCCTGTTTTATTTCTTTGGTTACCTAGACGTAACACTGTTGATACTACAGTTTAATCGTTGATAAATTTGCCAGCCTTTGGGTACCATAATAATCTGTGCAGCATTTCACAGTTTGTAAAAATCTGTCGTATTCAAGTCCCACAATAGCATTGTGAGTGAGGAAGGATATTAAATTTCCGCCCAATCAAGTCAAAAGAGAAGTTGGAAGATGAGAGGGGGCTGTTGGTGACTCAACTTTAGGTCTTATGTCTCGTAGCCTGGAAATCTTTCTATTTTGAATGATCTTTGAGTTGCTTTAGAATGTGTTGTGAAATTGGAACGTGCCTTTTCCTTGATACTTGAACATTGTTGTGTCAAATGTTTGGGAAATTCACACCACCTCTGACGAGGTCTTGGAAGTGCCTGGAGAGGACCGTACTCTCGCTGGGTCCTGTTCCAGGGCAGGGTCCGGGCAGCAAGCACAATGTCTTTGGAGCTTTCTGATTCCTGACATCACCATCTCTCCCCCAGGACACTGTGATCCACCTCTCTCCACTGCCAGCCCAGATCCAGACTGTGACCATTGCCGCCTTTACCTTCGTGCACTGGTTACTTTTGTAACAGTAGAATTCATTTGAGCCTAAAATGTGAAATTTTCCTGGGGGTTAGAGATATTTGATCCAGTAGAGAAACCGTTTGGACATTCCTTCACCCCTGTAGGAATTTTGTACAAGCATCAAATTTCCCAGTTCCTTTTAAAATATCTAGATATGAGCATTCTATTGGCTTAAATTCCCCCAAGGGAATTGAGTTGATGCTTTATTCGGGAAATTTTTATAGTAGTAATCTAAAAATATGTGTATTTGTTTTTCCCAAAAATACTTTTTTTTTTCTTGCATCGGTTAGAATGGGTTTCCTGCTGAAGTGGCTGCCTGCTGCAGGTGTAGTTCATAAAACATGATTTATGCATTTGATTTATGGACATTGTACGTATATAAAGTACTAAATATTTTGAGTAAGAATTGAACATAATTTCAGTGCAGATATTGTACCATTGTTTATTATTCAAGGAATTCTTTGTATAAAGGTTAATCTAATTTTAATATGAAGTAGCTTTGGGAAAATTAAGGGAAAGCCAGCTAAAATCAGGGAGAATGTGTCTCATAGAAGATGTTAAACAATAGGCAGTACTATTTTCAAACTTTAAATTAGTCAAAATAGCTGGTAAATCAAATGTTGTCATACCAACGTTCTGGTTTTATCAAATAAATGAAACACACAGATCTGCAATAGTGCCTTAACCAATATGCAAATGGTGCAGCCAGAATAGTCGCTGAAGTGCTTGGAAACAGTTTTGTTTATAAAAACAAAAAGCTTCATACAAAATCTAATGAGAAACAGGGCTTGCTAGAGGTTTTATGTTTTGTGGACATAGCTAGACTGCGTTCACCAGGTCTGGTGAAGGGGCTGTGAAAGAGTGGTTCTGTGAGTGGCCGTGGGCCTCTGCACCCAGGTGAAATACGGGGAACCTTTTATTTGGGGGACCTGGTAATAGCTGTGGTGGGGGGATGGGGAGAAAGAGTGTCAGTCAGATCTTAGACTCTCACTGAGAAACTGCTCTCAGAGCCTGGTCTCAGCTTTAACAGTATTTGACGTGTGACCTTGGGTAAAGCACTTGCCTTTGATTTGACCCCAGTTGTGGAAGATTCAACTAGAATCTGATTTTCAGTTTGGGGTGTTTGAATTCCCCAGATATGATGTGGTGGGTCAAGAAGTGGGAAGTAACATGATAAACACATATTTCTTGAAGATTTGGGCAAAGACAATGGGTTTTGGATGAATTTTAACCCATTATTATATGATAGAGCAAAACATTTAAGGTAAACTAAATGTGAAAAATTATCTCCCTTACTGTATAGTCTCTCAGGCTTGTGGACCCAGACTTTTGGGTGGCTTTATGTACCTTCTCTCTGCCCACAGGAGTCTTGGGAGAAAACGTTCAGAATGATAGTTGATACCTTTGTCAGTTGCTGGATGACATCTTAAATCTTACTTCCCTCTTAGTTCATACCATTCTTCTTGCAAGAACTGATGGATCGTGGTCACCTTTCCTTGTCGGTAATAAAGTGTTTTTGTTTTGGTGTTGTCATGTGTGGTAGGTGACTTGGAACAGCACGTGCCCTGTGAGCGGAGTAATTCTGATTACGGTGAAAGAGATCATTTGTTTCCTTCATTCTGCTGTATCTGTTGGGTCTCTGCTCTATAGGGGGCACTGTTCCAGGCTTTTAATAAGTTCATTTTCTCTGTTTCAACTTTTAACTCTGTTGATATTTTGAGCAGATAATACAGTCACATGGTTCCAAGTTCAAATGATGAGAAAGGATGTACAGTGACAAGTGTCCTTCCCATTCTTGCCACCCATGTCCACTCCCTGGAGTCCATCAATACTGACTATTTATTTTGAAGCCTTCGAGTAATAGTTTATGTATATATTAGCAAATATGTATATATCTCCTTGCCTCCCTCTCTTTTAGACAGATGGTATTATACCATACCTTTAAACCTACTCCCTTGCGTTTTTCACTTAACAATTAGATTTGCATGTTTTTAAAGCTCTGAAGGATGTACACCAGACTGTTAGCGCTGGTTATCTCTGAAGAATAGGATTGAGGAAGCTCACTTGCCCACCCTTCCTTCTTATCAAACTTGAATGTATTTCTGCATCATTTGAATCTTCTATAAAGAGAATATATTGCTTTTATAATAAGGGGGAGGATGTCCCTTTTGAAGGAAGAACTACTGTAAGGTAAATACATTCATGCAAATCCATATAAATCAGAGATTTGGTCCTTCTAATAGCTCCTTAGGGCTTGGGGCCTCGGGGAGTGGGAACGGGAGTGGGGGGAGCGCTTTTTGACCTGGGAAAGGGAGCTCTCTGAAGGACTCTCTCAGTAATGTTTCCACACTTTTGTCTGTGTGGTTGAGGAGAGTAAAACTGTGTGGAACTTCCTTCTCTAGCTAATTGTGTTTATCCACACCTTTCCGAATAGGACTTATGTTCAGGAATTGTCTGTGTGGTCCCTGCAGGGCGAGAGGTGCTCAGAGTCTGGAAGGAAGTCTGTGTCCCCAGCTCAGGCTCCACGGGAAGCCAGCTGCTGTCTCCCAGCTGATGGAGCGCGGCGGGGGCCGTGGACAGGTTAGCCGGCAGCGGGCGGAGGAGGTGGAGAGTCTTGTGTTAGTTAGGGGCCTCCCCAGTGGTGGAACATTTGGACTCAGAACTTATGCTTCTGAAACCACAGGGAAAGAGAGAATTTCTCAGTAACAGGGCTTGTGGTAATGGTGCGCCTCATTTTAAGGAACCGAAAACACGTTCCATAATCTTCTGTTACCTTTAGCCCGTGGTTTGAAAGGGAGTGATGATGTCCCACTGACAGCACACTGCTCAGTGGTGGAGCAGACAGGCCTTGGAGCCAGCTGCTGGAGCCCTGCTCCACCCTGTGACCTTGAGTGCCTCCCCTCACTTCTGGGGCCTAGGTCCTCACCTGTCAGTAGAGATTCTTAACCCTTTTCATAGAACTGCTTTGATTCCAGCGAGCACATAGTATAAAAGCTTAGGTCCTAGTAAATTCTCAGTAATGTTAACTGGGAGGCTGAGCAGGAAAGTGAGAAAGCAACTAATGGGCCTTCCCTCTCACACGTGGGGCAGCAGTATGCCGAGAAAAGACTGTGGACTCTTGACCCTGCTCAGTTCTCTGCTTAAACTGCGCTCTGAAAATTTCAGTGCTCTTCAGAGTCATTTAGAGGTCACTTGAGCCAGTGGTCCTTGTCCTGGGCTGGGAGCCAGAGCATCCTTCTCTACCTGGCAGGTTGGTTTGTTCAGGGAATTGCATATGTATGTTATTTTAGCTCTGTGGTGTACAGGTTTCCACTTGGGCACTGAGAGAACTTAGGTGACTGTTCACTTCCCGGTCCCTAAGGTATGGGTGCTGGCCTAGTAATAATAGTGTCCTACAGAGGGCTGTTGTCACCCATATTGATTTTCTAGTTACTTCAACACTTAATGATGCTCTAATGCTTTTGTGACGAACATCTAAGCTCTATGAAGTAATGCAGTGTGCTCTGCAGTACAGAACACATTACTCTCGCATGTCTGTGCATGGCTTTCCAAAGCTGAGGTTAAATCCACAGAGGCTGTGGAGCAGTAATTAGCTTTATAATGCTTCATATGGTCTGATAAAGCAGTGTTTGGAATCCAGACCCCCCCAAGTTTTAAGTTTACTTTGCTTTCTGGTTCCTTTAGGGTTAGGTTTATATTTGAAAAGCAGGGATCTATTTTAACTACCGTGTGTTAGGTGTTCTAGAATTGCCTTTGTAGCTATCTCCATCCAAGTATAACAGCAGAGGCCAGCTGCAGAAGGAAACATTTTGATGTCCTATGTCACAGCCTAAAAATCCCTGCAGGAAATCCCAGCAAGCAGAAGGTAGTGATTTTACAAGAGAGAACAGACGAGGGAGAAGCCTCCGTGGCACATAGTGGGAAATTGGCTGGTGCATCACGTGGTTAGTAACATGTTAGAAACGAAGCACAAATGCCTTGTGTTCTCAAACTCTTCTTGCAGTACCAGTTTCTCCAATGGAAAGATGAGATGGAGTAAGACATGTGCTGTTGGCTCTTCCGTGCCTTCCTCCGTCGTTGGACATCCTTCCAGTATACTCCCAGGATGCTCCAGCTCACCATTTTTCTCAGATTCCTTTATCTTAAGTCATAGTGGTTATTTTGCAGAAAAATAGTAACTTAAAAAGTATTACTTAAAAAGTAATGGCACTGGTTGATTTCATGGAACATGCATGAATTCCAAGCCCTGAGTGCCTTACATGTATCGCTTCATGTCATCTTCTTAACAGCATTATAACAGCTTCATAACAGCTCTGCAGGTAGTTTCGTCTTTATTGGACACTGCGGAAACTGGAAAAGTTAAAAAACTTGTCCCTGGTCACATGGCAGAAACTGGCAAAACGGGCATTGGAACCCTAGTCTACCTGATTACAAAACTTCTGTTCTTAGTTTGGACTTTACAGTAACAATAGCTGCTGTTTGTTGAAGACTTACTGGGTTCTAGAACCACTGCTAACAAAAACAACTCTCTGAGGTTACCAGCTTCAGCAGAGATCACGGTTAGCATTACCCCTGATAAGACATGGACATCACATACCCCTTGATATGATGTACTGAGCAAGACACAACATCACTTCTGCCATATTCCTGTCAAAAATGCATAACTGCAATCTAATCATGAAAACATCTGAGAAACCCAAATTGAGAGACACTCTACAAAATTACTATTGTTCTTCAATAGTGTCAAGGTCATGAAAAGTAAAGAAAGATTGGGGAACTGCCATGTATTGGAGGAAATTAAGGAGATATAATAACTCAATGATTGTGGGAATAGAAAGAGGGCATTAGGGGAAAATTTGGTGAAACTCAAAAAAGATCTATTTCTTAATTAATAATATTGTAAGTTAATTTCCTGATTTTGATAACTGTTAATAATCTAAGTTGTTAACACAGGGGAAACTGGATGAAATATATACCTCAGTTTTCTGTACTACTATTGCAACTTTTCTGTAAATCTAAAATTATTTCAAAAGAAAAAGAAAAAATGTTTTAAGCCATCTGAGATTCATATTTTTTATTCTAATTTTAGAGATGAGGCAACTAGGTTCAGATGTTCCTAACCTAAGAGCATACCAATGGTAGTTATTATTAGTGAAAGAAAGAGGAAGAATTCTAACATAGTCTTGAATTTTCCAAAGCTCATTTTCCTGGCGACGCCTTAGGGCTGCCTCATGCCTGAATATGGGTGTTCAGAACATTAGCCCTGAGTACTCTGTCCCCATTAGACAGTCCTTGTACTGGGGGTGGGGGTGGTGGTGGGAGGGAATGTTTGTGCCTGTTGAAAAAAATACAATGCATATGTTTCATTAATATTATAAAATTATATATTTATATTTTGTGTGTGTATGTATGGAGAAATATTAATAGAGAATTTTATATTTAAGGCAATTTTTAAAAATCACATAAAGAGTTCAAATCAAAGTTAAGTAAATTTTTACCAACAAAAATGAAAACTATTCATTATAAAGCTGCTCTGATTTTTTTCAAATAATTTCTGTATGCTGCATCTCCAAATTGTAAATATCAGGCTTCTTTCTCTTCTTACTGCCCAGCTCTCTTAGACCTCTCTCTGTAAACGTCATTAGCACAGTTATACAAGTTCTTCCTGTTTGGTGCAATAGATACAAGGAAAAAACCATCTTTGTGTCTTATTAAAAGATGGATATTTTGAAAAAATGTGTAGATTGTTTTAAAACTTTAGGGTAAGGAGGAGAATGCAAGTTTGGAAAAAAAAAATCCTGTGTAAATTTTCAAACTTCTGACAAAATATAATTACAATGGAGATCTTTTTAAACTTTAAAAGAAAAAAAGATGTGGATCATTTGGCTCTGTTCAAGTCTAAATAACTTAATGATACATTCTGGACAATTCCTTGATGTAATAGAATTAGAATTGCAGCACAAAGGTCTAACGTGAGGTCACTTACTTTCTGAGCCTCCGTGTCCTCACCTATAAAATGGGTACAATAAACTTACCCAAAATTTTTGCTTAAAGAATTGGATAATTTTATAGTTTATAAAGTACTTTCAAATAAGAGATTTAAGCATTCATGTTTTTAAAGTTTTTTCCTTCCTTCTTAGTAAGAATCTATCGTGCTGTTGATTATAGCTCCTAAAGTTAATAACCTGCTTCCAAAGACTTTGACCTTTGTTATTTTGATTTAGTATGTGTTAAGTGTTTTACAGAAATGCAGAAAACAAGTTGCTCTTTGCCAAGGTATTGTATCAGCCAGCATACTGTGGTGCTATTTTTAATAGTCTGTAATTCCTGTGGCCTTTTGATAAAACCAGAAGCTCATAAAATGAAGCCCAGAGTGACAGGCCTAGGAAGTGTAGTTTTATAAGACCAGAGCTACTTCAAGGGGTGCTTTTCAGAGGAACTGTATCTCAGATCTAAATTTAGTCTGTCAGCTCGCCAGTTTCTCCTCTTAGTTTCTGATGATAATAGAGGACAGGGGTGTGTTTGGGGGGGTTTCCAAGGCGAGTGGGTGTAGAGAAGAAAAGTGTGTGTGTGTATATTCAGGGAAGACATCCACTTTTAAAACAGCTATTTATTTATTTATATTTATTTATTATACCCTTTTATTGATTAAAAAATGTATTCATTATAATAAATTTTGAACTGTGAGAAGATAAGTAGAATTATTAAGTCACCAGAGGTAACTATCATCAGTTTGATATGTAGACCTAAAATCTTACTTTCTGTGTACATATAATCTATGTACAATACAGTTATCACAAAACCATGATCATGTCATACATGTACTGAACAGAAACTTGCTTAAAATTGGCACTATAGAATAGCAATGCATTTTTCCACATCCTTGAAAGTTTTCCAGGAAGGTAAACTGTAATTGTGTGGAATTGCTCACAAGGGTACTGATTTGTTGGGTTGGTTTCCTCTTGTCGTACGTGTGGACTCTTCCCCTGAGACTGACTGATGCCGCCGGAAGCCCCCATGTCCAAAGTCAGTCAACTATAATCCCAGTTCTTAATTCCCATGTTTACTACCATGTACAAGTTACCTAATATAAAAGGTATATACGTGTGATCTATGTATAATCTAACAATCTAGTTTTATCTAATAGTCGTAACCTCAGCAGTACCAGAGAATTAAAAAGAGGAAGAGGAAGAGGAAGACGAAGCTGGGAGCAGGGGTGCCCCAAGTACCACTTTCTCCCTCATCAAACCTGGCAGCAGCAGGATGCCAACGTTTAGCCAGGGGGTTAGGATTTCATTCCTTCCTGAGCCGCCCTGTGTTCCCTTGCATGCTGCAGTTAAACCTCTGAAAGGTAGATGGGAAAGAAGCCAAGGGGCACAGACAGACAGACTCACGTAGACCGTATAGAGCTGCCCCGCCCCGCCCAAGCCCACCCATGACTCTCCTCAGCTCAGCAGCTGAGCATGGTTGGCTTTTTACCATTTTTAAAGTGCACAGTTTAGTGGTACTAAGTATATTCACTTTGTTGAACACCCATTACCACTCTCCATCTCCAGAACTTTTTTATCATCCCAAACTGAAGCTCTATCATTGTCTTTTAAACATTAAGATTAAGAACAAAAGTGGGTCCCTAGGACCAAAGCAATTTGATCTAAAGTAAACTGAAAATAGTGATAGAGGAAACTCACAAAAGGATTTTCCCCCACTGTCCCTTCTTTTTCCCCTTCTATTACTTTCTTAAAGACAGAAAGTTCCATCGTTGTGGGCAGCCCCACACTTCTACATAAGCAGAGCACGCAGAGTTCATTTGCTCTTGTTTGCACCTCAGTACCTTTCCTCAGAATGGCTTTTTCAGAACTCTGTTCTCAAACTGTTTTACATACTGTGGGAATCAGACAACAGTTTTTAAATTGCCAGTTATATTAATGTTTGTTAGTTTTTAAAAAATCACCAATACATTAAATATCTGTTTTCATGGATATTGTTGCCTAAGACAAGACAGTTTAAAGAAAGAAGGCAGAAAGTGAGCCAGTTTGGAGACTATTACATACATAACAATACAGGTGGTATAGGGAGCTGGTAAATTGGGATACAAATAAGTGAGTTTGGGAAGCAGGTTCTTAATGGTCCTTGAACAGGCCACACATCACTCCATTGCAGCCTCTGGCAGCAGAAGGAAGCCAGGTAGGCAGTGACCTGGAGATGTCCCTACAGATTCTGCTCGTGGGCTGGCGAGGAACTCAAGGGCCTGGAGAAACTGAGAAGGTCCCTGCCTCTTACTAGTCTGGATGCCCAGGGACATGCCCCAGACCTGAGCAGCCCCATCACTATACTGTGTGCTTCTGCTGGTCATGTTTGTACTGCTTGTACCATCAGAAAGGAAAGAGGATTAAAAAAAAGTCTGCATTCTAGAACCCTCTCTCTTTATTTCTTCAAATCCTGGATGGAAAGAAAAAGAAAAAGGTTTAGTTTGGTGACTGGGTAGGTCTTGGTTGGGGGTCTTTCTGAGGAATGCCCAGGCTGGGTGAGTCTGCTGTGAATTTTGTCACTTAAGCAAGCATCAGGGTCAGGACAAGTGCTGGGCTTGGCTCTAGGACAGAAGAGCAGTGCCTGCAGGGGGCTTTGGAAGACAGTGGGCTGCTCTCCCAATCCTTCTTCCCTTCTGTTTTGCTTTACTTTTTTCTTACCAGTAGTACCACTGCCGGCAAAGTTGGGGCAGGTCCAAAGCAATATGGGTTTCCAAAGGGGAAGGAGAAGGGGAGTAGAAATCCCAAGAAGATACGGCTGCAAGAAAAAGTGAATTTCATGACTGCCTGTCTTGGGCAGCTGTTCACAGATGCCCATTTATATTTTAAAAGACACACATAACTCAGGACTTGAGGATTCTTTGCTAATCGTTTTTTTCCCTTCCCTCTTCTTCTTTCTCCCGTTTTCCTCTTGCACTCTCTCTAATCTTTTTTTTTTTTAAGTGCAGACCGGTAATGTGATTATTGCATATAAATCATTTATAAATAAGTGGCATTCCCTCACCCACTCCAGTTCACCATCCCTGTTACCCCTTATCCTCTGTATTGTGTACACTTCCAGGCTTTTTATGCTCAGACATGTATGCACACACAGACAGCAAAATACATACTTCTGATTATATAGGCACCATGACCAGCTAAGCCATGGAGTCTGCCTCGAAGTATATACATTTTAAAATGAAAGTAATATGTGTTTCTCTATCACAGACACATTGATATCCATCCATAAACCTCATTCTTTGAAACGGCCTCATGGTATTCTTTTGTGAGGAGTTACCACATTTATTTCTCCAAACTACAATGAAGGATGTTTAGGTGCTTTTGGAAGTTCTGCTATATGAACAGGGCTGCAGTGAACATTTTTGAATGTATGTCTTGACTTAACTTGTTAATATTTCTGTATGCAAGTTTCTTAGAAATGGAATTTCTGGGACATAAAGAATGTTACAGGTTTTGGTAAATAATGTCACATTGCCTTACATAGAGGTTATGGCAGTCTTAATTAATTTTTATCCGATTGTTTTTACCTTTCTTGAATCAGCATACATTATTTGTATTTACCTCCTATTTCACACTTTCGGCACTTTTTGTTCCCTGTATCCTACCCTAGCGTGTTCTCTCTGCTGCTCTGCCTGGATTATGAATTATCATTGACAGGGATACATTAGTGCTTGAGTAGTAGGTGCTCAATACAATAATAAGCTTTAGCAACAAAACCTCCCCTTAATTATTTGGGAATAATAAAGTAACTCCACGTTCCATGCATTATTCTGCATTCTTGTGGACACTGGTTTGATGTTCCTTAATGATGAATAATAGCCCTGAGGTGGGAACTGAGATATTTATTAAGTTTAAGTGCTTGGATATGCTGAACACTAGTAATGATTAATTCCACTCATTCATTCGTTCATTCAGCAATTTATTAAGAGCCTGTTCTGTGCCAGGTGTTATACTAGCCCATTGAAGGTTTTAGACCTGACTATTTTTACTCAAGTATGGTGTATTTCTGAATAAAAGTTTCCGATTAGTGCACAAATAGTTCTTTGAGTGTTATGGGTCTTTTTCCTAATGGGATTGGCGCTCATGGATTGGATAGGGGCAGAGAGAGAGTGCCAGCAAAGAGCCTTTGCCAGAGCATATAGTAGGATGGAATTGCTGAAGAAGGCATGCAAGAGAGGTGGGTTTGGAGAAGAGTAGGAACTTGGTTTTTGGATCTAGTCAGGCAGGAACCATGGCGTATGTGTCCCTGTCTCACAGAATACCTGGGGCAATGCGTTATGCCTGGTAGGTGCTTAATAAATGTTTGGTTTTATCTGGATTCAGTGATTTGGCTTTTCTATGTATGTACAATTTTTAGTCCTTAGCTCTTTAGTGCTGGCTCTGTTTATGCCAAAAAGAAAAGCTCATTAGGAATATAAATGGAAGATAAATTTGAGCTGTGTCTTCCCTGAAGCTGATGTTCCTGTCGCCTGGCCACAGCACTTTGGTAATCTGCTCTCTGAATGCTGGCCATCAAGGTCCTTTAGTGAACAGGATCTGTATGATACATACTTAGCTCTATACAAAAAAAAAAACACCTTACTTTAGGAGTGAGGATCCTTTATTTTTATTTATTTATTTGTTTGTTTGTTTGTTTGTTTGTTTACTTATTTATTTATTTATTTATTTAATGGAGATACTGGGGATTGAACTCAGGACTTCATGCATGCTAAGCCTGCCACTCTACCAATGAGCTGTTACCCTCCCCTCACCCCACCGAGGATCTTTTGTTCTGTGCGTAGTTTGATTCCTCTAGCATAGGCGTGGAACATGATCACATATGGAATAGACACCCATAGGACTGCCACTGTTACTTTATGGTAAGAATGTAGTTTTCAGAAATAATTTAGAAAGTCATTTTTGGCATTTTTGGTGCTAAATTTTACCCCCCTGCCCACACATTGAGAGATTGAGAGATTGTTCTCCCCCGGGGTTAGTACATAATTGTTCTTCATCATTTTCCCGGTTTTGATCTTCATGACTGGTGTTTTGTTCTTTTACAAATGAAATCCATATTTTCCCTTGCTCCCTGTTTCTCTTTTATGCCAAAATAACTTATGACATTTGAAAGTTAAATTATTTGATCTCACAGTTTACATCTTTAGATCGTTTGACAAGATTTTGAAACACTTTTAATGAGCTATGCCACCTTTTCAGGTTATGATAACATCATGTTCTCGTTGTATGTGAAACTGACATTTTGTCAAACGATTGTGGTGTTAATGCGTACAAAATTTTGAAAAAATGAGTGTTACATGATCTGGGCATAAAAAAAATACACAACTCAGGACAGTGATTCTTGCAGTTCTATTTTAGTGATCAGGGCCTATTAGGTAATAAATAATTAGGGACATTATTCATTCTTGCTGCTGTGTTGCTCAGGTGTGCCTGTGTTCCCTTATTATTCCAACCAGAGTCTCAGCTGCTATTGCAGATTACTGAACAACTCATGTCATCAAGGATCTGGGAGTTATCATACCTTCAGAAGCTGCTGAGAAGCATCTGTAAGGTCTCATTATTTAAGCTGTATTTCTTCCTGTGACATTCTTAAAAATCTGATTAAACAAACTACCGAGGAGGATTTTGGTAACTTTGCAAAGTAGGAGGGCTTCATTTTAGGTAGAAAATGACTTATACAATTTGGAAAAAAAAAAAAAACCCAAGTATTTTTACTTTAATTCATTATTGTGTAAATACAAAACTATAAATTTTGTTTGAATACTTTTGGTTTTTATATTATAATAGTGGCTCTGCATTTTCTCTAAATTTGTTTATAGCAAAGAAGAGAAATTGAGGAACCTCTCTGAGGCCTCTCTTTAGACATAACAACCAGAATGCCGACTCCTTTTATATGTTTAAGAAATTAAGTTCCTACTGAGGCCAACAGAGCTCAATGTTATTTTTCTTCTTCTACTGAAGTAAGTCTAAAAGGAAGAAATGGTCTGATTAAAGAAAGTATGTTTTCCCATCTGAAAATCCTGGCTGTATTTCTTTTTAGGAGATTACTTATTTTTTTAATTAAATTTTTTGATGAAATGGTTTATAGATTCATTCTTTTTTTTTTTTACAGGTGGAAGTTTTAAAGAGAATAAATGAGTTTTATTGAGAATAAGCTGGTCAGCCTCACACTGTGATGAATCTGGGTTTTAGACCTATTTTTAGACGTCTGTTCTTAGAATCAAATATAGTCAACTCCCTTCCTTCTCCAGTATTTATTTTTTCATTCATGAGGCAGATATTTATATTGAGTGCCTACTGTGTGCTAGCTCCTAGGGACACAATGATGAAAAAACACAAGAGACCTTCCGTCATGGGGCTTCCACTCCAGTAGGGCAGAGGGACACTCAACAAGTAAGATGGTATGGGGAAGAGGATGATCACAGAAGGCTTCTGTGAAGAGATGACATAACAGTGGAGGCCTGAAAATTGAGTGGAAATCAATAGTAAGGAAAGAACAGAGTGAAAGTGTCCCAGGTAGCAGTAACAGCATTTTCAAAAGCCCTGAGGTGGTTAGGAACTAAAAATAGACCTGCACGGTTGACGTGTAGTGGACAGTGGAGGTACTTGACCATACGAAGGCAGGATGAGTCTTGTAAGCTGTGTAATAGTGAAATGTGGATTTTATGCTGAGGGCAGTGGGGAGCATTGCAGGATTTCAGAGATGGGCATCACACAGTTGAAGAAGTTCTCTTTGCCACCCTGTGGAGAATGCACGTGGTGTTGGGGTGGGATGGTAAGCACAGAAACATCACTGAGGAGGCTGTGGCAGTAATTCAAATGAAATGTGTTGGCTAAAACATGGTGGTTGCATGAAGTAAAGAGAAGCAAATTCATGATGAAGTTCAGAGGTGCAGTTGGCAGAATGGGGACCCTTGGTGACCCTGTTTTTTCTTTTTTTTTATTATGATTCTTTTTTTATCTTGGCCAACTCAGTAGCTGAAGAATGGCACCTTGCTATTGTTTTCATTTTTTAAATATATAATCATCTTTATTATATAATTCATGAATACATTAGAAGCTGACATGTATCTCTTTAATAAGATAAACAGGTTCTCATGGGCATTAGCTTTCCAAAAATCCAGTTTCCTTAAGAATGGTTTAAAAAAAAAAAAAAAAAGCCAAGTAATCTCTGAGCTTCCCAGATCACGAAACTATATTGTCTTAACAGACCTGCCCACACTCAAGTGTCTTACAAATTTCAATGGAATCTTTTTTTTTTTTTAATGGAAGTACTGGGGACTGAACCCAGGACCTTGTGCATGCTAAGCACACCTTTTACCACTGCCACTGAGCTATACACACCACCATCTTTTTTTTTTAACTTGTGAGATTTTTTTAAAACTTTTTCATGTGTGTATGTGATTGGCCTATTTGTAATCTTTGTTTGAAGTCTTTTTTCTTAACTGATTTTTAAGAGCTCTTTATATTTGTGATCTATGACATTAAAAAATATTTTGTCTGATATTTGTCTTTCATTTATGGAGTATTTTGACTGGTATTTTTATGGTTATTTGTTTAAAGCTACGTTTTATACACTGTCAAATTTGTGTTAATGTTAGAGATGTCATAAGTGCATATGAACTTGCATTGAGTTGAGAAGACACTTTATATGTGACTCATTTTGAACTTAGTTCACTATATCATAACATAGTGATAAAAGGTCAAGGCTTTTTAAGAGTAAAGAACTTATTTCACCTAATGCACAATAGCCTTAGCTCTGTTTGTTCAGATGTTTTAATTTTATCATGCCTGTAAAAAAGTTAACTCATTTTACAACTTATGTCATTTTGCATAATATTTTTACAAATCAACTGTCACCATTGATTTCGTTGCAAGGGTCTCATTTTGTTGTGTTAAGTTACAGTTGTAGAAGCCAGAAAATAAAGCTTAGTACATTTTTATATAAAGCAAGAATAAATATCTAAGTGATTGTCGTAGAGTTAGTGCTTCTGGTGAACTGTATGCCCTTTAATTGTGGGCTTTTGTACATCTTTGAGGTCCTACATCCTAGACATGGTCTTGTTTAGGTGAGATTGTAGGGTAACTCAGAGATGCAGTATGTCTGCCTGGAAAACTATGGAAATGACAGTGTTGCTAACTGTAGAGTCACCAGGTCCACATTAGAATCACATGGGTGTAGTGGAAGGAGCATCAGTGGATGGTTTAGGAAACAGGGGTTCTAGTCCTTGCAATTCCAACACCTAGTTGTATTGCTGGATCAGGATCTCTATTGGAAGATGTCTCCAAAATCCTTCACAGTTTGGGAAAGGTGCTGGGATGAGTATGTAATTTCATCAACTTTCTGCTGCCCCCTGGTGGTATTCTACCTTAGTCCAAAGCGAGAGCTGTAGTCCCTTTACAACCTGAGTTGTGCTTCATACTGACCATCTTGATGAATGAGGATCTTTCCCTTCTAGGCAGCTGAGCTTTGGTCCTCCTAACCATAGTTCAGTTGATAAAGAAGCTCAGTGAAGATGGGCCCTGGAAGTTTGGGAAATTATCAGATAGTTAGAACCAAGAAGTCCTGGTCAGTGGTAAGGAGAGAAAGTTGATGAGTTGATGGATATCCACTTTTAGGAGTTGGTATAGTTGCTGTCAGAAAAAAAATGCTTAATGCATCTTTTTTGAATGTGGAGATAAAGGTAGAGAAGACCTACACTTGCTTTCCCTGAAACCCAGTAGACCAGGGAAGGAGACTGGCAGGGGGGCCACTTATGGGAGAAGCGTGGAACATGGTGGGAACATGGATGATGCCTTTACGTCAAAGACTGCCCAAAGGATGCACATTTAGATGCCATCAATTTAGAATTTACCCCTTTAGATGATCTCTAGTCTGAAAATAGTTTAAACTCATCTAGCTATCAAAGTATTAGAAATTTATTTGGGGACATAAACTTGAACTTGATTTCTCCTATCTGGGCCTGTAACATTGCTAATTTTGAAATATGATGTCAGTCCACAGGGCCATGTTCCTTAAACCAACTTTCTTTTTACCTCAGTGAGTTAAATATGTTTTTATAAGTGTAGATTTAGAAAAGGTTTGGTAGACTTTTTCTCACAAAAAAGAAAAGCTTTAGTTTCCCAGCTAGTGGGGATTTCTAAGCCTCAGTAAACTATAAAAACTTATTTCAAGTTTAGATAAGATTTTTATATTTTATATTAGGCGAGAAATTTTGTTCTTTTCTTTCAGCCTGTTATTTATCTGTTACCAACACTAGGCAGTCCCCAATTTAAATATGAAAGATATACTTTAAATTAATTGTGTTTTATTGTTATGCTTGGCAATTAAGGATCCAAAGTCTTCCAAAGACCGTAGGTTATTTAAAGTGGTCATGCTTCTGAGTAAAATCATCAGCACACATCTAACTAAAATTTTCTAGCAACATCTGGGTAGCAGAAGCATTCTGGGAAAGAAGTAATTTAGAAACTGAAATATTAAACCTTTTAAAGGACATTTTGATGATGTATGAGGCAAGGGAAAAATGTACTTGAAATTGTAACTATGTTAGAAAAGTTGGAGAAATGGTTACTGTATAGTAAAACATGTCTAAATTTTATGGTGCTATTATTCTCATCATTTCTTTAGTATTAAAGAGGGACCATTGCCTATTACAGTAGTGTGGCTAAAAATATAATAAAAATTCTACTTTTAGATACTGCACAAAGGGAAAATAATCTCTTTTTCTCTACCTATCTTAGGTTCTCTGGCAGAGGCCCCATAAATTAAACTGACAAAAGATAGATTAAAAAGAGAAAAGCAAGCACATCTGTTAATGCTTATGGCGTATACACATGGGAGCATTAGCGATGCGTAACTCAAAGGGGTGGTAAGAATTTGGGTTTATATAACATCTCAACAAAAGAGCAATAAATTTGTAGAGTAGGGGCAAGACAAAAGAAGAAGGACTTTGAGCTTCTTGGGGCAGCAAATGTGAGAAGGCAAATATATGGGAAAACTAATGGTAGATAAAGGCTCATTTTACCAAGGTTTGTTTTGTAGATTCTTTCAGTGCCATCTCTGGGCTGGAAAGAGTCTTTAGGCTCTTAAAGTTGTCTCCAGTGATTAATTTCTGACCTTTCTGATAGAGCTGGGCGAGGGAATACTTTTACAAATCTTCATCCTACTTTGGGGCAAATAGGGAGAGAGCAGAGAGCTTCTCCTGTATCTGCTTCTGTTGTTGTTTGCAAGTTTGTGTGGCCAATCATCAGAGTTTGTAGCAGAGGAAGGTTTATCACACGGCCAAGCAAGGAGAACAGGGGCTTGTGCTCAAAATACCTGAATTCGCCAGTGGTTTTTGGGGAAGAGTTTTTCTAGACAAAATTTGGGGATGGTGCTGTGGGATGTGTAATCTTCCTCTGATGGGTTAGTGGTGTGATACCAGGGTAGTGTTTCAGGAATCGCAACCATCGGCCTTTCTGGTTCCTACCAGTCTAAGGTC
The DNA here is from genome assembly GCF_036321535.1 of Camelus dromedarius. Classification (NCBI taxonomy): domain Eukaryota; kingdom Metazoa; phylum Chordata; class Mammalia; order Artiodactyla; family Camelidae; genus Camelus; species Camelus dromedarius. The sequence continues at coordinate 48,340,846 of NC_087443.1, read as the reverse complement.
CACGTGCTTGTACTCTCAGCCTGAAGTTATCATCCTCCACCTGGGTAGGGGCCCTAGTTCCTGTAGAAGAACTCAGAGATATGTATCAAATCGTTATGCACATCCCTCGAGGAGGAACCGGGACCCTGTCCCATCCTGCACTATTGTTTCTTTCTGCACCCCTCTATGCCCCTAATTAGTAATTGTTTGGATATGCCCTTTGGAGCTCAGGGAGGGTCTTAGAGGCTGAAAGAGAACCTCGCAGGGTCTTCTCTGGGTTTCAGTTCTTCTCACTTTCCTTCAGCTCAAAATAGTACTTATGCCAAAGAAGCATGTTCTGTTACCCTTCAATGTCTTTGTGCTTTAAGCCTGCAGTGTTACTTCTGGTCAGGGACAGAAATCCCAGTAAGGAAGGTCAAGGATGGAGACTGGAAGCTGTGGATTGAGCTGGGATGGAGGAAAGCATAGCCAGGATGGTGAAAAGCAAGCTAGAGCGTTCTTCAAGGTCTCTTTTCCCTTTTCCCTTTAAAAGATTAATTAATACAGAATAATAATAACTAACGTATTTTATATTTTTAGTCATCGTTCTTGGATGCTTAATGAACTCTTTCAGTATAGCAATTTGTGCCCCCTTGAGTTCTCAGAATTTTTCTTGAATGATTTCCTTGATTATAGTTTCCCTCTCTTTTTTTCTCTGCTCTTTCTTGAGCTCCTACTATTCACATATTGAACTTCCTAGATGATTTTTAACGTTCCTACCTTTTCTCTCAATTTTCCATCTTTCTGTCTTGTTCTACTTTATGAGAGGTTTTTTCCAACTTTGTTTTCTATTGAATTTTTCATATTTACCATGAATTTCTAAGGGCTTTCTTTTAAAAATTCTCTAAATTTTTTGGTACCTTCTTATCCTTGAGAATGTTAATAATAGTTTTTCTTAACATTATAATTTCCCTACTTAGTATATTCTTCCAAGTTCTGTTATTTTTTGTTTTAATCTCTGGCTTTTGTATTAGAGTTTCTTCAAATGGCTGTTAATTTTTTCTGTCCATTATATTTTAAAGAAGGCATTAAAAATGCTATTGAAAAGTGCTTTACATGAGGAGAACTGCTTATATAGATTTTAATGCAAGATGATCATTGCTCTTTTCTCTTAAAATGTCTGGGGTTCCCCTCCAAAAAATTGATCTGTTCATCTACCTGGAAATCTTCCTCCTGGCTCCCAGTATTCTGGGTGTCTTAGGAGGTAAAGGACTAGGGCAGGTCTGACTTAACTCTGTTTGCAACTTTTAGTTAGTCCCTTGTAGTTAGTATGATGCCCCTGCTTTCAACTATGTTCACATGCCCTGTTCTGGCAGCTCTCCATTTCCCTTTTCCAGACAGTAAACTTGCAGTCTTCTCTGTGTGGGGAGAGGGAGTTGTTAGCTGTGCAAAGTAGGAATCTGAAGGTAATTTCTTAAATGGTCTTTTAATCAATCCTATTTTTAGCTCCACCTTCACCCCCATTTTGCAAGGTACCTGTGCCACCAATTCCTCATCCTTTTAAGGCTTCTGTTACATAAATCAGATTGCTTTTCATGTTTCCTCTTTACTGGCTTAGGGTTCCATTTTCTTGGGTTTGCTGTCAGTTACTACTGGCCCATTTGCTAGCCAACATCCTAAATTGTGTTGCTGTTGTCTCCTCTTTTGTTCTCTTTGCCTTTCTTTTTTACTTTTTAATCCCTGTACTGTCATTTCAGGAGTTTTAAGAGGCAGTGGAAACTAATGCATATATGTTCATTTGGACATCTTTTAAAAATAAGATTCATCTTTTGATCTACTAGATTCTCTTTTCTACCCCTTTTCTCCCTGCAAAAAAGAATTGTATGGGTGCTAGATTACTTGAGTTTTGGGGGTTTCAAAAAACCTGTCAGTTACCTTTAAATATGTATACATTATATTTTTGCTGATTGCTCTATTACCTCCCTTTAAGCTTTTGCTAACTCTCCTTTCATCCTGAGGTATCAGCCCACTGCAGGCCAAGGAGAAAACCTAGGATTTTCTTGTAATTTCTTTAAACACATCTGTCTTTTCTCTTTTTTTCCCCTACCATGCCTTATTCTTTTATTACAGTTTCAGTTCTTTTATTTATTAGTGTACTCACTTTACCACCTCTTTAAACTTATTTTCTCAAGTTCATGGTTTGATAAACTTCTTGTTTGTCATGCCTGCCAGACCTCCCTCAGGGTGGATTATTTCCTCATGTGATTTATACTTTTCAATTGTTTGTTTATCCTTGGCTGGGATTCCTTTTTTCATGGGAAACCTGTGAACTCTTGCTGGTTGAAGAGACTCTAAGGGGGGATACTTTGCATTTACCTCTCTTTTGTGTTTGCATTAATTTCTTGAAGTTTCTCGAAAACAGGATAGCAAAGTATGACCTCATCCTTTTCGTAATAAGCCAATGACTTTTCTCATAGCCCTGGTTAACTTTCATGATAGATTCAGGGGGACTCACAATCTTTTTCTTCCAGCTGCAGAGCTCTAAATTGGAAAGATTTTAGTTCTTATTTTAAAAAAGAAGAATGGGGGAAAGGAATGGAATGTAGCGAGATGTGATGGAAATCAGAGCCTGTGTTAGCCTTTCCCAGGCTTCCTGGGGCAGATGAGATCACGACTGTGCACATCAGCTGGACGTGAGAGCAGATGGAATTTGGAAACATTGATTAGGTCCTTCGTTCTTGAGTGCTGCTGGAGTGAGTCTCTGTTCCAGGATTACAGATTAACTAGATGAATATTTTTAAAATAGCCCTGCTGGTTTCATACTTAGAGAGGCAGTTCATCAGTTGAGTGGGAATAGGACTCTCCAGAATTTTGGCAGTTGGGTTCTAAGAATGAAACTCCAGGGTTAAACTATAGTGATTAGTTGTCTTCAGAGTTACACAAAGTTTTCCTTACTGTAATGATGAAAAGGCGGAGATTTCTAATGGTCTTTTACATTTGGCACAGGCTGGATAGATGGAGACTGAAGAAAATCCCAATGTCTTTCTGATGGCTTGTTGCTGTTTTCTCTTGGGAATTATGGGAAATATCTGAGACCAGAATTTCTTTATACACTTAGGTTCAGATTTCAGCTTCATCTTTGTTGGTGGTTTGGCTCATATCCCAGCTCATATCCTGGGACCATTATGTTTTGGGAATATGACGGTTTTGGAACCTACTTATACACAGAGGGCCAAAGTTCCAGTTATTTAGAGAAATCTTCAAGCCCATTTCATATTTTTAAAGAAAGTGAGTGTAGGAAGCATCTATTTTTTAATTTTACAATGCAGCCTACATGTTTAAAAACATAGAATATGCTTGAAAGAAAAACAACCTTTTTCTTTTCTAAACACAAGTAATATGTCTTTATCAGAGAAGTTAGAAAATATAGGAAAAAATAAAGCAGAAATTTGTTTCATAATTTTATCACCCAAAGGTTCAAAGTTGATATACTCCTTCTAAACTTTTTTCATATGGATATTTGTGATATACATGTTTTTGCAAAAATGGTATCAGTCTCTTTTGTACCCCATTTGACAACTATATATATATATTATAAATATATGTAAAATATATAAATGCATATAAATATATATTTCAGTGTAAATATAGTCTAATCTTTAGTAGAGGCTTAGTATTCTGTTATATCATTTTGTATTTAAGTCTCAACTTTAGGTTGTTTCTAATTTTTGCCGTAATAAATGATTCTTTGAATGTTTTGGTTACTTAATGTTTGTATCCATCACAGAGTGACTCAGGGGGAGGCTCAGGGGATGGGAAAGGGCATGGACTCATCTCGCAGGTCGTCGGCCTCTCTAAGACACAGGTGAAATGGTCGTGTATTTCATGTTGTCAGAGAACATCTGGAGCCAGGATTTATAGTACACAGTTGACGTGGCTGGTTTCTTGTCATTGTGTCACATTTAGTAGTTTTGTCAGCCAAAAATCACCTCTTTCCCTCTACACTGAGGGCTACTACATTGGAATGGGACATTTTGGGAGGGGGACACAAAAAGGGAGGCTATACATTGAGTTAGTTACAGGGCAGCTGCTGAGAAAGAATACACTTCAGGTATTTGTGACTTCTAAGTATCAAACATCGTGAAATAAATATGGCATGGAGAGGTTCAAAAGATGTCCACAGGAGGCGCTTCTAACAGCCTAAGGAACCACAAGGCAAATATGTTTACTTCAGCAAGCCCTTCTTTCTTATATCTCAGCAAAATAGACCAGTGTATACTTAGTTCAAGAAGCTCTTTCATAAGGGATCTTTAATTTGCTAACCAGAATTTAAGTATGGAACTGTGAACACTGCATGTAATAGCAATTGAAAATAAAGAGCGATTTAAAGGTTAAGGGACCAAAAGTAATCTAAAATTTCCTCAACAATAGATTGAAACTGTGTGGGTGTTACGCTAGCCATTCTTTCTTCCTCAGATAAATACAGTTTTATGAATTCTGCCTATTTAACTCTTTACTTGTTGACTAACAGCAACAAAAATTTACAGCTAATTAGACTGGTTTGGAGAAAAGCATTCAGGAGGTATCCAAATTGAGTTAGAGAAGAATTAAACCCCTACCTCAGGGGCATTTCAGTGGGCTGCATTGCCCTAAAAGTTTCACTAGGTTATTCCTGACTTTTATGGGAAGTACTAGTACATGTAAAGACCTTTATCTGGACTTGAAGCCTTTACGAAAAGGCAGTTCGTCTGTTTCATAATAAAATAGTATCAGTTCTTGATTTGTATTTCTCTTTAATAAGGTGCCCACAGGTACGTTTGTGTTATAAAGTCTGGGCTAAATATTACACGCTCACCAAGTTTTGATCTTGCGTTAAGTTGATTATATAAGCTACTAGAGTAAAATCATGTGTATACCCCAGGTTACTTTTGTTTTTGAGATTCAATACGTGAAACAGAAAGTTTACTATATGCTGATAAGACTAATTATACATGCAATATTGCCTACTTTCATTTGCCATTCTTGGCATTTAGAAACATCTGGAATTTCCTTGTAGTTTCTTCACTGACATGCCATCTATGTTTGTTCAATCTGGGGTCCATTGTGCATTAAAAAAAATCATAAAAATTGAATTCTTAATTTTGTGGCACTCATTTTAAAAGTTCATTGAATCTTCAAAGAAGAATAAGTTACATTTGGTATAATAATTTCTTACATCTTAGTATATTACTTTATGTTATTCAAAGCTCTATCGGGTATATGTAAATTTCCTTCACTAATGGAACAAGCAAATGGAATAAATTATTCCACTATAGGAAACCGAGGCCCTGGGGTCGGAGTACAAGTTAATGACAGAGCAAGTGTTCGAACTCCGGTTTTCTGAGCGCTTGCTCCATGGGTAGTTGAATTGTGCACCTTGAGGTATTCTGATTCTTGAAAGCTTGTATTCAGTGTGTGGTTCATAAGGTTAGCTTTTTGTTAACACAGAGTGTCTAGACAGTGCCAGATAAGATTAATATTATAGATTCTTTCTGAGTAAGAATAAGCAAACAAATATTCATGAATGATTTGTTTAGTGATTTTGCTGGTTAATGTTTTCTTCATTACCAGGATAAATTGCTTTAGCTTGCTTTTCTGTTTTTAGAGATCTGGCTTTGGTAATTATTTAT